>NW_026913415.1:1490000-2690000 GCF_034315485.1 Pezoporus occidentalis
ATTGGCGTAAGCACAGCCTTGAGCGCGCTGGAGCGAAGGCAGGGATGCAGCAGCCAAGGCTGTGGCCGTGAACGCGTCCCAGCCGTCCCCCGAGCCCCGGCGCTGGGCTGGAGTCAGGCTGGGAGGAGGTGAAACGGATGCTGCCAGGATCCAGCTCCTCACGGCAGGGACTCGAGCGGCCGCAAGGTCAAGTAGATGGGTTTGTCCGGGATCAGGATGAGGTCGAACTTGGTCCCGACTTCCACTGCTCGCATGGTCTCGATCTTGAAGTTCTCCAGGAGCTGGGATGGGGGAGAACAGAGCGGAGGGAGGAGCAAAGCGCTGCCGGTACCGACCCCCAGGTGCCTCCTCCGCTGCGGCCGTGTCCCAGCAGCGGGATGCTCACCTGCATGAGGAAGATCTGCATCTCCAGCTCCGCGATCCGGCGGCCCAGGCACTGCCGGGGGCCGAAACCAAAGCCCAGCCCCTTGAAGTGCTTGGGGTCAGCCCCCAGCCAGCGCTGCGGGATGAACTGCTCCGGCTTCGGGAACACCTCGGGGTCCCGGCCCATGGCGTAGAGACCGACCTGCACCAGCGTCTGCTCGGAGGCAGCATCAGCCCTGTGGGTCTGGGCTCCCTATGGGGCTTCCCTGGTGCTTGGTGTGCAGGGATCCATCCCCAGTGGGTGTCACCCATCCATGCCCCGGGTCCCTCCTCCACCCACCCAGAGCCTCATGAGGAGCGGGTCGGGGTGAGGAGGGGCCCGGTGCTCACCTTGGGAGGGATGCGGTAGTCCTGGAGGATGACCTCCTGCGTGGTGTAGCGCTGCAGGGTCACCGCCACGGGGTGCAGCCTGGGTGCGGGGACAGGTCCCGTTCACCTCGCTTTGGGTACAGCCCCCCCTGCCCATGTCCCGCCCTGCTCCACAGCACCCAGCAGCGCAGGAGGGACGGGGCTGGGGTGTTTGCTGCCGTCCCCCTCACCTGAGCGTCTCCTTGACGGCCGCTTTGAGCAGCCGGATGCTCTTGAGCATCTTCACCCTGTCCCCCGCCGCCTCCCGCTTGGCAGCCAGGACCTCTGCCCGCAGCTGCTCCTGCACCGCCGGGGCCCGCGCCAGCTCGAACATGGCCCATTGCAGCGTCATGGAGGTCTGGAGCGGGGCAGGGAGCGAGCTCAGCACCGGCCGGGCCCCGCTGCCTGCCCGGGCTCCCTGCACGCCCCTCACCGTGTCCACGCCGCCCGCCATCATCTCGGTGACGCTGGCCTTGATGTCGTCCAGGGGCAGCTTGTCCTGCAGGATGAGGCTGCAGAGGATGCCCATGTACTCCGTGGTGCTCTTGCGCTGCAGGCGCAGGTCCCGGTACACGTTGTGAATGCATTTGTCAGCTGAGGAGAGACACGGACGTGGCCTTCCTCCCCCGGGGCCATGGTGGAGGAGGAAGGCACCACTGCCCCATGACGGTGGCTTTTCCATGGTCCCTGCTGCAGGACGGAGCAGTGGCTGGGTGGGCACAGAGGGTGATGGGTGCGGGTGCACAGGGTGCCAAAAGCTCTGTGAGGCCACAGGCGTCTCTGGGAGAGATGCTACCCTCAATGTGATGCCCTTCCATCACTCCTGGATGGTTCCACATCCCACAGGCTCCAGATGTGGAAAGCCTTCCTGGGCTTGGCAGCCCTGTGCTGGGCGGTTAGACCCAGGAGAAGGACCCTGCGCTGGTGAGATGATGCTGCCCTATGGAGCCGAGCCCTCAGCGGGTCTTTGGCTGACAGAGGAGGAGCACTTACCCTGGGAGAAGATGGCATCCCAGGCCCACACGTGGTCCCTCCACGTCTTGGCGTTGAGGTGGCGCAGGAGGGCGGGCGGCAGGTAGAGCATGGGGGATGTGGTGTGGAACATGAGGGCCACGGCGTCGATGAAGCGCTGCGCCTCGGGGTCCACGAAGTCCTGCAGCAGCCCCAGGCGCTCCCCGTACAGCACATGGCACACGGCTGCAAGCACAGCACCTCTGAGGGGACACATCCCCGTCCTGTTCCCTCCACCCTCCCAGGGGCTCCATCCCTGGCAGTGGTCAAGGCCAGGTTGGATACAGCCTTGGGTGCCACGGTTTAGTGTGAGGTGTCCCTGCCCATGGCAGGGGGGTTGGAACTGGGTGATCTTAAGGTCCTTTCCAACCCAAACCATTCTGTGATTCTATGGGGACCTCCTGCTCACTCTGAGCATCACGGGGCCATAAAGGCATCCCTTGGTGGGCAGGGCTGGCTGCTGATTGGTGACCAGCAAGTGATAAAGCAGTGCTTTAACATCAGTGTTGAGTTGTTCTCTACTTGTCCGCAGAGGACACCCCTCCAGACCCCGCAGCAAAACCTTGTTTCACCTCTGAGGATGAAGGCGGAGGAGACGTGGCGCCTTGCCCACCTCCTGCTAAAGGGAATTTCAGGGCACGGGGGGGATGCCTTGCCGCTGACACTCACACTCCAGGGCGAAGCGGAAGAGCTCATGGGTAAAGTCTGCCGTCCAGTATTCCCGGCCGCTCTTCCCAACCTGCGCTCGTGCCCGCCGGATGAAGTCGTCTCCCACCTGGCTCAGCAGAGGCACGAACCCCTCCACCACCTGCGGCGACAGCACCTCCTTGTTGAGCATCAGCCGGTCCGAGCGCCAGGCTTCCCCTGTCCTGCGGGATGCCAAAGCGGGGGTCAGAGGTGCCCCCCCCCCCACCACCACCACCACCATGGGCAAACATCCCCGTTGCCCTCCTGGTGCTGCCGGTGCTCTCACCCCCCGTGCGCTGGGGGTCCCCACTCACTTGAGGAGCACGCCATAGGGCTTGTTGCGGTAGTCGCGGTATGCCACCCATGGGGGCACGCTGAAGCGCTCCGGCAGCGTCCCCTCCGCCTGGAAGAGGGTGGCAGCATCCCGGGGGGTGATGATGTTCACGCTCTCATAGACACCCAGCTTCTCCCTGCCGGGGTGAGGAGCGGGGGTCAGCCCCATGCATTGACCCCCATCTATGACCCCCCCCCCCCCCCCCCCAGCTCTTCACTGCCCCGGATCAACCACCTTCACCCAGCACCCCCAAATCAAGCACTCTCCTCCTCACATCCGATCAAATCCCACCTGCAGGTCACATCCCAGGGGATGCAAGGACTCAGCACCAGGAGCAGGCACCCCCAGGGCTCAGGCAGGCAAAGCAGGGGGGTGTTGGACCCGGACCCCCATCCTTCCTGGGAATATCAGCTCCAGACCCCATGGAAATCAAGGGAAGGTGCAGAATCCCTCCTCCCAACATCCTATACCTGCAAGGCGCGGGTCCCCCCTCTCCCCCTTCACAGCATCGAGCCTGGCCAGCGCGCAGCAAGCCAGGATGCTCCCTCCAGCAGCTCAACCGCCCTCTCGCCTGGAGCAGGGCTGGGAGCAGCAGCAGCAGCAGCATCCCGGCTGGAAAGGCAGCCGGCGCCGGGAGCAGGGCCGGATACCGGGGTGAGGCAGGCGCTGCCTCACCTGTAAATGGGCCCGAACTGCTGGAACTTGCGAGCCATGATGTGGTGCAGGTTGTGCAAGCCGCCCTCCTGCCAGAAGCGGTAGAGGTTGAGCCAGCCGGCCCTCCAGTCCCCGGGCAGCTGGTTGAAGGGGCGAGGGGTGGGCACGGCGGGGGTGGCGGCGGCCCCCCCAGCCCAGCGGGACAGGGCCGGGGCCCATCCCCGCAGGGTGCCGGGCTTGGGTGCAGCGCGGACGAGCATGGGAGCGGCGAGGGACGGAGCGGGGCTGCTCTGCGCTTATCTCCTGCCTGGCCTCACTCCAGGATTGATGCTCTCGCCCGCCTCCCGCCGCGTCCCGGCCCAGGGACGGGGACGGGCTCAGGGCGTTTCGCCCCGGCAAGGAGGCAGATACAGGGCAGAGGCAGCCGAAGGGAATTGGAGAGCATCACCCCCGCCTCCCCAACCCCAGCCTTGCCATGCCCAGGTCTTGAGTGGCGTGGGGTGACAAGGGGGGGCCGTGCTACCGCTGAAAGGAAACCCCAGCCTGCAAGGGGAGAGCTGTTTTGTCTGCAGAGTAAATGACACCGGTGGTCTAGGGGACAAAAGGCAGAATAAAGCACGGGCAGGACAGGTCACAGACTTGGGAACCGCCTGGACACTGCTGAGGGGTCTCACCTCTGCCCTCCCTGCAACACGGGGTGCAGGGGGAGGCAGGTCCCCCCTTTCTGGGCTCTCCTGCCCCAGAGCATCAGCAGGCACCCCAAACACTCTCACTCCTGCCAGGAGGAAATAGCTTTTTGGGGTATTTTGGCCTGGGCCGAGCTTGGTGGCAGACAAGGTCCCTTGTTCCCAGTCCCAGTAACACTCACTGGCAACCAGCTAGGAAGTGGGAGAGATCATGAGGCCGGGGAGAGAACTGGGGCATTTCTGGGCCTTTGGGGTGTCCCTGGGGTCTTTGTGGTGCCCTGGAGGGTATGTGAGGATCCCAGGCAGGTCCCCGGACATCCCCTGGGGTGCCCATGAGCTTCCCAGGAGCCGGGAAGAGGAAAGAGGCAGCCGCGGGGGATGCTGAACCGGGGATGCTGCACCGGGGATGCTGCACCGGGGATGCTGAGCCGGGCCGCGCGGTGGCTGCGATACCAGCGGCGGCCACCGGAGGGCGCGTCTGCCCCGTCTGCTGGCGCCGGGCCGGCACCGCCACCGGCTCTGTGCCCCCCTGCCCGTGTCCCTGACCCCGGCCAGGCACCGGCTCTGTCCCCTCCTGTCCCAGGTGCCATTGTCAGTGTGAAGACACCCGCCTGGGTGAGCACCCATCAGCTCACTGTGAGCAGCCCCGCACACACATGGTGGCACAGTCACCCCCCTTGTCCTTCACCCCTGCGCCATCCCTATCCTGGTGACTCCTTTCTGTCCACAGGAATGGGGTCAGTTCTATTGGGC
Source organism: Pezoporus occidentalis (assembly GCF_034315485.1). NCBI lineage: Eukaryota > Metazoa > Chordata > Aves > Psittaciformes > Psittacidae > Pezoporus > Pezoporus occidentalis. The sequence goes on from NW_026913415.1 coordinate 1,494,897, forward strand.
CACCTATTGTGCTCCCATAAACACAGACACGGGTTTAATGGTCATGGAGGGACACACGGGCACAGGGCTGAGCCGTGTGGCCCCATCAGCCACCACCCGCAGCCCCGAGAGGTGACAATTACCCAGTGTAACCCCCGCACCCCCTCTTTCCACCACCTCCCCAAGCATCATGGGCTCCATCACACCCTGTGGTGGGGCTCTGTTCTCCCTCTGAGGCCTCCAAACATGGGGGCACCCCCTTCAGCAGTGTTTCCACCCTCAGCACAACGGAAGCGAGCAGGGGGTGCCGGAACCCGTGTGGTTGGGGGGGCTCTGGTGCGAAGCAGGGGGGGAAGGAAACGGGTCAGGAACCCACAGCATCCCTGCGTCAGTGGGGCCCCCCATGGTGGGCACGTCACCTGTGGGAAGCGTTTCTGCACCTCTGCAGGCAGAGCCCCACCACAGCCCTGCCTGCCTTGGTTTCAAGTCCCCTGGTGCTTTCAGTGAACTGAAACAGACTTTCCCCCCCCCGCCCCCGGTGGCCTCCTCCCTGTGCCACCCGCTGGGACAAGGAGGGTCCCTCCAGTGGGTTTTCCTCTTGCTAAGAGGTGGCATCTCGTGGGTGCTCTGCTCTCGCTTTCCACCTATGGGGCTTTCCCGGTGTGGGTCAGCTCCAGGGGGAGATGTGACCCATCCCCCATGGAATCACAGGGTCACAGCCTGGATTGGGTTGAAGGGACCTTAAAGCTCCTCCAGCTCCACCCCCTGCCACGGGCAGGGACACCTTCCACTAGAGCAGCTTGCTCCAAGCCCCTGTGTCCAACCTGGCCTTGAACACTGCCAGGGATGGGGCAGCCACAGCTTCTCTGGGCACCCTGTGCCAGCGCCTCAGCACCCTCACAGGGAAGAACTTCTGCCTAATATCCAAGCTAAATCTCTGCTATTTGAACCCATTGCTGGGATGGAGAGTGGAGCAGGGCAGGCATGAAACTGGTGGCAGGATAAAGGGCACGGAGCTCACTGCGTTGCTTTCCTACCCAAAAACACAAGCTGGACCCATTGATGGGCCCGTGCTGCTCAGCTCCCCGCTCCTCGCACCCATCACTTGGGAAGGACGGTGGCTCTCACGTCTCTCCCAACAGTGATTTCATGCCGGGGGCTTCCCTGCTGCCTGCGTGAGCGGATCCGTTCACTGCAGGCTTCCAGCTCCTGCCCACCAGCAGGTGCCTGGGAGACGTTCAGCAGCAAAGCTGCTGCTCAGAACCCCCCGTGGCTCACCATGGGGCTGGAAACCCGTTCCCACAGCAGTCTGTTGAGACAGGGAGACCTTCCAGCTGCCCCAGCCTGGAGCAGCATCAGGCAGGTTCTGCTGCAGGGCTTCCCCTGGAGCACAGAAGGGGATGCCCCAGCCTGTGTTGGGCAGCATCCTTGGGGCATTCGGGGCTGAAAGCAGGAGGCTGGAGCACCCAGAGCAGCTCCTCAGGAGGATGGACCCAGCCAGGACAAGCTTTAACTGAAACAGGGGCAGTTCCACGTCGTTGTCACTGCCTTGCTCCATTAAAGTGAGTCTCCTCTCAGTTACTGTGCACAGTTGCAGGCCTAGGAATTGCCAGGTTGGTGCCTGGTTTTGGGATCTCCATTGAGCTGGGATGGGGAATCTCGCCCTGATGGGACCTGTTCTTTGGCTGGCATCACCCCTGGGGGATTGCGGGGTGGAAATTCATGGCTGGAGGGGGAAATTCATAAGAGGAACAGTGATTTATCTGGTGTTCAACTTCCCCAGCACCTCATTTCTAGTAAGCAGCTGCATTTCCCACTTGCATCACCCGCCTCGTGGCGTAGCATCACCCACGTCCTGTCCCCATGCCGCAGCGTGGCCCATGGGCAGGAGGAGCCCAGAGCCGTGCTCGGACAGACACAGCAGCCTCAGGCTGGTTATATCCACAGGGAAAAGGAGGGAATAGCGGCAGGGCAGCAAACAGCCCTGTGGATAGAGCACAGACACATCGGAGACCAGGCAAACAGGCTGCGGAGGGAGGAGGAGCAGGGATGAAGGAGCCGGGTGGGTGGCAGGGTTTCGGGTACCCGATCCAGAGAGGTGAGGTCAGTTCACGGCTCCTTTTTGCCAGGCAGCGCCAGGTGGGACGGGCGGGATGGGCAGGACACCCATGGGAATGCTGCCGGACCAGCTCCCGCTCGCTCAGGTGTGCCCGGGAAGGGCTGGACGGGCCGGGCCCACAGTGAGATGTAATAGAAGGAAAACGCCAGGAGAGGGCTGGGGCTCATCTGCTCCAGGCAATGGGGAGGATGGAAAACGCTCCCGCGATGCGGCAGCACCTCTGCATCCCCTCCCCACCTCCTGGCCCTGGGGGCACCCCGATTCCAGGCTCCAGCTGGCTCCTTTGGGGGATGCTCTGTGCTCCCATCCCACCAGGAAAAGCTGCCCAGGGGGATGCTATGGCTGGAACAGCAGCTCGGATGAGCCCGCGATCAGCACATGCCCTGCAGCAAGCAGGCCGCTGCAGGGGGGGGTTCCTCAGCAGCGTTTGCATCCCTTTTAGGCAGGCACAGGATATCCTGGGTCTGTTGTTCTGCCTGCAAGGCTGGAGGCAGAAATAACCCCCCAAAACCAGCGCTGGGAAAGAAATCCGACCCTCTGGAGGCTTTGTTTCCAGAGGAAGCCTGCAGAAGGGCTGCTGGAGCTGACCTTCCTGTGCCGGCCCCAAACAGCTCACTGAGCAGTGTGGGCAGTGGGGTGAGGGTGGCGATGCCTCCGAAGCACACAGCAAACCCCAGCCCGCGGCTCATTGTACTTCAAGGAAACAGCTGGAGGTCAGGGGAAAAGCAGCCCAGAATAAACCCGGGCTCCAGCGTTCCTGCTGCTGGTTTTGTCAGGAAATAGGGCACCAGGCTCCGGCTTTTGTCCTGGCTGCTCCCAGGGAGCGGGGATGAGGATGCACGGGCAAAGGCTGGGAAATGGGGATGATGCTGCCACCCCTCTGTGGATCTGTGGGGTCTCTCTGTTACCGGGAGCTGCCCCAGCGGTGCTCGATCGCATCCTCACAACCTGCTTTTGGGGGCAAGAAAACAGAACCTGGGCAGCCAAAACTGTGTTAGTGCAGCTGTGGGGGGAACACAGCATCGCCCCAGTGCTCTGCTCCCACCCTTCCTGCCCCTCTGCTGCGCTCTGGGGAGACCGCCCCTGCAGCCCTGATCCAGCTCTGGGGCAGCAGCACAAGAGGGACGTGGAGCTGTTGGAGCGAGGCCAGAGGAGGCCATGGAGATGCTGCGAGGGCTGGAGCAGCTCTGCTCTGGAGCCAGGCTGAGAGAGCTGGGCTGGGGCAGCTTGGACAAGAGAAGGCTCCTGAAGGGGAGACCTGAGAGCAGCTCCAGTGCCTGAAGGGGCTGCAGGAAACCTGGAGAGGGGCTTGGGACAAGGGATGTAGGGACAGGCCAAGGGGAATGGCTTTAACCTGCCGAGGGGAGACTGAGATGAGCTCTTAGGCAGAAGCTCTTCCCTGGGAGGGTGCTGAGGCGCTGGCACAGGGTGCCCAGAGAAGCTGTGGCTGCCCCATCCCTGGCAGTGTTCAAGGCCAGGTTGGACACAGGGGCTTGGAGCAAGCTGCTCTAGTGGAAGGTGTCCCTGCCTGTGGCAAGGGATTGCATCTGGAAGAGCTTTAAGGTCCCTTCCAACCCAAACCAGGCTGTGGCTCTATGATAACCCCTGGGCACCAGGGTGAGCTCCCCACCTCGTCCCACCGTGGTGGCTGCAGGGAGCTCACACTTGAGCTGCTTTAGCAGCTTTGCTGCTCCTCCTCCTCAAGCTGCCGGTGCCAGCAGCAGGCTGCTCTGCCAAACCTCATGCAAAGGAAGGGACCAGGCACGGGGGGCTTCTGCTGTCAGCTCCAACCCCACTGCACATCAGGGACCGGCGCAGCCCCTACACCGGGGTTGGGGCATGGAAGAGGGACAAGAGAGACCCCGGCCGAGCAGCATCCCTTGCTCCCGGTGAGACACACAGCACTCTTTCCCATTGCTTCCTGCTCTTTTCCATTCTTTATTTGAGCGGTCACGTTCTCACTTTGGTCACAGCCCTGAAAGGTTGTTGGTTTGTTTTTTGGTAGCTGTTTGTGGTTTGTTTGTTTTTTTTTTCCCCTCTTCTCTAATTTGGACCCACCTTCTAGAGTATTATAAAATTATACAAGTGCAGTAATCACCAGTTGATAATAAATAGGTATTTGTTAGTTCACAAAGTTAAAGTGCTTTGAGAAGGGATGTAAGGAAGCTCTATCCTAGATTCGGGGGGGGGGGGGTATCTTGGAAATGTAGTGCAGTAGGAAGCTCTGGCCCGTTGTCCACAGTCTGCAGTCACGAGAGACACGGGGCATCTCTCCCCCTTGCCATAAAGACCCCTCGGGCACTCCTGAGTGTCCCTGAGCAGGCACGAAGCAGGAGCTGTGCTGCTGGGAGAGGTTATTGGAAGCATTAGATAGGATGTGTCCCCCCCCCGCTGCACAGCCCGAGGCTGGGGAAGGTTTGGACAAGGTGTGGGATCGCCCCATTGCCCACAGGCGCAAGGGAGAACATCCCGGTTTTCACAGTTTAGTCTTGCTTGGAGACCTCAAAGCCCAAGGGAAGCAAAGCCCCTGGTCCCTTCATGGTGAGGGAGAGAAGCAGAGCTGCTCGGGGCGGTGGGGGAGCCGCGGCAGCACCCCGAGCCCATCGGCATCGCCCTGAGATCAGCCGCCTGCTGCCTCCATCCCTGAGGAAGCCCGGTCCCTCTCCCTTAGGAGAGGCGCAGGGAGCAGGCGCTGCCCGCTGCCCACACGGAAATGCCCTTAAGCTGCCTGCAGAGGATTTGTGCGTTTCAAACTCCTTCCCAGGGCCTCCTGGGTTTGGTTTGGGCTCTGCTTCCACCTTCCCTTCCTGTCCCCTTCGGTCTGTCCTTCCCCACACCCCAAATCTAGTCATCTTCCCAGGCTTTTCCATGCAAAACGCTCACTGCGGGCCTGCCGCTGCAGGCTTCCAGCGCGAGCTCCCAGTCTCCCTTCCACATCAAAGCCAGCTGCAAAACAGAAATCAAATGAAACCATACCCTCAACCCTTTCCAGAGCCCAAGTCTCCAGACCAGAAGGGGATTCACATGCGACACTGGGAGTATTCCAGCTGCCTCCAACCCTAACATTAGCCACAAAAAATAGGAGGCATCAGTCCCCACTTGGAGTGAAGCATAGATCAACCAGTTCCAAAGGCCAAGGGCTGGCTCCTCTTCTTCATCACATGCACGTTCCTAAAGAGAGGAGTCATCGTGCCCTGAGGATCAGTGCATGCACATTGGCAGGAGTCCCCTGAACAGTCCACAGCGGGGAAGCTGACACCATGCTGCTGGGCACAGCGAACGTCCCCCACCTGTTCCCTTCCCTCCCTGTCCCCAAACCCTGCTCCAGCTGGCCCTGCAGTCCCATCTTCCTCACCATGCCTCCTCCACCACAGCCAACGATGGAGAGGCTGCTGCCCAAGACCCCTTTGGGGACAGGCAGTCCAAGGAGTGACTAAAAGAAGTCGCCCCAGGAGCAGACAGCAAGTGCAGGAGCAGCAGCAGCAGCAGCCAGGACGGTGGGAAGGCAGCCCCATGGTGGTCAGTGGAAGAGCTCCACCAACACCATCATCAGGAGCAGCTGCAGCCAAGAGGCGAAGGTCATGGTGGCCTGGCCCTTCTGGGACATGAACCTGAGCTGGTTGACCAGGCGCTCCTTCACCAGAGCCTGCTTGAAGCCGTCCTCCTCCGAGATGCAGACGTAGTGGCCGTAGTGGATGTGGCTCACGTTCTGGATGAAGTGGAAGCAGTCCTGCTGGGGGTGGGTGGTGTTGCAGGTCTTGATGAGGCTGTTGTTGTGGTACCAGTTGTAGGTGGCATAGTGGGACTCGATGGGGCAGTTGAGGTAGTAGCGGGAGAAAGGGACCACTGTGATGTTCTGATAGTCATCTGCTGGAAGAGATTGAGAACAAGGGGATGAGACGTGGAACCACGGATTCTCCCACAGGCCTGGAGGGAAGAACAGTTGGGTCAATGGGGACAAGTCATACAGCCACTGAATGACAACAGCAGGGACTGACCCACACCTGAAGTCTCTTCTCCTAGGACAGCAGCAAGCACCAGCCCCATCGCCCAGCTCAGAAACCCATTAAGGAGCAGTTAACCCCAAGCAGGGGCTTGGAGGTGTCCTGGCTTCAGCATGGACATTCCCAGCTCCCCTGCAATGAGTTGTGAGCCCTTGCACAACAAACAAAGGCTCCAGAATCAGCCCCCCTGCCCCAAAACACCCCCTGGATTCACAGCCTACAGCTCAAAACCTTCACATACCTTCTTTAATGTCCCCCTTCTGGCACTTCCCTTGCCACGGGTCCAGGTTCAGGTTCTGATGCACCTCCCTAGGAGATGGGAATAAGCATTAACATCAGGGAAGCAGCATTTCAGGGCTAAGAAAGGAATCGCTCATACAAGATGTAGTGGATTAGGTAAGGAAGAAGTGTTTAAACGCCTGATGTTAGCTGGGTAGGGACAAGCACACGACTCAGGAGGGTGACGAATGACAAATGCGAGACCCAGCAAGTCACCACAATGAAGAGCATCACAACCAGCAGACCTGTGCATGTTTCTAACAGCAAAAGAGGGGCTGGGTGCTCAAACCCCACTGACCTCTCCCCCTCCAGGGCAGGGTGCTGCGGGAGGGCTGGCTTTCGGGACAGCACAGACATGCGTGTGCGATTACTGCACGGACACCATGGGCTCATCTCTCCCTGCGGTAGGAAGATGACCTCAAAACCATGTGCCAGGCAGGGGAACACTGAGCGTGGGTATTTCTCACACGGAAGCAAGCAGGAGGCAGCTGATGGCATCACGCACCGGTTCAGGTACACGGACTGGCAGGAGCCATTGAGCCAGCCGCAGTACGGGTCCCTGGCCAGCAGGCAGCTGTCACAGTTGTTGCGATACGCCCCACACATGGCCATGGGCACCTCCAGCACTCTGTCTGCTGAGCCCACGTACAGCATCGCCTGCGGGAGGAAAGCAGAGGGGTTCATCCCGGTGCCACCTGAGTGTCCAGCACTTCCCCTGCAGCTTGGCTGTGAGAGGGGTGCTGAGGCGCTGGCACAGGGTGCCCGGAGAAGCTGTGGCTGCCCCATCCCTGGCAGTGTTCAAGGCCAGGTTGGACACAGGGGCTTGGAGCAAGCTGCTCTAGTGGAAGGGGTCCCTGCCCATGGCAGGGGTTGGAGCTGGGTGAGCTTTAAGGTCCCTTCCAATCCAAATCAGGCTGGGATTCTATGATTTCATCATCAGTGGGGCCGGTAGGTCTCCAAGCAATGCAGTCCCTATCCTGGGAGGGGCAGCAGCATCCTTCCCCCGCCAGCCCTGTGGATAACTAAGTTTGCTCCATGAGGTGATAGCAGTGTTGTCACCTCTGGGATGGAGCACCAGCACTGCCCCACAGCTCATCCACCAGCAGGGCTGGACAATGAGAGGGAAACTGCAGGATTTGGCCCGGGAGCAAACACCCTCATTCTTCCCATGCCTCTGGAGGAGAGGAGGTGTCCAGAAAGCTCTGCTGCCCACTGACCACCCAGAACTGGGGCCATCAGCCCAGCCTTAGCAAAGCAAGACCTCCCACAACCCACTCCAAGGCTCCTTCACATCCATGGGCTGTCCTTAAACCTCTGTCTCTGCCTCTCCTGCTGCCTGCTTTTAAAGCTACAGCCTGACCTTCCTACAGAGAGACCCACCCTCTTGTGGTCCAGGATCATGGACTGGATTGGGTCCTTCTTGGGGAAGACCTGGAGCTCCATGATGTTCTGCACCCCGTCTGGCAGCTCCACGACCTTGTGGATGGATCCTTTGTCTGGAACGAAAGAGAGGAGAGCCCTGATGGAGCATGCTGAGAGCAGAGAGGCAAGGCAGAGGGGCTGTGGGGAAGGCAGGCAGAGAACCAGCACCGCCTCCAGCCCTCGCTGCGGCAAACAATTCCCATTCCACAGAGCAGGGCTTGACTGCATTCCTCTACCCAACCACCCAGAGAAGACAGAGAAGGAGCCTGCTTGCTCTGCCCGTTTCCCACAGCACAGCCTTGTCACCACTGTCATCCTCCCAGCCGCGAGGAGCCCATTTCTCCTCACCCTTTGGACCTGGCTCTGCTTGCTTTGACCAGCCTCAGCACGAAAACCCAGCAGCTCTCGAGCTCCTCTGCTTTGATCCCTGGGCTGTTCCTGCCCAAGCATCATCTCATCGCTTGCCCGAGGCTGAAACTTGGGAGCTCTGCCTTTCTGTTCTTCTGGTTAAACTGACTCCGGTCCCAGCGCACTGGTGGGCCAGGAAAACAAGTCAGTTCGGTGGAGGGGTGGGAAGGCAGATCCCGAGGGAACACGGCTCAGGAACCTCACTGTTTACCCTCTTTTAGCCCGGCTTCCCCTGCCCAAGGTACCACTCCCTTCTCCACCACCAGCCAGGGGGAGGTGGAAGATGTGACCCTGGGTCAGGCAGGGATTAGGGCCCCCCAGGTGCCTCTGTGCCTGCAGCAAGGGTGGGCAGCCAAGCCCTGCACCTTGGAGCAGGCTTCCTGACTGCTCTGCGAGGCATGAGCTGCATTGAAACTACAGCTTTCAGCAGGATCAAGCCAACCGGAGCATGTGTGGGCCCTAATCCAAGCCAGGCCACCTACTGCGAGCTGTCTGCATTTGTTTTAATCACAGATTAGGAAACAAAAGCCCCAGAAAACCCCTCCACAAGCGGCAGGGAACAAAGCCCAGCACAGGGCAGGAAAAGGGGTGACAGAGCTGCAGGGAGCAAGCCCATGCAGGCGGGGAGGCACGAGAGGGAACTCTGTGCCTTCCATGCAGCAGGTAGCTGCACTGCATGCGAACCCAGGCAGCTCACCAACCTTTTACTCTCCATCCCACTCTCCTGCAGCTGAATTGGCTTGTCCCAGCTCTGCAGCATCCCCAGCTGCCCCGGGGCCACCAGCAGCTGGGATGCACTGGCTGTGTCTCCAACCAGAGGTGCTGGCCTCACCTGAAGCCTGCGCTGCTGCACTAGAGCAAGCAGGAGCAAGAGGTGATCCTTTTGCAAAGGATTTCTGCTTGACACATGGGGAGGGCTATGCTACCCCTCCCTTGCCCTAAAAACACTTGGCCTGAGATCTACCACAGCCTTGAAGCAGCCCAAGTGGGTAAATCCCACATGCTGGGATGCTGCTTTCAGCCTTTGCCTATGCAGCCCAATCTGTGCGTCACCGAGCTGTGCTGGGACTTGGCAGCTCTCTCCTGCTTGACAAACATGTGCCAAGCTGGGAACACAGCCCCTCGCTTCGCCCTGCACTGGGGGTCTTGTCTGATTCCCTCGGATTCTTTGCCCTCGAGGGGAAAGCAAGCTCCAGGGAACTCCATAGGGAAAGCTTCCCAATACCTGTTGCCAGATAAAGCACGTTGTAGCGGCGCCCGTCGCCCGCCGAGACCTCGTGCACCCCGATCTTCTGGTAGCGGTGCTTGTTGTGGAACAGGGGGCTCTTGGTGGGGGAGAGGGGCTCCACGCGGTCCTGCACCTCCGGGTGGCTGTCAGCGATCTTGAAGGTCTCACTCGGGGTGTGCTGGCCAGAGGAAACGCACTGCGGCAGGAGGGGACAAGAGGCACCGTCAGGGGCAGGGCTGGTGGGGTCCTACCTGCGGTCCCCCTGCAGAACGTGCCCCTCTGCTCTGCTGAGACCCCACTGTGTGCAGTTCTGGTGCCTTCAACATAAGAAGGACATGGAGGTGTTGGAGCAAGTCCAGAGGAAGCCATGAGGATGCTCAGGGGCTGGAGCACCTCCTGTATGGAGACAGGCTGAGAACATTGGGGCTGTTCAGCCTGGAGGAGAGGAGCTGTGTGGAGACCTCAGAGCAGCTTCCAGTGTCTGAAAGGGGCTACAAGGATGCTGGGGAGGGACTCTTCATTAGGGACTGTAGTGATAGGACAAGGGGTGATGGGTTCAAACTGAAACAGGGGACGTTCAGGTTGGAGATAAGGAAGAAGTTGTTCCCTGTGAGGGTGCTGAGGTGCTGGCACAGGGTGCCCAGAGAAATGGTAAATGCTCCATCTCTGGCAGGGCTCAAGGCCAGGTTGGACACAAGGGCTTGGAGCAAGCTGGATGATTTTAAGGTCCTTTCCAACCCAAACCATTCTGTGATTCTATCCTCCAGCTTCACCCACCAGAGCTCACAGACCCATTTGCTGAGGCAGGTCTGAGCCCATCTCCCTGTGCTCTCTATGAAGGTGTTGGACCTTACCCAGCCTCCTTTTGTCTCTGGGAACAAAGCTGAGGTCTTCCCCACAGTGCCTGCAACCTTTCTCACTGCCCCAGCCCTCCCTGGCCTGCTCAGTGCTGGGACTGTGCCCCCACCTGCAGTGCCAGAGCAGGGACCAGCCCTTGGGAGGCCTCCCCACTTCACCTGGGCAACTCCTATCCCTCACTCACCTGCCCAGGCTTGACCTCTGGGTTGGGACCATTGTAGCCTTTGAGTTTGGAGGTCCGAAACACGTTGTCAATGTCCCCAAAGGAATAGACACAAACAGCAGAGCTTCCCCTGCAAGACAACGAGACAAAGAGAGAGGGTCAGGAGACACTGGCCATCCCAATGCAGCTGGGGCATGGCTGTGTGCATCGCGCTGCTGCTGACTACGTCCTCTCTGGTTGTTTTGCACCCACATGCTTGCCAGGGAGACTAAAGGGCTGTGGGACAGGACATCTCTCTGCTTTACAGAGACCCTCACCAGGTGTTTGTGAAGAGCCCATAGACCTTGGAGTGCCTCCAGTTACTCGCAGGGACAAAGAAGACATCCTGCAACCAGTTGAAGTTGCCCTTGGTGACTGGGTCGACACAAATCAAGCTGGCCTTCAGGAAGGTGGTCCACTTGGAAGCAGAGAGAGAACCGGTTCCCCCTTTATCTTCCTGGAGGGAGAGGAAAAGCAGGGAGTCAGGGTTTAGCAGAGAAGAACACAAAGAGCCCCCCTGTCCAGCATCTTGGACGAGTAACTGAGGGATGCTCCAGTTACACTTGATGTGAGCCAGAGGATGGGAAGGCCAAAAGGGTACAGCCATACCCCACATGAACTCTGTGGCACGGGACAGAACTGAGCCAAAGAGGCCAAATCACATGCCCATAACACCAAGTGAGCTGGCATGTCCATTTGCCACCCCTGCAGCATCCCTGCCTCCCCACCACACTCTGTTCCTGTGGTACCTTACACAGCTGGGCCACTCGAGAGATGTTTCTAGGGGCCTCAGGACTCTTATCCGGGTTGTCTTCACGGAAGAAGTAGTAAATCTTGTCCTGGTGAGGCTCTTCGTGCCTTAATGTGGTGGCTTTGACAAACTGAGGGTCTGTAAAGGGAAGGGAGCCATCAGAAAACCTTGGCCTGAACACCTTTCATCTGTTCTCTTTTCTTGTTTCAGCCCATTCTCCCTTCTTGCACAGCAGAACTCTCATCATGGAGCTCCCTTGGTGGGACCAGGCTGCACTCTGGTTTGTGTTCCACTGTGGAAAACCCAGTGATGCTCTTCCTATTAATACACCACTGCCACAAAGGGCATCCCCAGCAGCAGCAGGTCCCTCTGAGCATCATTAGCTGGCATCCCCATGGCAGGGAGTTCTGTGTAAGCATGGGACCAGCCTCATGGCTCCAGCTCTATCAGTTTGTTTGCTGGTGCTTTGCTTGCCTCCTCCTGCAAGTTCTGTTTTGCCCTGGTTTGATTCTTCCCTTTGGCCGAGGGTTCAGGAATCTCCCATTTCCCAGGGTCCCACTGAGCTCATGGAAATGGAGGAGGGTCCTTTTTTCCCTATTCCCCACCCAACATGTTCCTGCTCCAAGGTTTCGCCCTGGCTGGGGGTTTGGAAAGAGTCACTGCCCGGGGTGGAAGCTGTTCTTCCTGTTTCTATTACAGCAGCTGATGGGCAGCTTTACACAACCACGTTTCCTTCCAGCATCTGCCAGGGGACTGGCCACACGTTTCTCTCCATTTCCCCATCTCCTCACCCCGAGCAAGAGGCACTCACTTGTCAGTTATTTGGCCCTAGAAGCAAAGAGGTGACCTGGCAGCAAGAGAGGACGTTCCCCTCCACACTGTGCTGTGTACTTCGGGCCCCCAGATGTAGGTTGACAGAGCCCAACCCATCTGCACGGAGGGGCAAGTGGCAGGTCCCACGCCTCCAGCGTGGCCCCTGGACTCACTCTGCATCACCGTGTCGCTTGTGTAGAGCTCTCCTCCTCCTCTCACCCGACGGAACCGGGGTATCTTGCCGTTCTGCTGGCTCTTCTTGATGGTGGAGTAGATGTCGTGACCTGTGGGGCAGGAAGGCTCACTGCAGCGGGCTGTTTCCAGAGGGGACAGAGGGGTTTGCGAGAAGGAAAAGAACTGGGAACTCTCTGGGCACGTGGACCCACAGAGCTGGTGGCTACAGGTGGAGAACCCCAGTCCCCACTGCCTAGCACTGAGTCCTGGCAGGACTCCCACAGCCCTTTTCCTTAAAGAGCAGAGGGACAGATGTTTGTTCTACCTTGGGAATGATCCGCACCCATCCCTCTGCCAGGCCCAGAGCAGTGGAGCTACTGCAGGACCCTCCTTCCCTGCCATCTCCAGTGCACTCTACCCTCCTGCAGAGACTCAACCCCCATGGCCTGGAGAGGAATGAACAACCTTGTGCCATGCAGGGGTTGGAACTGGAAGATCTTAAGGCCCTTTCCAACCCAAACCATTCTATGATTCTATGCTGTCCTAGAAGGATGTGCATTTCGATGTGACAAAGCAAGAAGGGCTAAGGCTCATCTCCAGCTAAAGCAGAAGGACGAAGCCCTTGGAGCAGCCCCGAGGTGCCCCTGTTTGGTACAGAGCACCCAGCCTCCCTTGCACAGCACTGATAACACAAGAGCAGACACACTTACCATCAACAACGACGAGGGTATTCGAGTCGGGGGTGAAAGGAGCAATGCCTCTCCCATCCCATGGAGTGCTCTCCTTCCTCTGTGTCTGGGTAAGGACAGAAATGGTCCCTGAGTGTCATCAGTTCAGGGAAGGCAGGGGAGCCAGGGGCCCACATCCACCCCTGGGGCAGGAAGGGAGCAGCTCTCCTTGGCTGGCACAGCCCAAAGGAGGGGAGAACCCATCGTCAAATAGGCCATGCAGAGCCCCTGCTGCAGGCAGGAGGTGAGGACAAGGGGGCTGTGACAAGGTGAGCATGGAGGTGGCACGGGCAGATCTCTGCTGCGATGAGCTCCTCGAGGGAGAGGGTGTTTGGGCATTGCAGCTGTTGGAAGGGGGATCAGGGCATCATCTTGCAGATGGAGACAGCACAGAACATAAGAGCAAGGGCTTTGCTCTGCTGCCATCAGAGGTGGTCACAGCATACCAGGTTCCAGCAGGTGGGAGAGCAGGCACCGGTGCCACACACTAACATCCCATCTCCATACTTCTCCACTAAGGTAAGGTAATTCTTATTGTCCTCCTGCAAGAGAAAGAGGAGAGGCATGAGCAGCACTGCTACTGCACTCCTAGTGCTTTCATGGGTCTTAAAACCAGAGGAGGAGACCAGTATCACCTCATCTGATCTGCTCCACAGGCACCGGAGGCCTTCACCCAAAGAGAGTGCACGAGGAGCATACACAGCTCATTCCCAAGCAGTCCTTCAACCCAAGTCCTCCAGCCCTCACCCATCTGCTGTTCCACCACAGGCAGGACCTACCGAGCTCCCAGGCATCATGCACTGTCCTTCGTTTTTCACTGGGAAGTCTTCCTGGGATAAGAGAGAAAGAGATCTGCTTGAATTCCTTCCCTTTAAAAGCCAGCTGCAGTGGGATCAGCCCCAGGCACCACACACTGGTCACCCTCTTCACAAGAGCCAAGGCAAGCATGGCGGTGGGGTCATCAGGCACTGCAACGCAGTCCTTCTCCACACCTCGGTACCTGAAACCCCTTGGGGATGCTGAGCTGGATCTCTCAGGCCCTCGAGGTGATGGGGAGAAGCAGCAGCCTGACTGGCAGCCAGGCTGGGCTGCTTGCCAAAGGATCTGGGGAGAGGATCTGTCACTGCAGGGAATGGGTGCTCAGCAGGAGGTGGTGGCATCCAAGGGATGGGACGCGTGAACCACGCTGTTCCTGGAAACAAGGGAAGTATCTGGGCCCAAAGTTCAGCAACCGGCTTGTCTGAGAAGGGCAAGAAGGGGTCATGAGAAACCAACTGGGGCAGTTCCCTGCTGTAGTAACTTGCCAGCTGATCCAGAACTTCCTGCTTTCGAGGAAATCCAGCCTGACTTCCAAGAATGGGAAGGGTTGGGAATATAGCTTCCCGGCAGCAATATGAGCCTGAGCATCCCTGCTCACGCTAAAGAAAGGGTCCCTTATGGGAAGAATCTTCCCTCTTGGGCACTGAAGACCTCAGGAGGATCACGGCCTGGGAAGAGCCCACCCATGGCTAGTGGAGGAGACTTCCTCTTGCTGCAGCCATTCATCCTACCCATGCTGGGGCTTCCCGGATGGATGGGGCAGGCCAGGCCTGACCTCACTGCTGGCAAACACCCTGAGCAAGGTATCTAGTGTTTGGGCTGTGAGATGGATGCTGGACACTTTGTTATAGAGCGCTGGGGCCAAACTTGCAAGCAGAGCATCCTTACCACATAGCTCTCATAGGTTGCAAAGTCATAGTAGTAAAGCTTTCCTTCTCCCCCAATGTAGATGGCCGAGGTGTTTTCTTTATGATAGAAGACTGGGTACTTCTCACTCCTGGGGAACACATACTCCTTTGCACCTACAACAGCACAGAGGACACACTGGTCAGGGCAATGGCAGCACCCACAGGCAGCTCAGGCTGATCCACTCCCTCCCCACGTCCTCGGTGGGAGTGATGAGGAAAACAAGGACTCAGGGCTGGGGCCCCGCAGGGATGCCTGCCCTGGCCCCAGGCAGCCAGGGAAAGGCAGCTCCCAGGCTCCGAGCTCAGCTATTGTCCCCTTGTCCCCAGGGGACAGGAGAGCTGGAGCAGGACACAATGGAGCAGCCCTGCCTCATCCCTGAAGGGCTGGTGATGGAGGAGGAAGAGAAAGGGAAACTTTGCTGTTGGAGCTCTATAGAGAGCAGAAGCTCAAAGTGACTTAGAAGCGGCTCCTTCCCACCTGCCCTAATGGCCCAGTGCCTCCTGCCTCTCAGTATGGAGACAAAGGGCTCCCTCCCCTCTCTGCACATCCTCTGGCAACCCCTCCAAGTAACTATCTCCTCAACACGGCTCCTGCACCCTCTTGCATTTGCCATGCCTTGCAGATGGGGATCAACCTCCCCATGCCCATCATCTCCTACCAGCCCCGGAGCATGGCACCTCTCCTCGCCAGCCTCCAGCTGCACTGTCAGCATCCTCCCTCCATGGGCCAGGAAGGATGGACAGGGTTTGGAACCACGAGTGACAGGGGGAGGGTGCACAAGAAGCTGCAACTCCATCTCCACCCCCAGATGTGAACAAGAAGTGAGGTGCAAGACCCAGGACCCACGTCACAGCCGGTTGCTGCAGATGGGAAGCTCTGCAGGCCCAGCTGGGAGGAAGAACTGCTTGTCCTTCCCCTCCTTCCTTCCGCTTTCACCTTCCAGCTTTTCCAGCTCCTCTTCCCTACAAACATCCTCCTTTTCCCTCTGCGTTGCCAGCTCAGGTGTGGGAGGCCGGCCCCGTGGTGCAGTTGTGAACCTCCTCCCCGAGGCTTTGGCTGTTTGTCCATGGGATCCACTGACCCCACAGCGCTCTCCGGGATGCTGCAGCCACCCCTGGAAGCTTTGAGTCCCCATTCCAGGGCCCAAAGGCTGCCCTGTCCACTGCTATAGTTTGCAGCAACGACACGAGAGGGATTTCTCCTCCAAGGGGCAGAAGCCTGTGCTCGGGATGACCCCTGCTTGCTGCGACAGGGCACTCTGCTTTCATTTCTCCCTCTCCCATAGAAGAAGGGGCCTCTCTGCTGGCAATGCCGCTGCTCCCAGCGACAGACAAAAGGCTGTGTGTGCCTCGGGAGCTGGCTGCCTGCACAGACAGGCAATTAATCAGTGGCACGTGTCCCTCTGCTCATGGCAAAGGACAGTCTTTGCCGAGCCCAGCAGCCCCCCTCTGCTCGGAGGATGCTGCGCAGGGTCCTGCCAAGGCCATGGAGCCAAAAGCGAGAAGGACTTGTTAGAGGTCACTGGGGTGCTGAATGCCTGCTCCAGCTGTGCCTTTCCCCCCCTTCCCACTTCACTAAGCTGGTGGGCCTCCAATCCCTGTGGGCTTAAACTCCAGCAAGGCTTGGCCGTGGGGGCATGCAGCCAGCCCCCACCTTGGGATGGGAAACCCTGCCAGCCCCACGGGCTGCTCTTTCACAAGTCACCTTGGCTGCAAAGAGAGGGGTGAAGATGTCCCAGGGTACAGAAACCATCTCTGCCCTCCAGCTCCGGCTGCCCTTACCCTGCCCACCAGGACGGGGGATACAGCAGTTGGGAGCCAGCAGCAAGGGATGAGAGTCCCTGACTGCTCCTGCTCACCTCCCCAGCCCTGCCCCAGCCTCTCCTCTGTCCAAGGACTCCTGAGCATATGCTTTGCCTGCTGGAGAAGCTGGCACCCACTCTTTGACTATGCAATTCCTTTGCCTCCAAGCGGGAAGCCAGCCGGGCATGCAGGTAGCCCAGCAACTCAGCAGCCACAGACTCAGGCTATGCTTGCAGGGAGGATTCACCTCCTTGTCCAGCCCTCAACCCCCCCCTCCTGACCCAACCAACAGGCACACACACAGGAGCCCCTAAAGCCCTTCAGCCATCCGGCTACCACCAATACAACCCAGCATCGCAAACAGGTCTGTCCGACCTCAGCAGACTTTGCTCCTGCTGCCAGACCTCAACCCCGGCCCCTACATTTGCTGCTAATCCAGGATAATTTGCACCTGGAGCTGCTCCTCCTGCACCTCACCCCTTTGTAAACCTCAGCCCCACATGCTCCTTTTACCTTTGGTCTCAATTTGGAGGCTTTTCCACCGCGCTGCCTCCGTGTGAACCAGGGCTCACACCAACCACCAAGAGCACATTCATCTCCAAACAGCCAGCAACAAACAAGCCTAAACCAATCACTTGGATGGCGTCAATGTATTATTTACCCTGCAGCTCCCCAGGGACTGAATTACTGCGAGTAAACAGCCAGGACCCAGAAGCGTGCTTGCGGCTCCAGCACTGATTTAACTTGATCTACAAGGGAGACTGTTAAAGGTGTTTCCATGAGCTGGTGCTGGTGTTCCTTTGCCCCTGCATGCAGGCCTGCTGCTGACCTGCAAAGCTGGCATTCAGACCCTGCTCTGCCTTAAACAGCCTGGCTTAGGCAAAGGGCTTGGTCACCTTTGTCTCTGCTTTCCATCTGGCAGGATGTGGGCAGCAATCCTGCTGCAAACCTGAAACGGAGGACCTGTGGTATAAATAACATCAAGGGCCAGGGACCACAGAATCCAGACTGGTTTGTGTTGGAAGGGGCTTTAAAGCTCTTCCAGTCCCAACCCCTGCCACGGGCAGGGACCCCTTCCACTAGAGCAGCTTGCTCCAAGCCCCTGTGTCCAACCTGGCCTTGAACACTGCCAGGGATGGGGCAGCCACAGCTTCTCTGGGCACCCTGTGCCAGCGCCTCAGCACCCTCACAGGGAAGAGCTTCTGCCTAAGAGCTCATCTCAGTCTCCTCTCTGGCAGGTTAAAGCCATTCCCCTTGGCCTGTCCCTACCGGCCCTTGTCCAAAGCCCCTCTCCAGATGATGAGGCAGAGAGCATCCAAACACCCACACTGTGTCCCAGAGAAGGGAACGTGCCTCTCTTAGCAAGTCCCAGGATGCTTTTGGCACTGCAAAGAAAAGCTCACCCCCTTGGGAGGGGGAAGGCATGGCCCTGCCACCACCCTGCCTCCAAAATCAACCCTGCAGAGGACACAGGGCTCATTCCAGGGCCTGCCTAACCCCGCTGGTCCCTCTGCCTGGCATTTACTGCAAACCCCACCGGCAGCGCGCACATCAATGGCCCGATTGTCAATTGAAATGCTAACCCCGGCGAGGCCTGAATGGGAGAAAGAGCAGCTTTGTGCTCGCAGCGAGATGGAGGGTACCACAGCAGCCTGAAGAATGATCTTAAATGAGAGCGAAGGAGGGAGCCCGGTGCATCTCGGAAGGATGCCTGCAGGGTGAGGTCACAGGGAAGGAGGGCAATGAAGAGGGAGATGCTCTGGATGAGATGAGGGCAGGGAGGCCTGTCCTTAACACACAGAGCAATGCGGATAACAGACAGAGCAACCCTTCCCATCTGGTAGGATGAAACATGCCTGCCTCCCTCGACCTGGCTTGGGCAAACCCAGCTTTAATGCCACACCAAAGTCTCTCTAACTCCTTCAGAAAGGCACCAAGAGCCTCCCCAGCACCATGATAATGCTGGGTTTCCACAGCTCTGTGCAGGGGAAGCGTGCCCTCACCTCCAGAACAACCAGAGAAGCAGCCTGGCTGCAGGCAAACCCGGCTCCCATCCCTGCTGGAGGGCTAACTCAGCTGCAGAGCTCCTGCTTCACTTTGCATTCCACCATTCCTTGGTCTAGCAGCAGCTCCAGCATCCCAGACACTTGCTTAGTCCCTGGTGAACTGCTGTTCACTGGTGCTGGGGGAGGACCACATCTCCTTAAGGTGGAGGTGATGGGTCCATTCTGCACTGGTGCCAGCACTGCCAAATGAGAAATGAGAAGCTTGGGGAAGAGAACAGGGGAAGGAGAACAAGGGAAGAACCTGCTGCAGGCAAGAGGCAGATCCTTTACTTGCTGCCCATCAACCCCTGACGTGGGACCCCATTGGTATACGAAGAGGAGAAACCCGAGTGTGGGGTTTACGTTCTCCTTGGCATCACCCACACCACTGCCTGTGCTCTCCCAGCTCCTGCTGCCATTCCATGGGGACACGGGGCCGGGCCAGCCGCCAAACCGGGATGTAAAGTGGCGCAGCGCGGGAGCTCGCCACCGCAGCCCCATCTCCGGTGCTGCCGCGCTTCCCGACGGCGGGCAAGGCACCCGGCAGCACTCAGTCATCACCATCCTGCATCCCACCCTCCCCGTGTGATGCTGTTGACACTGCCACCTGCTCTGCTGGCGGTGGGGCTGACGGCACGCTCCTGCCTGAACCACGGCACCCGTCGCATCCTTTCCTGGTCCCCTCCTTCTCCAAACAATTCCTCATCTTCCGATTTGTTTCTTCCTTCCTTTTGGCACAGACAGAGCAGATTATGACCCCGCTAGCAGCATGGCTCTGCTGCAATCTGACTGCGACTGGCTCTGACGGCAGAAGGAAAAGCCGCCTGCTCAATGCTGACTCAAGGGCTGGCAATGCCGGGAGTCCCCTGGGTCTCATCCTCTGCACCTGTACCAGGAGCGCTCAGCTGCCACCAACGTGGCCCGGCCGTGAGTCAGGCCTGACTCTGTGCTCACACCTGCTTTTGGGAACACAGGAGCCGTTTTGCCTCGATGACACCCATCCCTCTTCCGCTCCCGCTTCCCCGCGCACGCAGGATGCATGACAAACAGCTCAGCACGCAGAAACCAACCGCTATCCTTGGGAATGTGATCCACATCCACTGCCCTAGTCACCCACTGGGGGGGTCAGGGCTCCTGCTCCCAGCTCTGACAACACCCCGCAGGGCAGTCCCAGTTTCACTATTGAAACTGGGAGGACAATCCCTGGATTTCCGACTTGCGTGACCAGTACCAGCTCCAGGAGCAGATGACAGGAGCATGGGAAGTCACGACACCCACCCCAGAGGGATGCAGGCACCCCAGGAGGGCTGCCACGGGTCCCCTCCATCCCTGGGAGGAGGACTGGAGCGCACCGCACTGCTCCCATCCCAGAGCCATGTGCCGTCTGTCTCCCCAGCTCCACGATGAATGCCGGCAGGAATTCAGAGATGATCCATGGGTCTTTTTTTAGATCATCTATAAATTCCCAAGTTGAGACATTTCAGCGGGAACAAGCGTGCCTCCAGGAGCTGCTGTGCTCACCAAGCTGCTGGGCTCTCCTTCCCTCTGACTTTGCCCAAAGGGAGAGATGTGACACGAGGTAAGTGGGGAAGTGCTCACCCCCCTTCCCAAAGCATGGACAAGCAGTCTCATGGGCTTCTGGAACTCTGTAACAGCAATAAACCAAGGGGTTTCTATAGGAACAACTTGTCTCTAGGTGAGGTGAACCGGAGAGGATGTCCGGGGGGGGGTTTGCTCTGACCTGCCATGCGGTAATTGCATGGTCTCAACACGAGTTGCAATGTGCCCCACGGGAAACAAAACACTTTTGTGGGAGGGGTTTCTGGGAAAGGGGTGAAAATGCAACTTAAAAGTGTGAAACCACCCTCCTCACCCCAACCCGCCCTGCTGCTGCCCCCTCGCTTTAGCTGCAGCCCCAGAGCCGGTGTCCTTGCTGCTACCCCTCAGTGCTGGGAAGCAGAGGCACAGGAAGGCCAAAAGATCACCCCGCAGGGAGCATCACTCGGTGCCCAGGGCAGCCCCGCACCGCTCGGGTTCAGTGCTCCAACACCAGTCATATCCCACAGACAACAACATCAACACAGCAGGACAAACACCACCCATTGCCCTGCAGAATCCTACCCCTCTAGAGCCCTCCCAAAGCCAAGTATCATCCTCGTCTCCCTCCATCCCTTTTGCCTACCTATGCAGCATGGCACAACGTAGGAGACTGGGAGCATGGGCACAAGCTGGTGCCCACCAGCCTGGTGCATCCCAGGAGGGGTTTGTGCTGCCTGCTTTCCCCCCTTGGTCTCCCCTCTCACCTTCCTTTCAGAATGCTTGCAGGGATCTCCCCCCTAGGACTCCTCTGCGGTCCCCCACAAGTCAAAAGGCACTGGGGAGCAGCAGTGGAAACCAGGCAGCCAGAGAGTGTTAAAAGCCTCTCTTGCTGTAGTGGGATCATAGACACGAGTGGTTCCTGCTCCTTAAAGCCCTCTCCTGGGGACCACGCAGCTCCCTGCCGTGGGGAGACCCATGACCGTGAGAGCCAAAGGGTAAATGGGTCAAACCACCCCTGGTGTGGGCATCAGTCACCTCTTGTGTCCTTCACAACCCCTCCCACCAGGGCAGGGAAGGGCAATGGCCAGGCAGGGCAACAAGAAGCAGCTGCCTTTGCTTTAGCCAAATGGTGCCACAAATGCCTCCCAAGAGCACGTGTGTGCCCAGAAAGGATGGAGTAAGGCAAACGGTTTCCCAGGGAAGGCAAAGCGCTTTCTCATCAGTTCAGGGAGGGTAAAAGCACTGACTGGAATTTTTCCATGCCCTCCATCCTGTAGGAAATGCTGTTCAGTTCCCGAAAGCAGCACAGCTCAGAGCAAGGGCTGCGTGCTACCCTCCTTTCTGTTATCCTTATCTGTGGCCTTCACACAGCAGAGCAGAGAACCCAGCACTGGGCAGCACAAGCAACCTGCAGGAGGCTGGAGAGGATGTGGGGGCCGTGTGCGTGCTAAGGGGCGCATGCACTTGTGGGAACCCCAGAGCAGAGAGGTGCGAGAGCACAGAGAGGGGACACGCAGCTGGGGAGCCCACATTACCCATACCCAGCCCTGATGCCTTGCACATCTCGTTCCTCTTATCTGCAGCTCACAGCAAGTCAGAACAACGGGTTTAATCTGCTTGATATTTCGCATCCTGTCTCTCCCCCAAGACAGTTTGGAGACGAGCAGCATTTAATCATCTGCCAACAAACCTCACGCTATCCCTCCTCACACCCCTCCCCAGCTGCTTCCTACTCCCTCCAAGCACCCCTCTGAAGGAGAGAGAAGGCCATGGGTATCACATACCAGTAACACCTACATACAGGACTTCTCCACCCTTGGCCAGCCTACATTCCCAGCTGCCTCCATAGGATGCTGCTTGCCTTTTCCCTGCCTTCTTCCCCTGAAGACCCTGCCATCATGAGGTACTCATGTGACTGCTTGCTGCTGCCCTCAAGAGATCCCTGCCACCAATAGCAAAACGCTCCGGAGCAGAGGAAACAATTGAGCCTGCATTATTGGGGATCTATCCTACAAAAGCTCGCAGCTTGTGTGCAATCCAAATGCCCGGGAGCGCGGCGCTGGCACAGTGGAAAGGCTCAGCTCCCAGAGCAGGCTCTAACTAGACAAATATACTGTTTTAGAGTTACTGCAGAAGGCAAATATCCTGGCACGATCCTGATTTTCGCTCTATTTCTGGTAAGCTCCGGAGTGCCTTTGGCAGCAGGCAGCAGCATTCAGGGCTGGGGTGAGCTAGGGCAGGAAGAACGAGGGGATAAAAAGCCTCTCTTGGTTTGGAAACCCAGCTGCTGGGCATGGGGGTGCTGGCTCGAAAGCTCTTCTGAGAGCTATGCAGTCTATATCCCCTCCGTGAGGGGCCTCAGAGCCAGAGCCAGCATCAGTCCCCAGCAACAAAAGAGCCCCCTAACCTGCAGCAGGGAGGGAACGAGCCTTGAATTCAAAGCTTGTGCCACCACCAGGCAGGGCTTCATGCACACGGGCAGCGCTGCAAGGCTCCGCTCACGCTCCCAAGGCTCAAACCGGAGCGATTCCCACTCCAGGCACGATGGATTTCTGCTTCTGAAACACAAAAAGACCCCATGCCAGGCATGGCAGTGGTTTGTACGCATGCTAACACGTTACCAATAGCCCCTGCCCTCCTCCTCCGTGCTCACCCCCCCCCCAAATTATGCAGCACTGAAGCCTGTGCCATTGCAAGATGAGTCCAGAGGCTTTGATTTCATGGTGCAGCTTGTCATCCAGCAGGTACGCTTCTCCCTAGCAGCCTGAAACTGAGCTGCTGGTTGCACCCTACCGATTGCGGGGGCTATATTTAGAGCCAGGTTTTGTTCCTTCCCAAAAGCCATTCTTCTGGAGATCCTAATGACAGTCCTGAGCTGCGCCGTGTTCCTGCCGGAAGCGGGGGAACTTCGGCCTGTGATTATGCTATTTCATCATATGGTCACTGGAAAACAGCAGAACAACAAAGGGATGGGTTTAGCAGCTGCCTCTCCCACTATGAAGGTCGGTTTCCAGAGACTGATTTACCACAAAAAGCCTGACAGGATAAAAACTGCCCTGAGCACCTTTATGAGCATCCACCAGCAAAGCAGCCGCTCTCCCTTTTAGCTCCATTGGAGCCATCTCCCACCTCCCTGCTGCTGCTTAAGGCAGGGCAGCTGGAAACCCCTTCTCCCAGCACAGGTGAGGATAACCAGGAGGTGGGCACAGGGCAAGGGGACTTCTGCAGTCCCCTGTGGAGCCTCTGCAGAGGTTTAAAGGTGAGAAGCAAGATCTGCAGCTCTGGAGCGCGCCTGACGTTTCAGTTCCCTATAGAAATCAGATGAGGCTATGCACGGAGCAAAGGGACTTCCTCATTAGATTGGGAAGGGCCCTGTTGTGCTCTCTGTCGTGCTCCTACCTGCTGCTGTAAGGCTTCCCATCCCTGTGAGGAGCATGAGATAGGTCTCAGCCCCTCAGTCTTCCTGTCAGGGAGGGCCATGCAGACCTTCCAGCACCCCCATTCTGCCTGCTTGACCCCCACCCCCAAGTAACACACAAGACCCAGACTTCTCACACCCCTCCCTGGCTGCATCCTATGATTCGATAATTACTCAGCCTGGGAAAGCCAAACCACTGTGTTATAGTCATCTGAAACCAGACACTCGCATCAGCCTTTCCAAAACTGGCCTTGATCCAAGACACGAGCAAACCCAATGGCCCGGGGGTGTTGGGAGCAGCCCGAGGGCCAGTGTCTGGGCTGGGAATGCCCATGCATTCCTCAAGGAACTTCCCACAGCTCCTTCGACTTGCGATGGCCTCTCCCATGCAGTCCAGGCATGCCTGATAAAGGCAAACAGTTTAACCCAAGTGGGGTTAAGCTATTTAACTATTAAAGAGTTAAAACTATCAACTACAAAAGAGTTTAACCCAAGTGGGTCATTAGGTGTGGAGTCATCGCTGCAGAAGGCTGCTGACACCAGCCACGAGGGTTCAAACTCTAGTTACAGCACTAGAGAAGCAAAGCTGTCATCAAGGGCAGCATCAGGTTTATTACACAAAACCTGCTGCTCCAGACTTAAACTGCTCTGCAATTATAAGCAAGGGGCAGAGATGCTTCCGCATTCAGCTCCTGTGGCACTCGTACAGCACTCCCCTGTCGCACCAGACGCAGTTAGACACAGCCTACTACACCGGGTGGAGCTGGGACTCAAAAGAGTGCCCAACAGGAGGAACAAGTCCTATTCTTGGAGCAACCAAGAATAGCTGCACACCATAGGATGTAGGTGGCTGCAAAAGAAGCAATTTCATCCTTCTAACCCACCTTCCAGCCCTTTTCCTGCATACAGGCTTCTTTAAAAAGCATCTTGTACTCAGGACTTTGATTTAGTTTGGCTTCAAGTGCTCCGGCTCTGATTTAGTTTGGCTTCAAGCGCTCCGGCTCTGATTTAGTTTGGCTTCAAACACTCCGGCTCTGATTTAGTTTGGCCTTGCTTTAAGACTACACCAACTCCAGATCACCTTCCCAGGCCAGTCCTCTGCACTTCTGACCCTGAATGAGCCTCTGGCTCTTTCCCAGCCCTTTTTCAATGCAGCAGCCACAACTCGGATGACTCTGCCCATCCCCGTTGTTGTGTCGTGCTCTCGAACAGGAGGTGGTTGTGATTCACTCGCTGGGTTTGTTTGCTTTGTTTTTCCCTGTTCAATCTGCACAGAGGAAAAAATATTTGCCACCAACATTTTAGGAGAGCAGCATCCCCCACCCTGCGAAAAGCAGCCATCTGCAGGAAACAGCATTGCTGGGAAAGTGAGAAGCTTCCTCCTGGAAATGTCAACGCTCCGAGAGCTGCATGTGAAACTGTCCTAACAAAGATGCTTCACACCCGTGGGACCACGGGAGAAGACAGTGCAGCTGTCAGCGAGGAGTGAAGCTGGTGCTGGCATCGCAGTCCTGCAGCTTGCCACCATTCCCCATCAGTACGAGGCCGGACCCACCTCTCCCCAGCTCTCTCTGGATGCGGTGTTGATGCTCCAGCGGGCACGAGGAGCTCCCGCAGCACTCGGAGGTGCTGGCACAGCTTTCCCAGGGCAAGGTGAGCTTGGCAGAGCCAAGGAGCTATTGCAGGCAGCTTCCAGGAACTGCCGTGTCAACACCCCCGTCACCCAGGGCAGGCTGCAGGCAGTGGACCCAGCCCAGGAAACCCAAGGCCAAGTGCTTCTTTTCCCCTCATGGGAGCTGCAAGCTCCACACCAGCTCAGAACCTGTCCTCCCTTCCAGCTTCATCTGTCCGGGAGCGATAGGAGAAGAATTAAACTGACCCCATCCTACCCCAAGGTGTAAATGCAGCAGGCAATGAGAGAAGGGCTGTGAGTTTATCTCGCTCTTTGCACGAGTAAAGAGAGACAAAACAACCTCAAGCATGGTACTAGCTAAAAATCCCTTCTGTGCAGCACCAAAGGCCCCAGGCTACAGCGGCCTGACCCAGCCCTGAGGCTGCTCCCTGTGCTCCTCTGCTCCCCTCATGCTCGGTGACTTTCCGGTCAGGAGACAGTCAGGCTGGGATGCGGCATCCCGCTCCATACAGAGGGGCTGTATCCTCCCAGCCCGGGGACACAGCTGTCTCCAGCTCTGCAGAGCAAACACCATCCCTGCTGACAAGCAAAAGCTCCGTGTGGGATGTGAATGCACCTTCTTCAAAGCAAAGCCCAGCTGGTCAGCGTTGAGTCAGGAGAATACACAGAGGCAGGGGGAGGATGGGAATAAAAGGGAAGAGAAGCCAGAACATGGTGTGCAAGGTTGAAGCACTCACTTCTGCACCAGGCTGCTAAGGCTGAACTCCCTCCCACTCTGCAGATCTCAACACAGGGAACTTGCCATCTCCAATCTGCCTTCATTAGGACACTGGGGAGGGGGGAATGGCCAGGAGAGACCCGGCCCCAGCTGCGTGCTGGGCCAGCTGCAGCGGGGAATGGGGACAAAGCCCTTGTCAGTAAAAACGACCTTGAGCACTTCAGCTGTGACCAGAGGTCCGGAGCTGCCCTCAGCCCTTTGCTCCCTGTGTCCTTCTCCTGAGAGGAAGAAATCCTGCACAGTCAGATGTGCTTTCAAGTAACTGATTACCCAGCCCCGAGGGCTGCCTACCCGGGCTGGGGGCTCCAGCCCTCCCTTTGGTGGCAAACGCTCCCAAGCACGTGTTGAAACCGGGCTGATCGTGGGGGACAGCACACCCCTTCCTCACCTCCTCATGGCCTGCGGTGTCAGGGAGGCAAAGGAAAGGCAGGACAGCAGCCCCGGCCTCGGGGCTGGCTTTGTGCACACTCTATACACGCTACTTTATACCTAGAAAGGCACATCTGCAGAACGCCGTGCTCCAGTTACCCACTGCCCTGGCCCCACACCACATCCAAGTGCCCAGAACTGTGATGTTACTTCAATCCAGAAGCTCCGTGCACCAAGTCAGGCTGACTGTGCCTTCAGACCTGAGCTCAGGTTGTGCCACCTAAACCCAGCTGCATTTTCTTCCCAGCTCGCCACGTCCCATCACCCATTTCTTGCTGTGAAACCGGACAATGAGGGATCATGGGGCAAAGCATCGGAGCGGTTCAGGGTGCTTGCAGCCAGCCCAGGGTGCTGGTGAGGAGAGCAAGGCTGAGGGATGGAAGGGCCGCTGCAGCTTTGCCCAGCACCAATGTCCCCCTCCCCAATAGCACTGCAGTGCAAGGGCAGGATCCCTCACACGCACTGTTCGCTCCTGGAGGAGCTTCGCACTTCACCCGCAGGGCTGTAGCATCTCAAGGTGTCACTGCTGAGGCTGTGCCATACCTGGTGCTACTGATGGGCTGTGGCATGTAAGAAACTGAATGACACAAAGAGCTGCCAGCTCCTGCAGAGCCCAGGGCCAAGGCCAGTGCTGCACCACTGCAAAGGCAACAAGCACCCATGCAGACAGCCCGGATCGCTGCTCTTCCCCATCAGCTCCCAGCACCCAGGAGCAGGGCTGGAGCAGCAAAGCAAGCTCTGCAGCCTTGTCACCCCAGGGCAAGAGATTAGCCTGCCTACTTGGATGCACACAGCAGCAATGTGCTGACCTGCAGGTTTTGCTTTGAACTGTCTGCAGGATTAGAGAAGTTATAAGGCACTCTGGCACCCACAGCATCCCCTTTGCCCCTCAGCCATTGCTTCACCGTCCACAAGAGCCTCCTCTCTGCCCTACTCCTCTCCCACAGACCCTACTCCTGAAGGGTGGAGGTTACAGCAAGCAGAATGTGATCTGTTAAATAGGACACAGGACTGCCAGTAATGAGTGTGCCACACAGCTACGCCTGATACCTCCCTAATTGAAATCCCTCTTGGCCCGTGTCCCAGCTAAGCTCTTAAAAGACAGAAGCAGAGATGAGCACAAGCTGATCCCCTTGCAGTGAAGCGTCCTAACACTAATTGGCTTCAGTGTGTCTCAGCGACAGATTCTCCTTGTGTTCAGTGTCGGGAAAGCCACCCTCTGATTCTGGGAAAGGCCAGACTGACAGTGCCTAAAGGGGCTACAGGAAACCTGGAGAGGGGCTTTGGACAAGGGCCTGTAGGGACAGGCCAAGGGGAATGGCTTGAACCTGCCAGAGGGGAGACTGAGATGAGCTCTTAGGCAGAAGCTCTTCCCTGGGAGGGTGCTGAGGCGCTGGCACAGGGTGCCCAGAGAAGCTGTGGCTGCCCCATCCCTGGCAGTGTTCAAGGCCAGGTTGGACACAGGGGCTTGGAGCAAGCTGCTCTAGTGGAAGGTGTCCCTGCCCGTGGCAGGGGTTGGGACTGGATGAGCTTTAAAATCCTTTCAACCCAAACCCTCCTGGGATTCTATGCCCCTACTCCGCATGCATGGCAAGCACAGCCCATGGAGGCAAGGTTCAAACCAACCCCTCGAACCCTTTCTCACTCCTCAGCAGTTTCACTCCAGGACAGTCGTTTCCAACCACACCAGCACCCAGCAAATCAACTTCCGCCCTTCTTTCCTGTAAGCAGGGCAAGGGAACCAGTCTATGGAGAACCGCATGACCCCCATCCTCTGCCCGGTCGCAGGCTCTGTGCCTTCCCCCACCTCGCATCCCCTTTCCTGAGCCACTTCATTTGCCAGCCGACAAAACAAGCGGCACAATACCAGGAGCAACCCTTCCCCGCTCTGCCTGTCCCCTTTGTGCGCAGAGGGGACACCCCTGAGCCAGGCACCCACCGCCCTCCACCCGCCCGCAGCGCTGGGCCTGCAGGGAAAGGGCATCCTCAAGAACAGCAGCGTAACAGATGGCCCAGAATAAACCATGGGAAATTGGGGTCCTCTGAAGTTGTCAGCGAATGGGGGAGACAGAGGAGCTGTTGTACTGCAGAGCAGCGTGAGAGCCGCAGCTCAGCTCCTCGCGGCTTAACAACCGCCAGCACCCCGGGGACAAGACGGGGGCTTTTGTTAAAGCTTCCCCAGAGGGGATGGATCCAAAAGCTTGGAAGAGACGCGATAAAAGCAGGCAGCGGTCGCCTGCTCTTTTCAACAGCCGAAGCCTGGGCTGTCCTCTAAGCTTGCTGCTTGAAAACAGGTCTTTGTTCAGCTCGTGCTTAGAGCAGAGCCGGTTCTAAGTCCTTGCGTGCCGTTTCACATGTATATATTTTGTCAGAGAATAGAGATCTCGGGCAAATATTTACTCGCTGAACTCAGTGCTAAGTACAACAGATGAATAGGAAATTAACTGCAGGCTGCAAGCACACTTCATTTCTCTCTGCAAGTTCGAGGGAATGGTTACTGTGGCTGCTTCAGGGCTTTCACAGCCTTCCCTAGACCCGGCTTGCGGGAAAACGCATTGGCAACGGAAAAAGACAAGGACTCAGAAGGAACAAGGCTCTAAAAATCCAGTTCAAAGCACCCAAGGGAGGCAGAAGCCCCTTCCGGAGAGCAGCGCCTGTGCTAACGGAGGCCAAAAGTCTCCCCGAAGGGACAAAGGGAAGGAACAGCCCAACTCCCCTCCAAAGGCACAGGTAGAACCCCCCCCACCCCGGCGCAGGGAGCAGCTGCACCCAGCGCTGCCGCAGCCCCGCTCCGCGGCACTCACCTTGGGGAGCTGCGATGATCCTGGGGTTCACCTTGGAGCGCCCCGCTGCCCAGCCGCACAGCAGGCAGCCCCACAGGGCCAGCGCCAGCCCCACCGGCCGCCTCCTGCCCATGGCGAGCTGCGGAGCGAGCAGCGAGCCCCGGCTTTGCCGAGCCTGACAACTGCAGCGCTGGCTCTGCGAGACAACCAATAGATGGGAGCAGAGGGGCGGGACTCCTCCCGAGCGCCTCAGCACCTGGGTTTGTGCAGGGCTTTCATGGGGGTTTTGGTCCTTCCTTCTTATCCCACCCCCCTTCTTCTGTAAGGGGAAGGTGGGAGTCTGATGGCTTTGCTCGCACTGGGGCTCTTCAGCAAAGGTGCAGCTGGCCCAAGGCTTGCAAACAACTTAACCCCACATATGCAAGAGGAATATTAAGGTTGATACGAGGCAAAGAAGAATGCAGATAACGTGCACTGAAGAAGTCAACAGCAGGCAAGGGTACAGAGACAGGTAACAAAGAACTACCGCTCCCAGTCATTAAACAGGAGAACGTGGAGGCCAGAAAGTCCTGCCCCGATATTAACAAGGCTGCAGGAACCACTTGCTAGAATAAGACCCCCCCCTCTGCCACCAGGAGGATGCAGCAAGGCTGCAGCACATCTTGTGTGCCAGCTCTCTTCCTGTTCCTGCTACCAGAATAGCAAAGGGCCACTTCTAGCAAAGCCACATACTGCTCAAATCTATTCATCATTGGAAGTCAGGAACCCTACGAGACAAGCAGCAGGGATGTGGTGATGACTGTGTCCTGCATCCGGGGTCACACCCCCCTTTGCCAGACCAGCCAAACTCATGCTTGGGAGTGTGGGAGTGAGCTGGGGTGAAGAAATCACCCCCTTTCCCAAGATCCTGCCTCTTCCCTTGTGATGCTGCTGTCCTCCCACAGGACAGGGTGCTGAGGCACCAGCCTTTGGAAAGTCACTTTGCTCTGCCAAACCTCCCCATCCTCCTGAGTGCCCATCAGGAGGCCGGGAAGAGCCGATGTGAAGCACTGTGAGGTTTGCTAATGAGAAGAGCAGGGAATTACGTGCAAGGAAAGCCAGGTTGGACGTGAGCAGAATAGGAGAACCCCATGGGGAACTGGGAAGGCTGAGAGAGACGCAGCTGCACTCTTTAAAGTTGGTATTGAAGCATTGAAGCTAGAGCCAGGACTGCTGTGCTCCTGCAGATGAACAGTGGCAGGGCAAGGGGGGGCAGTTTGGAGGAAGCAAGAAACTAATGAGGCAGCTAATGGTGAATTTTAAGGACCCACAGGAATTCCCCCAATCAACTTGAAACACAGGGTTTCATCTTTCCCTTTAAGCAAGCATCTGCTTGGGTAATGACAGGATGATAACACAGGGAACATTCTGCTTTCTCACTTTCAGCCATGGTAAGTCCCAGCCTTGAATCACTTTGTGTTCTTGCTCACCTCGAAACAACAGCCCCTTTCCCCCCATCAGAGGCGGCCCCATTGCTTCCAGAGGTGCTAAACCCTGTTATCACTCGTTTTCTTGCAGAAAAGCCTTCCAAAACCCCATCTCATTCATTCAGACTCTCCCACACTCAGGGGTGACAAAGAAACATCATTTGTACATCAACAGCCTGAGCCACGCAGCCCATGCTGGCTCCGTTAGAAACACGGGACTTAGCATTCTGCACCACCCCAAATTTGGGCTCCACTATGAGAGCTGCATACGTTATGATCTGCTTTGCCTTTTATGACACGACGCAGCTGGTGGGCTGGGAAATGGGCTTTCAACTCCCACTCTTGACTGAGTTGCCAACTGGAAACACAGAAGGGTTCTGATCAGAGCTGAACGAGGAGTTTCTGCCTCATTAGAACAGTAAATCCTTTGCTTTTCCCTCTTCCTCTGCCCCCATCGAAACCAGCTGGGCACTCCGCATGGTTTGCTTTTAGGGGTGCTTTTCTTCCTACCTACAGATAAACACAGTGCTCCTGTGTGTAAAATTCAGCTTCAAACTGCCCCAAGACTTTGGACGCATTCAGCTCTGGGCTCTTTCGACTTCAACACGAGACCACTCCATCTCCTAGACCAGGAGCTGAGCCACGCCATGAATATAACTGTATCATGGTCCTGGATTCAGAACGATGCTGTAGCATCATCTCCTGAGACTCAGGAGGCAGCCTGGTGCCTAAAAATGAAAGACAAAGCTCCACGAGAGCACTGCCTGCAGCTCAGCAGAGGAGCCTGCAGCAGGGGAGGAAAAAGTGAGCGGTGGAACATGAAAATACACAGGAACATCCCACCCAAAGCAGCGGTTACAGCTCTTCAAATGAACGGGGTGCACCAAAGCTGAGCTTTCACCCACTGCTGCCCCCAGAAGCTACAGCTCCCCTTAGCATCCTTTCTCCTCCCCACAAGCTCCTTCAGGGCAGCAGCAGCCTGAGCCTGACTGCGGCTGCAGAAACATCAGGAGAGCATTGGGAAAGCAACTCCAGCCGCTGGGCAACATCTGCAGGGCCAAGTGGCAGAGTGGGAGAAGAGCCCACCATGAGTCCTTCCCAAGGGCAGGGCTGTCCCGCAGCACACACAGCACAGTGCAATGCTCACATGGTGCTCCCAAGCCCACCCTGTGCGCTGGGGAAGAGCCTAGAGCTGATGTCAGGGTTGCTCCAACCCTGTCCCAGTTTGCAGGAGGTGCTGAGCACAGAACAGGGCCCTGAATACACCCTGAAACCTGCTGTGCATTGACTACACACCCACCCAAAGCAGGCAAGTGCTCTTGTGAGAGAGTCTGTTTGCTCAGCCACATCCCATGTCCTCCACTAGCCAACAAGAAGTGTTGACACAAGCGATGTGATTCCGGGCACAGCCCCTCCTGCAGAGGTTTCCATCTGCTCCCCTCAAGTATCAGAACTTCCACAGTGCAACTTATGTGCAGCTTTTTCCAGATCATGCTGCTCGGTTCCAAGACGGATCAGGAGCAGCTTCCCCCGAGGAACCTGTAAAAAGCATCAAGCACAGATTTTCCTCGGGAGGAACAGTTCTGTTCATCACTGCAGACAGGCTGCTGGATGTCTGTGGCCCAGGCAGTGTAACTGTGATGAAACCTCCCTTTTTACTTGACATCTTCTCATTAGAGAGGAGCTGAACACCTTGTCAGTGACAGGAGCAGCGGGACTGAGCACCCTCAGCAAGCGTGCTGATGACACCGAGCTGTGTGGTGCAGTGACACGCTGGAAGGGATGGGATCCAGAGGGACCTGGACAGATGGGACCATGTGAACCTCATGGAGTTCAACAAGGCCAAGGGCAAGGTCCTGACCCTGGGGCAGGGCAATCCCAGCACAAACAGAGCCTGGGAGAGTCTGGAGGGAGCAGCCATGAGGAGAACGACTTGGGGGTGTTGGGTGAGGAGCAGCTCCCCGTGACCTGGCTTCAGTGTGGGCTTGAGCCCAGAACCCCCCCGTGTGCTGGGCTGCACCCCCAGAGCGTGAGCAGCAGCTCAGGGAGGGGATCCTGCCCCTCTGCTGTGCTCTGGGGAGACCCCCCCTGAAGCCCTGACCCAGCTCTGGGGCAGCAGCACAAGAGGGACGTGGAGCTGTTGGAGAGAGGCCAGAGGAGGCCATGGAGATGCTGCGAGGGCTGGAGCAGCTCTGCTCTGGAGCCAGGCTGAGAGAGCTGGGCTGGGGCAGCTTGGACAAGAGAAGGCTCCTGAAGGGGAGACCTGAGAGCAGCTCCAGTGCCTGAAGGGGCTGCAGGAAACCTGGAGAGGGGCTTGGGACAAGGGATGTAGGGACAGGCCAAGGGGAATGGCTTGAACCTGCCAGAGGGGAGACTGAGATGAGCTCTTAGGCAGAAGCTCTTCCCTGTGAGGGTGCTGAGGCGCTGGCACAGGGTGCCCAGAGAAGCTGTGGCTGCCCCATCCTTGGCAGTGTTCAAGGCCAGGTTGGACACAGGGGCTTGGAGCAAGCTGCTCTAGGGGAAGGTGTCCCTGCCCGTGGCAGGGGTTGGAGCTGGAGCAGCTTTAAGCTCTTCCAACACAAACCTTTCCAAGATTATTCACAAGAACACAGCAATTACCTTGTGCTAACCCCAGGCCAGGAACGTGACCCTGGCAAACAAGCGGTAGGTGTGACGGGTTTGAACACACACCAATCTTCCATGGAAAGACAAACATCAACACCACAAGCATTCCAATCCTGCAATAGCCAGGCAATATCTTTCCTCTGTTGTGTCTTCTCCAGAACCAGACATGCACATCTCAATCTTTGGCTGTTATCAGCAATGGCAGCTTCAGGTGATGCAAGGAGACCTTTGTGAACACGGCACAAGGGGCTGAGGATGCTCACCAGGCCCATCGTGCCACACGTGTGCATGTGCTTCCATAGTCCCTCCTGAGATAAGACTGTGAGACTGCACATTGTGACACAGAGCATGAGAAATCCTCTGGGACACTGCTGCAGGATGGGCTGATGTCCCATGAGGCTGGGACAGGAGTACAAGGCTTTGGAAGATCAGAGCTTCTGTTTCTTACCCCTTGCATTATGCCTTTGGGAACAAGTTGATTTACTAGCATGGAATTGAGAGGAAAAGAGCAAAATTCCACTCCCTATTTCTTTTGGCACTGACCAACAGGTCTTCCAGGTGACAAAGTGAGGTGGGAAGGAAGCAAAGCAGATTACTTATCTGCAAGCTGCTGCATTCTGCTTTCAACACCCAAGTCCTCCTCCCTAGCTCACATCCTTTGCAGGACAGCACAGCAAACCTATTGCCCCAAGAAGCATCATTAAATGTGTCAGAAGCCCCCATGTGCTAAATGCCATCCCCAGGGCTCCAAAAGTGAGGCAGAGAAGGGGTGAAGGAATCATGTGCCCCAGGACATCTTTTTCTAGGTGACATGGTCCAGTGTGAGGCCTCCCTGCCCATGGCTGAGGGTTGGAACTGGATGATCTTTAAGGTCCTTTCCAGCCCAAACCATTCTGTGATTCCATGCCCAAGGCAACCAGAGCCATCTCACACTCCCCTTGGAGAGCAGCACAAAACCCCTCACTGGGACTCCCTTTCTCCAGTGCTTTCCCCTCTGCTGCTGAGGGGACCCTCAGGGTCACCCCACCAGCACCTCCCAGCCCAGAGCTTCACAACACCCATCGCAGGAGCTCGCAGAGGTGCTGCCTGTGGAATAGCCACAAACGCAGCCCATCTAAATGACCCTCTTCATTAAGCACCCATCTGCCTGACAAACACATTCACCTGAGTGCTTGTCACACTAACAGCAGCACTCGCAATAGCTGTTGAGTGAGAGCTTCCTGACAGGGCAGGAAAGCAGATAAAGCAGATGCACATCCATGACACCGACAGCCAAACGTGGGCACACCCCTCAGACACAGATGCCAAAGGCTTTAGGCAGCGTAATAAAATCCAATGCAGAGCCCAACATAGCTAAAAGGATGTTAAAACTAAAAAAAACAGCAATAAGTTGCTTTGTTGAGACTGACCCACCACAAGAGCTGCAGGTTGATATATTAATGCTGCACAATGTGTCAGCTCTGGCTTTCTATTAAGGCTCAGCAGGCCAGGCTGTGTTCTGCTTACCTGGACCTCTCGGTGGCTCTTTTCCCAACTGCTGTGCTCCTCTGCTTCCTGCCAGGGCCTGGATTCCAGGGCAGCATCACCCCATGCTGCAGAGCAGCCACCGCGCTCCCCTGTAGAACACTGTGTTTCAGCAGTGGGCAAAGCAGCCTCCTCAGCAACACTGACTCCCACTGAATGGCCCTAAGAAAGGCCCAGCCCTGCCATCCCATAAGCAAGCTTATAAGCCCCCTTTCTCATCTCCATTAAACCCACACAGTCCTCGTGGTAAGACACAAGTTCAGGTTCACTCCACAATCTGCTCTCCCATCCCCTGCCGTAACAGGGGCTGGAACTGAAGTCTGCATTTTCCTCTAAGGAACTAAACAAGTTACCTGGTCCTCAGGAAGCCACTTCAAACTGCTGCTGGGAAACACGCCAGTGGAGCCTCTTACAAGCTCACCAGGCACGTTAAGATGAAGCTCAGGGAAGTAAACTACTTGCAAGAGATTACATTGACCTCGTAGTGTTTGAGTGCTTCCAGCAGCGTTATCTGTCTCGCCAGGGAGAGGCAGCTCAGAAGTAGTCCATTTCCTGCTCCTCCTTCCCAGTTCAGCCCTTGCTGGCCAGCTCTCAGCCAAGTGATGCAGAAGGCAAGGGCCTGCAGATCAGCACTGTTCTTGGCTCTCAATCGAGAGCCTGTTCGGTGACACGAAGGCTCAGCACCACAGATGCGCTGGTTTCTCTTCCCATCAGAGGGAGGAAGCTCTCCATCTCCCTCAGCAGGACAGTGGGAACAGCTCAGGAGCTTGGTTTTACCTTGAAAGTCTCAAAACTCTTGTAGAAGACACTGGCCTAGGTAGGAAAGAGCTGCCCTTCCTTGTGCAGGCTTCATGCCTGTTACCTGCTTCCTGGTTTTTCAGCATCCAAATCACTTCCATGCAACTCAACTGGGAAAGCCACAAGCAAGTAGGTCACAGACTGTTGGGAGGGGATGAAGAGAAGGATGAAAACATGAGGTGGAAAAAGAATAAATGGACATGAACTTGCTTGACCAGACACCAGCTGGCAGGATCCATGGGATGATTGAGTTATGTGTAACTGAAGATCCTCTGGGATGAAAGCATTTAATGCCAGGGAGTTAGAGCTGAGAAAGGCATCCTGTGGAGACAGGACTGTAAACATTTCAGCCCTTCCCTGGAATGGGGCTGTACTCAAAGGACTCACACACAGGGTAAACAGTGTGAGTCTGTCCTGCAGGATTCCAGGGGGATTACAGAGCAACGCTGCCACCAGCAACACTTTCTGCTTTAGCAAGAGCGAGAGGTTCCTTCCTACTGTCCTTGTCACCTGGTGCTGCTTCAGTCCCAGGCACCCAAAACTGAAACCTCAGAGCTTTCCAGGACCAGCACCCCCTTTGGAGCGTGGCATCCCACAGGTTACCTGTGCCGCAGCCCCATGGCTGCACATCTCCTTCCAGCTGCGGAACACACTTGTGGGTCATGGACTCTGAAGCTGTGGCCAAGCCAAGGACTCCTTGCTGCAGGGTACGGGGACACTACAAGTCTCTCTGGGTTTAAAGAAGCAGGTTGTTTGGGTCTGTGAACTATAAACACCCCATAGCTAGCTCTAAAAGCCCCTAAACTTCAGCCAATTGGATGCTGGAAAATCTCTTCCAGATGGATCTTTCTCTATTCATCCTGTTCTTATGTTTCTTCTGCAGCATCTGCTATTGGCCACTGCAGGAAGACAGGCTCTGATCCTACAAGGATCAGAGCCTCATAAAAGTGATGCTTTTATCACTCCTCGAGCGGAACCCCACAGCTCTGCAGCTTCCCCTCAAACTCAACAGCTAAGCTAATGCACCCTGCTGACCAAGTGGGCCACATTCTTAAGGTATCTTTTCCCCCCACCACTGAAATAAGAAGTCTCAAAGTGGTTTTGAGACAAGCATTCTGTATGCTGGCACCCTGGAAATCACCTCAAGGGACTGTGTGGTCAGAAATGCTCCCCGAACTCCCTGTTCTCACCTTAAAAGCATTGGAGAGGGAGTTTGTTTCAGGCTGTTTGAAGTTTCCAGGCTCAGTTCAAGAGGACTGGAGTCAGGAAGCTTCACATTCAAAGCCAGTGGCTCAGCCATTGTCTTGGCTTCAAAGGGCAGGGCAGGGGATGTTTATCATCTTCCGTCTGACCTTTCCTTTTGCTTACCATACTCTTGAACACAAGCATCCTTGTAAGGCAGAACTGGAACTACATGCACTGATTTAGAAACACTGATTTACAAATATCAGAATATTATAAATATAGAAGAAAATAGCAGGAAATAGACATATTTTCATAGTGTGACATTTTTAGCACACTTCTGCTTTCACCCATAGTCAGTTGCCTTAAAATCACGCTGCTTTATTGTGATGAGCTCAGTGAGCATCACAAGGACAGTTCCTTAAAAGGATACTTTGTGGCTAAAACCAGAGCTTCCCTCTTCTAAAGAAACACGTTGGTTCTTGTGAAGAAAGGGACTAAATCCCCCCTGGAGGCTGCCCTGTCCTTTGGGCTCTCACCTTATTCCTCATCAGTTGTCCCAGCATCAGTAAAACCTTTCTCCTTCCTCCAAAGCTTGCCTGAGAAAGGAAGATCAAGACTTCTGCAAAGGAAACAATTAAAAGAGGGGTCCTGCTGCCCCCTCTTCCCTTTGCCTTCCCCTTGGGGAGACCATTTAGCTCCCAGGATCAGCCCAAAGCTAACAGAAGGAAAACCAAACAGGATTAGGTGTTTCTGACACTTTGGCATTCCCACAAGGACAGAGCTGAAAGCAGCCAGGAAACCACTGAGTCCTTTGCAAGGAAATCAAGCTGATGTTCAAGGGCTCTGCCAGACAAATTCCCTGCTGCTGCTCACATGGATGTACCCTAGAAATCCTGAGGGAGATGCTGAGCACTGGAGAAAGGCACCTTCAGCAGGCTTGTGAATCAGTGGCCACGATGGGACTTGGATGGATAGGCCTCTGGCTCCTGCACATTGAGCTGGGCTTAAGTTGCTCTGCTGCCTTTCCCAGCTCGGGAATTGGCTCCTGTGCCAGGGTCCTTCAAGCAGGAGACACTAAGAGCCTCTGTTTGGCTGGGGGAGCAAGGAAGAAACATTTATTCCTGAATCCTGGAGACATGGGAGGATGAGGGGAAATGGCTCCAACACCAGTCATTTGGAGCCAGAAAGCGAGGCTGAAGAGCTAGAAACCTTGGCAGTTTGTGATCTGACCCAAGCACACCCACACCAGAGAGCCTGTGTCTACAGTCACTACCTCAGACATCAACTTCTGCTCCTGGGATAGGTTTTGCCCTTTGTGCTCACTTCACATATGGTTGTGAAAGCAGAAGATGGAGGTGGGCAGTCACACAGGCCGTGGGACTGCAAAAGCCATCAGGATGCAAAGCCTGGGACATAGTGCTCCGTCTCCATTTCATCCTTTGGCTGGAAATCCACCCCATCACACACACACAACACTGCTTTGCTGCTCATGGAGACAGTGAGCTCAGGAGCGTCTTAGAGTGAAAGAGCCATCAGAGATGGCCAAAGTAGGAAAGCAGAGCACGTCTGGTTACAAACAACAAGGTTACAGGAGTACAAAGAGCTGCTGGCACTACTCCTGTACACACTCAATCACTGCTTCCCATCACCTCACTGTAGGCAAAGAAGGAACTGAACCAAAAACTTTTATGTCAGACCCAGAAAATCCCTACTGCAAGTGCTTACACTTGGGAACTGTGCTCTGAGCTTCAAAGGCCAGCCAAGCACCCCCCAGTCTGCTCCTGCAGCAGCGCCAGTGATGCTCGGCCGGTGAACAGAGCGTGGCGGATGCAGGATGCACGTAAGTCCCAATGAGAATGGATGCACCTCTAACCCAAACCCAGAAGGACTAACCTAAGCTGGTGCAGGAGGAGGAGGGGAAGGTGTCAGGGCAGCAGCACCAGGGATGGAGCACAAGGAACAGGCAGGAGTCAGCACATCACAACTTCCCTGCAGGAAGGCAGTGCTCGACTTGCTGCTGCAGAGCCAGAGCTGAGGATCCCTGAGCTTCCACACTCCTACAGGAGCTCCTGCAGCAAAGTTTCCCCTCCTCCTCCTCCTTTTCCTCCAGCACCAGCCCTGCAAGTGCCAGGCAGAGCCTCTCTTCCCATCCCTGCATCTCTAAATCTGC
Organism: Pezoporus occidentalis; assembly: GCF_034315485.1. Classification (NCBI taxonomy): domain Eukaryota; kingdom Metazoa; phylum Chordata; class Aves; order Psittaciformes; family Psittacidae; genus Pezoporus; species Pezoporus occidentalis. The sequence continues at coordinate 1,533,785 of NW_026913415.1, forward strand.
CTGGTTGCTGAGCATGTCTATTCTAAGCAGCCAAAGGCAGGCGAGATGAGGGAAGCGAAGCGCACGCAGCAGCCGCATCGTGAACAGCATCAGTGCCAAGTTCTGCTCTGCTATAGCCAGTTCAGACAGAGAAGGTGGCTCATGTGGTGCTCCAAGCCAAGTATCACAATTTGCAAAAGAAATCAGGAAAAAGTTCTTTCTATTCAAAAGAGCCAGGCAATTCTCAATTATCTGGGACACAGGGAAAAGCAGAAATAGCCTTTATAAGGGAAGAACACTAAATGTGACTCAACAAAGTGATCAAACCCTAAAAACGAGTTCAGGACAGAAAAGAAAGACCATTTTGGGACAGCAATAATCCCAAGCTGAGGGTTGACATGGAACAGCAAAGCAGACCAGTCCCTCTGTTCCCAAAGCAAGCCCTGCCAGCCCTGAGCAGGGCTGGGAGAGCCGGCTTGGGGCAGCAGCATCTGCAATACAGCTAATCCCAGGAGGATAGAGGGCTGATAGCAGGGCTTGTGGAGAAGAGAGGGAGGATGATGGGCAGATGCTGTGAACTCCCCCAGCAAAGCAAGGAGTGAAGGCACCAGGGATGGGGGCTAATGAATCAGTTTTCACCCATGCAAAATCAGAGCCATCATCTGGCCTGGGCGGGTGTATCAAATCAGGAAAGCTGGTTATGTCCATCACATCCTATCTCCTACATATTGAAAAATTAAAGCAGTCCCTCCCCTCCTGAGAGACTTAATCCCCTAGACAGGATTAAAGTCTATCAGTCAATGAGCTACATCCTGGAGAGAACAACCCAGCATTTGCTGGGTAAGAGCTGAGATCCTATCAGCAAGCACATGGAGAGGAATTAGAGGGGAGCACAGGCAGCCTGAAGGTAGGAGAGCATTTTCCACTCTTAGCTTCACTGCTAATGCATAATGGCATTCCAGGGAAACCAGCTCCTCTTCCATGCCTTATTAATCTCAATGATACAATCAGAGTGAAGCCTGTCCCAGCTCTGGCTCCTCTCAGCTGCCATTGACTGGGGTTGTCTTTGGGACCCCCAACACAGCCCCCAGAATGAGAAGACACTCTGTAGCCAGACTAACCTGTGGCAGTCACAAAGCACTTGTCCCAGGTCATTTAGCAGCATCTCACACTCTGGCAACTGCCTCAACCCTCGTGTTTCTCATTTACTCCTTTTACTGTCACCAGTGTGGTGGCCATGACCTCCTGCACCTGGTTCTGAGCTTGCAGGACTCACCAGCCTCACCCAACACAACGCTCCAAGAGACGTGATGCTTCTCTGCAGAGCCTTCTTGGAGCTCAAGCAGCTCTTTTGTACTGGCCTAACTCCTGGTAGGAGGCTGTGCAGGTCAGCTACACCCCAAACACTGCTCTAACAGATACAGATACTCCGTTAGAGGAGTGCCCTCTGCTGATAGAACAGTCCCACAACAGGCGAAAAATTGCTCTCCAGTTCCCTCCACGCCATGGTAACACAACCCAGGACAGATCACAACCCAAACAACAGGCAAGTGAATAGAGTCCATTTAATACAGTTCAACACAGAGGAGCCACAACAGCAACACAAGATGGACTGAGGCACATCAGGTGGGCAGGAACGAGACAACAGGCAGGAGAATAAGACTGTAGAACATCTCTCCAACACACAGAGCCACCTCTTCCTCCATGCTGGACCAAGTCCTGAGGTCTTGTCTCTGCCCGCCAGGAGGAGGAGGCTGAAGAGGGCTATGTGGAGGAGCTGCCCTCACCCAAACAGGAGCACACTGCCCACCTGCAAGGAGAGGAGCAGCCACCCCACCTGCTCCATGCTGGAGAGAGGAACCCAGTGCAGAGAAGAGTTTCAGTGCCAAGTCCCAGAGAAGGAATGTCAGAGCTGCCTCAGCACAACTCACCAGTGCAGCTTCTCCTGCCCAAGAAGCTAGGGAGCTCCACCAGCAAAGATGAGCTCCAAGGCAGCCTGAATGTCCCCTCCAGTGGCCTGCAGGGCTCGGAGGCTCAGCTCGTCATCGTGGATGCCCATGTCTCGCAGCTGCTGAAGCTGTGGTTGCCACTGACTCTACAGACAGGAAACAAAAGAAGCTAAGGGTAGGTACAAGCATCCAAGTGGAAAGAAACCAGTCTTCCCACAGCCTACTCTTCCACACTGCACCCTCCCACCACTCTCGAGCTCACGTGTGCAATGCTAAGCGTGCAAACAGATCTTGAAAGCTCAAAGACTTGCTGAAAACTCCCCAGATCCGCCACTTCCACCCAGTACTTGAGCATTGGTCTATCAGGCCTCCTCCAAGAAGCACTTCTTTAGTGATGCCCCTTTCTGCTCTGCCTCAGGAGGCAGCTGGAAGAATCACTCCACCCTGCAACACTCAATGCAATACAGGCCCTTCTTTCATGGGCTGTGGAAGGAAGAACCTGTGACACTGACCTGCAGGCTGGGCTGCCCCGAGGCTTGCAGGGCATGCTGTAAGGCCTGGCTGAAGAGGTCATTGGTGATGGGTGTTCCTGACTGGACACCGGATGACATCGGGGAGGTCCCAGAGGAATGACCCTAGGAGGAAAGAAGCTGTACGTGAAGCAGAACACTTGGCACAGGAACCAGGGCCACAGCGCAATGCCTGCTGCACCCCCTGCATCGTGTTTACTGGAGCCCACATGGGAGAACTCTGCCCAGACCTGAGCAGGGTTTGCCCTGGTTCTGTGCCCCAGGAGGCCCTCCCAGGGTTGCCGCTGTACCTGGGTGCCAGGAGTGGGTGTGTGGGAGCTGCTCTCTGGGGTGCTCGCCAGTGCCAGCGCGGTGGCCAGCTCGCTCTGGGTGATGGGCCGGGGCCCAGCAGCCCCAGTGTAGCCAAGGGAAGCCGGGCGGGAACCAGAGGTGCTGCTGGATGGTGTGGATCTGGTGCTCTGCATGGAGGAAAAGGAAACAAAACCACCTCAGGTGCTGGTGTCCACGTCCCAGGGACATCTGGCTGGTGTGATCCTTCCCAGGGCTTCTTTTCCTACAATACTTGCAAGTCACAAGTGCAAAGCTTTTAAGAGCTAACCATGGCAGAAGGGGATGTGCTTTTTCCCACAAACCTTTCAATGTATCATCCATCAGCTTAAAACCAAAGTGTTCTTAGCCTGTAACAAAACAATTAGCTGTTAACTGGTACTTCTGGGGACTAAATATGCAATTTCTCCTATAAAATACTTTGCCCTTTGGAAAGTTTCCTATATTGCAGAAGGAGGGCAGGGACCAACACTCCCACCCTTCTCAGTCACACTCATCCATCATCCATGCACAACTCTCTGCATCAATCTGGCCATCAAGCTGAGGACAAGTGCTGTCCCAAGTTGTACTTCTGCATTGTTCTATTGGGACCCTACCTCAGCACACAAGAAAATCCTACCATGAAGAACATCCAAACACACCACAGTCTGTGTCTGTCTCCAGGATACCCCTAGAGCAGCTTGTGATGCTCATGAAACATCAACAAACCTCATGAAACAACAAGAAAACCTTTGGAGGCTTTAAGGGCAAGTCCATTCCACCTCATTTGGCTGCTTACCTGGTGGAAGTCATCTTCATCATCAGAGAGACCTTCGAACAGAAAGCCACCTGCAACAGAAAGGAAAATCAGATGGAGAAAAGTGGGTGCTGGCTGGAATCGGACACCAGATGAGAATCCCATGGAGCCCTTGGCCACACAGCTAGGACAGAGGCCTCAGCACCAGCAGTTTCATGTGCAGCAGGTCATTGCCCACCACCTGCACAAAACAGAGGCCACACACAGGACTCTCCTACCAACAGTCATCACACATTCAGCTGGGAGAGGCCCTGAGACCAGCGTGTGTCAGTACAGCTTCGCCTGCAAACCCTGCAGCACATCCTTTCTGCAGGGTCCCCACTGAGGTGTGTGGCTGAACGTACCTGGCATGTCCCGGTAGGAGCCAGAGGACATGCCCCGGGAGGATGTGTCTGGGGCTGGGAGCGGGGTGCTGCCAGCCACCGAGTGCAGGACAAGGACAATGGCATTCACCAGGGCAGGGTGAGCTGGGATTAGCCTGGAAAGAGAGAGGAGAATGAGCTGGGGACACAGGGAAGTGAGCAGCTCCACACCAGCCAAGACCCTCCAGCACAGCAGTGCCCAGCACTGCCCCACCACTGCTGCCTCTGCCTGGATAGCAAGGTACCTCCCTACACTGTGCCACACAGCTAAAGCAGCTGGGGCTCCTTGATCCCACGCTGACCCTCCCATTGTAAGCATGTTCCCTATGCTCTCATAGGAGCAACTCTGTGCTGTGAGCAACCAGATCCAGGTTTGAACCTAGGTAGGACAAGGGGTGATGGGTTCAGGGGACGTTCAGGTTGGATATAAGGAAGTTCTTTACTATGAGGGTGGTGAGGCCCTGGCACAGGTTGCCCAGAGAAGCTGTGAATGCTCCATCCCTGGCAGTGTTCAAGGCCAGACTGGACAGAGCCTTGGGTGTAGTGTGAGGTGTCCCTGCCCATGGCAGGTAGGTTGGGACTGGATGATCTTGAGGTCCTTTCCAACCTAAACCATTCTGTGATTCTATGAACCCAAGATGATGACAGCCCCATTTCCCACTAAATATCCTTTGGTTATTAAAGCAGAGGTAGATGTATATCAAAGTATCAGCTCCCTCTTTCCTGCTGCTGAGGAAAAAGTGTCCTATCCTGAATCTCTGGCCTGGTGTATCTGCCTGGCAGGCAGGAGCAGAACTCTCCAGCCCACCCAAAGAGCAGCAGCCTATACAACAGCACAACAAAGGCACTGCTTAGTCACTGCACCAGCTTATGTGAACTTACGTGTCCAGCATGTTGGGGTCTGCAAACACTGAAAAGAGATCCTTGTCCTGCAGGACTCCTGGGAGGGACCAGGAAACACGACGAGAAAGAGACAGGATACAAGAAGCAGGAGCCAGTCAAACAGGAGCCATGGGAAACACCAAAAGAATCCATTGTTTTTCAGGAACTGAGTCACTGGCAGACAGTGTAAATACTCTGTCATTGTTCTCCCTTGAAGCATTTACGTCTTTCTGGAGAGACTCTGGAGCACAGGCACACACCCAAGGGATGGGGCTTTCCCAGATCCCACAGGCTGTGCTCCAGCACAGACAGCTCCACCCTAAGGGCAGGGTTAAACCCGGCTCACTCCAGCCAGGCTGTGACTGCACCCCATAGACCACTTCCCTCACAGCAATGTGCCAAAAAGCCAAGTAACATCCAGGCCAGAAGAACCTGGATTTAATGAGCATGCTGCAGCAGGGAAGAAGCATCTATCCCCACTGCTCTCCTTTGGGCTCCTTTTGAAGCCGTTATCCGTTCCCAAACGCTACCAATGGAGCACATCTACAACGGATACATGAGTAGGCACTGACTCTTAATGTTCAACAAAGGGACCAAAACGGCACTTTCTGCAGAGAAAGGGAACTCTCCCTTTCCCCTGGCAGGAACTAAATACAGATTAACTTTATCTGGCTTTCCTCAGATCCTCTGGATCACATCTGGACTCACCCAAAGCAACAGGGTCACTACTGAGGCCAGGCGTAGCTACAATGATCTGATCCAGCGACTCCTTGTTCCCCAGCATCTTGAAGACCTGAGAAGAAATTAGAACAGATGAGCAGAGGCTCCACTGTGACACCCTCCTCACAGAGAGAGGACAGACAAAAGGCACCAGCCAGCCCAACGTGAGGCCCCACTCACTGCATCTCTGTAGGCAGGACTGCTGTGCAGGGCAGTGTGAAGCACCCGGAACTCCCGGACTGCTGCCACCTTATCCACAGGCTCTGAGGGAGGAAAAGCAGAATAAAACACAGTTCTCCCTCTGTCAGCCTTTTTTACGTGCCACTGGGACTTCAATAGCAGTGATGATTCCTTAATGCCCCTGCATTCAGCTCACCGAGAGACGAAGGGCCCAGACTAATGACTGTCTCAGTAGAGTTACCACAGCAGAACAAGTCACTGCATTCTCAGCTTCTACACACACGAAAGGAGCTGTATGCAAGCGACAGCTCTAACCTAACCCATCTTATTCCACACACACAGACCAGGAACACACACACACACACGCCTGCTCATCCCTCAAGCTGAGTAACCAGTCGCTTTGCGACTGGTTCTCTGGTAACACCCTAAAACTGATCATAGTTATTAAGGGATATTCACTACCCACATTACATAGCTCAATCCTTAAGTCTCCCATCAGCAAGAAAACATAACACCCTTTTGCTGCTGTTAGAGGTGGAGAGTTCCCCCCCAAAACATTGATCAATTCCTCCTGCACACCCCCCGTCAGCCTCCCAGAAACAACTGACAAGAGAAGCTGTTCCATGGTCACAAGGAGCCCACACTGAACATAGAGCCAAGGAGATCTAAGCAGTACCCCGCAGTCTCCTCCTCCTCACCTGGTTTCTGGTCAGGCTCAGGCCAGGACTTGCGCAGGACATGAACAGTGGAGCCCGACTGGATGCCATAAAAATCAAGTGTCTGGTCATCCCTCAGCTTACGGCCACAGTAGATCAGATCTAGGAGAGAGAAACACCTGAAGAGAAACGTCTAAAGATGAGCAACTAAAGTTAAACATCTCCAGCACACTCAGAAAGGGCCTAGGGGTTAGTGCTCCACATGTGCTGGGGTCAGCAGCACAGGGCCTCCATAACAGAGGGAAATCGTGGAGCTGAGTTATAGAATGTGACTCTGCCACCTCCTTGAGAAGAGCCCACCTCTCCCACAGAGCTCACAAGGACACATTGCTGTCAGTAAGTCAAAGGATGCCTTAACAAGAGCATCAACACTGCAGGAGCACTGTGATCCCAAGCAAACACTATCTGTATCACAAGGCACTAAGGCCACCACAGCGCACCAGAGGCTCTGGAACATGCCTTGATCCCTCACACGGCGCCAAGTCTTCCCACCGGCCCAACAGCACAAAGCATAAGGACATTTGTGTCCTGGCCGCAGTGAGGAGAGGAAGGGATGTCCCCAAGCAGCAGGAGGCCACAGCGCGTGGAGGCACCCACCGATGAGCTCGGGGTCCGGGACGGACTCCTGCAGCTTGCCGGTGATGAGCTGCTTGAGGTAGGAGATGCTGCACCCCCCGAGCGGGCACTCCCCCAGCTCTGTCTCTGGCAAGTGCAGGATGGATTTGGGAGCCAGGGGCTGATCCGCCAGCTTCACCGCGATGTGCCACTCGGGCAGCGCCATCGCAGCCTCCGCACCGCCCGCAGCCGCGCCGGCCTAGACCCTGCCGGGGAGGGAAACAAACCCGAGTGAGCCTCTGCGTTAACCAACCACCACAGCGTCAGCCTCCCCGTGCCGGGAAACGCTAACGGGAGGCAGCACAGCCCAGACACGCTGTCAGGTCCCTACCCCTGCCTTAACCAGAGCTGAGGGGAGGCCCCCGCCAGCGGAGGAGGAAGCCAAGCGCAAGGCCCGGTTCTCCGGGCAGACACCCCCCCCCCTCCTCCCTCCAGCCCCCGAACCCCCCGTTTGCCGGTGCGGAGACCGGGAGCGAGGGGCCCCGGCGCTCCCCGCTGCTCACCCCCTCCGCGGGCAGGACCCCGACCTGCGCTCCCCGCGGCGCCCCAGGGCCCGCAGCCCAGCGGAAGTGCTGCGCGGTGCACGCTGGGAAACCGAGTCCGCCGGGACACGCGGGACGCGGAGCTGCTCTCTCGTTAACGTTAACGGCGCTGATGGAGCCTTCCCGCAGGGCAAGGGGCTCCTGTAGTCCCTAGAGCAGGCAGGAGCCGCCCCTGAGCCTCAGCCCCGTCTTGTCACCCTCTCCCAAAAAAGGAGACTCCAGTGCCGCTCCAGCCACCAAACCCCGGGCCAGGGAGGCAGCTTTTGGACAAGAGCTGTTTGTGATCTAAAAAAAGGCCAAGTTACCATGAAAGTACAAAGTAGAGCGAGAGCCACATCCCAGGCAAGCCTTCCTCACTAACAGTTCTTAAAGTGGCACAAGTAAGAGGTGCCACAACAGGATTTGTGCCCCAAACATTTAGGTTTTAAGTACCATTTTAGGTGCCCGAGTTGGAAACCCGGTCCCCATAACCCTTTACAGCAAGGAGGAGCCCACCCTGGAAGAAACCAACACAGCCTCCTGTAGGTTTTAAAGCCTAAGAAGTTTATTTGTTTTCCTACGCAGCAGTCAGTTGTGACCCAGCTAAAGGTGACAAGTGTAATGTAGTGTCATCCTACCAGCATTACATTGGAAAAGTGAACCACCCTCTGCCTGCTTCCGAGCCACAAGGAGGAAGAGCAGCCATGGGAGAGCTACAGCCTAATGGGGGGGGTTCCATCACTACTTAAACCAAGGATAAGGAACAATTCTGGCCCAGGGCATCCCTCTAGAAGCACTTGCGGTGGACAATGGAGGGACCAGACTCGTCGTACTCCTGCTTGCTGATCCACATCTGCTGGAAGGTGGAGAGTGAGGCCAGGATGGAGCCTCCGATCCACACCGAGTACTTGCGCTCCGGTGGGGCGATGATCTTGATCTTCATGGTGCTGGGAGCCAGGGCTATGATCTCCTTCTGCATCCTGTCAGCAATGCCCGGGTACATGGTGGTACCCCCGGACAGCACGGTGTTGGCATACAGGTCCTTGCGGATGTCCACGTCACACTTCATGATGGAGTTGAAGGTAGTCTCGTGGATGCCGCAGGACTCCATCCCCAGGAAGGAGGGCTGGAATATGGCCTCAGGGCATCGGAAGCGCTCATTCCCAATGGTGATCACCTGCCCATCAGGCAGCTCATAGCTCTTCTCCAGGGAGGAGGAAGAGGCAGCTGTGGCCATCTCCTGCTCAAAGTCCAGAGCAACGTAGCAGAGCTTCTCCTTGATGTCCCGCACGATCTCTCTCTCGGCTGTGGTGGTGAAGCTGTAGCCCCTCTCCGTGAGGATCTTCATGAGGTAGTCAGTGAGGTCACGGCCAGCCAAGTCCAGACGCAGAATGGCGTGGGGCAGTGCATAACCTTCATAGATGGGCACAGTGTGGGTGACACCGTCCCCAGAGTCCATGACAATGCCAGTGGTGCGGCCAGAGGCATAGAGGGACAGCACAGCCTGGATGGCTACATACATAGCTGGGGTGTTGAAGGTCTCAAACATGATCTGGGTCATCTTCTCCCGGTTGGCCTTGGGGTTCAGGGGGGCCTCAGTGAGCAGGACAGGGTGTTCCTCTGGGGCAACACGCAGCTCATTGTAGAAGGTGTGGTGCCAGATCTTCTCCATGTCATCCCAGTTGGTGACGATGCCATGCTCAATGGGGTACTTCAGGGTGAGGATACCCCTCTTGCTCTGGGCCTCGTCGCCTACATAGCTGTCCTTCTGCCCCATGCCCACCATGACACCCTGATGCCGGGGACGCCCCACAATGGAGGGAAACACGGCTCGAGGAGCATCATCCCCTGCAAAGCCTGCCTTGCACATGCCGGAGCCATTGTCCACCACAAGGGCAGCGATCTCCTCATCTGCCATGCTGACCGGGCCTGAGGTGAGCAGGAACAGGGAAGTGTCAGCATCCCTCCTCAGAGAGAACACAGCAGGAACATCAGGGAGCCCTGACACTTGCCCCCATGCATTATAGGCCTAAAAGGATTTATCACCCTATGGAGCCCCAGCAGCAGTAGTAAGGATTTGCAGGCAAGATAGGGTACTGAGGCATCTAAAAGCCTGCCCCACAGGGCCTGAGTTAGAGAGGAGCCACCAAGGAAGCAGAACACCCATTCATTCCCCAACCATACATGTATTTACCCTCAGCTCCTCAGAGGACATGGAGGACCCTTCCCCTCCCTCCCCCGGGGCCTAGAGAAGCAGCAGGCCTCGCGCAGGGGAGAGCCCCCAACAGAGCCCCCACTAACGCCTTCACAGGGAACAAAGCCCGGCCCCAACACAAAGCGCTGGCCCCTTCCCGGGCCGCATCTAGCGGCGGGGATCGCAAACCCGATACCAGGGACCGGCGAGACCGAAACCGGGGCCACCTCAGCGCTCACCTGCGCGCCGCCCCTCGCACCCGCACCAGCGCCTCAGCAGTGACTGCCGCGCCCGGCCCCGCGCCCGCGCCTTTATCCTTCCGGAACCGGAAGCTGCCTTACGTTCCTCAATGTAATTGGCTCCCGGGTAAGGCGTAACCCCGCCCTCTTTCTCTTTTCCCTTTACCCGCTTCCGCGTGTGCTCGCCTTCCGGTATTCGCGGGCCGTACCCGGAAGCGGGGCGGGCGTTTCCGTTTGCTGGGCCCCGCCTCCGCCGCCCCGTTTCCGGCTGCTCTGAGGCGGGGCGGTGCGGCGCGGGGCGGAAGGAGGCAGTGCTGCGGGCGGAGCCGAGCCCAGCCGGCCGCGGACGGGCGGCAGCGACCCGGGCCTGCGGGAGGTAACGGACCGGGGGGGGGGGGCGGGGGCGGTTGTACCGGCAGAGGGAAGCGGGGCGGGATAGGCCTGCACCGGGCCCGGTACTGAAGCTGGGGGGAGCAGGCCTGCACTGGAGCCTGGTACCGGAGCTTAGGGGCGGTTTGAGGGCTGGGTGCAGCCGCCCTTCCCCGGGTGGGTCCCGTCGGAAGAGGGATTGGGAGCTCAGTGGAGGCTGTGGGGCATGGGAGGCCTCCGGTGTTACCGGGGTGGGGGGGGGTCGTTGTTTACCATCTCCGGAGAGCTCCGTAGGGCTGGGCGCAGGCTGGCCGCGCCGCTCCCCTCTCGCTTTAACTCTTGCAGGTGTTTCCCGGTGGGAAGGGTCGGTTTCCCCGAGTGCTCTCCCCAGCACCCTGGTCATAAACATTCCAAGCCGGGGGCTTTCTAGTGAAAACGCTCTCCCGGGGCTTAAAACCCGCACAAAGGCTGGTGCGGGGGGACCTGAAGGTTAAACTGGATCCTTGCCCTGCCTCGCCTCGGGGAGAAACACAGAAAGTCAGGGATAGCCCTGCTGAGGGGCAAAATGGGTGTTAAAACCTGGAGAGGGTTAACGTGACTGGTCCAGTTGCAGTCATTATCCTCAACTCGGGCCTGATATCAAGGTTGAATCACTTGGTGTGAGCCCTGCATCTTCCCACTCCTCCTCAAGCTGCCTCTTCCCAATACCACCAATTCTTGCTGAGGGCGTGTTTGCTGGAGCCAGAGTTCACCTTTTTGGGAGGCTGGGCTCTGGAGAAGCCCCTGTGCATCCATGCATCAATCCTGTCGTCAGTTGTACCTGCGCTCTGGGAATGCCACGGGTGCTGCATACCAGGGTGGTGCTGCACCTGAGGTGTGTTTGCTCCGCATGGAAACCCACTATCAGCTCCTTTATTATTGTTGCATGTACCTGAGGCGTGTAGTAACTGCTCAGTATCACCCAGGTGATGCCTCGCCCTGCCTCAGGTGCAACAATATGCAGTGAGGTGTGGGCTGGAGGCTCTCTACCTCGGTTTATGGTTGTGTTGCAACACCTGAAACGGTTCATTGTTACTTTACTGGAGGAGTGTGTGTGTGGAGCTAGGCCAGATGGTGTATTGTGCCTTCAGAAGGAGTCTAAGAGTCTTTTCAGCTGCCAGGTAATGCGTTATTGCACTAATCCACTTTATATTGTTTCATTTGCACACTAAAGCTGTGCTGCTGCTAGATAAAGATGCAAACGCACCAGTGAGGCTTTTCAGCTCAGTGGTGGGCTGGTATTTAGCACAGGGAAGAGTTTGTGGAGGAGAAATGAGCTGGGCATCGGAGCTGGTGGGCACTTTTGTGTGAGAAGCTCCACCTGACCACCTTAGAAGATGACTTCGAGTTGCACTGAGGGTGCTGGAAGTTGCCTTTCACTTTTCAAAGCGGTGTCCGGTAGGTTATTTGTTGTTGTAGGGCAGAACTGGGGCTGGTTTGGAAATGAGTGCTAGCAAAGGAGTCTCTTTTCGAAGTATGTGCCTTGAAGAGGGCTGGTTGTAAACAGGGCGGTGGGAGGTGGCTGGGAGCCTGCGCTTGTTTGGAGTTGGCCTTTCCTTTGTTTCTCTAAGCTGGCTGTATTTTGATATCAGTGAACCTTGAAGTGTAGCAAGTGGGATCCGTTTAAGCATCTTTCTTTGCATCAAAACAACCCTGAGAAGGCCGGTCTTTGATAGCAGGTCCAGTTTGTGACACAGGGTCCAAAATACACCCACTGGTTTTAATGCTCAGGGATTAAAGGCGTAGTCCTCCTTCTAGGATTTAGGCTGGCTGCAGGCTGTGGTGGTGCTCTTTGCCCAAGAGGAGGCTCAGCACGGGCTTGCTGCAGGTCCAAATGCAGAGCTGAGAGCGACCCTGCAGCTGGGAAAAGCCAGGGGAGGCTATGGCTGGAGCTTGGGATGTGCTGGCAACTCCGGGAACCAGAGGCAGGAGCTGCTTGGTGCTCAGCAGTCTGATTCAGGCTACAGTGGTGTTTGCTGGACTCTCATCTTGCTCTCCTTGGGGAAAATAATGGCTACATATAGTTGTGGTTTGGAGATTTTTTTTTTTTTAGCAAGAAAGATGGCTGAAGTGTAAAGAATTTGCTCATGTAATGAAAGCATAAAATAATGTAGATCTAATTGGTGGGCAGTAAATCCCTGCCCATTTTCCGGTAGAAACAGGGTCAAGCTCATCACCCAGCTATCTCCTTTTAAGGCAGCATTTTCAGAAGCACCAAACCCTCGATGTTTAACCTTTCAAAAGTCATTATTTAGGAAGCATAGAAGGAAAAAGTGCTGGGACCTTGGACAAAGGCATTTCAGATGCTGTCTTTGGGGTGCACGAAACTGAGGTTATAGCAAATGTGTTTGGCTTGCAAATACAATTAAACAGTCTGAAAATTGAATGCAAGTTTGAGCCTGAGGCTGTTAAACATGAAGCTGATTGTTTCACGGTCTCCTGCACAGGAAAGAGTATTGGCTTTGCACTCTATTTATCCTCTTCCTGGGGAAAAGATGAAAGCATTTTATATTCATACAGACAAATATTTGTCTATCTTTCAGATTCTGCCAGTCTCCCAAGGTCGGAGCTTGAACCCTGCGAGATAAAGTCAAAACCACCCCCCTCTTTTCCCAGCCATGCAAACTGCGGGATGAAGCTGGAAGCTGTGGTCGAGCAGCTGCAGAAGCAGCAGCAGAAGCAGCAAACGCCTCTGCAGATGGATTCCAGGGAGAGACAGCAGAGGCAGATGAGGGAAGCCCAGCTGCTCTACACGCAGCAGCTGGCCGTGCAGCAGGCTGTCCTAGCAGCCACATCTGGCAGGGCTTCAGGCGGCTCCACTGTTGGTCCCTTGGCCAGAGGCCCACCTGCAGCCGGAGCTACACGGGCTTTTGATCAGAGCAGCATGAATTCTGAGCCAGAAGAGGAGGAGGAGGATGAAGAGGAGGAGGAGGAAGAAGAGGAAGAGGAGGAGGAAGAAGAAGGGGGTTTAGAAGGCGGCGATCTTGAGGATGGCGCTGATGTGACTGGGAAAGAAACCTGCTCTGCTCTGAAATATTTCCATGCTTCCAAAGTTGCCCATCACAACCAAAGAGTGGCTTCTACCTCGAATCCTCTGCCAGCATCAGGCCTCCAGCGGGGACAGCAGGGCAAGGAAGAACAGGGTAAAGACACTAGTAAGCAGCCGTATGCCGGTTCCCCGTCTGGACGCCAGAACTGGCGCTTGGATGAGCAGCTCAAGCAGGTCAGTCTTAATGTTACTTCCTTCTAAGAAAACCCAGATTCAGCCAGACCGGGAGTTTCTTTAGCCTGGTACGCTGTTACAGGAGCTTTGGAAAGAGTGGGAGAGCAGGGCATGTGCAGAGTAATGCTGCCCTGGCTTGTTCTATTATAAAGAGATAGCTCAAGAGCTTGATTTGCTTCACAGATACTCTCAGAACCTTTGTGAGTAGGTAGAGTTTTGATCCTTGGCTCGTTTATTATCTTCTATCTCCCTGCTGTGCTGCCACTCAGAGGGAGCAGGCTGGTGCTATATTTATTTTGGGTGCAGGCACTTGCCTGCTAATGCCTTGAGTTACTTCACATCTATAACCCCTTTGTGTAAGACCTGGGGGATGCTGTGTTGTTGGCTGGATTTCTGGTTTGTGATGTGGGAAGAGCATATGTCCTGATCCTTTGGGGAAGCAGAGCCGCTCTATTTCATGTGTGGGAAGGGAAGTGCTGATTTGCTACTGCTTAGTTTTGGCAGGAGGTTAATTCTGCCTCTGAATGAAGAATTACTACTCCTTGTAGGTAGATGCCAGAGGATCAAGGATTCTTTTCTAAGTGGGTATTTCAGTTAATGTAGCACTTGGGTGCTGTTTTGTTCCAGAGCTAACTTGAGCAGGCTGTCAGAGACTTATGCAGCATTTATAGGTATTGAAATTGAGCTAAAGGACTGCATGGTTTAAATAAGGATACAGTAGGACTGAATTGTCCTTTTCTACAGATGTTAACCTGAGTGTGAAAAGGGTTTGCTTCAGGTAGAGTTCTTTGAGCTAAGAAACTGTGGACAAAACCAGAGCTGGTTTTCCTTACCTCCCGCAAACCCTATGGAGGAAGGTGGGAGCTGCTTTGTGCTGGCTGATGAACATGGGTGTTTGAAGGCTTGCTGTGGGCTTTCTGGCCAGGTTCTCCCCTTGGTTGCATGCATGAGATCGTTCATTTCATGCTGCCACAGGCAGCAGTTTGATGACAAACTGCTAAAGCTCAGCAGCCTTTAGTTTTTCTCCTGTTCCATAAGGCTCCTGCCCTGCGAACCAGGACCACTCTGGTGTTTCTACACTGCTGCGTGGCAGGAACTCCTCTGAGTGATGAGGTGAATGGCATTTGTACTCTTGGTCCTGTAAAGTGTGCTGGTGAAGTAGCCCTGGTGCATGGGATGCAGCAGGCATCTAGCTCCTGCTGTGTTTTCTCTGGGTGTGCTTCTCAAGAGGGGTTAGGTTGAAAGAAGTTGTTGTAGGGACATGAGGTGGGTATGACAGGGGATGCTTGCTAGAGAAGTTGCTTCTGTATTTACTGGCTTGGAGTAACTTCCTCTTCAAGGTCTCTGGGTGGAGAATTATAGGCAGGGCTCTGGAGTTAGGGGGATCACGTTCAAAATAACCCCAAATAAGCTTAGCATCTTTGGCTGGTTTTATGTCTAGCTCAGCTGGTGCTAACAGGATGTCTTTGTGTTTCTTCCCAGTATTTGCTTATCTTGTGAGAGTCCTGGGAATCTTACTGAATCAGTAGGCTTGATTCCTAGGTCATTTGCCTATTCTTGGAAGATGACCATTAAGCAAGCTAGATCTGGTCTGAGCTGATTTGGTATAGCAAAAAATATAAGGATAAAAGCACTGGTTTACAGCTGGCGTGTTGTGCACTAACACCGATCCAGTTGCTATGGCTCGTTGCAGCAGTAACCAAAGCAGTGTTTTGGTAGAAGACTGTACCTTAGTCTGATGTCAGACCAGCTTTTTCTGGAAGCCAGAGTGCACAGAGCTTCCCCAGGAAGCCAAACTAAAAGGAAACGTGGTGTTTGGAGATGGAATACTGGATTTCCAGTACAGCCCCAGTAAGGCATAACTTATATTCGTAGTGGTACCGGTGAACTCTCATTAAGGTGCTCAAAAGGCCATACTGAAGTGGCCAGTATTAGTGATGCTGTTGCAGAATATTCACCTTGGGCAGGGTAAATATTGCAGATGAACTTGTTTGTATTCACCAGTGCAGCCTGCATAGCAGGGAGTAAAAATTTAACTGCAGTGTACCAGTTCTGAGCTGGTAAGGCTTGCTGGAGATGTGGGAATGAATGTGGTGGGCAGACAAGAGCTGTTAGCTGGCATGACAGCTTGACATTCTTATTTCAAAGGCTTACTTTAAAGATACTGGGGTTTTTCTTCTGGCTTTGTCTGAAATGGTTGTGCTAAGCTGAAAAAGCCAGGATGAAATGCAGAAGAGCCTGTGTTCTCCAGTTGGTTTTCTAAATGCTTCCTCATCTTGCCTCTTTTAGCTCTTCTTGAGATGGAGGCTAATAACCGGTTGGGATACACTGCTTCCAGCTAGCTCTGCTCTGGGAGTATTTGTGGTATGCGTAATGGCTCTTGCTTGCAGAAGGAGGGGGGGAAAGTCACTTCTATTTCTTCTTTCAAGTGTAGATTGTGCTTCTGAAAGTGATGCCCTTGGAGAAAAATGTATGTTGAAAGTGTATTTAACGCTGCCTGGAAGGTACGTGGCGTGAGGATGGCAGAAAGGTGGAATCTACCAGCAAGATGAAGCCCCATTCTGTTCCATCCTGGACAGCCAAGTAAATAATTGTAGAACAAGGCAGCAGACAAAAGAGCTGGCTCAGCTTACGGCACAGGGGCGGTGGGAATCTTGTCAGCACAAAACAACACGGGAGTGAGTGCAGTTGCTTGTCAGGGAGTTGCAGGCCCGAAAGAAGAGCTGGGGCGGGGTGGGGGGGCTGTGCTCAGCTCGCTTGAATCCCCTGAAAATCCATTCCAAATCCTGGGAAAAGGGTGTTGTGGCTTTGCCTGTCTTTGAAGGAAGCTGAGGCTTTAATTCTGTGGGTGAAAATGATGCTTTTAGCAGCTGGAAGGTGTGGGTCCTCAGCCCATGGCTTCTCACATTGCTTGGGGATGGCTCTGGTTACCAGGGAGAGCCGTGCAGGGAAGGCAGGACCTCTGCATTGCTCCTTTCCCACTCCAGGCTGGTGTGCAGCACTACCAGGAGCGGTTTTGCCAGGCTGTTTACTACAGCACACACATGAGTATGTGCGTTCCTGGGTGGAATGTAAAAATGAAGCCAAGGTTTTCAGGCATCAGCTGATATTAATGCTGTCTTAAACACAGCAAGGTAAGTCCCTGTGAAGCAGCTGTCTGAGAGTGGTTTGTGATCTGCTTTTTGGGGGTGTTTCATGGTAGATTCTCAGAAATCACCAGTTACTCCTGAAAATCCTGCCCTAAACTTCAACAAAGGTCATGGGGTTTATTAAGATAAGTCAGCTTAAAATAATTACTTTGCTTTTGCTCTAGGGTCTAGGAATGAGCGGCTGAGATTCCAGAACCTTTAAGTATGTGCCTCAAGTGGTGTGTGTATTGAGGTATTGCTCAGGAGATACTCATTAATCCAGTGGGGGTGAAGGTCCCAGGGAGAAAGAAGTTGCATTTCACACAGTGTATTTTTGCCTCAAAGTTATTTCAGGTGTCCAGGGCCCAGTCCATAAGGATTTTTAATTCCTTATGTGGGTCACTCAGTATCTTTGTGATGGTGTGGGCAGGGAATTCTTCATGAAGAGCTCGTGTCAGATAGTTGGTTTCTCTCTTACTGAAAGCTGTTTTCTGTAAGGACATGAACTTCTCTTGCAGTTCATGGCTTAGGCTTGAAGAAGTCTTCATCCCCATGACAGCCTGCTTCTGCCTTAGCACCTCACTTGGTGTTCACTTCATCATCAGTGACGGGAGCAACAGTCACCTTTTTTGTTAGGACATCAAGTATGAGAGAGGAGAACCAAGAAAACAGCTTGTGATGATGACTGGAGGCAGCAGCCTACAAACAACCTGTATTAGACACCAGAGAATTCCCCCAGCTCTTCATCTCAGGAGGCAGTCACATAGGCTTCAGCAGGGCTATGTAATACTGCAGTGACTGTGCTAAATCTGGATGCAAAGGAGCAGAGTGAGAAGCTCATTTTTTATATCCTGGGGAAGAGAAGGCTTATTTTAGCATCTTTTTACAGGTGCTAAGTTTAGGAATAGTTTCAGCTTCTCTTGGTGCCAATTTAGAGACGTTCCAGCTGATGCTGGAGGCAGGAGGTGGGAAGGTGCTCGAATGTGTTGTCCTCTTACACTGTGTTTCCTCACTTCAGGGTGAATCTGAGACTCTCCTGTGGCAGTGCGAATTTCTCTTCCCACAGCCATTATAGCACTGAACAAATCTTCTTGTCACTTAGGTTTTAGTTAATTCCTCTGAGTGTTTGTGAATAGGAGTCATTCACAAAGAGCCCAACTTTTCCTTAAGGATAAGGAAGCAAAGAACTACATTAGTGCTGCACTCACTAGGCCTTAATAAATAAAGGCAATTAATCTGTTAACTTCAATCTGTTCTTTTTCTTCCCCATCCTCCCTGCAATTCCTGCCATCACTCCAAGGTTTTCCAAAGCAGGCTTTGAAGCTTGCAGCTATTGAATTGAGCTGTTATTAGTCAGACTGGGAAGGGTTTATTCCAGTTCCAGCAGAGCTTGTGCACGCAGTAATTATAACTTGGTTCTCCATGCTTGAGAACTTGCAGCTCAGGGCTGTAGTCCTGATCTTATCAGCGGTTTGTAGTACAACAGTTTTCTTTCTAATAGCATCTGTTTCACTTCCTAAGGCTTAACTCAACCCACAAAAGGAATTTGGGGGATTCTCTGATAATCCTGAAATTGCTGCCCCTCTACCTTTTCATTGACTCAGTGCTTTCAGTTAACTCATGGGGTAGGGGAGGGGCTTTCTTTTGCTTTGCAACCTTTAGCCTTGGCCCTAAGTGGGTATTTCAGCAGGTTTCTAGCCTGAAAGCTGTCAAGACTGCAGGTCTGCAGTAAGGAGGTGCAGAATGATGCTGAGTTTCACACCAGAAGGTTTTGTTTCCCCTTTGCTTTTACATATTAAAGCTTTAGTGGGTTCTCTCCAGTTCAGTTTCCCATTTGAATGCAACTTGGTAGTCTGAGAAAACCTCAGTGAGCTTTAGCTGAGCTTCTCTCAAACAGCTGGAGCAAACTGGGGGAGAAGGGAATGACCTGGAAAAGGAGCATTTCCAGTTTCTCATCAAGGTCCCAGTTTGCACACTAACTGCAGCTTGCGCAGGCAGGACTGGAGGAGATGTTGAGCTGTTCTGTTTGCCTTAATACTTCATGTTGAGCACAGGGGGTTGATTAGTTTCTTGGCCTCCATGAGGGACAGACATGTGAGATGGGAACATTTGAGAGGGGCTGAGGCTGCTTGTTTATAAGGGTTTTGTCCTCAAAAGAATGGGCTGGGCAAAGGAGGAAAGCGTCCTCCCCTTTTCTTGTCTGCTTGGCAACTCAGGGTTAACTCTGCCTTTTGAATGTGGGATTGGAAACCAAAATTGCTCTGGACATCTGAGCTTCCCTCTAATAAGATATTCCAGGTGGTTAGGGAGTAATCCTAAAATAGGTCCAGATATAATTGCTTCTGAAGCCAGGTCTGCAGCCTCTGGGGCAGGGGGAGCCCTGGGGGGCTCTGATGGAGGTGTCTGCAGGGGGAAGGCAGCGGAGGTGGCCAGCCCTTCCCGACACCTCTGCCTTCTCGCTCGGGCTTTGCATTGAGGGCTTCTCCCACCTCCTTCTGCAAGAAAGCCGATAAATTCCTGCCGGTGGTGATGCAAAGGCTGTTTGTCAAACATCAGCAAATTCCCCTGATGCAAACAGGCAGAGGGAGAAGGAGGACTCTCCCCAGAGAATGCCCTGCTTCTCTCAACAGTGTTTTTTCCTTCCTGCTACTATTGCCTGACTTATACAAAGGTCTTTTAATGACTTGTGAGGATATATTGATTTCTCAGGTTCCTGCTGTTCGTACAGAGGAGGGCTTCTCAGCATAGGGTAACTTTGTTTTCCTAGGAGGAATGGAAAGGAAGCTTGATACCAAAGCTCCTGCTGAGCTCTCTTGCTGTGCAAAATGTAGTTTATTCTGCATGTGAAGCATCTCTTGCATCAGGAGCTGCTTCAGGAGCTTTGTGGGGCTCTTCCCTGATTTACCCCTTCCAGTCGTGCTCGAGTCGCTGTTCTGAACCCTGCCAGTGTTTGATACCTTCTCTTGTAACCTTGGCACGGACCCAAAGGTTTTGGAGAGCAGTGGTCCCTCAAGATCAAAGCTGAGCCTGGGAAAGCGCCTGTAGTGCGTGTACTCTGCTCTCTGAATAAATAAGGCTTTATTCCCAGCTGCTGAGCTGACATTTCACACTAGCCCGAGACTCTGCGAACTCTGCCACCCAGAGGAAACCTGTGCTCTGTCCTCAGGCCTCCAGCTTGTGCTGGTGTACACTGAGGTGCATGAGAAGCCCTCTCCTTATCGCCTCTGATAGCTTAACATGGGGAGTGGTAACTGGCTTTAAACCTTTGCAGCTACTGCAGGAGGAAATGCTAATGCTGGCTGCTGGCTCTCACCTCGGCTCACTCCGTGTCATGCCAGGTTAGATCCATCTCTGCCACTTTTCTGGACATATGGTGAAACACTGGTGGCTTCAGCAAGCTTTAAGCTCCTTTTCACTAGTGGGATGTGGGGGAGCATTACTTCTGTGCCCTCAAGCATCTTAGGGTGTATTAATGGAAGTAGGTTGTAGGTATTCTGCTTATTCTCGGTATCAAACCTTAATCTTGGCATTCTTTTCCAGTTACCCCTTGTCTTCACATAGGGAAAGTAAAATAACTTCTCAAGAGACTTTAATCCCATGGAAAGTTTTGTTCCTTGACATTTTAGCAATTTCAAACCCATTGGCAGTAAAGAATTGTCTCCTTTAAGCCCTCTTCTTCCTGTCCCTTCCTCAAATGTAGCGGAATAAGCTCTCAGCATGACCAGAGTTCCCAATGAAAGCAAGTGTTTTGCTTCCTGGAGCACCCAGTTTAACACCAGAAGCAGTTTTGCCCTCTGGATTTATAAGCAAATACCCACTTGGGAAGAAACTGGCTCAGCTCCCTCTAAATCATTGTGCTTTGGAGTGTGTAAAGTTGAGGATGGGAACTACCTGCTGCCTTCTGAAGTGACCCTCTCTTGTTCTAACTGGTCACACAGGTTTGTTGATCCCGGTTAACAAGCAGGAGGGGTTGAGGAGCAGCTGGATGTTGCCATAATTAGCAAAGCCCTGTGGTTTTTATCTCTGCTAGCAAAGGACACCAAGACGAATCCTCCTGTGAACAAAACCAGGCTTCAGATCCCTTCCTAGAGAGGGCTGGGAATTGATCTGCTGCAATAAACAGCTGACATAACAGAAGTGGCAATAATCCCCCATTAAATATCTTTCAGTTGATGGGACTCACTGGATAATTGACTTTCCAGGAGGAATTACTGGCTCAAACTAAATCAGCAGGCATTAGGGCAGCTCACTGCAGTGTTGTTTAAAGGGGGAAGTGTAGCTTTGCCCGGCCTTGACGGGAGCTATTCATCTTTCTAATTCAATGGATGTGTCACAACCAGATGACTCCGAGATTTCAGGTATTGGACCACCTCTCTAATTCACATGCTGGCTTTTCTTGTGCTGAAACCTTTTGCTCTCTCTCCTCAGTGCTCTTCTGTGCTAGGATGCTGTGTGTTTATCAGGACAGGGTAATCAGAGGTACTGGGTTGAGTGGATTTGGCTCTTCTTTTGCATTGAGTGGCTCTGGAGCACTTCAAGAAGTTGATGGTTTAAAGATGCTTGAATGTATCTCATCATCATTCACCTGGCCTCTGCCATACTGCCAGAGGCTGCTCCTTCTGGTGATCATTTCAAGCTGATGATTTACCAAGTGGAATAGGCCCAACTAGAGTAATCCCTTTAATGCCTGAGAAGAATGAACCTTAATCCAGCAAAGCTGAGCTTTCCATTTCTATGAGGACAAGCCACGTCCGGCAGCTTCCAGGAGGAAATGTCCTGGGTGGGCAAGAAGCTTTCCAAGGGGTTTATCTCCCTCTTCTGGTTTGGCAGGCAAGCTGGGGGAGGACAGAGGGCATTTCCAAGTGTTGCCTGGTAGGAGGGAGGGATGCTTGAGTAACACCTGCACCTTTCCTAGGGGCTCTAGGATGAGCACTTGGTAAAAGGATGGACACAGAGCATCTCTTTAGGTGCTGAACCTCACTGCAGCAGAGCACCTCCTACAGGGTTCAGCAGATTGAGGACTTTCCTCTGGAATGGCTTTTCCTGGTGCCAAGACAACTTCTTGGTGATGCAATTCCATGGGTTAAAACTTAGGGCTGGAAACTTCCCCTGCCTTCAGTAGCAGCCTGGAAGGTGAAATGCCACTTCCCTTTCCAGGGAAGTGAGATGGGACAGATGCACCAATGTCCCCTGTCTTTCTGGTCATCTTGGTCTAAGCCAGCAGCTGCTTTTGCATGTGTGTTTGCCCCCAGATTGCCTATTTGGAAGCGTTTGGAACTGGCTGCAAAGCCTGTCCATGCAGATCCTTACATCCTGTCGTTTCCCTCTCCCTAGAATGGCAGCGTGACCTGGAGCGATGAAGGTGATGGATGCAGAGGAAGAGAAATTTCCCGAGACTTTGCCAAGGTCAGTGGGATCATGGGATTTGAGGGGGGTTTTCCCCTGATCTGTGCCAGAGGGTCACTGTGGAGCCCTCACTATTCCCCTGTAGTGAATTTGTAACTAAACTGCTTTGTTCTGCCTACAGACCTGCTGTTTTGGGGCTATTTTGTTGCTTTTGCTGACTGGAATATGGTTTGAACTAAGACTTACTAACCTGACTCTAGGCATTTATAATATTAGTCAATACTTTTTGCAGCTGAGAGAAGGGTGGTTTGTTTCTTGAACCTGGATTTGAATGTGGCAGCTGTGTGTCACACCAGCCAGAGGAATTCATTTGAAACCAAGCTGGCTCTTTCTGAAAGGGGGCAGCTAATTGCTCTGCAAATACACTGCTGTGTTCTCTTCCCCGAGCTGGGATGTGAGAAAGCACAGAGCTTCACAGGAAATGAGCCCAAAAAGCCCCTCTTCTCCTGGACTGGGTGAATACCAAGTAGCTAGCAGCACCCACAGAGAGGCTGGAATATGTATTTCCCAGGGAATCTTCGCTTTTCCATTGAGCTGCTCCACAAGCAGCACATAATTCCCTGGAGTGATGCAGGATTCCTCCTCAGTGCAGACAAGAGAAGATATTGAACTCTTCATGTAGAGTGTTGTCTTCTCTCTTGTCATCTGTCCTGTATCTCGGTGAGGGATGGACTTGAGCCCTCTCAGCCTGTCACTTTGTGGCCTCATAGGATTCTTGCTAGGTGAGAATTAGATCTTTCGGGGAAGAGGCAGTTGTGAGATGACACTCATGCTTTTCCCTTCTGAAAAGCAGTGGCTAATGCTAACACACAGTGCCTCTCCTTTGGAATAGCTGCCTAGGGAGCTTTAAGTGCTTAGGTGGTTAAGCCTGTTGGTAAAGTGATTTCTGCAGCTAATTTCCAGGCTGGTTTCTGCTAGTTTTGAAGGCTTTGGGGCTTATTTTAGAGGACTCCTTCCTGCAGGCATTAGTAGTTACAGGAAAGCTCACTCCTTTCCTCTGCTCCTTCAAGGGATCAGTTTGTCACTTAGGTGACAATCCCTAAAGGAGGGAATCCTGAGGCTGGGAGAAGCTGCAGAGAGCTTAACCCATCTGATGCTTCAAGGGTACAGACACTAAGCTGCCCTGAACCACTGTCACCTTCCTTTGGGTTGTCTCATCTTTCTGTCTCGCTTGCCTTAATACTTCCTCTCCCCTTTGCTTTCAGGTGGTTTCAAACCCTGCTCTGTAGCAGTGCTGTTAACTGGGTCGAATCCTGTTCCCTTTGGGGCACTGGTCTCTGCTGTGCCAGGATGAGTTACTGAGGGGCTGAGCAAGGCAACCAGTAAGAAGGATCTTTTAACTGGCACAGCAGCCTTGGCCACCAGAGCACTCAGGAATCCTTCCTTGTTTTGCATCCAGTGCAAGCACCAGATCCCCACTGGAAGAAGCTGATATTATTACTTGATTTTCTGTTGCATTGTGGCTTGTGCCTTCATCCTTATTTCCCTCCTATAGCTCTATGAACTGGATAGTGACCCTGAACGGAAAGAGTTCCTGGATGACCTCTTCATCTTCATGCAGAAGAGGGGTGAGTAAGCATTTGTTTGAACTTGGATGTGGTACAGTGGGGCAAAGGGGTGCTGCTGCCTGTGACTTCTTCCCTTCTGAGCTTGAAAGAGCACCTCCAACCCTTGAACTTGCAGATCAGATGGAAGAGCAGTGGTAAGACTTCAGATCTTCGCCCTGGGAGAAGGAGCATGGTAGGAAAGGACCTGCCTTGTAGCTTAGTTACACAGATGCTATTTCTTTGTCCTCCTACCTAATATTCATGTTGTCCATGCATTGAAGAGATGAAGAAGCATGGTTCCCCAAGGAACCCAGCACCATTAGAAATTCTCTGGTCTCCCCCTTCATGTGGTATGATCACACATCTTCTCGTGTTCGATTTCATTGGCATTTGGAAGCTGAGTATGAATGCCTTCACAGCCTGCATGGAGTAGCAGCATACAATCTGGGGACTGGGAAAACAGACACCAAGCCACATTTCCCTGCAGATTGGCAATGTGTCAGCTTTCTGTTCAGTTATCTTGTGTAACTGAGTGAGGAGGTGCCCAGTTTCTCACATTCCTCCCTGTGGTGTCACCAACTTGCATCTCTCTTGGCTGCAGGAGCAGTGATGCACATGTGAAGGAGCTCAGCTGGGATGCCACAAGTCTTTGTCCCCTAGTTATGAAAGCTCAGTCCCCTCATTGCAAACTGTTCATCATAAACATGTACATAGATGTGCTATTGTGTAAAATAGACATCTGAACATGTGTGGTAGATCCTTTGTGGTGCTCTCCTCCTTTACCCCTCCAGGCCAGACACTCTTCAACAAAGACATAAAGCATAAAACTGTGCTATAGACCTTTTCTTTGTTCCCAAAGAGTCTGCTGAAGGGAGGTGTGAAGAGCAGATGTATAAAGGACCCTTTCCATCCTCATGGCATGATGCTTTCAGAGTGTGCTGAGGCAAACAAGCCCAGTCATGCTTACTTGGAAGTGGGGCTGCCTTGGTGTCACCAGTATTGTTCCCTGAGAGTCTCATAAAGGATAAAGCTGCACCACCTCAGCCTTATCTATTTGAAGGTGATCTGGTTGCTGCGTTGGAACTAGAGTCTTACTTCCGGTTGGTTTTTGAGCCCTGCATCTTCAGATGCATCCTGCTGTGTGGATGAGGGAAGAGGGAAAGCGATCCTAAATGCAGCTATTCCAATTGCCCTTCATATCCATGTCTGTTTTCCCTGGCATGACCTGGGTGAGCTTTCCCTCTCCTGCAGTTTGAGATTGTGCTGCCCAAGGCAGGTAAAAATGAGAGCTGGGTTTTGCTGCTGGGTTTGGCTTTTGTGTGCAGAGGCATAACCAAGCTTGATTAGTTTACCTGCCCATGTTAACCTGAGCTCAACTGTTAATGTAAGGGCTGGGATGCCTGACAGACAAGACAATCATCTGCAGGGTTTGACTGGCAGCAATAGAAACCTCCAGCTACCCAGAGAGAAATCTGCTTCATACTTCAGTGTCTCCTTCCTATTCCCTTTCAATTATTCATAACTGACACATTGCCCATGCAGGGGCTGAGCTGGTCACCAGCTGCTTGCTGGCGGAGTTGAGCTTTTAATCATCTGGGCATTCCCAGTGCATTTGTTTGCTGGGGATTCCCTTGGGTTTGTGCTTGCTGGAAGGACTGTAACTGAAATCTAAAGGGCCCAGGACCCATGGGGGAGAGATGTGAACTGGACAGTCCTCTGCCAGAGGGGCTGGAAAGGTTTGGCCCTCACTGTCCAGTGATGGATGCAGCTCTAGCCTGGGCACTTGGCAAACTGCTCCTGCCTGCAGCATCCTCAGCAGCAGGCAGAACAAATCCAACCTCCTCCATGCTGGGAAGCTGGCTGAGTTGCAGAGTATGGGTAGTTACGGGCTTGCTGTACGTCTGGGTCCCCCCAAAAGCAATAGGGAGAAGGACTCTGGGGAGCTAAACACCTTCAGGTTGATAGAACTGACCAGCATAGGTTGAGCTAAAGGAGGGAGCTTCTCTTCTGTCAGGAATGTGAGCTGCTGTGTCCTGCTGCACAGGAGCTCTCTTAACTTGGCCTGTTTCTTCAGCAGCTGTACGGCAGCTGAGAGCAAAGTCCTGTGTTTCTTAGCTCCTATGTGTGAAGAGCTGCTTCATTTGCACCTCGTTTCTGAAGGGACTGGAAAGCAGCTCTGCTAATAAACATTGCTGGTGTAAAGATGGGGCTTTTGCTGTTGTCCAGGAGAAGCCCCCCCCCCACACCTTGTTTGGGGCTGCTGGATTTGAAGCACAGATTGCTAACTGCTGCTGCACCAAAAAGCCTGATGTGGAAGATAAATGCCCCATTTCACAGGAGCTACTGAGTAGTTGGAGGGATGAAAAGATTCGGTGGTTGGTGCTGCTGTTAGGAATGTACCTCGAAATGTGGAGCCATGAAACAAGCTTAATACAGATCAAATGTGCAGGTCTCATCTGCCTCTGAGCACAGCAGGTTGTCCCTGAATGACCACAGCTGCAAGTGATAAAATGGCCCTTCAGTGGCAATAATGATGGAAGAGGGAGATGAGAGGAAGGCTGTAACTCTTCTTTTGTTGGATGTTTTATTCCTTGTATGTGTTTAGTTATATGGGTCCCACCATGGCTGTGATTGAAGGGGCAGATGGGGTGAGGAGGGAAGAGCAGTTAGTGTGCAGGACTAGCTTTGAACCAGGCCTGTGACAGGACTGACCTGATGCCACTTGACAGGGATGATGTTCACTATATTACCACTTCCACCTTCTCTTTGTCCAGCTTTTCCTCAGTCTCAACCCAAAAGTTGTCTTTCCTTGGACTGAGTGGGGATAAAAACCTTCAGCCGTGGCTTCCCTCCATCTTCATTGCTGATCTGGGGGCTTGTGACAGGTTGAGCCTTGATGGCTTGAGGTCTGAGTTCTCCAAAGCTGTATTCTTAACCCCCTGCTGCATGAGGAGCTGCTCTCTGGGCTAGTTTGTGGTTCAGGGTGTTGTAAAGGCCACTGGCTGGGGCTTCTCTGCTGGTGCCCTCTGGAGGGGGTTGCATTGCAGGCATGGAGGCTGGATTTGTTCTGCCTGCCACTGAGGATGCTGCAGGCAGAGCAGTTTACCCAGACTAGAGCTGCATCCATTACAATAACTCAGGATAATCTTGTGTTTGCCCCATCTTTTGTATTACTAGAAAGAATTGTATAACAGCAATGTATGCAACCAGATGGGCAAGTTCATTTACTGGGCTCAGACTTGGTGTCAGAGAGACCTTCCACCCCTTTTCAGGGAACTGAGCTGATTGTATCCCACTAGTACTGATTGGGAGAGCACTGGAGTAGTGGGGATTGTTTGATCCCCTGGAAGGATCAGCAGTGTTCATGCAAGACATGCCTCTAGAAGGGTTTGATGGGGAAGAGATCCAAGCGCGTGCTCTGGTGTGTGAGGAAAGGCTGCCTTGCAGGGGAAGCTGTTTGGTTCGTTTGAAGTACTGCCTTTGTGAAGACCTCATAAAATGTCTCCGATTGTAGAGCTCTACTCGTGCTGGTCAAGGTTTGTGCCTGACCTTGGTTTTCCCAGATGGCTTGACCATTCAGGGGCTTTATGTGTATACACATAGAAGGGGCTTTGTGAGTCAGAGCGTGTGGTTTTAATGTTTTCCTGCTGTTGGATGCTCTGTCTGCACGTTTGGATGGGGAAATACAACAAATCCAGGGTATTGACAAAAGCATTTACTGGTGGATTCCTCTGTCTATGAGCCAAGGTGTTTATGAAATGGTTGGTCAGGGAATACACTTCAGTTTTCTACTGATTCCATTTTGCTGGGTTCTTCTTTTGATCCTCTTGGGGTCTTTTTGAATCTGCTTTAAGCAACATAGCTCCTGAAATGAGACATCAATAGACATAAATTCTCAGCATCCTTTGCTCGTGCTACCTGCTTACTGCTGAGCCGCAGCAAATGCTTCCCTGAATAGCAACTGATGTTCTGCAGTGGGAAAGGTCTCACTTCAGGCACTGCAGAGGTGTCTTCTGGATGGTCCCCATCAACCAGACAGAGTCCTCTTCCCCAGCAGAGCCTTGGGTTTGTACACAGCTACGTCTCTGCCTCCTGCACCTCCTTTAAAGAGCCTCTTCTTTGGTCAGCTGTGCCTAGCCTCAGGAAGAGTGAGGACTGTTGTCTTGTGCAGATGGTGAGCAGTGGGAATCAGTGAACTATTGTAGGGTTTTACCTTTATATTGTTAGAAAGAATGGCTTTCCCTGAAGTTGCAGGGCCAACTGGCACTTTGCTTCACATTCCTCAATATTCTTTAAGTGCTTTGAGCCTTCCAGAGCAGGGAACAGAGAACTCCATGCACTGAAACACTTCTGAGGGATGCGGGATAAAATCACGTGCAAAGCAAAGTGCTTGGGAGCTCTGGACAGCTTGAATCCAGCTCCTCTGGGGATGCCCGGGCCTGGCCCTGAGGTAGGGCTCTCTGCAGCTTCCAGAAAGCTCTTGCAGGGAATGTTTTGCTCATCAACCACAGGTGCCCGGTGACTAAAAGTCCCCACCAGCTACATAAGGTGGTATTCTGGGGGAGTTTACTTAGGCTGGTTTGCAAACTGCAGTAACTTAGAAGTAGTTATCAGCAGGTCCTTCCCATGAAACCCAAACTTCCTCCCCCTTCTGTTTTCAGCCATCAGAACATTCATTGCAGACTTGAGGCATGAGCTTTTTCTCTCTGATTTGAAAAAAGCCTGGAAATTCCCCATATTTGGAGGGAGAATACACAGCTTGATTCAAATAATGGATATCCCTTGGCTTTAAGCAACTGAAACCTCGTGGTTTAGAGTGAAGATTGCTTTAGCTCCAAGAGAAATCATATTGGAAGCTGCAGTTGTAATGGGAAAATACTGTTAGAAGTTGCCTTGGTTCTGGCTTCCAGGAGATTTAGGTTTAGCCAGCAGAGAGGAGGTTTGAGCAGCTGAAATGTGTTGGTATGAACTGAGGTGGCACTGGACAAGGCACACACATGAATTGGAAAGGACTGGGGGGTGTTGCTTTGCATGAACCTTTCTGTATTCATCTGATAGCTGCCTGCTCCTGGGATTGCCTGGTCTGAATCCCAGGTGCTCCTTCCTGCATATACAGAATGATGGGGTCAAAGTGGGGTTTTTCCTCACTTCCCCTGAAGATGGAGATGTTAAATTGTCCCATGTTTCTCCAGCATCTCTAACTGGATGTTTGTCTCTCAAATCCTGGTCTTCTCCAGCTCTTTCTTTATAGCAGCACTTCCTCTTTGCTATGGGTGTTCTTGGACCTGTATTTGTGGTCCAAATGTTCTTCCCCTACATCTTAACAGCCCTCAAGCAGTGAAATTAGCTCAGCACTGAGAGAGATATCCAGGTGGACGGAAAAGGTGGAACCATTTGACATGAAGATGCTCCAATTGTTGAGGTTGTGTGCATCCTGCTTTGCTTCTGTCCTGTCCTAGTTGTCCCTGTCTGCCTAGAGAAGAGTTTATCTGGTTCAGAGGCCATAGGTATGGAAACCCACCTCAGTTGCTGGCGTTAAACATCTGCAGAAGAAATCCGTAATAGCAAATACACTGGGCAGCCAAACAGCTGGATGATAGCTGAGCTGGGAATCTCTGTGGGATGCCTGGTTTGAGGATGGAGAAGAGCCCACTTTGGGAAGGTGAATGTGGCTGGAGCCTTGGCTAACACAAGAGGGGTGATGCCAGCTCGGCTGCCTCTGGTTCAGCAGCTGAAATCTGATCAGGGGCTGCTGTCAGCCTCATTTATCGAGGAGGGAAGCAGCAACTGATGGCGTTTCAAGGGGTGCAGATAAGAAGTGGGCCTCCTGTCAAATAGAGCATGATTAATTACCCTCTAGCCCGGCTCCTGCTTTGATAGGAGTGTCTAATGGTCTGCAGGCTTGCGGATCAGGTGGTGACATTCCTGTTGGGAGGTGAGGATGCCTGCTGGGGAAGTGCCATGCCTAGGGAGAGATTCCATCAGCTGTGGCACCACAAGGAGGATAGGGAAAAGCTGCTTTCCCCTTCTGGAGGCTTTGCTTTTTACTTTGCCATCCAGTCAACCCAACATCTAACGCTGGGATGGCTGAGCAGGCGGCTCTGCATGAAGGCAGCCAGGGTTTGTCCTTGGAGAGGAATTCAGGCACACCAGGAGCTGAGATAGTGCAGGGTTCAAGTTGATTTGCTTGCATTTGAACTGTATTTTACCTCTGTCAGGGCTGGGAGAGTGGGGAGAGCATTCCTACCAGGTAATTACACCGTCTCCTGTCAAAGAAACATGAAGATCTCTTCAAGAGTTGCTTCAAAATACATTTTCAATCACTGTGGCCTTCGCCAGGCTCCTGGGGAAAAGTTGTTCCTTTTGGCTGGTTGATGCTGCTTCTCTTCTGAGCATCCTCAGAGTGAAAGGTGGGAAGAGCAGCTCTTTCCTTACCTGGACAGGTTGTGGCTTCAGAATGCCCCCTCTCTGCCTGTTTTTCACTCGGCTGCATGCTTTATTGCAATGTGAATGTGGCTCTGCAGAATAAATGTCTGGAATTCTCACATTCCTTTGTTCCTTACTAAAAAATGGCCACTTCTGAAAGTTAATTGGGGGGGGAGAGGTGGTTGGAAAAGTACTGCTCCAGGCTGGGTATAATTAACTGCTCTTTGTCTCTTGAGTGCAGGGCAAGTCATGGCTTAGGCTGCTTGATGTGGGGAACTCCCTGCAGTGGGCATGGCTCAGCACAAGGGGAGCAGAGCACAGAGTGGCCCTTGCAGGGGACTTGCATTTTCATCAATCACCTCTATAATTTGGCTAAGAACAGTCTCACAGGAGCAGTTTTTTGTTGTGTAACAGCAGTTTACACCTTCAGATTTAGACCTCACTCTGAAGTCTGGCTTAGATAGGGTGAAGAGGAGGAAGAAAACCCAACTTTGGCAGCATGCGTGGGTGAGTGAGGAAGACCTTGGTCCAAAGCTTAGTTCCCTTTCAAGCAATGGAAAGTTGAGCCCCAGCCCTGAGCCACTGGCTGGGGAGCAGAACCTGGGTGATGGCTCAGCCAGTGCCCCTGGTTCATTGCCAAGAGGTGTAGAAGCAGTCCTTAGAGATTAGCTGGGCTTACAGCTTCCTCAGGCCCTTCTTAAATAGCTCTTGAAGGAAGGAAATCCAACAGTTGCTCCTCTCCAGCACTGGGGATACAGGGGACATTGAAGCCTATCCCTAGAAGCCTTCTGTTAACATCTGCCTGAAACAAGAGGCTCTTGAATGGGGTGAAACAGCCTGGCAGAGAAGGCTGCTTATTCCCTGGAAGGATAGAGATGTTTATAGCTACAGTCAGGCTTCCTCCAGGAAAACTCACTCCAGAATCTGCTGTTGTCGTTAGAGCTGTCTTTCCCTTTGGAAAACCATGGGCAATGGGGTGCTTCTTCCTTCTCCTTCCAGCGTTTCCCTGCCCTAGAGTTTGTCTTCCTCAGGTCTCCCGTGCTCCTCAACTATGAATCATCCCTTTTTCCAGTGGAAACAGATTCCTTGTGACCCCCCACCTTGGCTGATTCCTTATAGGAATGGCTCGTGCTTATGTAGCTGGGGTTGTAGTAAAGAAAGAGAGCAGGAAAAGTAGGAGAGGAGGCAGTCATCTTCCTCGCCCTCTTCCTGAGCTAGGCTTTAGCTCTTTGCAGGCACAGTAAGTACAGCATTTGAGAGCTGGCGGAATAGAGAGCCTTGGAAGTACAGTAAAATGAGTTTGCCATCAAAAGGCAACAAGTCTTACGCTGTGCCCCCGGCTGCTGACCTTTCCCTCTGGAATTCTCCCCTCTGACCTCCACATCATTAATCCTGATGCTGCCAGATGACAGTAATCCATCATGGCCCCTGACAAGCCTTGCAGCCGCCTGTGAAAGGATCCGCTCGGCTTCAGCATCCAATCCTCCCATGATACTCGTTTTTCAGCCTTTCCTGTTGGAGCACTGGGGGTTTCCAATAAAGACTTTATCGCTTTGCCTTTCCTCAGCCAGGCATTGGGGGTGGAGAAGGGAATGGGAGCAGCTTTCCTGTGCTCCTCCACTCTTTAGCACTCGGATCCTAGGGAACATGCCCATTTCCACCTTGCTTCGAAAAGTACAAGCTCCAAACCGCAGCTCGGGGGGATATTACTTGGTGTGGTACTGTAAGAAAACACAGGAGGAAAATGATCCCAGCTCCTTGCTCCGGTGGTAGAGGGATGGAAGTAGTTTGCTCCCTGTTGTAAAGTTTCTCAGGCTGCATAAAGGAATTTTATGGCCCTGGGGAGGGGGGGAGCTCTAGGTTTCAGTTCAGTTTATAAAGCTATTAATGACATTTCAGGGCACTTTGGTCTGTGGGGCTTGTTTAAAAGCAAGCTTCAGGAAGGGAAGGTGTCAAAGGGGTAGTAACGTGAGGTGGGGAGGGCAGAGCTGATTGCTGTTCTATTCCAGCTAGGAGCAGAAACCCATTTCAGCCTTTATTTCCCACTGGTGTAGATGACGTTTGTGCCTTTCACAGGAGCGTTTGGAGAAGTATCCTCGTGTACCTTTTCGGCTGCTGAGATGGGAGAATGTAGAGAAGGGTCCAGCTGCATTTAGGAGAAATGCAGGGTATTACAAAGCAGATTATTTCCTTCTAGTCCTGCATTAGCAGCTTTTTTGCCTGAGGAGCCTTATCCGTGACCCTTCCCTTTCACTCTCCATCTGGTCACCGTCCAAGGAGAGCTGGATGAAAGTCCCTTCTGGGCAAGTTAATGCTCTTCCCTAAATTGGATTGGGGAGAAGCGGGTGGCTTTGAGCAGCACGGGGTTGCTGGAGGGGTCGGGGAGAGAGGGTCTTGATCCTGCATCAGTGAAGCAAGGTGCTGCTTGGGACAGCCTGGCTCTCCGTGCTGCTGGGGTGGGAATGCTGAGCCATCAAGGAAGGGGCATTTTCAGGTTGGAAACCCCACCCCTGCTCCTTCCTGGAGACCTGGGAGAGAAGCATGTCCCTGCTCTTCACTTGCAGGTGTGACTCTGGTTCCTGGGCTCAGCTGGTGAATGATAACTCCAGGCTGGTAACATGAGCACTCCCAGCCCTCCGCGTGGCTGGGATGATGCTGAGTGTGCTCCGGAGCCCTGCAGTAACACACCGAGACAAAATGGTGGCTGGGGTTATTCCTTTTGGGAAGAACTGGGTCCTGGAATGCGGGAGCTGCAGGGAGTTTGAATGGTGTGGGTTGGAA
Organism: Pezoporus occidentalis; assembly: GCF_034315485.1. Classification (NCBI taxonomy): domain Eukaryota; kingdom Metazoa; phylum Chordata; class Aves; order Psittaciformes; family Psittacidae; genus Pezoporus; species Pezoporus occidentalis. Next base: position 1,566,714 of record NW_026913415.1, read on the forward strand.
AGGACATTAAAGCTCATCCAGTTCCAACGTCTGAGTTCCTGGAGGGAGCTGTCTCTGAAATGCGGGAAGAGGGTCTGGAATTACTGCTCTGTGGGCTTTCCTTTTGGATGAGGAAAGGGTTGTTTAGACCAGGCAAGGAGAAGAGGATAAGAAAGATCTAAACTGAACAGCTGGCAGACTGAGCCCCATCAGGTTGTTCTTGATGTGTTCTTACAGCTGAAGAGTTAGTTAACTTGGTACAATTGAAGGCGGCCCTTTTAAAGCTGGACAAGTTTCCTTTTCCTACCCAGCATCCCGTTAACTGGTGGGAATTGGTACCATGAGCTAATGCATAACAGGCTTCAAAAAGAAAGGAGAAGGGGGGAAAAATTACACTTCCATGTATAATGAGGACATCTGCAGGGCCGAGCTGAGCTCCTTTTCACTCAACAGAATAAACCCCATTTATAAGGGCCATAAACTGCTCTGCTTCGGGGCATTAACCGAGTCGCTGGCTGCTGAGCAGTGGCAGAAGCCTCCCCTGTGGGTTGGGGATTCCATAATTGTCCATTACGGCACTTCCCAGGCCTTCCTGTGAAGGCTGGTGCTGAGCATTGTGGTAGGCAGGATACTGGCCTCAGATGGATGGCTCTTTGATCCAGGACAGCGTTTCCTATGCAGAAGAAAAGGTTTGCTACATCAGCAGTTTTCCTCCCTCTTCCTCTCCTTGCCTCAATCTCATTAGTTTGGCCTTTTCAAACCCTGCACCTTTAGCACTGGAAGGTGCTGCTGAAAGGGCCCTATCAGCTTAAAAACCACATTGTCTTACCTCTCTTAACCCACAAGATAACTTTATCCTTGTGGTTCAGTTTTGTCATCTCCCTCTTTGTCCTCACAAGGATAGAGTAGGACCTTGTTCTGGACTCTAAAAAGCACCTGGATGCCTGGTGCTTCTCCCTGCATCCACCCATGTGTGATGCTCCCTTACCCTGCTCATTTGCTCACCTCCACCATCCCCATGATTGCTCTAGCTTTCTCACAAGGCATCACTGCTCCAGCGGCAGTTGGGTTGCAGAACTCCGGGGTTATGCCATGGTACACATCTGGAGACGGGATAGCAAACTCTGGGAAGTGAGGGAGTTGAATCCCAGCCCCTTCCTGAGCATGAGCAACGCAGATTTGTATCTGAGATTGCCCTGGGAGCTCATAAAACACGATTCCTCTGTGCTGCTCCCTCCCTATTCAAACCCCCAGGATTGAATAGTCCCCACTTCCCCTCTTTCTATTTCAGAAGTTGCTCTTAGCTGCAGGTTATTATTTGTCCGATAATTGCTTTTGCCTGCAGGAAAGGATTTGTCATGGAAAGGACGTGCCATGTAGCTACACTTCTCTGCCTCATTTACTCGCCCATCAAGAGGCCTCAAGTCAGGCTACAAATAGAGTTGCCTCCATTTCCTATTAGGAAGAGGATCGATAGCTCCAACCTGCTGCTTTGCTTGGCCTCATTTTTCTCTCTTGACTCCATGCTTCCTTCCCACTGTTTCCCTGCAGGAACTCCCATCAATCGGATCCCCATCATGGCAAAGCAGATCCTGGATCTCTACATGCTCTATAAGCTGGTGACTGAGAAAGGAGGGCTGGTGGAAATCATCAACAAGAAGATCTGGCGAGAGATCACCAAAGGCCTTAATTTGCCCACCTCCATCACCAGCGCCGCCTTCACGCTTCGAACCCAGTGAGTCCTGCAGGGCCAGCAGCACAGATGTGAACACCCAGTGGGGACTGGGGAGGGCAGAGCAGGGACTGGGGTGGAGATGTTAAAGGTTAAATTCTACCCTGTGCCTTCCCTGCCTCATCTGAGCTTAATCTCCTTGGGGCTGTGTCTCTGAAGAGAGCACTGACCCAGCAAGGAGGGAAGGGAGAGGCCTCTCAAGCTGTAGGCATCAAGTATGAACTTGATCATTTCATGTCTGTTATCACTGCTGCCATGTGGAAACTTGGATGTAGCACCTGCTTACTGTGGGGATTGCTTTCTGACCTGTAGTACTTCACATTGAGGAGGCAAAAAGAAGTAGGATAAGAAGAGGAAGAAGAATGAAAGTAAACCCATTGTGAAAGCAGCAGGGTGAAGCTGTGCTTTAGTGACCTGAGCATGGAAGGTTGGGCTTTGGGAGCCCACCCCAGCTCTTGTGCAAACTCTGTTTTCTTGGAAGTTATTAGAGCCTCTGTTGCCATTCCTGCAGCCTTTGGTACAAACAGGGTTAGGGTGTTAAAAGTTCTGGTCTTAATTCATGTCAGTTCAGATGGTATCACAGCTGTAAGGGAATTCTGGAGGATTCTTTTCTGCCCTTGTGGGGGTAGCAGTTTGTAAGCAGGTGCTTTCCTACACACAATGAGTAAATTCAAGGTTTCTTTGAGCTGTGCTCCGCACCCTCCCTGCTCAGTCCTTATCAAACCAAGCACAGCAGCGGTCGTGATATGCACACAAAGACTCCAGAGCTGTGGAGGGCCTCGGTCTGAAAGCCTTCCTGAATGATTCCATGTCCTGCTGAGTTGCCCTGTGCTCCCCTCTCCCCAGGTACATGAAGTACCTCTATGCCTACGAATGCGAGAAGAAATCCCTCAGCTCTCCTGCTGAGCTTCAGGCTGCAATCGATGGCAACAGGCGGGAGGGCAGGCGGCCCAGCTACAGCTCCTCTCTGTTCAGCTACTCCCCCAGCACCACGGGGCCTCCTTCCCTCCTGTCTCCCCCTAAGATCCGCTTCCCCATCATCGGCGTGGCGCCGGGCAGCGGGACCAGCAACCCTCGGGTGTCTCCGGCAGCAGCCGTCAGGAAAGGTCAGTGACTTCCACAGCAAAGAGGGGGCTGAGTTAAGAGGTGCAGGCACTGAAGCATGGTTGTTTCCTGCCTCACCCACCCAGATGACTTTGGACTTGAGAAGAGTGGGATTTGGGTGGCTCAGGGTTTGCCTGTGGTTTAAACCTTGCTTTAGGAAGGGCTGTGGGAGGGACTAAGGCTGAGAACACTGGGGCTGTTCATCCTGGAGAAGGGAAGCTGCGTGGAGACCTCAGAGCAGCTTCCAGTGTCTGAAGGGGGCTACAAGGATGCTGGAGAGGGACTCTTCATCAGGGACTGCAGTGACAGGACAAGGGATGATGGGTCTGAACTTAAACTGGGGAGGTTCAGGTTAGGTATAAGGAAGAAGTTTGTTACTGTGAGGGTGGTGAAGCAGTGGCACAGGTTGCGAGAGAAGTGGTGAATGCTCCATCCCTGGCAGTGTTCAAGGCCAGGTTGGACAGGCCCATGGGAGCCGTGGTCTATTGTGAGATGTCCCTGCCCATGGCAGGGGGTTGGAACTGGATGATCTTAAGGTCCTTTCCAACCCAAACCGTTCTACGATTCCCTTTCCTAGGTGACAGTGTGCCCTTGACTGTGTCTATGCCAAATCGTATTGCTGTGCCAGTGACCTTGGCTAGCCAGCAGGCAACTGTGGCAGCAAGAACAGCCACCCTGGAGCAGCTGAGGGAGAGGCTGGAGTCGGGAGAGCCTCCGGAGAAGAAGGTGTCCCGGATGAGCGAGGAGGAGCAGCGGCTTGTGCAGCAGGCTCTTCAGCGCAACCTCTTCAGCATGGCGCGGCAGATCCCCATGAAGATCAAAATCAATGGCAAGGGTAAGCAGCACCTCCGCATGCACAAAAAGCCTTTGCAGGCTGCAGCAAGGAGGGAACTGCTCCTCTTTGCACACAGGTTTGGTTATCTCTCTGGGTGCCAGGCAGGGGTCGCTGTCAGGGAGCTGTTAAATGGAGCATAACTGCAAAGCTTTAGGTTTTACTTACTGATGCGTAATCCAGCATCATCTGAATCCAGCCGGGATGCAGAAGCATCCTAGCTTCAGAAAGCTCTGCATCTAAGGTGATAAAACCCACTTGAGCTTCTGACCTCCTGTGCTTGGCATAGTGAGATTGCTGCAGGACTCAAGCTGTTACGCCTCCACAGACCTTGGGTGTGTGCCATGGGTTAGTGGTGGTCTGGGCAGCGCTGGCGTAATGGTTGGATCTGATGATCTTAAAGGTCTTTCCCAACCTAGCTGATTTCTATGATTCCATGAGTGGTTTCAGCTGATGCTAGCTCAGTTGGCCTTGCAGTGCTGTTTTACGCTGTGAGGATGCTCCTTCCTTCATGGGAAGCACATGGATCAGCTGAAATTGCTTTGGGCCACACTTCTGACCCCCTCATGTTTAATACGTGGTATATATGTCAAGTCCAAGAGCATGGCTTAATCTAGCCGAAGGCAGCCCTTTTGGGGACATTTTGGAGGGGAAGCCCATCATGTGCCAGATGCTCAGCTCTCCCCTGCCCTGCTCTTAGTCTCAAACCAGCCCTGTGCTGCAGAGGATGGTTTTCTCTCCTTTCCTGCTCAGGAACCCTTTGAATCAATCATGCAGGTACCAGCTCCCTCCGTGTGGCTAGCAGGCTATCCAGCTTTTAGGAATCCTTTGTCAGGTGTGATGAGGAGGCCACAAAGACCTGTGTATGTGCAGGGGGCCCAATGGCTTTTAGCAAGTCAGGTGATTGCTACCAACATCTGCTGCAGCCCTCCACAGCCTCCAGGCAGAGAACTCCTGGCAAGGCTGGGTTAGAAGGTCACCTCCGAGCAGCATTCATGGCCTGGGAAATGCGCTCCTGAAATGCTTTGGAGAAGGGGAGTCGCCCTGGAAAGGTCACGTTGTCAGGATCAATACTCTTAGATGGGGGCTTCAAAAGCTGATTAAGTGCCCTGGCTCCTTTACCTGTCCCCGGGGCTGCACTTCAGTGCACAGGCAAAGCCTCCACAACTGTCAGGGCCAGCAGCTGCTTCCTCCAAACCTTTTGATCCATTGAAATTAAAGGTCTCAGCCCCACTATTAATTGTACATTTGGGTGTAGGCACAAGGCCAGGCAAGTTTGGCATGGCTTAAAGAAAGGGAAGGGTTCTTCTCGAGGGCTTTGCTAGCAGTGCTGGGAAATGCTGTCTAGAGACCCTTTGCCAGAAGTATGTACAGCAGAGGGTGAGGGCAGGTTCCTCTCGGAAGCAGCAGCAGGTTGCTGTGGAGTTCAGTGGGATTGGGAGTTCACATCAGTTTGAAGGTCACCTCAGTTTCACATTCACGTCCAAACAAAGGATGAAACCGGTGAGAGCAAGGGAATTCAAATTTGATCAAGTGATGTTCAGTCCCTCTCATCTCGCTCCGTTTTTGTTCTCTCCTCCCTGAACTTCCTACATCAAAATGCTGGGAATGATTTTAGTCTCCACAGGCTGAGCCCTCAGGATTCAATGAGCCTCTTCCCACCTTTCTTAGCTGCCTGTGGGCAAGTCTGACCTTCCCAATGACAACATAGAAACAGCACGGAGCTTGGAGAGGTGCTTCGGAGCCTGTCACAGCTTAGAAAGGACTCTCCAGGGGTACAGAAAACCCACATTGCCACTGTAAGGGCAGGGAAGCAGTGTTCCCGGCTTCCAGTCCTTAGCCCTGTGGATAGTCCCCTCCCTCCAGCGGCCACTGGGGCTGCTGCAGCCTGAGCCCTGCGCTGGGGCTCCCCACAGCCACCATGCAGCTGATGGCCTCCAGCCTTGTCTCCTGTGCTGCTGCTTTGAAGGGGGATGTTAATTTGGCTTCCAGACTGAGTCAGGGAGAGGTTTGTGAATGCCGGTGGGTTTAGTTCATACTGAAACACTTACCCACCCTTGTAGACTTGTCATACATTGCGTGGGGAGAGGAGACCCCGGGAGGGTTGTGTCCGCCTTTGATCATCCCTGGGGGTGCAGGGACCAGGGCAGCCTCTCTCTAACCCTCACCTCTTCCTTCTTGAAAGAAGGCAAAGCAGACTCGGCGGCAGCAGCGGCGCTGAACGTGTCACCTAATGGCATTGGGAGCATCAACATGTCCGTGGAGATCAACGGCACGACTTACGCTGGTGAGAAAGAACCTGGTCAGAGCCAGGCTGGTGGCACAGGGAGAGGGTGGCATGATCCCGGGGCTGGCCTTCGCCAGAGTAAAGCAGGCACAGCTTGCCCAGCTTGGGGAGCTCAGCTGGAGGTGGTTCCTCTTGCCTTTGGTCCTAGGGATGAATGCCCTTTCCTTCGGGTGGTTGTTGTGTTAAACATCTGAAGGAAGGGATGTCTGTAGACGTGTTCATAGGAAGGAGTATTATCCCTCTTCTCCTGAGGAGTGGCTTTACTCAGGTTTACCTTAACACATCTCTGGGAAGTGGGAATTGTTCCCCTTATGCTCTGCTCAAGCCATTCACGTCTGCAGGTCACAGAGGTGACAGAGCCAAGGTAGGAGGCCTGGTGCTGCAGCACGACCAAAGCTGCTTCTCCTCTAAAGGTGTTGAAGGCATTTGAGATCTTTGCCCTCTGTAAGCACGAGCCTGCTGGAGCAAGTCTCAGGGGATCCCTCCCTGTATCCTGGTGACCCCTGATGCCAGAGGCCTGCGTGGTTTCACACTGAGCCTCTCTGTTGGGCTGTTTGGGGTTGGATGGATGCCCTCTGCGCTGTCCCCTGAGCCATGCCACCCCCCAGTCCCACTCACCCTTCCCTTCCCCTGCCTTGCAGGAGTGCTCTTTGCCCAGAAGCCCGTCGTCCACCTCATTGCAGGCTCCAGCACCCAAAGCTCGTGCAGCAGCAGCAGCAGCTCCCACTGCTCTCCCAGCCCTACCTCATCGCGGGGAACCCCCGGCGCAGAGCCCTCCACCAGCTGGTCTCTCTGATGGAAGGCCCGGCCCTCCTGTCTCACACTGGCCTCCAGCTTCCTCCCTGCCCCTCCGCAGGGAGCGAGCCAGGAAGGAGTCGCACAGATTTACCTCATCTCAAGGAACCTGGTTTTGGGCTTGGCCAACGGCAAGATGATGATGATGATGCTGCTGCTGCTGAAACCTTTCCATGCCAGCAAGTTTTTCCTCATCGTCTGTTTGCCCAGCCTTTATTCTTTGTTCTCCCCTTTCTTTCCTCCCTTTTGCTGTTTGTTTTCTTCCTCCTCCTCCTCCTCCCACGCTTTGCTGTGTTCCTGTTGGGGTGGGACATGGAGGGGGGGGGCATGCCTGGCGTTTTCCAATCAGGGATCATCTCTAGGAGCTGCGGGATGGGTGAGAGATGGCCAAGACGTCACCAAGGCAGGTGGAAAGAGCTGGAGATGGGGCAGGGAAACTTGGTTCTCCTTGAACCAGCAGCCACTGGGCTCTTCCCACAAAACATCCCCATGTATTGACAATCCTGAGACCCCATCCTCATGTGGCTTGTGCTGCAGAAGGCCAAAAGCCTCCTCACTTTTCCTCTTCAGGCTCTGCTGTTCTCTGGTGTTCATATGTTGAACACGTGCTCTTGGCTTAGGAGCCAACTTCTTCTTTGAGGCCTTGGCAAGAAGAGAGGCACCTTCTCACTGCTACGTTTGACCCATAGACACATTAAAAACCATCACATCAGCTACTTCACCCTCCTGGCTGGTGCTGGCCACATCACTCCTGTTGCCTTCAGGCTTTCAGCCGAGTTTCAAATGCCCTTCAGCTTGTCTGTCTCTCCCATTGAGGAACTCATCCCACTGACATTCACCCTGGACTGCCGGTGGCTTGGTGCTTTGATCCCCTGCCCCCTTGACACAACCTTAGCTTGATGGAGGCTTCTCAGGGTGACTTCCTTCTCATGAGGGGTCTTTCAGTAGCCCCTGGAAGAAGCTCTCCACATCTGGACACCAAGACAGCAGAGGGTGATGCGTAGATGTAATCCAGCAGGTCTGCGGGGTGCGTGCAGGCATCACGGTTAACATCACACACATCTTCTTGCTGGTCTCTGAACAAGCCCAGTCCCCTTCTAATTGCACGTGAGCAAAAAGCAAGCAGCTTTCAGTGGAGCTGAGACCTTTTGCTCTGCTGGGTGGAAGCAGACAAAAGGAAATCAAGCCCTTCCTTGCCCTTGTTCCCCTCAGACCTCCAGCTGCCAGCAAGCAAAGGCTGGCCCTGGCTCTCCGTAGTGACTCCATGAGCTCAGGTGGTCTCCTCCTGTCCCTCTTCTTCTTTGGCCTTCCCCAGCCTGGAGATGGGGTGCAAGCACCATCCTGCCCCGGTGACGTCCTTCCCATCCTCCAGACCCGAGTCAGGTTTTGTTGAGCAGATGAAATACCTCAGATATGTACTTGTTGTTGGGGGTTTTTGTTTGTTTGGGGTCGGTTGGTTTTGGACCTCTTCAGGAAGCCTCGGCATATCTTATCGCTTGGTTTTATACGTGGTTGTGCTGACGTTGTGTTTTATTGTTCCTTTTTAACTCGATCACCAAAGACAAGGTTTGGCAAAAGGCAAAGGAAAAGGCTGAGCAAAGGAGCAGTGGCTTCCCCAGCCTTCAGCCAGCAAGGGACACCCTGAGCAGCATCGCCCCAGGACACGTGCATGGCCCAGCAGGTCAGGTAGAGGTAGGAGAAGCAGGCAGGAGCAACCCCTTAAAAGAGCTGTCCTTCCTGTTGGACACGAGGGTGTCTCCAAGCTCCTGGTGGCTTTTCCAAGCTCCTGCATCTGTGCTTGCCTTTGGCAGAGGTGCTCAGGGCAGCTTGGAGGTGCCAGCTCTGCTTTAGGTGACGTTATGTGACACAGATACAGGTTCTGGCCCCTGGCAGCACGGCTCAGTCTTGTGCTGCTGCACCCAGCCACCACTTTATCCCACATAGAGCTGCTTGTGTCTGCAATACAGGACTTAAGCCACACTGGGCAGCCTTTGGGAAGAAGCCCTGTGCTCCCAGGATGTCCTGCTCCTAGGAGCTCTTTGCTTTAGACTACTGAAAAGCCGTGGCTTTAAAAAGCACGGAGCCAGGAGCAGGAGGATTGGGCTTAAACATGCACGTAGAAATGAATGAATGATCCTTTAAAGTCTCACATGTCAGCTTCTCCTTTGTAATCCCCCAGCACTCCTTGGCTGTACGGCCTTGATTACTTGTGTAAGCCTCGGGCAGCACCTCCGAGTCGCAAGAGGCTCTCACACTCTCTAATGGTGAGCTGAGATGCCAGGGGTTGATTGACCCTGCTGCTGCCATCCTGGGGGCTCGAGGAGGATGCGTGTGTCCTGAGAGAGATGCTGCTGCCAGGTATCCCAGTGCTCAGCTGGGCATGGGGAAGCCGAGCCGCTCACTGGCTGTGGGGCGGTTGCTTGGCAGATCCCGCGAGGCCCCCACCGCGTTTCCTCCTCGGAGAGGATTTTCCAGCCTCTGGGACTCCTTCAGATTGTTGGGTTTTTTCCCTTTTTTATCTGGTTTTGGTTTTTCTTTGGGGGTGGGGTTTCCTCTGAGTGGGACTGGGGCACTTTTTTGCTTTTCCTTATGCTTTCTTCTCTGGTCCTGGGGAGCAGAGGTTTAGTAATGGGTGGTTTTGCTTATGTATCACATGCTAACATTGTGTGTTCTTGCACAGAAAGGCACTCGAATCACTGACCTGCTCCAACAGCTCTGACACTACTAGAGTATTAATGTTTATAAGCTTTACACAACTAGACTGGAACTAGACAGGGACTAACAGATTGTTTTGTATCCGATTCAGGGAAAGAAGCAAGTCAGGATGCGTAACAGATACCTCAGTAACAAATAAGCTGCGACAATAAACTGGTCCTTCCTCAGCGCGCGGCGCGCAGGATGGACCCCTCAGACTGTGAAGAGTAACCCTGCCCCTAAGCCCGGCTTTAACACTGGCTCACCCCTTGTTTTTGCTGAGCTCCAGATCTACTGAGGTGCCGGGCTTTGGGGCCAGGGTTACGGAACCCAGCAGCAGGGATGGGGCAGAGGAGCCAGGGGATGCTGAGTGAGGACGGGGGATCCCTGCTCGCTCCGGCTGCCCTTCGTTTCCCTCGCCCCTGTTCGATTGTCGAGTTCTCAGGGTTTCGATGCTGCGGGTAGGCCTGCTCCTCGGGTGAAGCGCTCTGCTTTGCTGAAGGCTCTCTCCAGCTCCAGACCAGCCAAGGTTTTGCAGCGAGCAGCCAAAACTCACACACCAAAACTAGAGAGGCCCCACGCAGCCTCCGATGCTGCTGCTGCAGCTGGGGCGGGGGGAGAGCCACCAGCTGGGTTCGATGTCCAACACAGACCACAGACCCAAACCTGCTTCTCCTCCTCTGGCAGCTCCCAGTGTCCGGTTGAGCTGGGAAAGGGGGGGAAGAGGTGAGGGGGAGGCTGCTCTGCTCCCAAAGTGAATGTGAACGCCCCATGCCTGTGTGCGTGCTCCAGAGGGATTCACATCGGAACACCGGTTCTCCAAGCAGCTGCAGCAGCCTTGCTACTAGTTTTGTTAGCTATTTAAAAAGAAGATAACTAAATAAAGGTGTGATAGCCTAGGCGGTGGATAAATACCTCAACGTCTCCTTCCAACACGTGTCTGTATATGTTGTTGTTGGGTTTTTTCTATCTTACAGGTTATCTGAATGTTTATATTCCAATAAACTTCTACCTCTTCACACGCTGCCCCTGCCCGTCTCCTCCGTCCCGGGCTCCTCACTCCAAGGGGATTTCAGTGTTTCCCAGCACCTTTCTTCATGCCACAAAGGTGCTCCCGTGGGCTGGGGGAGCCCTGGGTCCTTGCAGGGCTCTGTGCCCCTGGAGGGCTGGGCTGTGTCAGCCTGGTGTGGTGCAGTTCGGGGCAGTGGGTACCAGTGCGGTGATGCTGGGGCTCACTGCATGGGAGATTCCCTCCTCACTGTCCCCAGCATCCCTGTTGTGGGCTCGCTTTGCCTGGGCTCTGGCCCCAGCGTGCCGGGGCAGCACACAGGCCATGGCAGAGCCTTTCCCCCAGGATTCCTCCCTACTGCTGGGTTTGGCTTTTCCCAGCTCCAGCTTTTCCCCACTGAAGCTCTGCTGAAGCAGCCCAAGGACTCACCTGCTCTTAAGGCTGGGTGCCTGAAGCAGTTATGGTGGGTTCTGGTAACAGCGGGGAGCAGACACCCTTGGGGCATGGGATTTAGCCACCAGCAGCACCACGACTGGAGGCAGGATGGTGCTGGGATAGAAGGGGCTCCCCTGGCTCTGGGGTGCTCAGGGACATGGCTCCAAAGCAGCCACCCCAACCTCACCCCGAGGTGTGGGACATGCCCACACACCCCCCAGCCCTGTCACTGCTGTGCTGCATCCTCCAGCCCCGCTGCCCCAGCACCCAAAGGGACCCAAATCACTGCCCCTGCCTCCTCCCCAGCCCCACAGGCTCTGTGCACCCGTGGTGGCCACACTGCAGCCCTCCCAGCTCACCCCCCAGTGCTGGCAGCCGCTGTCTGGGCTGGAATCCACCCCTCCAGGCAAGCTCCCATTCCCAGCCTCCTTCCCTCCGTCCCTCCCCTCCCTGCACAGCCTGGATTCCTTAGCAAGGGCCTGGAGGGAGCCCAGCTTGGATAGGAGCATCCTGGTGGGACGCTGCTTGTTTTTCTCTTCCAAACCCTGAGATCCCTTGGAAACCCATGTTCCCTAAGGAAGCACAGGAAGGCTCCTCTTCCATCCCTAGGGCTGACACCACCCCAGGAGGACTCGCACCCCTCCTGAGCCGATCAGGTCACAGGGACCAGCACCAACCTCCAGCCCCGGAGATGGGCTCAGAGGCCAGGTTGGACACAGGGGCTTGGAGCAAGCTGCTCTAGTGGAAGGTGTCCCTGCCCGTGGCAGGGGTTGGAGCTGGAGGAGCTTTAAGGTCCCTTCCACCCAACCCCAGCTGTGGCTCTATGGCTCCATGGCTCTAGGGGTCTATAGCTCCATAGCTCTATGGCTCCATGGTTCTATGGCTCTATGGCTCCATAGCTCTATGGCTCCATGGCTCTATGGCTCTATGGCTCCATGGCTCCATGGCTCTATGGCTCCATGGCTCTATGGCTCCATGGCTCCATGGCTCTATGGCTCCATGGCTCCATGGCTCTATGGCTCCATGGTCCTATGGCTCCATGGCTCCATAGCTCCATGGCTCTATGGCTCCATAGCTCTATGGCTCCATGGCTCTATGGCTCCATAGCTCTATGGCTCTATGGCTCCATGGCTCCATAGCTCCATGGCTCCATAGCTCCATAGCTCCATGGCTCTATGGCTCCATGGCTCTATGGCTCCATGGCTCTATGGCTCCATGGCTCCATGGCTCTATGGCTCCATGGCTCCATAGCTCTATGGCTCGATGGCTCCATAGCTCCATGGCTCCGTAGCTCCATGGCTCTATAGCTCCATGGCTCCATAGCTCCATGGCTCCATAGCTCCATGGCTCTATAGCTCCATGGCTCCATGGCTCCATGGCTCCATGGCTCCATGGCTCTATGGCTCCATGGCTCTCTGTCTCTCCCTGTCTCCCTGGATCAACGTCACAGTGATGTTCCAGCCGTTCCCCCCCCGCACCCCGTTCCCAACGGCCCGGCCCCGGCCCTGCTGAGCCGCGACCCCGGGGCGGGCGGAGCCGCGCGGGGCGGCACCGGAAGCGGAAGCGGAGCGGAGCTGAGCGGCGGCGCTGGGGGCCGCTGGGTCCGGGCCGCAGGGGCGGAGGGGCCCGGGGCGGCGGTGAGAGGCGGGGAACCGGTAACGGGGCTGGGGGCACCGCCGGGCCGCGGTGTCGGGGGGGGCCCGGGCTGAGCCGGACCCCGCCTGTCCCCGCAGATGCATCACTGCAAGAGGTACCGGTCCCCGCAGCCCCAGGGCTGCCTGGGCCACCGCTGGAAGAGGAGGAGGTCCCGCAGCAGGGACGGCTGCGAGGGGAGGCTGCGGGAGCCCCCCCGCAGGGAGCTCGGCCGGAGGTCACGGTCCAGGAGGTGAGGGCCGGGGGTGGGCACCGGGAGCCGGGAATCAACCGGGGTGGGAAAGAGCGCTCAGCTCCTCCGGTCCAACCGTTCCCCAGCACCGCCAAGGCCACCACTAACCCATGGCACTGAGGCCTCATCTCCACGCTGTGTGAACACTTGCAGGGACGGTGACTGCAGCCCTGCCCTGGGCAGCCTGTTCCAATGCCTGAGCACCCTCTGGGGAAGGAATTGTTCCTCAGCTCCATCTAAACCTGCCCTGGTGCAGCTTGAGGCCGGTTCCATCCCATAACCCCGGTCCCTGCCCTGGTCCCTTTCGTTTCCTAGCTGCAGCTCGGCTTTAAGCCTGTAAATCCCAGCGGTGGAAGTAAAGGGTTTAATGCCGTGAGCATCCCTCCCGCAGCACCAACCTGAAGCTGGTCCCAGAGCAGCACCTTTAACATTGCTAAGGGAGAAGAGCCTGCCCTGGGATGGTGCTTCCTGGTTCCGATGCTCTGGGGGCATTGGAGCCTCCCTGTCCCACAGCCCGCTTGCTCCTGCAAGGATTACAGATGGGAGAGTGAGCGGCTGTGCCCTCACCTGTGCTCTCCAGAAGGATCCAGCGCTGCCAAGGGAGCTTTCCTGCTCTGGATGTTACCTCTCTTTGTTCAGCATTCCCACAGGGACAGTCAGGTGCTGGATAAGGGCTGGGAGCTGCAGCGAGGGTTCTGGAATAGGTGGGGACTGAAAGGGGCTGCTGGGTCCTCACTGCTCTGTGGTGCCGGAGCCGGTGCAGGCAGAAGGGAGCTGGGCTCATCCTTAGCTTCCCAGCGTGTTCTACAGGTGAATTTCTGGCTTGGGGTTACTTGAAGGAAGCGGATGAGGAAGCACTCCTGGTGCACGCAATGGGCTTTTCCATCTCCCACTTGAATGGGGTTGGGATGGCCCCAGGTTTAGTGACGACCTTCCTGCCCCTTTGTCCTCAGCCTAAACTCGCAGGCTCATTGGTCTCCTCTGTACCTGAGTCCTTCAGGTTCTTTCCATTCCTCTGGATCTTAAAAGTTCTCGATGAAGTCTCCCAAGGGGGTGTTTGGGGTCGAGTATCCATGTGGGAACATCTCCTACCTAAATCACAGCTTCTCACTGGAGCTGTGACGCAGGGCTTGGAGTGGAAGCTGGGTTATCAGACCTAGGGTAGAAGCACAGCTCTAGTTTGTGGTGCTGGCTCATGGAGCATGGGGCAGGAGCCTGCTCACACCATGGAGACCAAGTCTTCCTTGTGGCTGCTGCTTGTGACCCACAGGTGTGTGTGTGTGTGTGCTTGGTGGCTTAGGGCCTCCAGTCCCCCTTGGGGCAGTGACTGCAGCATCGCTGCTGGCTTCGGTCCTCCTTTAAGAACTAATGAGGGATCCTCCTGGGGGCTGTTACACAGCGCTTGTGCGTGCTGGCAGAGGGGGCTCAGGTGAGGCAGGCAGCTCGGATGCAGCTCAGAGCATCCCATCCCCTTGACACCACACCGTGGCCTCTTCCAACCACCTGAGAAGTGGTCGCTGAGCAGAGGGGTGTTTGGAGCTGGGACCCTCCTGTTGTGCCCCTGTCCCCGTCCCCCAGGGCCGCTCGGTTCCATGGGGACCGTGCCTTCTCCAGGCTCACGGAGCCGTTGTTGCTTGTGCCGCAGCGCTGAGAGGATGCCGTACCCGCGGCGGTGCAGGCGGGACAGCGATGCCTACAGGTTTGAAGAGCGAAGCCCGTCCTTCGGAGAGGATTATTACTCGGGCCGCGGGCGGAACTGGCGGCGTTCCAGAGGCCGGGAGCAGCACCGTGCCAGGAAGTACCAGTACCACTGCCGGAAGCGCAGGACCAGGTCTTGTAGCAGTACCTCCTCGGTGAGTAGCATCCAGAACGAGCTGAGGATTGCTCAGGGTTTTAACTGTTCTTGCCTCCTTCCAGCTCGGAGCGCTGGGTGAGTACCTCTGATCCCATTCCTCTGTGTGTTTCATTGCAATGTGGAATGTGCAAGTCCAGAGCCTGTGTCTTGTTGAGCAGGGAGTGTTCGTAGCTCTTGGTTTCGTGCTAGTCCAGCCCCTGTGTAGCCTGAATACGTGAGGAAGCCAAGCTCTGTGCTCGGTGCAGCCAGGAGGGGATCAGGGCAGGCTTCAAATGGCACACACGTGACAGCCCAGCGAGGGGGAGCCCTGGCCCAGGCCAGCCTGGCTGCAGGGACCGCACTGGTGGGGCTTGGACGTGGCCAGGGCTCTGTTGTGCTCCCTGCAGCCCCTCGGGGGGGGGGGGTTGGTTTGCAGCACTGGTACCCAGCTCTGGTGGGGGCACGTCCAGCTGCCTCCGTGCCAGCATCCCGTAGCAGATGGGATCAGCCAGCCCAAGTCGTAGCCCTGGTGGTGTTAACCCCTGTCCCACGGGGCACAGGGAAAGGCTTCTGCCTTCCGAGGATGTGCACACGTCCTCTTTCCCTGGTTCCATACAAGCAGCTTGGAACTTGCCTCTTGTCCATTCCTTCCCAGGATCAATAGGGAATATTTGGAAGCGGGTGGGAAGGCTGCTCCTGGGAGTGCCCTGGAAGCATTGGGAGGTCTCTGCCTCACCCCTCTCTCCTGTAAGGGATGTTTCCATCTTCCACCCGTTTGTTGCTTTTGAGTGTTTTGACAGCTCAGTGAGGGAGCCCTCATCCCTGCAGTCCCAGTGGATGCTGTGTGCCCGGGAACTCTGCTTTCCTCCCCCTGGTTCTGTGCAGTTGACTTCTTAAGCCTTGTTTTAGGAAGAGCCAGGCTCAGGATGGAAACCCTCCGGTGTGCTCGGGGTGTGCGTGTGATGGTGATAACGAGGTGCAGGTTTGGGGCTGGTGCGATCTCAACCCTTTGAAGCCTCAAATTTGTCTGTCCTCTCCCCCTTCTCCTCCTTCAGTTGACCTTTAGAGGTTGGATTGTAGCTCATTATTCCAGACTAGCTGTGGGGGGCACGCAAAGAGAAGCCTGGGAATGGTGAGCTTTGGATTCATTTCCTTGGCTGTGGAGATTGTAAGTTACTTTGAAGGCTGACTAGAAACAGAGCAGGAGTTAGGGCAGGGTCTTGCTTTGTGGACCCCAGGTCCCTGCAGGAACGTTCGGCTGGTTTTCCAGTAGAAGCTGGAGGTAGCAGTGGGGAATGTGGCCTCGTACCTTTAGGGGATGCCTGGAATGAAATGGTCCCTGGGGATTCATTCAGCTAAAGTCCCCTCAGGCTTAAAGCTGCATCCTGCAGCCCCAGGTCTGTTTGCACCGAGCCCGGTGTGTGGCTTTCGGGACAGTGAGTAGCTGGCTCCGTCAGGAAGGGCAGGACACTGGGTAGGTGGTGCTGTGTTAACCGAGGCTCTAAAGGGCTACTCCGAGGGAGAACTGCTCCTCTGGCTTCTACTGGGCAGCTTGTCCAAACCAACAGCACCAGGTGCCCTTCATCACGGTTGCCAGCGGAGAAGGTGAGGTTCTCCTGGCAAAGCCCTTCTCCTCCCCTGCCTCCGGCAGCATCCTCGGGATCTGCTGCTCTCTGGGCAACGGTGGTGCCTCGGAGCTGAGCATCCCAGCTGCCGCCTCCCTTCCGAGACTCACAGAACCCCAGCCTGGGTTGGGTCGGAAAGCACCTTAAGCTCATGCACTTCCAACCTCCTGCCACGGGCACCTCACCCTAGACCAAGAAGAGGGGGGGGCATTTCCCCTCCGCGGAGCGTATGAGCGAGTTTTCTTTACATACCTGTAGCTGTTGATGACTTTTCTGTTTTGAAGTCGGTTTGTGTCTTGACGTGTCCCTTGCAATATCCCTATCGTTATATATGCCGTGTGCCTTATGAAATGCTGGCATCTGGGAAACGCGACGCACCGTCATCTCCAACCTTTGAATGCCGCTCGGAACCGGTGGTGTGCCGTTGCGGGGGGCGGTGCGTACAGAGAAGCCAACAGAGCAGTAAGCGCAGCAGGAGCGTGGAAGATGACAAGGAAGGCCACCTGGTGTGCAGGATCGGCGATTGGCTTCACGAGCGATGTACAGCCACCTTGCGTAAAACTTTACCTCTTTCTATCCCCGTGTTAGAGCACATCTCTCGTGCCCTCCTCGAGGGGGCTCTGCTGTTTGATTGCTTGTAACTGGAGCGAGCAGTAAATGCCTCAGGCAGCCGATAGACACTTGAGTGTTAACGAGGGTAGCGCTGAGATGCTTTGGTTTTGCTTTGCCGTGGTGTTGCTGGGAAGAGGCAGGACCTCAGCTCCCGCCCGGGCTCCCGCGTTCACGCCCGCTCCTGTTCTCTCTCCTAGATGAGATCGTCGGCAGCCTCGGCGAGGGCACCTTTGGCAAGGTGGTGGAGTGCGTGGACCATGCCAGGTGGGCGCCTTCCCCTCCACAGAGCGTGTCCCTTGGATGCTCGCAAGCGTCACAGCTTGGGCCTGGGAGCAGTTGTCACCTCCCGCTTGTTGAATTCGGTTGTTAGAGCAAGTGGAAAGGGGCCTGCTTCGTGCCTGGCTCACGGGGAGGCAGGGATGTGCTCTGCAGCCAAGTGCTTCGGCACAGGCTGCTCCACTGCAGCAACTGCAGCAGAGGGATGGGCCAGGCAGGGGGGAAAGCGACCTCTTAATGTGCCAGGGTACTCCTCTGGTTTAACCTCTCCTGTGGTTACACTTGACCATGCCTCTTCCTGACCCCTTGTCCGGCTCTGAGCTGTGGGGTCAGTGGAGGGGCTGCTGGGATCTCCTTGGGAACCCCTCTGGCACACCTGGAGAGGGGAGGTGGCTGCAGCTCTTTGGAGCGTTACCCAGCAGCAGCCTTTCCCTGCAAGTCAACTGCTGGCCAAGCAGCATCAATCTCTGGCAGCCCCTGAGAGCATGACTAAGCCTCTTAACACACTAGCTGTGCCCTCGCTGTGTGCAGGAGGACGGGTGTACGTGGGCTTTGTCTCTGACTCCATCCTTCGGTCTCTTCCCTTACAGAGGCAAATCCCAGGTGGCACTGAAAATCATAAAGAATGTTGGCAAGTACCGAGAGGCAGCCAGGCTGGAGATCAACGTCCTCAAAAAGATCAAAGAGAAGGATAAGGAGAACAAATTGTAAGTGCCTACAAGGCTCCTGGGTACCACGTCCCTTCAGACAAGTGGCGTGCTTGGGCCATAAAACCACAGCCTGGTTTGGGTTGGAAGAGACCTTAAAGCTCATCCAATTCCAGCTGCTGCCACAGGCAGGGACCCTTTCCACTGGAGCAGCTTGCTCCAAGCCCCTGTGTCCAACCTGGCCTTGAACACTGCCAGGGATGGGGCAGCCACAGCTTCTCTGGGCACCCTGTGCCAAACTCCTCCTGAGGTTTGGAAGAGGAGAGCTGCTGAGTCAGCTGGCCCAGAGCTGTTGCTCACCAACCACTTCTGAAGCAGGTGGAACCGTGCAGGACTGCCCTGCCTGATGTTAACCCTCCCCGCAGCCTCTGTGTCCTGATGTCAGACTGGTTCAACTTCCACGGCCACATGTGCATCGCCTTCGAGCTGCTGGGCAAGAACACTTTTGAGTTCCTGAAGGAGAACAACTTCCAGCCATACCCTCTCCCTCAGATCCGGCACATGGCCTACCAGCTCTGCCATGCCTTGAGATGTACGTCCCCGGGGCCAGGGGTGGGATGGGAGGGAGCTGAGGAGGAGCTGGCTGGTGCTTGGCTGGGCAGTCCTTTGGGTGCTTCACAGTGTGTTTTCCCTCTCCTCTCCACCCTGGTGCAGTTTTGCATGAGAACCAACTGACGCACACCGACCTCAAGCCAGAAAACATCTTGTTTGTCAACTCGGATTTTGACACTCTCTACAATGAGAAAAAGGTGGGTTGTGTCCGATGGATGGGGAGCAGCCTGCCCTTCCCTCCCTGCAGACATTGCATCTTCCCTGTTCCCTGCCTGCCCCACACCAGGCCTTGGAAGTCTGGTCAATGGGAACAAACTGGCCTTTCCCTCTCCCATGTCTTCTGAAAGCCCCTCTGTGAGACCTCACCTGGAGCATTGTGTGCGGTTCTGGTGTCCTCAACATAAAAAGGACATGGAACTGTTGGAACAAGTCCAGAGGAGGCCACGAGGATGCTCAGGGGCTGGAGCACCTCCTGTATGAAGATAGGCTGAGAACATTGGGGCTGTTCAGCCTGGAGAAGAGAAGCTGTGTGGAGACCTCATAGCAGCTTCCAGTGTCTGAAGGGGACTACAAAGATGCTGGGGAGGGACTCTTCATCAGGGACTGTAGTGATAGGACAAGGGGTGATGGGTTCAAACTGAAACAGGGGAAGTTCAGGTTAGATCTAAGGCAGAAGTTCTTTACTGTGAGGGTGCTGAGGCACTGGAATGGGTTGCCCAAGGAAGCTGTGAATGCTCCATCCCTGGCAGTGTTCAAGGCCAGGTTGGACAGAGCTTTGGGTGACACGGTTTAGTGTGAGGTGTCCCTGCCCATGGCAGGGGGGTTGGAACTGGATGCCCCTAAGGTCTTTTCCAACCCAAACCATTCTATGATTCTGTAAGACTGCTTTAGGGGCTCCAGTCCAGGACGTGGAGGAGCACTGGGGGCTTTCCTCAGCGCCAAGATGTAAAGAGCTCAGAGCTTTGCAGTTACCATCCTTGTCCTTAGCAGTGCAGACACAGCAGCTCTGAGGCCAGGGCTACTCTCAAAGCCTGGCTTCACCCTGGACCAGCTCCCAGAAGTAGCGAGGGTTTCTTTGCTTGCAGAGCTGCGAGGAGAAATCCATTCGGAACACGAGCATCCGCGTGGCTGACTTCGGCAGCGCCACCTTCGACCACGAGCACCACACCACGATCGTGGCCACCCGGCACTACCGGCCACCAGAAGTCATCCTGGGTGAGCACTCCGGGAGGCTTGGAGGATGGGGGAGAACCCTTGTCCCAGGGAGTGCTGGAAAACCAGCTTCAGAGCACCCTGGTTCTTGGGGAAGGCCTGTTCCATGCATCGGTGGTGATCCCAAGGTCCTGATGGTGTAGTCATGGATAGGGCGGGCTCTTGGCATGGAGTGCAGAGAGGAAAGCCTGGGGGACTTGGGAAGTGCTCAGACTGGCTCCAGGGGAATGTGGAGTCAGCATAAGCTGGAACAAAGTGTCTGGGGGAGACTCAGCAGTGTTTGCACAGCACCGGGGAGCACACAGGTCACTTCTAGGTCTGTCTCTGTGTAATGCCTGCAGTTGTGACAAGGAACTAGGAGAAATCCGGTGGGAAGGTGTTGGGAGCGCCCAGTGACTGTGATTCTCTTTGCAGAGCTGGGCTGGGCGCAGCCGTGCGATGTCTGGAGCACCGGCTGCATCCTCTTCGAGTATTACCGCGGCTTCACGCTCTTCCAGGTATGGTTCTTGCAAGGGGCACTGTAACCTCAAAGTCCTCAATGTCTAAAAGGGCTCGGACTTAGGGGAAGGGAAACGCAGACCAGGCACTGACAATCAGAAGCTGAGTTTGAAAAGAAGCCCAGGAATGCTCAGGGTTTGAGGGATTGTGCAAGGCTCAGATCCCCTCTGGTTTCTTCACTGTGCCAGTGAAGAACAGAAGAACCAAGAGGCAGAAGGGGGCAGAACCTGCATCGTTCCAGAGGCTTGTCCCTTGCCCTGCTCTTGTGTGGGTGACAGACCTTTTGTGCTCAGCTCTCCCGAGCTCTGAACTAACGCCCCGTTGCCGTTTGCCTTTGCAGACCCATGAGAACCGGGAGCATCTCGTCATGATGGAAAAGATCCTCGGGCCAATTCCATCCCACATGATCCACAGAACTCGGTGAGCGCCTGCTCCTGCCCTCAGCCAGCCCAGGCACCTGTCTGTGGCTGATTACTGAGGCTGCAACCTCTCTGTCCTTGCACTGGGTGTATAACCACAGGAGACGCAGTGGCTGCGCATCCCAGGAGCAGCTTTACTAACACCACCTTCCCTTGGCAGGAAGCAAAAGTATTTCCACAATGGAAACCTGGTTTGGGATGAGAACACGTCCGACGGGAGATACGTCCAAGAGAACTGCAAGCCCCTGCGGGTAGGTGCTGCTGGAGGCCTGGCTGCACTGCTCCTTCCCCTTATCAGTGGTGGGGGGGCTTCAGGATGGGACTTTCCCTTAGGAACTGGCTTTTGCAGTGCCCCAGAGCTCTCCTCTGCAGTAGAAGTTGATTGGAGTGGGTGCAGCTGAGGGATGCTGCGTTGGGTGCCATGCATCACTAACCCAGGGCCTAGGGCTCGGTCCCTGCCCTACCAGCGTGCTGCACCCTCCTCCCTGTCCCCCCTTCTCGTGCAGACCTACATGTTGCACGACTCACTGGAGCACGCGCAGCTCTTCGACCTCATGCGGAGGATGCTGGAATTCGAGCCTTCCCAGAGGATCACGTTCTCGGAAGCCCTCCTGCATCCCTTCTTCACCGGCCTCTCCGCAGAGGAACGGATGCTGTGCGGCCGCGGCGCCAGCCGGGACCTGAGCAGATGACGGCCGGGGCCGGGGTGATTCCTGCTGGATTTGTACCTCCAGGATCGGAGCCCCAGCCCTGCTCAGCCTCAGAGGGGCTGGAACACTGCACCAAGGACCCTGGGGCCGGGAAGGGGGGAAAAGCTCCGTTGGAAAGCACAGATTTGTCTATTTATATGTTGTAAAGTTAAAATAAAGTGTTTCTTATTGTTTGCTACTTCCCTTGTGGGCAGGTGGAGGGGAGCTTGCTCCCAAGCACCACGGAGGTGGTGGAAACTGAACTGGAAGCCAAGCAGCAGGGAGGGTGAGTGGCTCCTGCCCTGCAGCAGCAGAAAGGCTTTAGAGCCACAGCAGCCAAATAACTCAGCTCCACACGCCCAGCACACAGGAATCGTTGCACTTTATTTCAGGGCAGGCCCCAGTAGTGGCAGGAATTGGTCATTACAGACATCAGGTCACAAATGGAGCATCAAGCAGTGACAGTGCAGTGATCTTCACAGTGACCACAGCAGCGCTTGTGGCAGTTCCTAGGGTAGTGCTGAAGGTGGGGGGATAGAAACTATTGCAAACACAGCTAGAACGTGAGCTGGTCTCTGAACAGATAACATAGGGAAGGGGGGAGAAGGGACCCAGCACCCTGGCTGGGTCTCTGAGTGCTCTGGAAGAGCTCACAGCTGCACAGAAGATGTGTTTCATGGAGGTGAGGCCGGTGCTTCCTCAAGTATCCAAAGGGAAGTACAGGCAAATGCCCAAATCTGTCAGCACCAGGCACTGTGAAGTGGGACTGTGCCCAACACAGCCCGAAGCCTTGAGCCTTCCTGCCCTGTCAGTGCTCAGTGTGGACAAGCTACAATTCAACAGCCCAGAAGGGGCAAGGAAAGCAGGAACTGAAACTGCAACCTCTTATTGAGGGTTGTGAGCAAGGCAAGTGAAAAGAAGGGGACTAAAGCTAATGCTGTACTACAGCAACGAGCAAGGGGTGCTCCTCCACTGGCTTTGCTCCTCTGCCTCCAGCTTCCACGAAGCAAACAGCCAAAGCACCACAAGAGGCAGAGGGAAGCCTCGCATTTGTACTTAAATACCCAACTGCTCTGCTACCCAAGTGAGAGCCACAAGCCTGTGGCATGCTGCTCCGGTTCTGCCTGCTGCTTTGCCCTTTCCATGGTGGAGGGCAGAGCACCGAGGGGTCAGCCAGCCAGGGGGACCAGGGGTCTGACAGCGAGAGGGGCAGAGCCCTTCGTCCTGCTGGGGTAGATGGGGCTTGGCAGGGTAAGAGGCCTCAGGAGCTGTGGGGTGAGCCCAGCGCTCCTCTGCTTCCAGCTGGCTCTTCCCCATCATGCCACACTTGGAGGCAGTGTTAATCACTCAAGTGCTTGAAGGCTCTTCCCTCCTTTGATGCGCTTGGCCTGTGTTCTAGGCAGATGAAAGGCAAAGACAAGTGCCTGGTGTGTTCCAAGGGGGAGGATTTACAGAAGCAGGTCAACAGCTTTGCTAAGAGAGACTCCACTGCTCAGCAGAGCACAGCGCCAGAGCAGTTCCCTAGGGGAGCTGGCACCACCTGGAGCTCTCCCAGATCCCAGAACAGGCTCTGGGCAAGGCTCAGGCACCTGCAGGAGCTCTGGGGACAGGTAAGCAGCAGAGCTTCAAGCACTGCAGTGAGGAGGGAGCTGAGCACCTCTGTGCGAGGAGAGGGCACAGGCACATCCATACCCAGGCTGAGCCCAAAGGGAATGAACTGATCCATGACCCACTTCCCAAACCACACTGAGTGTAAGAGGGATGCTGGAATCACGGGGAACTGGCCCAACTATCACCTACACCACAGAGCAATGCACCACAGCCCGAGTGACACTGCCCTGCTTCACTACCCTTTCCCTGATTCACTCCCTGTGCCAGGAAGGAAAAGGAAAATGAACACACACACACCCCACACCCCCCCTAACTATCCTGGAAAAGTTCTTTTCCACAGCCCACCTCGCTCCCACGGCCTGGGCTTAACCAGAGTGAACAGACAAAAAGCCAACCGAATACAGAAGCAACTAAAGCCCAGCTGAGGCCTGGGTGTTCCCAGAGCAGGTGTGACCCCACAGCTTCTGGCTCTTGACACAAGCTTTCCACAGAGGGAATGTTCTCCTTGAAGGGCCAGAGGGTCCAGGAGGGAGCGGGACCTACAACCACCTTCAGGAACATAAAACAGGGTAAGGGAGGATCCAAAAGAACAACGGAATGAAACCAAACCCTCCCTCCTGTCTGACTGCAACAGGAGGTATTTCCTACACCACCAGGGGTGCTGTTCCCACCAGGATGCTCCTGCTGGCTCTACCTGCCCACAAGGACAGAACCACAGCTCCAGCCAACAACCCACCCATCACTTGTAGCACCTCCATGTGCAACCCCTCAACAAACACCCTCCAGCCAGGCCTGGTCAGCAGTGGTCACTTGGCCAGGGACAGACACCATCCTCCTGCAGGCTCCTTCATACAATGGCACAAGAGAATTGAGACCAGCTCCGCAGGAACATTCGCCTCCTTCGGTTTTGTTGCATTGTACAATGGCTCTCTTTGTTTGGTTGGGTTTGTTTTTTGTTTGTTTTTTTGTTAAATACACAATATTTCTTCTGGAAGGACCGAAAAAAAAAAAGAACCTCTCCAGAACTTCTCATCCTTAAGGCGTCACACGAGTTTTACCAGTCAGGATCCGCTGCACAGCTTCTTGACACACCTCCTCCTCTTCTCTCCCTTCGGAGCCCCGCGGCTGCCTCTAAGTGGAATGCAGGGGGATGACAAACTTGCAGCCGAAGGGGGAGTGGTAGTTGATGCCCACCTCCTGAAAGACCTTCTGGGGAATGCCAATGTCACAGAGGTACACGCGCCCGGCCCTCTCGCCCAGCGGCAGCGGCAGCCCCAGGGCCAGCGACCACTTGGCGTCGATGCCCTGCTCCATTTCGCTGATGGGGGGGTCTATGCTGAGGACAGGGGCCCGGTTCTGGTTGGCCCAGTCCACCACTGCCTTGTACCAAGGCTGATCTCTCAGAAAGGCATTTTCGTGACAATCCAGGCAGTTGATCACCAGGTCAACGGGGCTGTCGGGGAGATCTGAAACACAAAGACTGGTGAGTGCTGAGGACTGACCTGAAACCCTGAACCTGGGCTCGGGCCAGGCAGCCCAGGGAAGCAGGGACTGCTGTCTCCATTAGAGAGACCAAGTCCTTTTATAAGCTACCAGGGAAGTAGCTCAGCCAGCACAGCACAGTCCAACACTGCCCTAATGCCCAAGTTTGCTTCTCCCCAGAAGATTAAATGAACCGGGTTTGAAATAACACTGGTGAAATATCAAACAGAAGCCAGTTGTCTCACAGAAGGTGAAGCAGCAGCTTGTTTTCTGGCACACTGAGAGATGTGAATTGCCAGCTGTTGGGACTTGCTCAGCAAAGCTGCTGCTTGGTTTGAAGCTGCAGTTGGATGCTCATTGACTTGCAGTTTCGATAGGCTGAACAAGGAAGGCCCTTATCATAAGAGAAGGGCTGCTCTGCTCTGATCCCCACAGCAGCTTGTTCATACAGGAAACATCTGTAGCAGCACAACAGCTCCACTGTTGAACCTCCCTGCTGTCCTGCCAGCCTCCCAGCAGCCACCAGCTCATGGCAGTGCCACTAGATGGTGCCAGGGGACTGAGCAGCGCAAGTGTCAGGGAGGCAGGAGCGGATCTGCTCCTCAGCCACCTACCTTTGACGCTGGACACTTGCTGGCCTTGTGTCTTGCTGAAGAGGTTCAACTCGTTGGTGATGGATTCCAGCATCTTGACGAAGTTGGGGAGGAAAAGGATGACGTGGACGTCGTGGTTGGAGAGGTGCCGGCCGCAGCTGATGCCTTGTGCCCCCTTCACGTGGGGCCCGCACAGCAGAGCTACCGTGGGCCGCTGGTGCACGTTCTTCGGGTTCAGCCTACGACAGACAAAAGAGGCTGTTAGCAACCCCAAGCAGCACTCCCCTTCTTCCTGCAGGAGAGGAGAAGCAAACCGAGAGGTGCTCTGCACATCTTCCGCTGATTCTGAAGGAAGAAGCCACATCCTTTCACAGAGCTGCTCCTGGAGCTGCTCTGCTCTACCCCTAAGCCTCAGCAACTGCAAAGTACAGCTGATTTATTGAAATGGCCTCAAGCCATCGAGGGTGGCTGACAGGAGGAGTTTCAGCTGACAAGGTCAGTGCTGCCTGGTATGCTATCACTTACTGCTCAGAATCAAACGGTCAGGTCCTGGTAAAGTACTGCCAAGTAAACAGATGGAGATTTAAGGCCAGTAAGTGGAGAGAAAACAATCTCAGCTCTTTGACTCAAGAGACATCTCTCCTTCTGGGACCCAGGAGCCAAAAAGAAGCCTTTATTAAGTCATTCATCCAAGGTGGGTGGATGTCTGTTCAAACAAGCCCTTTCTACAGAGGGGAAAAGCAGCAGCGTGCCATGGAAACCTGCTGTAATCTTCCTCCCACTTCAGGAGCCTGAGCACCACGCTTGTTTGCATGATTATTTGGGAAGAGGCTGACACACGAGCCACAACACAGTCTGCAGGGCAGCGGGATGAGGTTTTCCTTCCAGAGGTGACAGCTTCCTCCAGCTGCAGGACCACTGATGAGCATCCAACGAGCAGCACAGGCACCCACACGCCACTGACCTCAAAGGTTCAGCTCCATTGAGCAGAACAAGATAAACTGAGCTCTGCTTAGAGGGGGCAGAGCAAAAGGGAGCAGCTTTTACCTGTTGGGTCCCCCGAGGAGGCTGAGGGCCATCTGGCTGGCGCACACCCCCGTCATCTCCAGCCTCCGCTCCAGGGTCAGCCCGTGCTTCTCAGCCACCGAGAGCAGCTTCTTGTGGAGCTCGTAGGACACGCTTGGAACCACCAACCCGGAGTCTGGGATCAGAGAGAGAGGAGGGAGAAAGGAAGAGGCATAATCAGAGACCTCTCCAGAACGCTGCTCACTGGGAAGGTTTTATAACAGCACTTGGAAAGGGCTATTAGCTGCTACCAAGCATCTCCTTAACCCAGGAACCCAGGGGGCTTGAAGACCATTCCATGAATCCAAACTAGTGCAGCAGACCCAGCTTACTCTGAGTGGAGACAGGTCAACACAGCTGCTGGCCTTGAAGTACTACACTTCCACAAAGATTCAGCAGGCAGTTTTAGCAACACATGGGCTGGGAAGGCCTTTTAGACCTCCAGATTGAAGGTAAAAGGTTTTCTTACTGGTCTCCAGGCCACCTGTGCTTTAACCCACACCCATGCTCAAACACAAATCGGCATTCCTAATCCCTGTCAAAGTCAGAAGAGAAGCTGTGAACCGGGTTTCCAGCAAAAACAGCTCAGATGTGTTACATTTCCTGCCATCAGGAGTGACCAGCCTTAAACCTCCAGCTCCTAACCCACCATCATAGCGTCGTCTACCTCAGCAGGTAAGAGACACACAGACCTCAGTAACTGTTCTGGAAGACTCCTTGTGCTTCCCTTCTCCAAGCAGAGCCTGACTTCACACATGTGAACCCAGCACCTCAGCACCCTCACAGGGAAGAGCTTCTGCCTCAGAGCTCATCTCAGTCTCCCCTCTGGCAGGTCAAAGCCATCCCCCTTGGCCTGTCCCCTTTTGCAAAGCCCCTCTCCAGGTTTCCTATAGCCCCTTTAGGCACTGGAGCTGCTCTAAGGTCTCCGTGGAGCTATTATTCCCTTGAAACTTCCTCCTGGATGTCCTTAACTGTTTCCCAGCTAGGGACCTGCACAGCTTAATTCCCTCCCCACATGGGACAGCCACATAGCTGGGGCACAGCTGCCAGCCAGAAGAGCTCTCAGCTCCTTCTGTTCCCATCATTCCTAAGCACTGCTCCCAGCTAAACAAGCAGAGCAAGTGCTCTGTAACTTTCCTCTTAGCTCCTACTCTGGGCATGGAGCTGGGCACGATGGGTCACAAAGGTCCAGGACTCAGCCTGACGCCTGTTCCAGCCCAGGCCCTCTTCACCCTCACACTCCCACCCCTGAGCTCAGGGTGACGGCAGCCTCCTGGGTGCTCATCATGACAGGGCCCAGACCTCCAGCACCCATGGGAAAGGGCCGTGGGAAGAAGATGTGGCTCCGCAGCAAGACGAGCTCAAAGAGGAGCAGCTGCAGAGTACACATCCGCTCACAGAGGAAACTCAGCAGTTGCTCGTGGGCCCTTGTGCAGGCAAAAACCCGTAATGAGAACCAGTTGTGACAAGCATGCACCACATTCAAATGAGACCAGCAGCACATATGTGAATCGTGAGGAATGATTTGTACTGCTCTATTTCCCCAGGGCGCCCCAGTCACAAACCACTAAGTGGAGCTGCAGCGGAAACAGCAGGTTTGGTACATCTTGAGGTGTGCAGGGCCAACTGGGAGCGCTCCCGCAAGGAAACAGTAAAATGCTGGGGAGCAGATCCTGCTGGACCCTTCTGGCCTTCACTTGTGAACTCAGCAGCTGGTGCTTTGCAGATACAGAGGGCCCAAACATGTTCAAACACTTGACCTTGCATGCTAACCTCCCATTAAGCTACCTCCGATTGTCTTTCGTTACCCGCAGCACACATGCAAGCGGGCACATTCTCAAAGTCATCTCAGCCTCTTGATAGCAGCCGTTGAACATTCAGAGTCATCAGCCACTAATAATCCTAAAGCCAGCCCAGGAGTCACGTACCTGCCCTGTGCTCACACCCCTCCTCAGCTCCGCAGTCACGCAAGGCTCCGCTCTGCCTCTGCCCATCCACCTTTTGGCTACTCCATCGGGTCTTGTTTGTCAAGCTCAAAGAAGGACTTGGAATGAGTGACCTGAGGTCAGGATCTCTCCACCTAGTTTGGGGGGAAGCATCCTCTGCTCACCTGAAGCAGGGAGGCTCCCAAACTGTGCTTCTGCTCCTTCTGAACCACAGGACCAGATGAGAAACAGCTGATCTATACTCTGCCTCTACCCAGTTTAGTACAAACACTGCCAACACCTTCTCTGTGACCACCTTCACCCTTATCTCAGACACCTTCTCCAGACCATGAGCTTTAGGAAACGCACATTTACCACCAGCTAGATGCAGCTCAGTGCCCAGTGGGTTAATACAAAGGGGGTTAACTGGAAGCCAGGAGATGAACTTGCATTTAGCATGCCAGTGCTACTTTGTCCTAATTGCTCCCTCTCAGGAGCAGGCTTAGATGCCAAGAGAACTTCCCTTCTTCGCACTCACGCAAGGTCCAACCAGTCCAACTGGCTTATCAAAACCAGGCCGAGGGAGTTAAATAAACTCTGGCAGAAAGCAAGCAAGGAGGCGACGTGTAAAGCCACAAACAATAACAGTGCTGCAGCAAACCTGAACGCCTGCCAACCTTAATTCTGTTTGGGTTGGACACTGCAGCTTTATTGTTCAGTAATGAAGGTAATCAAAGAAATTAGCTCAGGCCTTTGGATATTAAATAAATGTATTTTACAGCTGCCTGGAAAAGAAAAAGGGCAGCTAGAGACTAAAGAGCTTTGTGACATGCAGAGCACTGCTGAAGGCTGAGAAAACACCAAGGAGCCTCTGCTTGAGGCACACTGCCCTGGGCACCGGGAAGGAGTTGTCTCCTCAAGCTTCTCTATGTGATGTTACACACACACACACACACACACACACTGCTTGGATGAAAACACCCTGTACCAGCAGAAGGATTGAGCTAACTTGCCACAGGTTAAGCAATTCAGGGGGTTTTCCCCCCCAAACAAGCCCAAAGCAAGTCCAGATGCCTCCAGTACTTGAAGCTGCAGGGTGAAAAGCAAGGGGTGCTGCTAGAGTAGCTCAAGCATAAGCCCCAGGTTTATAAGCCCCAGGTTTTCTCTGGACTATTTCAGCCCAGAGATAAAACCAGGCGAGCTGCAGGTATGAATGACATGGAACCAGGCTTGGGATCTCCCAAAAGCCATGTGTAACACTACAAACTCTTTCCTTTAGCAATAAGCAACTCCAGGTTCCCAAGCCACACAGCTCACAAGCTGCAGCTACGTGACTTGGGTTTAACTCTAGTCCAGTTTGGGCACATTACTTGCTGTCTTTTGCTGGTGGTAAAGCTGGAGCCACCTGCCTGCAGCCTCAGCAAACCACAGCTCCTTGCCCCACAGACGTGAGTGATTTTCGCCACTGAAGGGCTAGGGGTTTTAATGCAGTTTAATCATCATTATTTTTAATGAAGACAAATCCTGCGGGAGCTCTGGCTGACCTTCTAGTGTCAGCCTCTCCCTGAACCAGTGCACAATTCACTCCAGCTGAGCTAAAAGCTGTCTGAGGGACAAAGAGACTCTGCTCCATGACCACTTTGTTTTCTCTTGCGGTTGGATCAAGTGAACTTCATTTGCACTCTACTCAAAGGTCCCAGAAACACTTCACACATTCAATACACACAATCGCTGTGAGGCAGTCATCCATGGACTGAAGAGATAAAAGCTACACAGAGTAGAAAAGACAGTCAAGGACATGGCACACACAAACCCAAGCCATACTGACAGCATCACCCTCACAGAACAGGCTCAGCTTTAGTTTTGCAGCATGACCCTGGCACATAAGCTCTGGCTGCCACATTGATCCACTCCTAAGCACGCATCTGACGCCCATAGTTCAGGCAAGGCAGATTTTTAAGCCAGTGTAATCACAGAACAGTTTGGGTTGGAAGGGACCTTAAAGCTCATCCAGTCCTAACCCTGCCATGGGCAGGGACACCTTCCACTAGAGCAGCTTGCTCCAAGCCCCTGTGTCCAACCTGGCCTTGAACACTGCCAGGGATGGGGCAGCCACAGCTTCTCTGGGCACCCTGTGTCAGTGCCTCAGCACCCTCACAGGGAAGAGCTTCTGCCTAAGAGCTCATCTCAGTCTCCCCTCTGGCAGGTTAAAGCCATTCCCCTTGGCCTGTCCTATAGGCCCTTGTCCCAAGCCCCTCTCCAGGTTTCCTGCAGCCCCTTTAGGCACTGGAGCTGCTCTAAGGTCTCCCCTTCAGGAGCCTTCTCTTCTCCAGGCTGACCCAGCCCAGCTCTCTCAGCCTGGCTCCAGAGCAGAGCTGCTGTCATGAACTGGAACCCATGGTATGTGTGTGGAACGTGCTAGCAGCAACTAAACACAGGTAAGAGGAAAGAAGAGCTCAACTGCCAAAAGGAACCATGCGGACAGCCTGGTATGCTCGAGATGATATTCTCCAGAGTCATCAATGATGAACTGAGATACTCCATCCGACTGCAAACCCTGAGCTCCAATACACCTGCAGGACTTCGGCTTTGCAGTTCTTACCAAAAGACCCGATCCCAAACCATGGTGCTGCTCAATCACAGGTCATTCCACTGCTGCTGACCAGCAGAAAGAACACAGCTAGACACACATTTAAAGATAAACTATATATATATGAGGGAAATTCATGTGCAAAGCCATAGGGATGGACTCAGCCATGATCAAAGAGCTGGTAAGCTCTATTAGCTTCAGGTTTTCACTTTTGTTTAGAACAGATCCCCCTCCTCACTCCCTGCTTGCCACCAATGCCTATTTGACAGCCTGGCTCCAGAAAAATCAACTCCCAGAAAAGCATCCCAATGGAATGAAGTGTTTACGAAGCTTTGCTAGAGCCAACACGACTTGACTCCTCTCAGGCAGCAGTAGCAGCACAGACTGGAAGCCCTGCAGATAATCTTCTGAAGAACTGGCACCAGCAAACTGCTGGATTTATTGCTGCATAATCCTGGTTATTCCCTAGCTCCATGGCATAAAAGAGCATGCAAGGAGTCAGACTCCTTCCTCTGCCACAGTGACAAGAGCTGGATATCAACTTGCTGTCAATCCCCAGCATCACTTTGTGCTATCACAGCAGACAAAATAATCACTGTATCAGCCAGAGCTCTCAAGACAATCATCTTTAGGACTGCCCTAGGGTAAAGAATTTACCAAGTACTTATTTCTCCTATAACTAGAAAGTGCTTTTTGCAAGTAAAGCTCCCCTTAGGAGTCCACAGAAAACTCTCCAGGGAGAATTCAGAAGCAGAGAGAGAATTCCTGCCATAGATACATCCAGAACGATGGCTTTTGGGGCTTTCATTTGAGCAGCTGCTGTTCTTTGAGCCACTCAGAGGCAAGCTGCCTGTAGCTCAGCATCCTCCTTCCAGCTGCTAAACAAAGAAACCAGGACTGATTTTTCCAAGGGACAGTCCATCATTCCTCCAAGCACACTGGATGTCTTTCTGCCAGCAGCAGGCAGGTTACAAGTGCTGACATGAGCTTTTCCTAGCTTGCCCTTAGCATTTCCTAAGCAGAAGTAAACTTCCTCAGTGGACACAAAGGAAATCACCCTCTGGGAGAAAACCACTGGCAGGGACACAGCACTGGGACACTGTAACCATCATTCCCAGGCCTGTGAACGTGCCCTGCTCAGCACAGGCGGCAGGGAGCTGGAGCTGTCAATACCCTGCCCATTGGGTGACAGGACAGCTTTTCTTCCAAAGGAATCCAGAATTCCATAGGGGACACTAATCACCCAACAGTAGCTAATGAGGCTTGCAAGACCCTGCAGCTATGGAGGGGAATCATGTACCACCCTCCAGGGCAGGCTTGCCAAGACCAAAACAAGCCAACAGCAACTCTTTCACTGAGCTGCTCCCTCCAGCACACTGCAAACAGGGAGCTGAGAGCTTCCAACATAAAGATGGAGTTTAGCAACATGCTTTCATTTTCATGCTCTGAATTTACTCACTGATGCTTGCTGCATGGCCAGGAGCTGTACTGCTAGCATACAGCATCAGCCTTACTTCTCAAACTGGCAGCTAACAGTAGGTTAGCTTTAGTTTCAGACTAGCTGCACACAGAAGCCTTGTCTCCTACCAGATGAACCAGCTGGAAGATGACTTTACAAGGAGTAAATGAAAAAGAATAATGCTAAATGAGTATTTATCCACAAAAACAAAGAGGAGCTTATTCATACAACACACAGGCAACTGGTGAGCTGCTTGCCACAGGATACTGTCAAGAGACTGAAAGCTTGCAGAGATTTATAAAGCAATAGGTTAAAACAAGCAGAAGACAAAAAAAAAAGCCTCATCAAAAGCTATTAATACTGAACTACCTCTTCTGCTTCAGGAAGGCTTCAAACTGTGAAAGACAAAGCACTCAGGGATGTATCATTGTGTGGTTGCTCTGTTATTTCACTCTTCCTTAAGTATCCTTGGAAACATAATACTGAGCTGGACAAGTTCAGCTATGACCCAGTATGTTATCATCTCATTTGGGAGATCAATAGGAAGATGGATGACAAAGGGAAAACTATGATATCACTGTAGAGGGGAGCCATTAAAAGACTTGTTTTTTCACACTGAAAAGCAACAAATCCTTACAAATGAACCAGCTTCCTTCCCTGAAGTGCTTCACACCCCAGCTGGAGCTTCTGGGCAGAGCAAGAATGAGAGATCAAGGACCTGATCACACCTCAGCTCAGTGGCCAGGCCACCAGGATATGCACTGCTTATGTCTCTCTACAAAAGCCGACTTGTACAGAAAAGAAATGCCCCTGGAATGCCCAAGTTCCTTCACTCCTGCATTTTGCAAGTGCTAAAAAGCAGGCAGAAGAGCACAACTAGACTGAAGTTACAGGGAGTTTGTACCTGAATGTAGCATAAAGCACAAGTGCTGTGCAGCATGTGAACTCATATAAACAGAATGCTTACAGTAAAATCTCTTTCACACAGCAGCAGTGGACAGTAAGTGGGGGGAGACCCCGCCTAAAACACCTTTTGTACAATGAATGTTTGGAGTTAGGGATGAGAAGAGCCAGAACCATTGCTTTTTACACCAACAACATTTTAAACTTCCACAAAGCCATGTGGAAATACATAACTACCACCCAAGGAGCATCAGAAGCACACGAAACCTCCTGCCTTTTAGCAAGAAAGCACAAATCACCATGTGCTATCATGTACCATAACCCTGAGCCCATCCCAACCTCTCACGAGCCAGCGATCACATCCACTCAGGTTCATCATACTAGGAATCCAAGCAAGGATTCAAAACCCTCCGTCTTGTTATCCAACCATCAGCTTTATTCCTCCCTGGAAAACTGCTTACCTTGTGCCCTATCTGAGTATTTTTTTACCTAGGCAATATTGCAAATAAAGGTTGTATGCAGACAGAAGGCACAGATCCAACCTTACGTAAAGGGACGCCCTTGCTTGTATCACATTAAGCTGACAGACAACCCTTGGGGAAAACAATCCAGCCCAGCAAAGCAGGAGAGTTTCCATGCTGATCAGGAAGGGACATGGCATACCCGTGCAGAACTCTTTGTTAGCATTCTGGGGTACAACAATCCTTCTGTAGACTATGGGCTCTGACTCCAAGATGTTCTCATCGTGCCGGTAGCGAGCTGGTTTCTCGTTGGGGGTCCCCCGGGACCGGGTGCCGCTCCTCCTCTCATACGTTTCAATCTCTTCAAACACAGCTGCCTTGTCAAAAAGGGCCAGGTTGCCTTCAAAATCAAAATCAGTGTCTGGGATCTCATCAATGTCATCCCCAAAGCACTCGTCATCTTTGCTCTTCATCTGCCCGTTTTTCAGGCCGCTCTTCTTCGGCGTCACTTGGTTCGGGTGACGGCTGCTGGATGACCCTAAAGGAAAAGAAAAGCAAGTTGGAAACATGGCAGAAATGGGAAAAGCCACTTTTGTTCATACATGTTTTCCCCAACACATCTGGTAAGAGAGGGGAGCTCTCTTGGTGCTTGGGCTTGCAGCCCCCAGACTCAATGGGTACTTGCTGTAGAGCCCATCTTTGGCATTCCTCATGCTAAGATCCATGGACAGAAAACAGAACAAGAGCATCAGGAAAGAGATTTTCAGGGACTCTCCACCAGCAAGGTTAGAAAAACATGCTTGGCCACAGGAGCAAAGTGAGCATTTCTCCCCACTGGATTTCATTCAAGGTGGGGTGTCCCATCAATGATAAGAAGCTAGCCGTGCTCCTGCTATAGCTTTCCTGCTATACTGAGCTCATGCTCACACAGGCATGTGACCCAAAACCTTCTTTGGAATTTCCCTAAATTTCAGAATCTAACATAGGTGTTTCCTTTCTTGGCCACCTATTAATGATCTTTAAGGGAGAATTCAAACCCCTGAATATCAAGTGTTTCTTTCTGCTCACACTTACTATCACTAGGTACACATTCCTGACCTCATCCCTATTTCATTCTCCTCCTTCTTCACCCCCCTGCATGTTTAAATACACTTCTCTCCAGCCACAAGTCATCCTGAAAGCCTGATTTCTCTGGAGTGAGACTGATGAAGGTCTCCTTATCAAGGACTGATACAAAACCATGTGCAATGAGGAGGTCAACACATCCTTTTACTTGCTTATTTCTTACCTTATTCAGCTCACCCACAAACTCAGCTCCTAACTCAAACTCAACCCTAATATTAATCTGTTTGTACATCCCTTGTTACATTTGCAACACCTAGGAAATATTTCAGGCCAATTCCAGCAATTTCAGGCATCACCTACAGGGTCCAACGGATGGAGTTAAGAGTTATCACACCAAAGCTGCTCCCTCTACTAAAATAGTTCCTCTAGTTTAAGATGATCACTATGGAGAGTAACTTATACAAATGAGTTTACTGACAGCATCCATTGGAAACAAACTGCCATCAAGTTACCCTAATGATGTGTGCTCTTTCTCTACCTCCCCACAAATGCAAGATCAACCTATTTTTGCCTTTACACATTATCACAACCAGTGGGAGAAGACAGGCAGAATCTGGATGGATACTCTGAAAACATCCCAAAAGATCTGCAATGGGCACAACCTTCACAGCTTCCCACAAAGTTATTTGTCAGCTTTGTAAGTGCAGACAAGACTAGTCTGGTCTCGAGAAATCCAAGGAAAGGCTTATTTATAACCTTGGGTTGACTGGTGGAGCCTAACAAACTTGAGCTCTCATTTCCCATGCTTCCAAGGTGTGAAATCCTCCACTCCATTGACAGGAGCAGCACTTCCCCTAGAAAGCAAAGGGCCTTCCTCCTTGTCAACTGATTCTACACGAGTGCTCACTCATTTCAGGATCAGGACAGGAATATTTAAGACCAACATGCCCATTTTGGCCAAGTTAACAGCAGAACTCTGCTCTCTACAGCAAAGGTATTCAGTAGGTTAATGACACAAACTGCTGCTGTCAACTCCAGAACTCCCTTCACAGTTTCCTGGAGACTTCATACAAAGCACTAGAAAATCCAGGTAATACCTGACACTTACCGAACACTTTGTAAGCTCTGACAAACCTGGTTTACAGCATGATACTGAGTCCACCTCCCACCACATCTAACTCAGACAATGCTGAAGGATGACTTGCTAAGGATGTATACTTGGGTTTATTCCCAGTTAGGAATGCATTGTCTCAGCAAGGATTTTCCCCCATTTATCTTTCCTTGTATTTTGGTGTGTCACTTGGGTTTCCAGAGAACTGTTTAGGTGACTAACCTGAAAGCTTTCTCTGCAGCAAGGAGGCTCCTAGAACTGCTCAGCAGCTCCTTCTGTGGAACCTGTCTCAAGTCCAGGAGCTAAATTAAATAGACCTGAACATCCCAAAACACCCCCCTCTCAAAAAGCTGCTGCAGCTTCAGGCTCCCATTATTCCAATTCCCCAGAGCCTTCTCTTCTCCAGGCTGCCCCAGCCCAGCTCTCTCAGCCTGGCTCCAGAGCAGAGCTGCTCCAGCCCTTGCAGCATCTCCATGGCCTCCTCTGGACTCAGTCAGCAGCCCCAGAGATGAAAACCCGGACAACACAACAGGCTGGGTTCCCCAAACGTTCACAAACTCCAAGTCAAAGCAATCAGCATGAGTTCAGATGAACAAGCTAAAGCTTACACTGAACACAAAAGCAAAACAAGCCTTGTTCAATGTCAAGTGTTAGAACAACTCTGTTTCAGTTACCCAACAAGAGTTTTTACACCCATTGCCAGGCTCCTCCACAAACGGCTCCTCAGCTGACCTGAAAAGCAAAACATGGGGTGAGCTGCCCCGCTGGGCAGTGGATGCAGGGCACAGAGGCAGCTGATGTAAGCAGTGTGTATACACTGCTGGAACACAAAGCTGTGTTAGAAAAGCTGGGAAAACAATGGCTGGAAAGCTCCCTGGACTCCCCTGCAGACACAACAAAGGGGAGCCAAGGCCATACCTTATCAAAACAAGCTGCTGTGGTGGGCAGCTCCCTAATCCAGAGCCATGGATGCCAGCTCACAGTACTGCTGAGCCATGCAACCAGCCCTCTCTTTTCACCTCCTCACACAGGGTGCACAGGACATGGCACAGGCCAAGCAGCAAAGTTATGTGGTGTTCCTCATAAAGCATCACCCTCTAGACAGGCAAGATGACTGCTGGCTGATTCTGCTCAGGGCAGAGGAGAAAAGCCTGAAAGAAGGACCAAGGGAGGTGGAGAGAAAGCTCAGAGAGAAGAATCTGAGATAAGGCCAACAGGAAAAGTGTTCACTG
Organism: Pezoporus occidentalis; assembly: GCF_034315485.1. Lineage (NCBI taxonomy): Eukaryota > Metazoa > Chordata > Aves > Psittaciformes > Psittacidae > Pezoporus > Pezoporus occidentalis. Next base: position 1,603,387 of record NW_026913415.1, read on the forward strand.
TCTTCCTGGGCACCAGTGTGACAAATCAGACCAAGCCATTCCCTGAATGCTGCTAGTCACAGAATCATGGAATCAACCATGTTTGGAAAAGCCCTTTAAGCACATCCAGTCCCACCATTTCCCATCACTGCCAAGGCCACCACTAACCCATGGCACCGAGGGCCTCGTCTCCACGCTGTGTGAACACTTGCAGGGACGGTGACTGCAGCCCTGCCCTGGGCAGCCTGTTCCAATGCCTGAGCACCCTCTGGGGAAGGAATTGTTCCTCAGCTCCATCTAAACCTGCCCTGGTGCAGCTTGAGGCCGTTTCCTCTTGTCCCATCCCTTGTTCCTTGGGAGCAGAGCCCAGCCCCTCCTGGCTCCATCCTCCTGCCAGGCAATTGTAGAGAGCGATAAGGTCTCCCCCGAGCCTTTCTTCTCCAGACTGAACCCCCCAGGTCCCTCACAGAATGAGTTCTATCATAGAAAAATTTGTGTTGTAAAGAGCCTTAAGGCTCATTCAGTTCCAAACTCCTGCCATGGGCAGGGAGACCTCCCACTAGACCAGGTTGCTCTAAGCCCCATTCAACTAGGCCTTGCTTTCATAGCCTCATACAAGCAGCTGCACAAAGCCAGCCCTTCCAGCCCAGCTCATTTGGGATGGCAACTTCCAACACGCTGTGTGAAGCTTGTTAAGGAACAGCACATGGCTCCACGTCAAGTTGGCAGCTCGATGCCGCGCAGCAAAGCACCTCCCTCAAAAGGGAAACAATACTTCCCAGGCTTTTTTTGTTCCTTGGGAAAAGCAAGCTTTCATGTACAGCACACAAGCAAACATGAAGTCTCTAGCAAGCTGGCTGCCTTCCTGAGAGATCCCTGTGGGAGCTTTTGCTGCCAGCCCTGGCATGAGTGAGCCCAGTGCCAGCACGGCACAGAAGCCATTGCTGGGAATCCTGCCTTGATATTTATTGATTCCAGTCACACAAGGACTCCAAAGGGGGAACTTTGGGCCTGACTTAGCACGCTAAAGGGCATCAAGAGGGCAACTTCCAGCTGTACTAAAGCCTGCATGACTTCAGTTCTAGGTGACACCTCAGCCTGTTCTTCCCCAGATGCCTGCACCCAACATCACCACAGAGCCAGGATCTCTTCTATCCCCCTCCTGAGATTCACACATCATATGCCCCACTCTCCAAATACACACACTTTGAGGGTAAGAGTTTACTTCTCTACCTCATTTACCCTAAATGAATCCAAGCTATCCACCAGACACTGACAAACAGCATGAAGTGAGGTTATTAACCCTCCTCCTACATGCTCCAGCCAGCCAGAATAAAGCAAAGCAGAAGTTATTTGTGCTATTTAGGTAGTGAAGGCTGAAGATGAAACAAGTTTTTCTAAAACCAACCAAAGGAACGTACTCAAACAACTAAATGGAACTTAAGAGGAGTTAGGGACTTAAAAACCCCAAGCCATTAACCTTAAGGGAACCACAGGTCTCTTCCTACAGCAAGCACCAGGCAGTGTTCAGGCCTAGGCAGAAGTAAAACACTCAAAACCAAAGAGGCTTGATGATGGTTGGTCATCAGGGCGTGCATGCCTCCTCCTCACATCACTCTGTCCTTCCTCCTCCCATCAACCCCCTTTGGCAATCACAGCAATAAAGTTAGAGGAAAACTTCCAGAAGTTCCTTGGGATTCCTCCACAAAATATAGCCCTTGAGCTCCCTGTTTAACTGGCCTTTCCCACCTGGGTTTTGTTTCTTTGCTAAACACAAAAGCAAGGCAGGGGGGAAAGATGAAGTCATGGGAATATGCTGGATACATAAGGATGCTTCAGCAATGAAGTAATGGAAATAGGCTGGATATCCACTGATGGTTAAATAATTGCATGAGGAAGCTCTGGAAAGGCGCATAGCCTAAGGGGACTTTGAGGAAGAAAAAGAGAACATAGCCAATTTTGGCACAAAAAGAAGAGTTTGAAGAGTTAATGAACAGAATAAAGATGAGGGATGCTTGACTTAGGAGATGTGCTGATTGTATCTTTACACCAGCCTCATTAGAGCTGTTAATGTGCGTTTTTAACAACACAGCAAGTAACACCAGTAGTTACTTGTAGGGTGATGTTGCAAGAGGTAGGCTTTAAATAGAAAAGCTTGCTCTATGCTTCCAGTTCCTTTTAGAGGAAAACTGGAGGCTGACAAATGGGCAATCTTCAAGCAGCAAGAATGAGGAAATCATTCTACCCAGCGTTATTCAGCTCTCCATTTTCTAACACTGGATGCCAACAGAGTAGAATAATCCATATAGGGAATATCTCCACTAATTAAACTTGAATATTCCCTTTAATATTCTAAAGTGTTAAAGAACTATTTGCTTTTTACATAAATAGGCATCAACCACACTTCTCTCAGAAATGCTGAGACAGAGAAAACACTTTGCATACTCCAGATCAGGGATGGGATTATAACTGTGAGGATGGTAGGATGATGCAAAGGCAAGTGCCAAACGTTTGGAAGACCTATACTTGTAATACTTGGAGGCACAGCTTGTGAAGGGAGGGAATCCTGCCCCTCTGCTGTGCTCTGGGGAGACTCCCCCCCTGCAGTCCTGACCCAGCTCTGAGGCAGCAGCACAGGAGGGATGTGGAGCTGTTGGAGCGACTGCAGAGGAGGCCACTAAGATGCTGCGAGGGCTGGAGCAGCTCTGCTCTGGAGCCAGGCTGAGAGAGCTGGGCTGGGGCAGCCTGGACAAGAGAAGGCTCCTGAAGGGGAGACCTGAGAGCAGCTCCAGTGCCTAAAGGGGCTGCAGGAAACCTGGAGAGGGGCTTGGGACAAGGGCCTGGAGGGACAGGCCAAGGGGAATGGCTTTAACCTGCCAGAGGGGAGACTGAGATGAGCTCTTAGGAAGAAGCTCTTCCCTGGGAGGGTGCTGAGGCGCTGGCACAGGGTGCCCAGAGAAGCTGTGGCTGCCCCATCCCTGGCAGGGCTCAAGGCCAGGTTGGTCACAGGGGCTTGCAGCAACCTGCTCTAGTGGAAGGTGTCCCTGCCCATGGCAGAGGTTGGAACTGGATGAGCTTTAAAGTCCCTTCAACAAGCCAGTCTGGAATTCTATGAAGTCTTTCTCCTCACTATTTAACTTCCTCTTCTCCAGACCTTCAGGAGGTAAGACAAGTATAAAGGCGAAAGTTTCCAGACCCATTTGAAACATTCTTGAGGAAGAAGAGAAGATACTGCAGCCATAACTCAGTGGTGAAAAGGAAAGTTGTGGAATAACATGGATACTCACAGGAATTGTGTCTACGGCGGAAGCCTTTGGACTGAGTGAGCGTTTCCACATGCCGATCCATGTAGCTCTTGGAGCACTGCTGCTGTGGAGAGATGATAATATCCTGGTTCTTGGTGTCTGTTCTCTTCGGGATGTTCTGTGGGGCACTGCTGGACATGGGTTTCTTTAACGCTTTCCCAGTGCCATTCTGACTGGGACCCACTTGGCACCCAACACCAGGGATGCCCATCTCTGTCTGGGGCAGATCCCCACATTGTCTGTTGTCCCCTGGCCCTGGGATCTCCAGGATTTTCAGCTCAGTAATGTCACCTGCCCTAAAAACAGGGAAAGAAAAGCAGACATGAGGAATTTAGCATTTGAGGTACCTCTGCAAGAAACCCCTAAAGAAAAATGTGTTACATTGTAGAGTGTGGTTTGTCTGATCAATAGAAATGAGGAAAAATGGACTTTAAGGAGGTAACAGGGAGTTACCCGGAAGGGCACTCTCTTCTTGGTCGAGCTCGTTTCGGCAGATCAATAGAAATGGAAGGAGATTAACTGATCTGAAAATGGAAATTAGAAAGTGAAGCACAAAATCACACATTTGTCTTTGGATATTTCTTTGAAATATCACACACACATCAAACTGAAATGGCCTGAATCCTCAAAACACCAATGAGTAATTCTACACTGCACCTGGGTTTTGTGTGAAAGGCTCTATTCCAAGCTGGAACAGTCAGCACTCAAGCAGAAAATGGAAGCAACTGACCTTTGCAGAGATCTGCACTGGTTTACCAGTTTCCAGACACTTAATTCATCTCAGCCTTGAGGCTACTATTACATTTAATCCCTTTCTCCAGTAATCTACCCTCAGATGAGGGCAATTCATGCTCAGACAAGGACAGTGCTTCCCGTTTCCTCAGAAAAGGGATAAAGAAAACCAAAGGAGCACTGGGTACAAGCCAAAACCAAACAAAGCAGCAGTTACAAAGAATTCCATTTGCCCTGATGGCAAGAAATACATTAGAAATTAGGGGCTTCTACTCAAAACTTAAGTATTTGTTCAACTGGGATATAATAAGAGCTTGTTACTGACTTCCACGTATCTCCTAGAAGAATATAGTCATCATCATCTTACCCCAGTCTCTTTAAAATCCAGGGAGAAAGAAAGATTAAGAGTATCAGGGAATCAATCTTATTTACAAGTCAATGACTCGGCGTCTTAGTTGTTATAAGATGCCAGGTAACAGGAAAATGGCAGTGATGAGCGACTCTTAAGTCTTCTTTTTACACACAGTGTTACCAGGAGCTGGTGGCAAAGAGCTCCTGAGAGTAACACCACTGCAGCATCAATTCAGCTTCTTGGTTCGAAACTCCCTCCTGTCTCTGCAGCGCAAAGCACACTGCAAGAGCAGAAGAGATGGAGTTGGATTTGATAACTGCAGTTCACTGCCTAGGGGCAATAATAATGCTCAGCAGCAATAGGGAGATTAAAGCAAAGAGCTTGTTTCTGAGGAAAACCAACCCCAAAACCATGCCAACCACCACCGACGTGGGAAAAGGTAGGAGGGGAAAAGACAGCCACTAACCTGAAGGTGACTTCTGGCACGAGGCACTTGACCCCATTGTGGAAGGGCCGTGTCAGGGAGATGGTCTGGCTGACCTGATCCACAGCAGACACTCGTCCTTGGTAGACTCCCAAGCTTTCTCCACAGTTAATAGACACAATGCTCCCAAGCCAGTCTGTAGCCATCTTTCTGGCACACAACCACTGTAAAGAGACACAGGCCTGGCTGTAACAAGATGCAGAAAGTGACAACCTGAATCAGCATCAACTGTATTCCCCGGCCCAAAGCCTGGCACCCACCCAGGCTCCGGCTTTGTCAGCTTCTCCCTTCTTTGTGGGGTGGAAATAACATCCCAGCGAGTGTGTAAATCCCTGGATGGGGCTTTGCTATACCATTGTGACACAGATCACTGTTTGCTTCATGAAACAAATCATTTTCAAGCTCCCAACAGAAATATTTGGTATTTAATTCTGTCTGTGGCCATTATCCCTGGAATTTCAGGGAGTTTGTAGAGTTTTGGCACAGGAACAGTGGGGCAGAAGAACTTTTGTGAATAATCAGCAAGGAGAAGATTCAGCTCTGAACATACAAATGAAAACCAACACCTTTAAGGGAGCAGATACAGAAGGAGGGGAGGAAAACCCAGTGCTGGAGTCCAGGATAAAAGCCTTCCCGCTCTCCAGAGCCAGGAATATCAGTATTCCTGCTGCAATCAGGAAGCTGCATTTCTTCCTAGCACTGAGTTCCACCAGAACAAGGGGGAGAAAACCCACTTTGTTCAGTCCCACGCAATTCCCTCAGCCCTGATGCTTGACTGAACTTGTGTCAACACACTTTGAAGCAGCCTAAGCACATCTTTTGAGCTGAGATCTCTTCCTCCAGACACAGGCCCCAGAAGATGACAGGCTCACCAGTGGCACAGCAGCAAAAGAGAGCTGACAAGTTCCTAAAGGGAAATGACCACTGGATATATTTGCCTTTCATGCTGTAATCAACAGATATTTACTGTAAGGAGCACAAAGAGCCCAGGAAATAATCCAAGAAGAGATTAACAGCAATATATAAACCCTGTTTCTGAGTGCTGTTTTAATTCTCTTCAAGCCCTTCCTATCCTGAGCTTCTTGGAAAAAGAAGTGAAAAATAACCCTGGAAATAACTAGGATGCATGTTAACAGGAAAACTCCTCACTTCCCCCTGCTTCCAGGGGACTGAAAACAGGGGATGCTTCAAAAGGAAGCTAAATTTGGTCACTAAGGTGGAAATCCATCAGCACCAGCCTCCTCTCTTTCCTGCTTCTCTGGATCCATATTAAGCCATGATAACAATGCCTGGATGCCAAGGTGAGACTGATAAAAGGCAGTTTCAAAAGAAAACATATCACCAAGCACCTACAGTACACCTAAAACTTCACTCCCTTTCCCACTTTTATTATCTCCTTCTGGAAATGAGGGGAAGGGCTCTGCACACATCACCACCTTCCAAGGATACTATTCAAAAACAAGAGACTCCTTCTACCAGGCAAAAGGTGATCTATGTTTGCATTCAAACACGAACTAAACCAAGGGAACCTCCTCATCTCGAGGGAGACTTCTACTGCTTTGTGCAGAAGTCACTTAGAAGAGGGACTGAGCAACACATGCAGTGAATTATTTACAACATCACACATGAGAACAGCAGCACATCTGTGTGGTTACACACACCTGGAAAGTCAAACCTCCTGTCTAATAGTCTGTCACATATTACAGGTTTTGCCATACAACTCACAGAGATCTTCTCCCCAACATCCCTTTGGGTGGGTATTACTGATACGCCTGACATCACTGCCACTTGTAAAAGAAAGTCAAGGCTTACTCAGCCATGCAGACAGCTCTTTAATACACAGAGTTTGTAAACAATAACTCAGCACCTTCTCCCATCCCTGTTCAAGGCCAGGTTGGACACAGGGGCTTGGAGCAAGCTGCTCTAGTGGAAGGGGTCCCTGCCCATGGCAGGGTTAGGACTGGATGAGCTTTAAGGTCCCTTCCAACATAAACCATTCAATAGCGGCACAGCGAGCACTGCTGCTTGACAAGGAGCCACAATACATGCTCCCCCAGCTGAAAGATGAGTTCACAGCGAACTGGCTTGGCTCAGTTACGAGGAAAGCAGCCACAGAGACCTCCCAGCTCTGCCGCCGGGACACGGGCAGGCAGAGCGCACCCACTCCCAGCAGGGCTCATCCCCCGGCCCAGTCCGCCTCACCAGCACAGGGAAACGCAGTCCCCGGGGCGAACAGCACAGGGAGCCCCTGAGGGGGGGCACAAGGGACACCCCTCCGCCGGGGGAGAAGCACAAGGAGATCCCCTCACCCTTGGGGGCAGCATGAGGGCCCCCCCCAACCCGCGCGGCCCCGGGCCAGGGCCAGGCCTCCCCACCCGCTCCCAGCACGGCCCCGCGCAGGGCCTGGCGCCGCGGCCGCGCCTCCCGGGGTGCCCGGGCGTGCTCAGCGCCGCACCGCGAGTGCCGCCTGCCCCCGGCGGGCTCCGGGCGCGGAGCGGGGGGTCCCGGTCCCGGCCCCGCCTCACCTGGCGCCGCCGCCCGCTCCCGCCTCAGCGCGGCCTCCTCTCTCACCGCCGCTCCGGGCTTCCGTCACTTCCTCCCCGTCGCTGCGGGCACAGCCGATGTGACCCCTGCATCACCTATCGCCGATGTGACCCCTGCATCACCTATCGCCGATGTGACCCCTGCATCACCTATCGCCGATGTGACCCCTGCATCACCTATCGCCGATGTGACCCTGCGTCACCTATCGCCGATGTGACCCCTCTGTCACCCATCGCCGCTGTGACCCCTCCGTCACCCATCGCCGCTGTGACCCCTCCGTCACCTGTCGCCACTGGCACACTTCGTCCATCACACCCATCCCACCCTCACCTCCATCACATCTCTCTCACTGCTGCCGCACGCTCTCTGCCATATCTGCCCCGTGTCACTGCCAGTGTCCTCACACCTCCACCACCTCATTCACACGTCAACCCCATCACCTCCATCACCCCTGTCACCTCCATCGCCCCTCCATCACCTCTTCCATCATCCATCACCTCTCCCTCACCTCCATCACTCCTCCATCACCATCACCCCTCCCACACCTCAGTTGCCCCTCCATCACCACTTCATCATCCTTTCATCACCCCTCCATTATCCCTTCATCATCCATCACCTCTCCATCACTTCCATCACCTCTCCATCACCCCCACCCCACCTCCATCATACGTCCATCACCTTCATCACCCCTCTGTCACCTCCATCATACCACACTTCCACCACACCTCCATTGCCTGTCACACCTTCCTCAACCCTCCATCACCCCCTTCACCTCTGCCACACATCTGCCACCTCTCCATCACCTCCATCACCCCTTCATCATACTTCCATCGCACCTTCATCGCCTCTGTCACACCCCCATCACTGTCACCTCCATCACCTCCCCATCATATTTCCATCACCTCCGCCACACCTCCATCACCCCTCACCTCCATCACCTCCATCACCTCAATCACCTCCATCACCCCCTGTCGCCTCCACACCACTCCATCACACTTCCATCACCCCTCCACCACCTCTGTCACATACCTCCATCACTCCTCCATCATGCCTCCACCACCTCCATCATCTCCATCACCCCTCCATCCCCTCTCCCAGACTCCCCACCCAAGGCACAGGTACATTCACCTCCTGCTTTCTCCTCAGCTCTGCTACCCCCAGCTTCCCCCCCCGGAATCCTGAGCCTGTTTTGCTCATTACTGGGAGGAAGGAGCAGGCTGGGTGTGGAATCCCTTCCTGAGCTGTTATGCACGGAGGCTAATGGAACACACAGTCATTGGGAACACAGTCAGTAACAGCACTGTGAAGGTGAGGCAGGTTAGGGTGGGAGGAAGGCTCCTCTTCTCCAGAGCAGCCTTTCCAGGGCACAGCCACCTCATCCAAACTACCCCTGTGGTTGTCCATCCCATCCAGGTGAGAGATGGAGTCAAATAGTCACCTTTCTGCTCTTACTTTGATAGCTGCCTGGATGAGGCAAGAGCAGCTCCCACCACAGAGCATCCCAGGGCAGGGATCTGGGGAGGGACACACTTTTCAGCACAAGTTTGCCACGATTCCTTATATTAGACCCCAGCTCCAAGCATTTGTGCCTCAAGGAAACATACCTGTGGGGCAAGAGCTTCCTACCCCAGCAAGCTGGAAACCCTGGAGAGATGCCCTTCAGGTGTGCCCAGACCCCAGTTTTCCATATATTCCCCTATTAATTACATGGTAATTTAGTGTTTATCACCTTTTTCAAGGGGTGCTATGAAAAGCCTTCAGAAATAACCATGCTCTGAGCTGGGGAAGCACAGAGCAGGCGATGGTCTGAAGCATCCCTCTGTGGATCACTTCCCTGAGGGTCCTGAAATGCTGTTTGCAAGCTCCTGATTCATTTATTTGGAGGAATAAAAGGGCCATGCTTGATTTTGGGTGAAATCCTGAACCCATCAAAACTCAGCATCACCTCTCTGTTAAGGCTTTAGCTTCTCTATACACACAGGGAGAGGACCAGAGCCAGCTCCCGTGAGGACTAAACGCTCCCCCTAATAGCACTGGTGTCACAGCCCCGATGGTAAAGGAACATCCAGCTCATGTCCCTGCAGGAAAACCCTGATCCAACACATCCAAGTCAGTTTTTAAGGATGACAGAGAGATCATCTTGGGTTTTTCCTCAAAAAAAATCTTTTCTCAGAGGAATAAGACCAGAAAGAACCAAACAAGAAACTTTCAGCACTTCAGTATAAGTATTTATTGGGTTAGAATCACTGCAGTTCATATCCCAGTGTCTGGATGTGTTCCACACAGGTAGGAAGCAGCAGGAACCAGTGCTCAATTTGCCATGGGAATTCACCATCTCCTGCAGCCCTCAAACCTTTACTAGGCTGAATATGGGACTCTATTGCTTGCTAAAGGACCCACAAACTATTAGTTGATTAAAAGCAGCAAATACATTCTCTGGAAGCCAGAATGTGCCTCTTATTGCTTCTTGCCCCTTACTGTCAGACCTTGGATATTTTCCAGGGGGTTTCCTGGGAGGAATTTAGCCATCTCAGTGTGTGAACAGCACTGCTGATGGATATACATTCATTCACCTCTCAGGCTGTCTCCGAGGATGGGTAAAACACTTGGGGGTTCATTTAATGCATTTACACTGAGGGCAGGTGGGTGCTGGTGCAGGTCTGGCCCCTGCATCACCCCAAGACCCCTTCAGAAGGCAGCTGGAGCTGCAGGAAGAGCCCGTTCCCATTGGCAGAAGGAGCTAAATGCTTCACAAAGAGCTCTGCCAGAGCTTGAGAGGCTTCTCCCTGTGGGAAAAGCCAGGTTTCCCAGGGAGGATCCCACAGCTTGATTCCTATTTGGTGGATGAAGGGAGTGTTGCAGGAGGCAGGGTGAGAACACCCCTACCGCTACCCCACACTGCCTCTCCCAGCCCAAAGCATCCTCCTCCCTCCCTCCCTCCCCACCCCAGGGCTGTGATCCCCACAGATCTCCCCATGGTGAGCTTTTATGCAGGCAACAGCAATGGAACCTGCTTGGGGGGGGCATGGGGAGCCTGACAAAGCAGGCTTTATCCCTCCCCACCATCATTTACATGAGATGAACAAGCCCCCAGTGAAGCAACACAGTGAGGAGCTGTGCTGGCTTCTAGAGAGCATTAGCAAAAGCAGGCTGAGTGTGCAGCTCCCAGGGCCGGCTCTCGCGCGGCGCGATGCTTCCTCCCGCGGCTCATGCAGAGCTCTTCGTGGGGAAGCGCTGCTTGATCTGGAAGCAGCTGCACTTCTTGTACTTCATTGTCAGCCCGTACTGAGGGGTGATGTCCACCTCCACGCCGGGCCGCAGGCTGAACTCCAGCTGCTGCAGCAGCGTGGCCAAGAAGAGGAAGACTTCCCAGCGGCCGATGGACTCGCCGAGGCAGCGCCGCTTGCCCAAGCCGAAAGTCATCACTTTGTCACCCTCCGTCCTGTTGAGCTCCGTCCCTGCGGCGTTGAGGAACCGCTCAGGCTTGAAGGCTGAGGGCTCCTTCCAAAGCTTCCTGCGGCATAAAGGAGACCCAGCTGAGGAGCTGGATTCACCCGGAGAGACGCACCGCAGTGCTTCCGCACTTCGCCACCCAAAACCCCTTTGGCAACCTCTGTCCCTGGTCTGAAATGCCAACGAGATGACAGAGCCCATCAGCTCAGGCTATTGAAATCTCTATTCCAAACTCAGCCTGTGTTTGCCTGTGCAGATCCCGGAGGTGGATTTAATTCAGCGTGCAATAGCTGGGCATCCTGCAGCCTCAGCCAAAAGGGGAGCATGGAAATCGGTCAGCAGCTCTTACAAAAAGCAAGGATGGAGACCTGAGAGTTTTCCGACCTTGAAGCCTTCCCAACCCATCCCAGCCTGGCTCCTGGGAGGTGCTAGGTGGGATTTTCCAGTTCTTAGCTGAGACTTTCTGCTTGGACACAGGGAATCCTCACTGCCCCCAAAGACAGCGTTCCCATTGCGGTGCTCAGGAGGAATACTGTGATGTTTCTGCTGCTGGGATACTTGGGTACAAGCTTCTGATCCGGGAACTACCTTTTGTGTCAAGGCTTGCTCCCCTGCCCAGGAGGGTCTCTACTGGAGAGCAGCGGAAGGGTAGCATGGGGCTTTGCTGTCCAGACCCCTTCCATCCACCCAAGCTGATTACCAGCACTAACAACAGGAGCTGATGGAGTTTAACGGGAGTCACGTCAGGACATGTTTCTCTCTGGAAGAGGGAACCGGGACGTTCCCACTGAGCACATCCAAAGCCATAGCCCCGGATCACAGGGGCTGCTTGGCAGGAGGATCTACTGATTCCTGATTATTCAGCAGCCCAAGCTGCCAGCCCTTGCACGTACACGGGATGTCCGGTGCACTGAGGACATCACCACGTGATGGGGAGTTGCTGAGCCAGTGACCAAGTCACCCCACAGCAGCTCCATGCCCAGGAGTTTTTGACCCAATCTACCTTTTCCTGCCTTGGAATACTCACTCATCGTGGTTCACTTGCCACTGGTTGACAAACACACAGGTATCCTTGGGGATGTAGTAGCCATTCAACGTTGTTGCTCTTGTTGTACTGAAAGAGATACAGGGCAGAGGGGAAAGAGAAGTTAAGAGGAGACCTGCAGCTTCGAGGTGAAACAAAGCTTGGCAGGTTCAAGGGTTTCAGTCTCTATACCCTGTTTGTACTCCTATAACTGATGAGGAAATACCCCACGTTGCATCTGGGAGACTAAATAGGTTAACACTTCTCCTTGAGCAGAAGGATGCCAGTTTTGGGAAGCTGGATGAGTTCTGATGGGGTTTCTCCCAATGGGGAGGCTGGGGGAAATACAAACCCAGGGGTGTTTGACATCCCTCCAAAGGGCTTTGTGGTGGATGCAGCCCCAGGCACCGGCACTACCAGGTGTGAAAGCCATGGAGAGCTTTGACAGGAGTCATTCAATCTGTGCACTGGAATATTTCCTCATAGCAGGGATGGATTCCCAGGCAATCATCTGCCTCAAGAGCACCTCCCAGAAAACCGCTCCACAGAAAACCCCAAATAGGATGCCAGGCACTGCAGCCCTTACCTGTGCGGGATGGTGAAGGGCACAAAGGAGGAGTGCCTGAACACCTCCAGGATAAAGGCTTCTGTGTAGGGCAGCGCGCCCCGGTCCGACAGCCTCGGTCTGCGCTCCCGGCCGATGGTCTGGTCTGCGGGAGGTTGAGAGAAGGGAGCAGGTTGGGGTCAGCCTTGGACAGGGAGGTTTTGGCTCCAGGGGAAGCAGGTTCCTGGACTCACCCAGCTCTTCCTGGATCCTCTTCTGGATGCGGGGGTACAAGGCGACATACATGAGGCTCCAGGATAAGGCAGTTGTCACAGTGTCAAAGCCTGGATGGACATGGAGAAGTCACTGAGCTACCAAAAGAGGGCAGGCAGTGGGTATTTACAGATCCCAGTGCTCCAGATGTTTGCCTTGGAGCAGGTTCCCCAGCAGCATCTGCTCTGGTCACTGTTCAAGGGGCACATGAAAGCCCAGGAACAGCTCCAAATACCCAAGCATGGCCAAGGTCTCACTCCAAGAGCTCCAGCTCCCACACCCAGCATCCCAGGGGCAAGGCTTTACCCTCCGAGATGTTCTCACCTGCCCCAAAGAGGTCATAGATGATGCCAATGATCTTCTTATTGGAGAGCGGGACGTGGGCATCCTCCCCTACACTGTTCTCCTGGCAGTGCTCAATCAGTGAGTCCGTGATGTCCCGAATGTGCTCCTGGGGGAGAGAAGCTGAGTCAGGGACACCATGGACACCGAGGGCTGGCAAGGGCCAGGCCCTGGGGGATTAACTCAGATAGGAGAGCCCCAAGGAGCTCTGACGTTTGTAGGCACCTCTACCTGCATCCCAGAGTATCCGAGCTCTTACCTTATCAAAGCTGGTGTAATGCTCCTGGACAAGCTTATGCACAAAGGAGTTGAAATGCCTGTTGATGTCCTTGAAGAGCTTCATGCTGTGGCTGGGAAGATACCGGAGCAGGGGGATGAAGTCTGCAGGGTTGCCAGAAGCAGCCACATCTCCAAACTCATTGTTGAGGTTCACTATATTGAGCAGCTCCTGGTCGTTGTGCTCGTGGCGCTTGCCAAAGCACATGGCGCAGATGACGTTGGCCACGGACACCACCAGGTACCGGTAGGGGTCGAAGCTCTTCTCCTCCTCCATGAGCTGCAGGAATTTGGTGACCAGGTACTCGGCCTCCTTGGACACGTGCTCCTCCAGGAGGCAGATGGACGAGGCCGTGGGGCTGGGGGTGGCAGAGAAGGTCTTGAGGGCGTTCTGGGCCAGCTTCCTGAGGGCTCTCCACACATCCCCGGCGTCGGGGCTGAAGGTCATGCTCTGCCCATCCGCAATGTAGCGGAAGCTGTGGAGGTCGGGGCGGCCCAGGAAGTCTTCTGCTTGCTTCACCAGGGCTTGCTTGATGGTGTCCAGCCCGCTCAGCACCAGCACGGGCCGGGTGCCGATCCTCACCTCCATCACGTCCCCGTAGCGCCGGCTCAGCCGGGTCAGCGCCAAGTGTGGGTCCTTCCTGAGCTCCAGCACATTGCCGAGGATGGGGAAGCCCCTGGGGCCGGGGGGGCTCTTCAGCCCCTTGGGCACGCGCTGCTGGAGGGACTGGATGAGCAGGAACACCAGGCAGAACACGGCACCAGCCAGGAGGAGCTCGGTGGCCGAGACAACGCCTTGGCTTCCCACCAGAGACATCGCTGCCAGTGTGCAGGAACCTTGGTAATGAATCAAAGAGGCATTAGGAAGACTACGGAGAACCTCCAGTCTGAGGCACCTACGCAGCACTTAAGTCTGGTTTAACTTCTGATCCAGAGCTGCATCAGTTTTGTGCACTTTAGGAAGCTGCTTGCACTTAGAAGCCGTATTTTGCTAGCCAGGAGTGGAAGGAATGGGTCCCACAGCTTTTACTGTGTGTGAAGGGAAGGAAAGGTGCTCTCTCAACTACAGCACCTCCTTTCTACTGCCGAGCCTGCTCCAGAACACTTGAGTGCTTTCCCATACTTGAGTGTGGGAAAGCTGAATCCTCCTGGTTGCTCATTCCAAGCCTCTGCTCACCACCAAAACACAGCATTGCCATGAATCTCCCTCAAATGTGGATGGCCATGAAAGCCAGCCATGGCTGCAGAGTGGGGCTGGAGGCTGTGAGCACCCAGCTCCCTCCTCCATCAGAAATCCCTCAGGAAATGCCGAGCCAGGGGTAGGAAGAGGTTGGAACTGAAATCCCCCCTCCCCTTGGGTTGGGCAGGCTGGTACAGACCCTAAGGGACACCAAGGTCCCACAGTGTGAGGAACGTGGGGGCTGCTGGGACCCCAGCCCATGGCTGCAGACCGTGGCTGCCCCATGGTGAGAGGGACTTTGGGGCAAGGATTACCCTCAGAATCCCCAAGGAATCACCCTCCAGCAGCTGCAGGAAGGATGCCACAGGAGATCAGGGGATCCAGAGTGTGGGGACACCCAAAGCAGAGCACCCCCGGCTGCCCATCCCTCGGGGGTGCCCTGGAAGCGCCCCCCGCACCCGTTCATCCCGGGGGTACTCACCTGTGGAGCGCTTTGGGGCCCGATCCGCCCGGCAGGTACCCCCTAACTCCTCTTCGCTCCTGCTTTATATGCATCGCCGCTTGCCCTGATTGGCCCGGACACCTCCCGTCACGTGGCCAAAGCCTAATCAAAGCTGACGTGCGTCCCAACTCCAAACACCTAACCCGGACCCCCCCCCCCCCCAGCGGAGATCCCGCAAGCCCCGCACCCGCTCACACACGGGTTGGGGTGCGGGAGCCCCGTTCCCTGCCTGTCACCGTGGGGAGGCTGCAGGGCTGCAGGAGGAGGAAGGGGGGGACCCGTCGGGACGGGGGGGGGTGCCGGTGCCGCCCGTGGGTTCCAGACCGGGGCGGGCATCGCGTGCGAAGCGGGCGGGATGTTTGGGCAACCCGCGCCGCCCCGGTCACTCCAGTCACGCTACCGGCAGGATCTTAAAGGCGCCGGTTCCGAGCCCCGGTTCCCCCCTCCCTCAACCCCGGGCAGCGCCCCGGGTCCACCGAGCCCCGCTTTCCCCTTTCCCGCAGCCCCGGCTCCGTTCCCCCTCCTCGCCGCCGGTGCCCGCAGCCCCGGGATGTCTCCGGTATCCGGAGCCGGGAGCGTGGGAAAGCACCGCCGGTGTCCGCAGTGCGGGGCAGGAGCAGGGGATCCCCCCCGGTGCCATCCCAAAGGAGCCCCGGGAACACGCAGGGATGAGCGCGGACCACGCTCCCCCCCCCCGCAGTGCTTTAGCTGTCCTTCACGTCGGCGGGGGCTGCCGGTGCCTCCGACGGTGCTCCCCGTGGGAGCAGAGGGGGAAGAGCCCGGGGTACGGGGCATCACCGGGTCCCCTCGCCGGTGCGGGGCCACTCTGTTGGCCCACAGCCCTGGTGCTGTAGGGCAAGGGGGGCGGTGGGGCAGCCCCGGGGGTCACGGCCCTCGCTGCCCTGGCCCAGTTAAAGATTGTCCAAGTTCGCGTGCGAAGCGGCCGTGCCCTCTGTCACCTGTGCCCGGGGCACAGGGCAGCCGGGATGGGGCAGGGGGATCACGTCGGGGGGATGCTCGGGGACCACAGCGGGTCCCGCCCCAATCCCCAGTCCCTGTTGGACGACAGGTCAAGACGTGTCCTTCAAGGAGGGCAAGCGGGACCAGACGTAGCCCGAATCTCACCCCTTCCACCCTCATCCCCCCTATCCCCAGCCCAGCCACAGTGGGATGGGAGAGGGGCCGTGGGGTCCCGCCCCGCCGGAGGGAAGGGGGGGGTCCGGGGGGTGGCACTGGGGACATCGCGTGCGAAGGGGCTCCGGACTGACCCGGGAGGGTCACTCGCAGTCACGCTATGGGCGGGTGGGGGGGGAAATGGCTTTTAAAGGACCAGGGCGGTGGCCTCACGTCCAGGAGCCTGGCCCGGGGTCAAAGCGGCGCCGGAGCAGCTCGAGATCAGCCCCCCCCCCGCTGGCTGGGGTGGGGGGTCCCCAGAACTGGGGGCACTGGGCACACTGGGCTGCATCCCCTCTGCCATCCCCATGCTGGTGGCGGCAGCCCCCTGCGCCACTTCTGTCCCCCTTGATGGCGCAGGGACATCCCTCGAGAAGGCAGTTTCCCACTATGCAAAGCTGAGGGTCTCAGTCGTGCCACCACAAATGTCCCCTTTGGGGTCCAGGGGACACTGAGCGGTGCCCCAGCCCGCTCTGATGTGTCCCAGGCAGAGCTGTCCCTCCCCAGGGGACACACTGCACTGCCTTTACCCATGTCTCTGGAGAAGGGCTGCTTGGGACACATGGACCGGGCAGGACACGTGGCTGTGTCCATAAACCCCAGGCAGAGATGTCCCCGTGCCCTCACTGCGGCACCCACACCTGCAGCTCCCAGTGAAGCCACCTACCTCCGGCTGTGTGTGCATTCACCCTACACATCTATAGGTGCATCTATATGTGCAGACTACACATACACATACAGCACCATGTGTACATGCCATGTGCATGGGGCATTTACACCAGTGCACTCATGCACATTTTAACACTCCCTTATGCACACAGACTATACATGCATACGGACAACCTATACATGCACACAGACACCCTATGCGTGCACATAGATGCCCTATACATGAACACAGACACATTATACATATACACCAACACTCTATACATGCACACAGACACCCTATACATGCACACAGATGCCCTATACATGCACACCGACACATATACATGCACACAAGCACTCTATACATGCACACAGACACTCTATACATGCACACAGACACTCTATACATGCACACAGATGCCCTATACATGCACACTGACACATATACATGCACACAAGCACTCTATACATGCACACAGACACTCTATACATGCACACAGATGCCCTATACATGCACACTGACACATATACATGCACACAAGCACTCTGTACATGCACACAGACACACTAGACACACAGACACCCTATCCATGCACACAGATACACTATCCATGCACACAGACACTGTACATGCACATGGACAACCTATACATGCACACAGACACACTAGACATGCATACAAGCACTCTATACATACACACAGACACACTAGTCACACACACAGACATACTAGACATGCAAACACCCTATACATGCACACAGACAGTAGACATGCAGACAGGCAGACATGCTATACATGCACACAGACACATTATACATGCACACAAGCACTCTATTCATACACACAGACACACTAGGCATACACATGGACACCCTATCCATGTACACGGACACACTAGACATGCTATACATGCACACGGGCACATTATACATGCACACAGACATGCTATCCATGCACACAAGCACTCTATCCATGCACACGGTCACACTAGACATGCACGCAGACGCTATACACACGCACATAGCCCACGTACAAGCACACAGCTTGTTGATGCTCTTGCATGGGTGGATTTGCCCGTGTTCACACACAGCCCCTGCTCTGCCACGCATGCACACAGGGTGTACACCAGGATCCTCTTGCTCCCGGGTATGTCCTTGCACGCACACACACGCTGGTGCGAGGTGCCTGGCACTGAGCAGAGTGGATCTTAGCAGCCAGGGTTTTGTAACTGTTCTTGCCAAACACTAATGAACGGCGTCACTGCTGTTAATGAGCCTGATTAGAGCAGATGTTGAAAGCCTTTATTAAATATTAGCTCAGCTTTTACCTGCGCCAAATTCCCACATCCAAAGATGGAATGAAACTGGATGAGCTGAACCCCAAAGCTCAGCTCCCTCCTGCTCATCCCGGCTGCGCTTCCCAAAGCCCTGCATTCCTCCCCAGCTCCAGCAGCAGCCCCAGCGGCTCCCAGCTCTCCGGCTGGGTTTGGGGAAGGATGAGCTGCCCCAGCCTTGCCCCGCGCTGCCCCATCCACCTCTCCTATCTGTGGGGCTCACCTCCTCCCCTCTGCCCCGCCACTCCTCTGCTGTTTGCCACGGAGGAGCCGGGGGAAGCGAGCCAGCCGCCTTCTCACGCGAACCTGGGCAATGGTTAACCTGAGCCTGGCTCTGCCGCCGGCCACCAGGTCCTGCCACCACCGGTGCCAGGGCGCCGCGACCACCTGCTGGTACCCCAGGGATGCAGAGGGCTGTGGCTGCGGGTGCCCTGCTGCAAACACATCCCCTCACTGCTCCCAGCATCCCCAGAGTGGCCACGGAGCTGACAGCGCTCTCTGTGTGCTGGGACCAGCCTGGTCAGCCTGGGAAAGGGCTTTGGCACGCACATCCCACCAGGCAGTGATGGTGGGAGAGGATCCTTCATCATCCCCACGGCAGGGCTTAGGGACCCCCCCTTTCTGCCTCCCTGTCCTCAGGAACCCCACTTCTGCCTCTCATTCTGAGCTCCAGGGCAGACACGTGCCCTGGGCAGGAGGAAAAGTCATCATTCATCCCCCAGACCCCAGTGGAGCTGAGGAAGGGTCTTCCCTGGTTCTTGGGCTGGCCCCAGATGGGCTTGTTCCAGTTCGTTAATGGGTAGCTATTCACCGGTAACCCCACAGAGATAAGAAGTTAAAGGAGCGCATATAAAGCCATGGCATTCCAGATAGCAGGAGAAGGTCCAGGCAGCAGGAGAGGATCTCCTCTGCTTCCCAGGACAAGCAGATACCCTCTGCCTCTTTGCTGGGAGCTACAGGCAGCAAAACCAGCCTTGTCTATCACAAGGTGAGAGACAATGTGTGCATGTGTGTGGCTTTGAGTGCCCATCTTCTGCAGGGAAAGGAGTGCCATTACAGGATTTGGGGGCTGGGGTCCCCCTTAAGCAATGGGTTTGGAGTCTTTAGAGGTCTCCAGTTTTTACCCCTTGAAAACCCCTAAGTCCAGCTCCATCACCCTGAACTGTTTGGGGCCACTTGATGCCCTTTCTCAGCATCTGCAGGACTCAACCTCTCGCTGATCGTGGCTCTTTACAACACTTCACTCCTTTAGAGTTCCTGCAGGCAAGCGGCAATGAAGGCAGCGATGTCTCTGGTGGGAAGCCAAGGCGTTGTCTCGGCCACCGAGCTCCTCCTGGCTGGTGCCGTGTTCTGCCTGGTGTTCCTGCTCATCCAGTCCCTCCAGCAGCGCGTGCCCAAGGGGCTGAAGAGCCCCCCCGGCCCCAGGGGCTTCCCCATCCTCGGCAACGTGCTGGAGCTCAGGAAGGACCCGCACTTGGCGCTGACCCGCCTGAGCCGGCGCTACGGGGACGTGATGGAGGTGAGGATCGGCACCCGGCCCGTGCTGGTGCTGAGCGGGCTGGACACCATCAAGCAAGCCCTGGTGAAGCAAGCAGAAGACTTCCTGGGCCGCCCCGACCTCCACAGCTTCCGCTACGTTGCGGATGGGCAGAGCATGACCTTCAGCTCTGACTCTGAGGAGGTGTGGAAAGCCCGCAGGAAGCTGGCCCAGAACGCCCTCAAGACCTTCTCTGCCACCCCCAGCCCCAGAGTCTCATCCTGCTGCCTCCTGGAGGAGCACGTGTCCAAGGAGGCCGAGTACCTGGTCACCAAGTTCCTGCAGCTCATGGAGGAGGAGAAGAGCTTCGACCCCTACCGGTACCTGGTGGTGTCCGTGGCCAACGTCATCTGCGCCATGTGCTTTGGCAAGCGCCACGACCACAACGACCAGGAGCTGCTCAATATAGTGAACACCAGTGACCGGTTTGCTGCTGTGGCTGCTTCTGGCAACCCTGCAGACTTCATCCCCCTGCTCCGGTATCTTCCCAGCCGCTCCATGCGCTTATTCATCGATTTCAACAAATCCTTCCTCCGTTTCATGCAGAAATTTGTCAAAGAGCACTACCAGACCTACGACAAGGTAAGAGCTTGCAGGACCCTCACCTGCACCACGTGCATCCACGCTCTCTGCCCCTCTCTGGTAGCGCGTTGTTGGCTTCCTTGCAGCCAAGCATCAGTGGACATCTACCTTCTTGCAGTTATCACTGCATGGTCAAGTCCACCTGCAGTCTCTCCACGTGCAGTCTAGCACTGCAGTCCTCCTCCTCCACAGCCGTGTGTGGTAGAGTTGGTTTGTAGGCTGACCATCTGATCTGTGCCCTGGAGAACCATCTCTTTGGTTTCATAGGTTGCAAAAGCAGTAGGGAGCGTGGGGGCTGAAAGGTGATGTTTTCCAGAGCTCATACAGCCTTCGGCTCCTCCAGCACGGGGTGCTTGCTCAGTAACACCCATTCCTCGCTGGTTCTGCTGCCATGGCTTGTCTTCTCTCCCTCTCAGGACTACATCCGAGACATCACTGACTCCCTCATTGAGGAGTGCCTGGAGAAAAAAGCGGCGACAAACCTTGCGGCGCAGGTCCCCGAGAAGAAGATTGTCAACCTTGTGAATGACCTCTTTGGAGCAGGTACCTTTCCCCACTGGCTCCTTCACTACTGCAGGTTTCCTCAGGCTCCTCGTGTTATAGCCCTGTCTGACCCAGCTTTGTCCAACACCAGGCAGCCAGTTTGGGTCTAAGCACTCACTCTGCAGCTCACTGGTCTTCCTTGACCTTTTAGGGACACCCCTGGGAAGCAGCATGGAGCATCAGCTCTGGGAAGAGGCTTTAGGGAAAAGAGAAGGGCTCAGCCAAGTCTCACAAGCCAGGGTGGCTTCTCCTGGTTGAGGGAGATGTCTGTTCATTGATTCATCTTTGAGCTACTTGGGGAAACTCCCCTGATTCCAGAGAATTCCTGCGAACCCAACATAACGCAGGGGTGAATCAGGATGAATGAGAGCAGACTGTGCAGGCAAGGCTTTCTCTGACAGGATAGAACCCGAGTCTCACTGTATGCCTCCTTAGCCACCCCAGACCGCTCCATGGCAGGGTTAGAGAGCAGGGCAGGTGCCCTGCGTGTTGTGCAGACTTCATCCACACGCTTTCCTCTTTGAACAGGCTTTGACACTGTGACCACTGCCCTGTCCTGGAGCCTCATGTACCTCGTGGTGTACCCCCACATCCAGAAGAGGATTCAGGAAGAGCTGGGTGAGTCCAGGAACCTGCTACCCCTGGAGCCAAAACCTCCCTGTCCAAGGCTGACCCCAACCTCTCCCTTCTCTCAACCTCCCACAGACCAGACCATCGGCCAGGAGCGCAGACCGAGGCTGTCGGACCGAGGCGCGCTGCCCTACACAGAAGCCTTTATCCTGGAGGTGTTCAGGCACTCCTCCTTCATGCCCTTCACCATCCCGCACAGGTAAGGGCTTCTGGGGCTGCAAAGGAGGTGGAGGGACAAGGTGGGCTCAAAGCATCTCGTCAGTGGTGCAGGGAGAGGCAGGGAGATCATTATTGACCGGTAGGATGCTCGTGGCCATGGGGAGCTCACAGCTCCATGTAGGAGCTCCCAAAGAGCCATTCTGCTGACTTCACTGCAAATACACCACCCAGCTTAGGTAGGGGTTGTCCAATCCTGCTCACTGACAATGCGAATGTCCCTCATGAAGCCATCCCTTTGGGCTTCATCCTTACTTCACCAGCACCAGGAGCACATTAATAGTCTCCTGAGGATGCAGAAGGACCTTTCCTCTTCCCAAACTCTGGGAGTCTTTTCTCTCTCCAGCACGACCAGGGACACGGTGCTGAATGGTTACTACATCCCAAAGGACCGCTGCGTGTTCATCAACCAGTGGCAAGTAAACCATGATGAGTAAGTACCTCCTGAGGCAGAAAGCCTCCAACAGTGACAAACAGGACCCTTCCTGCACTGTTATCTTCCTGGGTGGAGGTGGGGTCAACCTGCTTTAAAAGGGAGAGGCATCTGCTAAACATAGGGATATTCTTACTGGCAGGTCCCACCTTCCACACTCATGGCCAGGATGCAGCATCTCACCACCTGATGTATTCCCTTCCAGGAAGCTTTGGAAGGATCCACGGACCTTCAAGCCAGAGCGTTTCCTCAGTGCTGATGGCACCGAAGTGAATAAGGCGGAAGGGATGAAGGTGCTGATTTTCGGCCTGGGGAAGAGGAATTGCACCGGGGAGACCATCGCTAGGTGGGAGGTCTTCCTCTTCCTGACCACCTTGCTGCAGCAGCTGGAGTTCAGTGTGCGGGAGGGCAAGCAGGTGGACATGACACCACTCTATGGGTTGACCGTGAAGCACCACCGGTGTGAGCACTTCCAGGTGAAGCAGCGCTTCCCTATGAAGAGCATGAATTGAGCAGAGCCTATCCATTGCCTGGATATCACCGGAAGGGCAAAGACCTGCGTGTCCTTGGAGCAAAACGGGGTCTGGTACAGCTATATGGGATGATGAAATAAACTGAAGCTGTCGGAACTCCTTGCCTTGTCTTGTTCACTTTGTAGCATTTCTTGCTTCTTCATTTTTCCAGCATTTCTAGTGTTGGATATACCATCACATCTAGTCCTGGTACCGCAAAAGCACATTTATGGGGTGTGAGAATGGTCTTTTGCTAGAAGGAAAGGGAATGTACCCCAAACCAAACTATCTGAATACCACTGGGCTGTATCCTTTGGTAGCTGAAGGACACCCAACCCATGCCATAATCCCATGGCCTCCATCAGTGTTTAAGATCTTGGATGAACTGATGCCCAAAGTTTGGGTGGAGAGGAGGGTGTCGTTACTGAGGTCCAGCCAACTATCATTATTATTAGGATTAACTATTATTGACTATCAACTATTATTGAGGTCCAGTACCACTATTTCTGGGCTCATTTTCACCTTCACTGTAGATGTGTCTGCAGGGAAAATGAAACCCCCTGGAAAAATACAAGCACGTCTCCAGGTCCTCCGAGCACAGCCTGTTCCCTTGCTTCTCCACTGGTTTTCATTGCCTAGCTGACCTGCCATGTCTCTAGGACCCCATTCCAGGAAAGGTTGATCTATGCCATAGAGGAACTCTTTGAGGAGCAATCAGCCTTGCACCCGGGGCTCTCCAGTTTCCTTTCTTCAGCAGAATGAGAGGGATCCTCCAAACAAACTGGGCTGGGGCAAAGCCTCTCTGCAGGGACCAGTGCATTGAGGCTTCATTGACCACAGTCACTGCTGGCCCTGCAGGACGGGAGGAAGGACACCTTTAACCGTTGCTATTGAGCAAGTCAAGCTGTCGGTGTTCTGGAGCAGAGCAAGGGATGTTATCACAGCGGGGCAGAGGAGAACAGGACTTCCTCCAACTCCAACCCAAGAGTTTACATTGGCTGCCAGTCAGCCCATGCCAGTAGAGCCAGATGCCTCCTTTGCTTCTACTTGCACGCAAGCAGCGCTGCAGGAACAAGTCAAACCATCCAGTGCAACACGCACTGCTCTTGACACCATTCCCATGGGTGGTATCTGCTCTGCAGAGCCCCAAACCCTGACCAATAGGAGTTCCTGCCAGCCCCAACTGCCAGTCACTCACCATACATTGCACAAAACCTTCCAAGAACAGACAGAAAGGGAAGAGCGTGTTGGGGACGAAAATGGGGAAGCCGATTGCCCAAGAGGTGAGGGAGATTCCAGTGCGAGCAGGGAGGTGTTCAGACCCGCTAAACAAGCCTGAGAGAAAAGGAGTAACTCTGTCTTTGTGTGTCCAGGCCCTGCCTGGTCACCAGCGTGTGATGCAACCCTGAGCAGATACAGCCTCAGACCTACCTGAACGCATTGAACCAGCCCGAGAAGCTTCACTCTGTGTCAGACTGGCTTTGGATTCATCACTTAATGGCATAACCCCAATACTGCAGGAAAAGCGAGGGACCAGGAGGTCCAAAGTGTGGCTTGAGCCCCAGGTCTTGGAGGAAAAGGAGAAGGATGGTTTAGGACAACCTATGACATCCATCAGGCAAATAACATCTCCACTGCCTCTGATAAGGGCCACAGGTCCAGGCAAGAGAGTCACGAACACCTTTCCACAAGAGACACCCCAAAGCTGGCATTCACCTACCACAGGGGAATGGTTGGGATCACCCTGGACGTGGATCTGGGTCTCTCAGACCCTAACCTGGTGATTCAGAAGAGCCCTGGGATCATCAGGGACTCAACAGCAGTGTGCGTCACCATCCCCATGGGGTGGAGAGGCTCCATATCATATCCATATCAGCCACAGTGGGAACATGCAGCGCTGGTGCTGCTGTAGGACCAGAGCTGGGGCCATTGTGTGACTTTCTGCTCTACCTGCTGATAAGATCCGCAATAAGTGAGTACAGATACAAAGAAAGAGCAGGGGGATTATTTCTTTTCCCTTTGGAAATGAGTGTTTTATAGCCCCAGGGCAGATAAGCAAATTAATATTAACATTACTGAGGTGAAACAGCCCCTTGGTGGTGGAAGGTCTCCCCAAGACACATTCATCAAGGGCTGATTGCCTCCACTGGGGACACTGCTGCCAGGCTGGTCCCCCAAGACCAGAGACCCAGGAGAAGCCACCCCAGTGTGAGGATGGAGAAGGGAAGAGGCTGGAGGGGAAACAAATGGGCAGGCGATTGTTCTTCCCCATACAGCCCTTCTCTTCATGGTGTTGGAAGCAAAAGACCCTGCTTTACAAAGCCCCATCTTCATTTGGCACCTCTCCCTCCACTTGATGCCAATGGAGACATGCCATGCAGCTGCAGGAGACCTTGCTGGGCAGCTTGCACAGGCAGGAGGGTGCCCTGAGACCTTGGTGTGATGTCCCTGCACTCACACATCTCCTTGGACATCCTGGTCCCTCCAGCAGTGATCCCAGGTGAGGCCCCAGCTGGGGATGATGCAGTCAAAGTGTCCCTTTGATCCCAGCCACCCCAACCCCAAGCCAAGACTTGAACCCCCCGCTCCCTTTGAGGTGCAGGAACTCTGCTCTTCACCGCCTCCTCTTCCTCATTTCCTCCTGATAAACAAACCCATTGATGACGGCTGTGAAAGCCGCAGTTGCTCACAGTGGGAAAGGGGCTCCAGCTCCCATCCCTTTGCTTTTCCCTAATGATCTTCCTCAATTAGGGCCTTTAATTACTCCCTGCCTAGTCTGCAAGTGCTGGGTGATTTCCTTACTGGCACCGGGGTGGTGATAAGCCAGAGGAGCTGTTATCACTCCATGGCCAATTACATTGATTGTCAGTGCAACCTGAGTCAGCAGAGCAGCCCTGGCCACTGGGCTCCAGCTCCTCTTCCAGAGCTCCCTCATTCCCACTGGGCAAGGTCCCTCAAGCCGACTCCTTCCTGGTGCCAGCATCGGGGGTGGTGGCACCTCCTTGCCATGAGAGACCCCAGACAAGCTCCCTTGCAGCTCTTCCTCCCCAATGGAAGGCAGAGGGGAGTTGCTCCAGCCCGTAATGACCCTCCTCATTAAAAGCACATCCTGTGTTTCCAACTTCTTTCCTTTGCCTGTTTGTGAGATGTGTTATCAGGAACCATCTCCCCACAGGGATTAACTCTTGGGTGTCTCCTTCTTGCTGCTTGTCCCCAACACTGGTGGCAGTCCCATGACACCAAAAATAGCATGCCTTGATGCCCTAGAGCTTAAAATAAAGCTCTGAATCACACCTTAAGCTCTATTTCTGAGCAGTAGGTGCTTTCCTTCTGCCACTGGCTTTGGGGACACCTCCCTCTGAGCTGGTGACAACACATCCTCTAAGTGTGGTGGGCTTTGTGCCAGTGTCCTGCTTGCCTGCTGCACCAGCAGGCTTTGGGAGCTCCTTCCCGCAGAGAAGGAACCCCCCAAACACCATCTCTCTCTTTGCAACTCCATCAGGACAGCGTGGGGCTCTCCCCAGGACCAGCTGCTTCACAGTGGGGATAACGTCTGGTTTCTGCCTTTTGGGGGTGAAAATCTCTCCGCAGCCCTCACCTTCTGGGGTGCTGGAGCTGATGGGACCTTCCCCTGGTGAAGTTTCCCTCTGCGGTGGGTTGGAGGAGATGCTGGTCCTCTGCTGGACCTGTGGATGGAGGGAATCTTGAGCCAAGAGTGCTGGACATGTAAACCATGGCTCTGCCCCTGTGCCGTGAGTGCTCCCAGATCAGTATGAACCCTTCTTCCTCCTCCCATCCCTCACCTCCCTCTTCCCTCTGGAAAGCAGACAGTGTCTGGGCAGATCGATTGCCCTGGGTTCATTAGAGGTACAAGGTACCTGTTAATCAGAGACATGAAAGCGGATAAGGACGGAGTTTGTCCCCGGGTTGAGAAGGGAACAACGGAGATGCAGAGATAACCACTCCCCGCACGCAAAGCTCCAGGCTCCTGGAATAGGCTCAGGTTTGGCTGTCGCCCACCCCAGCATGGGTACGGGCATGATTTCACGTGGGGCCAAGAACAAGCAGCCACAAAGACGTGTCCCCATGGAGCCAGGGCCACCAGGTCCCAAAGCACTGGCAGTGTGAGCCAAAAGCCTTTGGGATTTCAGATGCTCCTCAAACCCGGCCTTGGAAGCGGGATGGGGACTGGACAGCCAGGGTGTATTATGGGCTGGCAGTCACCTGCATGGCCCCGAAGCTGGCATCGGGTGGCAGAAAAGAAGCTCTGAGGGGGATGACACAAGGGGATGTGTTCTCATCTCTCCCCATAGACCCCCCACTAACTGTCCCCACAATAAGGGGTCCCAGCTGAGCATTCCACTGCTCTCATGACCCTAAAATCAGCTCGCTGTGCCCCATCAGGGTGGGTAAAGCAGGGGATGCCGGGGGGGGGGCAGGCAGTGCAGGGGGTCTCCAGCTCCCATGCAGGAGGGGGGAAGCCACCCCCAAGAGGCACCATCCCCAAGCCTGCTCCTCTTCTGCTTTCATTAAAACCAGCCTGGAAACGAGGATCCCGCGCCTTGGAATGAGCTCTCCCCATCCGAGAAGGCTTTGGATGGGAGAAGCCTCCCCGAGAGCCAAGGCTGGATCCGCATTCACGGACGCGGTTTCTCCCTTCCCGCTGGCTCTGGGACGTGGACGCCCTCCCGTGGCACCGGTCACAGCAGCTCCGCAGTGCTGCGGAGCCAGAGGAGCGAGGGGCATCCCTGAACGGCGGGTTTGGGGATGCGCGTTTGGGAAGGGGGGTCTAGAGGGAACTGATCGCCCCTTCAGAGCATCCCATGTCCCCGCTACCCCCGTAGCTCTGGGAGCCGCGGAACCAGCCGAACCTGGCTCCCTTCGGGGCGTTTGGAGCTGGAAAGGGGATTCTCCAGGGTGGAATGAGCCGGGAGCTTCCAGGCCAGCCTCCCTCTTATGTTCCCAGCACCGCCTGTGGATTCTCTGCTGCCTAGTATATCCAATGCAGCAACCCTTCCCTTTCCCCTTTCCCTTTTCCCTCCCTCAACTCCAGTCGGGAGTTTACTCCCAGCTCCTCTGTTGCTTTCCCCCCCCCTTTCTATGGTTTTCTCTATTCCTGGTGATTGCCGGCAGCTGAAGGGCCCCCTCTCCTGGTGCACGGCAAGGAGATGGCTATCCTTGTCTCCTGGTGCTGCCAAATCCATCCTTCCCTTCCAGTCAGATCACCCACTCTCAAGCAAAGACCCTTCCCAGGTTATCAGGGATGCTGATGGTCTTGGGGCTGCAGGAATGGACCTTCAGAGGGGAGAAAGGCCCTGACAGCAGCTCTGAGCACTCGTAGCTGTGCATTCGTTGGGGTGTTTCCCTGTTCCTAGGTCTGATGGACTGGGAAAACCTGGGATGGGGCAGGACTCCCCAGCAAGCTGGGTTGATGCCTGCTGTTTTCATCTGAGAGCTGGGACCCTCCTAGCCCTGTGCTGCTTCACAGACCCAGGGAAGGTGGAATCGCAGACCCAGTGTTGATCTGAGGGGGGATATTTGACTTTGGCCAAGGGCCTGTAGGGCCAGGCCAAGGGGAATGGCTTGAACGTGCCAGAGGGGAGACTGAGATGAGCTCTTAGGCAGAAGCTCTTCCCTGGGAGGGTGCTGAGGCGCTGGCACAGGGTGCCCAGAGAAGCTGTGGCTGCCCCATCCCTGGCAGTGTTCAAGGGCAGGTTGGACACAGGGGCTTGGAGCAAGCTGCTCTAGTGGAAGGTGTCCCTGCCTGTGGCAGGGGGTGGAGCTGGAGGAGCTTTAAGGTCCCTTCAACCCAAACCAGGCTGGGATCCTGTGATTTCAGTTCCTATCACACAGAAATCCCCACCCTCTGATGGAAACACCTGGATGGAAAAACCTGCCTCTGCCCCTCTTCCTTGTCTCTGGCCTCCTGTGGCACCCCACTTCAACCCCCTGTGAGCGTGCAAGTGCGGGTGAGTGCACTGGGGTGTGTGGGCAGGCTGGGGCTTTCTTCCGTGGCTGCGTTTCTGGTGCACACAGATGCATGAGCTGGTTTCATTTCCTCCCAGGTCGGCTCTGCTCAGGGACCGTGTGAGGATGAGCCCCTTCCCCCCCACCCCGGTGCCCCATGAACCCACCAGGTCCCAGGGGCAGCTTGGGGCAGCAAAGGCTCTGGGCTGCCCAGCTCCACCAGCAGGTCCTTGGCTCTTTCTTTTCTACAGGAACAAGGATGTGTTCCCTAAAGAGAGGCTGGGCTTTGCAACCCACCCCACTGGCCTCTGCAGTCCCTTTGTTCCCATCACAGACATCTCCATCACCTCTTCGTGGTCCCCTCATCCCAGGGAGAGCATCCTCCCCTCATAGCCACACAGGGCTGGTACTCTGGAGTGTCTTTGTGAGCTTTCATCCCTTATCCAGCAGGAGAGGAGCAGAGACGGTGGGAAGAGTTCCTGCCCGTTCCCTCCCCAACCTCCTTGAAGGTACCACACTCAATGTGTGATCTCTTCCCATGCAATGATGCTCTCCAGAGCCTCCCTGGCCAGCGGAGCTGCTGGCATTGTCCTCCTCCCCAACTGGATGGGTTTGGGGCACCTATGGTTCAGCAGCGGGATGCTAAAGCATGGGGTGAAGTGAGGGGTAGCCAAAAAGTGGAGGGAGGCCGGTGCCTGGGCTTCCTGCTCTGCCCTAAGGGGGCGAGGAAGTGACAACCAGCAGCCACCTCGGTGTGGGTGCTGAGGCACCTTTGTACCTTGGTGTTCCAGCGAGGCCTCCCAGTGAGAAGGGGGGGCTCCGAGTCCTGCCCAGCACCCATGGGCCTGTGCCTTTCCCCAGGGATGGAGCAAACCCCGACCATCCCAAGGGACCCACGCGGTGGTGGATAAGGAAACACTGCAGGATGCCCAAGCACTGTTTCCTCTCTCCCATCCCTCCTTCCACGCTGCTCCCTTGCTGGAACAACCCCGACACCTCAGGCAGGTTCTCAGGCCTGGCCACACAGTGCCTGCAGTGCAAGGTACCCACAGCTTCCCACCCCACTGCAGCTGTGCCCTGACACCCTCACCCCATCAGCAGCATCGCTGTCATTATCATCACGATTGCTGTTACTGTTGCTGTGGATGTTATACCATAGAAACATAGAACTGTAGATTGGTTTGGGTTGGAAGGGACCTTAAAGATCATTTCACATTATATCACATCATAGCATAGCACGGATCATACATTATGAGTAAATTATATTGTATAATTGCATGTAACATTATATTATTTATATGTTATATAAATTACTATGTCATACCATATCTTAATTAAATTATGCTACATTATATCAGGTTATACATAAGAGGATAGGAAAGGATATCCCATGGCAGAGGGGTTGGAACCAGATGATCTTAAGGTCCTTTCCAACCCTAACCATTCTATGATACAATATCACATAATTTATTATATCATATATCATTAGTATATTGTATTATATTGCATTGTTATTATATTATTATTGTTATAGGATATAGTATGTAGTATGTTGTATACGTAGCCTATATACTACATACATATATAGCATATATAGTGTATATGCTATATATAGTACATAGTATACACGATATACTACAGACTACACACAATATAGTACAGTAATAGTACAGTATTTTGATGGCGTTTCGCTACTTGCACATTTCCCTGCTATTTCTCGCTGGCTCCGCAGCAGCAGCCGCTCTTCACGTGTATTTCAACGCTCTTTCGGTACCGCCTCAGCGCAGTTCCGCGCCCACCGAGCAGGCACCCGCGGGGGGGGGAGGCAGGAGCACAGCGGAGGGGCTCGATGCGGGTCCCGGTGCCGGTCCCGGTGCGGGTGCGCCGGCCCCCGGCAGGTGGCGGCCCCGCTCCGCCCCGCTCCGCTCCGTTCCGCGCCGCTCCGCTCCGAGCCGTGCCGGCGCAGGCGCGCTCCCATTCCGGGCGCCGCTTCCTCCCAGCAGGCCCCGCCGCCCCGGGCGGACCCCGCTCCCCCCTCCCGGCCCAGCCCGGCCCGACCCGGGCTGCGGACGCTCCGCTGCCCGCCCCCCCCCTTCCCCAGCTCCCAGCACCCGCCCCCCCCACCCCTTCCCCGCTCCCCTCCCGCCGCAACGGGCTCGGCCCCGCCGGGCGGCGGCGGCTCCGGCTCCGGCTTCCTCCGCCCCTTCCGCCCCCCCCCGCGCCCCCCCCGCCGGCCCAGCCGAGCCCGGAGGCCCCCGGCAGCGCCGCATGGAGCAGCCGGCGGCGGGCTGAGCCCCCTGCCCGAGGGAGGTGAGTGCCGCGCCGGGGGGCGGGGGGGGGGACGCGCACGCACGTACCGGGGTGCCCGCACACCCCCCCCACACGCACACACACACACCGGGCCGGGGGTCGCGTCCCCACGGCGGGGGCAGCGGGGCCGGGCCCGGCCCGTCCGCCCAGCACAGACAATGGGGCCTGCGGGGGGGCACGGCCGTGCTGCCTGACCCGGCACGGGTGACCCCGGCCCCCAGGGACACCGGCACCTCCGGCCCCGGCCACGCAGGGAGCCAGGGACCCCCGCAGCATCCCCTGCCCCCGGGGGGGGGACCCGCCGCCCGGCCAGGGGCTGGCACCGCTTCTCTTCCCTCCTCCCGCCCCATCCCCGTCTCCATCCCCACGCTCGTCCTCCCGCCCCGTCCCCATCCTCATCCCATACAAAGGCCGGGCCCGTTTGGGTTGCTGCTGGCGGGGTTTTTGAGAGCGTTTGGGGCGGAAGGAGGGAGCTGGGGCCGGGCGTCGGAAGGGGCTGGCAGCAGGTTTTTAGTTTTTTTTCCCCTAATTTTATGTATTGATGTTCATGTTTCTGGTCCCCGAGGCGGGGATGGGTTATTTATAGCAGCGGCTGTTGCCCGTCGGTTGATCGAGAGTGAAAGGGGCTGTGCCGATGCGCGGGGAGAAAAGTCACACACAATAACTCCAACCTGAGGTGCAAGGGCTGGGCAGCGCGAGGAGGGGTATGGCTGCTTCCCTTCCCAGCAGAGGGGAGCTCAACCCGGCTTCCCTCTGGAAGAGCCCATCCCGATCCCTGCCAAGGCAGAGAGTGGCCGGAGAGGACCGTGGGAGCACAGCGGAGGGATGCAGGGAGCATCCCTTGGGTACCAGTTCCTCACCCTTCATCGGCGCGATGGTGGTGATGAAGCAAAGCCTCATCAAGGGGAGCAGCACTGGAACAATCCCCCTGGGAGCACGGGGAGGTTTGGGGTGCTCCTCACTCTGCTTTCTCCCCCCCTCATCTTTTCAGTTTGGGGCGGGTGTTTGCAATGGAAACCCTTTGAACCGTGTCCCAAGCGGCTTCACCATGTGCTGCTCCCCAAGGATGCCCTGACACCCCCCAGGACATGTAAGGTCTCCCTGGGAAGGGATGCTGGGGTGATGTGTGGGATAAGGAGGGCGGAAAATCACCCTGATGGGTTGGTTTGTGTAGGAAAGATGACAAGGAACAGCCCTTTGCCATGGGGAGGCCGGGCGCAGCATCTCTCCAGCCCTCCACCTGCCTCCCCTCGGCACCTTCTTAGGCCTGAAGGGCAATATCTTCCCTTGAAGAGAAGCATAAAGAAATGAAAGCAAGAAAAGGAAAGCCCCCCCCTGCCTTTCCAGCCACGCTGGGCCGGGGGAGCAGCAGCGGAGCCCTGCGAGCGCAGCCAGCTTGCTGATGAGATAAAGGAAGAACGTTTGTCTTTCGATCAGAGTAATCGTAGGTGTTACTTGTAATAACAGGAGATAAGATCTTTTGGAGAGTGTGAGGATGTTGTCTGGGTTGGGGTTGGGTTGGGTTATTTTTGGTGAAGTTTAAAGAAACTCGAGTTGTTGCGGATTGGAGATGTTGCAGTGAGGTGCATGTGGATGGTGCCTGCACCCTGAATTCCATGGGAGTGAAGCTTTGCTACCATCTACAACTCAGCTTGATTTAGCTGGGGCTGGGCAGGGGCTGCTCCCTGTTTCCCTCCAGCTAAGTGGGTTTGAGGTGGAAATGTGGCATCTTTCCTTCAACCCATCCCTTGGTGCCAGTGGGATTTGGTCCAGGGGTCCCAAATTCCGCTGGGTGCCGGTCCCAGCCTGCCCATGGGTCTGGCGCAGCATGATTTTGGCTGGTGATTGACAAGAGGAACGGTTTCCCTGGTGTTCTTCGGATTATCAGGGTACCTGTGGTATTCACCATTCCTGCCCTGCCCGCCTTCCCCAGCTCTTCCCTATGAACCGGGCTTCCCAGAGGGAAAGCTGGGAGCGGGGAGGCAGCGGGAGTGAATCTTGGCCCTTCCCGGTGCACAACGTGGGGCTGAGGTCCCTTGCCTGGCCAGAGCAGAGGTGCTCGGGCAGAGGAAGGGCACTCTGGCTGCTTCCCGATGGCAATGGGGATGGGATGTTTCCAGGGGGAGTGAAGCCGTCTCCTGGCAGAGCTGAAGAGCCAAACCTGACGCTCGGCTCTGCTGAATCTGCTGGGCGGCTCCCTGGCTATTTTCTTAATGATCATTTATTTGCTTCAAGCTGGCTTCTGCTCCTGCGCATCCTCCTTGTGGGGAGCACCTCTGCTTTGAGAAGAGGCCATGCCCGTGTTCCCGTGCTGGAAAAGCAGGGAGCGATGCTCCCTTGAGCCTCGGGATCCATCGCCGCGTCCTTGTCCCTGCGCCGGCTCCCATCCATGGGGATAAGGTGGGATGGCGGAAGCGAGTGGGGGCACGAGGCTGGGGCCGTGCTGGGTGACAGCGGGTGACGTGCTCAGCAGGAACCGCTGGCTGTCACATGAGGCCACCGCAGGCACAGCGCCTTGGGGGGCCGGGTGGCAGCGGCCTCGCTGCTCTCAGGGGTACAGGGGTTCCTCCTCCTTCGAGGCAGAAATAAGGTAGCGATTAAAGCGAGGTGATGAATAACCAGGCCGCTGCCTAAAAGTCACCTGCGGGAGGTCGGTGACAAGAGACAGGGGGACATCAGGGCAGCCCTGGTGCTGTTAACCACCTCCCCTTGTGCTCTCTTTATGCCAGTGCCACCGCGCGATGTCCGTGATCCAGGAAGGTGCAAACTGCCATGCAGCAGGTTCCTTGTGACAGGGTTTGCTGCGGCAGTTTCCTCTTTAAAGGAGAAAGAAAGTGCTCTTAACGAAGGCCTGAGAGCCCAAAGGCGGGCTGTACATTTTGGAGCCCCTCTGCATTTGTAAGCTCTGAGTGCTGGTGACATTCGTGAGCTGAAAGCCCAAACAACCATCCTTCGGGAGTGGAAAGATCCTGCTCTGGTGCAGGGTGGAAGTGGCTTTTCCAGCCTGGTGGTCCTGGGATGGGTCTTTGGGCGTCTCTTCCAGGTGATGTTCCCTGGCATCCCAACCGAGCTCGTGCGGGTTTTCCAGCTGCGGTCGGATCCAGGGTGAAGCCTCCTCCTGCTGCTTGCTCTCCTTTGGGTAGTTTAGGGTTAGAATCACGACGTCGGAGCGCCCGGGCGGTGGGAAGCACTGACTCAGCACTTTGGGGATGAGCTGGTCCTTGAGCAACACCCGGGGCTTGCTCCTGCTCGGTGCCCCACAGCGTGCTCGGTGGGGAACAGGGGCCGAAAGCCCTGGCAATGGGCAGTTCCCTCTGCAGGGATGCAGAGGCACCTCTTCTTCAACCAATTCCTTCCAGGCGCTAGCCGAGTCCCTCCATGGACTGATGGAGGGGTGTAGTTTGTTCCCAGTTTTCCTTGGGCTGCGTTTCAGGCTGGTGCTGTCCGGACCCTTTGCTCCACACCAGGTGTAAATTCTGAATTTAACCAAAAATCAGCTTGGAAACGAGTTGCAGATGGGGCAGTTTTGGGGGGCTGCGTTCCCAGCTGCTGCTCCCCAGCCCAGCATCACCCAGCGCTGTGCTCCCTCAGCTCCTGGCCACCTCCATGGCTCTGTTCCCACCTCATGGGTGCCATCAAGTAGGGTTTGGGTGCCGTCTCGAGATGCTGTTCTTCATCAACAGCCCCGTGGCTGGCTGGGAAGAAAACCCAGTGCGTGGGGCCCAGACGCTGTGGTGATGGGCTTCACTGGAAACCCCAGTGCTCACCTTCCGGTCCTCAAACTCTGCCCTTGGGGTGAGTGTCTGAGCCTTGACTTCCCTCTGCTAAAGGGCCCTGTGGCCTGGGGGACGGTGAAGGAGGTGGTGGGAGCGTGATGCCTGTTCCGGATAGTTCTGGGCATGGCTGCGGTGGAGCCGGGGCCGTGTCCGTGCCCGCTCTCTTCCTCCCTGTGGTTCTACCCCTTATCTTCTTCCTCCTCCAGCCTTGCCTCTTGTTTCAGTTCCTCTTTCCCAAGCTATTTTGAGCCGCTGTCAGCCCCAGACCCATGCGATGGATTCATTAGCACCTGGGTGGGTTTTGGGGCAGGGATGCGCTTCCTGCATCCCGCACATCCCGCTCGGTGCCCCCCGCCTGGCACGACCCCGTGCCCCAGCCCAAGAAAGCCTGGTTTGATGCTGGGGACGGTGACTTCATCCCTTCCCCGGGGTCCAAGCAGCGAGCATAAAGGCGGGTTTGTTCCCCTCCCACATGCCGGGGCAGGATGCGACCCAGCCTAGGGCCTCGGGGTGCTGCCGGGGGGGTGGTCCTGCAGGGAATGGATGTGGTTTATTTCCTTTGGATCCCGGGCCTGGGAAGCTCCCGGGGCTGGATGTTTCCACGTGGGGGGCACCAGGCGCTGCGGGAGAGCAGGGCTCTGGCTGCGTCGTCCCCAGTGCTGCAAAGGAGGGATCAGGATACGTCTGGATATGAGCGTGGGGCTTGGGGAAGCTGCGTCTTGCTGGCTGCATCCCTCACGCCTCAGTTTCCCCGTTGGTGCTGCAGGGACCATGAACCACCTCACCGGCAGCCCCTGTGTGTGTGTGTGTGTGTGTGTGCGCCTCCATCCCCATCCCAGCTGAAAAACACCGGCTGAGCTCCCAGGGCTGCCCAAAACCCTCCGAACTGCTTCGGGATGAGGAGGCTCTGCAGGATGAGGCTGGCCTGGGGGGTTTCCAAGGCAGAGGGTTTGGAGCTTCTCACTGCTGGTTCCACCACGATGCAGCAGCCGCCCTGGGCTGGGAAATGGGCTTCAGTGGCTCTTGGAGGTCGTCTCTGCTCCCATCCCATCCCCAGGCACCTCCATCCCTCTGTACCGTCCCGTTTCATCCCTTGCATCCTTGCTGCTGATGCTGCAGTGGTCACGCAGCACGTAAACCTCCGCTCTTAAGAAGCTGGATCCATGCAAATACCTTATAATCCGGGTGAGCAGTTCTGCGCTGGTCCCACTCTCAGCTGAGTGGACCCAGAGCTCTCGCTTCCGCATTGCTCTGGGGACGTGTTGGAAGCAGCACCTTGATCTGTTCCCTTCTTGGTGGTTAAGAGCTGCTGATGTGGCTCTGGCAGCATCCTTTGCAGCAGGGTTCCTTGTGCATCGTCCTTACACAGCCCACCATGCCTGGTTGTGGCTGCCCCATCCCTGGCAGTGTTCAAGGCCAGGTTGGACACAGGGGCTTGGAGCAAGCTGCTCTAGTGGAAGGGTTCCCTGCCCGTGGTAGGGGTTGGAGCTGGATAAGCTTTAGGGTCCCTTCAACCCACACCAGTCTCGGATTCTAAGTTGTCCTTCGCCCCTGCTGCAGGTCTCATGGTACCCAGTGACGTGTCCCCCCTGTGAGAGTCGTGCTCCAGCCTCCTGAGAAGATGTCAGGGATGCAGGTGAGCACCGGGCAGGGATGGAGCGGGCTCTTCACCCGTGCAGCGGTAGCCCCAGGGCTCAGGAGGGACTTGTCCCCATCCCCCTGTGCACTGCAGAAGCCCAGCACTGTGGGGACCTGTGTTTGAGCGTGTCTGTGTCCTTCCCTCCCCATCCCAGCTGAAAACCCCCTCTGGGCTGCCCCAGATCCCCCCGAGTGCTGCAGGTTTAAGTGAATCCCATTGGGTTTGCACCAGGATGTGCTTGGGGGGCGGGGGTGCTCAGCCAGGCTCTGACACCATCCTGCTGTCCCTGGCCAGGCCGTTTGGCCGTCCGGTACAGAATGTATCGCCAAGTACAACTTCCACGGTACCGCCGAGCAGGACCTGCCCTTCAGCAAAGGAGACGTCCTGACCATTGTGGCTGTCACCAAGGTAAGGCCATCACCTCCCTGTGGCAGCGCCCTGCTGCCAGCGCCACACGGGGAGCATCCCTGCATCCCGCCACACGCTGTGGCAGTGCCATCTCCTGGTCCCCATGGACGTCCCGCAGGGCCGGAATGGGGCCACGCGTTTGGTTAATTAACTCATGGCCTCCTTAGTTAAGGTTTCTCCAGATTGGAA
Source organism: Pezoporus occidentalis (assembly GCF_034315485.1). Lineage (NCBI taxonomy): Eukaryota > Metazoa > Chordata > Aves > Psittaciformes > Psittacidae > Pezoporus > Pezoporus occidentalis. The sequence continues at coordinate 1,640,277 of NW_026913415.1, forward strand.
GCCTCTGGAGTGCCTCCTGGGAAGTGGAGGAGATTGGGGAGAGGCTCACATTGGAGCGATGCTTGGTGCCGGGGTGGGAAAGGACAGCGGCCGTGGGTCAGGGGGTTCTGGGGTACCCAACAGCCTGGGAAGGGGGTCGTGGTGGCCCCCATGGGGTTTGCTGCCCCAGCACCCACCTTGAGCTCTGTGGCTGTCCCTGCACACCCCGTCCTGCCTGCGGCTTGGGGTCATGCAGAGCTCGGGCGCGATGCTGCTGTCTCCAGAGGCCGTGGGCTCCTCGTGACGTCTCTGCTGTCCCTGCAGGATCCCAACTGGTACAAGGCAAAGAACAAGGTGGGCCGGGAGGGCATCATCCCTGCTAACTACGTGCAGAAGCGGGAAGGGGTGAAAGCTGGGATCAAGCTCAGCCTCATGCCGTGAGTATCCACTGGGGATTCAGCCATGGGGAATACTGGGGGGGAGCATCCCCACTGCGTCAGACCAGAGATCCAGCTGACCCCGTGTCCAAACAGAATCCCTCACAGGGTTTAGCGAGGTGGGAAGGCAGAAGGAGCAGGGGCCTGGGCTTTCCCAAGTGGATTTGGGATCCAGTGCTGCTGGGGAAAGCTCTGAGCACCTTTGGAGCTGCCTGCAGAGCTGGGGAGGTGGTGGATGGTTGGGTTGGATGCCAAAATAGGTCCTTTCCCCACAGTTATGGTTGTGAAGGCTTCTGGGAGGAAGAAAGGGGTCGGAGTGGGGTCTGTATGGGAGGGGTGGGAGATAGGCAGATGGGTGGATGGATGGGTTTGATATCCCTGCTGCATCCCAGAGCCACCAGTGACCCAGTCGGGAGGAGCCAAGGCTGCTGTGGGGAGGGGAGCAGGACGCCATGGAAGGAGCTGTGTGATGGGGTGCATGGGGGTAGCAAGGAGGAGCATGAGCAAGCTGGCTCCATGCAGGCAAGGGCTGAAGGCTGCTCCACGTCCCCATCCCAAACACGTCCCAATGCTCACCCTGCCCTGTGTGCCCCTTGCAGGTGGTTTCATGGGAAGATCACTCGGGAGCAGGCGGAGAGGCTGCTGTACCCCCCCGAGACGGGGCTGTTCCTGGTGCGGGAGAGCACCAACTACCCCGGGGACTACACGCTGTGTGTCAGCTGCGAGGGGAAGGTGGAGCACTACCGCATCATCTACTCCTCCAGCAAGCTGAGCATCGACGAGGAGGTCTACTTCGAAAACCTCATGCAACTGGTGGAGGTGAGGGCCCACTGCTCCTGTCCCCCTCGGCCAGCATGGGGACCATAGGCGTGAGACTGGGGGAGATGGGGCATATGGGTCTGAGCTCCCACCCAGAGATGGTGGGGCCTTCTCTGCCCACCCCATGGGGCAAAGTGGAGGACGGGGACAGGATAAAGGCGGTGGCTGGATGGGCAGGAGGAGGCATTGGGACCCCCCACGCTCCCTCTATGCTCCATCCATGGCCTTGTGCTGCCACCTGGTGGGATCCCAGAGCCTGGCATCGCCTTGGTGGGGATCCCCCCCACCCCACTGCGATGTCCCCGTGTCCCCTCCCCAGCATTACACCACGGACGCAGATGGGCTCTGCACCCGCCTCATCAAACCCAAGGTGATGGAGGGGACGGTGGCAGCGCAGGACGAGTTCTCCCGCAGTGAGTGGCCGTGCCCCTTCCCCGGCTCCTGGGGACCCCCCACCAGCACCCCCTCACCCTCCTCCTCCCTCTCGCAGGCGGCTGGGCCCTCAACATGAAGGACCTCAAATTGCTGCAGATCATTGGCAAAGGGGAATTCGGAGGTAAGCCCCAGCGCTGTGGTGGCCCTGACTTGTGGGGGGGAGGAGGCTCTGCAGCCCCCCCAGGGTGATGGTGGGGCCCTGGGAGGCCGGGATGCTTCCCAGTGTCTCCTGTGCCCGTCTCTCCCGGCCTGCAGACGTGATGCTGGGGGATTACCGGGGGAACAAAGTCGCCGTGAAGTGCATTAAAAATGATGCCACAGCTCAAGCCTTTCTGGCGGAGGCATCCGTCATGACGTGAGTGTTACCGGGGGGCACAGCGCAGGGGAGCGGGCTCTTCTGTCCGTATACGTAGGGGTGGGTGGTCCCCAGCGTCCTATGGGGACTGTGGGACCCCTTCTTCACCCCAGCCCCTTACCCTGAGCCCTCCCGTGCCTCGCAGGCAGCTCCGACACAGCAACCTGGTGCAGCTCCTGGGGGTGATCGTGGAGGAGAAGAGCGGCCTTTACATCGTCACTGAGTACATGGCCAAGGTGAGACCCCCACGCCCTGTCCCCTCTGTGTCCCCACCAGGGTTCACCCCACAGACCCAACTTGGGTGGCATTGCCCTTGGGCCACCCTGGTGGTTGGAGTTTGTGTGTCCCATTGCTGGCTCCGAGGGAGGGATGTCGTCCCACGCAGGAGGGGCAGTAGGTGGGATGCTGACCCTGATGGCATCGTGAGACCCCGCTTGCAGCACTGTGTGTGGTTCTGGTGTCTTCAATACAAGGGCATGGAGCTGTTGGAGCAAGGCCAGAGGAGGGTCATGATCAGGGGCTGGAGCAGCTCCCGTATGGAGCCAGGCTCAGAACACTGGGGCTGTTCAACCTGGAGAAGAGAAGCTGCGTGGAGACCTCAGAGCAGCTTTCAGTGTCTGAAGGGGGCTACAAGGATGCTGGAGAGGGACTCTTCATCAGGGACTGTAGTGATAGGACAAGGGGTGATGGGTTCAAACTGAAACAGGGGAAGTTCAGGTTAGATCTAAGGCAGAAGCTCTTCCCTGTGAGGGTGCTGAGGCGCTGGCACAGGGTGCCCAGAGAAGCTGTGGCTGCCCCATCCCTGGCAGTGTTCAAGGCCAGGTTGGACACAGGGGCTTGGAGCAAGCTGCTCTAGTGGAAGGTGTCCCTGCCTGTGGCAGGGGTTGGAACTGGATGAGCTTTAAGGTCCCTTCCAACCCAACCCCTTCCATGATTCTATGATCTCCATCCCTCCAGGGCAGCCTAGTAGACTACCTGCGGTCGCGCGGGCGGTCGGTCCTCGGTGCAGACTGCCTGCTCAAGTTCTCCTTGTAAGTACAGGCCCAAGCACCAAGGGTTGGCCGTGCCCACCACCCTGACCCGCACCCAGCAGCCTTCTGGGGCCTCCTCGCTGACCCCCTTCCCTCCCCACCCCAACCAGAGATGTCTGTGAAGCCATGGAGTACCTGGAAGCCAACAACTTTGTCCACCGGGACCTGGCGGCGAGGAACGTGCTGGTCTCGGAGGACAACATCGCGAAGGTCAGCGATTTTGGGCTGACCAAGGAAGCCTCCTCCACGCAGGACACGGGGAAGCTGCCTGTGAAGTGGACAGCACCAGAAGCACTTAGAGAAAAGGTGGGTGAGCGGGGAATGGATTGATAAAAGGCAGAAGCTCTTCCCTGTGAGGGTGCTGAGGCGCTGGCGCAGGGTGCCCAGAGAAGCTGTGGCTGCCCCATCCCTGGCAGTGTTCAAGGCCAGGTTGGACAGAGGGGCTTGGAGCAAGCTGCTCTAGTGGAAGGGGTCCCTGCCCGTGGCAGGGGTTGGAGCTGGAAGAGCTTTAAGGTCGTTTCCAATGCAAACCATCCTGGAACTCTATGATCCCCTCAGGATGAGGATGTGATGGAGGCTCATGGAGAGGGCTGCACCCTGCGCTCCCCCCAACTTTTCCATTCAGAGATGGTGCTTGAGCCCCAGTCCCTGCCGTCTGACCCCTAAGACCAGCGGCCCTGAAGATCTGTCACCCCCATCCCTACCTGACCCCTCTCACGAGGCTTCTCTCCCTCCAGAAATTCTCCACCAAGTCAGACGTGTGGAGCTTCGGGATCCTCCTCTGGGAAATCTACTCCTTCGGGCGAGTGCCTTATCCAAGAATTGTGAGTGAGGACCATCCCCATCCGCTCAGGGCTGGGTGTGCGGAGGGGGCACCCCACCCCGTCCCCATCCTGACTCCCTCCCCTGTCCCCCCAGCCCCTGAAGGACGTGGTACCCCGCGTGGAGAAGGGCTATAAGATGGATGCTCCCGACGGCTGCCCCGCTGTCGTCTACGAGGTGATGAAGAAGTGCTGGACGCTGGACCCCGGCCACCGGCCGTCCTTCCACCAGCTCCGTGAACAGCTAGTGCATATCAAAGAGAAGGAGCTCTACCTGTGAGGGGGGGCACCGGGAGCGGCCAGGAGGGAGCCCTGGGGGTGCTTCAACCCCCCCCCCCCCCCCCCCCAATTCTCCCGGTTGCTTCCAAACTTCCAAATCAATCTGTTTTTATTATTACTTTTTATTTTTTTCCCAGGTTTTGGGGTTTTTTGGGGGTCTCCCACGTTCTTTTTTTTGTTTGTTTGTTTGTTTTTTGAGGGGGGTGGGATTTTTGTTTTCAAAATGTGGGGGTTTTTTTCGTTGTTGTTGTTGGGGTTTTTTTCACTGTTTTTTATGATTTGCAGCAGGGCCCAGCCCCGCGCTGGCGTTTTCCTAAAGTACGAATCTTATTTTTTAATGTAATTAAAAGAAAACACAAAAAAAAAAAAAGAGAGAAGAAGAAGGAGGAGGAGGAGGAGGAGGATAGAAGAAGAATAATAATAAACTCAGCCAATGAACCGGACACACGGCAAGGAAACCCCAGCGACAGAAGTGATGGTTACAGGGGAGCCGCCGCCGAGCCGCGGCCCCGCGAGCCGCTTTCCTTTTGGGTTGTTTTGCTTTAAACTCGTCGCAATGTTTGCATGCTGTCTCCAGAGGCCTTTTTTTCCAGTCCTGTCCAGTGCTTTATTCTCATGTAATGCTACCGACTGTGAGATTCAACCTGTAATAAAAAACAGAACACGACAACCAAACCCCTGCCCGACGCACGCGGCGCATCCTGCTCGCTGCTCCCCGGCAGGCACTGCAGAGCTGGGGTGAGCAGCTTGGCTCCATCCTGCCCATGAGAGCAGGTGAGGATGGTGCTGCTAAAGCTTCCCTTTAAGCCAGGCTTCATCTTCCACCTTTGGCTGCCCCATCCCTGGCAGTGTTCAAGGCCAGGTTGGACACAGGGGCTTGGAGCAAGCTGCTCTAGGGGAAGGTGTCCCTGCCCGTGGCAGCGGTTGGAGCTGGAGGAGCTTAAAGGTCCCTTTGGCACAAACCAGGCTGGTTTCTCTGCTTGGACAAAGTGGTGGAAGATCTGGGGATACCTTCTGGGGCTTGTTCCCTCTCCTGCTTGTCTCAGCCAAGGAGCTGAAGCCATCTGTGCAATGGGACTCCCCAGATCCTGCACCCTGAAGGAGGTGTCCCTATGGAGTCCCTGCTGCCTTGAAGGATGGAGGTGGTGTCTGGCAGGATTCTAACAGTTCCCTTCATCCACAGAGAATTATTCAGTGTTAAACGATGCGCAGGGCATCAGCTTTACCGGCTGCACAAACTGGAGTCAGGAGCTCTGGGTCTGCTTTGGGTGAGGATGGAGACTGAGATTCCTCTTGGCAGGAATGATCGAGGGAAAAATAGGAAGCACTGGGAGAGCAGGTATGGCTGAGGTCGGGGTGGGAAGGAGGATGGAGTGACACAGCAGTGGTACCTGTGGCAGTCCAGTGCTCCTGCCCCTGAGACAGGACAGGGATGTGCTGCGGCTTGATCCACCACAGGTTTTATTTCCCCTGGACTAACCCCTGCATCCCCCATTCCTCCTAGTGCTCCAGCAGGCCCCAGCCATATAAGCAGCTTTACTTTTGGGGCTTATGAAGATTAAAGTCATTTACAGGCAAAGCCTGCAAGGAAGATGCTGTTGAAATGGTGAGCTATACTCAGCACCTTCTTGTGATGGTGGCGAAACCCTAACCCAAAACTCAGCCAGACCGTGGGTTTTCCTCTAAATGGCATCGACTGCCAGGTCTGTGCTCATCAGCCCCATGGGCAGAGGGGAGCTTTGGAGGGGTTTGGTGCCATGATGGCATCCTCAGGGGCTGCTGTAAGAAATCCTTCTCACTGCAGGAAGGAGGCTGAGCCCTGCCAAGCCTCTCCTGATGCCAGCCCCTGTACCTCGGTTCCCCCATGCAGGGCTGTTTGCTCCTGACTCCTGTCGCTGGGTCTCCCCCACTCCGGGCTGCTGCCCATTGATGCCCAGCCAAGGACAGCCTGTATCCCACAAGGTGCTTTCTCCTTAGGGACTGGGGTCTGTTCCCTTCATCTCTGAACGCATCAGCAGCCTCGGGGGGATCCAGGCTGCCGGCTCCTGCGTGACGCCCGGGGGCTGCTGTGTCCCTCGGGTGCTGGCTCACAACATGTCCCCTCTTCCTCCTCCTCCTCCTCTTCCCATCAGCGACAGGGAGATGGGCACTGGGCCCAGTTGTGTCAGCTCCCATCCTGCCTCAAGTTCTCAGTGTGAATCATAGCAGCAGGCAGGGAGTGATGGCTGCTGAGCGCCGGGGTGCCCGTGACACGGCACAAAGGGACTTGCTTTGCCTCTCCCTCTGCCTTTGCCGCACGGCTTGCCAGGAGGAACAGCTCCTGCGAACCAGCCCCTGGCTCTGGGGCAGAAGGAGCTTTGCTTTTCCTTCCCTATCCCGGCTCCTTCACCTGCTTCCTCCTGCTGCCTCTTGGAGCAGCCTGTCCCATCCCTGCTCCCAGCAGAGATGCTCTGACCTTTAGCTCTGACCCTTCCCTACATCCCAGCCCTGCCTTCCCCCCTTACCCCAGGGGTGCAGGGAGCCTTCCCCTCCCTCAACAAACTTCAAAGGGAACCGAAGCGCCCATCTGTTCCCAGCGCAATTCCAGCTGCAATTCCTCGCTGCTTCCCATTTCCCAGGGCTGCAAAGCATCCATCCCAAGAGAAGGGGGTGCACGGTGCCCCCTCCCAAGCTGCCCTAATGCCTAACCCAGTGCTGCTGGGAGCAAGCTACCCGCTCCCATGATGGCCGGACAAGGCTCCTTCTGCTCCATCCCTGATGCACGGGCTTCCAGAGCCCTGGCATCTGTGCCCTGCCCGCACGTCCGTGTCCCCCCCCCCGCACGCCTGCCTTTATCACCAGCACTATTTATAGCACAAAGCCGTTCCCAGCACGGCTCCGCGCCGTTCACCTCATCCCGCTCTGCCTTTTCCTTCGGAGCGCTCCAGGAAATGAAGGCAAGGCTGGAAAGATCCCCCGTGGGAAAGCTGTGCGTGTGTGTGTGTGTGTGTTCCGGCTGGCGTGTGCCTTTGCTCCGGGCTGGCTCCGCACCACCGGCAGCGAGGCAGCACATGGTGTCCCCATGTGCCTGTTTACATGCTCCGTGTGTCTGTCCGGCTGGATTTGTGTCACTGCTTGGGTGCAGGCTCTGCCAACCCGCACCCCAATCACCTCCCTCTTCTTCCTCCTCACCCCCCCAAACAGCATGGCTCCTCGGGCAGGGGTCACAACCCCCCTGGCCTGTGCTGTGACCTCCTCCCGTGCCTCATCACCCTCCTCTTCTGGGGATGCGCCCACAGCATCCCAAAGCCTGCATCCCTTGGGCAGAGGCTGCCTGTCCCTTCGCACAGCCCCGTCAGGGCCGTTCCCATCCTACACAAAGAAATCCTGCCCTCAAACACTGAGTCTGGGCAGCCCATGCTCAGCCCCATGATGATATAAAGGGGATCAGAGGGAATTTGGGGAGATCTCAGCAGCATCCCAGCTTCCCTTCCCAGGTCCCACAGAGGGGATGCTCTGCTAGGCCAGCCCAGGGCCATTATCAAGCTATGTCTATCATTCATTATCAAAAAAATGCTAGAAATGTAAAAAGACTGTAATAAAGTAAAAATACTGTAATAATGTAAAAGTATTTTGTATTTCTAGAGAGGAGATGGGCATGACCCTGTGAAGGACCTTGTGACTTCTCCCTCCTGAGCACAGACAGTGATGTCCACGCTGAGGGCAGCTCTGCTGCCACCCCACAGCTCGGGATGCAATTAAACACGAGGGGGTTTGAAAAGGAGTAAGTGTTCATGATGTGTGACAGAGCCTACGTGGTAAACCACTCTCCTTGAATAAAACGAAGGCTTAGCATCAAATAAGAAGAGAAATGACCCTCCCCCCTTTGGGACCTCGTCTTAGGCGATGACAACAGATTTTTGGCCCTCAGAGGCTTGGTTCTATAGGAGTTGGAATGTTTCACATGGAAATGGCTTCCCTAGGTCATGACAAGGCAGCTCTGATTTCATTTCCACACCATGCTGTGTTGCATTGCACCTTCCGCAGCCAAGGCAAACTCCAGATGCATTTCACTTCATTGAATTACATCTGAGTACAACGAAAGGAAGTCATTCATTTGATCATTTACACCACCCTCTCCCTACCCTGCTCTATTCCCTGTATTGGTGACACAGCAGCACTTTTACCCCTGCGAGTGCTGGGCAGAAGGGAACCCGCTGCCCTTTGAAGGGATGTTACGTCAAGAGCTCAGATCGGGTTGGACACAGGGGCTTGGAGCAAGCTGCTCTAGTGGAAGGGGTCCCTGCCATGGCAGGGGTTGGGGCTAGATGAGCTTTGAGGTCCTTGCAATACAAACCATTCCATGCTTCTATTATGTTCTAGCTATATTCTATGATATTTTCTCTTGAGCTCTTGGCAGCTGAAGCTCATGATGGTTCCAGACAGCTCCAGGACCCTCTGGCCAAGCTCTCCCTCACAAGATCCCACTGCATTTGACCTCAGCACTTCAGCACCTCAGTATCTTCTTAACAGCTTCTTCATAGCTGTCACGGAGTGATAGTTGCCTTCTTACAGCTAAAGGAGTTTACAGAGAGGAGCTGATTGAACCAATAAGGGCACACAACACACCTACACCACCTCTCTCTGTTTCAGCTCAGAGTATTAGCATTAGCATTAGTATTAGTATCAGTATCAGTATTAGTATTAAAGTGTAATCAGAGCCTGTTCTATTGCTCTTTTGCTGCTGGGGACCTCCAAGAAAGGGGTCAGGTGTTCCCCACTGTCCCCAAGGCCACTCTACCACTGGCCAGAGCTCCTGCCTGGTGGATGCTGAGCTCCCAGCTCCACCCCAGCTGCCACCATCACGGATGGATGTCACTGTGCCTTATCCCTGTGCCCGGAGCAGGCGGCTGCCCTGATGTGGCAGTGATGGGAGGAATCCTGGTCAGTTCTGGTCCCCTGCAGGGATCTCTGGAGCATCACATAAAGCCCTGCATGAGGGGAGAGCATCCAGCTGCTGCTTTGGAGCCAGTTCTCCTATTACCTGGCAAGGAGAGCTGAAATGATCCCTCTCACCGTGGCAGAGGAAACCAAACTGCTTGCATCCTATTCAAATCAGGTGTCAACGCTGAGAGAGGATCCTCTTAACTTCCACCGGCTTGTCTGAGGCTGGCTGCTACCGGGGGACGTTTCATCTCCCTCCCGTCTAATCCAGGCAGATGTGTGATATAGCATAAGCTAATATAATAGGTCATGCAAGGATTTACATCTCATTACTGCAGGTTAGAGTCCTGGCAGGGAGGATGACTCACTCTGACTTGAATATATTGAGGGGATAAGGAACAGTTCAGCTGCCCGAAGAAGAGCAGATGGGGAAATCAACTACCTTGAAGCATTCCCAACCCTCCGAAGGCCCTTTCTCCTCTATCTGCCTCCAGATGGGACACTGGCCCTCTGGAAAGAGCCTGGGCCAAGGAGCCAGAGGGATTGGAGAGCTTCCATCAGCTGCAAGAGCTCCTTTTGCCCTTTGCTGCATCCCTATAGAAGCAGCTCCATACCCCGTGCAGGTATTCACATGCTCATTTTCACCTAGCTGCCTTGGCCGAGCACTGCTGCTCATCACGAGCTGCTTCCTCTCTGTCTCTCAGACAGGGAGGCTACAGGGGAGCTGACCTATCCAACCCAGCTGGAAAAAATCGGTCCTGACTTCAAGTCTCTTGCTGTTAGTGAGTGCTTAGACAGAAATCCGGCCTGAGCAACGCTCCCAGGACCAGCCGCATCCAGAGCCTGCTCTGAACCAGCCCGGGGCTCAAGCCTGCCCTGGGCATGGGACACGAGCTGGGGTGCTTTTCCTGCCCTCTGCCCCTCTTTCCCCCAGTCCTTGGCTGATGGACAGCCAGAACTTGGACACGCTGTTTCCAATGGGACGCCAAGGAAAATAGCCAAGACAAATATGGGATTTATTCCCGATTTAGTTTCCCTTTAAGCCACGTTTCTGCCTGGTGCCACCTTGGGCGAGGGGGGAAGGGAAAAGATGGCCCCATTCCCCCTCCCTCCTTCACTTCATCGCCTCACAGCTGTTCCAGCATTTTTAATCTGCAGAGGTTCTCTTAAATTTGGGCAATGCGATGATTTCCCAGAGCCGGGATTGGGGTTTGAAGCTGCGCTGGTTTTCTCATGAGCAGAGAAGGGGAAAAGGGAGAAATGCCCGTGAAAGCCAGGCTGGCCATCTGGAAGGGAGGTGCGTTTCTGATGCCATTAATTGCTCACTCCCTAAGGCCCCTGGTATGGCTGCAGTCAAGGGAGACCGCAGGAGTGGGAAGTGGGAGTGGGGGCAGGATGGGAGCCAGGAAAGCTGGAGGGGCCGAGGGAATTACACAACGAAATCAATGCCTGCTCTGACCTCAGCCTATTGATTTAGGCGACTGATGGACGCGTGGGTCCCTGGGTTGCACATCAGCGGGTGTGAGCTTTAATGGCAATTAATACCATTAGTAGGAACGAGAGGAAGAAGGATTTGGGCACGGCAGCCCTTAGCTCTACAAGCAAACAACAGTTGCTCCCTGTGCACGGCACATATGGCTTTCACAGGGTGTTAAATCCGGCTTTTCCCCCGCCGCACCAGGCCGATGGGGACAGACGGGAGAAGCGCCTCGCTCCTTGTGCCCGCTGCCGGCCACGGGCGCAGGGGGACGCCGGGCTCGGGGCGCGGGGGTCGGGCGGAGCTCACGGCATCCCCCGGGGCTGGGGCCGGGGGGGCGGCGGCGGCGGCTCCGCCTCTGCCTGGCGGGGGGCGGCGGGGCCGGGGCCGGGGCGGTGCTGCCGCCCCGCACACACCGGAGCTGTCCGCGGCACGGTGCTGCAGAGCCCGCCCGGCCCCGGCCCCGGCCCCGGCCCCGCCATGGGGACACGCTGAGCACCGGAGCGGGGACCCGGCAGAGAGGGAGCTCGGCGCCGCTGCACCCCGGCTCCTCAATCACCCCGTGCCCCGCATCCCAGGAACTCGGCTCTGCTCCATCCCGGCTCCGCAGTAACGCCGGGAGCTCACCCCCGCAGCATCCCGGGTAACCCCGTGCTCCGGCATCCCTTGAACTCAGCTCCGCTGCGCCCCGCCTCCTCAATCACCCCGTACTCCAGCATCCCAGGAGCTCGGCGCCGCTGCACCCCGGCTCCCCGCTAATCCGGTGCTCCGGGAACTCACTTCCACAGCATCCCGGCTCCCGGGTATCCCCGTGCTCCGGCGCTCCGGGACTCGGCTCCGCTGAGCCTGGCTCCTCAATAACCCCGTACTCCTGATCCCCGGGAATCCGCACCACATCTCCCCGGCTTTCCGGTAACTCCCGCTACCCCAGCACCGAGTACACCTCGGCTCCTCCTGACTGTGCATCCCCACCCTGACCCCTGCACCCCATCTCCCCGTTGACCCCGGGTCTCCCAGCACCCCATCTCCCCGGCACCCCTGCTCCCCCCGGGACCGCGACCATGGCGTTCATGGTGAAGAGCATGGTGGGGGGGCAGCTGAAGAACCTGACGGGCGGCCTGGGCGGCGAGGAGAAGAGCGAGGGCGAGAAGTCCCCGGCCGAGGCGCAGGGAATGACCCGGGAGGAGTATGAGGAATATCAGCGGCAGCTGGTGGAGGAGAAGTAAGTGAGCCCTGCGGCGGGCACCGGGGTGTGGGGTGCCCCCTCTGCAGCCCCACGCATTGGAGCCTGGGGGGGGGGGGACGGACAGCGCTGGGGACAGCAGGGCTATGAGGGACTCTAATGAACCCCCTAATCCCTTAATCCGCTTCCTCGCCCGGGAGATGGGATTGTTTCCTCCTTTCGGGATGCACTGGGAGGGGAGGAAGTGGTGGGGAAATGGGGCTTTGCGGAGGGGATGGGGGGTACCCGGGCTGTGGGGGGGGGGATGTTCAGACCCCGGTAACTGCCCCCTGTGGTTCACAGGATGGAAAGAGATGCCCAGTTTGCCCAGCGCAAGGCGGAGAGAGCCACGGTCAGGTCCCACTTCCGAGACAAGTACAGGCTCCCCAAGGTACTGCCCTGCTGGGCATTGGGGGGGGGGCACCCCAGAGCAGCCACCGGGGGGCTCTGTGCATGGGGAAGAGGCACCACAGCTCTTGGCTGGGGGGGGCTCCGAACTACAAAGCCCAAATGCAAACCAGTTTCCCCCCAAAGCACCCTCCCATGTGAACCCTGGCCCCTTCCAGTCACCCCTGAGCACCGCAACCCGCACAGAGGGACCCCCAGCACCCCCTCAGCCGTGCTTCATCCCCATTTTCCTCTCTTTTGCTCCCTAAACCCAGCTGGATGAGGGGAAGCAGCCGTCACCCCGGGCTCTCAGCCCTGTAGCTGGGAGCGGAGCTGGAATTACACCTTCCCGGCTGGATTAGCCCTCTCCTCTGCCCGGATTATTTGGGAAACACTTCCTACCTAAAGCCCTGTTTTGGAGTTTCCATTCTGGTGATGAACGATTCACCAGGAACAATCCAATCAAGGCAGAATTCAGCTATTCTTGGACCTGCTACAAGCTCTTCTCCCCCCAAACCCCCCATTCATTCAGCAGGAGCCTCAGTGGTGAATACTCTAAATTGGAGCCAGGCTAATATTAGTTGGGAAAGGTCTGCCCAGCCAAGTGGCATTGTTCAGACTATTTGTTAGTGCTCAGCACCCCCTGCTCCAAACACCCCTTGTATTGCCATGGAATAAACAGCTGGAAAAGGAATCTTTCCCCTGCCAAAAGCGAGAAAAGGCAGAACGGGACCGAGATTCCCTTTGCTCTCTGGGGGAAAGCGGGATTAGCTCAGCTCTGGCCCCCGATCCTTATCCTTTCCATGCTGGAGATGTCCCTTCTCATCTTCTGACAAGTTTCTTTTGCTCATCACTGATGCTGCTTGGCAGCCCGGCTGCCTCTTGCCGTGCCTTCCTGTGGCTCTGTAGCCCTGCTCTCCGTGGGCACAGCCGTTGAGTGTACGTGGAACTTAACCGGGTGCTAAACATCCCCAGCACCAGTTTACACCAATGCTTGCACCCTGGGGTCCCTTGGTGTGCGCCCAGGCTCTGCTCACCCGCATCCCCTCGGGGTCAGCATCCTACCCACAGCACGAGCGCGGCTGGCACCCCGCAGGGACCATCCCACATGGACCTGAGTGCAGGGAGACAGCTCAAAGCCCACGCTCTGGAGCACTGTGAGCCCTTCACGTGCCCTCAGCGCCTGCAGAGCCCCCCCGTGCCACCCCCTGACCTCCGCCTTGCCCATTGCAGAACGAAACGGATGACAACCAGATCCAGCTGGTGGGAGGTGACGTGGAGCTGCCCAAGGAGCTGGCCAAGATGATCGAGCAGGACAACGAGGAGGAGGAGGAGAAGAACTCGGTTATCGGCCAGCTCAGCAACATCCAGAACCTGGACCTCGACTCCTTGAAGGACAAAGCCTCGGCCACGCTCGAGGACCTGAAGCAGTCGGCTGAGAAGTGCTCCATGATGTGAGGTGGCAGCAGCCCCGCTCCCCGCCGGCAGGATGGGAAGGGAGGGGGGCAGCCGAGCGGTGCCGCCTGCAGCGGGGACCCCACTGATGCTGCCCCCCTCGTCCCGCAGAGCCGGGTCCTCCTCCTGCCTCAACCCCTGCCCCAGGTGTCCCTGGTGTGTGGCTGTTGTCCTGTTCTCCGATCCGAGGTTAGAGCCGAGAGGCAGCATGTTCCCCTGTGCCCCATCCCACCCCTGTGCCCGGCAGCGGGTGTCCCTAGGGAGAGTGGGGAAGGAAAGCCCGGAGTGACCTTGGGGTGTCATTGAAGCACATCAGCATGGGAAGGCAAAGGCTTTCCCGCAGAGCGGTGCCCAGGCGCCGGGTTCCTGCCTCCTGGAATGATGGGGAGGCTCCGGTTTGCTCTGCATGGTGGGAGATGCGAGTTAACCTTCCATATGGGCAAGAGACACCAAGCACTGCCCTTGAGGGCCCCTCCGCAAGGAGTCAGCTGGGAAGGACCTGCTATATGATCCCAGTCAGCCCAGCGGGAAGGGGGTGTTGAGGACCGGAGGGATGGAGCCTGAATTGATGCCAGAGAGGAATAAACCCCGCTCCCCGGTGCCCATGGGAGCCCACACCAGCCCTTCCCCGGGGTGGGAGCCGCTCGTGTCCTTGTTCCTTCCAGGAGAACAAAGTGGAAAGGGAATCTCTCCTCCTCCTCCTCCTCCCCTGTCGTGCTGTACTTGTGCGCTGTGCTCATCGAGTGTCTCTCCACCTCCTCTGCTGTCCCCGTGCCATGGTACAGTTGTAACCGGTGGAATAAATACCAGGAGATGTCTATGCACTTCTGCCCGTCCTTGAGCAGTGCTCGCCTCGGGTGCAGAGAGATCAAGGGCATCCCCTTTGCAGAGCAGGGGGAGCGGGGCTGGCGGCTCAAAGGGGAGACCTCCAGCAGCATCATCCAGCAGGGAGCAGCTCGCTGGGCTCTGGGTGGGTGCTTTGCAATGGTTTGCACCAAAGGGATGCTACAAGAGGTTTCTTGTCAGCAGATGGGTTTAAAAGCCAACAATACCCCCAAATCCCACAGATTTGGGGCTATTTGAGTAAAAAGCCTTCAGCTCATGCACGGCCTCAGCCTCAAGGGGTGTCCATGGCACTGCTCCGAGCAAGGACACAGCTTTGCCCAATACACGTCCAAGCCGGAGCAGCTCCAGCCTGGCTGCATCCCGGCAGGGGAGGTGGGCGCCTGCAGCAGCCTCCCTGGGAAACACTTGGCACCGGCTGGGAATGTCTTGCTCCACATCCCAGAGGCGGGGATGGATTAACCGTGATTTGCTTTGGCAGGGGAGTTGGGTCAGGCAGGAGAACACAGGGAGGCTGCGGGAAGCTGGGGATGGTGGTTACTTGTTCTTACTGCAGTCAAGGATGCTGGATCAGGCCATGTGGGGCTGAGCAAAGCTCCCTGGTACAGCCAGGAGATTGCTTCCTGCCCACAGATCCCTGGTACTGCCATGCTGGGGCCTGAAACCCTCCAAAACCAGAGGTTTCCACAGAATCCCAGCCTGGTTTGGGTTGAAGGGACCTTAAAGCTCATCCAGTTCGAACCCCTGCCACGGGCAGGGACACCTTCCAGTAGAGCCGCTTGCTCCAAGCCCCTGTGTCCAGCCTGGCCTCGAACACTGCCAGGGATGGGGCAGTCACCTCTCAGAGGACATCAGGCACTGCTTTGGCTGCCAGGATGGACAGAGGCAGCCCAGGAAGGGTGCTCTACCCATGGGGACTCACATCATCACAGCCCCACAGGGGCCCACCACCGCCTTGAGGACATCTGCTCCAACCCAGCCCCACACAGAGAAAAGAAGGGGGGAATATGGGCAGCAGCAGCTTTAGCTCCAGAAAGGGATCATACCTGATGAGGATGAGCCCAAGCTCATCTAATCCCCCCCCAGGAAAGCGATAGCAGGACCAAGCCGAGCCCTCCGGCATGGCTTGGCTTTTAAACCCCAGGCTGACGGCGAGGCCCTGATCAATAAAACACCCCTCTGGAGCAGCGGGAGGGATGCGGGAGGGATGCGGGAGGGATGCGGGATGCAGCCCTTGGGTCCAGGTGAGCAGCGCAGCCCGCGGCTGGTGCATGTGCCCCCCTTCCCGCTCCCAGCCCACGTGCTGCCACGCAAAGGCCGCGTGAAGCTGCCCGGGTTTATTTTAGGAGGCTCCATGACCCCCAGGCATGTGAAAGCAAAGCAGCAGTGCAGCCCTCGCTCCTCCCCATTCCTGGCGGGAGCTCCGGGGATGCTCCGAGCCCGGTGCTGTGCCAGGGAGGACAGTTTGGGATGGGGGGGGAGCAGCGCCTCCTGCCCAGCGCGACGCGCATCCTGTCTGCTGTCATTCCCTGCAGCCGAGCATCCCGGCTGCCTGCACGCCATACGACTGCTCCGGGCATCAACACGCAGCCTGGAAAACTCAAAGCAAAGAATGAGTGTGGATTAAAGCAGGAAAGATCCAGATTTTCCTTTGCTACGCTATAAACCTCTCTAGAATTCCCTCACCTATGAGGCCAGGTTTGGTGTGATTCCTCAAGCTGGATGCTAGAGGATCACTGTGGACAGAGCTCCTGCTTTCCAGCACCAGCTGTGGAACAGGCCCTCATCCTACAGAGCAGGATCAGGCCTCTTTTCCACTGGTGAGCAAGTGCTTTCCCCAAATGAGCAGTCATTAAGCACTGAACCAAACAAACCAGCACGGCATGATGCGGGATCTCCACTGAACCCTTTCCCATCCCGCTGCAGCGTCACGGCGCTGCTGCTCCAGGTACCAGGGTTAATCGGGATCCATCCACCCAACACAAAGCCGGGGCATCCCCCCCCCCCCCCCAAGCTCCGGCACCCCCGGAGCCTCTTCCTGCTTCCAGAGCTCCGGATTCATCCGTGTCTTCGGCAGAGCGGAAAGGCAGATGCGATTATCCGCCCCGGCTGCGGTGCCGCCGTCCCCAGCGGCTCTGCGCTCGCCACAGGCCGGGGAGGGCAGGGGCTTTGGAAGCGCTTTAAAGCCTCAGGGAATAATCTGTGCTCACAATAATAACAATAATAAAGACGTGGAAATGCCTTCCCCCAGCTGCCCGGCACGGAGCAGATGGATAAGGACTAAAGGCTGGGGATGGAGGGAGGAAGAAGCCACGTTATGGGGTAGCATCTGGGGTGAAGGCAGCCTCAGGAGGAGCTTTGCTGGGATCCTGGCTCAGACCAGCCCTGGGACACCCCAAAGTGACCCCGATCCGTCCCCACACCCCCCTGTCCCTCACCCGCCACAACTACCGAGTGGAGAAAACGTGATTTTACGTAACCTTTCGTGTTGTTCTGCTCCGTGTTTGACAGAACCCAAAGGATCTGAAGTGAAAACAAGGTCAAGGCTGGCTTTGGCTGCCTCATGTCCCCAGGGAGGACGGGAGCTGGGAGGAGAGGAGGGAAGGGGATGCCCCAGCTCCGCTCTTGGCCAGAGGCACAGAGACGAGGGGTCTGGCTCCAGGCACCCCGGGCTGGGTCATGGTCTTGGAGCTCCCTTTGGGGTTAAAGCACAAACCTGAGACAGGAGGAGATGGAGAAACCCAAACCAAGTGTTTATTTGAGACAATAAATTACGTTCCCTTTGCAGTGCAGCAGACAGGGAGGAGGGCCCCTGCTCTGCAGGACAAGGCGACCTCAGCACCCAAAGTGATTCAGCAGGACTTGGGGGTGGTCTGGGGACATAAGTGGGCTGCTGGGGTTGTGAGAGCCCCAAGAGCTCTCACCCTGCCCACTGAGCACTGACCCCTCACGGCACAGATGAAAGCGCAGTCGGTACCCACCAGCCCCCAGCACAGGTTGAGGAGCAGCAGGAGGGAGGGCCGGCCGGGCCATGGAGGCCGGAGGCGCGGTGATGGGCGCAGAGAGGTAGTTGCTGGGTGAGAAAGGCACAGCGTGCCGAGCCCTGCTGCCTGCCCCACCAGTGGGGCTGTGCGGTGCTCAGGGCCACCCCAGGAGGATGCGGGAGGTGGAAGAAGAGACAGGAGCCGCATGGGCAGGATGTGGGGTTATCCTGCCGGAGGCGGTGCCAGGATAACAACACCCACCCGTGGCAGCCAGCAGAAGGAATTAGGGTGGAATAACGGCACACCAGGGCTGGAGGGGATCCCGCCTGTCGGGAAGGGAAGCAGGCACATGGCCCTGCGGACCCACCCGAGCAGGGGAGCTCCCCAAGGCGGTCACCCCAGTGCAGGCAGGATGAAAGCCTCGTCACCCCCTCCATCCTCCCTGGGTGAGCAGCATCCCGGCGGCCGGCTCCGGGCATCACTGCAAGGTACAGGCTGTGCGGGGGACAGGGGACACTCATTGGGCTGCACAAGCCATTGTCTCCCAGCGCCCATGCATGCATAAAGGTGTGCGGGGTCGGGATCACCCGTGGGCAGGAATATCCCCATGTAGGGGCATTCCCCACCACAGGACCGCAGGCTCCGATGGGATGGGGATGGACACTCACTGCTCCGCACGGGCTCTGCCAGCGCTTCCTTGCCCATGGATTGTGCCTCCCGCATCTGTCAGGGGAGAGGAGAGGCTTCCAGCCTGAACCCCCTCCAGCACGCTCCAGAGCCCCCCACAAGCAGCAATACCTTCATCTGCTCCTTCAGGTACTCGGCTCGAGACATCAGGGTCTGGATCTGGCACAGGAAGAGAGGGAAGCGTCTGCACGAGTCTCTTCACAGCCACCCCAAGGGGACACGGGGCCGTGCCCAGGCTGTTCCTCACCTCTGCATGCAGCAGCTCCCGGCGCCTCCCCGCAGGCTCCGCTGCAGAAGGAAGAGGGATGCAGCATCAGCCCAGTGCCCGGCACAGGACCGGCCCCTGCAGCACCCACCATGGCCACAACTCACCAGCCAGCAGCAGCAGCAGCTCCCCCAGGCTCTGCTGGTACAGCTCCAGGGTGTCAGCATCGTCCTTGCCCTCCTCCTCCTGCCAGACAGCCCTTGCCAGGCACCAGGGGATGCAGCAGCTTCCACCCCACACAGGGCTGCTCCTGCCCCTTCCACTCGAGGGCACCCCAAGCCCACCCCTCACCTTAGCGATGGCAGCAGAAGCCATCTCCAGCGCAGTGCAGAGCCGGGGCTTGTCCTTGGCCATCTCTGCAAGGGGGAGCACCCTTCAGCCCCAAACCCCACTGGGTGCCCCCCTCCTGCTCCCACACCCTCAAACCCCCGGTACCTCTAAGGAGCTCTCTGGCCGGGTTCTCTCTCTGCAGGAGGGTCTTGCTGCTGGAGGTGACCAATGCCTTCAGCTCCTCTGCTCGGGAGATGTACTGCCCCACCTGCCCACAGCATGTGAGGGGAGCCCGGCATGGGGACAGCCTCTGGGTGGGATGCTGTCCCCACATCACAAGGGATTCTTATCTCACCTTGGCCCGGATGGCTTCCTTCCGGCGAGCATCACTTTCATCTGGTGGGGAAGAGCGACTGAACGTCAGGGTGGTTGGGGTGCAAACCAGCAACCCCTGGGGTGCTGTGCCCCCCCCAAACACACCCAGGACCCCCTCAGGGGGGACTCACAGTGCAGAGCAGGCACAAAGTACTCCAGGGCTTTACAGTAGAGGGACAGGGCAGCAGAGGCATCTCCCTCCTGATCCTTCTTCACTGCTTCCACCACCAGGTCGGTCTGGGGGAGATGAGGGGGGATTCAGGGCTTGGTCCCCCACATCCCCAGGGACCAGCACCCCCGCAGCACCCCGCTCACCGCCTTGCAGAGGCTCTCGGGGCCGGGGACATGGTCCATATCCACAAAGGGGTGCGCAAAGAAGCGCTCGAAGGAGATGCGCTTCAAAGGGTCCCTTTCCAAGAGCTGTCCCAAGAGATCCCGGCATTCCGGGGAGAGCAGGGGCCGGCTGGGCAGCTGGGGAGGGAATGGGGCTGAGAGCACAGGCCCTGCGATGGGTGAGACGCCCCAGCTCCGTCCCACCCCATGTTACCTCCACAGCCCGATCGCTGCGGATCTTCTCCTCCAGCTCAGCGAAGGAGCGGGAGGCGAAGGGCGGCCTCCCAAAGAGTGCTTCTATGGGGGGAAAAGGGAGAGATGTGGGGATGGAGAGGGGGAAACCAGCCCCACACCGAGCCCTGGGAGGGTGGGGGGGGAATAAGAGCAAACACCCACCGTAAAGGATGACCCCCACCGACCACAGGTCTACCCGGGCGTCGTACTGCTGCCGGCACACCATCTCGGGGGCCATGTAGAGCGGGGAGCCGCGCAGGACGTGCTTCTCATCCCATGGGGACATGTACTGGGCAAACCCAAAGTCTGCAGCGGGAGAGGGTCAGGAGAGCTTTGGGGAGGGGGGGGGAGCAGGGAGAAAGAATCCCCCCACCACCACCACCTCTGGACCCCTCCATGGGGCTGCCCTGACCTGCCAGCTTCAGCTGCGGGTGCTCCGGGGCGCTCAGGAGGATGTTCTGCGGCTTCAGGTCCAGGTGGGAGATGTTGTGGTCGTGCAGGAACTTGAGGGCGCAGGCTGGGGGGGGCAGAGGGGGGGTGTGACAGTGGGGATGGGGGGGGGGCACCACCGCATCCCTGACCCCCCCATTCCCCAACCCCAGCCCCCGGGCAGGGAGCCCTTACCCAGCTGCTGCAGGAACACGCGCGCCACCTTCTCCGGGAGGATCCTGCGCATCCGGATGAAGCGGGAGAGGTCCCCCCCCGCGCAGAACTCCATGATCAGGTAGATGTGGTCGCTGTCCCACTGCGAGGCAAGGGGAAAACCGGCTCACACCGGCGTGCCCTGCCTGCGGCACCCCAGAGCCATGGGTACCCCCGGCCCCACCTGGAAGTCCTTGAGCTCCACGATGTGCGGGTGCCGGATGGTCTTGAGGATCTCGATCTCGGTCAGCAGGTTCTCCACCGAGGCCCGGTTGAGGCTCCTCTTGCTCACGCACTTGATGGCCACCACCTCACGCGTGTCCCTCTGCCAACGGGAGCACCCCCCCGCTCACGGCCACCCTTGCGGGCCGGGGTCTACACTCCAAGGGGGTGGTAACGGGGGGGGACACGGGACAGGCCCCCATAGAGGGGCTATGGGGCTGACACCCACGTGGAGGGCTGCGAAACGGGGCTCGCAGGGCACAGCGGGCCCGGCCCGGCCCTACCTTCCTGTAGGCCTTGTAGACGGTGGCGTACGTGCCGGTGCCGAGCCGCTCGGTGAGGATGAACCCGTCCAGGCGCGGCGGGGCCCAACCGGACCCCGCCATGCCCCAACCGGACCCGGTGCCCGGCCCCCGGTGCCGCTTCCGCCTTCCGGTGCTGGCCACGCCCCCTTGCCCATAGCCACGCCCCCGAGGCTGCCCGCACTCAGGGCTGGCGCTGGCCACGCCCCTTTGGTGGTAGCCCCGCCCCTTTGGTGGTGACCACGCCCCTTTGGTGGTGGCCACGCCCCCCCCCCCGCAGGCCGCAGCAGGGATTGCAGGTGCGCACATGGGCATTTTATTATTAACCTTTATTCTGGACATGAAAAGATGAGGAACAAAACCCGACAATAACGATACGGGAGGAGGGAGGGAAGTGCCGGTGCCCGGGTGAGGAGGGCACCGGGCACACGCTTAGGGAAGGGGGGGGGGGGGGGAGAAAATGCAACTTTCCCCCCTAAACAGGAAGGGACAGACACGGCACAAAGTCAAACCTGTGTTAAAACCCTCGCTCCGGGGATGGAGAGCCACAACGGGCGCCTTATCCCCACCCAAAGGGATGTCCCGTTCGGGACACGGCCTTGGGAGCTCAGGGCACATCAAACCCGCTCGTTCCCAGCTGGAAAATAACCCCCAAATAATACTAAACCACGTCAAAGCCGTTCGTTCCCAGCTGAAAACTCACACGTGGGAGGAGGAAGCAGGGAGGGGCTGTCCCGGGAGAAAATTCCATGCACTCTTCCGCCTGGCAGGCTCTCAGGGTTGGGGGGAGACCGGCGGCGCAGGCACCGGGGGTGTCCGAGCTCCCAGACAACAGAGCTGGCCCGGCAAGAAGTCCCTGTTGCCCTCCCTCCCCTCGTTTAAGGCCGCAGTGAAGACGCAGCCCCAGCCCTGCTGCTCCCTTCTCTCCCCCTGCGTTGCCCGGGGTGCAGGAGCGCCTGCAGGATCCTGGTGGAAGTACAGAGGGGATCTGCCACAGCGGGGAAAGCAGGAGGATGCTTCCCCTCCTGTCTAACCCCTCCCTGCTCCCAGGTTTTCCTTTGTGCCGTGGTTCCCTGCCTGTCAGGCAGCCGAGTAGGGAAGAGGCCGAAATACAGCATCGTTTAAGTGTAGTAAACCAAAAGGACAGTTTCTGCTCTCCAAATTAACGACATAAACTACATGCACGTTACACCACCACCCCCTAAACAGCAGATAACCAAGTTCTCCATAGCAAAGACCAAGAGAAGAGAGAATAACACAAAAGTCCTGCTTCCCCTCACCTCCCTGCTACACACAGGGCCAGGGGAGGAAGAGACACAAGCACATGGTAGGTCCTGGGTAGAGAAATATATTTGCTTCAGAGAATGTCTCCCCTATCTCCCCGCACCCTAAAACAAGACAGGGAAAACCGATCACCCTCAAACGCAGGCTGGTTGCAGCTAAAACCCAGGCCTCCTCCCCCCTGGAGTCGGCGTCACAACGTGGTACCCCCAAAAAGTGCATGTTTCCCAAACAGAAGTGGAGGTTGGGGTGAGGAGGGCAGCGGGAGCCAAGGGAAGGGCTAGTTTCCTTGGAACGCGCTGTGTGCTGCTGAGGAGGCTGCCCCAGCAGCGGCCGTCTGGAAGCTCCTGTTGGTGAGGATGCCCTGGGAGAACTCTTCCTGCGCCCTTTGGAAGCTGGCTCCCGTGCGTCGGTACAGGGAGTGCACCTGGGAACAGGGGCAGAGGGGGAAAACAACCACAGATGAGCATGAATCGTGGGTTTGCGGTGCACATCGTGCGCTCATGCAGCTGGAGAGGATGGGCTGGAGCCACTGCATGCATCCCACCCGGGAGGGGAGGCTGCACATTGCAGGAGACCCTCGTTTTCTTGTAAAATAGGGAGTTTTGAGCAAAATAGTGGGTGTCAGAGCAAAACTTCCTGCACTCCGCTGGCAAGGACACTGAAC
The DNA here is from genome assembly GCF_034315485.1 of Pezoporus occidentalis. Classification (NCBI taxonomy): domain Eukaryota; kingdom Metazoa; phylum Chordata; class Aves; order Psittaciformes; family Psittacidae; genus Pezoporus; species Pezoporus occidentalis. Next base: position 1,663,002 of record NW_026913415.1, read on the forward strand.
CCACGCTTACAGACACTTGCAGAGCAGGGTGCATCAGGTGTTTCCTTCAAGACAGGGAGAAAAGGAGCAGGAAGCAATGGCAACAGGACCAGTTCAGCCTGTCCTCGCCTCCCCCAGAGCCACGTTGCTGCTGTTAACTGGGGAAACACAACCCTCACGTGGTTGATCACAAGGAGGGCTTGTGCTTAGGAACCCCCAGGAAGGCACTTGTGTGGTTGCCACCAGGCTTTGGGAAGCCCCAGAACACTGTGGCAGCAGTGACTGTAACCCCTGGATATGTGAACAAAGCAATGGCCTCTGCTCAGCCAGCTCTGGCCACACTCAAGCTAAAGGGAGGCACAAGAAATCTAAGGTCCATGTGAGATGAGGATGACATCTGAGACCTTGCACAGTTAATGGTGTGCCTTGCTGAAGCATCTGTGCTCTCATCCCTTCCCCAAAGGCTGCTGTCCCGCCTGCAAGTGTTCAAGACATTTGGCATCAAAGCAGGAAGCACAAGCACAAATACATTGATTAAAGCTCTTGGCCTGACCACCCCGATTACACCTACAGCCTGGAGAAGGTTCTGAGCAGCTCCAGTGCCTAAAGGGGCTGCAGGAAACCCGGAGAGGGGCTTGGGACAAGGGCCTGTAGGGCCAGGCCAAGGGGAATGGCTTGAACCTGCCAGAGGGGAGACTGAGATGAGCTCTTAGGCAGAAGCTCTTCCCTGTGAGGGTGCTAAGGCGCTGGCACAGGGTGCCCAGAGAAGCTGTGGCTGCCCCATCCCTGGCAGCCTGAGCTGTGCACCTGCAATTGAGATGAGAACTCGCCCTGCCCCTGAGCCACTCACCTGCTTGAGGAGGAAGAGGGAGAGAGCCGCGCAGAGAGTGAAGAATCCTGCCACCACCATCATGATGATGGCCACGGCCAGGTTCCCGTGCAGCTCCGACAGCGCCGCGATCCACCCACTGCGGGACAGGAGAGCAGCGTGAGCACAGAGAGCACCACTCACAGCACCCACAGCTACACAAAAGCCTTTTGTTACAGCAAGGTGCAAACCCAAACACAACAGCTGTGGAAATGGACCCAGAGTTCATCCAGCATCATTTTATATGGAGGATGTGGAGCTGCTGGAGCGAGGCCAGAGGAGGACATGGAGATGCTGCGAGGGCTGGAGCAGCTCTGCTCTGGAGCCAGGCTGAGAGAGCTGGGCTGGGGCAGCCTGGACAAGAGAAGGCTCCTGAAGGGGAGACCTGAGAGCAGCTCCAGTGCCTGAAGGGGCTGCAGGAATCCTGGAGAGGGGCTTGGGACAAGGGATGTAGGGACAGGACAAGGGGAATGGCTTTAACCTGCCCGAGGGGAGACTGAGATGAGCTCTTAGGCAGAAGCTCTTCCCTGGGAGGGTGCTGAGGCGCTGGCACAGGGTGCCCAGAGAAGCTGTGGCTGCCCCATTCCTGGCAGTGTTCAAGGCCAGGTTGGACACAGGGGCTTGGAGCAAGCTGCTCTAGTGGAAGGCGTCCCTGCCTGTGGCAGGGGTTGGAACTGGATGAGCTTGAAGGTCCCTTCCAACCCAAACCAGTCTGGGATTCTAGGATTTTGGGGACAGTTTCCATTATCACTTCTTGGAAGCAATCCACCTCCACACAAGAGAACCATTCTCACTCCACCTGTGTTCCAGCCCTGGCCCCTGCTGCACCCCCTTAACCTGCAAAATCAGGACCCTTGGTGCTGCTGTAAATCAAATCACCTCCATAAGCACCTTGTCAAAATTCAGCCAAGGCTTGTGAAGATAAGGTGGGACACCTAAATTGGAAGATCTGGAGCCCAGACCTACATATCCCCATGACAGCTCTGCATGGCCAGGGACTTAAGTGTTAGGAGGGGGAGGCAGAGGAAGAGGAAGGAAGGGATGAAGTTAGAGCTACAGATAGGAGGAAACTGGCACTTGTGGAAGGGGCAGGGGGGATGCTTGGAGTTATCAGTGCCTGGCTGTGGGCAAAAATACCCTCCTGGGTGCTGGAGAAAGGAATCTTTCCAACTGCTAAACCAAGCAAGCCGTGTGCCACCAGGAGAGGGGGAAATCAAGTGAGCCAAAGCGTCCCATGAGCCGTGCTCACCACTCCAGCCTCGTCACAGGGAGAGGCACACCACGAACTGCAGCCAAAAATAAATGCGCTGCCTGGCTGCGGAAGAGGCAGCAGCAGGCTCGAGGCACGCTCTGCGAGTCACACTGAAAGGGGAGAGCTCCCTCCCCGTCCCCACCGCTACGGCAGCACCAGGAGCAGGGGAGGGAGCACGAGGACAGCTTTGCCCACGAGCTCTTCTGCAGGCAGCGGGCCAAAATAGGCAGAGATTCACTGTGATCACGTCCTGAAGGCTGCCCCTCGGGAGAGGGGCCCCTGCCTGCTGACCTTTGCTGTGTTCAGTGAGGCTGCAAGCTGAGCAGCAAGGCGAAAAGAGAGGCTGTGCTCTAACTGCAGGGGCACTGCACAAGCTCAGCTGCAGCCTTCTGTACAGTGCCATCAAGAAAGGGTGAGGGCAAAACGCTCTCTGGGTGTTGCTTGAAGCACAACCCATCATCAACACAAGAGAAATCCAGGACCATCATCAGTGATTTAGTGTCACCATTTAGTGCCATAGGTTAGTGGTGGCCTTGGCAGTGCTGGGGTAAAGGTTGGACTTGATGAGCTTAAAGGTCTTTTCCAACCTGGTTGATTCCATGATTCTATGATCAGGCTATATGGAGTGAAGCTGTCCCCAGATCCTGGACGAGGGATGCCTCACCCCCACACTACAGCCTATATTGATGAAGGCTCCACTTTAACACAAGGCAGACGTGGTCAGCACTAGAGGCTCAGCATCAAGAAGCCATAAGTATTAGATGTGTTAAGCGAGGGGGAAGGCAGCAGCAACCGACAAGCTTTGTGCCTTTGCTGGGACTAGGATGGGAAGAGCCCAGCTGGGATCTGCCGGGGCGAGAGTGGAAAACCATGGGAGAAGGAACAGGCAGCTGTCAGAAACGGACCGCACAGCTCTGCCAGTCACAGCCCTGGTGAGAAGCAGCACCCAGGCAGGGCTGTCAGGCAGTGAGTGTATAGCCTAGCTTACCTGTCTCCCCAGCCTGGAATGCCGACAGCCTGGATGACGTAGATTGCTATTTGGCAGAAGAAGACGAAAAAGAAGACGAAGAAGCTGAAGGAGCTGTCAGACCTGCGGGAGAGACGGAGCAGGAGTGAGACCCAGCGACACGAGGCCTGCACAGACCCCCTTTGCCATGAGGGGGGTAAACAGCTTCAGCAAACTCCTTTATAGACCCTTCTGGCATGTTTAGGAACAAGTGGGTTTGATCTATTTAATGATGCAAAGAGCTGGAAGAATCCTGCAGGCAACACATGATGGGAGCAGATAAACCCAAAGTTCCTCCCACTAAAAGCTATCTCCCTGTTCCAGAAGAAAAGAGAACTTGCCTGAAAGCCTTGTAAATCGGTCGGTACCAACAGAGAAAGGCACAAGGGGTGAATATAATAAACCACAGGATGGAGAGACCGAAGTCTACTCCTCTGTCCGTCTGTACTGTGAACCACGCCAGGCAAGCGAGCAGGTTGAGAAGCAGAGTTATCGAATGCACTGTTCAGGATGGGAAAGAGAGAGAAAAAACCTATCAGGAAGTTCCTGGAAAACTCTGAAGCATCCCAAATCCCTCATGGAACACATGGAGCTCTGCAAAACATGAGAAAGCTTCGGGCCCTCTCATTTATAGAATCATGGAATGGTTTGGGTTGGAAGGGGCCTTAAAGCTCATCCAGCTCCAACCCTTTGCCATGGGCAGGGACACCTTCCACTAGAGCAGCTTGCTCCAACCCCCTGTGTCCAGCCTGGCCTTGAACACTGCCAGGGATGGGGCAGCCACAGCTTCTCTGGGCACCCTGTGCCAGCGCCTCAGCACCCTCACAGGGAAGAGCTTCTGCCTTATATCTAACCTGAACTTCCCCTTTTTCAGTTTGAACCCATCACCCCTTGTCCTATCGCTACAGTCCCTGATGAAGAGTCCCCTGCCTCCCTTGAAAGGGAACAGCTTAAACTGAGCCTCATCTGATCCTGCTGCTTCCAACCACATCTTAAATCTTTATCAGGGCACCAGAAGTCACAAATAAGGTTAAGACCATTGTGGACTCAATCTCTGACCTGTGCTGTCCTTCCTAAACAAGGGAGACATTATCTTACCCTGCAGACAACACGTGCAGAACTGACTGGAGGGCAAAGCTCAGCATTAGACACAGAACCTCCTTAGGAAGAAGCTTTTTTGCAGCTCAAGCTAGTACTTACACATCCACAAGTAATAGAGCATCTTGCATATCCGCTGGTAGTCAGCAGGGATGTCTGCAGAAAAATCCTGGTAAAAGCACGGCTTGATGGGACACTTCTTGGGAAGAGGTGGCCAGTTGTTCTGCCTCGCTGCAGGAAGGAGAAAGGAGCAGTTCTTCACTTGCTTTCAGCCATTTAAAACCAAGATTAGGGGAGATACAGCTGTGCTGTGGTTCCGAGAGCCTCAAAAGTGTTGGAAGAGCTTAACGTGGCCAAATGCAGGTGCTGAGACCATGCTGGAAGGCAGAGACCCACCAGAGCTGGTCTCCAGCCCCTCATCTCTGAGCTCAGTTCCCATCTGGGATGCTATGGGACGACAGGTACAATGCCAGGAGGATTGTCCCAGCTGTGAAGGACTCAAGGAAAGCCACGCAGACAGGCTGAGCCATCATCAAACCCTGGCAAGCCAAGCAGCCCGGGCTCCCCCGGCATCCCGCTGGATGGGGTGTTGCAGGAAGCTGTACTCACGATCAATGCTGGCTGCGTGACTCTGCAATTCCCTTTCCTTCTTCTCCAGCTCAGCTGCCTTCCTCTCTAATTCTGCCTGCTGCTGGAGGAGCCCAGCCTGTGCTGCTGCCGCCACGGCCTACAGCAGGGGGAGAGGAAGGTTAAGCCATTCCCTAGCTGAGGCAGCAGGAACACCACCAGCAAACACACCAGATGCCAAGCTGGAACGGAACAAAGGCGATCCAATAGCAAGGACTGAGGACGAGTTGGAAGCTGAACACCCACTGCTGATCTGAAATGTCCTGAGGCTTTCTGCCTTAGCTGGAGGCTGAAATCAAGCTCAATGCAGAGCTCCATCCAGATGTTCCTCTTATCCCATGGGAAAAGAGGGCTGGAAGAGCCCTAAGGAAGCTATGCAGTCTGTCACCCATCCTCTAAGCCCTTCACTTTCAGCAAAGCTATTCACTTCCCACAGCTTCTCCTCCTTCCCAGCTCATTGCTCCTCGCAACAGAGCAGCGAGCAGGACTCTGGCGTTTACCACAACAATCTCTTCCCGGGTAGGAGAGGAGGTCTAAAGGAAAGGCAGGAGCTGTCTACAGCACCTTTCAGCATCCCTTCTCCCTGTCTGTTACTCTAAGAACTGACCCCTTCTCCCAGCAGCCTTCTCTGCATCTGGGATGAGGTGGTCCTGGCAGTCAGGTACTCGTCAGCCGGTCTAAGCAGTGGCTCCAAAGAGCTGGACTGCATTTACATGCCTGGAATTGAGCACGTCTGACCAAAACTAAGGAACCAGAGCTAAAAGCATCAGCAGGACACATTCCTGTGTCAGCAGAGGGAAGCCAGAGCAAACAGGCTACAAGGCAAAGCAAGCTCCGACATCAGAGGCACAGGGGAAAAGGCATAAAAAGAACCGTGCGTATTCCCTATAGAGATCCACTTCACCAGATGGGCACAAACGTGAGTTTAAGAGATCATAGACTCAGACTGGTTTGGGTTGGAAGGGACCTTAGAGGTCACCCAGCTCCAACCCCTGCCACGGGCAGGGACACCTTCCACTGGAGCAGCTTGCTCCAAGCCCCTGGGTCCAACCTGGCCTTGAACACTGCCAGGGATGGGGCAGCCACAGCTTCTCTGGGCACCCTGTGCCAGCGCCTCAGCACCCTCATAGGGAAGAGCTTCTGCCTAAGAGCTCATCTCAGTCTCCCCTCTGGCAGGTTCAAGCCATTCCCCTTGGCCTGTCACTGCAGTCCCTGATGAAGAGAATGATGAAGAGATGACCTGTAGCTTCCCAACCCCTGGGAATTCTGTTCTGCTCCTATTCCCATGTGCCCCAGAGCCCCAGGTCTGCTCCCTCCCCTGCCCAGCCCATGCTGCTGTACCTGCGGAGTGGGCTCCACGGACGTCTGCAGAACCGCAGGCTGCGAGTGGCCCGAGGGCTGCGTGGCCGGTGTTGTCCGGGCTGCATTGGTCTGGGGATAAATCACAGGCAACAAAGAGAACCCATTACAGAGTGCTTCATTTGGCAAAGTATACTTTAGCTGTGGCATTACCAAAGCACAGAGCAACTCTGCTCTTCCAAAGCTTGTTAGCTCCTTAATGCACTGGGCGAGCAGCATCTGAGGGTTACAGCTATTAGGCAAAGACAAAGCAAAAAGGGAATGTGCTCAACTGTTTCAACTTCAAATCTCACTTCACCCTGCTGTTCTGTTCTCCTCTCACCTCACACACAGCAGCAGCCAGGAGATAAGCATGAAGTTCTTGCAGAGACCCATCACTGGTATCACTGCAGCAGCTCAGCTCCCAACCCCAAGACCCAATAAATATTGATGCCTCCTGCCACACAGCATCTTCCCCTTCACACTTCATGTAGCTCCACTGTGAGCCAGCAGCCAGTAGGAGAAGCTGTTCCGTGCGAGTGGAGAGCTCCAGCTGGGAACCTGTTAGTGCTCCAGTGCAGGAGCAGCTGCTCACAGCTCGCCATGCACGCAACGAGCTGCACAGTCCATGGGGAAATCTGCTGGGAATACCTCACTGTTTTGAAGCTGTGCCTATCAAGGAACCTTACATACCACCATAACCACCACCAAGGCACCCAAGTGCAGAGACACATGGCACGTACCAGCTGGGAGCTCTCAGAAAAGGGGTTGAATTCATCCAAGCCACTTTGGCTGGTGTTTGTGAGCTGGGTCACTGAGGGGTCCTGCCAGGAGAGAAAGCAAAGAGAAATCAGCGCTGAGCAAAGCTCATCATTAGCTTAGACATTACCCATTATCCATGCTGCCAGGCTGGCATCCCCTTGTTAGCTGGGAACCAGAGGGGGCTGGCAAGGGACTGAACTAACCCAGGAGGTGACTGTCAGCAAGGATGTGCAGGCAGGAACCACCTCCTGTCCAGCCAAGGGGTACTAGTGAAGAGCTCCAACACGCTGGTGGCACAGAAGCCCTTGCTGCAGATGACCACCACTTACCCACAGTGAGTTATCCCTCATTTCCAAGGCCTTGGAGTGGGAACTGGATTCATTCACCCACAGTCACAACATTGCTGATACCTCCTAAACCTCCCTGGCACCACAGAGCGAGTGAGGAGCCACCAAGCAGAGCAGAGCCTCCCAAAACGAGTATCCAGGTACAGTGGGCCTGGCTGCCACCCAGAGCACTTGGAGCAGCGAAGGTGCCAATGGCTGCTCCAAAATGGTTAAAACACCCAGGGAAATGGACCCAGCGGTGGGACACCCATTACTTTGGGGGGGGGGGGGAGGAGGAGGGTGGTGTTTAATGGTGCTACATAAGAGCTGTGTTCATGGCATCTCCCGCTCACCTCTGTCAAACAACCTGATGGTTTAAAATAGGTTCTCTGCTCCTCTGCTGGAAGAGCACCATTCATCCCTCACCTGCACTGCACTGAGCTGATTTCACTTTCTCTTCTGTACACACTCCTTTCCATACAGAGATCCCTCCTTGATAGCCAGGGTTTGACCTCTGCGGTGCTTCTCTCCCCAGTTATTAGAGAAACGAGGTACAAGGGGAATGCTCCTGCAAGCACAGCCTGGCTACCCCATAGCTGGTATGGGGAAAACATCAACACGTGGCTTTTTCTCCCTCCCTCAGCACCCCATGTCTTGAGATCAGTGATTTTATACTTAATGGGGTGAGCAGCAGCTGAGGCTGTGACAAGGGAAGGGGGTGCTGCCCGAGCCCATGTGCTGCAGAGAAGCCTTTGGGCTTGTGTGAGCCCTGCCAGAGCCATCCCCTGAGGTCCCAGCAGAGCCTTCAGATGCCTGAGGAGCAGTTAATGAGTAACTTCCCCTCTCCTCCATAGCAAGCACTCCCTCTGCAACAGGTCGCACTAGTTTCTGAATCACCCTGTGCTGAGGGATGCCAGACCAGGAGCCTTCGGATGCTGCTCTGTGAGGTTCGAGTCCCCAGCCAGGCAGGGCTGTGAGAAGCACCACAGAGGATGTAAGGACTCAAGACACAGGGTTTAGTTCACTGCTCGCTCCTCTGGAGGCTTTCACCTCGGGCTGCAGACACAAGGGCTGGCAACACGAGGTTACAAGTCAGTTAATCCACAATAGCTACTGCATGGTGGCACAGACACCCTTTAATCCAGCCTGGATGAGGTCCCAGCCTGACTAGAGTCCAGCAGATGACTGCACTAGGATGAGAAACTCAATTAATGGAATGGGAGTGGGAAACCAACCATCCAAAGAGCTTGGAAATAAGGAGGAACACTTGGAATGGCAATGCAAGACGTGCTTTTCTTCCCTTTGCTCATGTCCATTCAAAAGAAAGCTCCTAAGGTAACTGGAGGCTCACCAGCACAGCACTGCTGTTGGAAAGGGCAGGGAGAGCAGCACCACTGTCCCACTGCTTCCAGCTGCACAGCAGCTTGACTGCAAAGGGAGAATATCTCTCGTCTTGGTGCATGGCTTAAAAATCACTTACTTCAGCAGTGTGGCCAAGGCAGCTCAGCTCAGCTTCCTATTGTGCAAGTGTGCCTATAATGGCTATACAAAGAGCAGGGAACGTGCAACAAAGCTGAAGTGTGCTTGCCCCCATGTCCCTGTGCTCTGGAGCGGGCAGGAAGGAAACCAGCAGCTGGGAGATGGGGTGGTATAAAGGCACCCGCTTCCGCACGCCAGGACCGCACAGCTGAGGGCTGGGTAACGCAGGGGAGATGAACGAGAAGTTGCCCCAAACTCCACATTCTGCAGTTCCTTTCTGCCAGCTGCAGGGCAAAAGGAAGCTGACCTGATCCTTTATGCTTGAAACATGGAAAGAGGGATCTAATTCAACCTCTGAATTAACTACCTGAAGCCACGCTACATGGGGCTGTCACTCCTTGGAGGAAGCATTGGAGCATAGGAGAGTGCTGTAGGTACCTTTCCTTTGGAAGGGTTTAGTTGTTAGCACCCCTAGTTCAACTCGAGCAGAAGAAAGATGCTCCTCTAGGTGAGATCAGGGCAAGAGAACTCAAACGACAATCACTAGGAACTCATCATGTTGTCTAAACCCACAGTGACAGCCCCAAACATCACTAGTCCTGCAGCCAGCCACCAGCATGGGGCCTCAGAGCGCTGCCACTGCCCGGAAGAAGCATTAAGAGACACCTCAAGGGGTTTATTATGGAGCTCTCTAAAGAGGATGGAAGCTTTCAGCCCTGTTGGAAGCTTGTAACAAAGTTCTGGAGGTAGCCGCCACTCGCAGCAGCACTGACACTGAATGAACAAAGGCAGTTATCATCTCTTAGAGGTTAAGAGTAACAGAGAGAAGATCCAGAGATACTTCTCACAGGACCAAACCAGCTTATTTGACACCAAGCTTATTGACCATCACCAACAAAGGCCCCTTAGAAGGCAAAGATTCCCAGTTGTGTCAGGCTCTGTAGGGGATTTGTTGGGATAATGTTGTATGAAACACTAGCTTGGGATCCACAAGGAGAAAAGAGAACTCTGCTGCTCTGCCTCACGGATGGTCCTCAGCGTGACAAGGCTGGGAGCATGAAGACACACCCAGGCCTTCAGCAAGCTCTGGAGCACGGGGAAGGGGATGGCAGCACCTGCCAGTTCATGAGCTGGAGGGAAGAGACATGATCCAGAGAGATCTGGACAGGCTGGAGAGGTGGGACCATGGAGTTCAACAAGGCCAAGGGGAAGGTCATGCCACTGGGGCAGAGCAATCCCAGCACAGAGCCTGGGGGAGACTGGAGGGAGCAGCCTGTAAAGGACTTGGGGGTGTTGCGTAAGGAGCAGCTCCCCATGACCTGACTTCAGTGTGCACTTGAGCCCAGAACCCCCCCCGTGTGCTGGGCTGCACCCCCAGAGTGTGAGCAGCAGCTCAGGGAGGGGATCCTGCCCCTCTGCTGCGCTCTGGGGAGACCCCCCCTGCAGCCCTGATCCAGCTCTGGGGCAGCAGCACAAGAGGGACGTGGAGCTGTTGGAGCGAGGCCAGAGGAGGCCATGGAGATGCTGCGAGGGCTGGAGCAGCTCTGCTCTGGAGCCAGGCTGAGAGAGCTGGGCTGGGGCAGCCTGGACAAGAGAAGGCTCCTGAAGGGGAGACCTGAGAGCAGCTCCAGTGCCTGAAGGGGCTGCAGGAAACCTGGAGAGGGGCTTGGGACAAGGGATGTAGGGACAGGCCAAGGGGAATGGCTTGAACCTGCCAGAGGGGAGACTGAGATGAGCTCTTAGGCAGAAGCTCTTCCCTGTGAGGGTGCTGAGGCACTGGCACAGGGTGCCCAGAGAAGCTGTGGCTGCCCCATCCCTGGCAGTGTTCAAGGCCAGGTTGGACACAGGGGCTTGGAGCAAGCTGCTCTAGTGGAAGGCGTCCCTGCCTGTGGCAGGGGTTGGAGCTGGATGAGCTTTAAGGGCCCTTCAGCCCAAACCAGGCTGGGATTCTGTGACCAGGGAACGTCTTTCATTAAGGGACAACGATGAACACAACCTCCCATTCCCGAAAGGAGGATGTGAAACCTGCTACAAAGCCCATCCACAGAGAGCCATCAGACAACCACAGGGACGTCCACGGCGCTGCTTTCACTTGTCCTCATTAGAAACCAGGAGTTACCTGTTGCAATCACGTTCCCTGCTGGAGATTACGTCCAACCTCTGTTTGAACAGTGAGTAAAGCTCGAGCCCGGCCCTGCCTGCTTAGACACCACAACAGCTTTCACATTCACTTCCTCAGTGCCAAAGCCATAAATCCCTACACAAAAGCCACCCCACAGAAGGAATATTACAGGAACAGGGCCATCCGAAGGCTGTGCTAAAGCGAAGGAGAGGGAAAGGACTTTGTTTTCCCTCCTGCTCCCACTTGGATCCCTCAAACCCCTCAGCCTCATCACCAAACACTTCCTTTGCTCAGGAAATCGTCCCTTTTCTCCATTCCCACCCAGCTCCCTGCCGGAGAGCCAGCAGGTTAAACCCATGGAGGGCAATCCCGGGAAAGCAGCCCGAGGATTCCCAGCAGAAATCCCACCCTTTGCCCCCCGCCCCTATTTTCGCGGCTGGAGGACACGTTTTGCATCACGGGCCCGGTTCTAAGGGTTAGGGCTGAACCCCCAAAGCCCGGGGAGGTCGGGGGCAGCCTCCTCCAGCGGGGAGAACGGGAGGAAAACGGGAGGAAAACGGGAGGAAAACGGGAGGAAAACGGGAGGAAACGTTGTCCCCGAGCCAGAGGCGGGCAGAGCCCGGTGACACCGCTCCCGGTGCGCCGGGGGGGGGGGCGCGGCGCAACACAGCGGCCCCAGAGGGTCCCGGTACCGGCCTCTGCACACCCACCCCCCTAGTCCCGCCCCCGAGCCCTGATTGGCTGTAGCGGGGAGAAGCGGCGCTGCTATTGGCCAGAGACGCCTCACTCAGTGCCACGTCCCGGTGGTGGTTGGTGGCGCCGGACAGGGGAGCGGCGCGCAGGGAGGGGAGGGAGGCCCGGGCCGGGGCCGGTGCCGGTGCCGCCGCACGCACCTGGAAGGGGTTGATGTCCACCGGGTCGGCGAACGGGTTCGTGTCGAAGCCCGACATGAGCGCGGTCCCGCTGCCCCGCTCCCGCCGCCGCCGCCTCTGCTGCTGCTACACAGCCACTTCCGGGTCAGCCGGGGCGCGTGCGCCGCGCCGTCACGTGACCCGCCCGCCCCGCCTACTCCGGCGGGCGAGCGGCTCCGTGGAGCGAGGCTTCGTGACGTCACAGCGGCGGCCACCACCTATAGCGCGGGAAAAAGGGGGGGGGGTTAACCCTATAGGTGCTGCCGCGCTCTATAGGGGCGCCTATAGGGGGTCGACCTCCGCAGGGAGGTCACTAGCGGGCCCATAGCCCCCTGTACGATAACCCCTATGGAACACCCCCATGTCCTCCAGTGAGCCCCGCACAAGGCAGTGCCAGCCGCGCTTCCTATGGCCGCTATAGGGTGCGCGTAAGGCGCTGCCCAGCCCCTCCCAGCACGGCCGGGGGGGGAGGCGGAGCCGGAGCCGGAGCCGTCCCCGGAGCCGCCGCCGGGACTCCCGGCCTGCCCCAGCCATGGCGGAGATCCGCGGTGAGCCGGGCCGGGGGCACACGTGGGGACGGGACCATGGGGCGGGCAGGGGACCCCCGATGTACCCTCCCCATCAATAGCCCCCGGTCCCCCTCGATCCCCGGGAGGGTGCTGGGGTCAAGAGGGTCGTTTCTGCCACCCCCCCAACGCCCGGTGTCCCCCCGCAGTGTTCCCGCTGTCCTGCACCGTGCAGAACTACTCCTGGGGGAAGCTGGGGCTGGCCAGCGAGGTGGCCAAGCTGCTGGCCAGCAGCGACCCCCTGGTCCAGATCCAGCCCGACCGGCCCTATGCCGAGGTGAGTGCCCGGCCCCATGGCCGGCCTGGGTAAGAAAGAGTCCCTTCAACCCGTGTGGGCATTGCAACCAGCTGCGGTCCTTACCATCCCGGGTCCGGCCGGTTCGGGGAGGGATGTGGATCCCCTATAGCCAGGGAGGGATGGGGATCCCTTATAGCCCAGGAGGGATGGGGATCCCCTATAGCCAGGGAGGGATGTGGACCTCCTATAGCCTGGGAGGGATGTGGATCCCCTATAGCCAGGGAGGGATGAGGATCTCATAGCCTGGGAGGGATGGGGATCCCTTATAGCCCAGGAGGGACAGGGATCCCCTATAGCCAGGGAGGGATGTGGACCCCCTATAGCCAGGGAGGGATGTAGATCTCCTATAGCCTGGAAGGGATATGGATCCCCTATAACCCAGGAGGGATGTGGATCTCCTATAGCCTGGAAAGGATATGGATCCCCTATAACCCAGGAGGGATGTGGATCTCCTATAGCCTGGAAGGGATGTGGATCCCCTATAACCCAGGAGGGATGTGGATCTCCTATAGCCTGGAAGGGATGTGGATCCCCTATAACCCAGGAGGGATGTGGATCCCCTATAGCCTGGGAAGGAGAAGAGGAGAAGCCCGGCGTGACTCAGCCCCCAGGGGAGTTTTTGGCTGCATCCATTGCCAAGCAGCCTCCAGAAAAGCCCAAGTCATCCCTGCTGGCTGCCCGGCTCTGGCCCATCATCCATGTGCCCATCCGTCTGTGTGTGTCCCGCAGCTCTGGATGGGTACACACCCCCGTGGTGATGCCATCATCAGGGATAACCGCATCCCGCAGCGGACGCTGGGGCAGTGGATCGCCGACAACCCTGCGTGCCTGGGGGCGAAGGTGAAGGACACCTTCCAGGGCCACCTCCCCTTCCTCTTCAAGGTGCTGTCCGTCAACACCGCCCTCTCCATCCAGGCGCACCCCAACAAGGTAGGGAGACCCTGGGTTGTGCTGGCAGCCCTTGTTGGTCCCTGTGGAGCTCACCCAGCCCCTTTGTCCCCTCTCCAGGAGCTGGCAGCGAAGCTGCATGCCCAATTCCCGGAGCACTACCCTGATGCCAACCACAAGCCAGAGATGGCCATCGCTCTCACCCCCTTTGAGGGCTTGTGCGGCTTCCGGCCAGTGGCTGAGATCGTCTCCTTCCTCCAGAGTAAGGATGGGGATGCTGGTGGGATGGGGATGCTGGTGGTGTGGGATGGGGATGCCGGTGGGGTGGATTGGGGATGCTGGTGGGGCTGGATGGGGATGCTGGTGGGGCTGGATGGGGATGCCCGTGGGATGGGGATGCCCATGGGATGGGATGGGGATGCCAGTGGGATGGGGATGCCGGTGGGGCGGGGATGCCTGTAGGGCGGGATGGAGATGTCGGTGGGATGGGGATGCCAGTGGGTAGGGATCCTGGTGGGATAGGGATGCTGGTGGGGCAGGATGGGGATACTGGTGGGATGGAAATGTCGGTGGGGTTGGATGGGGATGCCGGTGGGATGGGGATGCTGGTGGGGTGGGATAGGATTGCCAGGCTTCAGGAATGACGCATGCTGTCACCCTGTGAGGCGTCCCCGAGCTGCGGGCACTCATCGGGGAGGTGGCAGCGGAGCAGCTGGAGCGCAGCGGGAGCGATGACCCCCGTGGCGTGTCGGCTGCGCTCCGCATCTGCTTCACCCGCCTCATGAAGAGCGAGAAGAAGCTCTTCGTGGACCAGCTCAACATGCTGGTGAAGAGGATCTCGCAGGAAGGTGGGTCCCTTCCTATGGGGCTTGGGGGGCTCTGTTCAAGGAGAAGGGATGGGGCACTTCAAAGCTCCATCCCCACTGTGGTGCCTGGTGCATTGCAGTGGCGGAAGGGAAGGACACGTCGGGGAGCAACGGGGACCTGCTGCTGCGGCTGCACTCGCAGTACCCCGGGGACATCGGCTGCTTCACCATTTACTTCCTCAACCTGGTGAGGCTGGAGCCGGGAGAGGCCATGTTCCTGGGAGCCAACGAGCCCCATGCCTACCTGCACGGAGGTGAGCACCGCGGTGGCCTTCCCCAGTGCCCTCCCCAGGGTGCCCATGGGCTCCTGCACCTGTTGGGCCATGGAGGTGGGCTGAGGGTGCTGCTCCATCCCCGCAGACTGCGTGGAGTGCATGGCGTGCTCGGACAACACGGTGCGCGCCGGGCTCACCCCCAAGTTCATCGACGTCCTCACCCTGTGCGAGATGCTCAACTACACACCAGCACCCAGCAGCTCCAAGATCTTCCCAGCGGCACAGAGCCAGCTCGATCCCAACGTCTACCTCTATGACCCGCCTGTGCCAGACTTTGCCATCATGAGGATAGAGGTGAGCGGTGTTGGGGACACGGAGGTGGACACCCCAGCTTTATCCCATCTCGGCTGTGCTCTAGAAGCCGGTGCACCAGTGAGGAAGGAGGGATGCTTGGAAGTGCTTGGGTTCCCCCTGCCTAGAGCTCCATCACCTTCTGCAGCAGCTCTGGGCGGAGGGAGGACCGGGAGGAGGGTTTGGGTGTCCCCGTGTTCAATCCCTGGGCGGGAATGGGGAGGCTCAAGCCGCGGTGACCCTTTCCCTTGCAGATCCCATCCTCCATCAAGCTGTACCTCGTCTCTGCCGTGGACTCGGCCAGCATCCTGCTGGTGATCCAAGGGGCAGCTGTGGGCACCTCCACAGCCGCGGCCTCCAAGATCCCCCTGTGCCGGGGCTCCGTCCTCTTCATCTCTGCCAACGAGAGCGTCTCGCTCCAGCTCTCCTCTCCCGATGGGATGCTGCTCTTCCGAGCCTGCTGCCTGCTCTGAGCCGGCCTGGAGCGCTTCCCCCCGGCCGCATTGGAGTAGATAGAAACTGACCTGGGCAAAGGCATCTTGCTTGGAAGTTTAACCTGTTAAACCCCCAGACCAGCCCCCGCTGATGTAGAGAAAGAGCAGTTCCATGAATGAGCTCCTTGGACATGGTGTGGAGCAGAGAGGGCAGAGGAAGGGCATCTCCCCTCCTCACGAGCCATGTCCCCGTAGCATCGATCCCGCAGGGTGCTGCCAATGCCACAGTGACTCTGGTGGTTCTGTTTCCCCTCCTCATCCTTTGCTGAGCAGCAGCAGGGAGCCCGGAGCTCTGCACCCCAGCTCTTGAGCATCCCTGCCTGGCTTCTAGGAGCTGCTGCCACTGTGATGCTGAGGCCTCCTGCTGCTCCTGGTGGGCTCTTCCCAAGCCTGGTCGATGGCAGGGAGTCCTCTGAGCCGTGTCACCCCTTCCCCAGCTGTAAAAGGGGCGGCTTGGTGGGGTGACAGAGCTGGAGAGCCTCTGGTGCTGTGAATAAAGAGGTGACTTTGTCCTCGGTGCAGGGCAGCCTGGTGTGGGGAAGGAGGATGGGGAGAGCACTGCAGGGCTTGGGGACCAGGAGGCTGGGGTGGCCCTGGTACCCCCCTGGCATCAGCAGCTCCACAGGGAATGTGCCACCAGGGTGACAAGGGAAAAGCCATCAGTCTGGAACTGCACTGGGGTATGGGGAGGAGCCCCCCCCAGCAGGGCTGTGGGGCTCAGCCCCCACCACAGCACCAACACATCCTCAGAGTAACAAGATGCAGTTTATTGAGTGCTCCCTTGAATGAATAGAATACAAAAAAAAAACCAAAAGCAACAGTTCAGGACTCTAGATATGAACTATTAAATAAGGTTTCTAAGCAGCTGATTGTCCTCTATGGAGTAACAGGACCATGATTTAAGGCAGCTTTTAAGGTTCACAGCAAGTAGAGCCTGCAGCCCCCCCAAACCTGCACCCAAAAGGGGGGTCCAGGCTGCCCCTCGCCTCCATCAAAGCAGCTCTGGGGACAACTGGAACATGCCACCAGCTCCAAACCCAGAACTTAACAGGTCCTCGAGGGGCAGAAAGCAGACAGGGAGGTCCCAGCATGCACAATGGCTGCAGGTGGATGTAGCAATGCGGACACCTAAAGCTCAATCCACTCCATTGGGGTCCCCCCGTTGGAGCTGCCAGCTTTGGTTCAGCTCAGCCCAGGCATTAGGAGGGAACCCAGCAGCGATCATCGACCCCACCATCATTAGAGCAGCACAACCCATGTGTGGGGCCAGGTCCTGCACCTCAGCAAGGCCAATTAAAGGAGGAAAACAGGAGGTCAGGCAAAGCAGGGAGCATTTGCTGCTGCACCTCCCAGTCCCTTTCACGCCCCCTTGGAGATGCCTGAGCCCCAACCAGGTGACTGGTCCCATCCAAACCACCTGAACGTCACTGTGCCACCTCTCCCTGCTATTGCTGAGCATGAGGAAAAGTCCTTTGGGGTGGGTTGGTTGCTGCTGCTCACCATGAGAGGCATCGCAGCATCATTTGGTCTTTGTGTCACTGTCCCAGCGTCGACACGGACAGCAACAGCCATCCCATGAACAAGGAAAGTGCTGGTTTGTGCCCTGTTCTTGCAGGGCCCTGGATGAGCAGCGTCTACTGGATCACACAGGAGAGGCTGTCTCCGAAACAACAGGGACAAGAAGAGGAGGTGATGGGTTTTGGGGGGATGAGATCCAGATCCTCATCATCAGGGACCTCGTCGAGGTGGTACCCATCCTGCAGCAGCTGCCGGCTCAGGTCCTGGTTCACCTGCTGGGAGGGACACAGAGGAGATGCAGATTGGTCCTGCTTTAGTTCAAGTTTAGGGCTTGCAAAGGGAAGGGCTGTGAGCAAGAAGGGCATCGCCTCCTCCTCCAGTGCCTCTGCATGGGGTGCAGCACCCCAACACACATCCCTGCATGGAGCCTCGAGGTGGCTGGGAGTGAGGGAGCCCTATCAGTCAGAGCCCTGCACTTGCCTCAGCAGAGGAGTAGCCTGAGGAACATCTGGATCCTGGCTCCTCGTCGCTAAGGGAAGAAGGAAACAGTCAGAGCCAGAAGGGAAGCAGCATCTTTGTGCGGGATGCAGAGAAGGGAATCTCGGGGGTGCAGTTCTGAGCCAGATCCCCAAATCCCGGGATATTCCCCCACTCCCACCTGTCCGAATCGAGGGAGAGCAGGTTCTCATCAGCCGTCTGGCTCAGCGCCGTGTAGCCCTTGTTAAACCTGACCGACCTGTGGGGAAGCAAAGAACCAGCCCGTGACAGGCATTTTGGTATGGGAATCCAGCCCGCGGACTGAGGAGCCAGGGCAGGGATCCCGGTCCTGAACCTCCCTTCCCACCCTAAGCTAACCCCGGCTGAGCCCTAGGCCACCCTCATGGGGAGATCCTCACCCCCAAACCACCTCCAGAGCAAGGAGAAGAAGGAGCTAGAGCAATCCCTGTTATTACACCGGGTGCCTGCTGGCCACAACGGAGCCCGCAGGGCAGCTCCTCAAGCTCCTTGTGGAGCTTCCCGGTGTCCCAAAGGAACATGGCAAAGCAGAAACGGGCTCAAACCTCTTTGGTGCTGGTTTCGGGTTTGGCGCGGGTGCCCCCAGCAGCCCCTGCCTCCGCAGCGCCGCCTTCGCCAGCTCCCGCTGCCGCTCTGCAACACAGGGCAGGGCTGACACAGCCCTGGGGGGGCCGGCCTGAGCCCGCCATGGGGCAGACAGGGCTTTGGGAGGTGCAGGTCCCTGCCCGCATCCCGGCACAGCCCCCGGGGCAGCACTTACTGAGCTTGGCGTGGAGGGAGGGGGCCTTGCTCACGATGTACGGTCCCTTCTTCTCCACCGCGTCCGCCGCCTTGCTCAGCCTCTGGTTTTCAGCCCACATCAGCTACAACACAGGGACAGACACGGGTTTAGTAGCATCTCTCTACGGGGATGAAGTAACCTGGAGGCATCCCAAAGCATCTGGTCATCCCTGGGAACCTCCAGCTCCCCAGCCCTGCACCATGCCCGGAGGAGAGGGAGGAAAAGGAATAAGCCGATCTATTAGGGGAGGAAGGGATTCTTCGGGAGCAGCAATGCTAAATTAAAAGCACACGCAGGGGCCAGCAGTTCCGTTGTAAGCCTCACTCCAGTAATACCCCGGAGAAGCAGGGATGGAGGGGATTTAATGAGCAGGTTCATCAACTAAAACACAGGGATCATTGGGTTTAATTCCTCCGCAGGTTTTGAGCCTTCCAAGCTTCCCTTGTGCAGGAATTAGAGGGAGCAGTTAATGAAGCAACAAGGCAGAGGGCTTGGGGCACTGATGGGAGAGCACAGCCGGGATTAGCGGGGTCTGAAGCTGGAACTAGCAGGGCAGAGCCTTACCCGCAGGAATAACCCCGCACACAGGGAGCTGCGGGATTAACCGCGATGGCAGCAAACCCCTGCCTGCACCTTGTGCTCCCCTGTGCTGCCCCATATCACCCATGCACATACCCTATACTTCCTCACACACATATCCCAGCCCTATACCCTCTTGTATGTGCCTTGTACCCTCCTGTATATGCCCTATACTGCCCCACACACATATCCTAGCCCTATAGTATCTATGCACATACCCTATGCTGCCCCACACACATATACAAGCTCTATATTACCCATGCACATACCCTATGCTGCCCCACACACGTATCCTAACACTACAGTATCTATGCACACACATCCTAGCCCTATAGTATCTATGCACATACCCTATGTTGCCTCACACACATACACCAGCCCTGTAACATCTATGCACATGCTCTATGCTGCCCCACACACATACCCCAGCCCTACAGTATCAATGCACATATGCTATGCTGCCCCACACACATACCCCAGCCCTACAGTATCAATGCACATGCCCTATGCTGCCCCACACACACATCCCAGCCCTACAGTATCAATGCACATATGCTATGCTGCCCCACACACATACCCCAGCCCTACAGTATCTATGCACATATGCTATGCTGCCCCACACACATATAGCCCTATAGTATCTATGCACATACCCTATGCTGCCCCCCACACATATAGCCCTATAGTATCTATGCACATACCCTATGCTGCCCCCCCCACATGCCCCAGCCCTACAGTATCAATGCACATGCCCTACGCTGCCCCATACGTGTACCCTAGCCCTACACCCATGATGAACACACGCCATACTGTCCTATGCGTACACCCCAGCCCTGTACCACCTATGCCCATACCCGGTACTGCTCCCTGTACCCCAGCCCCACACCCCCATGCACACCCCCGACACCCCACAGCCCCCCGGCCCCCCACGTACCCCCGGGCCCCGCCGCCCGCCGGCTCTGCCCGCACCGGCACCGGCTCCTCCGCCGTCTGTCGCCATGGCCTCCCTTTCGCCCCGCCCCTTTCCCCCCGCCCGCCAATGGCAGAGGGCGGTGGCGGGGAGACCCAGCCAATGGGAGGAGAGGAGGTGGTGCGCCCCCTCGGCTTGCCGCGCATGCGCAGAGAGCCGTCATGGGGCTGCAGACCGCGATGCGCTTCCCTGCAGGAGCTCCCGTTTTCCTGGAAAAGTCCCTTTTTCTGGTGGAAAAAACCCACAAAATTCCCTTTTCCCCCCCGCCTGCACGGGAACCGCGGTGGGAAACGGGCTCTGCAAAGCAACATCCACCGTGGAGCGATCCCCAGCCCTGCAGAGGGCACAGGGCTGCGAACGGGAGTCTCCCACCGCGCCAAGAGCCTCCCGCAGGGACACGGCTTCCCCAGGGGCAGGGGGCTCTGTGAGCCCTTGTTCTGCTCCTCCTCCATAAAGCCGGGGGTGCAGCAGGGTCCCTGCGCCCTTCCCTTCCCCATGGAGGAAGGGCCGTGGGCACTGCAAGCAAACAAGGGTTTATTCACCCCTGGGAGGGTGTTTTGCCCTTTATTTCCTCCTTTTCCCCATGACCCCAGCCCCCAGAACAACCACAGGAGCCACTGCCACCGCGTCAGTCAAACCAGGTTTTCCTTTATTAGGTCCAACTCCGCCTCACGTACATTGTGACTCAATAAAGGAAGTTAGCTGAAGTTAAGAGGATTTTAACACTTGTGCCTGCAGGCGGCTGTGTACAATCAGGTGGCACCAGTGAAATGCTGGGGTAATGCACCTGCAATGGAAAAGAACACAAAAGGCATCAAAGCAGCAGCCCGGACCTCCACCATGTGTCACAGGGGGCTCATGTGAGCTCATCTAAGAGGCTGGGGAGCTAAATGTCTTCTATGGCTGTTCTCAAGTTTAGCAAGTACTCGGAAGCTCTAAAAAGACAGTAAAGTAAGTGGTTTCCCAGGACTCAAGGCTGTTCCATCAAGCACCACTCCTGAAATAAAGGGTATTCAGTGAAGCTCTGGCCATGCTCCAGCTGATCTGCTTATTCAGTAAGCAAGGAGTGCTCCAAAGTAGTGTTTAATTACAGAAAAGATGCTATTTTAAGTGTAATGTGAAGAAACTGATAGAATCATGAAATGATTTGGGTTGGAAGGGACCTTAGAAGCTCCTCCAGTTCAAACCCCTGCCATGGGCAGGGACACCTTCCACTAGAGCAGCTTGCTCCAAGCCCCTGTGTCCAACCTGACCTTGAACACTGCCAGGGATGGGGCAGCCACAGCTTCTCTGGGCACCCTGTGCCAGCACCTCAGCACCCTCATAGGGAAGAGCTTCTGCCTTAGATCTAACCTGAACTTCCCCTGTTTCAGTTTGAACCCATCACCCCTTGTCCTATTTCTACAGTCCCTGATGAAGAGTCCCTCCACAGCATGCTTGTAGCCCCCTTCACATACTGGGTGACCACCATCAGTGAGGCTCATTTTCCAGCATAAGCTATAAGGAGGGTCCCCCAGTTTTCTAAATGGGCAAGACTGCAACAACAATGTGCACGTTTGTGCATTCCCAATGGAAACAAGCCTGCCATTTACTAAAACACACTTCTGGGGCCAAGCTGCTGAGCAGTCAACATGTTGCAATACCCATTGTCTTAGCAACTACCTAGACACTGCTGGGGATGGTGGCAACCATCCCTTCCCAAGGATGGGGTAACACTTAGTTTTACAAGTGTTAGCATCTTTTCCAGGAGGCATGTAGGTACAGATATTTGGAGACTCACACTACACACAGCCCTGTAAAGGCAAGGAAGGGCACTCTGTCCTTGCCAGGAGAGTTTTGGGGTACCCGTTTCCCATGCCATGACTCGCAGAAGCACCAGCATCCCTTACCAATAACATTTATGCTTTGTCCAGGCCCAGTTCCTCTGGAGTGGAGATTCCCAATTCACTCAAAGTTGGTCTAAGCTCCTGGATAACGTAAGGGTAGATTTCCTTGTGAGGTCCTGCCTTGTCCTAAAGGAAAAGGAATGGTGTTATTTCCACAGCAAGGGGCTGTACAGCGGTCAGGTTTGCAATCCAGATGTGTGGACTCATGAGGGCAGATCACAGCCCCGCTCTGCCTAGGAAAAACAACACAACTTGCTTGGAAATCAGGGAAAAACCAGCACTCCTTGGGTAAGAGCATGTTACTGTCCCCAAGTTCTGATCAATTGAGTTATCCCTTAGATGGTGGGGACAAAGGGGGCAAACAAAAAAGAGATAAGGGAAACACAGGAAGTTTCTTCCATCAGCCTCTAAAAACACCAAGAGAGTTTCAGTTCTACAGAATGCACAGAGCAGCAATAGCAACCACAGAGGCAAATGACTGTGGAGCACAGTCTGCAGCAGGTGTATGTAAGTCCTTGGGACAAAAAGGCAGCTGGAAGAGCAGAGCTGCTGGCTTCCAGGACTGAAACAGGACTCCTGCCTCCATGCTCACCCACTTTAACTCCCTGCTAAGTGAAGGCTGGACTCAGGTTTCAAGGTGCTGGTTTCTGCTGGGTTTCAAGGCTGTGCAGCTCAGCGTTCAGCCCTTTAGGAAGCTGGTAAACTGCCTCTGCCTGAGGGATTCCTGCTAATGCTTGTTTTAAAACTAAAAGGAAGAAAAATCCTTCACCTTTCCCACCAGAGGCAGTGGCAGGAAAGGAAAATACCAACTTAAGAACATCCCCTGAAGCTGTGCTGCTGAGTGCTCTCAAAACTTATCCAAGGCACCAAGCACACACTCACATGGAAGCTATGGACTCTGCCAATGGGAAACAGTGCCTTTCCTTGGCACCACTGAGAGCAAGCCCAGGCAGACGCTGTGCTCTGGGCACGGAGGGCTCAGCAGTGAGCCCGGAGCTGCTGTTCCACTCACCTTTACCACTTCTAAGATGCGGACAGCGGTGGCAAAGTCATTTAACCGTCTGCATGCCCTCAGAGCTGCGTCGATGATCTTTGGTTCCGGAACCAGGTCATACCCCACAAGTGTGTTGATGCCTGTGAAACACCAAGAGGGCCTTGGTAGCAGCTCCTCGTGCTATCAGAAGGAACCCACTGAGCGTTACTGTGCTCCGCTTTATGAAGGGATTAAGTCTCACCACCATTAGGAGCTGATGAGACTTTTCACTGCTATTCAGGGGACACACAAACAGCCCAGGGTTTTCTTTTGCTTTTCTCCCTACTCTACTACTGTAGATTTTAAGTTGACTTCATGAAATCCCGGTGAGCCAGTTCCATCCATGCTCCCCACAGGAGTCAGTGTCTGCACCACAGCAGTTATGGAATTGTTAAGGAATACCAAATAACTTCATTCCTACAAGTGTAATGAAAACTAGAAGTCAAGCTGCTGGCTCTTCCCCTCCAGGGGACTACAGCCCATACCTCACGCAGGTGATGCTGGAATGATCCCTCTGGCTGTTACGCAAACACATTTTCAAGCCCTAACTGGGGCAGTTTAATAGGAGCTGGCAAACAACAATGGAGACACCAGTCTGCATGAGTTATGGCCAAGCCATTAGCTCAAAGGCCAAATTCAAACGTGTGTGGTTATGCTCTAGGCAACAACTGAGCTCAGATGCATTTTCCTCAGAGCAAACGTTTCTCTCCCTCCCACCCAGGTGCTGAAATGTGTGTTCTGGGGCACTAAAGCTTACAAAGCCTGACTCCCACCGTGTCATAGCCCTCATTCTGCATCCTTGCAACCTGCTTGTGTGAGCAGGTAAGGTGCCATTGCCCGATACAATAGGCTCAGAGCAAACAGCATAAGCACAGAGCAGCCCCAGCAGGGTACATACAGGACTGCTCTCCTGCATCTAACCCCAGTTTTCCCTCTTCCTGCTCCCCAACAGCAAAGTCAAATCCATCTGTTATTCCTGGCCACTGAACCGTTCTATTTACTCCGTGGTCACTCTCCCCTTTCCACTCAACTCACCTTTCCTGAGCTCCCAGGCATCAATATCTGGCTTGTTGAAATAGGTCACCCAGCGAGCATCAAACTCTTCATCTGACTCTTGTGACCCATGGGAGTAGCAGCGGGCGTGCAGCACAGCTGGAGGCAGAGAGGAAGAGATGTGGAGCAAACAGGAAGGAACTGCACTTTAGCCCTGACCAGCACATCAAAAGCCATAGAAAGAGGTGTTTCACTCACTACAGTCAGTCTGGATCAGTCCTCAGCTGGGATATGCACTGGATGGATACAGCTTATTTAATACTGGTGGTTTGACTGGTAGCAAAGTGTGTGTTTTCTGATCTACATCAGGCTCCCAAAGTGCTCCCAAACCCTTTGGTTAGAGCAGGATTGTTTAATGAGGGGAAACATCAGAGAAAACCCTTTCAGTATAACCAGTGCTTCAGAGAAGTTTCCTGGGAGCCCTGTTTCTGCAGGACACAGGAATCTTCCCTCTTTCCAGAACCAAGGAAGCCAAAGAAACATCCCACACAGCTACTCCATCAGCAAAATTGTTCCGCTCCCTGCTCTGACCCCTCTCAAAGCATCAGGACATGTCCACAGTCAGCTTGTCAGTGGCATTCCTCCAGAACTAAACCCTTACACTCCATTAGTTACACCACTGCTCACTTCAGACAAACACACTGCCTTATTCCTCCTGCTCCTGAGACTGCTCCACAACTGAGTCTGTGCAGTAATCCAAGAAAAGCAGATTTCCCAACCAACTGATGGGTTTCCCAACCAGGCTGGTTTTGAGGGATGACTCAATAGCAATGTACCTCTGCAGCTTTTGATTCCAGCTGATGAGCGCTTGTTTTAAAGAGGTTTTAGCACAAAATGACATGGGCCCAAATGTAACAGCTCTCAAGCAAAGGGACCAGAGCTATTCCTTCCAACAGGCTACTGAGGGGTTGAAGGAGGACAAAAGCCATTGCTGTCTGCGCCTATGCAAGATAAAACTCCCACGGCTGTAACTGCATTTGTATTTGATCATTCACAAAGCACAGAAGGGGATCATACTGCAATGGACAAATGCCATTGACACGATTCTGAACTCATTTCCTCCCTCAACACTGCTCTTTACCAAAATATCCCTTTTTGGGGGGAGTTTTGCCTTTTTTTAACCTACAGAGGTTGGAACTAAACACGGGGCACGGGCAGCTCCACCTGCAGCACAGCCATTCCCTGCAAGCTCCTGGCTGGAGACGCTTCCTTCCCTCCTGGTAATTCCACCCCACCAATGTTTGCAGAGAGGTCACACACTAGATATGACCTTGCCAGCGTGGAGCTCTGCTTCAGAGGAAGGCAGAGCTGAGCGGGCACTCCTCCTTTCTCATCCTTGCCCGAACCCCTCATGCTGCCTAGCTACAAAGCTGTATTCACAGCAAGAAGCCCCTAAACCGAGCTGCTGGTTTGCAGCCTTCCCAGATACACTGTTCTGCTTTGAGGAGTGCAGGGAACAGCCACACTGCGAACCAGCAGCCTGGTTCTGGGTAAAGTACAATGGAAGGAACCTCAAGGAGTATCTTTAGTCTCCTGAAGTGATGGCGCAGCCAGCACACAACCCAGATTTCCATGAGGTTCAATGTGTCAGCCGTGGTTCTGGTTTCTGCAGTGCTTCCTAAGCCAGGGAAATGGGAAGATAAACCACCCTGCATCTGGTTTCTCTCCATCACTAGGTAAGGCAAAGGCAAATTCAGGCCAAGCCAGAATTGTAACACACTTTTTGTGTTCCAGGAGGAGATTCCCCATCTCTGCCCAGCTCCAAAGCAGCTCCTTGACCCTGCTTTCTCCAATAAAGCACATGCCCAGCAGAGCTCAGAGCAAGAGAGAAGAGAAGGCTGCGTGGAGACCTCATAGCAGCCTTCCAGTATCTGAAGGGAGCCTATAGGGATACTGTGGAGGGACTCTTCATTAGGGACTGTAGTGACAGGACAAGGGGTAACGGGTTCAAACTTAAACAGGGGAAGTTTAGATTGGATATAAAGAGGAAGTTCTTTCCTGTTAGGGTGCTGAGGCACTGGAATGGGTTGCCCAGGGAGGTTGTGAATGCTCCATCCCTGGCAGTGTTCAAGGCCAGGTTCAATGAAGCCTTGGGTGAGATGGTTTAGTGTGAGGTGTCCCTGCCCATGGCAGGGGGTTGGAACTGGATGATCTTAAGGTCCTTTCCAACCCTAACTAGTCTATGATTCTATGTACATGCTCAAGTGCTGTTTGAGGGGAAACACTTTCTTTCCTAATCACAAAAGCAAAGCCTGCAGGGAAATAGCACATCTAGTTTGAGAAGAGCCCAGAGCCACATTCCCAAATGCCATCTTGAAGTCAAACCCCTAAAGTCTCCTTCCATGGAGCTCAACAAAACCATTCCCTTTAGTCTTAAACCAAGGAACAACTCGGTTAGGCTAAAAGGGCGCTGAAGGAAAACGCAACAGGCTACAAGAACATGGATTATGGATTGCCAGCATGTGTTTTCCAACCTTTCCCTGGTTTATCTCCCATGCTAACACTCACATCTACATCCGGGAGGCCGGACCCTGCGATCCACCCTGGCAAAGCTGAGGCAGGAGCCAGCTGGAGCCTGGCACTTCCTTGGGGTCCCTCAAGGTCACGGTCACACACAGGTGGAAGTCACACCGTGCCAACCCATCCACACGGAGATTCCCAGCTCGGGGAGGAAGCCAAGGGCAAGCTGTGTCTCCAGAGGTGTGCTTGCAAGAGAACTCCACTGGTTTTGAGAGCACTCTGGTGCTAAAATCGCCTGAAACCACACTTTAAAGCTTCCCCCAGCACCAGAATTCGGCCGCTTTCCCTGGCAATGAGCACGGAATTAAAGCACTCATCCAGAGGAGCATTCGTTTACATTAATTCCCTGGGAAAAGGCAGCCGTGTCAAGTGAGGCATTTGTAATACAAGACCTTGGGAAAGAAGAGCTCGGACCCTGCTCCGTGTTAGCAAAGGCGCAGAGAAGGTAGGGCACGAGCAGCCGGGGTCCTGCAGGAGCACAGAGGGGCGGCGGGCACGGGGATTTAATGGGGTTTGAATTAAAACAGGGGTTTAAAGACGTGTCAAAGAAACCCCAGCACACGAACACCACAACCGCCACTTAACCCTTTGCACCAGCAATACGGCCCCTGCGGCAAGTGCTTAGCTCCCACACACCCCGAGCGCTGAAACCGCGATCCGTGCCCGTTAATCAGCTGTTAATTGCGGGGCACGGGCACCGTCTCCCCGCAGCCCGGGTGTTCAGCTCCGCTTTCCCCATCAGCACCGAGGCCGCGCTGCTTCTCTTCCTCCCCTTCCGATTAATCGAGGTGTTGATGAGGGCAGCGGGAGGAAGTCGCGGCAGGCCCGGCCCAGCGCCGGTCCCGGGGGCCGTGAGGAGCTCGGTGCCGGCCCCGGATGCGGAGGTCACCGCCGACCTCCGTCAATGTCACCTTCAGGAGAGGCCCGGGAAAGCGCCGCCGCCCTCGCTACAGCTCCCGGGCCGGGGCCCGGCGCCCGCCCCTTGGCGGTGAGGCCGGTACCGACGGCGGGTGGTTACCGGGGCCGGCGGCAGCGGGGCAGCGCCGGGCCCGGCGGCGCGGCGAGCACTAGGCCGCAGGCGCGGCCTGCCCTCGGGTGACAGCGGCGGGTCACCGCAAGGACACGGCGCCACCCGGGGACCGGGAAGGGAACCGCGGCGGGGTGCGGGGCCGGGGCCGCCGGGCGGGCGGGGTGCTGAGGGGGGAAGGTGTGAAGCAAGCGGGCGGCCGCTCACCTGCGGGGCCGACGGGCCTGCGGACGGCAGCGCGGAGGCCGGAGACGGCGCAGCGGCGGAGGAGCGCGGCGGCAGCCTGCATGGCGGCGGGGAGGCAGCACCGGGCGCCGCTCGCTCCTGCACCGGGCACCGGACCGCGGGCGGGGAGGGAGGGACGGCGGGCGGGCAGGACGGAGGCGGCGGCTATGGTGGCTCGGCGGGGACACGCCGCGCCGCACGCGTGACGGCGGGAAGCCGCAGGGGCGGGGCTGAGGGCGGTGCCTGCCGCCATTTTGTGGCGTGTGGGGACGGGCCGGGAGGGGAGAGCAGCGGCTTTGTGGCCCCATCGGCAGCGGGCGGTGCTCGGGGCTGTTTGTGTGGTAACACCGGCCCCGTTCACCCGGCCCGTGACGGTGGTGGGCACAGGGCAGGGCGAGGTGCCGTGGTCGCCGTGCTGCCAGCCCTCACAGCGGGGGTCGGCTCGCTGTGAGGGGAAGATGGGGCGCAGCGCGGCTCTGGGTGGCCCCGTCCGCTCCCCAGGGGTTGTCCTGTCACCTCGTTGTCCCCAAACCTAGCCCCTGACCGCCTTTAGTCTCTATTGCCCCGTGTTCCCGTCACTGCTGCGCTCAGCATCGCCCCAGAGGCGGTTCATGAGGCTCGTGGGGCTGAGCCTGGCTCTGCGGCGCCGATCCTCGCCGTGCCCCCTCGGGAGCCGTGGCGCCAGCTGGCACCGCGCTGTTTGAATGCTGCTCCTTTCGGGTTACGAGCCCTGTTAACCGCTCATGCAGGAAACGCCTCGGTCCGGAGAGGACAGGATCCCCTCCGAGGCTGGAACTGCCTGCGTGTAAAATCCATCTGAGCCAAGTCCAAGCGTTAAGAAACAACGGAGAGGAGCGAGTGAGCGCTGCTGTTCCCTGCCCTGGCTGGGGCAGTGCGAGCCGCAGCGGGGCAGGGCTGGGGAGGTGAGGGGGTCCCGCAGGGTTTAGGCTCCCTTTCCCGGTGGTGTTATTCATCATCCGGGTTGTTCAGTACATTCGGGGTAGGAGCCTGTGCCCGGGTGCTGCAGCTCGCGTGCGGGGCAGAGCGCTGAACCTGAACGGTGTCTGCGCCAAGGAGAGGAGCTCGGAGCCCGAAGCATCCCCGACCCCACCGAAACCCATTATAACGAATTACAATAGAAATCAACATTCAGCAGCCCAGCGGCAGAGAGGTGAAGGGAATCGCTCTGCAGCAGGGGAGATAAGCGGGAGCCTGCGGAGGGAGATAACAAGGTCATTGCCAAACAAAACAGACCCCTGCTTCCTTCTCCTCCTCACTCCCCTCATCTCCTTTCATTCCCGTTCCCAGCCAAGCAAGCCCTGGACAAAAGGGGATGCTCAGCAGCATCGCTCCCGGCTGGCGTTTCGGAAGGATGTGCTCGTAATGCCAATGTAATTCACCCCATCCCATCCCTGCCCTCCCCGCAGCGCCAGGCTGCTCCCGGAGCACACAGGAGGCCCCTATCCCATTCCACCATGGCTCAGCTGGGATCCTCTTGTCCTGGATCGGCAGCAGCCCTCGCTTGTGCTGATCCGTGCCGTGGCCGGCAGACAAGGTGATCCCCTATGTTTTCCCATAGACATATTCCAGCTATTTCCAAAAAGCTTTTATTTTCCATAAGCCTCCCTTTACCCCTGGAAGCAGCAGGAACGTTGCTCCAAAAGGCTTTCCCACAGCCCCAACACCTCCCAGTCCTGGCCACTGCATCCAGCCACAAGCACCCACTGAACGCTCCCATTGCCTGCAGCTCCCGATGGGTGCTTCACGCCAGCTCCAGACCCTACGGACACCTCTGGGAAAGCAAAGACCTGAACATCCGATGTGGGAAGAAGAGGCAGGAGGAGGAGGGCTGGTTTGTTTTCCTGTGCTGTCCCGACTCTTCGTCTGTGTGCTTCATTCAGGATAAATCGCGGCACCGCAGGGTGCTGAGTCCAGCATCAATAACCCTGACAGCTCCTCAGCGGGTGTAATTGCAGCAGTTTTGATGATGAAGGTGTTACTCCAGCGAGCCTGGGACCAAAGCATCTTCCTGATGGCTGAGACGTAGCAACGGGGAGCGAAGATGTGCAGCCGCCTTCCCCAGCCAGGGCACCCATGGGAGTCACTGCAGGAACGTGGCTGGAGGTGGGTAGCATTATCCCTATGGGGTCACCAATACACCCTCAGTCCATAACAGAAAGCGAGTGCATTTAACCCTTTAACCCTCACCCCAGATGTGGGGACACCTTGCAGGGAGCCTGCAGCACACTAATGTCCCCAAAGCAAGGCTTCACACTGCCTTTGTCCACCACAAAGCAGCTAAAACTCCTCCAGCACAACCTCTGCCCAGCGTGCGGCTGGTCGGGGCAGGAGGTGGCGCTCAGTGGTGATGGTCTGCTGGGTGGTCGGTGCTCCCCGAGCCCCTCGGGCCATCGGGTACCTGTACCTGCAGCTTCTTGGTGAGCAGCTCCTCACAGGGAGGTGGCAGGGGCCGCTTCACCCCCTTGCTGGAGGAGCTGGACGTGTCTTCTCCCTCCTGGCCGAGCTGTGGCTCCAGCCCGTGCCGGGGCTCTGGAGGCTGGTAGCCGGTCTGGTTGGGATCCAGGGGGTCCCGGGAGAGCAGGATGCTGATGGAGGGGACGTTCTTGTGGACAGTCAGGTTCTGTGCCCCGCCGCTGGGCAGCGGGTCCTGGTTCTCCCAGACTTCCAGCAGGGTTTTGTAGCGCACCTTGGTGACCTGGTGCAGCCCTCCCAGCTTCCGCTTCATGATCTCCACGCAGGTGATGGTCTTGGTGACGGCCCTGCCGCAGCCGCTGAAGACAATCTGCCGCCTGCCCTTCAGCTCCATCTGGGCCATGGCGAAGTTCATCAGGTTCCTGATCTTGCTGCCCTCCTTCACTTTCATCTCCACCACGTCCGGTGGCAGGTCGGGGAAGGGCAATGGGCTCTCCTCCTCCGACGTCCTCACCTTTCGGAAGTTCTCCATCCTGGACTGGGTGCCGGGCTTGGCTCTCCCTCCTTCAGCAGCCATCCGTTACCCCTTCCCGGTGGATCCGCTCAGGTTCCTAGCGCCCCGGGACCATGGCAGGGCTCCGCTGCCCTCCAGCCTAGCCTGCAGCAGGGCTGAGTTTAACCCTGCACCCCCGGGACCACCAGCCCCTTCCCCTCTTCTGGCCCGGGGCTGGCTGCCGAGGAGCTGGTGGCTGTGCTGGAGGCTGTTCCCTGGGGATACGGGGCTGCAGGGTTCCCTGGGTGCCCCCGTTTGCTCCCAGCCAGCCCCGGCTCTTGGTGACGCTGCTCCGCTCCCACTGCAGCACTTGCTTCTGCTGCTCTTTGCTTCATTCTGGACTTCAGCAGAGCCCCCAGAGCTGTTCTGTGTAATTAGCAGATCCTCCCCCTAGCCCTCCCCTCCTCTGCCTCCTCCTCCCCTCGCTCAGCCTCCCATCCCAGCACCCAGCTCCTGCCTTCATCCCTGTCCTGCACCGAGAGCCCGGGAAGGCGAAGGGGAGCCCAGTTCCTCCCCGGGAGCATGCAGGCAGGGAAACAGCAGGCAGAGAAGGAGGAAGGGCAGAGGGAGAAGCTCAGTCTTTGCTTTCATGATGCTCCCGGAGTCCTGCCCCCTTAAAGAGAACCTGGTCCCTTCTCTCCACGCTTCCTCTCAAGGACGGGCTGGCTGCTAACTAACTGCAAGTGTCAGCACGCTGCGGGCAGCCGGCCTGTCTGCCTGCCCTCTCTCCGGCAGCATTCCGAGAGGTATGGGAAGTCCCGGCCACACTGTGCCCAGGGATGGCACGGAAATGCAGCAGGTACTTCGGGAAGTACTTTGGAGCCTGAGCTCAACCCTTATTAGCCATCATGGGAGAAATCCTGGTGGATGGCATTTCTCTCCCTCCTCCTTCCCCTGTCCTTTCTCACCTCCATGTCCCCAGCTAGGAGTCAGCATCACATTGACTGGTTATGTCCCAGAGGTATCCATCACAGGCCAGGAGATCTCCCCTTTCTGCTCCCAATCCCTTCCCCAGGCAGAGAGGCTGCCCCTGCCCCGGCTCCCCTCTGCCTGCCCCTGTCACCGGCCTGTCCCCTGCATGCCCCATGGCCCGGGGGATCATTGCACAGTGGAAAGACACGCTGAGTATTGCCTTGCAGTCAAATCTTACCAGCCTCTGGATTGTTTTCACTCTGAGCAGGGCTTGAAAAATACATAAATAAATCAATCTATCCATGGCAGTGCAGCGAGGGCTGTGGCAGGGCAGGATGCAGCCATCCCTGTAGTCCCCAAAGCATCTTTCTGGGGTACTGCTGCCCTACATGGGGGTCCAGTGGGCAATGGGGGACAGCACTGGTGTGTCATCCACCTGGGATGGGATGCTTGAGGAAAACCCAAGCATCTCTTCCTGACCCAGCTAACACAGAGGGGGAAACTGAGGCAGGACACCCCAGCACCAGATTCCAGCTTGGAGCATCCCCCAAGTCGTTGTCCCCCCTGATGCATGCTTAGTTGCTGTGCTTCCACCACGAATCCCTTTCTCCTAGCAGACAAAACAACATCACTTCTCCCCTTTTCCGCTTCATGGCTCTTTATGGCATCGCTGCAGCAGGCACTTGGCTCCTTCCTTGGGCAGGCAGGAATGGATTAAGCATACTGGGAAAATTGCTGCCTTCAAAAGATGCAGGGAAAACAACCAAGGAAGATTTCAGCAACATCCACAGAGCGTGTGTGAAGTCAGGGAGCTGAGAAATCCTGCAGGATTTGCACAGGAGGGGGTTGTGGCCACCAAGAGCACCAGGCGACCTGGATAGATCCCAGTGCTGGATGAAACCAGCCCTTCTTTCCTGGCCCAGGCCCAGCTCCTGCCTCCCGTGCCCCATTTTCCATGGTGTTGGGCACCTTCCCCCCTTGCATCTAATTGCTGCTTCACAAACTCTGCTCAGTGGAGCCTTGGAAATGGAGGCGGAGGAGGTGAAATCACAGCAAAGGCTTTCTGCAGCCCCCAAAGGGGCACTGATGGCAGGGTCTTGCTTTTCCTCTGCAGCGCCTAACATGTAAATGCAATTCATTATTAGCAACTCCATTGCTAATTACCATCTGAAGCCATTCATTAGCCTGTCAGCTTGTTTGGTGGAGGACAACAGAGTGGATGGGCTGTTCCAAGCAAAGGAATAGCTGAAATGAGCTCAGCAGCAGCAAACAGCGGGGTGGGAAAGGGGGGAGAGCAGGGACAGGGGGGATAAAGGCACAGACAGCTCCAGCCATGGGGAGAACCAGGAAAGAAACACTGGGAAACAGGGTGCAGAGTAATTTAAAATGGAGATGAGGCAAATGGTAAAGAGGAATGAAGGAAAGATGGGAATAAAGCAATTACACCCTGTCTGTCCTCCCTGAGCATCCACGCTGGTCACAGCGGGAGCCAGGGACTGGTTTCTTCCTCCCTTTTCCCATTGAGTGTCTCTCTGAGCATCCTATAGGGCTGAGAGTCCCCTTCCCTGCAGGACCCTCTTGCCACAAGAGATGTGAGCTTGGAAGGGCCATCTAGCAGAGGAGCCAGAGATGGAGGCTGACAGGGATGGGATAGAGAGGGCTGCATGGAGCCAGAGCTGACACCAGCCCAAACCAAGCCTGTGCAAGGGGGGAAAAGCACCCAGAAACATGTTCCTAATGGCGAGCAGGGCAGCTGGAGAGGAGCAGTAACCCAAGCCCTTGTCCTTCACCTGCCCTCTCTATATTTTCTTTCACCCGAGGCTGCCTGCATGGGAGCGGGTCGGAAAGTGGGAGCATCCGATACAAGGAAAGTCTGGGTGCCGCCGGCCATCTCTGCGTCACATCGGCCCGGCTCAGGTCTCTGCTGCTCATCACATTGCATCCAGCGGCAGGCTGGCGCCTGAGCTGGTGCAGCCCTGGGGTGCTCCATCTGAACCAGGGGCTGGGACCTACTGCTCCCCAGCACTAGAACCCTGAGGATGTGACCCCAGGGGGCAGGGGCTGCCTTGGGGTGCCAGGAGCACCTTCAGGTGGCTTTAGCTCCTTGCAAGTTAAGGCAGTGGGATATCCTCCCTTATTCCTAAAGGGAAAAGCAGTAGAGCTCAAGATAATCCTCATTCTGAGTAAGCAGACAGTTTAAAAAGGAGAAAACCAACCTTTCACAGGATAAATCCCTTTGCAAAGCTATAGCCCAATAGGCAGGATAACACTATAAGGGCCCTGAGGGTGTTAATAAACCCTAATGGTCCTGAACAGCCACACCTGGAACACCCTTCCCATCCTGCCCATGGCCCAGGAACACTATTTAAGCTCAGCCCAGGGCCTTTAGTTCTGGTCTGAGCTATGTTACAGGGTCTCTAAGTGAGATGCAGTAATCTTTGTGTCTGGGTTGGGCTCTGTAGACCTCACCTGCAGATTGATCTCATGGCTTGGCTTTGAACCTGCCTGGATTCTGGCTGACCTGGACTCTCAGTTGAACCTGAGCAGCTGCTCAGGTAGTGTGAGGTAGGCACTGGGATGTCCCCTTGGTTCTCCAGATATCCCCCAGGACCCAAGGGAGGACACAGCTCTTCCTGTAAAGCCTGCGGGCAGATGGAGATGTGGGCAAGAAGAGCTCTGTCACTGGCCATCCCCAAACGAATGAGTGGGGAAGGTGGACCTGAGGCTTGTAGGGAGCAAATCCAGTTGCTCGAGAGTCAAGGAATAAGGAGCATAAAGCAGTTCTGTTGTCCTGGCTGTGAAGGAGGCACCCCATAGCTGGCACTGAGCAAGGAGCAAGACTGGGGTTGGTGCCAGCACTGGGTGCCCAGGGTGCTGGGTGCCTGCAGGCAGGGCCAGCGCAGCTCTTCAAGTCCCAGAGCACCCCCGTGAGGTCTCACACATGGCTGAGCAGTGGCGCTTGGTGACAGTGGGGAGCCACAACCAACCTCCTCCTGCTGCTGCTCCTGTTCCTCCTGCTGCCGTGCACGGAGCTGGGTGCATGGGGCCGAGGACCCAGAAGGTATTTGGAGTGAGCAGCTGGGCCCTCAGGTATGGGGCCATTGTGGCATGCTGATTTCCCTGCTTCCCTCTATTCTGCCATCTGTGAAACAGGCGTTTTCCCTGTTTCTGCCAGGTTTCCTTCATTACATCCCTATGGAGCGACGCCACTCCTCTGCCAAAGGGGTTTGGTGACCAGGACTCGCTGGTATGAGGAGATGGAGCTGCTTTCCTGCGCTTCCCACCTTCACATGGTGGGATGCTATCCTCACTGACCTCTGTGCTGTTGCTCAAAACTGGATCGTGGGAAGGGAGGAGGATTTAGTTGTCAAATGAAACCAGTTTCATGACACCGCACCGACACGGTCCCAAGCATCAGCACAGGAGGTCTGAGGGGTCCCTGCAGGGTTTCTAGCAGTGACACTGAGGACAAGGGACATGGAATCCTCCTCGTGTTGCTTACAGTTCTCAGGCTGATTTGGGATTTATGGCCCCTTTAGGGGTGTTTTCTCCCTCCCCAACCCATGTATGGGTCAGTCAGTCCCTTCCTCTTCATCCCAACCTTAGCATCGATGGCAAAAGAAATCAGCATCTCCCCTGCCTGTCGTGCAAGCCATTAATTAGGGAGTTAGAACTAGATTTTAAGGTCCTTCCCAACCCAGACCACTTTATGATTCTAATTAATGACCATGTGGAGCAGCTCCTGGTGGGAGGCAGACCAGGAGGGAACACAGGGTGATGGGGATGGTGGCTTCTGACCTGCCTGGGACAGTGGAATCCTTTTCCCTGCTCTCGGGAAAAGTGCCTAGCTTTTCTTAGAGTGTTTTCCCATTAGGATACCTACTTCCCTGTGCACATACCTGAGCAACATGTGGGTGCTTCGCCTTGCTGCTGCAGTTCCCTTGTGCTTGGTTATAGGATTGGGCAACCTGTGCCAGTGCATCACCACTCTCACAGCAAAGAATGTCTCCCTTCTATCCAGCCTGAATCTCCCCTGTTTAAGCCCATCACCCCTTGGCCTGTCCCTACATCCCTTGTCCCAAGCCCCTCTCCAGGTTTCCTGCAGCCCCTTCAGGCACTGGAGCTGCTCTCAGGTCTCCCTTTCAGGAGCCTTCTCTTGTCCAGGCTGACCCAGCCCAGCTCTCTCAGCCTGGCTCCAGAGCAGAGCTGCTCCAGCCCTCGCAGCATCTCCATGGCCTCCTCTGGCCTCACTCCAACAGCTCCACGTCCCTCTTGTGCTGCTGCCCCAGAGCTGGATCAGGGCTGCAGGGGGGGTCTCCCCAGAGCGCAGCAGAGGGGCAGGATCCCCTCCCTGAGCTGCTGCTCACACTCTGGAGGTGCAGCCCAGCACACACCCAAGCAGGACCGCTGCCCTTGTGGAGGTCACCGAACCCGTGCTCCATAGTGGCTCTGCTGTGCCCCAGGTAGGGATTGCTACACCCCAGCCCCATAGGCACCCCATAGACCCCGACCCCATATGGCCCCGCCCCTTTGTCAGCCCCGCCCCTCCCGACGGCGGCAGCAGGACCCTGGACAGCGGCAGCTGCGGCTGCTCTCGCGAGATCTCTGCGCTGCCCCCATAGCCCGGCCAGCGGCGGCGCTGTACTCTCGCGATACCGCTGCCGCTGCGGCAGGAGCAGCGCCAGGCGGGCGGGCGGCCGCCACCCGCCGCGGCACCGGACCGGAGGGGACGGGCACGGTCAGAGCACACCGGGTGAGTGCCGGGGCCGTGGGCAGCGGCCTCTGGGGCAGCGCTCGGCTGTGACCCCCTGCGGGACCGACCGCCCCCTGCTCCCATCCCCCGCCTGCAGCCCACCGCTGGGGGGGGGGAATGTGCGTGGCGTGGGGGCACCCGCGGGCCGGGAACCGAGCGGGAGCGCGGCCGCCGTTCTCCCATAGCCAGGCCGCTGAGGGGGGGCCACGTCCGGTTTTGGGGTGGGGGGGTCCGTGCGACCCCCGTGGGTAGCCCACAGGCACCGAGCCCAAACCCGTAGCGCCCCGGGCCGCCCTTGCAGTGCTGGCACCCGGAGCAGGTGTCGGGGCTTCTCCTGCTTGCTCCATTGCAGAATCCATCCCTTTTAGCTTTGCAAGCCCCATATTGCAACAGCCGCTCCCCCAAATCGCACTTTTCCCCCTAAATTGTGCGGATGCCCCTTGTCCTTGCCAGGCTGTGGAGCAGCGGAGCCGGGTCGGGGGCATCCCAGCCGCGTGTCCCTGCTCCCGGCACACGTGCCCGGGAGACGTCACTCGTATTCCCGGAGCCATCCGTGGGCTGCCGTCGGGTGTCGGGCGATGGCACGTGGCGGGAGTGCTTTGCCTTGTGATGGTTGGAGGGCTCGGAGTTAGATGTGGACCCCCCCCCCAAATCCGATCCTCAAGCACCGTGCATTGAGAAATGTGTTCCCTGCTGCTGTCTGTCCGGCTGGGAGAGGGCAAGGTGGGATGGGCAGAGCGGCTCGGATTGAAAACCTCTTCATTCTTGCTTTAATTTGGCTCCATTTTCTGAGCTCCACCTGCAAGACACAGCACCAGGTTCCGAATGCCGTGAGTAATCCTTAAACCAGCGCTCAAGTGACTCATTAGTGACAATCACCACTCATTTGTGGGGTTTTTCCAGCTGGTATTTTCAGCTGCTTTCCCTGCTCCCTTCTGGCCTGGTTTCTGGAATTGGGCTTGCAGAGATGGGTGCTGCCA
Organism: Pezoporus occidentalis; assembly: GCF_034315485.1. Lineage (NCBI taxonomy): Eukaryota > Metazoa > Chordata > Aves > Psittaciformes > Psittacidae > Pezoporus > Pezoporus occidentalis. The sequence goes on from NW_026913415.1 coordinate 1,700,187, forward strand.
TGGAGCCAGGTAGTTCCTTGTGCTGGAATGCTTTGTAAACATGGGAATTTATAAATAAATCAGTTGGTTTGGGGGCTAGGTCATGAAATTGAGGGTTTCAGGCTGCCTCGTGGGGCTCTTCGTTTTGCTGCCATCCAGCCTGGCTCCTCTCCCAGGGGCTGGATGTAGGTCAGTCGGGAGTGGGAGGCGAAGCCTGCGCCCTGCCCCACGTCACTGGATCTTCTCTTAATCTCCTGCCTTAACCGGTGTGAAGCCTCAGGCCAGAGCCAGGATTTATTCTGCTGCCAGCCAGGTGCCAGCAGACAGCCTGGATGCAGGAATAGCACGTCTCTGTTGCCAAAGCGAAGCGCCTTCCTGAGCTGTTCTGGAGCAGGGGGAAGGTGGAAGCTCTTCACATCATTCGTTTTCTCTCGTTTTCCTGCAGCTCTGGGAAAGCTCCTGGGTTTTCTTCCCCCCTGCTTTTCCTGTGGAAAGGAGAGGCTGAGCGTGTGCCAGCATGGCAGGTACGGGGGGGCTCTGGTGTGGCTGCCCCTCACCTCTGAAGAGAGGTGTTGCTGGACATCGCATCCCCTCACTAGTCCCTGGTAGCGTTGTAGGTGTCCATGCTTGCAGGATCCACGTGGCCAGTGAAGGTTAAATCTGTTCGATGCTTGGGGGTGGTGATTATGAGGGGAAATCCTTAATTCCTGCATGAAACACGTCAATTCCTGGGGCTGAATGAGACTTGGTGGGAAACCTTGATTTAGTTCAGCTCTGTGCAGTGCCCAATGGCGGTGAAACTCTATTGCAGAGAAAGTGAACAACTTCCCTCCCCTGCCAAAGTTCATCCCCTTGAAGCCATGTTTCTACCAGGACTTCGATGCGGAGATCCCGCCGCAGCACCGCACCATGGCCAAGCGGCTTTACTACCTCTGGATGCGTGAGTGGCCGAGAAGGGCTCGGGAGGGTCTGTGGTTTCCATTCCTCTCCAAAGGCAGCTCCTGGCTGGAAGAGCAGAGCAAGGTTGGGGGAAGCCCTTCTGCCCCTCCAGGCCTTGGGGTCTCCCATTAAAACCCGTTGGGGGGTGGGAAGTTGCTCATGGGAAAGGAGTAGGGGGTGCTGATTGATGGAGCTGAACATGAGAAGCTTGTGCCCAGGCAGCCAAGAAGCCCCCAGCATCCTGGCTTATATCACCACCAGTGGCAGTGATTGTGCCCCTGCCCTGGGCACTGGTGAGGCTGCACCTCAAATCCTGTGTTCAGTTCTGGGCCCCTCACTACAAGAGACATTGAGGGGCTGGAGCGAGGCCAGAGAAGGGCACCAGAGCTGGTGCAGGGCCTAGAGCACAAACATGATGGGGAACGGCTGAGGGACCTGGGGGGTTCAGTCTGGAGAACAGAAGGCTCAGGGGGGACCTGATCGCTCCCTGCAACTGCCTGACAGGAGGATGGAGCCAGGAGGGGCTGGGCTCTGCTCCCAAGGAACAAGGGATGGGACAAGAGGAAACGGCCTCAAGCTGCACCAGGGCAGGTTTAGGTGGAGCTGAGGAACAATTCCTTCCCCAGAGGGTGCTCAGGCATTGGAACAGGCTGCCCAGGGCAGGGCTGCAGTCACCGTCCCCGCAAGTGTTCACACAGCGTGGAGACGAGGCCTCAGTGCCATGGGTTAGTGGTGGCCTTGGCAGTGCTGGGGAACGGTTGGACTGGAGGAGCTTAAAGGGCTTTTCCAGCCTGGTTGATTCTGTGTGGGCTGCAGCATCCCCTGTGCTCAGCCCTTCCAGCCTCCAGGGTGGAGGTGTGGAGCTGGCTCAGTGCCCAAGGGCCGTTGGGGTGACCTTGACATCCAAACCATGGGAGCCTGCGGCTTCCCCCACGCCAGTTCTTGCCTGCTCCTCTTGCATGCCTCTGTGTGCCGTGCTGTGCTAACAGAGCTCTCACTGTCTTCCAACTCCTGAAACTACCCTGGGCCTCTCATCCTTATCAATCCTGAGTGGGGAGAAGAGCCATGGAGGGACAGATCACACCCCACCATGTGTGGAAATGTGTGTGTGCTGCTCAGGGCAAGCTGGCACCATCGCTCTATTCCTTTTTAGAAGAACTTGGTTCCTTAAGCAGGCGTTTCCCCTGAACTTTGGAAGCTGGGATGCCCAGGGAGTGCCACGTGCTTTGGAGGCAGGTTATGGGGAGCTGAGCTAGCACTGGAGAGGTTGGGCTTTTCTGCTTCTGGTACAGCACCCCCAGGGCCATACCTTGCTCCAGCTTTTGGGGGCCCCATCCCATCAGCAACATGTCCCTGGGATAACGCCCCTATCACTTTGTGCAGCCTTTCCATGCAAAGGGAGGCAAAAGAAGTTGTGCCTCCCTGGGGAAGCTGTCTTGGGGGTGTCCAGCTCCCTCCCCAGCCTGATCTGCCTGTTCTTGCTCTGTAACGCGCCCACAAGCACCCAGCAGAGGCTGAAAGGTCCCTGGGGGTGCTCAGGGAGCAGCGAGTGCCCCGCTGCCTCTCCTGCAGCTGCAGCTCTCTTGTGGGCAGCAGTGGGAGGGGTTTCGTGCTCCTCCAAATAATGAATCATTCTCAAGAGCCCGAGGCGTCAGGATGCAGCTGAGGCTCCTCTGCTTTGTGCTGTGTCCGCCCCGGCTGGGCTGCACAGTGCCTGCCCTTGTGCCGCCTTCACCCCGGGCAAGGCTGCCCCCCTGACCTGCCGAGGCGGGCACAGGCAGCTCCTCCACAAGCAAAGCTGTAGCTGGAGGCAGGGAAGGAGCTGCGCTTGGGTTCCTCCTGCTTCCTCTTGGTGGGGGAAATGTGCCCCAGATTGCAGGCAGCAGGAGGCTGTGGCTGTTCCCAAAGAGCCCCATGAGCCCTGGGCCTGCTTAACACGTTGCAGTTCTAAGCAATATATGTTTTCCCCTGCTCCTCAGCTGAAGCTGAGCCAGCCTGGGGACCCCTCCTGCACTCAGGCATCTTAATTTAAGGGTAATCCATCCAGGATTGGAGGTCAGCCCTACAGGGACATCCCTGGGGTCTTTCGTATCTCACTGACATCCTTGTGTCCGTGCTCCTCTGCTCCCTCTGTGTGTGTGTGTGTGTGTTTGCAGTGAACAGCATCACCTTGGCAGTGAATCTCGTTGGCTGCCTCGCATGGCTCATTGGAGGCGGTGGAGCTGTTAATTTTGGACTGGCAATTCTCTGGCTCATTCTCTTTACGCCCTGCTCCTATGTCTGCTGGTTTAGACCTATTTACAAAGCTTTCAAGTAAGTGGTCACTCCTCAGCCTGGCTTCTCATGGGCTTTTGGGTTTGTTTCCCTTCCCAACTGGTTAGTGCTTCGCTTGGGGCACTGCCTGAAGATCTGGGGATATTTCTGCTCTTTCTGTCCAGCCCTTTAGCTTTACTTTCTAACCTTCAAAGGGAGGGTGTTTGGGATGCCCTGAGGCCATACAGTATAAAGACATCCTTTGTGTGCCTCCACCAAGTGCTAGGGGAGTGGTGAGGAGGCAGTTGGATGCCAGCTTGCCCTCCCCTCCCATCCTTGAGGCTTCTTTTATAGCTTTCCACAAGTCCTCAAGGTGCTTGTAATCATTATCCCACTACTGAGATTGATCCTCAGTGCAGTATTCCCAGATCTAGGAGCTGGGGGTGTATTTATTCCCCATATGGGATGAGTGAAGCTGATGTGAGTAGAGAGCTGTGTCCAAACACGGATGCCCAGCGGCCTGATGTGCAGAGCTGGCTGAGCCATGGGGAGGGTTGGATGCCCTCTGGCTTTCCCAAGTGTTCCTTCAGCCTCTCTCAGTTTCTCCCTTGTCTTTAGTTGTGCTCTGGTGCTCTGCTTCTCACCACCCTCTCACTAAACCACAGCACCTTCTGCCCCTAAAGGGTCTGAGACGTGGGAGCATCTCCCTCCCCTTGTGGTGCAGCAGGGATGGATGTGTAGGGAGTGACTGAGCCTTCTCTTGCAGGACAGACAGCTCCTTCAGCTTCATGGCCTTCTTCTTCACTTTCATGGCCCAGCTGGTGATCAGCATTATCCAGGCGGTGGGAATTCCTGGCTGGGGTGTCTGGTAAGGAAGGTGCTGCTCTTGCATTGGATGCAAGGAGGGGAGACCTTATAACACTCTTTCAGTACCTAAAGGGGGCTACAAGAAACCTGGAGAGGGGCTTTGGACAAGGGCCTGTAGGGACAGGCCAAGGGGAATGGCTTTAACCTGCCAGAGAGGACTGAGATGAGCTCTTAGGCAGAAGCTCTTCCCTGTGAGGGTGCTGAGGCGCTGGCACAGGGTGCCCAGAGAAGCTGTGGCTGCCCCATCGCTGGCAGTGTTCAAGGCCAGGTTGGACACAGGGGCTTGGAGCAAGCTGCTCTAGTGGAAGGTGTCCCTGCCGTGGCAGGGGTTGGAGCTGGATGAGCTTTAAGGTCCCTTCTAACCCAAACCAATCTGGGACTCTATAAATCACCATTGCACAGGTGCTGTGTCCTCCTGGTGTGTTTTTAGCACCCTTGGTGCCCAAGTGGCTTCTCGGGTGGGTGCTGTGAGGAGCAGCAGGGGGATGCTGGCAGCCGGGGAGGCCCACACTGCTGAGCATTCCAGTTGTTTTGCTCTCCTTGCAGTGGCTGGATTGCAGCGATTTCCTTCTTTGGGACCAACGTGGGCTCAGCTGTGGTGATGCTCATTCCCACTGTGCTGTTCACGGGGATGGCTGTCTTCTCCTTCATCGCCCTCACTATGGTACGGAGGCGCTGCAGCACATCAGGGCTCCCTTGCTGCTCCCCTGGCAGGCTGGGGGGAGCTGCAGTCCCTCAATCCCTGTGGATTCTCTCTTCCCAGGTGCATAAGTTCTACCGGGGGAGCGGCGGGAGCTTCAGCAAAGCCCAGGAGGAGTGGACCACTGGGGCATGGAAGAACCCCCACGTGCAGCAGGCAGCGCAGAACGCGGCCATGGGCGCAGCGCAGGGGGCCATGATGCAGCACGAGACGCAGTACTCGGCCACCCCCAACTACACCTACTCCAACGAGATGTGAGCAGCAGGACTCTGTCCTCAGGCACCAGATCTTGGGGAGAAAGGGAGGAGGAGGAGGAGGAAGGCTGAGCTGGATTTCTGCAGCTATTCCAGAAAGCTGGAGTGTACCATAACGGTTCTTTTCCTATTCTTTGTAACGAGATCATTTGGGATTTGTTTTCTTCTTCTTTTTCCTCCCCGTTACTGTCTGGAGCTTTTGTTTCTCCTCTCCTTTCCCTTTCATTTTGAAGAGGCTGTGAGCTGACCCGCAGGGCTCTTGGGGGGTGTGTGTGTGTGTGTGTGTGGTAGTTACATGTACGTTCACGTGTCTTCCTTTTCCCTGTGAACTAGTGTATGGTGGTGGTTTTTAATTCCTGTGGTGATAGGTGTACATTAGAACTCCATCAGCCAAAAGCCCCCACTCCTGAAAGGGAAAGATACAAATAGCAACCAGCACCCATTTTCCCTCTTGGAATAAGCCCTGAGCCACAGGTTTCTGATGTGTGTGAGTTTTCTCTTTGAGTTGGTAGCACCCAGCCACTCACCACTGTCTCAGCAAGGACAAGCCATCCCGGGAATTCACCTTTTTCCCTTGATTTTTAACCAGGAGGTGGCTGGCTGGGTTAGTATTAACCAAGAAAAAGAGGGGATAAGGCAGAAAAGAACCCCTCCATCCTGCTGTTGATATGCTGGAAGTCGAGAGATTCCTACCCTACACCCTGGCTCAGGATCTACAACTTCTCTCCGTGTGTGGTGATGTAAATGAGTAGCTTCCATCCAGTATTTGTGTGTGTCCGTGGGCAGGAGCCCCGGTGTGCTGCGTGTGTGTGCATGTACTGGGGAGTGAGGACAGGTTTTTCCTTGTGGGATACAACCTTTCCATTCCAGATTCTGCCTCCTGAGGCTGGTTTGTAAAGGCTTCTTGAAAAGCAGCTATAGAACAGGCAGTGTTTCTCAGAGGAGCTGTTCTTGGGGACTGCTCTGGGTCACATCAAGCACATACCACCTGTGTACTGTGTAAATAGCGAGGCCAGGATTTGTCCCTCTTAGCTGTTGAGGTGTGCAGGAGCGTACGGAAACCTCCAAGCTGCTGGAGAAGGATTCCTGCTCACTTGAGCTTCTGGTGTGGAAATCCCTGCTCCTCTCAGCCCCCAATCCATGCCCAGGTAGGGGTTAGTTTGCGCTTTAAATAATGATGTGGCACCTCAGCAGAGGCAGCTGAGCTCAGACCAACACCTCCTGGGCTGTCAAGGGGAGCTAACGGATGCTGCTGGACCAGGAGCAGGGAAAGCTCCTTCTCAGAGATGCTTTTCAGACTCTAAATGCACTTTAAATATGCCAAATTTCTCTCCAAGTCCTAGGAAAGCAGCCCAAACTGAATCACAAGCCGAGCTCCCCTCTTAAGGATGTCACTTCAGTCACTCTGCAGTGGACAGTGGTCTCCTGATAAGACTAAACTGCAGCTAACAATAAATTGCCTGTCCGTGTGTGTGCGTGTGTATATACGTGTAAAACTTAAGGAGAAAAGTAATCCTTTGCTGAGCCTATTATGTACTTAATCAGGTTTAAATATTGTGCAATTCATTTCTAGCTAGCCGAAAACTGACTATGCCAAACCATGTGCTCTGTCATCCATGTCTGAGAAGTGATGCAATGAAAGTGACTTCACCTTTTGCATTGATGATAACTGTACCGAGCTGTAACTAACAGACATTGCTTCAGCACCTAACCCTCCTCTCCGCTCTGTCTCCTCAACCTGCGGCCACCGGCGCTCCAGCCCCCTGCCCTGCCATGGGCCTGGGCTGGACACCAGACCCCCGCACCCTTATTCTTCACCTGGGTTGGGATCCCAGCACCGCGGGTGGGAGAGCTGATGTGCGGGTGCTTCGGCAGATGCAGGGTTTCACTGAGGTCTCCCCATTGCTTTTTGCAGATCTCTCTCTGCCTCTTTGCCTTCTTCCTGGTGCTTATTTGCACCTGACAAATGCGGCTTTTAAGCTGTGTGCGGAAGGGTTGGGGACCACCGCAGATGTGCCTGCCCCTGCTTGACAAGGAATGGGCAGCCCTTTAACGTGCTTCCCCCCCCGTGTGTGTGCCTCCCGCAGGGAAGGGCTCCCATCGCCGGGTGCTGCCCGCTGCTGCTTGCGGGGACCGGGAGCCGCTCATGGCGCGGTGCCCCTCGCTCCGTCCTCTCACACGCAGTGACCTTCCTGCTGTCCTCCGCCACCTCTAACCCCCTCCGCGGGCTACGCTCCTCCTCACACAGCCTTTGAGGGGCTGCCAACCGCCGGCCCTTGCAGCCTGTCCCTGCGCTGCGGAGCGGGCGGTACCGGGCTGCTATGGGGCACCAGCACCGCGGTGCAAGGCCCAAAGGCCCCTACCGCGACGGGACGGTACCGGGCGCCGCCGCCGCCATGACACCGCCTCAGGCCCGCCCCCTTCCCTCCACAACCAATCAGGGTTTCCCAGCGTGCCCTTCGGCTTCCGGGGCCGGCCCGCGTTGCCGGGCAACGGCGGGCGGTGCGGCGGAGGCGCGGGGTAGGCCGCGGCGGGCTCCAGGGCCTGAGCACCGTTGCCGGTATATAACCGGTGTTTGGAACCCACCGGGGTCCCTCGGGTCTGCCCTGTGCCTCAGCCGCCGTTTGCAGCATCACCGCGGCGTTAAACGGCACATAGCGTACCTCTGATGGCTCCTTACCGATAGCCCGGCGCTGTGCTCAGGCGGGAGGCAGGCCCGGCCCGGCCCGGCCCGCTCTGGTTTTACCACTAATAGCCCTTATTGAAAGCTGCCTATTAATAAATTACATCTTATTCCCCAGGCTTTAAAGTGTGGGTGCATAATTGTCCGTCAGTAATCCCACGGGAAGCGGGTGTTTTCCTTACTGGGACTGTGTTAACTTGGTTTTAATCAGCCGTAGATGACCACACGGAGCAGCTCTGGAGTCGCCCTGCCGATGCACTCGCTGCGGTTCCTCGCCTCTAATTGCTGTTGCTAATCAGTGCCTGGGAGCTCCAGCTGAAGGCCTGCTCTTACCCTGGTAATTCCTTCTATAACCACGCTGAGGAACGTTTAAACTCATTAATTCCAAGCGGAGCATGGAAAAGGAGCACGTGTCAGTGCTGCCGCGCTGGGCGGGTGGGTGCCGGAAGGGTGTTTGTGCTTGCCTTGATGTCAGGGGCAGAGGTTTGGGTCCTGAATTGAACCCGGGAGGGGATGGGAGGGTTGGTTTGTGTCGCTCAGTTCGGTGATGAAAACAAGGGCAGCACCAATGTCTCTTTATTCCAACCCAAAATGCTTTGAAGAGCACTCAAATGGACCAAGGGTTACTGAATCCCAGTCTTTGCCAGGAAAGCGCTTTCAGCTGCTTCAAGGACTGAATTTCCTCTCTGCTAATGGCTAGTGAGGCAGAACCTTTTGCATCAGTTCTGCTCAGGAGCACTCCTCCTCACCTGAGCACTCACTGGGGATTTGTCAGTGTGGCAGCCCCAGATTCTGCATTATTAAAAAGCTTCCCTGCAGTTGTTGCTCACCAGAGATTGTGAAGGGAGGCTGCCTCTAATAGGAGCTGTCTTCATCCCAGCAAAGCTGCATGTATTGGGAATTCTGAACCACGTTCAACACATGAAAGTGTATCTTTTGTTCTGGGAGTTTTCAGAATGCTTTTGAGGTCTGTCTTGTGTGGGGTTTAGCCTTGTGTTTACCAGTATCTGAGAGACTTAAACAGGAGGAGGAGGCTTCAGCTATGCTTAAAGCTCTGCTGGTGCTTGGAAGCTTTGTGGATGAGGGTCTGAGTGTTCATCTTCAGGCTGAGTTACTCCAGGTCCTGCTTAGTCCACACAAGTGCTTGCCAACGGAGCCCTGTTGTGCTTCGTTAGTCAGTGTCTTGGTTCTCCTGTGCTTGCAGAGTTTGATGGGAACATGGAGCCTTCTTCCCCACCAGACCCAGGGATTCCTGCAGGGAGGAGCTCCTCTGTGCCACAGAGAAACTACCGCGTCCTGGTGGGTGTGACTGGGAGTGTGGCTGCCCTCAAGCTGCCCCTTCTCATTGCTGAGTTGCTGAAGATCACTGAGGTGAGTAAAGCTGTTGGCAGAGCATTTTAAAGTTGGTGTTGTCCTGTTGCTGTTCTTGAGGGAGGGATTGTGTGGCTTCTGATGGAATGGAAGGCTCCTTCTGGCTTTGAGCCCTCTGAAATTGTGTTGTGGGAGGATTCCTCCTGGGTTTAAAAATCAATCAATTTCCTCTCATTTCATACTTCTACACTTAGCTTCACATTAGGCTTAAAGCGCCTATTCCAGGGTATTTCCGTAGGCAAACATTTGGATTCTGGACTGTGAAAGTGTTATTGTTCAGCTCAGCCTAACTCTCTGAAGTGATTGAATAGGTCCTTGCTTTGGTGGGGTTTTTTGGTGGAATATGTCTTTGTCAGCCAAATTATCAGCTCTGGCCACAGCCACAGGTGATAGTTTCTGGAATGGGAAATCTCTGGTTAGGATACTGCAATTCTCTGTAGGTGAGGTGTGGACTTTGCAAAGGTGCTGAGCAGCAAAGGGCAACTGCATCTTGTAAAGGCAGAAGTAACAATGTGCTGTATGTGCCCATGCACTTGGTTTTTACTAAAGGTTTATTGTCTGGAGTAACAGAGGTGTCCAGCAGAGGCCAGTAGTGACTGCAATCAGGGAGGGAAACGTGTGAACTTTTCGCTGTAGATTAAAGTCAGAGAAAAACTTGGAAAACCTTTGGCTTTTAAGAAGAGGAGCAAATGATTTTGGAGCAGTAGAAGAGTGGCAGAAACACAACGGTGCACTTAAATATGCAGATATTGGTTAGATTGCTCAGTGAATCTCCTTTAGAATGATATGGGCAGCTTTGTCTTGTAGATACACTATCAGAGTCAGAAGAGTTGTGATCCTTGAGTAACTGATGCATCTGGTTGGTGTTGGCTTGGAGAGCTGTTGGTGTCCAAGCTTTAAGGGTACTGAGGATGCAGGGAGCTTTTGGGCTCGCATGGTGGGTTGGAGAGAGGGGCCTCAGTTAATTTATTACTTGACCTGAAGTGATTAGTGAGGCCAAAGGTTATAGCCTAAAGGAAGAGTGCCACAGACAGCTGCTCCCAGGGAACTCCTGGCAGTTCATTTATTAATTTAAATGATATATTTACTCACTTGTGCTGTGATTTCCAGGCCTGACCCAAGGCCTGCTGAACCACTGTGACTTTTCCATGCAGTTTGGTCTGTCTTGTACAAGTCAATTTCTTTACTGATGGAACAGAACTCTGAAAGGAAGCAGGGGAAGGCTTTGATACTGAAGGAGATGTGGCCGAAGGCTTGAAACTGGAGGGGTTACTTTAAGTTGCTGTTTTGGCTGGAGTGATCCTTGGTGAACAACTTGGCAGCATGGTTCTGCACTCATTAAACTTTCACAGCTCCTTGAGGGTGATAGTGGAGGTGACTCCATCTGACTGCCTTCTGTTTAACCTCTCTGAAGATGGAGGAAATTCAGACAGCAGCAGCTTCCACCTTTCAGGTTATTCCCCTTACACCTGGTGTTGTGGGGACACAGCCCAAAGGGTCTCCTCAGGATGCTGTGGGTAACTCTCATGGTTGTCCTACACTCACATGCTGATGATCTCAGGCTGGTGCCTGGAATTTCTGAGCAGCCTAGCAGGAATACAGTTGCAAAAATGATGTTGGTTAGTCGTAAAGAAAGGCAACGGTGGGGGAAATGTGTTGCTATTGGAGCTACAGGCTCTCATGTGGACCTTGAGGTTTAAACCATTTTGTGGTGCTCCTGCCAGGTAACCTCTACACCAGCTTGTAAGTGCCATTTACCAGAGGAGCTCCTCATTCTCTTCAGCAGTTGTTCCTGAAGCTCAGCCTGTAAAGATTTTGTTGTCAAAACTGAGAAGTCTATGGAGGAAAAACCGTGCACAGCCCTTTACCCCACACAGAAACATCTGTGACAGGAGGATCCTCTACCAGCCACCAGCAAAACTGGGTGAGCACAGGAGAATGCTTTTGCCATCGGGTTTGTTCTGGAGAACCAGCTTAAGTGCTCCAAGCAAATGAACTCTGACCAGTCTGAACTCTCTCCAGTAAAGGAGTTGGAGCATGGCTAGACTGGCTTTACTGTTTAAGCAGAGATATATCCACGGGCAAACAGAGGGTGTGCCAGGTAAATAGAAGGAAAAAGCTGTGGAGGCTTAAGTGAGCTTGAGAACACTGATCTCTTCCCAGCGTAGCTGGAGGGACTTGAAGTTCTTTCTCAGAACAAGGGAACCAGGAGCCCACCCCAGCAGAAAACCTTCATTCGGGAGAATATTTAACTTGGAGAGCAACTTTCTTGGGAGAGTGGTGGAATTGCCACCACGTGAGGTCCTTGAGCATCACTCTGGTATGCTCTGGCTTGTGGGTTGGATGCTGAACTCCATAGCCCAATTCCCTGTTCCTGAACTTATGCTTTGAAGACTGGAGATGGTTCTGAAATGATGTTTTTAAGAAAAGCAAAGTGTCTTTGGGGTATTTTTCTGTCCTTTACCCTGAGAGGGGCATTTCTGGTCTAGATTTTGTCTAATGACACAACTGAAGTGATAAAATATGTGGTAGGTGGAGTTGTATCACCTGAAACTCCTTCTGTCTCACTGCAAAACAAGACTACCACTACCAAACATTCCTCCTGACAACTTCTATTGTTCTGTTGCCCAAACCCGGCCTCCTGCTGCCATTTCAGAGAGCTGACATGCCCCTTAAAGCTGCACATTGCCCTTTAAAATCACTAGAGAACTAGCATCTCGCAGGCTGTGAGGTTAACACCTAGCTAGGCCTGCAGCGCAGCAGAGAGCAGCGTTAGCACCTCTGTGGGTGTCAGTGCTTGGCTCCAAAGAGTGAGCTTCCTGTGAGCTGAGGTTAACATGGAAACCATACACTTGCTTGCTGTGAATGTGATCTTCACGCTCAGAAGCACTAGAAGTGCAGCTGTGGTTCCAAGTTAGGCTCACTTGAAGAAGAGCAGACATTTAAAAGAGGCAAAGAACCACATATAGCACTGTGTGCAGCTGTGTTTTCCCATCCTTTTCTCTTCAGGAAGTGGGGAAAATTACTGAAGCCCGTGATATGCTAAGGCTGGGATTTTCCAGCTGCTTCCAGCTGCTGTTCTAGTCACATAGGGTGCAGATAACCAACCCTGCTTCATTCCTAGTCAAATAGATGGTGTCGGGGAGATAGGTTAACATGTGTCATTACTTCAACCATTGCTGCTGAAGATAGCTGGTTGGAGGGGTCTGGCACTGGGTTTTAGGACAAGTGAGCAGGCAGTGCTTTATCAGTTGTTTTCCTCAGGCCACAGGGTTTTAGTGGGAAGGAGTTCTGGTGAGGCTGGTTTCTCCCCATCTCTCTGCTGGGCCAGTAGAACCACGTTGCACTGTGAACGGCTTGAAGGAGCAGGCAGTGGTTAAAACTGGCTAATAATAAGGAAAAGTGTTCTTTCTCACTGTTATCTGTGGCATCTCCCACATTACCAGTCTTTTCAGAGCTCTCCCTCCATGTGTTGGCCTGTCTCTTTTTGAAGGGGTACCCTGGAGAAATTGCAGGTGGGTGTACAGTTGCATGTCCTGCACCATGGATGACCAGCACAAGCAGAACCACCCTAACACTGACCTGCTGTGTGCAGGGCAGCTCCAGTGGGCTGCATGGGGCAGGCAGCTGGCTGTGGCATTTGACTGTGACATTTGCCAGGGTGACAGCTTTGAGCAGGTCATGGGACACATAGAAATTGGGGAAACCCTCCTTTTTCCTCTTGTTGAGATTTCTACAGGAGGAAATGAAAGGATCTCATGTCATAGGGCAACTTGGCACCTCCTAAGTGTATGTCAAATAAACTCCAAGGGATGTGATAGGGTTTCCCAGAATGGTTTGGGTTGAAGGAAGCTTAAAGCTCACCCAGTCCCAACCCCTGCCACGGGCAGGGACACCTTCCACTGGAGCAGCTTGCTCCAAGCCCCTGTGTCCAACCTGGCCTTGAACACTGCCAGGGATGGGGCAGCCACAGCTTCTCTGGGCACCCTGTGCCAGCGCCTTGGCACCCTCCCAGGGAAGAGCTTCTGCCTAAGAGCTCATCTCAGTCTCCCCTCTGGCAGGTTCAAGCCATTCCCCTTGGCCTGTCCCTACAGGCCCTTGTCCCAAGCCCCCCTCCAGGTTTCCTGCAGCCCCTTTAGGCACTGGAGCTGCTCTCAGGTCTCCCCTTCAGGAGCCTTCTCTTGTCCAGGCTGCCCCAGCCCAGCTCTCTCAGCCTGGCTCCAGAGCAGAGCTGCTCCAGCCCTCGCAGCATCTCTCTGGTCTAATCTGGACTCGTTCCAGCAGCTTCATGTTGGGCTTCTCATTGACCAACATCCCCAGGATATACCGTATAACTGAAGGTTCCACTGGCTTTCAGCAGAGGCAGGCAGGTTTATCCAGGGTTTCAGAGAAAACCTTCATACATTTTCACCCTTTTCTTGGTGGAAACCACTGCTTTACTGGTTTGGCTGCACAGAAACCATGTGCTGTGAACATACCTAGAGTTTCTCCTCTTTCCAGCATCTTACCTTGATAAGGGGGGATAGGAAGGCTGGAAGACACCGCTCTGACTTATTTGTGGTATTTTTATCCCTGGCTGGAGCAAGTCTAACTAACTTGGTTTTAAAAGGCAGGATCCAGTGGTCTGTAGTTATCTCCATGTCTGGCACCAGGAGATCATCATGAGAGGGACAGAAAGAGGTTCGCAGTGTGGTCCATGCGACCAAGAAGTGCTCCTCTGTCTCCCAAAGCCCCTCTTCCTTGCGAAGCCTTGCATGGCACCAGTGGGTTTGTTTTTGGTGCTGGTGCTGAGCCCCACTCACCTTCTTGTCCCTCAGCAGTTCTTTTGATCACTCAGCACTGTGCTTGCTCTTGGCTCCAAGTGTGGAAAGATGCAAGTGCCCTGTAGGCAATGCCACCCCTTGGCAGTCCTGTACGCTGTGGTTATGGATCCCACTGAGGTGAGATGCTCTCCTACTCCCTTTGGCAGGCATGTTGGAGAGATTAAAGGGCATTTTTTCCCTGAGCTTTGGTTTGCTCCTTCTTGCTGCCTCTTTGAAGTTCTGTGCAGAGTGCACCTCATTCAGACCTGCTCTGGCCTCTCTGCTGTCCCTGCTGGGAACTGGCCATGTGAACACATAAACTGGCTCAACATGAGCTGGCCTGAGCATTTTAGGGGGCTTTAAAATGAGTCTTTGGCTCCCATAAATACCTGTAGTGGCCTTTCAGCTGTGAACAGGGGAAGCTCCCCTGAGAAACTGCTTTGTGGCTCGAGCCCAGCTTGACAGGGTTGTCCTGAAGTCTAACCACTGGTCTGTCTCTCTTTTCTGATCAGCTCGAAGTGAAGGTGGTCACCACTGAGAGAGCAAAGCATTTCTACAACGTCCAGGAGATTCCTGTCACCCTCTACAGCGATGAAGATGAATGGAAGGTGAGTTGTGCTTCCATGGGAGACTGCAAAGGCTTCCGTCCCATCCCCAGCAGCCACAGGTTTTGTAATTCAGGTAGCTTTGTCATGCCTTCTGCTTCCAGAGGGCCAGTGGGGTCATGCTTCAGGAAAAAAGCAGGCTCCTGGGAGATTCACTTGTTCAAGTGCTGAACAGCAAATAGAAGTGCTTCATTGCAAGAGACCACATCTGTTTGTGCTTTAGTCCTGGGCCAAGACTTGTTTCTTTGGAGCATTGTGTGCAGTTCTGGTGTCCTCCGCATAAGAAGGACATGGAGCCATTGGAGCAAGTCCAGAGGAGGCCACGAGGATGCTCAGGGGCTGGAGCACCTCCTGTATGGAGCCAGGCTGAGAATACTGGGGCTGTTCAGCCTGGAGAAGGGAAGCTGTGTGGAGACCTCAGAGCAGCTTCCAGTGCTTGAAGGGGGCTACAAGTATTCTGGAGAGGGACTCTTCATCAGGGACTGTAGCGATAGGACAAGGGGTGATGGGTTCAAACTGAAACAGGGGAAGTTCAGATTGGAGATAAGGCAGAAGTTCTTCCCTGTGAGGGTGCTGAGGTGCTGGCACAGGGCGCCCAGAAAAGCTGTGGCTGCCCCATCCCTGGCAGTGTTCAAGGCCAGGTTGGACACAGGGGCTTGGAGCAAGCTGCTCTAGTGGAAGATGTCCCTGCCCGTGGCAGGGGTTGGAACTGGATGAACATTAAGGTCCCTTCCAACCCAAACCATTCTATGGTTCTAGTCATGTATGCTTTGGAATCTGGCTTTCCAAGAACATGGTTCCAACCACACTGTAAATGAGGAAGGGCTGCAGCAGGTGGTGAGGGTGGCAGTGGTCGCTCACCACCCTGGGCTCAGCCACAGGTCTAAGAGGAGTCTCAGGAAGTGTCAAGAAAGCCACTGCAGAGTCGTGGTGAGGGTGTTTGGGGCTTGTCATGAGTCACACTTGTCCCAAAAGCAAGAGCTTAATTCTTTTTAGCACATCAGTGGCGTTCCCCAGCTGCCCACACTGCTTTGAAACATCTGGTGTGGGGCTGGGAAGCTGCCTGCTGGCAGGGAGGAGCAGACCAGCTCCTGGAGGTGCCATGCTCTGATGGGATAAGTGGCTGGAGGTTAGAGAGGTTCTCCTTCCTGCTGGAAGCACTGTTTGCCTTGGAAGTCTATGCTCTGTGCTCATGTGCATACATAGAAGAGCCATTCCAGCAAAGGATGGCTCAGTTGCCAGGGCTGTGGACATCTCTAGACCCTGTAAAATGGCTTTTTCTCTTCACTACAGCTTTGCTGACATGCTTTGAGAGTTCCTGTGTGTGTGGAGGCTCATTGTATAAACATCAGCATTTGTTTATATATGTATTATATATATATATGTGGCAGTCCTGATCCAAGTACAAGGAGGAGCTGGAAACGGTGTCAGGAAGCACCAGCTTTCTGGAGGCTGGCTTTTTGTTATGGTTTCCAGTGACTTAGAGAAGGAACAGCTTGTGGCCCTGATGCACCTCTTCTGGCCTGTGGTTGTGTGTGTCCTCTGGGGATTAAGCACCTGTTGCTGCTTCTGTTGGTGCTTTCCCACATAAGTTCCCAGTTAACTGTGCTCTTACAAAGAGACCAGGACTCTTTTGAGCAGCTCAGCTTTAGAGTTTAGAGCCAGTTGAGGAGGGAAGTGCCCTGTTGGCCAAACCTCATCCGTCCTGAAGAAAGCCAACAGGACTGTTTGCTGCTGTACTTATGAGGATGCTGCTGTGAGTATGCATCCTAACTGGAAGGGACTTGTGGAATTAGGGATCTAGACCTCGTAAAAGCCAGTGGACAGCTTCTCTTGAAAGAATCATGGAGCTTATAAACCACAAGGCTTCCTCAAGGAATGCGCCCCCAGTTTGGGCTTGCCTGGCTTCAGTTGCTGACAGGATGGAGCTCTTCCTTCCACTCAGATATGCTGCAAGTTGAGGGGGCTTTTGCAAACAAGGGATGATGTGGGTGGGAAGTGAATGGGGAAAGCTCTTTCCTGTGAGTTGAAATCTGGGGTTGTCTGACGTGTGAATTGTCCCTGTAGGGGAAGGACATCTGTTTGTAGAGCTCCAAGCACAGCAGTGCTGTCCCTTAGCTGTGATCCCTGAATGGGCAACATGGCCTTCAAACAAGTGGGCACTGGGTCCCTGGTTCTGCACACTCTCAGGTCTCAGTGTGAAAGTAGGTTTCCATGGTGGTTACTATGGGATTGCTCAAGTGAGGGCTCAGTAACCTGCACCTTGTCTGCTCCCCAGCTGTGGAAGGGGCGCTCGGACCCAGTGCTGCACATTGAGCTCAGGCGCTGGGCTGACCTGATGCTCGTGGCACCTCTGGATGCAAACACGCTGGCAAAGCTTGCCAATGGCATCTGTGACAACCTGCTGGTGAGTAACAGCGAGTTCTCTCACCTCCCAGTGTTAGACTGCCTGACCTTTCTTTTCATGGAAACTTGTGCTTCTGCAGCAGCGAGATCAGCCACATTTGCATGTTCTGCTCCCACTTCATCTGCTTGTCTCGCTCTTCCTGCACTGTGGCTCCTTCTCAAACAGTCATTCCTCCCTTCCCTTCTCTGCATCCCTTTCCAATCCTCACCTCAATCTCTCTTCCGTCAGTTCCCAGTCCCTGCTTTGTGCCTTTCCTGCTTTCGCTTTCATTTATTGCTCTTCCTACCCCCACCCTCTCTCTGCCATGCCTGTGCACGCACACTCGTGCACACATGCACTCGCGCTTACTTTTGAGTTCCTCTCTGCATTTCTTAGATGTGATCTGAAAAGACACCTGTGAGATCTGATAAAACTATTGACTTCCTCCTCCCTCGCCTCCTCCCTCACCTAACTGCAGAGCACACCAAGTCAAACACACACACACTCACTCACCTTCCACTCGCAGCTAGAGGGCATTTTGCTTGTTCAGGCTTGTTTTTTTGGTATCAAAAGTGCTTAAAGGCTGAT
This sequence comes from Pezoporus occidentalis, assembly GCF_034315485.1. NCBI lineage: Eukaryota > Metazoa > Chordata > Aves > Psittaciformes > Psittacidae > Pezoporus > Pezoporus occidentalis. The sequence goes on from NW_026913415.1 coordinate 1,717,614, forward strand.
CAGAAAGTGCATTAAAAGAGACTGTGGGCCTCTCATGGCTGATAGGGACCTTCACCAGGGCTGAATGCTCTGTGTCCAGGCATTAGGTCTTCGTTAGGAGAGGTCATAAGCATTAACCACCATTAAGATGTGCCAAGAAGCTGCAGATGTTGCTGTGGTACATCACCCAGCGGTAATGCATGGAGGAAGATGCATTAGAACTAGGAATGGAGGGCAGTGCATCACATCCAGAGAGCCCTGTGTGACCAACTTAGCTCTTCGGGTAAGAGGAAGCGCATGTAAATGCAGAGCAGCAGCCCTGATTTGTATGAGTAGAGGGTCTGAGAGAAGCCAGGAGGAGCTGTGGGAGGGACAAGCAATATCTTGTCCTTCTGGGTCCCCTTGGTACTATAGATGCCATGGTGGTAGCAGAGGGAAGAGCTCAGGAAGGGTATTAGGGATGCATGGCTTCCCAAACTCCTGCCAGTGTTTTCAGAGAGCCTTGTGGAGGGAAGAGGAAGCTCCTGCAGGTGCTGGTTGGCAAGTTAGAACAGATGCTGGCAGGATTCCCTGTGCTGGGAAAGGTTCATATCACAGGACACAAGAAAGGATGGGCAGAGTTCTCCAAGTACTCTGTGATCTGAACAGAGACCCTGCACCGGGGCTGTTGCTACCTGGGAAGCTCCTTTTGCAGGATTTAAATGCCTCTGGGCCTAGAGAAGCTGATGGACATTGCAGTATGGCAACCAGCATTCATCTTTTCAAGGTGATGCTTGGTTATCTGGGAGCTCTGTATTACAGAGGAGTCAGCTATGACTCCCTGTAGCACCCAGGAGCTGCCAGCAGCTGCTGCCGCAGCCCATGTGTATTCTGGTATCCTCTGTACCCTGGAAGCAGCAGTGCTTCCCTTGGGAGGAGTTACACATCCAGCTGGCATAGCTTTGCCAACATGCTGTGTTTGGCTCCACAGCTCAAGTGTTGCCTGGGGATCTTCCTGTAGCTGGTATGGCCTGTGGCCACCCTTCAGCTCCCCTCAGTCCTCCAAATGGGCTGGCACATTGTGTGCCAGCTTGCTTTGCTCCAGCCATTGGGCTGTTTGCAGGATGGGATCTATCCTCTTTGAAGTCTCCCTTATCTTTCCTGCCTGTCAGAGCTGAGCTCTGCTGGAATGTGGTACAAATGAGCATCAGCTCCCTGCATCTGCTTGTGGGTTACTACCTCTGCACTGACAGGTTGAGGCTTTTGGCCCTGTCATGACACCCAGGCTGGGAAAGCACTTCTGTGCTGCCGAGTGATGGGGGGGGAATGGGGAAAGCCAACCCATCCAGAGCTGACCCTCTCGGCTTCTCTTGCAGACCTGTGTGATCCGTGCCTGGGATCTGAGCAAACCTCTGCTCTTCTGCCCAGCAATGAACACAGCCATGTGGGAGCATCCCATCACAGCACGGCACGTGGAGCAGCTGAAAGGCTTTGGCTACACGGAGATCCCCTGTGTGGTGAAGAAACTAGTGTGTGGAGATGAAGGTCAGTCCCTTTGCCAGCCTTCTGGCTCTTTCTTCCCTGCACAAGTGCATTCTTTTGTCATGTGGTGCTCCCCATGTTGAGCTGCAAGGAGCAGATGCTCACTGCTGGGGTTGACACAAACAAACTGAAGCTTTCCCCTGTGCTGGCTGGTATCTGTTATCCTCATCCATTAATTTTTAAGTAGTCTTAAGAGGTCATCCAAGCCAGGCTTTCAAATGAGCTGTGAGATAGGCCTGAGATTCCAAAGAAACACTCATTCAAGTAGAGAGGAGATGGAAGTAGAAGGAATGCTTTGTGGTGAGTGTTGTCAGCCTGGGATTTGGGTATCCTGACCTCTAATGTGACTACAACAAGCACTTTGCAGTCCTGGCCGAGGGTGTAGCTGGATGTGCATGTCACATCTGTTGGTGTTTGTTGCCTGGGTTACTCTTCAGCTTCCCAAATGAGTTTTGATTTGGGGTTTTGACATCAGATTTGTCTGTGAAGTGAAAGAGGGTGGGGAGGGAGTGTTGTCACACCCGCTTTCAAAAGGCTTCACTTGCAGTGCTAAGAAATACCACTGAAATGATCTCATCTGTGTTTTAGAAGCTGCTTTAACTGGAGGTATTTTGACTTTGGGGGGGGTTGAGGAGGGTTTTTCATGCAAGCAATTTGGCCAGATTGGCAAATATCACCCAGTTCTAGCCCATAACAGCAAATATGCACTTACCTGTGTAGTAATGGACTCATACTTTTGGTTAGCAACCCCAACTCATGCAGGATTTTAACAGCTCTGTTCAATAAACAGGCTGTAGCAGAGACAGGGTGTTAAAATGCTCTTCACAGTTCAACCCTAGGGCTGGCTTTAGTTCCTGAACTCTTAAGTGGTTGCAATGCTTCTAGGGGGTGGTTTTGGAGCAAGACACTAAGAAATAGTTACACTGGGGTGAGTATAGTCAAGTAACTCAGGAACCATTGAAATACCCTGGACATTTATGCTTCTGTTGGGGTTTTAGCCCTGATGACATCAAATTCCTGACACACTTGTAATGATGTTAAGGGAAGCTGCCCAAAAGAGGTTATCCTGTGCAGATGTTTTGGCAGAAGCAGGAAGAGCATCTGGCATCACTTCTTTGTCCTTTCTTTCTTCCCTTCATCCTTTTCAGTACACATGTAGGATCTCCATCCCCGTAGCAAGCAGCTGAGTGCCTCCTCATTGGTACTGTGCTGCTGCTTGCAGGTTCATGCACCTGAGGCAGAGCTGTGGTGTTACATCCCTACTCCACAGATGAAATGGGTGCAGTTTTGCATCCCTGAGCCTCCACTTGTGTTTGTGAGTCAATTCCCAACAAGATTTTCCTGTAGGCAGGATTTTCCTGTAGGAAAATGCTGGTGAAGCAGTTGTTGTCCTGCTTTAAGCCCAGCCAGCAGCTCAGCCCCATGCAGCCACTCACTTCCTTCCCCTCAGTGGGATGGAGAGAGAGATTCAGAAGGGTAAAAGGGAGAAAACTTGAGAGAAAACCAGTTTAATAATGGAAATAAAAGAATAAACTGTGATGAAAAGGAAAGTAAGAGAGAAATAAACCCCAGAAAGCCAAGTGATGCAAATGAAATCACTTACAAGTGATGTCATATGGCATATAGAATAGCCCTTGGGTCAGCTGTCCGGCCCTGTCCCCTCCCAAGTCCTTGTGCCCCCTCCCTGGTGGGGTGGGGTGAGGACCAGCAAAGGCGACTGTGTAAGTGCTGCTCAGCAAGAAGGAAAACATCCCAGTGTTCCTAACGCTATTTCCAGCCCAAATCCAACCAACAGCCCCATTGGAGCTAATCCGAAGTAAATGAACTCCATCCAGCACAGCAGTGATGGACTCCAGGTCTCTTTAAGACCCAAGACACTCTCCACCACTGCCTTTTTCCTCTCATCCCCTCTGTTTCAGGCCGTTCACCCCAAAGCCTCTTCCTCTCCAGTAATTGAATGTGGGTTTCATCCACAAAGCTTCACCCGAGCAGCAGGTAACAAAGTTCACACAGCTGCTGCAGAAGGAAAGAGATTCAGTTTGCCCCAGTTCTGTCTGTTGACGCTGTGGTTTGGCTTGCTGCAGAAGAGGATTAGGTCCTCACTCATGTGGCTGGTCTCACCTGAAGTGGGCCAGATCCTAAAAGAGTTCAAATCATCAGTTAAATTGAGTTGACAACTAAACTGTTTCCTTGGCTGGGTAGTTAAATGCTATCTTTATATCACAATAGAAAGGGAGCTCTGGGAGGTGCCATCCCACCCATGGGCCTGCAGGGATTCCCCTTGGCAAAAGCATTGCCAGACTGCCGGGATCTTCCTCACTCTTGGCTGCATTTCTAGAGCCAGACACACTGGAAGGTTTTGACCTGTAGGCATGAGCTGTGCTGCAAGACAGGCTCTGCTCAACCTAAGAATCCAGCTGGGAATTGCCCAATTGTTGAGCAAGTGGGTGGTAGAGGACAAAGGCAGGTCTTGGGGATGTTCTCAGCTCTGCAGAGGCAGGCAGGGAATGTCTGGTGTTTAGCAGGACCTGGCAACTGCAGCTCCTCTCCTTGAGGTGAGGAGATCAGGAGGACCCACATCTGCCTGCAGCTTGTCCACAGGATGCTCCAGACCTCCTGGGATGGGCAGGTCTGAAAGGCATTCACAGGCTTACACTGCAGGGAAACCCAATTTTCTTCTCCTTCCAAAATACCATTCTTCACCACAAATCCTCAGGACAAGGGGTGATGGGTTCAAACTGAAATAGGGGAAGTTCAGGTTAGATCTAAGGCAGAAGCTCTTCCCTGTGAGGGTGCTGAGGCGCTGGCACAGGGTGCCCAGAGAAGCTGTGGCTGCCCCATCCCTGGCAGTGCTCAAGGCCAGGATGGACCCAGGGGCTTGGAGCAAGCTGCTCTAGTGGAAGGTGTCCCTGCCCATGGCAGGGGTTGGAGCTGGATGAGCTTTAAGGCCCCTTCCAACCCAAACCAGTCTGGGTTCTGTGTCCAGCTACACCTTTGGTCCCAGACAAGTCTCGGGTGAGAAACTGATTGCTGCTGCCCAGTAAAGCACATATTTCCAGTGTTTAGAGCCAGCAGGACAGAAGATCAATAGAGATCCATCTCTTCAATCTTCCAATGGAGACAGATGCTAGTGGGAGAAGTATCCTTCCTCAGCCCCAGGGGAACTGCAGGAGTGAATGGCCTGAGCATGGAGTTCAGTACAGAGGCTTGGACACCATGATTTAATGCTCTCTGGCCTTAAACTTCTAAACCTAAGTTTAAAAAGACTTTCAGATGTTCATCTGGCACCAAGCCAGTCCATTTCCCCCCACATTAGAGAAAGCTGTCCTGGATCTGCACCAGCTTGAATCCTGGGAGTAATGCTTGGAGATGACCGAGTGCTGCACAGAACAAAATGTAAAAGCTTTTTTCCTTCTGGACTGGGTTGGTGCCAGATGAGCATCTGAAAGTCTGCTCTTCCTAGGCAAAGGCCGTTTCAGAAAGCTCCTGAGCATGCACACGCAGTTTGTTGTGGAGAAAGGAGGTGGAACAGAGGATTTGCTATTTTTGGGGTGCTTTTGCACGTTTGCCCCCGGGGTGGTGTGAGCTGAGATTGTAACTCCGTGTGCAGTCAAGGGTTAGATGCAGGCTCCTCTGGGGATGATTGGGAACATGAGGTGCTTCAGAAGGTCATCTGAGTTGCCTGTTGAGGTTTCCTGCCTCTCTCCATTGACTGCAGAGCTTGTGCTTCTGCCTGGACTTCTGAGTTACGAACCAAACTTGTAAGACTCTTCTCACTCTCCTCCGTTGCTGATGTCCCCCTGTGCCATAGAACCCCTGCAGAACCGGGGGTTCCTTCTCTTGGGTCATAAGGAAACAACGTGGGGATGCCTGGTGATCTCTGCTGACCTGTGCCACTGCTGTGCAGCTCATCTTCTGCAGTCATGCAGTGTGTGGAACAGAGAGGGGGTGGGACAGGGGAAGCACATGCCTCATGTCTCTGTGGGATCTGGATTTCACAGTATCCCAGAATGGTTTGGGTTGAAGGAAGCTTAAAGCTCATCCAGTTCCAGCCCCCTGCCACAGGCAGGGACACCTTCCCCTAGAGCAGCTTGCTCCAAGCCCCTGTGTCCAACCTGGCCTTGAACACTGCCAGGGATGGGGCAGCCACAGCTTCTCTGGGCACCCTGTGCCAGCGCCTCAGCACCCTCACAGGGAACAGCTTCTGCCTAAGAGCTCATCTCAGTCTCCCCTCTGGCAGGTTAAAGCCATTCCCCTTGGCCTGTCCCTACATCCCTTGTCCCAAGCCCCTCTCCAGCTTTCCTGCAGCCCCTTCAGGCACTGGAGCTGCTCTCAGGTCTCCCCTTCAGGAGCCTTCTCTTGTCCAGGCTGCCCCAGCCCAGCTCTCTCAGCCTGGCTCCAGAGCAGAGCTGCTCCAGCCCTCGCAGCATCGCCGTGGCCTCTTCTGGTCTCACCCCAGCAGCTCCACATCCCTCTTGTGTTGGGATTTCACTGTGTGTGGTTTGCTGTTCCCCTGCAGGTCGCGGTGCCATGGCAGAGGTGTGGACCATTGTGGAGAGCGTGAAGAGGATCCTGGAGGAGCGGGGCTTGCCAGCACAGAGCTGATGTTTGGCACATTCATTGTGTTTGGTGCCTCCCTAATGATTTGAAGATAAAACCAAATGCTCTGCAACCAAAGAACTGAAACAGTTGCTTCCAGCTGGTGCCAGCCTCAAATGTGGTTCAGTGCTGCAGACTCTCAGAAACCAAAGCCAAGGACATGCTGCTTTAGTGTGGGAAAGCCCTGTGGTATCTCACAGAGATGGAGCAACGTTCTGCCCGGCCACTCACCTCGTGTCTCACGTTTTTCCTTCCTGAGGAGGCTGCAGAAGGAATTGCTGATGTATTTCAGTGGTTTCCCCCAAGAGCTGCTGGAGAGAAAGTGCAGTGCAAGCCCTGGCCATGGGGATAGTGCTGGCCCCTGCATGGGGATATCACTGCTCTCCAAAGCTTGGGTTGTAGTTGTGTTGGCTTCACCTTTCCAGCAGGAGTCACTGTCCAAAAGGCATTTCATAGGCTCGTAGAATCACAGAATGGTTTGGTTTGGAAAGGACCTTAAAATCATCCCGCTCCAACCCCTTTTTGGGACTTAATAAATGAGAGCTTTTCATTCTGCCCCTGGAGAATTGCCTCTTGTAGCTGCCCTGGGGGATGTTTGCACCTCACGTCATTGCTAAGCTGTTGTGTCTGCATGTGGTTCCTGTCAGACTTGGGAAAAACGGGCAGAAAGCAGCTTTTTAGTCCTCAAATCAGCTTTTACTCTATTGTATCTGTTGTCTGGATGGGGCTGCAGACATCAACTGTGTACCAAAATGCCCATCTGAGTGCTCTAGTCAGGAAATGAACAGCCTGAGCCCTTGTGGAAAGCCAGGCTGGGTGTATCCCAAGGGAATGAAGTCAAACGTTGCCTATGATGGTCTGTTTCAGCTTGAAAATTAACTGACTGGCATAAAAGCGATTGGGGCCAGAGCAGCCAGGGCTGCCCCATCCAGCTTTCCCTTGGCAATGGGAAGGAACGGGAGCAGACTGGGGCTGTGGAGCACGTTGCTGTAGCAGAGCACTGCCCCAGAGAGTTTATTTTTAACCAGTCCCAGGCAAATTTAAGGCCTTTGGTACAGAACGTGCATCCTGCCTGTGGGGGCAACCTTCAGCCTGCTGCGCACCAGGGAGGAGGTTCTCGGGGTATGTTTGCTTTTCTTATCTATCCCACACCACACAAATAGCACTCTGGCTCCTCTACTGATAGATCCAGGGATCCAGAGCTTCTGGGGATTGAGACAGAGGGATCTTTGTTGGTTCTTCCAGCCTCCAAAGAGCAGAGGTTGTGGCTCTCACAAAGGGCCATGGTGGTAGCACGGCTGTGAACGTTGCCTTTGTGGTGTGACCTGCATCGTGTGCTGATGTCCTTAGCACTGTGAGAGCTCTCCTCCCTGTCAGAGCAGCTTACTTTCGGCTTATTGAAGGTAGTGGGAGACATGCTGCTTGGTTTCCATGGGGTTTGTAGTGAACTTTGTTTCTCCTACTCGGAGATATGCATGTTCTGGCAGTTGCAGCCCTAACTTGGCCTTGGGGCTAGGCTCTGCTGGGGCTGCCTCGTGGTTGGAGTTGCTTATCCTTCCTCCTAGTCTGTGCCCAGGATCCAGCAGTCCTGTTCCTCAGACCGACCCAAAACACCCTGTCCTTGGTAAGAGTCTTTATCTCCTGCAAGTCTGGGTCGCTGGCTGGAGCCAGCAGACGTTGGCAGGTGTCAGCTGGAGGGTGGCCAAGAAGGTGCCCGACGTGCCCTGCACTGTTTGAGCTCTGATAACTCAGCAGGAAAGGGGAACATTGTGGGTTTAGATCCAGGGCTGGGTTGCCTGGTCCCCCACAGAGCTGACACCAGGCTGATCTGTCAGGCAGAAAGCCACTGCTAAGGCTATAAAGTTGCCTCTCAAGCTTGTTGAGAGGCTGAAATTAAGACTTGCAAAGCACTCTCAGGTCTGTGAATAGAGGAAGCTGATTCTTTGTCCTGCAGAAGCAGATGCTAATTGTGCTGCTGAGTGATCCTTTGCATAACTGCTGTGATATGCATTGGAGGAAGGTCGGGATAACACTGGGATAAACCCATCCCTGAAGCACCTTTCCTTCAGGGCAAATAGAAGCAGCTGTTAGATCCTTTTTGGAAGGGCTAAAGCAAGGGCAGCTTCAACCAGAGCACATCCCTGCACCCAGGACACTGCTGCCTGCAGGAAAGCAGCAGAAAGAGAAGCCAGGAAAGCCCTGTCCCACTTGTTTGGCTTTGGGATGAGGCCTTTCAGGATGAAGGCTGGGGCAATGGGGGAAAGACCCGATTCAAAACCAGGGCTTGGGAAATGCCTCAGTGCCACCAAACCAGGGCAGCCAGGTCACCAAGAGGTGCTGGGTGACGAGTTCCTTGAGGCAGACCTGCTGACACCTCCATCCCTCTCACCTTTGTGTGTTTCAGGTTCATGAGGGGGGGGCAGAAGATGCTGCCTTGGTGCTTTTGCTTTTCCTTCAGCTCTTTCTAAGCCACGCACGCACTGATCCTTCGTTTTGCTTTCCCATGAAGCTCTCTAAAGAGCAAGGCAGCATCCCCATGAGGCTGCCTTGCAATTGCATTCATGCTGCTCAAAACTTACTTTCAGCACTAGCTAAGGAGTGATAAAGGGCTGGGAGCAAAGCTGAGCTCAGGCAGCAGCCTTCCTCCTCCCTGCGCTTAGATCCGGGCTCCGGCGTGACTTGGAGCATCCGTTTCTCATACCAAACTTGATGGGATGCTGTGGGGCTGGTTTGCATCTGGATGGCTCTGAATGTGGTGCTTTGCTTAAGAGTTGGCTCCCCAGGTGTCAAATCCCTCCGCTGTCAGTTGTGACAGGAGGTGCATCAGCCTGTGCCTTTGTCCTGCAGCAAGAGCAAAGGTCCATGAACAGACCATAGAATCCCAGACTGGTTTGGGTTGGAAGGGACGTTAAAGCTCATCCAGTTCCAATCCCTGCCACAGGCAGGGACCCCTTCCACTAGAGCAGCTTGCTCCAAGCCCCTGTGTCCAACCTGGCCTTGAACACTGCCAGGGATGGGGCAGCCACAGCTTCTCTGGGCACCCTGTGCCAGCGCCTCAGCACCCTCACAGGAAAGAGCTTCTGCCTAAGAGCTCATCTCAGTCTCCCCTCTGGCAGGTTCAAGCCATTGCCCTTGGCCTGTCCCTACATCCCTTGTCCCAAGCCCCTCTCCAGGTTTCCTGCAGCCCCTTCAGGCACTGGAGCTGCTCTCAGGTCTCCCCTTCAGGAGCCTTCTCTTGTCCAGGCTGCCCCAGCCCAGCTCTCTCAGCCTGGCTCCAGAGCAGAGCTGCTCCAGCCCTTGAGCATCTCCATGGCCTCCTCTGGCCTCTCTCCAACAGCTCCACGTCCCTCTTGTGCTGCTGCCCCAGAGATGGGTCAGCGCTGCAGGGGGGTCTCCCCAGAGCGCAGCAGAGGGGCAGGATCCCCTCCCTGAGCTGCTGCTCACTCTGGGGGTGCAGCCCAGCACACGGGGGGGTTCTGGGCTCAAGCCCACACTGAGGCATGGTCACGCTGGGCTTCACCATCCCCAGTGCCCAGCCCTGCTTGGTGCTGCAGCTCTGCAGGGGCTCTGGATCTGACACCCAGCAGCAGCAGCAGCTGGGTTCACACCTCCCGCTGGGCTGCGCTGCCAAGGTGCCGGGTGGCAGGAAGCGGGTTTGTGCTTAGCAGTGCCAGGGCCCGGGGGTGACGAGGCGGTGGTGGCACATGAGAGCACCGGGTGCTCCTGAGCCCCCATGGAGCGATGGGCAGGTCGGGAAAGGGCTCTGGAGCAGGTGTAGGAAGCATCAATCCATTGGTGAAATTCCATGGTAAATGGGACAGTGATCTAACACAATCCCATGGCAAGGTTCACTTGGTTGATTGCTGTGTAGGGGATGGGGTTGGACAGACCCATTCAGTCACAGGGTTCAGGGAGGACCCCTTGCTTCCGAAATTCCTCAAAGGGGTGTTTAGATGCAGCTGGATCCACTCCTAATCCCGGACTTGCTCAATGGTTCGTGTCTGAAGGAGCAGATACACATGCCAACCAATCCTTTGGCATACATTGGGCAGGATTTCAGGGCTGAGCGTACTAGTCACTGTCACAGAGGCCACAGAATCGCCTTTGGTAGATGACAAGCCCCCGAAGGAGTTTATTCTCATCAAAAGTCATTGAATGGCAACAAGAATCTACTGCAGGTTGTAGGGGCCAGGAGGAATCCAACACTACGGGACTGACTCCGGGTTTGAAAGGGAATTGAATGGGTTTCACTCACCAGGCGAGCTCTCAACCTCAAGGAGGCCCAACCCAAGGGGAGAGCCCTTGTCATTTGTACCCCAGCCAAATCTGATCTGGAGGCACAAATACAGCCTGAGGGCTCTTTGCTCTCAACCAAGGTGTGGGTCCAGCAATGGGCAGTTATTGCTGTGACCAAAACCAGCCGGTTTGTGTAGAATCCCGGCCTGCTTTGGGTTGAAGGGACCTGAAATCCCATGCAGCTCCACCCCCTGCCACAGGCAGGGACACCTTTCACTAGAGCAGCTTGCTCCAAGCCCCTGTGTCCAACCTGGCCTTGAACACTGCCAGGGATGCGGTTACCAGAGCCAGTCCCAAGTCAGTGGATACCTGTGAGCCCTGCCCCATGTGTTTCTGTACTTCAGGTACCAGAGCCAGCAGATGGGTTTATTGGCAAGTGCTGCGGCTCAGCGGTGCTTCCGTGGGTGCAGGAAGTGGTCCCTCGATCTCAGGCTCCATCCAAAGCCACCCCATCACCCTGTGGCCAGGCCAGGGGGCTAAGGTTGAGCATGGGACAGAGGAGAAGTCACTGTAAAACCAATGGATGTGCTTTGCTGCCATTTGCATCCATTTCATCCCTTGGGAGAGGTTACCACGATAAGGCCAGTGCCAAAGGACCCGGCACAGACTCCTTGGCACCCACTACAGCGATAGCTTGGCTTCAGTGCTGACAGCCTTGCCGTTAGAGCTTGCAGGTGCACTGCTCTGGCCCTGGCCAGCAGCCTCGCTGCAGTTTGTTTCCAGGAGTAATTGAGCTTCATTAGGAGCTTGAATTCCAGCAGGAAGCCTGCTGAGAGTTCCTGTGCTTGTTGGGATGCAGAGGAATGAAGATGCTCAGAGATGCAGAGAAAGAATGGGATGGGGGCAGCTCCCTGCGGGGGCTCACCCTGTTTGGGGTTTCCTGGTGGGATGTCGTGTTGTTCTTCACATGGAGACTGGGATTTGTGTCTCTGGCAGTCCTGGTTTTGTTGCACCTCACTTTTCCAGCTCTCTGGGCAGAGAGCAGAGGATGAAGGGGACAGCACAAGCAGAAAGCCTCGGTGCTGGCCAGGGAGATGAGGAATAAAGGTGGATTTAAAAGAACCTAAGGCTGTAATCGGGGCACTTAAGATAAAATCAACCTGTTTCTGACCTCAGGCTCCTGGGCAATACGCGGGGGTGGGCTGTGCCCTGGGGGCTGATGTAATCAGGCTCCATCGATGCTGATGGCAGACACCTCAGCCTGAAAGTGCTCATAGCCCCTGGACCGATGCCCTGAAGCATCTGTTAAGTTATCCACGGCCAGTGCCAGCCCGGGAGCACCCCAGGACCCGCTCATCCCTCTGGCACCAGCCCTTTAGGTAGCCAGGAAATCCCCTCCATCCTCCCCGCAGCGCTGGGGCAGGCAGCATCCCTTCCCTCCAAGGGGAAGCAGGGTTCCTGGCCTTGGGGCAGGACCAAGCCTTATAAACGGGGTTTCTGTTTGCGTGTCTGGAAGAGCCTTTCCCAGGAGAGCCGAGCCCGGCGCTGCCCCGTTTCCCGTTCGGTTCGCACGGCCGCGGGGGCGGTTCTTAGCTGGGGAGAAGCGCGATCCACGAACCCGAGCGCGATAAGGACGGGGGAAGCGAGAGCCGCGTCAGCGCAGAGGAATGCGGGCGGTGCCGGGCGCAGCCTGCGGCTGGCAGCGGAGCCGGGAGCAAGGCAAGGACCGCAGCGATGCCCCAGGGCAGGAGGTGCTGCCCTGCAGCATCCGCACCCCGGCAGGGCTGGCGCTGGGATGGATGGATGTGCGGCGGGGACGTTGCTCTCGGCCCCCGGTTTGCACTGGTAGGAAATGGCTCTTTAGCTGGGGGGAATTGCACAGGCAGGGCTAAAGCTGCTGTGTCCGGGCAGGATACAGGTAGGGCGCAGGCGGGTTAAAGGCAGGGAACAGGCAGAGCGCATGGATGCCTCCGGTCACTGAACCCTGCCACTTGCTTGGACAGAAAGTCACTATCGACCCTTGGGCACTGAAGTTACCAACGGCAGCACAAAGCCTCGAGCTTCCCTCCAACACCAGCTTAATTTGCTGATTCTCTATAAAAAACAATTATAGTAAAATAGTTTTATTGATTTGGGCTTTATTGGAAGTCAAAGATGTGGGAAAAGCCATGGAAAACCTGCTCTGCTGCTTATTTCTTACCTCTCTCTTCCACCCCTCACACAGCATCATCCTCCCCCCGAGCATCCATCCAAGCTGGACCACCACAGTGGGAGCATCATCCCCATCCCCACCGTGTCCCCAGTTCCTCATAGGGCACCGTGGCTCAGGAGTGGGGCAGAGCGCATCACAGGACATGGGAACAGGCTTCCAGACTGGCAGTAGGAGCTGAAGTGGTTCGAAGGCTTGGCCTCAGGAGGGGGAAGCTGGTGGAGGAGCAGAGAGGAACCAAAACCCACCAGTGAGGAGCAGGGCAGGCGGTGAAGGAGAAGTGAAAGCAGCTGTGATTACTGAAAGCCCCCATGTGAGAGAGTGGGAGCGCTATCTTTGGGGCTTTCACTTCCCTGTCAGGGCAGGTTTTCCTGGCTTCTGTCTCTTTTTTATCCCCTCCCCTGTTTCTGATCATAAATTCCTGGAGTTTGGGGGTACCAATGAGCATCCCTGCCATGGTGGGATTTGGTGGTACCACTGAGCATCCCTGAACAGTGGGGTTTGGGGGTACCAGTGAGCATCCCTGCCATGGTGGGATTTAGGGGTACCACTGAGCATCCCTGCACGGTGGGGTTTGGAGGGTATCCCTTCCCTGCCGAGGCTGCAGACATGTCCAAGCTGCATCACCCCTCTCCATCCCCTCTGCAGAGGCTGCCAGCCCTGCTGCTGGTCCCTGGTGCATGGGCTGCATCTGCGTGCTTGGCCTCTGAATATGGAACTATGTGAATCTTTAAACAGAGTGCATCTCCCATGGGTCCCTGCCATGGGTCCATGCAGGACTGGAGGCCTGGTAGTGGGCAGAGTGGGAGGGCTTTGGCACATCAAGAACCTCAGTAAAAGCTGTTGGTGTGAAACACTCATCACTAAGGGTTGAAAGAGCTTCCAGGGTGTAGAGCAAGTGGTTTCCTTTCACCCACAGTACGAAGAGGTGAGGGATGGCCAAGACCTGAGGATGGAGAGGTTCTGGCATGGTACTGATGTGTTAAAAAAGCCCCACATTGCTTTCCCTCAGGGTTTTCCCTGGCTCCTGGTTTACACAACAGCTCCTGGCTCGCTTTGTCCTGCTGCTGTAAGGAGTGAAGGCCAAACCCCCTGGAATCTTGAAGGCCAAGATAAGCATTCCCCAGACACAGGGCTCGGGACAAAACAATAACCAGCATCCTCCCACATGTACCCATCAGTTTCAGCCTGCTTCAGCATTCCTGACTTCAAAACACCCGGGACCTGACCTGCTGGGGAGGGAGCATCCTCGTCCCTGCAAAGCCTTTCCCTGGGGACAGCTGCTCTCCATTTCCAACCCTACTTTCCCACTCCTCCATGCTCTGTTAGTGCTGAGCTCATTTGGCCCCTTCACTTCCTATACACCAGCTTTAAATTCCATAATTATCAGGTCAATCCTATTCCAGAGGCGGAGGAAGCGGGACAAGAGAGGGAGGCAGTGACAGGGGAATGCAGGAGGAAAAGAAAAGGGCCGGAGGCTTTCCCTCTGGATTGAACCAACACAAGAAACAAGGAATAATGTCACTGGGAGGGGGTATGGCAGATAAGTTAAAGCCATTCCCTGAATCCCAACTGTGGAGCTCAGCAGCGGGACCTGGACATGTTTCATCTTCAATTGCTCGTGTCCTCACCCGGCTCCAGAGCCCTTTGCTGATGTTTGCTCTGCTCACCCTGCTCCTGAGCATCCCACCCCAGCCAGGGTGCCGGGGAGGCTCCTTCAGCTCCAGCTCCTCACCTCAGCCTGGTCCTTCCCTTCCCAGCATCACCAAACCCCCGGAGCCTGCAGGTGTGCGGGTGGGATGGTCCCGATGAGGATCCCAACATCCCCCCTTCCCTAGTGGGAAACAGGAGCAGGGTCCCTCCAGCCCAGGGTCCCGAGCATCCTTCCAGGCCCAGCAGAAGGGGGGATATGAACTGTATGGTGCTGCCTTTGCTTTCCCCCAGTGTGGTCTCGGGTCTTGGCCGGCCTCAATCCCAACGCTATGGATGAAAAGCAGCGTTCCTCACTGCAGCTCGGAAGGGGATTGCTCTGGAAGCAGGCAGGGAAGCGCAGCACTTCCCCTTCTCCTCTTTGCTTGGGTTTATCTCATCTCGTGCTCATTTTTGCCTTCCCAAGCATGCCCAGGCCAAGGGAAGCCGACAGCGTAGGAGGGAGGCTGCAGTGCGAGGAGCCCTCGGGCTCTTTGGCAGAGCGGGATCTGATGGCAGATGGTTTCCTCCACCTCGTCCTTGGGGGACACTTGCATGGTTCAGGGGGGCCGCTTTTCCCTCCCCATCCCAGTATTGGAGCCAGTGGATCCTTATCTCGGCTCCGCAAGTCTCCCTGGAGGGGAGGAGGGAAGCGATGCTCCCAGCAAGGAGCAGCACCCGGCTGGATCAGTGAGGGGAGCTTGGAAGGAGCAGCCTCGGGGGTTATGGGGAAGCCGTGGATAAAGAGGGGGGATCACATCCAGCATGAGCTGGGCTTGGCAAGACCCCCCTGAATGGAGGAAGCCAAGGCGGGTGTTCCCAAGGAGGGCAGGTTGGCTCCAAAACCCCTCCCGCAGCCGATGGGGCTCCTCTGCCAGCTCCTGCCCTGCTCATTGCACTGTGGCAGGCAGCCTGGGAGGAGCTGAGCATAGAACCACAGCCTGGTTTGGGCTGGAGGGACCTTAAAGCTCACCCAGTTCCAACCCCGTGCCAAGGGCAGGGACACCTTCCACTAGAGCAGGCCGCTCCATGTCATGGATGATGGTGTCACTGCAGGAATGGGGTTGGTTGGGGTTTTCTTTCCTGGTTCTGGGGTGACAAACGTGTCCATGGCTGGTTTGTGCAAGCGGGCCATTGCTCAATTGCTGCTCCCTGCAAAGTGGAGAGGGGCACGCGTTGTTCAATGGGGTAAATCAGGGCTGCCTCGGCTCCTCCAGCCTCACCTCTGCTCTCCTTCCTCCCACCGAAGTCTGCTTTAACGATGACAATTAAACCCCTGTTTGGGTGCAGCTCATTGATTTATCCTCTGGGATTTCTCTTTCCTTCTGGACTTCTGAGCTCCTTCTCACTGGTGGCACCAAGACGTGGTTCCAGATAACACAGAGGAGGATGACCCCAGTTGCTACCCACGCTTTTTTGGCAGAGGGGAAGACGATGGGAATATTGGGGATGGCATCGTCTTATGAGCATCCCGTGCTCAGCATGGAGTTCGCAATGGTGTCTCCCAGCTTTGGTCCATGAGGTTGACTATGGGACACCCTGTGCTGCCTTCCCAGCCTGTCCCCAATCCCTCGGAGGCAAAGCCAGCAGCGCACAGTGATCCAGCCCTGGGCCACCACTGACCCAGTTCTCTTGGCACGTGTGGAGGTGTTTGGAGCAGTGAGGAGGCCAGATTGGACATCCAGGAAGTCTCCGAGGTGGTGCTGCCCTGGGATGGGATCGGAGGGCCAAAGGCGATGGGGAAAGGGTGCTGGGGAAAAAGTGTGCCAGGAAATGGAGCTGCATCTCCTGCACCTCTCTCCAGCAGCTTCTCAATACCAGTGTCCGTTGGGATGGTGTGAAGTACTCAGCCAAGAGAGTGCTTGGTAAGTGGGGTTGTGCTGCAGTGAAAACCAAAGGACGTGTGTAAAAGGAGGTGATGCGCAATGGCAAAGAGAGAAGAGATAAGGGGAGGTGATGAGGGATCCTGAGTGCCTTCAATGTGTGGATCTCACCTGGATGGTGTTAGCATCGCAGAGGTTCCAGCTCTTACATTTCGCTTGCCCTGGTCAGGCCTGGCTTGCCTGCACCATGGAGGACAAGGACAAAGCTTTGGGATGGTCTCTGTGTTCCTGGCTGCCCAACAGGGCTAAAGGAGAGCGGGCAAAGCAGGAAAAGCTCCCAAGGAAGCAAGAGGAGGAGGAGGAGACCCCTGGGTGTCCCTGGGGCAGCTTCTCCAGGGCTGGCCCACGGAATGCGAGCCCTCAAAGGCTGCTCCTGCCCAGCCCAGACCCGGGGAAGTCCCTGGGGACTTTGGTGGCATCAGCTGGGACCAGGGGATCCCCCAGCCCGGTGATGCTGAGCCGGTTCCATCTGTGGTTCCCTGCAGGCACCGGGTGGGAAGGGCTGATCCTGCTGCCGGAGAGCAGCATCCCCAGGGGAGGGCTCAGCCTGCTTGGAACAGGTTTCCTTGAGCTGTGAGGGGATGGGGATGTGGGTACCGGGAGGGGGGATGTGGGGCAGCCTGAGCCATCCCTCTCTGCTACACAGAGTGCTAAAGCCACCCAGGAGCATGGCTCATCCCACACCATCTCCCTTGGACCCATCTGCCCTGAGGGGAACCTGAGGACCAACTCCTAAAGTCCCCATCTCAATAACAGAGGGATGGAAAAGGAGGGAGCCTGCGCATCAGAGCTTTTGGCTGGTGGGACCCAGCTTTGATCACTGCATCCCGGCACACTGCAATGATCCACTCGTTTTTATTTACATGTTTTTCCCTTTCCAGGCACTGAAAATTGCTGCGTGGGAAGAGGAGGATTTGGAGGGGATGAATGGCTGTGCCGAGCTCGCCAAGCAGATGGTTTCTGTCTATGGGCATCCCAACACCTGGGCTTGCCCTTCCTGGCTGGAAAAGCCAACTTCCCAACACTAACACTAGGAAAATTGGTAGCTTCAGAAGAAAACTAGGCAGGCTGGAGCTGCAGAGCCGCGGGAGCAGAGACACCAGCCTCGGTCCTCTGATGTGTTGGATGTCCATGTGCTGCTTCTGTCCCAGCCAAGGGGATTTTCCAGTGACCTGGATATAAGCAGGGCACGCTGCATCCCTCCTGCTGGTCCGGGCTCAGCCCCGCAGCAAGGGAATTGGGTCGGGAAAGCATCCCTGAGCCTGGAGGCATCCACTCAGCCTTTGCAAAGAGCCCAAGGGGTCTCACACCTTCCCTGCTGCACCCTCTAATGAGGAGCATGCCCACAGAGAGGCATTGGGAGACATCAAAGAGCAGGGGTAAAAGTCCCACAGGGATCTGGTTGGGGATGGTGCCAAGGCTTAGCCCCTTGGTTTATGTGTTGAAATCAGGGGTTTCCCAGAGCAGGAGGATTGCGATGTTCCCCTCTGTGTCCTAGGAGGAGCAGTGTCTTGGCTGGCCGGCCTTGTGGTCTGTGAATAATGCCTTAGTTAGCAGAACAGAGATCCTCAGGACTCGCTCCCTGCTCCTCATCCATCCACCATCCATCCACCCATCCGCCCATGCACCCATCTGTCCATCCATCCATCCATCCATCCATCCATCCATCCATCCATCCATCTATCCATCCACCCACCCACCCACCCAACCATTCATCCATCCATCCACCCATCCATCCATCATCCATCCATCCATCCATCCATCCATCCATCCATCCATCCATCCATCCACCCACCCATTCATCCATCCACCCATCCATCCATCCATCCATCCATCCATCCATCCATCCATCCATCCACCCATCCATCCATCCACCCATCCATCCATCCATCCATCCATCCATCCATCCATCCATCCACCCATCCATCCACCCATCCATCCATCCATCCATCCATCCATCCATCCATCCATCCATCCATCCATCCACCCATCCATCCATCCATCCATCCATCCATCCATCCATCCATCCATCCACCCATCCATCCACCCATCCACTCATCCATCCATCCATCCATCCATCCATCCATCCATCCATCCACCCATCCATCCATCCATCCATCCATCCATCCACCCATCCATCCATCCACCCATCCATCCATCCATCCATCCATCCATCCATCCATCCATCCATCCATCCATCCATCCACGCACCCATCCATCCCTGCACCGTTGCACTAAACCTTTTGCTCCCTGTCACCCCAAGGGTACCAAGGGAGTCTGTGGTTGTTTCCCAGTGTATATCCCCCTTCCTTCCCTGCAGCACCACCACCACGTGCTCTCTTGGAAAGCCTCTTGCAAACCCTGCAGTCGCAGGTTGAAACCTGACAGCTTGTTTGCTCCTCAGCTTCCGAGTGTTTCTTTACAAGCTCCTTGGTTGGTTTTGGGGCTGTTGATGTTGGTGCCCATCATTTATCTCAGTTTATCTGCTTCTTTGTGCCATCTGCGATGTAGTTGTGGCTTCTCGTGGTACTTCTGAGGAGCAAGAAGCTGCTAAAACCCCTCTCCATGGGATGCCATGTAGAGATCCCTGCAGAGGAGCATTTCTAAGCAAAACTGGAGGTATTTGGGTTTAACAGCTTTCTCTTTCTCTTCTTAAATGACCTAATTGACAAAGGTGTTTTCAGCCTCCTGTGCCAAGGAGTTCCCCAGCTGAACGCTTGGACTTGGTGATCTTAAAGGTCTTTTCCAACGGAGTCGATCCCATGGTTCCATGATTCTATGAATGCACAGCCTTAGCTCAGCTCTGCCGGGGCAGAGGCCTGGCACCGCAGCGTCACCAGTAATTTTCCACACTGTGGAAATACACCCAGGCACGGAAAAAGCCTGGAAGGGAATAAAGAAGACACTTGGCCAATAGAGCTTGGCCGGCTCCCAAGGCAAGGAATGCTTCAGGTTCATCTCCAGCTCGCCGGCAGCTTGGCAGGCTCCTTGGGGCTGGATCCTCTCACACCCCCCCACTATAAATGGGATGAACCAGGAGCTTCCATGCCAAAACCTGGAGTGCTCCTGCTCCGACAGCTCCCTGAGCCCGCGGGCTGGGTGCAAGACAAAAAGGGGGGGGGGAATGGCCTTTTTGTGGGGTGTGGGAGGGGGGCTCTTCACTCCTGCTGCAGAGTGAATGGTCTCAAAGCTGCCTTGGGGAGGGGAAGGGAAAAGCTGGCTTTTCTTCTCACAGCCAAGCCCCACCAAAGGCCCTGGTGAGGGCAGAAGGCTTGGGGGAGGTTGTGGTGGGTCCCTTTATGAGACTGTAATTGCTCCGGTTAAATCCCACATTATCCTGATGAGTGAAACAAGGGTTTATGAGGGCAACGAGATGTTCCAGCAGACGGGGTGGTGATTGCCTGCCCGTGGCCCCGGGGCTCTGGTGCTGCTGCAACATGGTTCCAGCCTGGGCAAGAGGGTCCGGACCATTGCCCAACGGGCTAATCCAGTTTACCTCACCACTATGGCAACAACCACCAGGAGCCATTCCCACCTCCCGCTGCCAGCAGAGGCTGCAGAGCACAAGATGTTCCCAGACAACCCTCCCCACACCCTGCAGACAAGGGAGGATTCCCAAATCCCATGAGCATCCTTCCTGCGGCAAACAGCCTCAGAGAGCCCTGGTCCCCTGCCTTCCTCTAGTGCAAAGGGTGATGAAACAGGCTGGCACAGAGACACTGGAGCAACCATGACCAAGGTCTGTGTGTCATGGAGGTATAGCCATGACTCCAGAGAAGATCAGTGAAGGGGTGATAAATCCCTGCCCCTTGCTGTAGGGCAGCAGCTGGCAGGTTCCAAGCAGCCCAAAGGAGATGCTTCTCCAAAGGATTAAGCCCTTTGTCGCAAGGCAGTGTGATGCAGAAGGCTGAGGGTTGTTTCAAAACAGCAGCTCCTGGAAGGGCAAGCCACTCAGGACGCAAGGACCATCACCAGCTCGCTCTGCTGGGTGCTACAAGGGGTTTACAGGTAACCTGTGTGTGCTGAGGTCTCATGTTTTCCCTTGGTCGTCTGCTCGAGGCCAGGTTGAACAGAGCCTTGGGTGGCATGGTCCTGGGTGAGGCATTCCTGCCCATGGCAGCGGGTTGGAACCGGATGATTTTAAGGTCCTTTCCAACCCAAACCATTCCATGATTCTATGGTTGGAAAGGAGAAATACCCACTGGTGGGTGGCACCTCTGCTCACTCCTGGTGAAACCCTGACCCAAGGCACAGAGTGGCACGTGGGGACACATTGGCCAAGGATGGGCTAAGCCCTGGGTCAGGGCTCGCAGCCTTGAGCAGGGTCAGGAGCAAGGGAGGGGTATTTGCTGCTGGTGGAGATGAAGGAAAGGAGAGATCCCCATTCCCAAGGTGGCCAAAGGGAGCTGGAGCTGCTGGAATTTCTCCCCACAGGAAGAATGACTCAGTAGGAGGCGGTCACAGGAGCAACCACAAGGATCAGTTATCGGTGGAAAATATGTCTCGGGAGGGCATCAGCGCAGCTCCTTTGTGCCAGAACAAAGGGGGAGGCAGAGGAGAAGAGAACAAAGAGCTGTGTGCCAGCGAGGAGGGGGCTGTGGCCACCAGCCCCAGCTGGCATGGGGCAGAAGGGGGCTGAAAACCCCATGGGTTCCCATTGAAGAGCTGCTTCTGCCCATCCTGGCAACCCAAGGGCTGGGGAGGGCGGTCGAGCCAAAGGCTGTGAGCGCGTTATTCACCTTGAAGCTATGTGAGTAAACAGAGAGGGCTCCTCTTCTCCATCCCACCCTGCAGCTGAGCTGCCCTTCTGCAGGCTGGAGGACACGAGCCCCGCTCTGCTCTGGCAGGTAAAGGGGATGCTCTTGCCCTCTGCTCTGGTGGGACCTGGAGCCAAAGCACCCAGGAGAGAAAACCACGCGGCTCTAATCAACCTCCTGGGACAGCCCCTCCTGTGCAGAGCTCCTTGAGGATGTCCCACTGGGAGGAAGGCGCTTCTGATGCTTTCATCACCTGTATCACAGCCAGCTTTGGGTGCTCTGTGGCATGGGGAGAGTGGACCCAAGCCAAGAGACCCAGCTGGGAGGAACAAGGTGACCTCTGCAAGAGAGGGACCTCCCTGCTAGCACAGCAGAGGCCTTTGAGCTCCAGGGACATGGTGGCCACCACCGCAGCCATGAGTCCCATTGGATGCTGCACCCTGGACCATTGGACCTTCCACCCTGGTCCTCGGGGCTCCTGCAGAAACTCTTGGGACTACCCCAGGTCTGTGGCTCAGTGGTGCTGGCAGCAGCAGAGGTTGGCTCCTCATCCTTCTTGGGGTCCTCCTCCTCATCAGCATCAAGTGGATCCCAGTGGAAAAGGAGAAACAACCTTAGAGCATCCTAGAGGGGAAAAAGCAAGCTCCCATGTGGGACCAGAGCCATGCAGAACACCTTGAAGGGTTTCCAGTGGGGGAGAATGAACCAACCCAGTTCAACACCAAGTCATTCATATGCCATGTGAAGACCCTGCAGAGGTGAACCCACCTCTGACCCAGCTGGGAGGAGGAACCAAAAGGGTTTAAAGACTTTGAGAGCATCTCAGTGCAGGCTGTATGGGTGGGAGGCAGCTGCAGGCTGGCCTGGACGAGCCCCGGGCACACGGATATCAGGGACAGCTGATGGGGAACAGACCAGAGGTGACAGAGTCCTGCAGCCATCCCCACACTGGGAACCGCACGGAAATCCATGAATTAACCTATCCTGAGTCTTAGGTATATGTGGCAGCACAGACTCAGCTCAGCTTTTGCTGCTGGAAACCCCTTCCAAACCCACCCCATTGAGTGAGTCCCAGCGCAGGGGCCACTTCAGAGTGTTTTATATGTAAATGCAGGGTAATGAATTTCGATCACCTTCTGTCAGGCTGCTCTAGGGCTCTCCTGCAAGGGCGGAACAGAGCCCTTAATCGTTTGCATAAGCTAAGGCAGCACAAAGGACCATCAGGCCTCCCCCTGATAGCCCATCACCAGCCGATCACCCCGCTCAGCCTGCTGCGAGGACCACACATCGCTAATCCCTTCACCGCTATCTCACAACCTCAGGCTTCATCCTTATAATGTGGGGCAGACCCGCGGACTTCTGCCTCCATCCCGGTGCCCCGTGGGTCCCGACCGGTGTCTCCATATGCGCGGTACTGTCCTCTGCTTGCTGTGTAAGCCAGGCTGATGGGGTGCAGCACCCATGATCCTGATGCTGGTTGGGAAATGGTGCTTCCCGCCTCCTCCGTGCCCCTCTGCTGCCTTCCCAGAGGAGGTGTCACCATCCCCAGTGCCCTGAAGGCAGCTGAGGAGCTGAAACCCCTCCATCCTGGCTGGCAGAGGCCACCTCCACCCTCCCCAGCCCCACACACAGCAACGGACTGCTTGCTCTGGAGCCCTGCGAGCCCCATTTCTCCCTGCACCGGGATGAAGGAGCCTTTGTTCGCATTGAGGATGTTTTGCGCCACACCGCCTCGGGGTAGTGTGCAGGTAAAAGGAGAATGATGGCTCCATCAGCTCCATGGAAAGCCGGTCCTTTCATCCACCCATCTCCTTCGACAGCCCAAAAAGCCCGGGGGCCATGCAAGCCAGAGCTCCCTCCTTAGTCATCGCATCGGGCTCATTTGTGGCTATAGGTGGCATTTCCGAGGCAGCCAAACCACGCGTTTAGCAACAAAAGCAACCCCCAGATGCTCCTGAGAGCGCAGAAAGCCTCCGAGAGGTCAAGGCTTCCCCATCGGGAGCTGCGGCCGCGGGTGGGAGGAGAAGGGGAGGAAAACCCACGTGTTGCTGTGGGTCACACCGGGTGACCTCAACCAGGGTGGAAAAAGGCAGAGGTAAACACATCCATCAAGGAGCTGCAGCGTCCCCGGGCTGCTCCCGCAAGGCTCGCCCTGGGTTACATCATGGTGCTCATCAGGCACCTGCAGCAGAGCCCAGCCTGTGCTCTCCCAGGGCCCCTGGGTGCTCCCCTGCTCCCCTGCCTGGGATCCTCACCAAGGATCCCACGGAGAGATCCCACCGGCTGCTTTGCCATGGGGAGGCGTGCAGGGCAGCCCACACTGGTGTAACCGGGAGCAGAGCCACCTTCCCGCCGGGATGGCAGGTCCCTGGGCACGGATGCTGCTGCAGCAGGATGCGGCACATCTCCACACCGTACAGTGGAGAGCCTGGCACAGCCTAACCCTAAGGCACTGACGTGGAGGTTGTGGTGCGGACACCACACTGGTGTATGGGACAGCAGTGGGATCAGGTCCTGAAGGAGGACCTGGCTTGGTTTTGGAGCCCAGAGAGGTGAGGGATGCTCGGGCATGGGCCTGGCTCCTGCGTGTCTGTGATCAGCCGCTGTTATCCAGAGCAGAGGGCATCTTGCCAGCTTCCCTGGGTTCACCTGTAGCCACATCCAAGCCTTTTCCAAGACCACAGGTCTATTCCTCACCATGAAGCACTGAGCAAGGTAGTTTCCCTGCCCTGCCTGCTCACATCCTCTTCCTCCTGAACAGGCTCTGGGGAATGCAGGGGGTGTCCCTGGAGGTGATGGGTGCCCAAGGAACAAACCCAGGCAGGCAGCTGAGCTTCCCTGCTGGAAGGGTGGAAGGAGGGGAAGCTCACAGGGGAGCCCTGGCCCAGGGATCTCTGCTCCTGAGTGTGGGATTCCTGCAAAAGCCCATTCCTCACAGCCCAGGAGGCTCCTCTGCTCCCATGCATGTGCTGGTGCTGGGGAGAAGCTGTACCATGGGGCTGCTTTGAGTATTAAATGGGTCTCTGGGATTGGGGTTGTTCCCTTCCCGCAGGCAGGGAGCAGATGAGCCACCCCAGTGCCTGCATCCTGCCCATCAAAAGAGCAGGGAAGTGTGTCTGGAACACCCCTGAGGCCACCCCAACCATGGGACTTCCCATGGTTAGAGCATCCAAATGTGCTGGGCTTCAGTGCTGGAGCCATGAGCTCTCAAGCCATAATGTGAGAGTGATTTTCCTTGCCTTTGGACAGGATCCATCACTGTGAGCTGCTCCGAGGGGTGAGCAGCAGCTCCATCCGCATCCTGGGAGCATCCCAGTGGGAGGATGTGGGGCACAGCCTTGAAGCAGAGTGCTTGGCAGCCTCACCCCATTGTGGATGAGGGCGGGCTCCTGCCAGCCCCGCTCCAGGAAGCCTCCCCAGGCTGTCAGGAGCCCTAATTCATCACCTCCCAACCACCAAAGGGTGGCTTTGGGTTTGCACTCGAGAGAGAGAAGAACAGAGAAGGGGGAGGCTCTGCTCTCAAGGGCTATAAAATAACCCCACTGCGAGCTCCATCACCAGCAGCAGGGGACCAGGCACCCAGGGGCTGCTCGGCTCTCCCTCCCCATGCCCTCCCCAAGGGTTTTATAGGGCAAAGCCTCCTGGCTGGGAAATAAAAGCAAAAAGCAACCCTCGGGCCTCTTTGTGTGTGTGTGTTTGGCTTGCTGTGAGCGGAGGAGCAGCATGTGAATGCAGAAGCAATAATTCAAGCAGGAACACGGAGCTGGAGAGCTTTCAGCTCCCAAACGCTACCCAAGCCTCAGCTTTGTGCTGCTCATTCATCCGCAGGGTCATGTTTGTTCTCCTCCCCCTGGGAGAACAGAATTGGGCTTGTTTTCAACGTCCCTTTGAGAGCAGCTTTGCTGAGGATATGGTTTAGCAGAGGAAAAACCCTCTTGGCTGGTCAGGTCTGCTCCCAGCACCTCCATTGCCATCATGTAGGTGCTGCCCATCTTCTGGGTGATGATGTTTTATGGCCCTTGGGAATCTATACCCACCCCGCTGTAGCTGGGGGTTGGATATCTCATTACCTGCTGATAATTATCCAGAGCTAATGAGATACCTGCATCTATGCTTTACTGGGCCTTGTCTTTATTGCTTTCCTGGGGCAGTGAGATGTGCAGGTTGGGTTTTTATTCATTTACAAGTAATTGTAGGCCCTGATGTGATGTAAATCGAAGGTCTGAAGCTGGCACAACACTGGGCAAGCAACCAGGCCTGCCTTGTGTTTTATTTTCTCCTAATTCATCCTTAAAGGTCATTTCACCTTAGCGGATGCTCAGGCAGCTCCCAAGGCTTCAACCCCTTCACCTTGGCACTGAAAGGAGGAGGAAGCCCTGACCTCTCTCTCTTTTCTCAGTAAGTGTATCTAAACCCAAGCACCCTAGAAGCTGCTGGAAGCCCTCCCTTATGACCCTCCATCCTCCTCCCTCCAGCTCTCTCAGCACCGCTCCATCCCTTCATCCCTGTTTTCCTTTGCTCACCAGTGTGATGTGGGATCAGCCCCTCTCCTGCAGCGTGTGGGGAACAGGCAAAGTAGAAATGAAGACCATCAGTACAGCTCTCTTGCCCCAATTAGCTCCATGATTAGAGCCTCATCAAGGATGATGCAGCCTCCAAGGATGTCTCCAAGGTGAGAGCTGCTAACAAGGCTGGGAAGTCCCAGGCAGGACCCTATGACCACCTCCTGTCATCCCTCATACCGTACCCACAGGGACACGTGTCCAGCAGGCATCTCTCCTTCTCTGTTTGGGCTTGCTTGGGTAATCTGGGGGTTGCTAGGTGATTTGAGGAGGGCAGAGGGGTTTTCTCATCACTGCATAAGCAGCCGGTCCCTCTCCAAAGCCTTTGCCCAGGTACCATGAGCAAACCCAAGGCCTTTTTGGAAGGATGCTGTATTTAAATGCTTGGTAGTTCCACCCAGTGAAGGGAAAACTAACACCAATAGGTTTTTGATGGCCAAATAAGAAGCTTTGTAGCTGTGTTTGTGAGCTTTAAATCTCACTTCTCCGTGTTGCCAAGAGATCAGCTAAAACCTACCAGAAGCTGGAGCACAACTCTATGGGGAAGTGGATCAAATAGAAGAGGGGAAAAAAGAGAGGGAAAGAAATAAAGGGAAGATGCTCCTGCAGTGATCTGCTGTGGGAAGAGGAGGTGGGCAGGGATCTGTTCTCTGGCCATGTCCAGGAGCTGGGTACCCCCATCCTGCATCACTCTGGGTGCTGCCTACCTAAAGGGGGTTAATTCCCACCCCCCAAGGGGCTTAATTAGCACCAGGACAAATTGGGCAGCACAAGCTGGGACCAGAACAGACCCTCTGGGGGGGATAGGGGAGAAGTAGCACGGCTGGGGAGCAGCGATGGCTCAAACCTGAGGCGCTGCCTGGGGGATGGAGCCTGATGGCCAAGCTCCCCTATCCCTGTGCCTGCAGGGGTGACCCCCAGGAGCGGGTGTCCCTGGCTGCAGCAGCAGCAGCAATCTGAAGGCAGCAGGTTTCCTGCATGCTGGGAGGGAGCCCGAGCACGGCAAACCACAGGTGGGATGGCCCAAGCGATGAACCCAGAGATAGAGCGGGAGGCTGCCGGGGCTGAGAAGCCTCAAGCAGAAAATGGGAAACCACACGGCCAACATCTGAGTAAGCCAGTCAAAACCTCACCTCCTCGGTGCTCACGTCAGCCCCACAGGGATGGGGGAGCAGGGGGGATCCCTGCATCCTCTGGGTGCTCACCCACCGTGGAGGAGGATGGAGGGGCAAAGAGTTCCAGCCATCCCCTGGGCACACCAGCGCTGGGATCAGCACCCAGAGGCCTTATTCCTAAGCGCTTATGTCTTCATTAATCATAGACCATATAAAACGGGGGTTTTGAGGCTGCTGCTCGTGGTGCTGGCAGGTTTGATGCCTCAGCAAGGTTTGCCTCCTGCTTGATTTCAGTTGCTAATGAAGAGATGAAACACGCAGGAAGTTGATGGCAATTCAGAGGAGAAATGGAGGAAACGGAGCAGGTATTTGGTTAGAGGCCAGGTGGAGCCCCTCAGAGAAGAGTCTGAGTTATTTCAAGAGGGAGACGACAAGGGAAATCATGTGTGGTTTAGAACAAGTCACCCTAAAAACAAAACATCCTCTAGAAACCCGAGGGGGCTGCGGTGAGAACCTGGTGCCACACGTCCCAGCCTTTAAAAGCCTGGGTAGGAGGAAAAGGGTAACACAGAAATTACAACACCAATATCAAAACCCCATCAGACCCAAGAATAGGGAGGAGAACTCGATGGGATTTAGTTTTCAGGTTCAGCTGAATGACTGGCACCAGAGATGTGTCCATGTACGGATGGGGAAGGGTGTTCCTGATGTCAAGTTAAGCCAATGTCTCAACCACCTCAAGCTTAAAGGGATTATCTGCCATGTGGAGTGAGTTGCAGCAAGGGGAAAGAAAAGTAACACCGATAGGTTTGTAATGGCCAGAACTCCAAATAAAGCTCTATTATGCTCCCATTTACCCACATTGATACATAGCAATAATTCTGTATTACACCCTAATACACCTGGAAGTTAAACACACAATAATGAGTAGAGAATTGCATTACAGCTCGATCAAACGGCAGCACGCCATTGATGGGCTCCAGACATGAGAGCTCAGGGACTGGGAGCTCAGAGCCAGCTCCTCCCAACCACTTTATTGTGCAGGAACCAACTGCCACAAAACTGCTATAAATTAAATAGGGAAGGGAAAAATAATGGTTGTGAGGCCCAGGAGAGGGGAGTTCAAACGCTGCCTCCTCGGCCTTTGCTCAATAACGTCTTTAATCACCTGTATTAATGATTAGGCACATTCCTAAGCCCTGTGCTGAATCGGAGCCAGAAAGAGCGTGAGCGGCTTCTTCCATGCCGGTGAGCTGGAGGTGGGGTAGATCCCTGCCTGAAACAACCCATATAACCCCTTTGCCAGCGCTAACCATTGTGTTGCCTTCACGTTTAGTAAATGGGAAGCTCATTCTCTTGGGAAACGTCCAAGGAACCATTTTCCTTCCTTTTTCTCCTGCCACCTGCCATCCAAAGGTGCTCAGAGGGGTTTGGTTCCAAGGAAAGAGGTGCTCCGATGCCTGGATTTTCAGGCACCTCCGTGCTGCACAAAGAGCAGGCTGGGCTATATGGGAAGGAAAGGCGATTTGAAAAGTAGGAACCTTTGTTTCTCACTTAGAAATGGTTGTTTCTCTCTCCAGGTGGGAGCTGAGCCTCTGCCACGTCTTCGTTCTTTGGCTTTGGGGAGCTCACTTCATCTCACAGCATGTGTGTCACTGGGCTAGTCGTATTTACGGGCCTTTTATGAGGGCTAATGATTAGTTGGGGACTGCTGGCATCCAACCTGTGGCGCTGTGTGGGAGTCCCCTGTGTGTGTGGTTAAATTCAGAGAGGCTTTTCTTGGGGGGGGGAGTGCGGCTAGAAAACCACCCCCAGCCCACCCCAGGCTTCCAGAGGATCCCTCAGCTTCCCTCTGTTCCTGCACAGGGGATGGGGAAGCTCCTGTGTGTGGATGGATGGATGGACACGTATCCAGCCAGACTCAGACCCTGCAGCTGCATCGGTGCCTGCATCAGGGTGGGGGGGCATCCCTGAGGAACTGGGGCTCCTCTGTAAGGAGGGGTCCTTCTAACTGGGGTTCCTTTTTAACAGGGGCTCCTTGCAAAGCAGGGACTGCCTGCAGTGAAGGATCCCCATAACGGGGGCTTGCTACTATGGGGTCTTCCCTTAATGGGGGCTCCATACCATCAGGGATCCCCATAATGGGGACTCCTCCCTAACAGGGGCTCTGTACAATGGGGGCTCCCTATAATGGGAGTCCTTCCCACATCGGGACTCTATTCAGTGCAAGCTCCCCATAGTGGGGGCTCCGTACAATGAAATCTCTTAACGGGAGTTCCCCCACTATAGACTCCCCATATGGCTATTCCTCCATAATGGGAGGCTTGCTGCAATAGGAACCCTTCCATACCAGAGATTCCCCGAAATGAACGGTTAAGGGGGAGGATTACCGTGTACCGAAGAGCCAGGCGGGACAGGGCGGGCAGAGACCCGAGCAGCTCCTTGCACATGTGGCGAGCTGGGCTGGGCTTGGCTGTCCCATCCCATCCCATCCCATCCCATCCCATCCCTTCCCGTCCCGTCCCATCCCCTCCTCCAGCCGGCCCCCACGCACACCCAGCCCTCCTCCTCCCTGCCCGTCCTCCTCCCACTTCCTCCGCACGATGCACGCTGCCGGTCGAGCGGGGAGGCGGCAGCAGGACCCCCCCCGCCTCCGAGTCCCCCGCACGGCCCCGTAGAGATGCTCCGGGGGAGGAACCGCTCCGCAGCCGGAGGTGAGTGTGGGATGGGGCCAGGGACCGGGGGAGGGCACCGGGGCCAGCGCGTTGCGGGGACCCCCGGAGGGTGCAGCTCCTGGCCGGAGGCATGGCTGCAGGAGGGCTTCCCCAAGCTTTCCTGCACCCTGTGCGGATGTTTTGCTCCAGATCATCTCCTTCTGGTTGCGGGATGCAGGGAAAAATGGGGTTTAGGGGGTTAGATCCCTGGCTCCGGAGCCTGACCCCCATTTTTCCCCATGGACGCGTTGGGCATCAGCCACATGAGCGAAGTGTCCGCGGGGCCGAACGTGCGTTCGCTCCCCTGCGAGAGCAGGAACCCGCCGGTGGTTACGGCGGTGATCGCGATAGCGTTGCCTACACAAACGCTGTGACCGTGTGGACAGGACAGAAGGACGGACGCGGGCGTCCAGCCCGGACCTCGTGGCTGGGCAGGAGCGTGTCACTGCGGTGCCTGCGGCCAGCCTGGGACGTGACACCCATGGCGTTGGATCGATGCGGTTTTACTCGTGTGTAGATAAGGGTTTAACCCGTTAAACGCTCGGTTATTCTGGGGGCAGTCGCTGTGCTGGCTGTTACGCGCTTAATTAAGGTTTTTTTTATGTAAAAGTGACTATTCTGGGGGAGTTTTGAGGAACAACCACCTCTTGTGCAGTGCAAGCAGGGATTCCTGCAGGCGTTCCGTGAGAATACTGCCTTGGTCCGAGTGAAGGCTCCAAGCGGGCTTTTGCCTCCTTGGGAAAAGCTCGGGAGCTGCAAACTTTTCTGAAGAGGGATAAGGTCTGGAATGGGGAAGCTGGGACCGCTGAGGCCTCTTGTTTGCTCCCTCAAATGGCCTCAACGGGGGGAGCCTTGCTGGCTATCGCATCCCAACCCATCGGGGAGGTGGGAAAACTGATCCCTGGGCTGGGACCCAGCGTCCCCGTGACTGGAACCGGTGTTAGAGCCGGACGGGAAACCCCCTTCGTCCCGCGGGACACGGTCGTGGTTCGTGGTGACACGGGAAAAGCCCCTCCGCTGGGGACCCTCGGACCCTAGGGTGGGGGGGCGGAGGGGGTGCTGTGGGATGGGTTCGGGGGTCCTGGTGCCAGCGGGGTTTGGAGATTTGGGCGTTTGTTTCTTGATCCCTGTTTGCTGGCGGTTGTTTCTCCGCATCACGTGGCAACGGAGGAGGCGGGAGGCTGCGGTGAGAGGCTTCCATCTCTCACTGCCGCGTTTTAGGACATCGTATCCTGGGGAGGAAGTACCGGGAGCCGTCTGCTGTGCCCCGGCGATAACGGGCACGGCCGCGCTTGACGAGCTCTGAGAGCAAAAAGGGGTGCCTGGACAACCCAACGGGCCAAGGAGCCCTCCCGTGCGCCTCCAACCCCCGAAACGATGCAGATAAAGCTGGCTGCGGCTTGCGAGCGCTTATCGGGGAGGTCTCGCCTGCACGCAGCCGTTTGGGAGATGCTGCGTGCTCCTTCTCGTTTGGTTCGACTTTTCTCCCTCCCAGCCAAACAGTCCCTTATGGGAAACCCCCTGCGAAGAAGAGGGAGGGGAAAAACAAGTTTGAAAGTACTAAAAAGGAAGAATGAATGGGCTGTGTTTAACCCACCCACTGCTTTCGCCAGCTGTGGGGTTTCGGTATCACAAGCACTGGCTACACGTGTTAGTGTTGACTCCGGCATCCCCTCGTCCCCCTGTGCCCCTCTCCTCCCTATGCCCCCCCACTCCCCGGCCCTGAGAGCTCTCCCGTGGCTGCGGTGGGGGGGGAGGAAGGAGGCTGCAAGGGGATATTCCCAGCGGGCTGATGGTGATGGCAACCGCAGAGCCGTGTTCTTGGGGCAGACAGCGCAGGTGTGGGGATGGCGCCAGCCCAGCAAAGCCCCAGTGTATTTCGTAGAGAGAGCCCATTAATGCTCTCGCCCTAATGAGGTTACTGAGCTCAACCTTAGCAGACACCAGAGCACCCACGTGCCTGGCTCCGGCCGCAGCTGGGAGGTGACTTGCTCACTTCTGCATCCCTGTGGCAAGGCCAGCCGGAGCTGGCCACCCCTGCTTCCCTTTCCCACTGCATCGGTGTTCCCAAGGGGGAAAAGCCTCCTTGTAAGGGGGTTATGAGTCCTTGTCCTTCTCTGCTGAAGGGGGGTTCCCGCTGCTGCAGTGGGGTTTGGAAACGGGTGGTTGCACCAGCGCTGCCCACGACACCAAATCCTGCAGCGTCACCAAATCCTACACAATGGCATGGCCGGTTGCACAACGTCCCCACCGCGGGGATGTAGATCCCTGAGCTTCAGGAAAAGGGGAAATGTCGGAAGTCACAAGATCCCGGGTTTCTGTCCCACCCTGAGCATCATCGCTGCATGGAAGGGATCCCACACAGCATCTCCCAGGATTTAAACACCAGCCACCTGGAGACATCCCTCTTGGGCTCGTGGTGGATGGGGAAAGGAAAATAAACCAGTTGGAGGTTTTTTTAGGGTTTTCTCCCCATTTTTCTAGGATCTAAGAGATGGCAAATTTGACTGGTACTGTTATCCCTGGCAGTGTTCAAGGCCAGGTTGGACACAGGGCTCGGAGCAAGCTGCTCTAGTGGAAGGTGTCCCTGCCCATGGCAGGGGTTGGAGCTGGATGATCTTAAGGTCCTTTCCAACCCAAACCATCCTATGATCCTCTGGATGTCTTGGAAGTTACTGCAAGGCTCCTGAGGATAAAGCTTGGAAATGATGTGGTTGCCCCACAACCCTTTTATTTGGGGAACTGCTTTTGAGA
Organism: Pezoporus occidentalis; assembly: GCF_034315485.1. Lineage (NCBI taxonomy): Eukaryota > Metazoa > Chordata > Aves > Psittaciformes > Psittacidae > Pezoporus > Pezoporus occidentalis. The sequence continues at coordinate 1,749,632 of NW_026913415.1, forward strand.
GTGCAGGTGGGGACAGGAGCTTCCTTCTCAACTGCACCAACCCTCCAAAGGGGAGGCAGCATCCTCCCTGGAAAGCAAGGAGTTGGTGAGGTTTGGCAAAGGAGCCCAACCTGAAGGAACAGTGGAGGGGTGCACCCTGCTCTGCTTGGTCACCCCAGAGCTGCTCTTCTGGGGGAAAGCTCTGCCTTTGGGCTGTCCCCAGGTCCCCCCCTGGGCCATGGAGGGGGCAGAGCTGCAGCTGGGGGGCTGGTGGACCCGGGAGCCCTGTTTGTGCCTGGAATGGGCCTGGCAGGGCTCTGCCTGCATGGAGAGGTGTCAGTGGGGTGCTCCTCAGAGCGGGCTGTGTGCAGCTCTGGGCTCCAGCCGTGCTCGGGTCCCTTATCCACCCTCACAGGTCTCCCCAGTTATCAGCTCCGTTTCCCTCCTGTGGACAAGCTTTTTATCTTATCTCCACACTCTTCCTCTGCTTCCTAATTCCTGCCACAGAAAGGAAAAAGAAACCATGGGTGTGTATGTGTGTGGGTGAACAGGCCTGAGATCTCGTTGTAGTAGCTCCAACCGTGGGCTGGGAGACAGCAGGCCATACTTGGAGGATGCTGGGAGATTCTGAGTAACATTTGGAGATGCAGGGTGATGTTTGGCCACGCTGAGGATGCTGAGCCGTGGTCCAGCGATGCTCAGGCAGGTCTTGGGGCTTGCTTGGGTGATGTACACAATGCTCAGGTGATGCTGGGAGGATACCGGGAGACGGTTCAGTGATGCTGTTCGGGCTCACGTGGTGCTCAGGTGTCTCAGTGAGATGCTCAGGAGGTGCAGGGCGGTACTGGGGGGATGCTGGTGATGGCCGGAGATGCTGGGGGCATCCTTGCGATGCTCAGAGGATGCTCAAGGGGAGTGCCGCAGGGCAGTGCTGGGACGGTCTGCCAGCTCCACCTGCTGGCATGCACGCTGTAGGCCAGAGCCCCAAACCAGGAGAGGCCAGGGAGAAGGGTCCCCGTGAGCTGATCCCGAGGTTCCCCACTGAGGATCTAATGTTGCTTCCCAGCTGGGGTGAGTTGGGTAGGTTTAGGATCTCTGCCAGATCCCAGGAGGGTGGGAGAAGGGAAACAAGTACTTGTTGTGCTTGGCCGAGGCTGACGGTGGGACAAGCAGGACTTTCCCTCCTCTCCTTCAGCCTCCCAGTGTGATGCTGAGCATCACAGCTGGATAAGGAAGAGCTGCACATGGGAAGCAACATGCTTTCTCCAGTGAGCACATGGCAAGGTGACTTCGGGGGGGCTCTTGGCAGCCCCTGTCACCCCATTGCTGCTCCACCTCGTGCTGCGCGCTCGCTGTGGATACTCGCTGTGCTCACAGTTTGTTTCCTCTCTCCCGCTCAGGAAGGCCAGCTCACCTCTCCCACCTCGCACTGTACCGGCAGCACCGTACAAATGGCCTCAAAACGTAACGTGGAGCCTCTGGAGCCTGTGATCTTCGTCAAGCTACCTCGGCTGGAGAAGGACCCCGGCGCCAGCTTCCCCACGGGCCACTGCAAACCGGGCTCCAAACCCCATTTTGACTACAAGGGCTCCTACTTTGCCTGCACGCTGCAGAGCCCCAATGGCTCCAAGGCGCCCCACATGCAACAGAGCCCCGCATCTCCCCACCTGCACTACGGCACCGGTGCCAGCAGCCAGCCCATGCCGGTGGAGGGACCAGGCGAGTGCTGCCCCCCCAACCCACCCGAGAGTGTGGGACCTGGGCTTCAGCCCCCCCCCAGTGCTGAGATGGGCAGGGACAGGCCGGTGCCGGAGCCGGTGGTGGCCAGGGAGAAGTGGGGCAGCGTGGAGCCAGGGAACCCCTTCCTGGTGAGGCACCCGGCAATGGTGAAGAGGGCACCCACCCTGGCTGTCCCCAGGCCCATGTACAGGGCTCCTGCATACTTCATGGACCTCAGGGTGGCTCAGCCGCTGCAGCAGAGACCAGGCAATGCAGACTGGGCTCTGTCTGCTGCCAGCCACCCCTTCCACCCGGGGGAGCAAAGGAGGGGACCCCACGCTGACCCCAGCCTCCCACCGCTGCACCCCGTCATGGTGCTGCCCGCCAGGGAGAAGGTGGGCTCCCCGGCTGCCTTCTCCCCCTACTACGCTGCCTTTCATCAGTACCGGAGCCCCCCCAAATCCCCGTTCCTGGATGACAGCCCCCCCAGCCAGAGGAAGGTGCCTGAGACGCACAGGCTGAGCCCGGAGCCCTGGCACAAGCTCTGTCCACCCGCCACCAGCACCGGGTACCAGGAGAGGCCACCCGAGTGTTATCCGTCCCTCCATAAAGCTCCCCTCCTCTTCCCCCCACCGGCACCCCACATGGAAGCACAGCCCTCTGCCTACAGAGGCTTTGGCTTCGAGGGAAGCAGGGAGCCCTATCCCGGCACTTACCTCAGGCCCCAAGCCCCATGGAGATTCTTTCCCACCCCGTCGGATACCTACATGCCAAGGGCAACCAGTGTAGTGGTGTTTCCCCCTTCCAAGCCAGCGGCGCTGCCGAGGGATGTGAAGCCATCGAGGCAAGAGGGGTACGTGCTGAGCTCCAGCTTTGCCTTCAGTCCCGGTGGCACGGCTGCATCCAGCCCCCCCAGAGCCCACAGGGAGCCGGGATGTGAGCAGCACCAGGCAGAAGATCCCCGCTGGCCAGGGGTGGTGAGGCACAGCAGTGTTTTCCAACCCCTCTGCGCCCAAGAGGCGCCTGGGGGCTCCGGTGAGATCCCAGAGGCCTTTCCCAAAGGACAAAGGGGCTTAGGGAAGCAGGAGCCTGCTAACCCAGAGAGAAGAGCCAGCCCGGCCCCCCAGGAGACCCCCCGTGAGGGACCACCGGCTCTCATCAGCATAGAGAAAGGAGATACTTGCAAGGTCAAGGATGCAACCAAGGATCTCATCTCTCCTTCTCCGCCTGCATCCCTGCCAGAGGGGCCGGAAGACCCAAGGGACAGCGAGGTTCCTCCTCCCTCCCCGCCCATGCCGGTGATCAAAAAAGTCTTCAGCCTGGCATCCTATGGAGACTTCCTGGAGGAGGCCGAGGGCTCGGACTCCTTCTGCAGGGAGCACCTGTGGGAGGACGCGGACCCCCCAGACACGGTGCCCGCCGCGGCCGGCCAGGAGCTGGCCCATAAAGGGGTGGTGCAGGGCCAAGGGGAGAGCGGGTGCAGGGGGGTCCCTGGAGAGCCAGAGCCTGAGCCCGAGCCCCAGGCCCTGGGCTCTGAGGAGGGGGCGCTGGACCTCAGCGTGAAGAAGAGATGGGTGGAAGTCGGGGAGAGCATCTGGATGCTGGATGGGGAAGAGGGGAAGGAGGAGGAGGAAAAGGGTGAAGAGAGGGAGGCGGGAGGGCAAGTGGGAACCCAGCTCCAGAGGGACCCCTTGCTGGTCAGGGTCATCTCTTGGGACAAGAGCAGCTTCCAGAGATCGGCCTCCTTCCTGGTCCTGCGCTCCCCCTTAGCTGCACCCAGCACCATTCCTGCTCCATCCAGCACCATTCCCACTCTATCCAGCACCATTCCTGCTCCATCCAGCACCATTTCCACTCTATCCAGCACCATTCCTGCTCCATCCAGCACCATTTCCACTCTATCCAGCACCATTCCTGCTCCATCCAGCACCATTTCCACTCTATCCAGCACCATTCCTGCTCCATCCAGCACCATTCCCGCTCCATCCAGCACCATTCCCACTCTATCCAGCACCATTCCTGCTCCATCCAGAGCCATTCCTGCTCTATCCAGCATCATTTTCGCTCCATCCAGCACCATTCCTGCTCCATCCAGAGCCATTCCTGCTCTATCCAGCACCATTCCCGCTCCATCCAGAGCCATTCTTGCTCTATCCAGCACCATACCTGCTCCATCCAGCACCATGCCTGGTCTATCAGGCACCATTCCTGCTCTATCCAGCACCATTCCAGCTCCGTCCAAAGCCATTTCCACTCTATCCAGCACCATTTCTGCTCCATCCAGCACCACTCCTGCTTTATCCAGCACCATTCCTGCTCCATCCAGCACCGTGCCTGCTCCATCCACCTCCATTCCTGCTCCACCCAGCACCATTTCTGCTCCATCCATCTCCACTCCTGCTGCATCCAGAACCATTCTTGCTCCATCCTGCACCATGCCTGCTCTATCCAGTACCATTCCTGCTCTATCCAGCATCATTCCTTCTCCATCCAGCACCACTCCTGCTCCATCCACCACCATTCCCACTCTATCCAGAACCATTCCTGCTCTATTCAGTACCATTCCTGCTCTATCCAGCATCATTCCTGCTCTATCCAGCACCACTCCTGCTACATCCAGCACCATTCCTGCTCTACCCAGCATCATTCCCACTCTATCCAGCACCATTCCCACTCTATCCAGTGTCATTCCTGCTCTACCCAGCACCATTCCCGTTCTATCCAGCACCATTCCCGTTCTATCCAGCACCATTCCTGCTCTGTCCTGCCTCATTCCCGCTCTATCCAGCAAGATTCCCACTCTCTCCAGCACCACTCCCGCTGCACCTAGCATCATTCCCGCTGCACCTAGCATCATTCCTGCTCTATCAAGCACGATTCCTGCTCTTTCCAGTACCATTCCCGCTCCATCCAGCACCCTTCCCGCTCTACCCAGCACCATTCCCGCTCCATCCAGCACCACTCCTGCTCTACCCAGCACCGTTCCCTCTCCACCCAGCACCCTTCCCGCTCTACCCAGCACCATTCCCGCTCCATCCAGCACCCTTCCCGCTCTACCCAGCACCGTTCCCTCTCCGCCCAGCACCACTCCTGCTCTACCCAGCACCGTTCCCTCTCCGCCCAGCAGCCCGCAGTGCAGCCCAGCGCCCTGCAGCAGCTCCCCCCCTGCCTCCCCGCAGCCCGGCCCCCAGCCCAGCCCCATGGCGCTGCCGGAGCCCCCCAGCTCGGCGCCGGGCGAGGAGCCGGAGCCGGGGCCGGTGCCCTCTGCCGAGCACTGCTTCACCGCCCTGCACACGGGGCTCTGCGACCTCCTCTCGTGCTCCGTGACCCGCTCCTCCCCGCAGCGCCTGCGGGAGTGGCTCCGGAAGGCGGAGGCGGCGGAGGAGCAGGAGGAGACGGTGCCCAAATCCCCCCTGGAAGCCAAGAACGGCTCCAGGCTCCCCGAGCATCACAGGGCCGCCAAGGGCAAGGAGGTCTGGTTGGCTTTCCAGGACGTGCCTGCCCTCCTCGCCAACCTGCTGTCCCAGCTGGAGACCTTCATGTTCGCTCCCTCGTGTCCTTTCCCACACGTGGTGCGGGCAGGGGCCGTCTTCATCCCCATCCACGTGGTGAAGGAGAAGCTCTTCCCCAAGCTCCCCGGCGTCTCCGTGGACCAAGTGCTGCAGGAGCACAAGGTGGAGCTGCGCCCCACCACGCTCTCGGAGGAGAGGCACTTGAGGGACCTGGAGCTGAAGAGCTGCACCTTGCGCATGCTGAAGCTCCTGGCACTCAAGCAGCTCCCTGACATCTACCCGGACCTGCTGAATCTCCACTGGCACAACTCCATCAAGCAGCAGCTGGGTAAGCAGCCCTGTGGAGGGCTGGGGACACCCTGGGACTCCTCCTCCAGGGAAGCTCCAGCTCCATCGGCCTCCCAAGATGCAGCTGATCGGCTTGCATTGTCCCTCAGCATCCTGGTCCTCCCAAGGGTTCTGTGGGCATTTGGTCCCTGTGAGGGTCTGAGGCGCTGGCACAGGGTGCCCAGAGAAGCTGTGGCTGCCCCATCCCTGGCAGTGTTCAAGGCCAGGTTGGACACAGGGGCTTGGAGCAAGCTGCTCTAGTGGAAGGGGTCCCTGCCTGTGGCAGGGGTTGGGACTGAGTGAGCTTTAAGCTCCCTTCAACCCAAACCATCCTGGGTGATTCAGCTTTCCCCTGTGGGTTGTGGAGGAGGAAGGCTTGAGCTGGGGGTGGTGATGGAGCCAGGGGATGAGAAAAGTCATTCTGGGGATATCAGGGGGGTTTGCTGCTGCTCAAGGCTGTTGCCAACAGCTTCATCTCTTCCAGGTTCAATCTCGACGGCTGGCAAGAATCCCTCCAAGTAGGTCACTCTTCCTGTGGGTGTGTTTGGATTTACATGCGCCGTGACTGTCTGTGTATTTGTGTGCATTTGCTGTGATGATGGGGAGCTTGGGCTGGCTGGGGAGGAGCACAAAGTGGCTCTGCTGGGCTGGAGGGGGGCTTATTTGGGATGGGGAGGTGAAGACCCTGCCCTCCCTAACCACGCTTTTCTCCCCCAGGTAGTCCTGGCATGGAGGTTCTGATGGCAAAGTGATAGCTATGGATAGCACAAAGAAAAAGGAGGCATGAAGGAATGTGCCGATGGCAGGAGCCGAGCTGCCTGTGATGCAGATGCTGAGGATGGGGACAGGTCCTCCAGGATGCTGATGCCTGGAACAGGGATGCTCCAGGGTGATGCCCTGGCTGGTGTGGTACCCATAGGAATGCGCTCAAGCCCCTCACAGCAGCTGGAGCTGCATTTCTTTCCATGCCTCATCTTGTAGAGCATCTCCCACCTCCATCCATGACCAGCCCGGTTGCAGCTGGAGAACCAGGAGGGAATGATTGGAGTTCCAATGGAGCGGCTCCAAGGGGAGCATGGCAGTGGCCACAGAAGACTGGCTGCTGCAGGGATGATTTACCACATCCCCTCCTCTCTGCTCTGACTCGCCTCTGCTGCTTTACACACTCCGTTCCCAATAAAGAAACCTTCCTCCTGGCTTTGAATCTTTCCAGGGCTCTGGAGATTTAACCCATCTCAACTGGTCAAGGGAACCGCGACGTCGGGAGTCCCAGGACTGATTTTCTTCTTGTTTTAAATGAAGACATTTTTTAACTGTTCTGAATTTACCTTTATAAGGAGCTGCTGCCTTCGGGTTATGTGGGGTTTGTATAAAAGTAGAGTAATTTATACTTGTGGTTTATTTGAACTCGTGGTTTCTCCTCTTCCCTGCCGGACCAGTGGGAGCTTGTTGGGGCCAAGGGTTTCGGTCCCAATCGGAGCTTAAAATAGCTGCAAGAAGGCTTTAAAGGCAGCTAAAGAAGCTCAGCTCACTGCACCACGCACATCCCAGCTGTCCCAATGGAGAACATGGGGCATCCACGAGGGACAACCTTGATGGAGATGTGGTGATGCCGGAGGGGCGGGAGAGGGGAGCGATGCAGCGAGACCTTGGGAGGAGAGATGCTTTCATCCCTGCATGGGCTGATGGAAAGTTGATGGGGATCCCGGGAGGAATCCTGCCAGCCTGCACGCCCCTTGCCCGGTCTGCAGCAGCAGGACACAGCAGAGACCTTACAAACTCAACACTCGGGCGTTCTTCCGGCTGATTCTGGGCGCGGAGGAGCAAAACAAGGATTTATTGTTCTTTTGTATTTCACTACAGGAAATATTTATTTTAAAACAAACAAAAAAAGCCAACTAAAAATAAGAAAAACCCCACCAGAGACTGCGGTTTGATCCGTGTGTTTCTGGTTTTCCATTGGGATGTGCTGGCCATGGATGGGATAGGGAAGGAGGGATGCAGCTCCCCCTTGCCATCCACACGTGTGCATAGCATTGTAAAGCAGTGCTTGTTGATAATACTGTATTTTTTGTACATGTCTATATATATATGAGAGGTTCCAGGGAAGAAAGTTCCTTCACTTTATTTAATGTTTTGTAAGAACATGGATTCTAAGAGGTGCCTTGCCTGAATAAAAGGGTTTGGTTCATTTCCAGACACCGTGTTTCAGCCTCTAATTGCCAGCATGGGCACCACGGGACCTTTCCAGGGACAAAGGGGGGTCCCGCATCAGCACCCAGCACCACCCAGCTGGCTTGCACAGACCAAGCCACAGGTCTGGGTCCCCCCTGCAATGCACTTGCTAGCTTCTCCCTGCAAGAAGCCATGAGTGATGTGCCCATCTCCATCCACTGGTCCACTGTGAGGCCTGCTGGGGGTGCCCCGTGGGTCACGCATTGGTGAGCACCCAAGGGAGCACATCCCAGCACCCATGAAGGCAACATCCCAGGTGATAGCTGGGCAGGAGGGTGCTGGTGGAGGTGTCTGCATCAGAAGCTGGTCAGGAGAGCTGTGGGTGCAGCAGGGTTGGCAGCGGTCCCCTGGGGTCCCTATCCCTTATGAACCCCCATGAGGAGCATGAAATCTGCCTGGTCCTGAGAGCCAGGCACCCCGAGCCACGTTTCCAACCCAAATCACTCCATCCTGGCAGGAGAATACAGGGTTATAGGAAACATCCTCAAGCTGGTGCTTGGGAAACAAAGTGCCAAGGGCTTAATGAGGAGCAGAGGGAAGCTGGGACCCTTCCAGAGGCAAAGAGCTTCACCTGGGGTGGTGCAAATGAGCTTGGGTGTGAATTGAGAGCAGCTGGAATGGAGCCACTATCAGGCCTTGGCAATGGGATAAAAGCACGGGGCTGGGCTGGGAGCTTGGTGCTCTCTTCCCCTTGGGTGCTGCCAGGTAAGGGGTGCTGCTGGGCTGGAGCATCCTGTGGCCTCCAGTGAGGTTATCAGGGATGTGGTGGGTGTTTGGGGCAGGGAATGGGGTAATGGCTGACCCCAAGGCCGGTTGCAGCTGTGCTCTGCACCAGGAGCCTTCCTGGGTGATGCTGAGCCCTAGCACAAAGCTTCCTGAGCTGGGGAAGCTGCTCAGTGCTGCTGGAGACCAGGGAGGTGTTTGACGAGGGGCATCATGTCCTTGGCTCTGGTGTGCGGGTGCTTTGGGTGTAGGATTGTCACTGCTTGGGGGCAGCTTGGAGGGACCCAGCTTAAAGCCCCTCCTGTGTCTCTCCACAGCTGGGCTCTCCCCATGGCCTCTCCTGAGCTGAGCAGAGGGGTAGGACCCCCAGGCCCTACGGACACTGCTGCCCTGCAGCCACAACCCATGCCCTGTGCTGAGAGGGAAGGGGCTGTGGATGTGGCTCCTGCTGCCCATGTGGCTGCTGCTGTGGGTGGGCTGCGGTGCAAAGCCTTCCTGGTGCTGGGCATCTGCCTGTCTGCCACCGCCCTGCCCTATGGCCTGGGGTCTCTGGCTGTCCTGCTGGGCCCCCTGGCACCATCCCATGCTTGGCCTGACTCACCAGGCTCCCAGAGAGAGACCAGTGGTGATCTGATGGCAACACACAGGGGCCTCCGTGAGGAGCCAGCGATGCAGCAGCATGGAAGGGTGCTGATGGGTTCGGTGGGCACCCCAGGGGTCAAAGGAGATGTGACCCATGGGGTGGATGCTGAGGGATGGAGTGTGACCCATGGGGTGGATGCTGAGGGATGGAGTGTGACCCATGGGGCGGATGCTGAGGGATGGAGTGTGACCCATGGGGTGGATGCTGAGGGATGGAGTGTGACCCATGGGGTGGATGCTGAAGGATGGAGGCTGACCCATGGGGCGGATGCTGAGGGATGGAGTGTGACCCATGGGGCAGATGCTGAGGGATGGAGTGTGACCCATGGGGTGGATGCTGAAGGATGGAGCCTGACCCATGGGGCAGATGCTGAGGGATGGAGTGTGACCCATGGGGTGGATGCTGAAGGATGGAGCCTGACCCATGGGGCAGATGCTGAGGGATGGAGTGTGACCCATGGGGTGGATGCTGAAGGATGGAGCCTGACCCATGGTGTGAATGCTGAGGGATGGAGTGTGACCCATGGGGTGGATGCTGAGGAATGGAGCCTGACCCATGGTGTGGATGCTGAGGGATGGACCCAGGGGACACAGACTGCTCAGACCTCACTGCTGGGGCATCCCGGACCCAGGGACCAGGAAGGGCTCATGTTGGGCACAGCAGTGGCTGTGACACCATCCCCTGCGCAGTGGCTTGGTACAGGGGTGCCTGATACCTCTGCTCAGGTCCTCCAGCCCCTGGGTGAGCCCAGCCCTGGCTCCTGGCATGGCCCAGCTTCAGGAAGTCCCCGTGGCCCAGAACCAGGCTCACACGATGCAACGACCTCAGCCCGTGGTGTTGGGCAGGCTGCGGGCACAGCAGAGCCCTGGCACCCTGAGGGGAGCTCTGAGGACAGCACAGGGTCAGTGTGGAGCGTGACGGGAATCCCCTCCCAGAGCCACAGCTTGATGGAGGAGCGGACACCAGCCCTTGGGGCATCCCCTGGCCCTTGGACCATGCCCCACAGAGCTGATCTGAGCCTGGCTGTGAGCTCTGAGCCTGCTGCTGCGGTCACAGCCAGCACCTCGCCTCCCTGGGCTCCCAGCGGCGCAACTGCAGCTCCTCAGCCTGCAGTCAGTGGAGCTTCCATTGCCGGAGCCACAGCGAGGAGCTGCAACGGGCAGAAGGGAGAGGTGAGGCCAAGCCCTGAGCGTGGTGGGGGTGAGGACCACACGGCCGCTCCTCCCCTGCCCTGGCTGCCCTCAGCTCCGCCAGCAGCAGGGATGTCCATCTCCAGCACCGCTCATCCCGGCACCGAGTGGGTCCCCTCTGCTGCGACGCCTGAGGTGCTCTGGGACACGCAGCCCGCTGGCACCTTCCTGCACGGAGAAGCTGCTCTGCCGGTGGATGCCGTGGCCGGTGCTGCAGGAAATGGGTCTGTGTTTCTGGGCACGGTCCTGGCTTCCTTCCCCAGTGCTGCGCCGGCTCATGGGGCCACCCACCCACAAGTCCTGGCTCCTTCCCTTCCTACAGTGGAGCCCGTGGGACCTGCTGTCACCCTGGGGAAAGCGAGCAGCCCATCTGCACCCCCTGCACAGCAGCCTATGGCACCCACCAGAGCCCACCCCTCCCCAGCTTGGACCAGGGCTCCCGGTGCTGTGGGTCCCTCTGTGACTGGGGTGAGCGCAGCAGCAGCCTCTGATGCCACCGCAGAGCCTGGAGTGACCGAAGCCTCCCACAAGGATGGAGCTGCTGTGGTGACCCCCCCCTCCCCACGAGCTGCAGCATCACCTGCCCAGGGGCCATCTCTGTGTCCAGACCCCTTCCTCACAACAGCATCTGCAGATGGACCCTCTGCAGGGCAGCACCATGAGGCCACTACGGGGGCTGCCCCAGCAGGACCTCCAGAGCCCCCCAGTGCCAGCCCAGGCTCCAAGCTGCCCACTCTGGAGCATGGCTCTGGTGCTGCTCACCGTGCTGGCACCACGTTCCCATCCCCATCCTACCCGCTGGCTTCCACCAGAGCTGTGCATGCAGTCAGCTCCCAGCCCGTGCCCTGTGATGCTCAGCCCATGTCCAGGCACTCTGTCACCTCCCAGCAACCCTCCGCAGCCACAGAGCATCTCCCTGCATATGAGCCGATGCCCACGGGCAAACCTGGCTCCCCGGCTCCATCCCACCCCTCCGGGCTCCCCTCTTCTGCTCACGTTCTGCCCTTGCAGTTCCGGCTCTTGGGCATCGCTTACACGGAGGCTCTGAGCAGCAGCGCTTCAGAGAGCTACAGGCGGCTGGAGGAGGAAGTGATGCTGCTGGTGAGTGCAGGAGTTGGCGGGTGGGGATGCTGGTGCTTTGGGGTGCAGCTGAGGAGCTACTGCTGGGGTGAGGAGCCGGAGGGCTCTCTTCATGGTGGAGACGAGCAAATCCCACCACTGGAGCTGGACGGGGTTCCTGGTTTGAGGTGGGACTTGGGCAGCCATCGGGGCTGTTGTACACTGGTGGTGCTGGGGTGTCCCCTCCTGGCTGCTGTCTCTACGCTGATGGAGCCCTGGCTATGTCAGCTTAGCCAGGACCGCCTCCAGAGACCTGGAATACCCCTTCCCACGGGCCCAATTAACACGTGCTTCTGTCTTCCAGCTGAACCAGACACTGTCCATCTATGAGACCTTCCTGCGGGCAAAAGTCCTAGAGTTCATGTGAGTGGCAACGTGGAGAGGGGTGGCTTTGGCTTGGATGGAAGTGTTTGCGCAGTGAAATGCTCTTGTGAGGGGCCGCACTCCCTCCACAGGGGCATCATCCCAAGGGATCCCTGCCTGCAGGTGGCTGAAGCCCTGACTTTGGGTGGGTGTTCATGTGGGGATGGGGGGCTCCGAGCTGCCCAAGGCCTGCTCTCCCTGCAGGAACGGCTCGGTGGTGGTGCGAGCGCAGGCTCTGTTCTGGGGGGATGCTCCTGCTCCCACCAGCTCCCACCTCATCCGCACCATGGTCACGGAGGCGAGCAGAGGAAGGAGCTCCTTCAGCTGGCGGCTGGAGCCACGGTCTGTCCAGTCCGGTGGTAAGCAATGGAGACCTTCCCAGAGCACAGCCGCTGCTCTCAGCGTCCTCCCTGTACCTCTGTCAAAGCCAGAACTTGCCCAGTCCGCACTGAAGTGAAGGTGAAGCCTGAACATCCCAACCCATGCAGAGCCCTGTAGTGTTAAGGCTGCTGGAGGCAACATCTGCAGCAGTTGGACCTGTGGGGTCCAGTGTTCCTGCTAAACCCTATGGCTTCCTCTCCTCAACCTGCTTCTCCTGTCCTGTCCTGCCAAGCCCTTCCCACCGCTACAAGCCACTCATCCTCGCCCAGGATGAGGTACCTCACCCTGCCGTGCTGGGCTCTGTATTCAGTGCAGAGGATGCTCAAGACTGATGATAGGTCCAAGGATGGTGAAGGAGCAGGGATGAGTGTAACTGTCTGAACACTTGCAGGGTTCAGCCTGGAGAACCTGGCCCCGGAGAAGCTGTCCATCTCCTTCACTGTCCTCCAGCCTGACAGGAGCAGGACAGACCCCCTGGCGGGGGTGATCAGCAAGGTATGGTGAGCCTTGGGGGCTCTTCCCAAAGACGATGCTGGGAGGATGGGCCCAGGCTGGCTGCTGCCTGCACCATGGGACAGCGCATCCTAAAGCAGGGGCGAGGTGTGAGTTGTTTTCTCTTCATCCAGGTGACAGAGTCTCTTGGTGCCCTTCACCGTGTGAGGAACTTCACTATCACCCAGCTCAGGTATGGGGCACAACTGCCCAAAGCTCTTCATTTAATGTCTTTCACTGCCCTTTGTGTGCTCTCTGTGGCATTAGCCATGCTGCAAGGGTGGGAAGGATGAGCTCTGCTGCACTAGGGAGCTCAGGAGGGTGATGTGGGGCTGGCGGCAATGCCCTGAGCCTTGTCCTTGGGCTGAGGAGCCATGAAAGAGCAGGGCCAGCCAGGGTGTGCTTGGGGAGCCTGTTCCACCTCCCTGCCTTGCTTAGAGCCTTTCTTCCCCTAGAACCCACAGTGGGGACCTGGAGCTCACTGGAGACGTTTACCTTGACACCATCGCCCATGTGGATGTTCCGGAGGCTCTGCAAGCCCTGACGGCTCTGAAAGCCTGCTCTGTGGACCTGACCTCGCTCTTGCTGGAGGGTGAGGGCAGCCCCTGTGTGCTGGTGGGGCTCGGGGCCAGTGCTGCTCACCCACCAGCCCTGCCTTGCCTCCCCAGGAGCCAGGCTGCACCTCCAGCTGTACCCGCTCTCCCTCCTCGTCACCAACAGACGCTTCAGTGAGGACCTCCTGGATCCACTCTCTGCAGAGCACCACGAGCTCAGCACGGGCATTGGGGATGCGGTAGGAATGGCTGGAGGGGGCAGAGCAGGGTCCTTCAGGGTGCTGGGGACCACGGGAGGAGGAGGAGGGACTGCTTTGGGGTTGTCTGAACCAGATCCACATCTCCAGTGTTGTGCTGGTGCCTGCTGGAGGCTGGCACTGAGGCGTCCCTGACAGGGTGCTGGCACCTCTGCTGATGGCGGTTCAAGCCACCACACTACACATGGAGGTGCTGCAGGGCCACAGCTGCCCTGTGTTCCTGCTGTGCTGACTGACCCAGCTCCATCATCAGTCACAGAATGCCGTTGGGAGGGACCTCAAGGATCATCTGGTCCAACCTTTCTAAGCAAAGCATGACCCAGACCAGATGTCCCAGCACCTTGTCCATTGCTGGGAGTCCTCCCCTTCCCTGGGGAGGTGGAAGTGGGGATCTGGCTGGGGGAAACCTCTCGGAGGCTGGTGTGGAGCTGAGCCCAAACCTCTCTTTCAGGTGGCGCGAGCCCTGAGGGACCACAGGAGCTTCCTGCAAGCGCTGCTAAGAGAATTCCTGTGAGTGGGAGCAGAGGCTCTGCTGGGGCAGGGCTGGGGAGGTCTCCCCATAGACATCAACAGCCAGGTCATGGCTGTTGGGGGTTACCTCTGCCACACGAGGGCCTGCAGCAGGCACCCTCGGGGATGTCCTTGCCATCCCAAAGAGCAGATCCAGACCCATTGCCTCACTGAGCAGCACTGGTGTGTGGTGTCGGGGGGGGGGTGATGGGACTAATGGCTGCTGGAGCTCTTCCTACCTCACCCTACAGGCCTGGCTCCTTGATCTGCCATGGGGACTTGGTCTTCCTGCACCCAGCTCCAACCAGCCTGGAAGTGTTGGAGGCGCTTGTGCTCTCAGTTGGCTCAAACAAGGCTTTGGCTGGTTCAGACTTCCAGGTGGATCCGTATTCCCTTGCTGTGGGAGGTAAGCATCCCTTTGGGGCATGGGTAGAGAAGCCTGTGGCTCTATGCACGCTGAAAGCTTAGATCCATAACTAGCTAGGTGCAGGTCCTTTGGGCAAGGGGAGGGTGACACCTCCTGGCTGGTGAGGTGACAGCTTGCAAGGGCTGATTTGAAAGGGCCATTCTGGCAGCAACCATGCCCTCATCCCTGTCTCCAATACACCATGTGCTGCAGGCTGGCAGAGGACAGGAGGGAAGGGTCACCTCCTGCAGGGTGTCTCATGGATGTTATTGCCCTGTGTCCTGTGCTACCCTGGTATTCCACCCACTGATCCAACCCCTTGTGTTCTGCTCCAGAGGACACCCTGGAGCCACCCCTGCCTGAGCCAGGCTTCCCGGAGTATGGTGTGGCCATCATGGTGGTGTGTGGCCTCGTCATCATCACTGTTCCTGTCATCTTGCTGCTGGTAAGGGCCCTGTCTGTGTTTGGGGGGGGGAACAGTATCAAGCCAGGGTGAAGCAGTGCTGGTCTCTGAGCAGAGAGACCACTGAGGAGTCAAGCATGGCTGCAGCCCCTGTGCTCTCCTCCCCAGTGCTTGAGGACCAAGAGGCTGAGCTGGTGGCACGTGGAACCTCTCTCGGACAGAAGAGACCCTGAAGCAGGGATCCAGACCCTGGAAATGGATAGCCGAGGCTTCTGGGCATCCTCTGAGCAGGCAAGTGGCTTCTAGGCCCCTGAATTGAGCTCCTCTGCTGCAGAGCTGGAGCCTTGAGGTGCAGCTGAGGTTAGGGCAGGTCCCTGATGTACCTGAGGGCTTTGAGGCAGCCCTGTGGGGGTGGAGACCTCCCCACTGCCCTTGGTGGAACAGCTTCTCCCCCTCTCCCCACAGGGCGCTGGGGATGCTCAGCCACAGTGGCACAGTTCCTCTGCCTGAGGAGAGGAAACGCAGCTGATGGGGGAGCCTGAGGAGCAGCTATGGGGGGAGAGATGCCAAGAAGCCATCCCTGCTCCCTGGTGGATGCAGGCTCAGTAGACAAAGAAATCTGTATGTTGAACTTTATTAAACTGTTTATAAAACGCCAAAGCCAGTGGTGCAGGGGCTCTGCTTCTGGGCTGGGTTTGCTGCAATCTCTGCCTCCCCAGGCTCTAGTGATGTGGGTTAAAGGGGTGAGGAAATGCTTCCCTCGTGGGGCTGGGGTGAGGGAACTGGGGGCTGCCCGTCACCCCAGCAGGCTCAGCACCCACGGCTGGGGGCTGTCAGTAATGGCAAGGAGAAGCGTTGGGGCTTTGCCACCCAAAAGCGTGCTTTCCCCAGGCTCTGGAGGCAGGAAGCAACTCTACAGACAGACACTCGCTGCCAGGAGCAGCTTCAGGAACTCTTCTCTAGCTACAGGTCAGCCAGTGCTGCGGGTCCCCACAGCAGGCACGGGCAGAGCTGGCCGCAAGCTGCTCTGGGGGTGCTGGACCCGTGGGAGGGATGCTCCGGGGCTGTGCTGATCTCCCCGCTCCTCTCCAAGGGGGAGAGCGGCTCCAACTGCGCTTCCCTCTGAGCTGCCGCACACGGAACCCGCTTCCTGGGGGAAAACCGGCTGCGTCCTTGGAGCCGCTTCCCAACGGGAATGGTGGGGATAGAGGAGGAACAGCTGGAGGACGGAAAACGGCTGCTGTGCCCAAATGCGCCAGACGCGACCTGGCCTCAGCCCCTGCCCTGGCCCGACCCCGAGAGGTTATTCCCGCACCAGCTCTGGGATCTCTATTGCAGCTCCAGGAGATCCCATCCCCAGGTTCTGTGCTGCAGCTCTGCCCCACAAGCTTTATTGCGAGCCCCACACCCGGTGTTTCAGCTCCCGCTCTGCCCCAGGGCACTACCAGCCCTAAAGTGCTTATTTTGGCCTCGGCAGTGGGAAATTCCAGCTCAGCCCCACAGGGTTTTATTCCAGCTCTGTGGGATTGCAGCTCGTTCCCACAAGCTTTAGGGCCAGCTCCAGTTCTGCATGGTCTTGGCTCCAGACCCACAATTGTTATTCAGGCTCCAGCTCAGCCCCAGTCTCAACTAATTTCAGCTCATTCCCACAACTTTGTTTTCCAGCTCCAGCACTCTCAATCCAGCCCTGGTTCTGTGCTGTATCGGGTCTGGCTCCAGGTCTCTATGAAAGGCCAGCCCCAGGGGATCACAACCTGCAATGATTTTTGGCTCATTCCCATGAGTTTTATTTTCCAGCTCCAGCAGGTGCATTCCAGTCTGGCTCAGTCATGGCCCAGCTCTGGCTCTGTACCCCAGATGCGAAGCATCCCAGCCCTCAGTGATTTCACCTCATCCCCCCCCCCCCCCCCCCCCCCCCCCAGTTTCATTCTCCAGCCCCAGTGCTCTCATTCCAGCTCTGGCTTCAGAGTCTTTATTTCACACCCAGCTCCAGGAGATCCCAGCTCCAACTCTGTCTCTAGTTCAGCTCAGTCCTATGGGATTTATCCAGATCCAGCCCCACACTCAGTGATTTCAGCTCATTCCCACAAGCTTTATTCAAGCTTTATTTTCCAGCTCCAGAAGATTCATTCCAGCCCTGCCTTATCCCACCTCCAGCTGAGATCCCATCTCCAGCCCCAGCCAACATCCAAGCCCTCAGTGATTTCACCTCATTCCCATCAGCTTTATTTTCCTGCCCCCGTGCTTTCTTTCCAGACCTGGCCTTCTTTTCTAAGCCCATCCAAGGTCCCAGCCCTCAGTGATTTCACCTCGTTCCCACAAGCTTTATTCTCCAGCTCCAGTGCTTTCATTCCAGCTCTGTGGAGGCTCAGCTCTGGCTCCAGAGTCTCTATAGCAGCCCAGCTCCAACCCTGTCTCTAGTTCAGCTCAGCCCTATGGGATTTATCCAGATCCAGCCCCACACTCAGTGATTTCAGCTCATTCCCACAAGCTTTGTTTTCCAGCTCCAGGAGATTCATTCTGAACCAGCTCTGCCTTATTCCTGCTCCAGCTGATATCCCATCTCTAGCCCCAGCTGTGGTCCCAGCCCCAGAAAAGACCATGGCTCTCAGTGATTTCAGCTCATTCCCACCAGCTTTATTTTCCAGCTCCAGGAGATTCATTCCAGTCCAGCTCTGCCTTAACCCAGCTCCAATCTGCAGCCAAGATCCCAGCCCTCAATGATTTCACCTCGTTCCCACAAGCTTTATTCTCCAGCCCCCGTGCTTTCATTCCAGCCCTGCCTCTGTGGAGGCTCAGCTCTGCCTCCAGTCTCAGCCCAGCTCCAGGAGATCCCAGCTCCAACCCTGTGTCTCCAGTTCAGCTCAGTTCTATGGGATATATCCAGATCCAGCCCCACACTCAGTGTTTCAGCTCATTCCCACAAGCTTTATTTTCCAGCTCCAGCACTCTCGTTCCAGTCCATCTCCACCTTATCCCACCTCCAGCTGAGATTCTGTGATTTCACCTCAATCCCGCTGTTGGAAAAGGGCAAAGCCTTTATGATAAAACAATTATATAAAATAGTAGAAATGATTACGTTTGAGAAATTTATAAATCAGTAGTGGGGTTTTGTATTGGGGTTTTGTATATTGGGGTTTTGTATATTAGAAAATGTTGTAACTTTGCAATTTTGTGTCACGGCTGTTCTGTAACCAGTGTTGCAATGATAGTCTTAGTAACAAAAACCTCTGTGTATGGGTGGATTTAGAAAGGCATGTACTGGAGACTATACCCAAGTAGAACCTATGCATAAGGTAGCCAGAACAGCATACCAGAAGCTGATAAGAAAATGCTAGCGTCCACACAAGGGTTGGGATATATCGAAGTAAGGAAAAGGTAAAGAGGAAGACTTCTTACTTCATCTGAGGAAGACTCCTTACTTCATCGGAACGACCACCAGGCGACCACCAGAGGGGGCTGCGCAAGCGTAGAAGAGGCTGGTGCCGTAACACTCCTGATGTGGCCGTCCTTAATGCATATGCATTAGCTAATGTTGTAATCCGTGTTAAACGTGTATAAATTGCGAACGCGATGTGACGAGGTTGGAACCAGATTTGGGTGCGTACCCCTGGTTTCCCAGCGCTGCAATAAAGCACCTCATACAACCATTCCGGTGGTTATGTGTTTGTTCCCATGCTAACGCCACAAGCCTTATTCTTCAGCTCCAGTGCTTTCATTCCAGCCCTGGCTCTATAGCAGCCCAGCTCCAGGAGATCCCAGCTCCAACCCTGTGTCTCTAGTTCAGCTCAGTCCTATGGGATTTATCCAGATCCAGCCCCACACTCAGTGATTTCAGCTTATTCCCACCAGCTTTATTTTTCAGCTCCAGGAGATTCATTCCGAACCAGCTCCCTTATCCTTGCTCCAGCTGAGATCCCATCTCTAGCCCCAGCTGTGGTCCCAGCCCCAGAAAAGACCACGGCTCTCAGTGATTTCAGCTCATTCCCACCAGCTTTATTTTCCAGCTCTAGGAGATTCATTCCAGTCCAGCTCTGCCTTAACCCAGCTCCAATCTGCAGCCAAGATCCCAGCCCTCAGTGATTTCACCTCGTTCCCACAAGCTTTATTCTCCAGCCCCACGGCTTTCATTCCAGACCTGGCTCTGTGGAGGCTCAGCTCTGGCTCCAGAGTCTCTATAGCAGCCCAGCTCCAGGAGATCCCAGCTCCAACCCTGTGTCTCTAGTTCAGCTCAGCCCTATGGGATTTATCCAGATCCAGCCCCACACTCAGTGATTTCAGCTCATTTCCACAAGCTTTATTTTCCAGCTCCAGAAGATTCATTCCAGTCCATCTCCACCTTATCCCACCTCCAGCCAGGATTCCATCTCCAGCTCCCACCAAGTTCACAGCCCCATCCAAGATCCCAGCCCTCAGTGATTTACCTCATTCCCACCAGCTTTATTCTCCAGCCTTAGTGCTTTCTTTTCAGACTTGGCCATCTCTTCCAAGCCCAGCCAAGATCCCAGCCCTCAGTGATTTCACCTCGTTCCCACAAGCTTTATTCTCCAGCCCCAGTGCTTTCATTCCAGCCCTGCCTCTATGGAGGCTCAGCTCTGGCTCCAGAGTCTCTATAGCAGCCCAGCTCCAGGAGATCCCAGTTCCAGGAGATCGCCGCTCCAACCGTGTCTCTAGTTCAGTTCAGTCCTATGGGATTTATCCAGATCCAGCCCCACACTCAGTGATTTCAGCTTATTCCCACAAGCTTTATTCTCCAGCTCCAGGAGACTCATTCCAAACCAGCTCCCTTATCCTTGCTCCAGCTGAGATCCCATCTCTAGCCCTAGCCATGTTCCCAGCCCCAGAGAAAATCACAGCTCTCAGTGATTTCAGCTCATTCCCACAAGCTTTATTTTCCAGCTCCAGGAGATTCATTCCAGTCCAGCTCTGCCTTATCCCACCTCCAGCTGAGATTCCATCTCCAGCCCCCAAGAAGTTCCCAGCCCCAGCCAACATCCAAGCCCTCAGTGATTTTACCTCATTCCCACCAGCTTTATTCTCCAGCCCCCGTGCTTTCTTTCCAGACCTGGCCATCTCTTCCAAGCCCAGCCAAGATCCCAGCCCTCAGTGATTTCACCTCGTTCCCACAAGCTTTATTCTCCAGCCCCAGTGCTTTCATTCCAGACCTGGCTCTGTGGAGGCTCAGCTCTGGCTCCAGAGTCTCTATAGCAGCCCAGCTCCAGGAGATCCCAGCTCCAACCCTGTCTCTAGTTCAGCTCAGTTCTGTGGGATTTATCCAGATCCAGCCCCACACTCAGTGATTTCACCTCATTCCCACAAGCTTTATTCTCCAGCCCCAGTGCTTTCATTCCAGACCTGGCTCTGTGGAGGCTCAGTTCTGGCTCTAGGGTCTCTATAGCAGCCCAGCTCCAGGAGATCCCAGCTCCAACCCTGTGTCTCTAGTTCAGCTCAATCCTATGGGATTTATCCAGATCCAGCCCCACACTCAGTGTTTCAGATCATTCCCACAAGCCGTACTCTCCAGCTCTAGGAAATTCATTCCAAACCAGCCCTCTCTTATCCCAGCTCCACCCAAGATGCACCCTCAGTGCTTTCACCTCATTCCCACAAGCCTTGTTCTCCAGCTCCAGCACTCTCATTTCAGGCTTTGTGACTTATCACATTTGGTTCAAAATCCGTACTTCAGGCCTGCTTCAGGATATCCCAGGCCTCAGTGATTTCAGGTCATTCCTACAAGCTTTATTCCCTACACCATACTCAGTGATTGAACACCAGCTGTGCCTCAGGCCAGTTCCAGCTCTACCGCATCCAATTCTTCCCCAGCCGTGAACCCAGCTCCCGCCCCGTGGATACCCCGGCTCCCAGCAGTGCTGGGCTTCGGACGAGGCGGGAAACCAGCGCCCGGACGCTACGCCTCAGCCGGTGCTGCCCCACCCGGACCCGCCCCTCACCCCGGCCGGCCCCCGGCGCCGCGGCCCAGCTCCGAGCTTAGCATTCAGGCCTCGCTCGGGGGCTGACACCGTCCCTAAGCAGCGCCAGCCCCGCATGGGGTGGACACCGCCGACAGCCCCCGGCCCCACGGGGAGCGTCGGGGATCGGGGACAGCAGCCCCCGCCGGGGAGCGGCCTCGTCCCACCTCAGCACTCAAGCTTCTTCGTACACACCGCGTACACAACCACAGCTCAACAGCAACAGCTTTATTATTGACCCTGCCCGACCCAGACCACCAACCTCCCCCCTCCCAGGCCGCGATCCCCCCGAACCGCCATCACCTCGCACACCACCCGCGGCACTGAGCAGCGGCCCGGCTACACACAGCGGGCAGAGGCAGGGGTCCCGCCGCCCCACACCCTGCGCCTCTCCCGGCTCACCGACGCGGCCGCGGCCTCCGCCTCCGCCTCCGCCTCCGCCTCCGCCTCCGCCTCCGCCTCCGCCTCCGCCTCCGCCTCCGCCTCCGCCTCCGCCTCCGCCCTTCCCGACCGCCGCTCCACCTTTGCACCAGCGGCGCTCAGCGCTCGCCTTTTATAGCCTCTGCCCGCCCTACCCAGCCAATCACGGCCAGCTCCTTCCCGCCTCGCCCGTCTTCTCTCCACCCATCCAGCCCCGCCCGCTTCAAACCCTTCCGTCCCCGCTTCACCCAATCCCGACCCGCCCCTTCAATCCGGCCCCGCCCCCTCTCTGCTTCGCCCAATCCCCGCCCGCCCCTTCAATCCGTCTCTTCCCTCTCTCTGTTTCTCC
Organism: Pezoporus occidentalis; assembly: GCF_034315485.1. Lineage (NCBI taxonomy): Eukaryota > Metazoa > Chordata > Aves > Psittaciformes > Psittacidae > Pezoporus > Pezoporus occidentalis. The sequence continues at coordinate 1,771,183 of NW_026913415.1, forward strand.
CAAATCCGGCCCGCCCCTTTCCTCCGGCGCTCCCCGGGTCTGTGGGTTTGAACGGGCACCCGGAGCTCCCTCTCTGCGGAGCGCCCGCTCGTCCTCCCCGGAACTCAGCACCCACTGTGGGCCCTGCGGGACGCGACCCCTGCGGCTCTGCGGATGTGCGGTGGGACCGGGAGGGGGGGAGCTGGATTGAAAAGGAGCGCCGGGATTGGGAGAAACGGAGAGGGGGCGGAGCCGGATTGAAGAGGCGGGCCACGATTGGTCGGAGAGGGGAGGGGAGGGTTTGAAGTGGGCGGGGCGGGATAGGTGGAGAGAAGACGGGAGAGGCGGGAAGGAGCGGGCCGTGATTGGCTGGGCAGGGGAAGGCGGGGTGGGGCGGAGGTTATAAAAGGCGAACGCTGAAAGGGGGCAGCTGTGGAGTGACGGGGCGCGGGGTGCCTGTGCCTGTGCCTGTGCCTGTGCCTGTGCCTGTGCCTGTGCCTGTGCCTGTGCCTGTGCCTGTGCCTGTGCCTGTGCCTGTGCCTGTGCCTGTGCCTGTGTCTCTGTGCGCTGTGTAAGCACGGGTCGGCTCTTTCCGCGGGTAGCATCCAAGGCGGCACTGGAAGCGGTTCGGGGGGATGGCGGTCTGGGGTAGGGAGCGGTGTACCGGGCAGGGTCAATAATAAAGCTGTTGCTGTTGAGCTGTGTGTTGCCATCTTGGACGGTGTGTACGGAGCGATCTGTGTGCTCAGGCGTACCCGTGCTCCGGCGTTCCCTATAGGCCGGAAGCTGCCTGCGGGGCGGTGGCACCGGGGGGTGGTTTCAGCCCTGAGCGGGGCTTGAGGGCGGTGCTAGGGGTGGTGCCCGGAACTGAGCCGCTACAGGGCTCAGTAAGGGGCGGGCCCATGCGCGGCAGCCCCAGCTGAGGCGCAGCTGGTTTCCCGCCTCGCACAAAGCCCAGCGCTGCCGGACATGACAGAGCCGGGCTGGAATGGAAGCGTTGCAGCTGGCAAATAAAGGTTGTGCGAAGGAGCTGCGGTCTGTCAGGGCTGGGATCTCCTGGGGCTGGGATCTTGGCTGGAGCTGGAATAGAGAAACAGGTTCCTGCCCCGGCGCTGATGTTCCCAGCTCCAAGGACGCAGCCGGTTTTCCCCCAGGAAGCGGGTTCCGTGTGCGGCAGCTCAGAGGGAAGCGCAGTTGGAGCTGCCCTCCCCCTTGGAGAGGAGCGGGGAGCTCAGCACAGCCCCGGAGCATCCCTCCCACGGGTCCAGCACCCCCAGAGCAGCTTGCGGCCAGCTCTGCCCGTGCCTGCTGTGGGGACCCGCAGCACTGGCTGACCTGTAGCTAGAGAAGAGTTCCTGAAGCTGCTCCTGGCAGCGAGTGTCTGTCTGTAGAGCTGCTTCCTGCCTCCAGAGCCTGGGGAAAGCACGCTTTTGGGTGGCAAAACCCCAACGCTTCTCCTTGCCATTACTGACAGCCCCCAGCCGTGGGTGCTGAGCCTGCTGGGGTGACGGGCAGCCCCCAGTTCCCTCACCCCAGCCCCACGAGGGAAGCATTTCCTCACCCCTTTAACCCACAGTACCCCGCGTGGAAGGGGCTGTACCGATGCTGTGGGTCTACAGGGCCACCCCCGCCAAGCTCTCTAACGCCCCTCAGCCGGGCTTGGGGCGGCTGCTACCGGCTCCTCCCCGCAGCACTCGGGGCGGAGCTGGCCGAGCGCGTTGCTTTCCTCCTCCGCGGGAGCGATTCCGGGTCGCGGAGGCGGGATCCGCGGTGGCACCGGCGATATGGTGGGGTTGGGGGCCGGGGGGAGATGTGGGGCGCGGTGAGGCAGCGGCGGGTTTTGACTGCACTTTCCTTCCGTAGCGGTTCCGGTTCTGCGGGGACCTGGACTGCCCGGACTGGGTCCTGGCCGAGATCAGCACCCTGGCCAAAATCGTTAAGTGTCCGCTCCCCCCGACCTCTGCCCGCACCCGCCCCGCCGAGCCCGGTGCTCACCCCCCTTGTCCTTCTCTTCCTCCTCCCGCAGTCCTCGGTGAAGCTGAAGCTGATCTGTGCCCAAGTGCTGCGGGACCTGCTGGGCGGGAGCATGGAGGTGAGTGACGGGGAGACGCCGCTGGTCTGCTTGCTCCAAACGGCACCTCCGCGGCGGGTGCTGCCGGCCAGTACTACCAGTAGTGACTTGGGTAGTGAGTAGTAATACTAAGGTGAGGATTCCACTAGCATATGGAATCCTATTCCTGAGGTACCAACCCATTCTAGTGGAAGGTGCCTCCGCCCGTGGCAGGGTGTTGGAACTGGATGAGCTTTAAGGTCCTTTCCAACCACACCACTCTGTGATTGTATGATTGCTGGTGTTGGCTGTGGTGCTGTGCAGTACCTGGTGCTCACTATGATGGCCTCACGTGCTGCTCTCCCACAGTATGAGAAGATCCTGAAGCTGACCTCAGATGCCAAGTTAGGTGAGCGCTGCTGCCCTGGACCCTACTACAGCTCCATCCCTGGGGACCCGCAGTGATGTAGCTGGGGCTGCAGAGCTGACCCCTTCCCCATGCAGAGTCGGGGGACGTGAAGGCCACCATTGCTGTCCTTGGCTTCATCCTCTCCAGTGCTGCCAAGCACGGTGTGGACAGTGAGTCCCTCTCCAGTGAGCTGCAGCAGCTGGGACTGCCCAAAGGTAGGGGTGACCCTGGGGGTGTCACCGTGGTGGGGTTGGTGCCATCAGACAGTTTCGTTGTGCCCTGGCAGAACACGCCAGCGGGCTGTGCCGGTCCTACGAGGAGAAGCAGAGCTCCCTCCAGGACAGCCTGAGGGCTGCCAGCCTGAGATGTGAGTGTGGCCATGGTCCTGGGGGGATGTACTTTGTCTTGGGGAGGGTCTTTGGTCTCTGGGGTCGGGGGGGGGGGGTGGGTCTTGAGTGGCATGGCTTGGGTCTCAAGGTGGGGTGTTGGGTCTCAGGGTGGGGTGTTTGGGATCAGGGATGGGCTGTTTGGGATCGGGGTGTGTGTGTGATGCTGCCCCATTGCCTGCCCCAGTGAGCCGGCTGGGCTCGGTGTGCTGGCGCGTGGATTACACCCTCAGCTCCAGCGAGCTGCAGGCCAATGGGGAGCGAGGGGCGGGGCATGGTTGGGGGCGTGTCCCCCGGGGCGGTGCGTCCGGTGCCCGTGTCCCGCTGGGTCCGGTCCCTCCGGTCCTGCGGCCATGCCCGAGTGCCCGGAGCTGCACCTGGCCGGGCGTTACATCAACGAGGCGTGCGGCGCGCTGGTGTTCTCGGGCGGCGTGGAGCGCTCTGCGGTGGGCAGGGGCCCGGAGGTGCCGTTCAGCAGCGAGGCTTACCGCATCTCTGCCACCGCCCGGGGCAAGGAGCTGCGCCTGACGCTGACCCCGCTGGGCTCCGCCGGTGCCCCCCAGGAGCTGGTTTTCCGCTTCGGCATGTCGGGCTCGTTCCGGCTGTGCCCCGCCGCCGAGCTCCCGCGCCATGCGCACCTCCGGTTCCGCACCCGCGACAGCCCCCCGCGCGTCCTCTGCTTCATCGATGTCCGTCGCTTCGGGTCGTGGCGCCTGGGGGACGCCTGGCAGGAGGGCCGCGGGCCCTGCGTCCTCTCCGAGTACCAGGCCTTCAGGTGAGCATCCACTAGGCACGGGGAGAGCCCCCAGCTCGGCTTCAGCTGAGGTGAGCGTCCTGATGCGCTCCCCCGCAGGGAGAACGTGCTGAAGAACCTGGAGGACAAAGCTTTTGACAAGCCCATCTGTGAGGCCCTCTTAAACCAGAAGTTTTTCAATGGAATTGGGAATTATCTCCGTGCTGAGATCCTGTACAGGTAAGGGGGGGGGGGGAGAGGCTGGGGCAGCAGGAGTTTGGCAGAGTTTTAATGGTGGCTTCTCACCTGGTAGACAGGGGCAAGTGCCAGAACTGAGGGGTGAGGTCCTCTGGAGAGGGGCTTTGGACAAGGGCCTGTAGGGACAGGCCAAGGGGAATGGCTTGAACCTGCCAGAGGGGAGACTGAGATGAGCTCTTAGGCAGAAGCTCTTCCCTGTGAGGGTGCTGAGGCGCTGGCACAGGGTGCCCAGAGAAGCTGTGGCTGCCCCATCCCTGGCAGTGTTCAAGGCCAGGTTGGACACAGGGGCTTGGAGCAAGCTGCTCTAGTGGAAGGGGTCCCTACCCATGGCAGGGGGTCGAAGCTTTAAGGTCCCTTCAACCCAAACTGTTCTGGAATTCTTTGACTCTCTCAGGTTGAAGATCCCTCCCTTTGAAAAGGCTCGGACCGTGCTGGAGGCCCTGAAGGAGCAGGAGCAGGAGAGGAGGAGGAAGGTGAGGAACACCCTCAGAAAGGGGCAGGTTTTTCAGCCAGAGGCCGGGATTTCTTTGCCTGCGGCCCTTTGGGCCATCTCGACAGCTCCAGGAGCCTCTTGCCTTCTGTGGGGGAGCTGCACTGACCTGAGGAACGTTCCCCATTAGGGTCTGGGCTCAGCAGCAGTGGAGGTGGCTCAGTTTGCTGCCAGCCCCCAGCCTGGGCTCAGCCCTGCCCTGCCCTGCCTTTGGGCTTAGCTGGGTATGAAGCTGTGGTTCAGGTTGGCTGTTTCGTGCTTGTTCCAGCACAGGGGCCAGTTTCAGCTCATGTTTGGTTCCTTGCTCCAGTGGGGTAGAACATCATCCCTTGGCCCCTGCAGAGCTCATGCACCCCCAGCTCACACGGCTGTTGGGAGGTGATTTGCTGCTCTGAGTCTCTCCCATGCCAACAATGGGCATTTTCCCTTCACAACTCCAACCCTTGCTGCACGGGATCCTTCTCCTCAGGCTATTCCTTAGCCATGAACAGCCCCTGTCTGGGCACATCTGCCCCTACAGCGCAGCAGAGCAGCTCCATAACCTCACGTGTCCGGCTCATGCTGACGCGTGGTCAGGCTGATGAGCTGTGACAGCAGCACATACCCTTGAGCTGTGCTGGTGCCACTGTCAGGAAGCCTCCGGGTGTATTTGGGGTGGGTGAAGAGGAAGAGAAGGGGAAAACAAACACTTCACAAGCTTCAAACCTCTGGGGAAGGCTGCAGTGGACCCATGGCTGGTCTCATGGCCTCGGTGGGGTGGGGGGAAGTGGCTGGTTTACTGAGGCAGAGAACAACAAACAAGACCTGAGTGCTGTTTGTACAAAGTGCTGGTGTTCCTGTGTGATTGCACCTTCCCTCGGCTTTGTAGCCATGGGGAGCGTCCTAATATGCAGTTTGAAGCCTGTGATGGAGCAAGTGGGGAGTGAGGGCAAGAGGAGATGGGAATCTGGCTGCTGGCAGTGACTCCGCTCCCCTTCTGTCCCCCTGCAGAAACCCTCCCTGACACTGAGCAAGAAGCTGAAGCTGATGCGGGAGAACCCGGATCTGCTGGAGCTGTGTCACACCGTGCCCATGGAGGTCATCGCGACGGGTGAGGCACTGGGACAGGAGCCCCGAGCCTGGCATTCCCAAGCAGGAGGCTTGGTCACTGCTTCCTCTCTACCTCTGTCCTTTCCCCCTCTCCCCTCCCAGAGAAACACCTCTCTGACCCAGATCACTTGGATAACTACGCCGCATTCAAGGGCTGGCTGCAGTGTTACCTGGTGCCTGGCATGAGCTCCCTGCGCGACCGCAACGGCAGAACCATCTGGTTCCAGGTAGGAGCCTGGGGCTGGGTGTCCCTGACCACTGCTTCAAGGGGACACCAGCTTCCTGACAACCCCCCCTGCATTACACGGAGTCACTGGGGTCTCCCTTGTGGCCAGGCAGCTGTGTATGGAGGTGCCAAGGACCTGAGGGATGGTGGGCAGGCTGGAGCAGATGGGATGGCAGGGATGGGGGCTCTGTTGGTTTGGCAGCCCCATTCCCTCCCTCCTATGTCTGGGTGAGCCACTGAGGTGGGGACTCACAGAAGAAGCTGACGAGAGAGCTCCCAGGGCACAGGGCAGGTCCAGCTTCCCTGGCTCCCAGGGAAACGTGGCTGTTTCCACATCACTGCCTTGGCCGCGGGATGGAGAAGGGGCACAGATTCTGCACCCTGCAGAATGGTGCACCCTGGACAATGCTCTGTCACCTTCCTTGCAGGGAGAGCCTGGCCCCATGGCTCCCAAAGGTGAGTGGCCTCTCTCCTCTCCATGGGACCTGCTCTTGCCCCAGGAGGGCTGGAAGCCGGGAAGGCAAAGGCAGATGCAAATGCCCTCTCTCTGGGGCGCTGACAGGCTTACGATGGCTGTTGGCACTAGGATCAAGGTTTCCTACCTACCAGCACACCAACCTGCCTGGGCACAGCATTGCACCTGCAGGATATAGAATCCCGCACTGGTTTGGGTTGGAACTGGACTTAAAGCTCACCCAGTTCCAACCCCTGCCACGGGCAGGGACACCTTCCCCTAGAGCAGCTTGCTCCAAGCCCCTGTGACCAACCTGGCCTTGAACACTGCCAGGGATGGGGCAGCCACAGCTTCTCTGGGCACCCTGTGCCAGTGCCTCAGCACCCACCCAGGGAAGAGCTTCTGCCTAAGAGCTCATCTCAGTCTCCCCTCTGGCAGGTTAAAGCCATTCCCCTTGGCCTGTCCCTACATCCCTTGTCCCAAGCCCCTCTCCAGGTTTCCTGCAGCCCCTTCAGGCACTGGAGCTGCTCTCAGGTCTCCCCTTCAGGAGCCTTCTCTTGTCCAGGCTGACCCAGCCCAGCTCTCTCAGCCTGGCTCCAGTGCAGAGCTGCTCCAGGATAGTTTTCCATGCCTGCACCTCCGTCCCCATCACTGCCTGCCAGGCCGGTCCCTCAAGGTGCAGGCACTGCCCCCTCTCCTCACACTCCTAACCTGGTCCCATCTTTTCACACAGGGCAGGCGCCCCGCAAGAAGCGCGCTCAGGTGGAGTCAAACCCCGAGGCTGTGACCCCCAAGGTAAGAAGCTTGTGCTGTCCTGTTCCCTGTGCCCTGCTCCGGCTCCTCCTGGTCTGCCAGTGGAGCTCCTTCCTCCCTGCCGTTCCTCAGCATCCTTCTGTCCAAGCCCAGTTCTGTTGCTAAACTCTGGCTCTGGGGTCCGTGCAGGTGCCCTCGAGGCGGCGGCCCAGGGCTGCAGCAAAACCCCCGGTGCCAGCCAAGGAGGAGGAAGAGGAGGCCGGTGATGGGCCGAGGAAGGGACGCGCTCGCAGGAGGAGGAGCGTGGCCACTGCTGTGGCCCTGCCCGAGCCCGAGCCGCAGGTCAAGGCTGAAAGAAGGCGCCGGACCCCAGGGCGCAGGGGCAGAGGTGAGGCTGGTTCCCTGCAGCACCAGCGCGGCTTCGGGGCACCCCTCACCCTCTGACTTCTCCTTTCGCTCTCCCCCTTCCAGGCACAGCCCCTGCAGTGTGAGTGCTGCCGCCTCCCCAGGGGCCTTTTAGCAGCCACAGGAGCAGCTCAGGGAGGGCCTGGGTTAGTGCTGAGGAGCTCAGTGCTGGGGCTGCTCTGTTCCTGTGGTCACCCCTGCTTGCTGCTGCTGCGTGGCAGGACGGAGGAGCTGAGCTTGGTGCTGATTTATTCAGCGTCCTCCTGCTGCCCTCAGGTGTTTGAGGGGGTTAAGGGCCATGGACCAGTCATGCTGGCTTCTGGTCCTTCCTTTTGCCTAAGAGTGGATTGCCTCTTCCTTCCTCACCTCCCTTGATCACTGTTTTTAGCTGACTAATAAAGTATTTTGTATAGAAATCCCTGTGCCTGCCTTTTTGTGCTAAGGATAGCCCCCCTGGGTCCAGCCTCTTCCCCACATGGGCTGCAGCAGGCTTCCCCTCCACCTCATCCCTCCAGCAATAAAGGTAAGCTCTGCCTCCCTGGTCCCAGGAGTGAGATGCTGCTGAGGAGGGCACTAAAAGAGCAGCAGCTACAGCAGAGAGGAGGCAGATCAGAGCAATTGCTTGGAAGTAAGTTAAAACAGGCTGGAGCTTGCTTTCATGTAATTCATTTGTGCTCCCCTTCTGCAAGGGCAGGGCAAGGGGCAGGTGAAGGGAGAGGGGAATGACTCGAACGTGTCTTCGTGCTTGCTACAAGGTTCTGGACAAGAGGAAGGCTGGGACAGTGGAAAGCTGCTTCTCCCCAGCCCCACCGGGGTCCTAGCAGTGCCAGTGCAGGGCCAGCCAGCCTGTCCCACCACCTTACCCACACCGCAGCTGGCGAGGAGCTGGCACAGGACAAATGTCCCGGGCTGAAGACCAGAGCTGTTCTTGAGGCTGGGTGTGGGCAGCGAGGGTGAGAATCTGCTGCTGCCACCTCCCTGGGACTGGGGGAGCCTCAGGCTGGGATCTGAGCTCATGGTGCTGGTCCAGGTTGCCACAAGGGTGATGGACGCTGTCATTCACTGCCTCAAGACCAAGAGGAGGGAGAGCACACGGAAGGGGGTGAAGGAGAGCCTGAGGCCCCGCTGCTCCAGCTGCAGGCGTTCTGCTGCCACCGGCTGCTCCAGGAGGTCACAGCTGGGGAGAGAGCAGCGGGTGAGGGTGAAGCCACCGCTCCCCATCCCCACCCCAGCCCTGCAATGTGGACTTACAGCATCGCCTCCTCAACGGGCAGCGAGGTCTGCAGCCAGGCGATGACTGTGCTGCCATGTGCCTCGTACAGCCGGACCACCACGGCCCCGGGCCTGTCCTCAGCCTTGGGGGACAGACAGGAGCTCAGCCACGTGCCCTCGCAGGACATGCAAACGCTGCTCCCCATCAGCTGGCACTGCCAGCCAGGGATGAGCAAGCCACGCTCCTCACCAACAGCTTAACCCCTCTGCCCTCCCCATGCCTGCCCCAGGGACCTGCCTGCTTGACGGTCTCCAGCACCACCGCAGGGGAGCTGACAGAAAAGGCACTATAGGGCGGGCATGGGGCAGAGCAGGCCGGCACCGTGTGCAGGGGGAAGTTCAAGCTGTAGGCGTGCTGGATCACACCAGCGTCCTGGAAGGAACCTGCAACACAAGAACCTCTCTCCAGCCTCTAGACACGCGCAGGCAGAGCTGTGCTCAGGCTGAGGCTCACAGGAGCACCCTCCACACTGCGCATCCCGTCACTCACCCAGGTGAGGCATCACGGCGTAGGTGAACTGGTGGTGGCCCATGTCTGCTGTGGCATCGGGGGACTTGGGTGCTCTCAGCCTAAGACAAGAAGGGGACACTGGTGGCTGGGACACACGGCGCAGAGCAAGGGGAGCACTGCAGCAAAACAATTGCCCTCCGTGCTACCCCAAGGCTGGGCCATGAGGTGGAAGCTAACATGCTGTTCCTGGCACCAGCAAACAGACCCTGGGCAGCCCCAGAACTAAAGGATTTGAAGGGTGGTTTTTAGTGAAACCTGTGGTGGATGGAGCCAAACTGAAATGTGCAGAGTTTGTCTTTGCTTTGTATGCACTGTAACGTTGCTGTTCCTGCCTCACCTTGAGCCTCCCCTCCTGGGGTATGTCAGCAACAGAAAAATTACTTGGTGCAGATGTGGATCTGACCCCTCCTGAATTATTTATGAGCATAACTCACAGGAATTACAGCATCTTTGTGTAACTAAGTCAGCCAAAAGCTCTCAGATGGCAGCTGCCACTTTGATAATACCAGACTATTCCCTTACAGACTGTGATCATTTAGGACCAGGCATTGCCCTGACCTCCAGAGACACCTGAGAAGGCAAAGGGGCTGCTGCAGCTCTGCCCTGACTCACAGCGAGAGGCTGAGGACGTTGCCATGGGCCGATGCCCCATACTTGCAGTCGTTCAGCAGAGCCACCCCAAAGCCATGCTCTGACAGATCCAGCCACTTGTGAGCCCACACCTGCAGGAGGTACCAAGGGGCACGTTCCCCACCGAGCTACCGCCTGGGAGCAAGAGCAGCCCTGGGGCCAGCGCCCCCCTTTCCTCCCACCTCAAATCGAGCCCAGTCCCAGGACGTGTTCCAGTGCGTCGGCCGCTGCAGGTGCCCAAACTGGATCTCGTAGGTGGCGTTTGGGCTGCGGACCTGCACAGGAAACTCCACCTTCAGGAACTTGTGAGCCTCCTTCCATTCAACCTGCACGCACAGCAGAAGGGCATCACCACAGGGGCTGACGGGCAGAGGATGCTCCTGTCCTTCCCCGGTGTGCAGCACCCACGGCACACCAGGTGCACTAGAACCCCACTGAACACAGATGAACTGGTGGCTTCTTCCCACGGGGACCCCCACCCTCAGGGTGCCTTCCCCTAAAGCAGGAGGGGGCTGCAGGGGAGGAAACAGGAGGGGAAGCGTGACTGAGATGCAAGGTCCTGCCTGCACAGTGCGATGTTTGTATCCCACCGCAGCCACTGGCCAAACCTGGGTCAGGAAGCGGAGGTAGGGACACGTGGCATCCAAGATGATCTCCTGGGTCAAGGTGCTGCTTTTCCCTATCTGCAGAGAGAAGCTGACACTTCCCCGCAGGCCCCCAGCCAGGGTGACCTCCAGAGGCTTCAGCAGCGTTGTCACTGGCTTCCTAGAGGAAGGGATAAAGGCAGAGGTGGTAGATCCAGGCTCCCAAATCCCAATCCAACCCCCCATGCAGCAGGCACTCACTTCTGCAGAGTGAATGCTCTGTTACAGCTTTAGTTGCAGCTAGGACTGACAGGGAGACATGAACCTCAGAGCAAAGTCAAACCCCACGTGCTGCATGCGCTGCTCCTCTACCTGGTTTCCAAGTGATAATCCATCACATCCCAGGCATCCCAGTACAGGGGGACATCATCAAAGAGGGCAAACTGGTTGGCACGGCAGCCATCTGGGACTGACTCTCTGGAACAAAGCAGAGCAGTGTAAGAAGAACTGGCAGTGGAGAGGGTGCACAGTGAGAACACAACCTGAGAGAGGTTTGAGGAGCCCAGTTCCAGTAACTGGGTGACAGATGTACCTCTGGGAGTCCAGCAGCTGAAGGGAGGTCAGGCGCCCCATCACGTCCAGGCAGGCTGCAATCACCCCATTCTCCATGGCAATGGACCCGTCCTCCTTGGGGGAAAGGACAGAAACTGATTTCCCAGACTCACACCTGCAGGAACTGGGAGCTCCAGTTGCAAATCCAGGGTGAGCGCTGGCTGCATTCCCTGGATTTCTCCCCAGTCCACCCCTGATGCAGGGTACCCGGATCTGAGGCTGTGCTTACCAGTTTCCTCACTACCACAGGCTGAGGGGGCAGCAACGGCTCCCTCACTACAGCATAGCCCATGCTGGGGACTGTCACCAGAGCTGGAAAGCAAAGAGGTTCTGTTCCAACATCTGCCCCAGTCCCACTGTGCTGCCCTGCTGCTCTCACAGCAGACCTACCACCTCCTTGTGTGCCCTCCTCTTCCTCATCCATAGGCCAGGGACAACTTGAAGCCCCAAGGAGCAATCTGACAGGTCAGTAAACCCTCCCCAGGGCAGGCAGTTCCACTGTTAGGTGTCTCTGCTCCTGCAGGTAGTTCTCATACATGACTTACCCTGGGGGTTGGACATACCCAATGTCTCTGTTCCGGCTGGCCCAGCCTTGGAGATCACCTCGGTCCGTTCCCAGGGCAGAGTGTTCAGCACGAGGGTGCTCCCGGCATCCCCGGCTTCAGGCTCCAGCAGTTCCCTGCACAGGGACTGCACAGCTTCCTGCTGCAGCCCAGCGCCAGCCCTGCGGATCTCTGAGCAACAAAGAGGCCCCAGTTGGATCCAGCCAGGCCGTTCCTCACATCCCAGGGAATTCCCGGCCCTCCCACGCAATGTACACACGCTTCAGCTACAATTCCTACTGATCATTCATTATTACTATCTATTAGTAAGTAATTAAAGCCTCAGATCACTCCAAACTTTGTTATTACAAGATAATACCAAAGAGCTATGCCAGCTCTTTGTGGTGCTGTAATAAAAGTGAAGCCACTGCAAGTGCCTGTGAGCAGCCAGGAGCAAATCTCTGCTGGGCTCTATCCTGGCCAGCAGCAAGCAGAGAAGTCCATAAGTTGGGATGGTTTTTAATGCCATGGCCCCCCGTTAATTCCCTGTTGAGTCAGCACTGCTCCAGACACAGCCTGTAGCACTGAGCAGCCCAGGACTGCAACCTCCCTGTGCCCTCGTGGCTCACCTGCGTAGTACTGCAGAGCATCCTCAACCACAAGCTGGATACAGCTGCCTGGCAGAACATCATGGAATTGGTTGAGCAGCAATAACCTAAAGCAGAGAACAGAAACCAGGTGATGAAGCAGGGGAGAGCACAGGGCTTACCAAGCCCTGTTTGTAAGATGGACAAAACAAGTGTTCCTTATCCCCCCCCAGTAGCAAACACATGAGAGAAAAGGATTCTTTTCCATAACATTCTTTAAATCCTTTAAACCCTGTCAACTCTCATCTTGGTAAACCACAACCCTGGGGAGTAAGAGCCGGTTTTTATCCCTCAGGGCTACCAGATGGATTGTTACAAAAGTTCAGACAAGTTAAAACTGGTGAGGAATGAGGTCAGAAATGAAGCTTCCAGCCAGGAGAGGCTTTGGAGCTGCCTTCCAATGGGTGATGAGCCACGGGAGGTGCCTGTGACATCCCGACCAGGCAACACCTCACCAGTTTCTGGAAGGGGCTGTGCACACACAGCACTGCATTCTGCAATCCCTCACCTCCAGAGCCGCTGCAGCTGGCTGGCAGGATACTGGAACCCACCGCCCTGTGCCATAGCCAAGGTGCTGAGCACTTCAACGTCATGGAGTATCCGCTCGCACTCCCGATTTCCCTTCTTTATCTGGTGTCAAAGCAAGGAGAGAAGGAAGATAAGGGGGTGCTGCTGTTTCCAGGCTTCCTTCTCACCCCTTGAAGAAAGTCTGACCGTATATCTGTTTTATGGAGTCCTGGCTACGAGGTGGCTGCCACTGTTGAGACCTAAAGGGCACTGTCTGAATCCTGGATCTGCCTGAGCAGTAGAATCACAGAATGGTTTGGGTTGAAAAAGACCTTAAGCTCACCCAGATCCAACCCCTGCCATGGGCAGGGACACCTTCCACTGGAGCAGCTTGCTCCAAGCCCCTGTGTCCAGCCTGGCCTTGAACACTGCCAGGGATGGGGCAGCCACAGCTTCTCTGGGCACCCTGTGCCAGCGCCTCAGCACCCTCACAGGGAAGAGCTTCTGCCTAAGAGCTCATCTCAGTCTCCCCTCGGGCAGGTTCAAGCCATTCCCCTTGGCCTGTCCCTCCAAAGGGAAGAGAACTGAGAATGGCCACATGGCCTGGGGGTCAGGGGCAACTGCCTCCACCCGCGTGCACTCACCTGGGCCTGGGTGGTGTAGGTGCCGTTGTGCAGCTCGAGGAAGAGCTCTCCCACCCATGTGTACAGCTGCGACGACTCCTTCTCCAGGGCAGAAAAGAGCTGGTCGGGAGTGGAGATCTGAACCCTGCAGGGGAGACACACAGGGATGAGCCTGTGACATGGGCTAACGGTGCATCCTGACCACAAAGGTGACAGAAACCCCAACACAAACACACAGTGCTCCCCTCAGCCTCCTCCTGTCCTGCCCCATGCTGCTCTCGCTGCTGGCCAGCGGAGAGGATGGGAGCTCTCCTCTCACCTTGGCAGCCCATCTGTGTCACTCATTCTCTTCATCCTGTCCAGCATCTTCTGCGTGGGGCCCCCTCCTCCATCCCCAAAGCCAAAGAGAAAAGCACTGTCGTTCACACGTCCTTTGTCCTTGTTGTTCTTCACTGTTCTCAGCACCTAGAGGGGTTTGGGGAGAGCTGTAATGCCCTGGCACCCAGCCCCAGTGCCACACAAGAAAGCCAGGTCAGCCTTTAGGGTGCAAAGCTCAGTCCTGCCCCAAATCCCTAGCCCCCAGCGCCCAAATCAGGCACAGACACATCTCAGAGGCAGCCAACTGACTGCCAAGCACCCAAACAGCCTTTGCCCAGCCCCGCTGCCGGCTCTCCCACTCCTTTCCCAGGCAATGCCCTCTCCTGGAGCCTCAGATCTTCACGTGCAGGTCTGGCCACCTCACTCACCTCCTCCACTCGCCCGTGCATCCCATAGGAGTCTCCAGGGGGGAAATGGGTCAGGACTCGGGAGCCATCGATGCCTTCCCAGAAAAAGGTGTGATGCTGGAGGGGAGCCAAAGGGAAGTGTCTTGTACCACACAGTGCCAAAATGCTAAAGCACAGCCCTGGTGCTCCCTGCAGGTCCCAAAGATCTCTGGCCAAGCTGGTAGCAGAAATGGAATTCACACTGAGCTCAGTGTTTCCAGGCTCCCAGACTCATCTCCCACACCAAGGTGTGTGCATGGAGGGCACCCTCCAATCACATCAGCACAGAACTCGTGCACTAAAGCCCAAACCTCCTCACAAGCTCTGTCAAACAGAGCCCAGCACCTCTGTCACCAGGGAAGTAAGGGCACAGGCGATGGGCTATTCAGAGCCCCTGGGGGATTCAGTCTGGGCCTTCACGTTCCCTCCACAGAGCTGCAGGATGCCCTGATGGATCAGTGCAAGGAGACAGTTGCACAAGGATGGGGAATGCTGCAAGGGCAGGGGACAGAGGAGAGGCTGGGTTTGCTGTGTTAGACCTGCACGCAAATCACAGCTTCCCATTTGGAAGCAGGAGGAACGTGCAGGCCAGGGCCCCAGCTGGGATCTCAGACCATGTCCCTCCTCTCTGCTAACGCCTGACATGACATTGCTACCACCATAAAGTGGTGGCTTCTGGAAGAAGAGCCTGTGTCAGCTAAGCCAGAGGACTGGCTCTACCCATGGAACCAACAGGCCCAGGCCTGCAGCCAGGACCCCGGCACCCACAGGTCCATCCCCTGGGAAGAAGGGAAGCACAACTCACCGGGAAGCTGTTCACCAGGTTCCAGCTGAGCTTCTGTGTGAGGAACCGCCTGATCCCACAGCCCCGCATCACCTGGGGCAGCTGGGCTGAGTACCCAAACGTGTCCGGCAGCCAGAACTGGGAGCAGAGGGACACACACACCCCTGAGTCACGCTGGCCCCAAACCACAGCCTGAGCTCATGGCCAACCAGGCTCTGAGCCCCGCTTGCAGAGGCAACTAAGATGTGTTTTGTAAGGAGCAGTTCTAGGGACCTCCAGGCAACATAACCAAGGCCTGGGGCTGGGCTAACTTGGAGCAACCTGGTCTAGTGTGAGGTGTCCCTGCCCATGGCAGGGCGCTGGATCTGGATGATCTTAAGCTCCTTTCCAACCCAAACCACCCTAGGATTCTATGCTACATGGGGGGTTACCCATTTCCTCATCACAGCTTTAGCTGCATAAGGCAGGGCAATGTGAGCAACCTGGAAGGCAGACTGGAGATCAGCCCTCACACACAGCAAGAGGTGGAGCGCAGGGAGGGTGTGCTGGAAAAGAGCAGGTACCTCGGAGCAGACCCGGCCAAACTGCTGCTGGAAGAAGCGCTGTCCCTGGAGGAACTGCCGCACCATGGACTCGCCGCTGGGCAGGTTCCCATCCTGGGGGGGAAGCACAGGGAGCCCAGGCAGCAAGGCAGGCGCTGGGGAAGTGGGAGCACCCCATGGCCACCCGCTGTCATACCAGCCTGGCACATCACAGGCAGGATCTGAGGGCCAAAGGAGGAGCAGAGCTCAGCCAGGCCAGACCAAAGGCTCCTTTCTCAGGGAATGAGGAGTCTGGGAGAGGGGTGGTGGGTTTGCTAGGCTGGACACTGAGGTTTTCTGGCCCTGGAGACCACCACCAGCAGCCAGGATCAGCAGTTCCCCCCTCCAGTGTCAGGCCTGGTCATAAGAACAGAATAAGGTCATGGAGCTGCTGGAGCAAGTCCAGAGGAGGCCATGAGGATGTTCAGGGGCTGGAGCACCTCCTGTATGAGCTGAGAACATTGGGGCTGTTCAGCCTGGAGAAGAGAAGCTGCATGGAGACCTCAGAGCAGCTTCCAGTGTCTGAAGGGGGCTTACAGGGATGCTGGAGAGGGACTCTTCATCAGGGACTGTAGTGATAGGACAAGGGGTGATGGGTTCAAACTGAAACAGGGGAGATTTAGGTTGGATATAAGGCAGAAGCTCTTCCCTGTGAGGGTGCTGAGGCGCTGGCACAGGGTGCCCAGAGAAGCTGTGGCTGCCCCATCCCTGGCAGTGTTCAAGGCCAGGTTGGACACAGGGGCTTGGAGCAAGCTGCTCTAGTGGAAGGTGTCCCTGCCCGTGGCAGGGGTTGGAGCTGGGTGAGCTTTAAGGTCCCTTCCAACTCAAACCATTGTGTGATGCTATGGTCCCAGAGGGAGGGTGCAGTGAGCCAGGCTCACCATGCTGCTCACCATTTCCACCCAGGTGCCGCCAACAGGAATGAACTGCCCCTTTGCCACAAAGTCCTGAATCTGCTTGTACAGCCCTGGGTACCAGCTCCGCACCCACTCGAACTGCTGGGCCTGCAGAGCACAGAGATCAGGCTCAGCTCCCACCACCTCAAACCACACCAATGTCCCTCCTCCCTTCAACTGCACAGGATGCTCCCTGCTACCCCAATCTCGTTTTGGGTCATGCTGGAGAAGCAACAGAAGGAGAGGTCTCAGAGGGATCTCACTGACCTGGGAGCAGGCGAAGGTGAGCTCCGGATTGCGCTCCATCAGACGGACCACCGTGACCCAGCTCCTAGCACACTTACGGATGGTCTCCTCGTACGGCCACAGCCAGGCTGCGGGGACAGGCATGGCCCCACTGAGGTTATTACCCAGCACAAACTCCCTTGGGATTGGGATCAGCTGGGAAGAATGCTGGAGCAAAATGCTAAGTGTCTGACAACAACACAGCCTGGAGCTTCCAGCTCCCACCTCTGCTGCCTCTCTGTTGAGACTGAAACCCCTCCAGGGACTGGAAAAGGAGGGGTAAAGCCCAACAGGTAGAAAACAGCAGCCCGGTGTTCATCACCTGCCCACCAGTGCTGCAAACAGACATGTTCCCCTGCCTCACTGACAGACCAGCTATAGGGCACCACAGAGGTCCCTTTCCCTTCCCTTGGGGCGCAGTACCCAGTGCAGGAGCCCCAGGGCCGCTCTCCCTGTGTACAGCAGGCCCTGGCCTCCAGCTCAGCAGAGGGAGGCGGTGCTGCTCTCACCAGAGTCGATGTGGCAGTGCCCCATGGCGTGGATGCTGTGCTGGCTCTCGCCGTTCCTCTGGCTGAAGAAGGCTGCAGCGAGGGCACGGGCAGCAGGGAAGGTGGAGGGGTCCGTCACGTCGCACACATTCACCATCTGGTTGGCAGCGCACAGCGCCTGGGAACCCCGCTGGTTTTCCTCCCCGAGGAGCTGGGGTTGGAATGAGAACAGCCTGACGCCGAGAACCTGCCAGCTCCACCCAACATCTGGCTCTGCCAGCGGTGCCAGGCGAACACCGTGGCCCTGCTCCACAGACACAACCTTACATCTTTGCTCATGTCCCTCCTAAAGCTGGGTTACATACACACCCATCCCAGCGGGCCCTCCTCTAACAGGTAAGTGGATGGAAAAGCCACTCCTGTGGCTTCTCTCTGTTCAGTTTTCCCCACTTCAGACAACCAGAAGCAGCAGCAGCAAACATTTGCTCCTGCAGGGCCTCTTGGCAGGAGGAGATGGGTCATAGAACGGCAAGAGGAAGAGATAAAATGAAGTTGTGGAAGGGAACTGAAGGAGCTCACAGACCTGGGCCATGTCCAGCAGTATTTCCAGATCCACCAGCAGTTCATAGACATCTCTGTTGAAGACCACAAGCTCAGCCTTGCTAAGGGTGAACCTCTTGTCAGGGTCTGGAGGGGCGATCATGCTGCCCTTGCCCGCCCCAAAGAGCCCGTTGCAGGCCAGCTCCACGTACAGCGTCAGGCTGTGGAGACCAACAGCAAACCATCAGGCAGCAGATCACAAGCAAGCAGATAGGGAAATCCATTCTCCTCCCCGTGGTGGGGCCTGAAGAACAAGCAGAGCCCCTGAACGGCCTCTCAGAGGACCAGGACACAGACAAGGATGTGTGATCCCAGCCTCTCGGCTTCAAACAATGCCAAGCTCCCCACACTACCCACCTGTGGGGCTCAGTGTCTTTCATGCTGCTTGTCAGGATGCAGCTGGTCTTCTCGCCTTCCTTAGTCAGACCCTGCAGGGGAACATGGCACATTTAACACGTGTCCTCAAGGGTCCATGACAGCACGATGGGCAGGACAAGACACCCCAAAGTCCAGCTGGATGGAGGAGCCTGGTCCCATGGGCTGTAGGACAAAGCTTCCCTCAAGAACAACCAGCACAGAAGCTGCTGCTGCCCTGCAGTACCACAAACCCTGCAGACACCATCACAGAGCAGGGCAGGGGTGCAAAGGAACACCTGAGCAGGACTGAAGCTGACAACCTTTAGAAACCAGACTCAAACCCACCAGCACCAGGCTTACCCTTTGGGAACAGCCCACAGCCCCTCTGTGGTCTGACAGCACAGCATGCAGACCATGAAGTCATCCTCTCCCCACCCCACACATAAGACTCTTCACAACCACCCCCCTTCTCTGCACAGCAGTTTCTCCCTCATTTGAAGACAGCTCTCCTATTGTCTCAGAGATTACCCTTTGGGGCTAACCAGCCCTACAACTACATATCCTCCTGTTTTCCTTTGTGACCACTCTGCCTGGACCTCCAGATGTTCTCGGTTCTCTCCTGTTGGTCCATGTGTTATTTTAAGCTCCCCACAGCATCCCTCTGAAGAGTGTACTACAAAGAGGAGGAGGTATCTTCTCCTGCCACAGTGCAGAGGGCTAAGGGAGATAACCACCCTGTCGAGAGCAGGGTGCCTGGCACAGCTGGCACATCCCGATCCATGCCTCCTTACCTGGACAGGCTGGGCATCTCGCCACACCATGCCCTCCCCATCGCTCTCCCAGACAAAGTGCACTTCCCGCCCTGCCCATGCCGGCGGGATGCTCAGCTCCACTTTAAACCAGCACGTCTGCCACCTGGAAGAGAACAGGCAGCAACCTCAGCCCTCTGTGAGACCTGCTCCCAAGGGAAACCACGCTTCCTCAGCGTCTCCATGGAAAAGCTCAGTGGGGACAGCACACTGATGGGATTCAAATGTAGTGATGCTGCCTGTCCCTGTACTGCTTTAACCTCGACACGGCGTGGTGGGGAGGTGGCTGTCACACATCCACAGCTGAAGCAGCACACAGTGCCTGCACGTGCCAGCCCTGCTCTGTGCCACGCAGACACACAGGGCTTTCCCCTCACCGTGAGCTGCTGGCCTGACCGGCTGCTCTTCCACCAAGGGATACTTTGAACTCATCAAGGGTCAGAGATGCAAGAGCAAGCTAAAAGCCAAGCTGAGTGCGGTGCCGTGCTCGTTCAAGCTGGCAGGGACTGGAAAACTGCTTCCCCATCCTTCCTGTGCACTCCTTCCAGACGACAGCACACCCAGAGCACACCAAGAACTGAACTATGGCTGGGGCAGGGCAATGCGGATCAATATCCCTGGACCTGTGACCCTTCTTATTACGGTCCTTAACCCCTAAGGGCAGGCTTGTGCCCAGACTGCAAGGAGGCACAGCCCAAGGGGGTGAGGAAGCTGAGGGCACTCAGGAGGAAGCACACAGACCCCATCTCCCCCTAGGGCCCCAGAGGAACAGGCAGGAGCATCACTTCTTTGACCACTGCTGGGGAAAAACCTCATCTTCTCCCAGCCCTGACACTGATCCCACTCAGAAGCATCAGGGTCACAGCCATGGCTATGACCATGAGCACAGAGGACTGATAAACAGGGCTCTTCCCTCTCCTCAGACACATCTTGGTCTGTTTCCTCTGCCTGCTTGGCACGCACCTTCTACCTGAAGCACGCAACAGGGAAGCCGATCATCACCCCGTTTCTTTGCCATTGAGAGCTCACAAGGACCCACACACACACAAGTAACTGAGGCACAAGCCCCACCATAGCGACAGCCCCACGGACAGGCGGTACTTACGTGGGCCCGAAGGAGTCCCCCACTTGAGCCGGTCTGAATTCCTGCCTCACCGCCTCATCGTACGGGATGCGCCGCGGGGTCTGGAAGCAGGAGAGGGATGCGGGCGGGCAGCGATCCCCAAACAGCCTGAGGGTGGAGATGGGACAGCATTAACGAGGCCGGTCCCGGGGGATGCGCGTAGGCATCACCCCGCTTTCCCCCTATCACCCTGTTAGCACTTAATAGCGCGGAGTGAACACCACGGCACAGCCCACCCCGCCGGAGTGGGGCTGTGCGTGTGCTGTGTTCAGTGAGCCCCGGGGGTGCGGCACCCCCGAAGGGTAGGGATGGTGGCGGTGCGGGACGGGGACACAGGGACGAGCCCTCACCTGCCCCGCAGGTTGCAGTCCGTGAAGTAGGTCTCGGAGAGGAACTTCTCGACCCGCTCCAGCGCCGTCCGCCGGTGCTTAGGGGCGGCCATGCTGGCTGCGGGCCGGCTCTGCGCATGCAGATCCGAGCTCCTCCCTCGGGAGGAGGAGCCAGGGCTCGGTAATGAACGGGAAACCCGCGATCCCGCACCCGCCTCCGGTCCTCCCGTCCCGCTTTATCCCTTCAGGAACAGCCCGGGTTTCACGGTGCGTGAGCAGGAAGGAAGGAGCAATCCGTATGCAATGGTCAGCCCTGGCGTTTTAATGGAAATACCGCACTACAGTCAAGTTTACAACCAGTTGTATAGAAACCACGCGGGTGTGGGCCGAGGTCACGGTACAGAGTACAAAAAGCAAGTTAAAAGAAGAAAGAAAAGGGCAAAAGGAGAAGCACAGCTCTGCTATAGTACAGGCGGGAGCAGGGCTGGGGTGTGGGATGGACAAAGGGAGGGTGTCCCCGGCACATGCCGGCACCGGCTCCTGGGACAAGCACCCATTCAGATGTCTCAGATTGTCACCTCCGCATCACCTCCAGCGCACACCCGGGGACAGAAAAGACGGAGGGGGAACAGAGAGCAGGGAACGTCTGGAATGGGAGAGCCCTTCCTGGCTGTTACAGCGAAGGAGGGGAGTTTATTGCTGGCACATCGCGGCTGCTCCCCGCTGGGCGCTTCCCTCTCTCCATAGGAGGCTCCGGTTCAGGATGTGCCTGCTATACACATTGGCTGCCAATGAGTAGTGGCGCTCACGTCCCGCTCCGCTCCCCAGCTCTGGTGCCTGTGGAAGGATGATGGGAAGCTCCGGTGCCAGGAGATGACCTGTTGGCTTGAACAGGGAAAACAACCCCAGGTGTAAGGGCAGCAAAGCCCTTCCCGAGGCTCCCCAAGCCAGGGAGAATGGAATTCCAGGACTGGCAGCATGGGTTTGTGCAAGGAAAGCTGCCTCCTTTGAGGAGGAGAGACGGTGCAGTTGTGTCTGCCGTGGATTACGAAGTCCGTGCCGACTTCTTATTCTTTAAAATGAGACTCTTCCCCCCTTGTTTTAAACATCTGCCAGCACTAAACTCTTCTACTTAGAAAAATATATATCCCAGATGTGGTTTTCATCAGTGAAATGCCCCGAGACCCTCACCGTGCCCTCTTCTTGTACACACACACACACAAACACACACGCAGAGCAGCTCAAGCCAGTACTGGTTTGGTACTTGAGGTGATGCGTACTCCAACCCCGAGAGGGAAAATCCATCGGCACCATCAACCCCAGCTAAGTAGCTCAGCAACACTTCCCAAACGCGAAGGTCCTGGGAGCTGGAAGATGAGGTGGGTACAAATGATCCATCGGGATACAACAAAAATTAAAAGAACTTAAAATTATATACTATATATTTATATATCTTAACAGGCTGCTTATACCACAAAGCACACACATGGCATCTGCTTTTCCCTCTGAGTTTGTGAGGCCAACTGTATGAAATGATGGGATGTTCCCCCCTTCTTCCCCAAATCCTGCGTGCTGCACGGTGCCTTTCAGACCAAGAACAGGGCTGGAGGTGAGCGAGTGTCTTCTTCCAGTTAAGAACAAAGACATTGGTTTTATTTACAAAAAGAAAAAAGAAAAAGAAGAAGAAAAAAAAAAAAAGAGGAGAAAAAGTTTCCACACAAAAGCACTACAATGATAACTCCCTTTGGTAAAAAGTGTAATAAATGTCTCCATCGGTCTGTCAGTACTAAGTCTCAAGCCACCTGGTACTATGGTACACAAGAAGCTAGTACAGTTATGCTAGCACATCAAGCATACTTCCTTTAATAAAAAAAAAAAAAACAAAAAAGCCAAAAACCCCAACAAAAACAAACAAAAAAAACCCCCAAAATTGACAATTTGTACATTTATTTACAAAAAAAAAAAAAAAAAGAAAAAGAAAGAAGAAAAAAGGAGGGGAACATGTTAAAATCGTGTTGTTCTCTTGTGTGTGTGTACGGACACGTGTGTGAAAAGCTGGTGCATGGCACTAGGAGAGACTAGTAAACAAGCAGGTACAAAAAATACCCCCCCCCGCCCCCCCCCAAAGGAAATACAAACCAAAACCAAACAGTTCCACTGGCACTAGAAAGGACAGACCGATCTGCACGGGGCGAGCCCAGCCCGGAGCCATGAGAGGGAGGCGAGGGAGCCCAGGCTCCGCTCTGGAGGTGCCGTCGGGCCGCCCCACGGGAGGGGAAGCTGCTCAGGACAGGCACCTGGGAGGGATTTCGGGACACATCCAAGAGGTCCGGTGCTGGAGAAGCCTCCGGGTCTCTTCCCTCGGTGCTCAGGGCCTGCAGGGAGTCAAAGCCTCAACACTGCTGGTGTGTACGAGCTCGTTGTGTTTCTCTGGGATGGCTCAGTTCAGAGAAGGGTCCTTCCTGCCCTCGGGGGACACGTGCCTGAGTCCAAGGGCCGGCGGAAATCCGCGTCCCCACAGGGAATCCCGCTGGTGACAGGGTGTACCAGCCACGCACTAGTCAAGTGGCCATGTTACGGAGATACACAGTGAGGGGAGGAAGGCATCTTCCTCCTTTTCCTTGATGCACGCACACACACACACCGCTCCCGGGCTCTTCCCTCGCCCCCGGGGAACTTTAGGGTGTCTTGAATATCGTGCCGTATTTGACGCGGTACTTGTTAATGCTCACAAAGTGCAGGGTCTCTGTGTCACACGTGGTGGTGCAGGGCACCAACCCCTCCAACCCTTCGCCCATGAGCCATTTGTTTGTCTCGGCTGCCATTTCGCGGGGCACGTGCTCCTTGGTCCATTTGTCCACCCAGGCCTGGAACCGCTGGTGCAGCCGCTTGCTCACTCTTTCATGGGACTACAGAAATAGGAACAGGGGTTAGGAAAAGGCAGCATCGGGTCCCCAAACTGTGACACAGCCGAGGGGATCATCAGCCACACACCAGCCCTGGCTAATGGCAGAGGAAAAGCTCTGGTGTCAGCCCCTCTCAGGGCAATGACAGTGACAGAATGAACTCATAAGTACCAAAAGCTTTAAGCGCTCAGGCTGTGGACACCAAACATAACCCATGGGAGACGAGGAGCTGCACGCCCAGCGCTGAGACCCTTCTGCATTGCCTAAAAGATGCTGCCACCACCTCCTCCTCCTTAAGGCAGAGCCTGGAACAGGCCAGCCCTGCTCCCTTCAGGGGCAGCCTCCAGTTCTCCACAGAGGGGCAGTGTCCAAAGGGATTGCAAACTCAATATGCTGACATGTGGGGACCTACCTGCTGCAAAAAGTTAAGAACCAGATCAGGTCTAAAAGGTTTGAGAACCACTCGCTTAAGCAGAAGCATCAGGAGGGGACAAACTGCTCCCACTGTTGAGCGAGAGCATCTGCTTAAGGAATGCAAGATCCAGGAGAGCTGGTTTAAAGCCATGACTACAGTCATAATTGAAACCAGCAAATATGATTAAGCCTCCAGATTAAAACTTATGTATTTTGTTGTTTTGTTCTTCTCTCACAGACTGACTGCATCTCAGTGTTAACCACTAAATCCAACAGATCTGTAGTTCAGTGAAGCTTCTTTCTGCAGCTCCTTCAATAACCAAGGGGCTGTGCTCTATATTTAACAGCTCAATAATCTGATTTATGTTCAGCTTCTCCGTGAAAAACACTGGAGGTTTGTGCCAGCTGAACGGGAGGGATGGGATTAAATCAAACTCCTCAGCATCAGCGTTTCAAGGAGTCACCACTGACAGAAAACACTCTCATCTGGTGCGAATGCCAGTTTAACAAAGTCACTTTGCACCTAACGAGAAGAACCCATTATTTGTATTTCATTAGCAAGAAACAGATGGCGAGCCGTTGTTTTAGAAGTCTAAATGCATGACTGCAAGGGAGCTGTGAAGGATGATTTACAAGGCAGGAAGCAGGGCACCGCTCCCACTCCCTCAGCTCCCAGTGTTCTCAGTGGTCAGTAGTTTGCTCAGAAAGCAAGTGACTTAATCAACTGAAAGCAATCTGTGCAGCTGCAGAAGAGACTCCTGCTGACAGAGCCCCAGGTACCTCTGCTTCTGGCTGCTTAAGTCAGTAATTTAGCCTGGATCTGGCAGGTTCCACTTTCTTTTACATTTGAAGCAGCAGCATTCTGCTTAATGTTGTGTTTTAAATAGATTATAATAAACACAGAGCCAAGGATTGCAAATCTTAAGTCGAAACAGTCACACTAGAACTGGAGTTTGCTGTTAAAGCTCCCTGCTTTTCCTTACTGGATGGAAATATTCCCGTGGGACGAGACAAGTCACCCAGTGTCAAAGCATTCAGAAGACCAGATCATTCCCCAACTGTATTTGACCAATCTGGAGTCAGGGGCTGTTTTCACCTTGAATAACCCCCAACCTTTACAGCTCAAGAACAGCCAAAGAGCCAACACTTCCCTCACATAGCATCCCAGCCACCTCCTCCTTCCCTTGCCCCATCAGTTACTTCTGGCACAGAGAGCCAAAAGCAAATCTGAGTAACTCTGCTTGCGCCTACCTGCTGAGCTCGCAGTAGAGCGGTCCTCCTGTACATGTAATCCTCTGATTTGATCACATACACCATCTTATAGGAGTTCAGTTTGAATTTACACTCCAGCTTGTCCAAGCTTTCCACGTTCTCCATGGACTTCTTACTGTTTCCTTCCTTCCCTTCCTTCTCCTGCTGCTCCCGACCGCGCTGACACTTACGGATCCGCCTGAGATTCCTGCAGACCAGAGAACCCCTCTGGGGATTAGTGCTCAGCCTCATTCAGGCTCAGGCCCTTACAATGAGTAAACCCCATGGTTTCTCTTATTTCTGAAGTTCTGGCTATTGTGCCATCAACTCCCTGTTCATGAAAAGCCCTGACGTGGCACCCACTGTTTTTAAACAGAGGGCTACTATAAGCCAAGGCAGGACTGCCAAAAACCCCATTTGGCGAGCCACCAGCCTTTGCATTAAGACACAGGCGAGACTGAGAGCCCAGCTCTGCCTTCTGAGGCCATGAGGTAGGGTCTGCAGCTCAGCCTAGCCACTCACCTCGGCAGGAAGACTGGTTTCTGGGCCAGGTGCTCCCGGAGCTCAGGGGAGGTAGAATCTGAGTTGACGTACCGCTCCACATAGTCTGACCAGCGCTGGAAGTGAGCACAGAGCACACGTCAGTCACTGCCTTCCCACCAGCCAATGTGAGGTGGAAGTTAGGTATGTGAACACAAGGTCATTTTTGAAGGCTCTGTGCATCTAATCCCCGAAAAGGCAGGTACAGTGTTTCTCTGTATGGTTTTGAGGGCTTTCTAATACAAAATCAAGAAGGATTTGCCTACTCACATAACTGAAAGCTTTACAGCATGTCCTTGATGTTTCTTTATCTTGTGCTAATGGACCACAGAACAGTCAACTGGGTATCACAGCTCTCTGTACAAGCTGCTCTTACCTCTGCTTCTACAGGGTCATCAGAGTTCTCTTCTTCTGTATCCAGCAGTTCAATGGTTAACTGAACTTGACCTCTGCTCTGAATGAACATCAGCTACAAAGAAAAGGCAGAAGATGCTTCAGGAGGGGTTTCAGTTAGAAGAAACAACCTCTACTTCCCACTGGGGCAAAGGGAGAATGAAGAAAGCTGGCATAGTTATACAAGAAAAATCTGTGCCCTGAGAGCCCAGGGAAAACCCTGCCCAAACTGCACAGCCTCTGAGGAACCAAAAGATGGCAAAGCTTTCTGCTTGTTGTTGGTTTTGGAGTGGTGCTGGTCCTTCTTCAGCCCCCAAAATAAGTTTGAAGGCAAGGGAAGAGAGATCGTACACACAGGCTTTTATCCCAAGTACTTGAAGTTGCTCAGAAAGGGCCTGACCACTTCCTGCATCTCAGGCATGTAAGTATGGATTTGATTAGCACAGTGCACTGGGTTTGTTTAGCAACAGATGCAGTCAGCAATGATTTAATGCCCTGTCAGTATTCACAGCTCTCCCCACAGCTGACAAAAAGATTGAGACACAAGAGAAACGGGAGAGTCTGAACTAACAAATGAAAACCAGTGACAGCAAAGCAGTCAATATGATAATACCCCAAGGATGTTGTGAGGCACAAGGGGTATTCACTGCTGTTCCAGGAAATGTAGTTCTCCTTGAAACCTCATTTCTGAGGGGCCCTTACAGAGGCATTATCCTATGTGTCAAAAGCTGTGTGCTGGGTTTGGCTGGGATGAAGCCAGCTTTCTTCATAGCAGGTAGGATGGGGCTAGCTACATTTTGGATTTCACCATTGAGGAGGATGAAGGTACACAAGGAGCTGGGAGGGGACACAGCCAGGAAGAGCTGACCCCAATTGACCCAAGGGGTATCCCACACCATACAGCATAATGTTCAGCATATAAAGCTGCGGGGAGAAGGGAGGGGAAAACATTGGGAGTGACGGTGTTTTGTCTTCCCAAGTCACTGTGATGTGTGATAGAGCCCTGCTGTCCCAGAGTGGCTGCCAGTGGGAAGAGGTGCATGAATTCCTTGGTTTGTTTGTTCTGCATGTGCAGCTTCTGCTTTACCTGTTACGCTGTCCTTACCTCAACCCGTGTTTTCTCACTTTTACTCTGTGATTCTCTACCCCATCCCATCGGGGGAGCAGCAAGCAAGTGGCTGTGTGGTTCCAGTTGCCCATTGGGGTTAAACCCCAACAATGTGCCACCAACACTTCCAACTTCAGAGCAACAGAAAAGTCCTCAGCACCCCAGGATGCTAAACAAGGCTCCTTTGTAAAGGACTGTGCCTCTCCCTTCCTATAAGGCAGTCCCCTCACTGCTTGCTGCTTTTATGCCATGGTTTGCAGCCCGGCTTTACCTTGAAGCAGTTCTCCTCTGACATGAGCTGCTCCGCTTTGCGCTGGTAGGCGGCCTCCAGAAGGCTACGAGAAGACTGGGAAGCGAGAAGACCTCCTGTTGCTCCGTTGTTGTTCTCTGACAGGTAAAGGTCTGTTACCTGCACACAGATCTCATCGCTCACTATGTGCTGGAGCTGCAAAAACAAAGAATGTGGGGAAGGTGTTTGTCAGAAAAGCTGCTACATGCCCAGGGGAGGAAGGGCTAGAGCACAGCCACATGGTATATCCCTGCCTCCACAAGGGACTGCTGCTGTGGCTGAGGAAAGGGGTGAGCAATTTAGTATCAAATCCTTACTTTACACAAGTTTAAAAATCAAAAGTTGCTCAGCTGTCTTTTGAATCCAGACAGTGTCTGCACTGAAGGAGAGGGCTTCTGAAAAGCAGATCTACCCTTCTGAAAGAGGCAAGGCCTTTTCAAGCCTTTCCCCTTCCAGCCCCTTGTGTCTTGCTTTTGTTCTTCAGGCTACTAAAAGGCACATGAAGAATTTTTCCCTAGGTCACACATTCTTCCTACCAGCTCAATAAAAGGACTAGAATTTAACAGCCAAAATGAGTTACTCCAACAGGCAGATAAAAGAAACAAAGCTGTTTAGAAGAGGCTGCTCCTACAGCGCTGGTGAAAAGGAAAGAAATTATTTAGATGTCATTTAATTCCTTTTCAGAGTTAGAGCAAGATTACCTCTGGAGAAACTTTAAAGTGGAATACTTCTAAAACTTCTGGAAAACAAAGGGAAAACACACACTCACAGGACAGTCCCAATAGTATAAATACAGCAGAAATTACATTTTCATAGAATTCCAGACTAGTATGGGTTGAAGGGAGCTTAAAGCTCATCCAGTTCCAACCCCTGCCACGGGAGGGACACCTTCCGCTAGAGCAGCTTGCTCCAAGCCCCTGTGTCCAACCTGGCCTTGAACACTGCCAGGGATGGGGCAGCCACAGCTTCTCTGGGCACCCTGTGCCAGCGCCTCAGCACCCTCACAGGGAAGAGCTTCTGCCTAAGAGCTCATCTCAGTCTCCCCTCTGGCAGGTTAAAGCCATTCCCCTTGGCCTGTCCCTACAGGCCCTTTTCCAAAGCCCCTCTCCAGGTTTCCTGCAGCCCCTTCAGGCACTGGAGCTGCTCTCAGGTCTCCCCTTAAGGAGCCTTCTCCAGGCTCCAGCTCTCTCAGCCTGACTCCAGAGCAGAGCTGCTCCAGCCCTCGCAGCATCTCCGTGGCTTCCTCTGGACTCAGAGGAGTTTCTTATCACACCTCTTTACGTCAGCCTTACAGCAGAGTTAACAAACACCCAGAATTTACCTGCTTACCCCCAAACTCCCCATTTAGGCATACAACATCCCCCCTCCCCTACAGGCTCTCACTGCAGCCAACAACCCAGTTCCTTTCTCCACCCCGGAGCATCCCCCCTCCAGGTTTTGCTGGCAGCCACCTGTCGAACAATGCTCTGGATCAGCTTGTCCATGGTGAAGGCGATGTAGGCGTGGATGGTGAACATTTCACGCAAGGAGTCCTCATACTGCGACGAGTCCATGTTCCCATCCAGGAGGTTGCGCACCATGTCCAGGAAGGCTGGGTAATAATCCTCCACATCAATGTCCACTGCAACACGACAGAATGGGAGACATGAACACACCGCCCCTAGGAAGGGCTGCTTTGAGGTTTGGTCCTCAGACTACCTGTTCAAGTTGAGGAGTTACTGGAAGAAGCTTAAATGAGTGTGTTGTAGACATTTAGAAGTACTTTTAAGGCCATGTGTACTTTCATAATCATATTATAGAATCACAGACTGGTTTGGGTTGGAAAGGACCTGAAGATCATCCAGTTCCAACCCCTGCCACGCGCATGGACATCTCACACTAGACCATGTCGCACAAAGCCCTGTCCAACCTGGCCTTGAACACTGCCATGGATGGAGCATTTACCACTTCTCTGGGTACCCTGTGCCAGTGCCTCACCATCCTCACAGTAACAAACTTCTTCCTTATATCCAATCTGAACTTCCCCTGTTTAAGCATGAACCCGTTACCTCTTGTCCTACCACTACAACCCCTGATGAAGACATGTGCCTTCCAGTGTAGCCTCCTCTATGCGGTTGTTTAAGTCTTTTAGACATATAAAACTGAAGACACCAAACAAGCCCTGTCAGTGTGTTACTGAAGCATCACAGTCACAGTCACAGTATGCTGGAGATTGGAAGGGACCTCAAAAGATCATCTAGTCCAATCCCCCTGCCAGAGCAGGAACACCTAGATAACGTTACACAGGAATGTGTCCAGGCGGGCTTTGAATGTCTCCAGGGAAGGAGACTCCACAACCTCCCTGGGCAGCCTGTTCCAGTGTTCCGTCACCCTCACTGAGAAGAAGTTCCTTCTCAAGTTTAAGTGGAACCTCTTGTGTTCCAGTTTGCACCCATTACCCCTTGTCCTATCATTGTTTGCCACTGAGTAGAGCCTGGCTCCATCCTCGTGACACTCCCCCTTTATATATTTATAGACACTTATAAGGTCACCCCTCAGTCTCCTCTTCTCCAGACCCACTCAGTCTTTCCTCTCTCCACTCCCTTAATCATCTTGGTTGCCCTGCGCTGGACTCTCTCCAGCAGCTCCCTGTCCTTCTTGAACTGAGGGGCCCCATCTTCCTTCCCCAGCTCCCTCCCACCAGAGGCACTCACTCGGCTCCTTCAGTCGCAGCTGGATGGCAGGACTGTCACTCTTGTCTCGCTTTATGCCCAGCACTTCCCTCTCCCACTCCCTTTCCCGTGTCTCCTCCTCGATCTGACGCTCGGCCTGGGTGCAGATCCTCAGCAGTCTCAAGCACAGGATCTGATGCAGCCGCATGAATATGTACCAGTTGCTGTTCACATAGAAGAGGTTGTAGACCTCATCCATGCCCCGCAGCTTCTGAGCGGTCGTGTTGTTGAACATCAGCTTGGTTTTGGGAGGACTGCCCCCAACACCGTTGTGCTTTTTTGCAGCCCCAGTAGCTTCATCCACATCCATTTCCTCTTCTTCCTCCTCTTCCACATCTGAGAGTTCACCTCGCTGAGCAAACAGCAGGTCTGGAATGAAGTGATACATGATCTGCTTGATTTTGTACTTGTCCTCTTTCTGGATTCCCGTCTGCCGCTTCACATGGTGGATGATGAGAGAAGCAGCATCTTCCAGGATCTGCTTGTCTTCATAGGCTAGTGATAGGTGTGGGCCTGTGGGGACTCCAGCATTGTCTTCTGAAGCCTGCTCTTGCCTCTACAAATGAGAAACACACAGCACAAAGATGAATCCCAAACACTTCTTTCCACCCAAGACCCTTTCAGAAAGCTCCGAGAGTGAGTCTGTGCCACCAGCATTGAGGAGTGAGGAACAGGAACTGAAACTGCACTTGCAAAGTGCATAAGCTTGAGGGAAGGGAGCTATTGGTGGACTGTCTCACCTCATCATAGATGCTTTCAATCTCATTGAGGAGACTCTTTGACCTCAGGACCTTGGTATCATTCTGCTTGAAGTTGATGCCCTGGTGGTCCAAGGATTTCAGGTAATACTTCTCATTCTGCTCTCGCCAGACTTTATTAAATCCTCTCTGGGCTTCTCGCCACTCTTCCTCTTTCATCTTTAAC
The DNA here is from genome assembly GCF_034315485.1 of Pezoporus occidentalis. Taxonomy (NCBI): domain Eukaryota; kingdom Metazoa; phylum Chordata; class Aves; order Psittaciformes; family Psittacidae; genus Pezoporus; species Pezoporus occidentalis. The sequence goes on from NW_026913415.1 coordinate 1,801,895, forward strand.
CTGGCATCAAGAAAACAAAGGTGAGTTAAGAGGTCTGCTCTGAGCATATAAGGGAAACCTTCTGGCATGCCAGGACAGCTAGAGGGCTTAAGCGTCCTCCTCCCAGCCCCACTGTCTGCAGAAAGGAGAAGGGCTGAAGGGATGAGAGTGCCACAGAGGTAGCCCAGGTCTCTCGGACACCCCCCAGAAAGTCACGTAGCTCCAGCTGCTGAAAAGGAGCAGCTTAGTTTGGATGCTTAACAAACTCATTCCCTTGCAGCATGGACACCTGAGCTTCCAGCAATGGACTTCTGAACCTCCACTCAGCAGTGCAAGCAAAGCACCCCTGATGCAGCTCAAGATCCTGGGCAAGACTGTTACCCCCGGCTCCCAGAGACACAGGACCAAAAGCCCCATGGAGGTGAGAAGTGGCCAGGGAGGAGCACCTCCTGCTTACACACCTCAAGCTTCCTCAAGGAGCTGCAGCATCCACTGCCTTTTCTTGACTGAGAAAGGGGAGGCTGACAACAGAAACCAGCCTGGGAACCTGAGGGCAGCACAGCCACCACAATCTGAAACACAGATTGTGAACCACCACAATCTGAAACAGCCATAGGGTTTGAGATGGGATCAAATTAGCCCTGGAACAACCCACACAGTACACATTTTCCTTGTCTTAAACATGATGCTGACACCAGGGAAGAAACAAGGTTTAAGAGGAGACAACAGAAGCTCTCCATCCCTCCAGATGAGCTTCAAGGTTTTTGTTTCAGAAGGGCAATTCCCTCTTTCTAAGTGATTATAATGAAATACAGCAACAGAGCAGAGCATAAAATACGCTTCTTAATTTATAGCCTTGTGGAGGTCACAGCCTTTAGGGGCAAAAACTAGGTATTGCTACATCAATCTGGACCACATCTGGCACATTCCCCTCAGGTGGAGACCCTGGGCAGGGTGCTAGAGCAGACAGTACCTTTTCAGTACGATGGGAACAGCCACAGATGGGTTCTTCCGAAGCCCATCAATGATGTCAGCTGCTTTGTCAGCATATATCCTCTGGAGAGCCTTGCGGTGGATCACCTCCGAGGTGCCACCCAGGGTGTTGTCCAGCCGGAATTTGGCCTGCTCCTCAGCAGACAAGCGTGAGAGCTTCTTCTGGATTGCCTCAAGGACGCGGATCGTTGCCAGGTTGGTCTCCAAGACAACATCCAGCTGCAGGGAATGCTACATTAGCCATCATTGAACAGACAAAACAGGATGCTTCACAGAGGCTAACGTTGAAGAGACGTGAAACAAGAAGCCGGGCATGTTTAACAGGGTGTACTCGAGCAGTGCTTCCCATGTTTGGCTGCTCTAAAATAATCCCATTCTATTTTATCTGCTACCTCGGTAATATTGCCTAAGAAATTAAAGGCTACCCTAACGATAGTGTTTGGAAATTACATTTTCCACCTGGGAACAGAACACAACCGACAGTTACTCTACAAAAGGACGTGCCAAATCTGAGCGTATTCAGACAGTTGCCGAGCTAACTTCCATTCAAGATGTCAACCATTTAACATCCTGCATGTACTGCTTTTCAGATTATTACATGGGATGCATGCTCTCATGCACGATGTGGGCAGTGAGAATGGAAAAGATGCATCGACCACTGCTGACCACTGAACAATTTCATCTGGAACAGTGTGAAGGAGCTCAGCACACAAAGTGAGGGGCAGGGGTGGCAGCTTGGAGCTGCTTCTTGCATTAAGAGAACACAAGCTTTTATGCCAGAAAACGCGTGACAGGCACAATAAAAACACATCTGGGGTATGAGTAAGGGTAGAATTACATCAATATCATTAACTGTTTGCAGCTTGCCAAGACATGAATCAAGAAAAACCAACTTACCTCGAAACGCTCATCCTCGCACCTGTAGATGTGCTCTTCATATTGCGTCTTCTTGGAGCTCACAAATGTGGAGTCCTCAGACCAGGATGGGAAGGATACCCAAGTGTCATTCAAAACCTTGGAGAGAGACAGAGGAAACAAGAGTAATGGATCTAATTTCCCCATTGGAAACATTCTGTGCCCCTTCCAAATCCACAGGGCCACCTCCAACAGTGAGAACTGAACCATCCAGGCAGCCTGAAAAACTCATTAGCTGGAGCTGGGAGGAAACACTTGCAAAGGAAGGGAAAAAGAAAGGTGAAAGGAGCTTTTCCATCCCTTCAGATTAGTTAGCTGCAAGCAGCTGGTTCATGGTGTGTGTGATTCACCATCGCCGTTCCCGGGTGGTCACCACGTCAGGTCTGACTGTCAAGACGGCTTCTGCCTCCAAATAAGGCTAATTTGCAGTAGAAATCCATACCCCAGCAACCCCTTTCCTGACAAAGCAGCTGAGCACCTGCAGCTTTCACCACCTCCAAAACAGGAACAGAACATTCAAAAACCAACCTCAAGGAGGCCAAAGGCAAAGACACAAGGATTTTGGCAGACAGGCTTGAAAGTCAGGCCCTTCTTAAACCCAAAGCCTGAGCGACTGAGTCGTTGGCTTCTCACAGGAAGAGAAGTTTGGAGCTGCATCACATAAGATGCTTTTGAGAGACGTGTTAGGACCTAGAGGAGAAGCCTGCAACCCTCTTTTCCCCAGGTTGTTTTCACTATCCTGCCCCCACTCCAGCTGAGCACCTATCATCGCTGCTAACTGCATGACTCGGACACCCACATTTGTCCTCCTCATAGCTCAAGGAGCTTAACAACACAAAACCTGTGATGTTCCCAAACAGCGTCCGCTTGCTATTTGTGGTCTGCAGGCACCCAGGAAAGGGAAGAACCCAGGGAGAGCTGGGGCTCTCCCCTCCTCCAGTGAATGCTCTTATGCAGCATGTTTATTAACTGGCCTTCAACAAGAGTCCTGCTCACTCACCTCCAAAGCATTACCTTCCACACCAGTGAAGGAACAGGACCAGCCAGTACCATCCCCAGTTTGACCAAAGGGCCATTACAACACATCAAAGGGCTCAATGAGTACATCTGATCCTGCAGGAGACCAGCTTTGACTCTTGACCAAGAAGGCTGGCTCCCTGTACGGAGCCTATTTCCTGAAGCAATGCACTGCTTCTCAAGACAAGAGGTCATCTTAGCATTCCAGGTAGAAAGAAGCAGCATGTGAGGGAGAATGTGTCTACAGAAAACATGATTTTGTTTTCAAGTTGGACTAGAGACAACTCTGAAGCAGACCAGAGGGAACTGGGGTAAAAATGTAGCCATAATCTTGAATTACATACTACCCTGTAAAAGATCCCCGAGATCACATTAAGACCACACAGGAAATTAGTTCTGTCATTTCCTACTTTGTGTGTAAGTCTGTAATCTTAATGTTCTTCTCACATAGGTAACATGGTTACTGAAACCATCATACACATCTCATGCCCCTATGTTTGATTTAAGTGAGTAAAGATCACAACTATTCAGTGGGATTTTTCCAGCTGCTCCCCAGCCCTTTCAGAAGCACCACTGGGGAAGAGCTGATGCCAACCATCAAAGCCACGTGGGGATCACAACTCCCAGCCAGCTTCCAGCATAAACCATTCCTAGACTCACACCTTGCGCTGTGCAATAGCTTCTGGACAGGATCCAGGTGCTGGCAGGAGTGCCAAGTGCTCCCTCGCCACCAGGAACACCACTCACCTTGGGTTCTGACACGTACCATGGTGATCCTGAGCCAGGACGTGGGTGCAGGAGCAGCAGGGCTCAGCGCAGTGTGAAGCAAGCAGCAGCACAACTCTGCTGCACGGGAGCAGACGTGCCCTAACATCGCCAGGAATCTTTTCAGCATTCTCAAAGGGATGCAAAATAAATCCCTCATCCTGCTCTGCTCTGCTCACCCTTGCTCCATCCCTTCAAGAAGAGCATCTTACCTCTTTACACAGTGGAGTCCGCCCCGTACACTTGGGTTGCTGGTAGCTCTTGGGTAAGGCTCGGTAGCTGGAGCCCAGTCTTTTACAGGAGGCATAGTCTATCTCCATGGCAATCCCCTCGGTAGCCCGCTCCTTCGGATACGTCTCCATGTGAACAGACTCTTTATACCCCAGAAAGTTTTTAAACCAAGTGAACAATTCTGGGAATTTCCTGAAAATAAAATGAATGAAGTGAAAAAACTGGCTAAGTAGAAATCAAGCGGTGCTGAGCTGTGATGCTGAGGCTGGAATTGATTGTTACAACCAGACTGTGTCCAAAAAGACCCTCTGAATTATCACTCTGGTGAGTGAGGACTCTGCTCAATCCCACTTCCACAGAGCCTGATCAAACAGGAAACATGGAATGGTTTGGGTTGGAAAGGAATTTAAAGATCACCTAGTTCCAAGCCCCCTGCCATGGGCAAGGACACTGAGTTTGTTGATCAGGCAGAGGACTGCTCTCAGTGCAACTAAGGTGCTTTAGGATTACCCCTTCAGACTGACAGGCATGCAGACAAGCACTGATACATCCCCCATGTGCCTTGTGGGTACAGCCCCCACAAGACAAGTGACAAAGTAGAGCAGCGAAAGCTGTCACTGCAGGGGCAGCACTCATTGGAAGGTCACATCTGAGTCTCTCAATGTACCCCAGCAGCAAACCCAAGCCAGGTTCCCAGCTGTCTGCAAACGTTTTTAACCTTAAATCAGACCTTTCCTTTCCCAAAGCAGCAAGAGGAAACTGAGAAGTGATTCTCTAACTGGATGGCAAGAAGGTTCAGTGCTGAGCAATTGCTTCAGCCAGTGCTGCCTCCCCACACTACACATGCCAACACAAATAATGAGGAAGCCTTTGCCTGCAAGGCCCAAGTGTGCCTGTTTGTAGAGAAAAGCTTTCTGAAGAATTTATTAGTCTAAAATACTGCATCTACCCAACTCCTATCTCATGCAAAGCTCCAGCAATATGAGGAATTGAACCTAGTACTGAAGCTAATTGAATCACTGCTCATTTATTGCCTTTTCATTACATGACAGACAGTAACATCTGCCTCCAGAATAAGAAAACTATGTTATACTTTCCCAATACAGACATTCACTCTTATAGCTGGGAGCACAGACACTAGATGGGAGAAATCCAGGGGTTTCTGTCAAATATTTCACCTTTCCTAGCTACAGGTGGCATCCTGCTGATGCCTGACCAATTCCAGCAGAGCTGTGGAGGGAGTGGAAGCTCCTTGGGGCAGTTTCTTTGCACAGAACCTAGTGTAATGGGGTCCTGAACCCAATTTATGTTGCTATTGCCTCCTCCCTTAGAACCAAGAACTCAATTCACAGGAAGAAGGAACATTAATCTTGCTGCCCAAAGTTGATGGGAGGCTATTCATTTGGTTTAGCTGATTAATACAGGCTTGCTCTCTACACTACTGGCAATTATGGAAGTCTTAATTCCTATTTAAATTATAGTACTCCTGACCACTTTTTTTTTTGCTTCACAACAGAATTCATCTGCTTTCTGGATATTTTAGTGGGTTTATATCAGTTCTCTTTTTAAGAGAACATTTCCTATGTAACTAGACAGTCAAATCTACTCTCAAATGAAATAATTCATGATTGCAGAGCAAGACACTGCAGTAACAGGCTGCTAAATAATTCTCTTTGCTCTTCTGCAAAAGGAAAACATAGCAAGCAGCACCAACACTGCTCTTGAACGCTGCCTGCATGCCAAGGCACAGCTGGGAATCCCACTCTCACCTCCTCTTGGACAAGGAATACAAAAGGGTGGTATAGATGAACGTGAAGTTGGACAGAAAACTGAAACGGGGCCGTTATAATCCTGCTCCAATAAAGGTAAAGTCTGAAAGCCTAAAGCACTTGGCATCAGCACACTGAAGGGCTTCCAAGAACTACCAGTATTTTCCTGCTCATACAACAGCACATGGCACCTCATCACGTACACTTGTGATGCTCAGGCTGAGCTGGAGGCAACAGAAGATGAGAGAACGTGCTGTTAACTTGTGCAGTCATCTAGTGGACAGACATTAAGCAGTGGCAGCCTAACCATGTAAAAGTCAAGCCAAGAAGCCACAGAGGAAGCTACAACTCAGGACTCCATCTCAGGAGCGCTTTGTGGTCCAAGCAACCACCCCCCAGCTCTCAGAGCAGAGATCCTCCCCTGTGCCACCCAACCACATGAGATGCATTCCCCTGAACGACCACAAAGGTTAGTTCTTGTTTCCTGGCTCCACAACAGAAACAGAGCACGTGGCTTAAACGTCCCTCCACTTACCCCAGGAACGGAGAGACGAGCTGCACGAGCTCAGCCCGGGAGATGACCTCCTGGTTGAAAATAACCAGGCAGCGCAGAAAGTTCTCATATGCTTCTGTGCTCCGCAGGGCTTTGCGGACCTGCCAGACAGGAGGGAAGAGGAAAAAGTTGCTGTCAGGGTGAGATCAAGCTGTGGGTGCTATCACTGGCCAGGAGGACCTGGATTCAACACTGTGGTTCCCACCAATGCACAGAGATTACACATGGAACCAGAACACAGAGTGGGTTAAACAGAGACTAACTTGTCTCGTACACGCGGTCAGGCAGGCAGGTACTGACGTGAGCTATCCCCATGCTGGGCATGATCTGCAACATCAGCACCCAGTGCTCTACTCTGGAGAAAGGAGTTGCAAGTGAAGAATGAAATCCCTCAAAGAACCCCCTAACAGCTACGTTAGGAAATGCTGGGATTGTGGATAACATCAGTTATAGCTGCAGTGCCACAAACCCACCCAGGCTGCTTTTAAACACCAGAGAATATTGCAAGTAGGGTGGCAAGGTTAGGCCCTGGGTAACATTGCTCCAGCTTCTGCCTGTGTTAACAGCCTGGGTTATCACAGAGAAGCCAGCTCCTGCAACCTGTAGTATCGTCACAGCCCAAGGAAACCAGACTATTCATCCCAACACCATTACCTTTCCCAGGAGAGCAGTTACCATCTACATATCAGTTGGAGATCTATCATCATTAAGGTATTTGGCATTACAGTTACAATTCCACAGCAGGGATTTCTACGTTTACTCATGTTAACACCTACACAATAGGCCAGTTACCATTAGCTGACCTACAGCATGCTGCAAAATGCACCGCATCATCAGGGAGCAACCAAGACTTCCATTGACTCATGAATATTATTTAAAAGGCTTGTTCAAGTTCGCTATAGAGTCCCCTCTGAGCCATAAGGAAATGTAGGGACAGCTTAGGGAAGCCACCAAGGAAACATCCCCCATATCCCTCACTTGTTCTGTGTGGTAAACCAGCAACAGGCAACACTGTGCAACTAATTAGGTTCAGCTATCAGGGACAAAACCAAATCCAGTGTCAGTGGGAATCAGCTGCTTTGTAAACTGAGCTCCCACACTGCAGGTGGAAAGAAAATACTCCCACAAAAAAGATCAACAGCCCTTTCAACAAACCCAATGGATTTGACTGGGAGGGTGCAAAATACATCTGAGGTCAAGCTGAGAAACATTATCAGGGTTGCATATATGTCACAAACTGGGTGTATACATCCCAAGAACATAAATCAGTGATGTGAGATGGCTTTCTGTGCCTCTCGCTTCTCACCTTCTCGAAGAAGAGAGATTCTGTCCCCACACCATGTTTGCTGGCTTCTGCCAATGATTGGTCTTTTAAACCAAGCAGCTTCGGTTTCTTCTGTTAACAAAAAGAAAGGCAAGAGGGGATAAAAAAAAGGGTTTTTCAGCAGAGCACGTTGCCATATTTTGATTATCTGTCACACAAAGGTGCTGGCTTCCTGACCCCTCCATCTGCTTTCAAACCCAAGAAAGGTGGTTTCTTGTTTTGGAAGGGAACTGGCAGGGAAGTGCCTGTCACAAGTTAATCTCTCCAAGGTTAATCAGTAGCATAGAACTCCCAATATTTTTAACACACTGTTGCATCCTGTTCTGTAACCAGCTGGCTGCAACAGTCACACCACAGTGTATCTCCTTTTTGGAAGCACTTTGTGAAATGACCAACACAAATCTTGTTTTTTCCTGCCCCTTACCCAGTTCGTTTAAGTCCTACACTTCCCTAAAATACCCTATTTCTTTTCCTCTCTTTATTCCACTACAAGATCCTTTATTTTCCCCATACCAGCATCCTCCAAAAGGCCAAAAGCTGCCTCCAGAATGTGTTTTATTTTGCTGCTTTTTATTTGAAAAGGAGAAAGGGCAGAAGGGGAAATAAATCACTGGAATTAAATGATACAGTTATGCCTGCTAATGCTTTTTATCACAAAGCAAGACACACCACCTTCAAATAAAGCAGGCAAACTTCTCCTCTATGCACAAACACTAAGCCACCTGGCCACAGGACAACTTTTATGACACTACAAAGCCTTGCTCTCTCAAAACGTGCATTGTTTGAAAAGGGCAAACTCTGCTAAGAGAAGAATCATCCATCATTGTACTATCAGCTTTATCACAGGGAAGATGAGCAAATGTGATTCCTCTGCATCTGCTCCAAGTTCTGCCACAACAAACCTGACAGGCACCTTTATCGTTCTTTCCCTTATCTCCCCACATGCCTTGGAAACATCACTACAAATTTGGACCTTTGTGCCTTTAGAGAGACTTTTGCCTCCACACCCCACATCTCCCCCTCACCACCAAACACTGCTTTATTCACCAACAAAACTATGCCCCCACATTCTGCAGTGTCCTAATAAGGTGGGGAAAGCCCTATTTCCCCTCAAGCCCAACAGTTACTTTTCCCCAGCACAGTAACTATTACCACCCTCAGGCACAGATAATACCACCAGTCTTCGAAAATCAGAGACAAAGCCTTTCGATTCAAAACTAAGACTTCAGAAAGCTTCCTTTAAAGGCAGGCATTAGTTTCTGTGTTGTCAAGCTGCAGTCTGTGCCACAAAGATCCTAAAAACCTTTGTCACAGCCTCCTGGGAACACCAGGGCTGCTGCATGAGCAGCACATACTCTTACCTTCACCGGAGGGGTTGCTCCAGTTCCTGAGTGCCGTCGGATCTGACAGCCATTCTGGTTGGGTCTTTGCTGTTTGTTGTTGAGCTGTGGCTTCTTCACCGTGCCACCGTGATCATTTCTTACTGATTCCACTTTCTCTGCAGTTGTCTTACTCAATAGCTTATTTAGAGACAAACCCATAAGACCATTAGAGCCGAGTTCCACTCATCCAGGCAAAAAAATGCACATGCGCCTCCTAACTTTAGATGACTGCACTTATTGCAGTCTTAGAACAACCCTTTCAGACAAAGAAATGGTATTTAGAAGACAAGTTATGGCCAGAAAATACAACATATATCACCCTGACCCCATTCCCAGGAAATAAAATCATAGAATTACTGAATCAATGAGGTTGGAAAAGACTTTTAAGCTCATCAAGTCCAACCGTTCCCCAGCACTGCCAAGGCCACCACTAACCCATGGCACTGAGGGCCTCGGCTACACGGGGTGTGAACTCTTGCAGGGATGGTGACTGCAGCCCTGCCCTGGGCAGCCTGTTCCAATGCCTGAGCACCCTCTGGGGAAGGAATTGTTCCTCAGCTCCATCTAAACCTTCCCTGGTGCAGCTTGAGGCCGTTTCCTCTTGTCCTGGCACTTGCTACTTGGGAGAAGAGATTGACCCCACCTCACAACCTCCTGTCAGGCAGTTGTAGAGTGATAAGGTTTCCTCTGATCCTTCTCTTCTCCAGACTAAATTCCCCCAGGTCCTGCAGCCGCTCCTCACCACACTTGTGCTCCAGGCCCTGCACCAGCCCTTCTCTGGCCCCGCTCCAGCACCTCAATGTCAAAAGATCACTCCAAGAACATCCCAAGAAACAAACAGCAGAAGCACATTTTTCTACATACAGAGAGCAGCTCTCCACTAGGTACCTCAGCTCCAAGTTGATCTCCAAGATGACTTACCACAGAGCTGTTGGCATCAGGCAGGAACTGCCCGAACTCCGAGAGCAGATCTTCCTGGTTCTTGAAGAGGCGAGCCACCTGCGCATACACCTCCTGCTCCGTCAGTGCTGGTGTGTAGTTACCTCCTGCCTCCTTGGCATTGCGCTGCTCTTTCTGCCACAGGAAAAGAGGAGAAGCATCAGAAGAATGGATGCATAAACTAGTGAAGTGACAAAGGAGAAAAAGCCGCCCAACCTTCAGTGATATAAAGAAAGAAACATCAAAGATCTCAGCGTCTTACGTAAAGAATCATACTGTATTGGTACGATATTAATATGCTACATTAACAGTACGATTCTTGTACACACTAAATATACATATGCTTATATATACTACACACCCATCTGGCCCTGGATTAGTAGTACACTGACTAAGTGGTTTCTTTACTTTTAGCGCAGTACTATACAAGAATTCCTAGCTTGCTAGCTAGAGCTAAAAGACCTGAATGCAAGTCTTGGACAGACACAGCTAGCTCCCCATGGCAAAGAAAGAGAAACAACCACGCACATACTCAAATCTGCACTGTTAACACTCACCTGATATGTATGGAGGATCTCCAGGAAGGCTTTGTAGATGTCTGGCTGGCCCTGGAACCGATTCTTGATCTTGTTGACATAGTTGATGGCATGATTAAACTCAACGGGCTGATTGTTCTGCAGGGATGGGGTGGTGCCCAGAGAGATTGTCACAGGCGTGTGAGGTTGGACCGGTGGCGAGCGTGGTGATGCGTATGGTGGAATCGGGGGAGTTTGCTGGCTGGCAGGGGTATGTGCCTGCAACTGGGATGGCTGAGAAGAAAAGAAGCCGTGTTAGGAATTAGCAGATTCTTTTATGTTTGGAATAAAGGCACTTTTACTCCACTGACAGACCATATCCAGAGGAAACAACCCAGCATGTAACTGTATGTGATGCCAATGGTGGAACAACATGGGTTCAACACATACCTCTGAGCTGGAATATATCAAGTGGATGAAATCTGGTACCACATCCAGTCAACCAACCTTCTCCCTGCATGACTTTTACCACACTTCCTCGAAAGAATGGTCTTTTTTAACTGCTACTGACAAGTATTGACTTTGCAGGTCTAGAGAATGTCACCATTATCTTTCATAAGCTGAACATTTCCTAGCAGCTGTCCAAGCAGAAACTGCTGTTACAAGATCCTGCCTTGCTTACCTACAACTTCACCTGCCTGGTAAGGAAATCTCACCTCATCATCTAGCAGGGCCATCAGTTTCATTTGAAGGTTTCAGCAAAAACAGTTGAACCTTTTGCATATCAATGGGGAGAAAAGCACATAGCCCCCGGGGATGAGGAAGAGACTGCTACCAGTTCCCTGAGAGCACCTACTCCTTCACTCCTCCGTTGGCATAAGGAAGTTAATCCTGTGTGAAATCTGGCACAGAGAAGTTAATTCTGGAACACCTTAGCTTTACAAAGCTTTTGGCATGCTTTGTTTGCTCTTTCTGAACAGGAGGTGGCAAGTCCCACCAATGTTTGTCTAGAGATCACCTAATCGCCACACTTTCAATCCTGCTGCTAACTGCATGTTCCCCCATTTTGTTTTCCTCTTTTCCAGCCAATTGTTAACTAATTGCACAGTTTAGAGATTAACCCTTGAATCTCTGGGGATTCTCTCCCTCCCTAAGGCTCTCAAATCTTTCCTAATCTTGAGCCTAAAATACATGGTATTTAATCTAGACTAAGTTACTTCAATGCCTATTATCCTGCTCTGTTTCCAATCATGTAAAATACATCTCTTGGACAATAACATCTGGATTACAATTAAAACAAAGTTATTGAAAGGTCTGTTTCAGGTGCACAAACCAATAGCTAAAGGCAGTATCATGTCATCTTGCCTGAACTCTTGCACTTTGGATCTTCCCCAATAACTCCTGCACCCATCCAGCTGATGCTGAGCCAGTCTTTCACAAGTGTAAAAGTAATTTACACTTTAAGCAATGCAGAATCTACCAAGTAACTAATGAAGCTTTTCTAAAGGTTTAACTGCCCCAAGCATTTGAAAACACACACATGCTTTCATACCAAGAGCAACATCTTCAACAGCCTCTGTTTTATGGGGAATTTCTTGGGACTTCAGCTGTTCTGAGACACCACACACAAAAGCAGGCAGTTCAACACACACCCAACGGTTTAACTAGGAAGCCCTTCTTGCAAAGTCAAATACACTTCAGGGACCTTTTTCCTGGGACTGCTGGATCCCTCTCTGAATAACATATGTACATTTTACCAGATGCTTTGAGCATCTTTCAGTTCCCCACTGAAAGCAACAAGGCTTATCCAAACCACTATAAGGTGGCTCATTTGAATCACTCTCAAAGCAACCAAGATGCACCTTGAAGTCTGTAAAGGAGAAACTAACCCAGCAGCTGAAGCACAACACGCGCGGGCTCACAAACGCTATCAAAAAAGCAGCATGGAAATTCCTTTTAAGCTCTTTAGCTCCACACCAGGTTCAGCCGGAGGCAGCAGGATCCCTGTGTGATCAATGTACGTTACTCGAAGCCTCTCACCTTACTGATTTTGGCAGGAGGTGGCTGCGGCGCTGGCTGTGCTGGTGTCGGGGTTGATTGCGCTGAAGGCTGTGATTGATGCTGAGGCTGGGGCTGTGGCTGAGGCTGCAAGCCATGAGTGGGGATCTGGTGAACCTGCCCTGGTGTTGTCACATTCACCATATCATTCGTCTGCACCTCAATCTTGTAACCAGGTGGTAAGAAGGTGTTGAAACCCATGATCAAGTCTGGGTGGCCCTTGAAGAGCTGCGATACACGGCTGATCACTCCTGGAGTGTCAATACTGAAGAAGGAATAACAGCAAAATGTCACAAACCTCCAGACCTTTTCAGTGGTACAGCAAGCTCTCCACACAGGAATTTTCCCTTCTATTTTCTCCCTTATCACCTCTAACCTATGAAACAACGCAAGACTGATTCCCCTGAATATGCCACTGAACTTAAAAATGACATTATCTTATTAGCTCAGACAGCATTTTGTATCTATGAGATCTAGTCCCCAGCCTGACCATTATTAACAGGCAGACAACCAGATGAATCAGCTATCAAGGCTGAAGCTGTGAGCTCCCACTCAAAGCAAAGATTTACTATAAAGGAAGGGATGCATTTAACTTTCAACAACTGCTTTTACACTACTGCTAAAGGTGTGTTCTGCTGCCCACAGGAGAACAAAGTTCAGAGCTCCTGCTCTGTGCTCCCATGCCCACAAACACTCTTTTTAACCTGGAAGGAAGAAGAAAACTGCATCTGGTTACCTTTGAGATTTAAATTCCTTCATTATATCCAAGAAGTCATTGTAGACCTGTGGCTGGCTACCAAACTGCAGCTTCACCTGGTCAAGGTAAGACAGCGCATCCTCCACCTGGACACAGAACAAACAGGTAGGATCAGCAGAGAGGACTTTATTTCATCTCCCACTGTTCTGCACAACACCAAAACACAGCTGTTAGCCTTGAGCCTGCCCACGGAATTAAGGAGCAAAAGATCACAACCCTGAGCAGAGTACTACCAGCACCATTGGAATAAGAGGCACTCACTCCCCACTCCCGGCTCACAAGATAAAACTGTATCAAAAAAGAAACAAAAGGGGTAAAAAGTAACAGGGATCAGCAGAATTACTTGGAAGTAATTCCTGCATTCATGGAAGTAAGCAGCAAGTGGGAAATGCCATCATCAGGGTGGTAGATGTCTGCCAGGTACACACTTCCATGTTTTCAAGCAGCCAGACGTTACAGTGCGGCATAGAAGGGGGTTGAAAACGGCAACTGTGGGTGGCAAATTGTTTTATACCTCAAACAGCAGGAAGTGGATGAAGCGTTCGTGTACCAACATCCAATACTCAGATGTGCTCAAAGAACAGCCCCAGCCTGAAGAGAGACCTCTGGGTCCCCAGCACCAGGCTGCACACTCATCAGCTGTAAGAGCTACACACAGGAGCAAAAGAAGACTGTCACGTATAGCCCCAGTCCTGCACCAGCAGAGGACCTGCCATGGACTGCACTGGCAGAAAGAACCACACAGTTTGGAGCCCTTTTCAGAAGTCTCTAGCAATGAAGTGTCCTCTACTCAGTAAAGGCCTCCCACCAACATGGCAGTGGGTGCCATCAACACTGGAAGAGGCTCACACTGTATTTGGAAGAGGCTAAGAAATAGGCACCAATTCGTATCCATGTGCCTTCTCGCTAGAGTTGAACCAAACAGAGCTACTTAAAGGGATTATTTTTGGTGGAGTTTTCTCCTTTTTAAGGATTTTCCAGCACGTAATCTAAGAATAGAGCCTTCCTTACTCCCAAAGTACTCCCACACAGCCACCCACATATGCCATGTGTTCAGGAAAGCTCCAAATGTTTTGGTAATTTAACCCATTCATACAAATACCCTGAATAACACTTGTTCCTTTTCCTCCTGCCCTTAATCTTTTCCTAGCAAGTCCAGTTTTTATTATGGCATTTCAAACAGGAGGGTTTCAGCAGGAAGGAAAGTCCCTTTCTGCATTTGGTAGTACTCCAAATAGGAGAAGCATCTAAGCCTTGTCAAGACAGCTTTTTGGAGGTCACCAGCTGGGTGGCCTTCCCTACACATGGAATTGAGAAAGGCCCCCAGGTGCTCAAAGATTTAAGCACAGGTTGGTTTATGTAAGGCATTACATTATGTCCCTTACATAAGAAGGACATGGAACTGTTGGAACAAGTCCAGAGGATGTCATGAGGATGATCAAGGGGCTGGAGCAGCTCCTGTATGGAGCCAGGCTGAGAACACTGGGGCTGTTCAGCCTGGAGAAGAGAAGCTATGTGGAGACCTCAGAGCAGCTGCCAGCGTCTGAAGGGGGCTCCAAGTATGCTGGAGAGGGACTCTTCATCAGGGACTGTAGGGACAGGACAAGGGGTGATGGGTTCAAACTGAAACAGGAGAGACTGAGATGAGCTCTTAGGCAGAAGCTCTTCCCTGTGAGGGTGCTGAGGCGCTGGCACAGGGTGCCCAGAGAAGCTGTGGCTGCCCCATCCCTGGCAGTGTTCAAGGCGAGGTTGGACACAGGGGTTTGGAGCAAGCTGCTCTAGTGGAAGGTGTCCCTGCCCATGGCAGGGGTTAGAACCCCCAAACCAATCTGTGATCCTCTGATTACCTTGAGGCGCTGGAACTGCTGCTGCCCCTGCACGGGCACGGCTGGCGGGGTGGGGTGAGCGTGGCTCTGCACCACTTGGCTCCCGTGGGGCTGCACTGGTGCTGTGTGGTGGTGGCCGCTGTGCACGGCTGCGATGGCTGGCCCATGGCTGCCTGAGCTCTGCGGCACAGCTGACACCTGCAAGGTAAAGAGGACATCACATACAGCTACATACACAGGCAGAGAGCAGGAGCAGCCTTCCCAGATCCAGAAATACAGGGAAAAACATAAGGAAGCAGAACAGAGTCTGACCTTTAAGCAGGACTGCTAACAACCTTAGTAAAAAATACCTTCATTTCCTTCAACAATGACCGAGAGACACCTAAAACCAAAACAACTCATCCTATACTGCAAATACAGGAGATCCCTCTCTGCAAACACATTATGCACATAGGTTCTCTCCAACCTGCAGGCTCACTGCCTGTCTAGTTACTAACTCTAACATAAAGACATGCAAAAGGAGCTCAAAATAGGATTTTCAGTCTGACAGAGTCAAGGTTCTGTCTTTTTTCTATGACACGTGTCACTAGTGATAACCTGAATGAATCTTTATGAGCTTCTATGCTCTTGCCATTCAGTTTTGTACTGGAAGGCAAATTGTGGCTCTCTCGTACCAGCAGACTCAGGGGAAAACTCAGCTTGGTGTCTCCCCTAGAAAAACAGGGACAGGAACAGAAGGCGCTTCTCAGATCTCCTTCATACGTGAAACCAGAAAGGTTTCAATTTGGAAAATCCACTAAAAAAGCCTTTTAGAAAAATAAAACTGCAAAGTAAATTACTTTTCACTTTACGCAAACTTAAATTTTCCATTCAAGCCTCTTTTAGGTGGGATATACTTTTCTTAATCCTTCCCATGAACAAGGAACAGTTTGCTTGCTGGTCCATCCAAGTTCTTTGCAGGAAGGGCTGCCAGCATAAATACACCCTCTTCCAGCCCCTACAAGTGTCTGCCTGCAGGCTCCCCAGCTCTGCGGTTGCCACTATCAGCACGAACATCCCGTCTGCAGAAGTTAGTAAGAAGCTGTGTGTAAAATCAAGCACTGGGCAGGGAGAGCAGCTCACCAGCACCACAGGTGTGGATTGTGTGACATGCCAAAACCATGGCAAAGGTTGAACTCCTTCTCTGGTCTTTCACTGGGAGGTATCTCCAGTGTGCTCTTAAAGCACACTGTTCTCTCTCCCCAGCTGATAGCTCCTTGTGAAGGGGGCAGGAGAGGGGACAGTGCCACCTAATAACTCTGGGGTCCTGTCTTCCAAAACACTGCCATTTTCCTGGAAGTCTTCAATCTAAATGCCGATCTGATCCAGTCTGTTAAGATTTAGATCAGCCAGGATACCGTCTGCCCGTGACAGAGCAATAAACCTTTTCCTGGTGAAGAAAACCAGAGAAAAAGCCCTCCACACACTTGCCTCTAGGATTCAGAGACAATGATCTGAGAGAATCACTAAAAGAATCATGTTCAAAAAAGCCAAGTCACACCATGTTTGTTCAGGCAGCTCTGAATGAGAATGAAGCTGACAGTTCTAAAGCAAGTGCTTCAAATGAGACGTGTGATAAGCACATTGGACAATCTCAGTTTTTCTTTAGGAAAGCCTGGCACTAAATCACAGAGTGGTTTGCGTTGGGAGGGACCTTAAAGCTCATCCAGCTCCAATCCCCTGCCACGGGCAGGGACACCTTCCACTAAAATAAAACCTTGTCTCAAATACGGAATTCAACATGGTACTGGCTGGTCACACAGCAGGACTGCAGCTGGGATGCACCTAAGGGATGAGCAGCCTTCCAGTATCTGAAAGGGCCTACAAGGATGCTGGAGAGGGACTCTTCATCAGGGACTGTAGCGACAGAACAAGGGGTGATGGGCTCAAACTGAAACAGGGGAAGTTCAGGTTAGATATAAGGGAGCTCTTTACTGTGAGGGTGGTGAGGCACTGCCATAGGCTGCCTAAAGAAATGGTAAATGCTCCGTCCCTGGCAGTGTTTAAGGCCAGGCTGGACACACCCTTGGGCGACACGGTCTAATAGTGAGGTGTCCCTGACCATGGCAGGGAGCTGGAACTGGATGAGCTTAAGGTCCTTTCCATCCATAACCACTCTATGATTCTATGAGCACACACACCTGGTAGCTGGGAGTTACCGAGTACTGAATCCCCGTGGCAGACTGCATGGTCTCTGAAACTGCCTCATATACCGGAGGTGCCGGGGCGAGCACACGGTGCTGGTGTTGGAAGGCTTCAGTGCTGCTGGTGATACGTCTCTGCTGCGACGCATACACGGGTGACTCCTGCTCATCCAATCGTCGCTTCATTCTGAACTCATGCTCGGGAAGCACAACGAAACCTGGGGAAAACAGACCCATTACCAAAGGCAATCAATTCATCGCTCCCTGCTTGTGCTGTGGACGCCAAGTTCACCACAAGCAGGTAGGGCAAGTTCCGCTCTATTCATTAAGGTTCCTGATAGCTCAAGATAGGAGAGGGGAATTAAGATTCAGCTTTCTGCAACCATGTTTTAGCACCCAAAAAACATAGCCTTAATGTTGGAAATTAAATACTCTGCTTTAAAGTTGATGGTTTCTTCAATCTCATTGAAGCATTGACAGCACAGATGTCTTCAGCACACACAGACCCTGAGCAAGGCAACTCTCATTGAATGAGCTATCCAAACACCACAGACTGGGGGACGGTGTGTTACCTACACACAGCCCGACAAAGCTGCCTACATTGAAAGCATGGAAACAAACCCCTCCTGCACAGCCCAGGTAGGATGAGAACCAACTGTGAGAGATGCTTTAAATACGTGGGAGGAAGGGGAAAGGAGGAGGCAAAAAGCAGGACGTGTAATCAGATTGTGAAATCACTTACAGAGCCCCCATGCGAAACATTCTCTGTTTAATACACATAGATGTATAACCTCAGAAAAACCCACAGACCCACTACTACACCAGGAGTATTTTGGATGCTGTATGCCACACACCCACGGTGCTCCCAGCACCATGCTCTCCAGCACCAAGGCAAAGGGTGCAAATCCTAGTGCTTTCTATGCACTCACAGTTATTGCCATCCTTGAGATGTTATGTTCTGTTTGTCAAACCACTGGGTGCTCAAAAACATACACACCTTATTAAGATATTTGAGGGATACAGAAGAGAGTGAAATGCATCCTCTTCCACCTCTAATTCACCAGGACCTCTCCAAAGCAAGTCCTTTTCAGTCCCTATGCAGTTAAGCACATTCACTGCTAATGTGCACACACAGATAAGCAAGGGGGAATGAAGCTCCTGCAGAATAATGGTAACAGCCAACTAAGCCAGTCGCCACCTACAAGCTCATCGCAGTCTAAACCCATCATTAACCAAATAACCCAAAGATCATTCACCAATATCTTGGTGCATGTCAAATGTACACAGGAACTGGCAGGAGAGAGATTCAGAGTAGATCAAGGTAGGATTGAAAACACAGGTGATGGAGCATTTTCCCATCTGTGCCCCTCTCTACTAGTCTCTCCTTTCACTTGGAGGCGGTAGGACAAGAAGGAAGATGTCTTTTTGGAGCTGCTCTTCAAGTTTAACCTCTCAGAACAGTCCCTTGCCAGGTTCCCAAAGCACCCCTCAGGTAGAAGCCAACAGAGGCAGAGGAGGACTCCTCACCCCAGGTAAAGGGGAAAGCTCACTAACTGGATCGGATTTACAAGTTACAAATCCTAAGTAGGTCTGACCTCCAGCACACACTCCGAAAGCAGAGGAGAGCACTCCAGGAGCTCATTTGGCTAATGGTGCCTGCGCTGGTTGTCTTTTCATTCAGCTGGTCTCTGCTGACAAATAAAGAGCAAGGCAGGTTAACATGGAGCTACTCCCCTTGAGCACAGCCTACATTTAGCTTTGGAAAGACACACTTTTATGCTAATAGTGCTGGCACTAAACTGAGCAAATCTGACCATGCACCACCAGCATCCCATGACTGTCCTAACCAGGATTTTGCATGACAATGGCTGATTGCACGAGTAAAGTCTGGGCAAAGCTTTGGTAGCATCTACTTATAACCCACTCACCAACTTGGACACCCATCTGCTCTGGACACCGGTACCCCAGCCAGTCCTTCCACTGTCTGTTCATCTCCCAGACTGGTTTGCCCCTTACCCCTTCAGTGGCACAAGAGCTCCCCTTGCCCACAGGAGCAACCAAGAGCAGCTGGTTTGAGACACATACATGTAAAATTCCCAAAAGCAGAAGCATTCCCTCCAAAAATTCACATGTGATTTGCTGTAAAGAAGCAAAGCGGTTCAGCAGGCTTAACACACTGTCTGCACTAAGAGATGTGTGTGTATATGTGTATATATATATACATACACATGGTGTGTACGTGGTATTAAGCTTCTCACCCTTGCGTCTCCATTCCCTAAGCAACCCCACACTCATTGCTTCCGATGGACTAACCAACCTTTCAAGCAGAAGCTATTTGAGGACAGGAGATGGCTGGAGGACTCATGTGCCCTTATGAGGATTAAAATGCCACCTCAGGCTGACCTAAGCCTTTTCCCTGTGGAGCCACCAAACATCTCAGTCCTGTGAAACTGTGGGAGTTGTGGCAGCACCACCACATACACACCAGCAGCATGAACATCAGGTTTTGAAGCTCTTGCAGAGCAAGTGAGCAATCTTCCAGAAATGCAGTTTGCTGTATGGTTGAGAGTGAAGCTGCTGTTCAGTAAAAATCAAAGCTCCCTTAGGTGGTTCTTCCCTCTGAATTCCCCTCATCTTCACTAACCGAGCTGGGACTCTGCTTCTATCCAAGCACTGTACCTGCTTCAACTTTAACACTTCATATTACAGTGAATATATATATGTATACAGAAAGAGTCAATATTATAGTCAACAGCCAATAGCATTAGTCAGTCTTCCTAGATAACACCTCCTGAAACTCCTACTTGGGGTCTGCTTCGCTGCCTGAGAGCAGCTCACAGCAGACCACCACTTAACCAAGATCACTCATGCACAGGCTTTTTTAATCCCAGCAGAGAGATGATCTTGATAGTCTGCTGGACCCACATGAAGCCTAGTGATGCTCATCTGTGCATCCACCACCACTGAAACTTTAGGGAGAGGGGAAAGCACTGAGGAATGTGCCTTCACTTCCTCGCAGAGTTCCTGCTGATCTTGGCATCTCCCAAGGATCTCCTCCATTCAAAAGCTGGAGAGATCCGTTGCGCAGCAGGTCCTACCCCTCCTACAGACAGCTGATAAGGAAGAAGGGCTGTGATGAAACCCAAGACTAGACATGTCATTTTGAACTGATTTAGCCGAAGCCTCCTGCTCAAAGGGGCAGTTCCACCCTCTTCCACCCTTAGTGACAACAGCTTTCTCTCAGCATCCTTGCTGGGGGCAAAGCCCAGCTAACTATTTCAAGGATAAGTTGTGTCAAAGACTTGTATCAGGTATTTGCCCTTTGCTGTGGTGACATTATGAACAGTCTACACTTATCTTACAGGGTCTTCTCAGGCATGTAGCACACAGCTGGCATCCCCTTACTGACTTTGACTCTAAGACACAGAAAGCCCCGATTCAAATTGCATCGTCTGTAATGTTAATTTGGGGGTGGGGGGAAAAGAAAAAGCCCCCAAAGTACAGCAATGACACAAACTCACAGTGACAGCAAGTCACATACTTCAGGTACTTTTAACTTCAGTTAGAGCACGCCACATTCTGCCTCCAGGAGGACGAAACCTGCATTTTATGTTTAATCTTCTGAGGTCTTTTGTGTCCCACTTTGCAGGGAAAAGGCACCATGTAAGAACACACCTCCAATCTTCCCACCCGTGCCACCTCACCAGCCTTGCTTAGTGCTACAGGGAGGGTACATCAGGCAGATGTATCACAAAAGCATGCAGGGTCCCCGGCTGGTAAAGCCAAAAAAGAAGCTTAAAACAAGATATGTTACAGCTCAGTAACACCACCAGAATTATGCAATTCTACCCCACCAACTTCATCAGAGGATTTCCCCATACATCTGCCTCATGTAAACCACTGGGACTGATAAAGGTAAGTGGAGCACATCCTTTCCCTCTGGTACTGCAGGGAGGAGAGCAGCAGAAGTGCTGACATGGAAAGGGAAGGAACAAAGCGAGGACAAGGTTGGATTCGGCCCTACACGGCTCCTTCCTCATGCCCAGCTCCCCTTCTGCCTGCTCACTCCCCAAAGGAAAAGGCAAAGAGAGAACAGGAAGAAAGCCAATTGGGAAGTTCTGCTGCCTGGGCACCTGTTGGAACCACAACATGCCTGGGTACAGCGCCGTCTGCACAACCAAGTTGCGAAAGCACCACTGGAAAAGAGTTTGGTCCCTGCTGAAAAGGGGCAGGGAAATCACACAGCTCCAGCTGATGTGTTTAATGAAGGGGGGGGGGTGGGGGTTAAAAGGCTTCTTTTTGAGGGGAAAAAGGAATCAAACCTCAGGAGCAGCCCCTGGTCCAGGTCCAGCCCCTGGAGGTGCTCTTCTGACCCTGGAGCTCCTGCGGGTGTCCCGTGGGACAAGATTTCAATGCTGCGTATCACGGTGCCTGCTGGAAAGCAGCCGGCCAAGGTCCCGGCAGTGCTGCTGTGTGTGCTCTAACCTGGCCACACGACTTCCAGAGCATGACCCAGCCTGTTTAGCAATCGCTGGGGTGCTTTCTACACCGTGCCACACAGCCCAGATCCTTTGCCTGTAGCATGGGAATAAGCCCCTGGCCCCACTACAGAGAGGCACATCTGTGATGGGAGAGTCATCCCCAAAAGAAATGCAAAAGAAAAAGCTGCTGGGAAAGCATTTGGGAGCAGATAGGAACGTTTTCTGCAAGGTGACGTGGTGCACTTGCCACGAGGTAGACAGGATGCAGATAAACCCCGCTGGACTCATCCAGATGTGTAATACATTGGTGAGGCACCACTCTGTGCTTTGCTTTGGCAAAGGATGATCCAAACCCAGCTATACACTCCATGCAGAGGTCAGCACCACCTTCCCCATGTGCAGAGGGAATTATCAGGATACTTTTGTTTATCAGTTTTCTTTGTTTTAATAAAGAGAAGACCCCACAGGAGTTGGAAATAAGCAGCACGTCCCCAGAAGCGCACCCCCTGCCTACTGCACTGAAGTGCCAGCTAGTATGGGACTCCCTCCTATTCCAGCTTTAAGAGCCATAAAAGCGTTCCAAGGCTGGAGAAGACCAGAACAGCAATCTGGACAGAAAACGATTCATAAATCCTGGAAACACAAATGATGTGCCTGCCAATTCCAAGGCCGACACGTGCCAGGAGGCTGCGTGGAGGCTCCCCCGGCGATCTGGAGAGCATCCCCCTTCCTAACCCTGCTTGCAAAAGCAGCTTTCATCACCCAGAGGTGCCCCAAACTTTAAGGAATTGCAGCAGTTTTAGTGGGGGAACGATCACATCGAAGCTTTACAAACAAACTCACGCCAAGAGACCACTGATCTCAACCAGAAGCAGTGGGTGGGAGGGATGAATATGAGACGCTTTGGGGTGAAAAAGAAGGGCTTCCTTTTGCAGAGCCTGGAAAAAAAACCACTCATTTCACCGAGGCAGGGAAGAAAAGACCCTAAAAAGTGTGTTTCTGCATGTGGAGATCCAGCAAGGGCTGCCACGAGGCTGCCAAGGTGCTTTAAGGTGACGAAGGAATCTTCCAGGGGCTTTCAAACGATCATACTAACACAAGGGGCCATTTTATTCTATAGTCTTAAGAGCACAGTACTTTAGAACAACTTCTACCTCTCTGAAACTGTAATTTTTTAGCAAATCAGAAGTTAGGACTGGAAAACTGGAGCGCAGACAGAGCTGTACTGAATTAAGCAGGGCATTTCCCACTGGTTTACTGGCCCCACATCTTTTAGCACACCTGATGAATACACAAGCAACAAGTCAGAGAAGAAACATAAGGTCTTGGGTCATCCTGGAGCTCCACTTTAGCACATGAACCAGGTTTTGGTCCCTCCAGATCATGCAGGAGATTAAAGATCCAAGCACAGCACGAGATGTAGTTAATAACTCGCTCCAGTGCTATTTTATACACATTATTTTGCTGTTTTGCACCATTTTAGTGGCCCAAATAAAGTTGTTTCTTCAGGGACAGACCCTTCCCTCAGAGACGTTATTAGCACAAATAACAACGATTAAAACTCATTCTGAGCCCGGGCCAGGAGAGATAGTATCAAGTTAAGCAGATGTCAAGCACGTTCCTGTTTTGAGCTCTATCTGAATCCCAGGAAAACCCTGAAGCGTTTCTTTGTGGATATACAAGAGGCTAAAGAAATAAACGGGCTGAAACGTCAAGTGCGGGGCTGTGACAAGTGCACGGCGCGGCGTGGAGGGGACACGTACAAAGGGAAGCCGGCTCGCTACGACAATCGCGTAGAAATCAACGCGGGGGAGAGGAGCTCCCGGGTTTCCGTACATCCGGATGTCGCTCCAACAGGTCCCCAGGGTATCGACTGAGAAAACCGCGGCGGGGGCTCTCCGAAAAGCCACAGGAGAGCCCCCAGCGGCGTCAGTGCCGTTGCGAGTGGGCGCGGGGCCGCTGCGGGGCCCTTTGAACGGCAACTTCAGCGGGAAGTTAGGGCGGGCGGGCGGACACCGGGGCCGGGGGAGCCTCGTCCTTCCCCCCCCCGCCCCCTTAACTCCTGGGATCCCCACCGGGGGGAGGAGCCCCGGCGAAGGACCCATCTTGCAATGCGGCCGGTACCGGGGGCGGGCAATGCGGGAGCGAGCCCGCGGGGGCGGTCCCGCCGCAGCCCGGGGAGCGGCACCGGGCGGAGGGAGGGCGGGCAGGCGGAGGGGCGGGAGCTGCCCGCCTCGCAGCGCGCCCAGCGGCCGCCGCACGCTCCGCCCGCCGCTCCCGCCATGCCGGGGCCGGGACACCCCCTTCGCGCACAGCGGGGCGGGGCCGGACGGACGCAAGACCGCCCGCGCGGGCCGGGCCTCCCCGGGGACGGGGAACAGGGACCGGACCCCCCCCCCCCCAAACCCTCCCACCACCACCGTTTGCTCCCCCGTACCCCCCGCCAGGCCCCGCCCCCTACGGGTCGCCGGAGGGGGCCGGCACCGGGCCTGGCGCCCTCCGAGCCCCCCCTCTCCCCGTGCTTTTCCCGCTTACCTCGAAGCGGGCCCTGGCTGCGGCCGAGTCTCCCTCAGGGTCAGGGGGCGGCGGGCCCCTCCCGGGCGGGCTGTCCCCGGTGAGGTGAGGTGGGGGGGAGGTCCCCGCGCCCCTCCTCCCGGAGGAAGGGGGCGGGCCGGGGCGGCACCGGAGCCCCGGGCGGAGGGAGGTGTGTGTGGGGGTTCTCCCGGTGGAGGGGGGGGGAAGATGGAGTAACCGTCTGTCGGCCGCCGCGGCGGAGCGCTGCCCGCTTCTCTGTTCCCCGGGAAATCCCGCCCCCCTCCGCTCAAGGGGGGGGGGAGCCGAGACCGCCTATTGCTCGGCCAGCACGCCTATCATCGGCGAAGCCAATCAGCGCCTTGAGCCCGCCTACCTTGCCGTCTCCTATTGGCTGAAGCCGCCAGGAAGGGGATGTGGAGAGGAAAGGGAGGGGAGTGTTGAGGGGGGGGGCGGGGGTACAGCGACCGCCGAAGAAAATGTCCGTATAAGCAGCGCGTCCCGCCCCTTTTCGGTGGTCCCGCCTCCTCCGCTTCCCTATTGGCTACGGGCGCAAAGCACTAACCAATGGGCGAGCGGCTTTCGCCGAGCGTCACGGCGGGGGGGAGCCCGCCCACGCGGCGGGACGAGGGTGGAATGTTTACATCGGCGCGCGCGGAAACCATTCCCCCCCCTCCCCACTCACGGAACGGGGGCACGTGCTCGCCGACAAGCCTCCCCCCCTCACCTCCCCGCCGCCGTTCGGCGGCGGGAGGTGAGGGGGGGGGTGGCTTGTCGGCGGCTCCCGGTGAAGCGGAAAGCGGCGGCTCCCGGTAAAGGCAACAGAGGCTGCGCTCCCTTTTGTCCCCCCCACCCCAACCCATTCACTTCCGGGATGGCAGCGCCCCCTGCGGGGCGGGCTGCTTACACGTGGGGGGGGGGGGGGGGTAACACGCACGCACGCACCGGAGAGAAGGGGAGGGGGGAGCCAGGCCCGCGCAACGCCCCGCAGCCAATAGGAACGAGGGGGCGTGGCCTAAGCGGACGCCCCCCCCGCCCCTCCCGCCGGTGGCCGTTGGTGCGCGCGTTACCTCAGCGGCTTCTTCCCGCCGCCGTGAGGGAGCGGGCGGGCTAAAGCGGCTCGTACCGACCGTTAACGGTGAACTCGATGGCAGTGAAGGAGGGGGGAACTCCCGGTGTCTTCCCCGTGTCCCCCCCCGCTTCCTCTCCGCCGCCGTAGCGAGCGTCACGGCCGTACCGCCCACCGCGGTTGGGGCGGCGGAGGGAGAGGCCTCACGGAGGAAGGGTGGGAGAGGGTGATCCCCCGGGCCTTCCACACAGCCGGTGCTGAACACGGGATGGTGTTGGTTTTTAATGTAATTCTGATTCTTTATTATTGTTAACCACATGGAGTTCAACAAGGCCAAGTGCAAGGTCCCACGGTTGGGGCAATCCCAAGCTACAGGCTGTGTGGAGAAGTGGTTCAGAGCCACCTGAGGAGCAGGACTTGGGGGTTTCGAGTGAGAAGATCACCATGGCCTAGTTTCAGTGTGTGTTTGAGCACAGGACACCCCCCGTGTGCTGGGCTGCACCCCTAGAGCGTGAGCAGCAGCTCCGGGAGGGGATCCTGCCCCTCTGCTGTGCTCTGGGGAGACCCCCCTGCAGCACTGTGTGCAGTGCTGGGGTCCTCAGCATAAGGACATGGAGCTGTTGGAGCAAGTCCAGAGGAGGCCATGAGGATGATCAGGGGCTGAAGCACTTCCTGTATGAGCTGAGACCATTGTAGCTGTTCAGCCTGGAGAAGAGAATCTGTGTGGGGACCTCAGAGCAGCTTCCAGTGTCTGAAGGGGGCTACAAGGATGCTGGAGAGGAACTCTTCATCAGGGACTGTAGGGACAGGACAAGGGCGATGGCTTTAACCTGCCAGAGAGGAGACTGAGATGAGCTCTTAGGCAGAAGCTCTTCCCTGTGAAGGTGCTGAGGCGCTGGCACAGGGTGCCCAGAGAAGCTGTAGCTGCAGTGTTCAAGGCCAGGTTGGACACAGGGGCTTGGAGGAAGCTGCTCTAGTGGAAGGTGTCCCTGCCTGTGGCAGGGGGTGGAGCTGCATGAGCTTTAAGGGCCTTTCCAACACAAACCAGGCTGGGATTCCATTATTATTTTTTTCCTCACAGCATTTACACAGTTGTGGAGGGAGTTGCACAGGCACCAGCCCCCTGCCGCCTGGAGAAGCCTGGCCTGGCCTGGTCACACTCCAGAGGGAGGAAATAAAGCTGCACACACTCCACACATCTCACTCACCTCTTTGGCTAGGAGCTGCAGCTCAGTTTAGGTGCTGGAAAGTCTGTGACTGGAGGTGCTTGACCCTGCAGGGGGGCTGCTGTGCCACCATGGAGCAGGCATAGGAAGCTGGTGGTGAGGAGGCCTGAGAAATGAAGCACTCCAGAGCCAGGCTGTTTCCACACTCCCAGGACCAATTACAAGCACTGGAGTAATGGTCATTAGGGAGGCAGTGCACATCCGGCCAAGAAACCCAGGAAGCCAAGTGAAACAGGTGGGCACAGGGATGGCATCGCCACTTTGGAATCTCCCTTTAAATCCCATCTGCAGTCTCTTTGCATTTCATGCTGGGGCTTGTTGAGGTTTAGGACATCCCCACTGTGACTTTTGCTGGCAGTGATTGATCCCCATCCCGGGGGTGCTCCAGGGAAAAGTTGATGCTGCAGGCAGGGCAAAGCAAATCTCCTCCCACCCCTCTCCAAGCAGTTCAAAGCTTCATTCCCAGTAGCACTTGGCTGTCCGCATGAAGTGGCCGTTTCCACAGAAATCCCAGTGCCAAGCAGGACCTGCTGGCACAGGGAGGAGGAGGGGATGGAACAAACCCTCGTGTTGTGCAGAAGCACTGAAAACACCAGCTTTGACAAGAAACACAGCCTTGGTAATTGGTGGGGGGGGGGGGGGGGAGTGTTTGGGTTGTTTTCCCATGGAAAATGCTTACAACCCTTTCCTCCGCCTCCAGCACAGATGGGATCTTGTCCCTCCTTGCAGGGAGCTGCTGAGGTCTACGACAGCGTATTCCAGCAATTCCCATTCAGAGCCAGTGTTTTCCCTTTCCACTGTGCTGCCCAAAGGCAGCCAAGGGAATCCTCTGTCTGTCTCTGCTGTCATTTGCCTGTTGAAGGCCTCTGGGCCAGTTACAAACCCTCCAACCCTCCAGTTTAAAGTCCAACCCCACCGACTGCTGCTCTTATCACAAGAAGAGTTGAAAAGGGAAACATTCTAAAAGGCAAAAAAGAAAAATTAAGCTTAAAATAAATATATATTAACATGAACCTGAAGTGCCTTTTGATTAAACAGCCTCCTTTACAGTGTTGCCTGGTGTTCTGCCATAATGCTGACGGGCAGCCAGGACATGGGTCTCTTGGAAATGCTCTGGTTCTCCGTGCCCTCATCACACAGAATTCAGCTAAAAGGCACAACTGCCTTTACCCTTGCACACAGAGTGGGGCTGGGTGGGATTCCACAGCCTGGGAAAGGGACACAGGGCACAACCTAAAGCTGGGCTGTGGTCCTAGCACCTTGCTGAAAGCCCAAGGAGAGCTACTGCTCACAGCACAGGCCTGAAAATGACGCGCAAACACCCCCTTCCTGAATCATGGAATCGCTGAATCAACGAGGTTGCAAAAGCCCTTTAAGCTCCTCCAGTCCAACCATTGCCCAGCACTGCCAAGGCCACCACTAACCCACGGCACTGAGGCCTCGTCTCCACGCTGTGTGAACACTTGCAGGGACGGTGACTGCAGCCCTGCCCTGGGCAGCCTGTTCCAATGCCTGAGCACCCTCTGGGGAAGGAATTGTTCCTCAGCTCCATCTAAACCTGCCCTGGTGCAGCTTGAGGCCGGTTCCTCTTGTCCCATCCCTTGTTCCTTGGGAGCAGAGCCCAGCCCCTCCTGGCTCCATCCTCCTGTCAGGCAGTTGCAGGGAGCGATCAGGTCCCCCGAGCCTTCTCTTCTCCAGACAACCCCCCAGGTCTATCAGCCGTTCCCCATCACACTTGTGCTCCAGGCCCTGCACCAGCTCTGCTGCCCTGCTCTGGATTTCCTGCACACGTGCCAACAGGAAAGCCCAGCTGGGTAAAGAAAGGGTGCTGGGATCCTTCTTCCCAGGGATGAGGAGCTCCCTTGGATGCTGGAGCTGCCCTGCAACAGGGACTGGGAGGGAAACTCCAGGCCAGCCCAAGTTGGAGGAGCTGCTTTGCAGGTCAGGCCGATGCTGCTTGAGGAGCACAGCAGGAAGGAGATCCCCCCCCAGCTGAAACAAAGCAGCTCCACAGGCAGGACATGCACAGCACCAGGAGTACTCAAATCCCACCCAGCCATGGCACTGGTGCATGCACCCCTCCAAGACAGACACCCTGCTGCTGCCACCAGTCCTTTTCCAGCCATCCCACCCATGCTTTGGCCCCAGTTTGGCATGGCCAAGTCTGACACAGCTTGCAGGCTTCCCCTTCTGCCAATCCCAGAAAGGCCTCCTTGGCTTCTGCTCACTCCAGCTGAGCAAACACAGATGCTTCTCTTCCCACCTATCTGTGAGCCTGCTCGGGGACATGTGCTCTCCTGCTGGCTCTAGGGCTTAATTTGCACCAGCCACCTTCTTTCTTCCCTTCCCTGAAGCCTCAGGCTGTGGCTGCTGCTCCAGGACTGGCATTGCTCATACCCAAAGGCACTGGGGCAGGCTGTCACCCCTGGAGCTCATAGGCAGCTCAGCCACATTCCCCTCCAGCTGTGCCCATATGGTATTGTGCCCTCACCCCCAAATCCAGCAGCCAAATGCTGCTGCCACCATTTAAATACTCCCAAAAGCAGGAAGACAATGGATGCTGCCCAGAGCATGGCAGTAACTGAAGAAATAATACCAGGAATGCCCAACACCTCCATTCCTTTAATCTTTGCTTCCATGCCTTGATACCTGTAGCATCACAACGCTGTTCAAATCAGCAGCTGCCCATCCTTTTTGACAGCGTGGCCAGTGGCCCCGCTAGCTCGGCCCCTCCATCCAGGGCATTGCCTTTCCAGCTAGGCCCTGGGTTTTCCTCACAGGCAGAGGTTTGGTGTCCTGGATGGCTCATCAGGGTGCCACTTTCTGAGGAATTATTAGTAAAAATGAATGGAAGGAAGGTGGAGAAAGGGACTACACAAAGAAGCAGCATCTCCAAAGAGCCTGTTGCTTGAAGGACGAAAGGAGAGGATGCTCTGGGGCATGAGAAGAGCGGTAGGAGCATGGAGGGGGGCTTGTTCCTTCCCTCCTGCCCTTATCCTGCCTGCGCAGGGACACTGCCTGCAGCCTGCTTATCTCCCATGGGGCCTCAACCAGGACCAGGGCCTGAGCCCTCCAGCCCCATGCAAATCCCACCCCATGTTCCCCAAAGTGCTATGAGGCTGTGGCAGGGCTGTGTGTCCCCAGGGATGGGACCAGCTTGATTTTGGGAACCACAAAGCCCTCCACTCCCCTCCCTCTCCTCTCCTGCCCTAGACTGACTCCACAAGAGCCAAAAGGCCTGGTCACTGGTAGTATATTTATAGGTCGATACAAATCAAATCAAAACCAAACCCAAAAAGTAACAACAACAAAAACATTTCTCTGAACGAGAGCAAAACAGGAACATTTACAAATAACTTCTGGCTCTGGCTTGGATCAAGTTAATGTTAAATAAAAAAAAAACCAACAAAAAACAACCAAACAAAACCCCAACCCCCCCCCCCCCCGATTATAAAAAAATAAGAATATACACATTCAAAGAGCTTATTACAGTATAAAGGCCCAAGGTGCAGGCGCCGCAGCCCCAGCTCCCCGGCCCTCGGTTGTCACCTCTCCAGGGCTCAGGCTCTTTGTGCTCAGCGCTTTTCCAGCCTGTGACTCACCACAGGGCTGGGTTCCCACTGCCGGCAACCCGGAGAGCCGGTCGGTCCCCATGCATCCCTCTCTCTGTCCCCATCACCTCGTACCTAAGTGATGCCCCAAGGGGCACGGGACGCCGGTGAGCCAACCCACAGCCAATGGCCTCCAGACCCTCCTCCCAGGAGCACAGTCTCCCAGCGGGAGGTGAGGATGGGGAAGATGAGAGAAGGGAAGCAGGGGATGCTGCCGAGCAACCCCATGGGGTACCGGGTCCCAGCGCTGCCCGTGGGGAGCAGGGGAGGCAGGAAAGGGGGAAACAAAGGAAGACAAGACAGAGCCAGGCCCAAACTCACCGCTCCAGGGATCACAGCAGGGAGAGGGCAGGACAGGAGGGCCCCACGGGAGCTGTGAGAACGGGTGCTTGTATATATGTATCTATATAATAGCCGGGGACGGGCACAGCATGGATATATTATATACACACATACATACAGACACACAGACGTAGTGGCAGGTAAGACTGAAGTAGGTGCCTCTTCCTAAGCCCCCGGCAGGGGCAGGACTGGAAATACATTTCCTAGGGCTTTACAAAGCCCCTCTTAGATACATTTTAGATGGTCCCACCAAAACAATATATCAAACAAAAGAAGAACACAACTCGAAGAGAAGAAAAACCACCTCCCCAAGCAACCAGCCAACCACCCACCCAACACAAACACCGTGAGGAGGAGCGAGAGCCTCTTCCCGCGCCGTCCTCTGCCCCCAGTGAGCGACAGCCACCGCTTGGGTTGATAAGGCACAGTTTGACAGCAGTGCTAATGGTCACGGATGGGCAGTGCCTGCTGCTGGTGGGCAGCTGCCTGCACACTGCTGTGTCCTGGTGGGCGCAGGGGCGGCTCTGGCAGCCCTGGGTCCTGTGGGTCTCAGTGTCCCGGTGAGCTCTTGTCCGGGGCGGGCCGGCTGTGGTTGGGGAGCAGGAGCCCCTCGCGCTGGGCGTGCTCCAGGATGGCCGTGTAACAGAAGTAATACTGCTCGGGGGTCTGGATGCTGAAGGCGCGCTGGGTCCGCATGCGCAGCACCGTCTGGTAGATGTTGAGCGTGCCCACGTCCTGCAGCTGCGACAGGCAAATGTCCAGCGCGCAGAAGGTACCTGGGGACGGCAACGGGGATGGTGTCGGCCACCAAAGAGACACTGCAGCCTCTTGGGAGAATCAGAGAGGGGCAGTGGTGGCCATCAGCACACCCAGCAACTTCCTACGTGATGCCATGGGCATCAGAAGCCAGCAACTAGTGCCCAAGAATGCTGGGCTGGGTCAGCCTGGAGAAGAGGAGGCTCCTTAAGGGGAGACCTGAGAGCAGCTCCAGTGCCTAAAGGGGCTCCAGGAAACCCGGAGAGGGGCTTGGGACAAGGGATGTAGGGACAGGCCAAGGGGAATGGCTTGAACCTGCCAGAGGGGAGACTGAGATGGGCTCTTAGGCAGAAGCTCTTCCCTGTGAGGTTGCTGAGGCGCTGGCACAGGGTGCCCAGAGGAGCTGTGGCTGCCCCATCCCTGGCAGTGTTCAAGGCCAGGTTGGACACAGG
The DNA here is from genome assembly GCF_034315485.1 of Pezoporus occidentalis. Taxonomy (NCBI): domain Eukaryota; kingdom Metazoa; phylum Chordata; class Aves; order Psittaciformes; family Psittacidae; genus Pezoporus; species Pezoporus occidentalis. The sequence continues at coordinate 1,833,570 of NW_026913415.1, forward strand.
GGCTTGGAGCAAGCTGCTCCAGTGGAAGGTGTCCCTGCCCGTGGCAGGGGTTGGAGCTGGTTGAGCTTTAAGGTCCCTTTCAACACAAACCAGGCTGGGATTCTGCGATTCTCCTGGGCCCACCAAATCCTCATCCCCGCTACCCCATTACCTGTCCTGCCGATGCCAGCACTGCAGTGCACCACGACTGGGGGTCCCCCCGGGTGACCCTTGAAGCGAGGTCCCAGGGCACTGACTGCCACCCGCTGCTGCTGCTTCACAGCCCCCAGGAAGTCAATGAGGGTGGCAGCAGAGGAGGGGACGCCGTAATCCGGCCAGCTCAGGTACTGGAAGTGGGACACGAGCCGCCGCTCCCTGGTCTGGAGGCAAGCAGTGGGGTTACACCCTCTCCCCTGGCCATGGAGGACCCCCGGTGTCCTCCTGCCATCCCCTGCCAGGCTGCTGCAGCCACGCACCTCTGAGCTGTGGATCTCCAGGATGGTTTTCTTATAGTGGCTGAGGTTCTCCACACCCAGGTTGGTGATGGTCAGCGCCCCAAAGCACACCTTTGTGTCCTTCTCCAGGGGCCAGTACTGCCCACACTTCCTCCTGCCTCCCTCCTCCAGCCTGGGAGCAGCACAAGGATAAGCTGGTGAAGTCCTCCTCGCCTTACTTAGGGACATGTTCCATGCCACCCCCCTTTGGTCCCCACATGGGCTGAATGGCCTATTCCTGACGTGATGCCCCCACCCTGCAGGGCTCTGGCTGGCACCACGGCTGCAGGGTCACTGCAGGGAGTGCAGCGCTACCCATCCAGCATCAGAAATGCTCCTTTTCCCAAGGAAACCTGAACTGTGCCCCCCATGTGCACTCACCGTGTCGTCATCACGATCACCAGGACATTCTGCTCCCACACCATGCGCCAGAAGTCACCATAGGTATTTTCCAGAGGCCCTGCAGGGACACCACACGCATCAAGCCCCTTTGCCCAGTAGTCCCTTGCCCCCAGCCAGAGCCCTTTCTCATGGGGACCACCCCAGTGTGGATCCACCAACCCTGCCTGGAGCTGCAAGAGACTGCCCCCTGCTCCAGCACCAAATCCCTATGGCTCAGCCCTGATCCCCCCTTCTCTGTTCCCTGCTGCTTCATCCCTGGGCAGATGGGACCCAGAGAGGGCCAAATCCACCCAGAGAGAAGGGGACTTGCTGGGCAGTGCCCTGCTCCCGGGATGTCCCCCACTGTGGCTGGTGACTGATGCTGGGCAGGGAGGTGAAGCCCATTCATGCATCAGGAGCAAAATGACCCCTTGGTGGCTTGTGCCGTACCCTGAGTCCCAATGTAAGCGTTCCTCTGCTTGTAGCCATCCATGAAGCTCGCGTTGATGTAGTCAGTCAGCTGCAGGGACAAAAGCATGCACAGCATGAGCCCCCTGGAGCTCCATGGCCGGGATGGGGGGACAGCCAGGATGGGGGGGACCCCAAATTCCCATCCCCACCGGCTCACCTCCGGGCGGCTGTATGGCTTCGCCAGCTTGACACGGGTTTGGTCCAGGCAGGGCACGTCCCCGTACCGGTTCTTCTCCTGGTTGTAGGGTGCCCTGGGAGGCAGGGGAGAGGAGAGGGAAGTAGGGATGCTTTCTAGGCAGGGAAGGAAAGGGAAGACCTCTCCCTCCACACAAGCCTTCAGTGCCTGTAGCCTGGGCTCTGCTGCCATCAGCTGGCCAAAGCCTCGGGAAGCAGAGTCCCAGCCACGTCCTTGTCCCTGCTGTCCCCCAGTGGCTGCAAGAGCCACAAAAGGGGCTCGCAGCGACGCTAGGCTGGGGCTCACAGAGCAGCGCACCTCAAAGAGGCAGCGGGAGCAGAGGGAGAGGGTCCCAGTGTTCTGCTGCAAGAGAGGGGTCCCCCCAATGGGCTGCTTGCCCCCAACTCACAAAGAGCACACAAAGGTGCCCGCGGGGCTCCTGCGCCGAATGTCTTCGTACTCTTCATAGATGCCGCGTTTCTGCTTGTGGCTGACGTGGTCCAGCAGCTCCTGCAGCGTCACAGACTTGGGCCCAGGGACGTGGACGGAGCCGTTGTCTTTGGGGGCCGCCAGCGGCACCAGGATGAGCTCGTCCAGGGGGTCGGGGTGCCCGTTCTGCTGCGGCAGGAACCGGCAGTTCCAGCTCAGAGGGTCCAGTCTGAGGGACCCCCCCAGGTACTCGGGGAGGCATTCCCGGGGCAGGTGCTCCTTCAGCTCCGACATCTTCACCATCTGCACCTGCGGGCAGAGAGGGAAGCACAGGGGTGACTCCAAGAAGGATGGAGAGGGTTTGCTGGGGAAGGGGACAGAGATCACAACAGCCTGGACCAGTTCCCATGGACCCCAATCAGCATCGGGGTCTTCCCCCTTCCTCCTCTGCCTTGGAAGGGGACCTGAGAGGACATTGGTGGGGGGACAAGGGCTGTCCCCACCTCACGTTCCCAGGGTGGGAGTCCACATGGACACCCAGCTCCACATTTCTGAGCTCCTACCCAAAGCAGAAGGGCAAAGTCCAGCCCAGGGAGGTATCAGCCTGGAGCTGGGCTCTATCAGCACCGCTGATGCTGAGGATGCTGGTTCAGGTGGGTTTGCCTTTGCCAGGTAGGGCCTGAGCACAGGTATTGAAAGTTCCCTTTCTCCTGTGTGCTCAGCAGAGGTTTCCTTTCCCTTTAATCCTTTACCATTGCCTCCACTTGCTGCTGCTGGCAGCCTCCCCACAAGGAAAGAAACCAAAGGCAACTTCCAAAGCTACTTGCTGAAAACACCAAAGCAGGTTGGCTCCTACAGAGGAGGCCGAGGGAGCCTCTGTTTCCCATGGATTTGAGCTCAGCGGATGGAGCTGAGGGGCACAGGGTGCTTACACCATCCTGTCCCAAAAGGAAACCACCCCCAGCCATCCCCAAGTGTCCCGTGCTGGGGGTCCCCGAGCTCACCCGCTCCCGCAGCTTCTCCTTGAGCAGCAGGCTGATGATGGAGTAGGGCACACGGAACCACATGGGCGCTCCCACGATGAAAACCTTCTTGAGCCGGGCCGGGAAGGCTCCCTGCAGGCAGGAGGGGGTCAGAGCCACGCTGTGGGGCAGGAACCGGCCCCTCTCCATGCTCTGACAGCGTGTGGGGGCACGTCCCAGCAGAGGTGATACCAAAGGGACCCCAAAGCGGCAATGCCACATCTGAAGCACATCTTTTTCCCATAGGAAATCAAATGATTTCCACGGAATTAGGCAGGATAAGGGATTGGCTCTGCAGGGGAGCCAGGATTTGCTCAGAGCGCACACCCCGGCCAGTATTTGCTGTTATTTCTTCCTTCCAGCGAAGGGAGGAGGCACCAAATGCCAGCACGACTGGAGAATAATTTGCATCTGTTTTCCCAACAGTGCTGCCAGCAGCTGCGGGAGGAATTCCAGCCGGGACAGCTGAGCCCTCCCAGCCACGGGATACTGCAGCATGGCTGGGTCCGGCTCCCAGCGCCTTCCTGAGCCCTATGGGGTTGGTGCTCCTCGGCCGAGACATGGTCAGCATGGTCCAGGGTGGAAACCCACACCAAACCCACAGCACTTCATGTACTCGGTGAGCAAAGCCATCCCCAGACACCAGGTCAACCCTCACCATTACCTTGAGCAGGTTGAGGATCTTCTTGCTGAGGTCCAGCTCAAAGTTGGTGTACTGCGAGCCTGCCATGTCGTAGATGAACACCAGCCCATTCCTCTGCGTTTCAAAGCTGAGAGAGGGCAAAGACCAACATCAACCCCATCACATCCAACTGCTCGGCTCCTGCACGAGCAGTTCTAGCCCTGCCCTCCACTTGCTGACTCCAAAAAATCCCCTTTGTGCTTCCAGGACCCAGCCTCACTTCTGCATTTCCCAGCTGCTCCACCACCTCTTCCTAGAACCCTTATTTAAGCCTTGGCTTGTGCCTTAAGCCTGTCTCAGGCACACCAGCCGTGATGAGTATGTTCAAAAACAGAAAGAGCCCAGCAGGATAAATGGGACATCCTGGCATTGTATTTCTGGCAGGGCTAACATTACCCGTGGCGGGGCTGCTGCTCCCCAGCCAAAGCCTGCAGGAACCAGGGGCTCTGCTGAACTAAAACCTGGATGTGAGCAGGGAAAGGCTGGAAAGAGCCTGCTGCAGGGCTGGCGGGGGCTTTGTTCCCCTGCTCAACGCCCCCATGGGGATGCCTGGCTTGACTTCAACCCAGGGGAAGACACAGGACGCTGTGAGCCCTTCTCTCCCCTACCTATAGATGCGATACGCAGAGGCCCATGGATGCAGGAATTCATGTTCATGGGAAAGGTGGCACATCTCTTCCCAGCGAAGCCTTTTGGAGGGGTTTCACCAAGCCCTCAGCAAGCAGCAGCACCTCCCCTCAGCCCCGGGACGTGCAACCCGCAGGCTCACCTCTCCACCGCTCGGTCCAGCAGGTAGAAGAGCGCCTGGAGCACCACGTGCTGCACGCTCTTGCTGGGGTGGTGCAGCTTGGCTGTGAAGAGGGCGATGGAGGCTCCCGAGGGGTCCCGCACGCTCTGGAGAGGGAACAGGGTCAGGCTACTGCCGGTACCAGAGGGTAACTCGGGGAGGGGGGACCCCAACCTACCAGGATGGTGAACTTGCCACTGAGCAGCTCCGAGCGCAGCGGCTCCTCGTGCGGCTTCAGCTTCACGATGCCCTCCTTCAGCCGCGTCTCCTGCGGGCAGGGAGCCGGTGTGACCCACCTTCACATCCCTATGGGGCACCCGCCCCCCCAGGGGAAGCCTCTGCTCCATGGTCCCATTTTCAAGCATAAGCAAAACCAGGATGGGAAAGGTATTAGGTGTGTGTATATATCCTTTATCTATGGGGAGATGCTCTGCAGCATCACACACACTGTTCTCAGCGGAGGGGAACAGGGTCACCAAGTGATCGCCATGGCTGGAATAGGATTTTTCCAGCCAGATAATACTCATAAGGGAGTGGAAAGAAGAAGACAAAATCAGGCTGAGAAAACTGGGGGACAGGCTGAGGAAGCTGGGGCTGTTCAGCCTGGAGAAGAGAGTCTGTGTGGAGACCTCAGAGCAGCTGCCAGTGTCTGAAGGGGGCTACAAGGATGCTGGAGAGGGACTCTTCATCAGGGACTGTAGGGACAGGACAAGGGCAATGGCTTTAACCTGCCAGAGAGGAGACTGAGATGAGCTCTTAGGCAGAAGCTCTTCCCTGTGAGGGTGCTGAGGCGCTGGCACAGGGTGCCCAGAGAAGCTGTGGCTGCCCCATCCCTGGCAGTGTTCAAGGCCGGGTTGGACACAGGGGCTTGGAGCAAGCTGCTCTAGTGGAAGGGGTCCCTGCCCGTGGCAGCAGTTGGAGCTGGAGGAGCTTTAAGGTCCCTTCAACCCAAACCAGGCTGGGATCCTAAGGGGAGGGACATCCCTGGGACCAGAGATCCCTCGCAGAGCTGAAGCCCTCCCCGCTTACCCGGTAGGAGTGGAAGAGCTCGATGGCCCGCAGGACGTCAAACTTGCGGGCCATGAGGAACTTGACGGCCACGTTCCAGGAGAGCGGGGACACATTGTACTGGCCCGTCCACTTGTTGATCTCCTCCAGGAACTGCTTGGTTGCCTGCAGGAGAGACGAGGGGTGTGCAGTGGGGTGGGGAGCAGTGCCCCAGGAGCATCCCTGGGCACGGTGTGAGCTACACGGTCCTCAGTGCATGGGCAGGGGCTCAGCAAACTCAGCAGCTCCTCTGGGTGAAGCTGGGAGCTCTACAGCAAGTACTGGGAAAGGAAGATGGAGATGGAGCAATGCCAGCGTGGCGAAGGGAGCCAGTGGCAGGGTGCTGGCATTGGGAAAACAGGCATGGGGCTGGGGGAGACTCATGGGAGGGAGAGGGGGAGCGGAAGGAGGGTTTTACAGGCAGCAAAGTCCTGTTCAGACACAGCAGCCCCAGCGCAGAGGGAATCCATCACCCAGCAACGGCCCCCAGGGCTGCAGCTCCACTGTGGGGCAGCAATCGTGGCCATGTGAACGTGGGTAACAAGGGCTGGTGCTTCGACATGCTCAGGACACAGACCAGCTCACCCAGTAAGGCCAGTTTCACATGGCCATAGGAGACCAGGCGAGAAGGGCTCAGTGCACAGTCCTAGGGTGCTTCTGCTGCTCCCCACAGCCCCGTAATACACTAGGGCCATCCTGCACAAGCACCCTTCCCTCCCCAAGCACCCCAAATCAGGAGAAAACAAGATAGAAACTTTTCCAACCCCAGCACTGATGGAGCAAAGTCACAAAATGAATCTTCAACCTCCCAGCAGGCCTCCAAGCCCCAAATGCCAGCAAAATAACCCTAAAATGTATTAATCTGGAATGCAGCATTTGCAAGGTGGGCTCGGGGTTTCTGAACCTTCTGTGCTAATGGAAGCATCTTCCCTTTGTGCTGCGTATTGAGCCCCTGTGCTGAACAGGAGCCCTGAGGGGGATCATGTACCCCTCAAAGGATGCAGGCAGGATGGAGGGAGTCCCCGGAACACCCCGCTCCCATCCAGGCACCCCCCAAAGCGGAGGGGTTCCATCCTCACGAGAGCAGAGGATGCCATGACAGGCACAAGGGGAGGAGGAGGAGGAGGAGGGACAGCGAGCATCGAAGGCTGGCTCCGGGCGCAGGCAGGCGGCAGTGTTGGATGTCAGGCACGGAGTTACTGGAGCCATTGAGCCAGAAAAGCTCTCGGCATTAATGACTTCCGACCGGAGGAAGCCGAGGGCTGGGGTTTATCGGCGGCGCAAGGCTGGCGGGGGCAGCGAGCCCCACTCATGACATGAGCCAAAGGAGCCCGGCTCATCCGAGGGATTGCATTCCCAGCATTGGAACAGACGGGTTCCAAAGGGGTACAGGCTCATCCGGCTGTGGGAAGTTGCTAAGGAACAGCCCAGACCCCCGGCACATCGCAGCCAGGAGCTCCCTAACTTGTATCAGAGTCTGGGCAAGCACCAGCCAGGAGCAACCTGAAAGAGAATCTCCATAGCCTGGCTCTCAGCCCTCCCTTTGCCAGTGGGATCAGTCCCCACTTCTCTGCAGTAGTGGGGGACAGGGGACCGGGTAAAGTGGGGCACCAAGGAGACAGAGCATCCAACAACCCCTCCCAGCCAGTGCCTGGCAGGAGCCATTCCTGGGAGCTGCACCGATGGGGCACCTTTATCTTCATGGCTCCATCTCCAGCAGCCTCTGCTTTGACAAAACAAAATCAGCTCTTTTATGGACCAGATTTCCGACCATTTCCCCTCTGTTGAAGTGGGATGGGAAAATAAAGGGATCTATACAGAAACCACCTTCAGCCTTAACACAACACACACATCATGTGTATGTATATGTATATATATATATCCTATCCATAAGCGAAGATGAAGAATGGATCCCCAGCTTTGCCAGGGAGTCCCCCACCTGCCCAAAAGCTGGGCTACAGATGCAAACCCAAACCAACAGCAGAGATCCTCCCTCCCCAGCATGGCACAGGGATGCCAGGCACATTCCCGCTGCCCTCAGACCAACACCAGAGCCAACACCACAGCTGGAGATGGGAAAGACACCCTGAGATGATGGGAAGGATGCCCCGAGGGGCTCAGTGGCAGCGGCAAGAGGATGCGCTGTGTGATTCAGTGTCTCCTTCCTCAGCATCCAACCCACCACGCTGCACGCAATCCCACTTCCAGTATCCAATTCAAGGGATGTCGGGTTGTTTGCAAGGAGGGAGCTCCGCAAAAACAAGTGCTGGTTTGGCAGCCATGAATTCCAGCTTTCTCCAGGAACAAAACAACATCCCGAGCTTACCAGTGCCGACACTCAACAGCAGGCGAGCGTTACCCAGCTGAGCACCAACACCAGCTCCACTGGCTCCCACCATCGTTTGTGTCCCCATCCCATATGGATTCTGAGAGGTGTGGAGCCGAGCACAGGGTCTGGCTCGGGGGTGGCAGCAGGAAGCAGGGGTGACACGGCCCGCGGCCGGGCGCTTTGAACAATGCTGCTCTATGGAGCGCTGGCGTCATCCACGTCCCCGCTGCGCCAGGGCAGGGTGGTGACAAAGCCACTGCTATGGAACATGGGGCTCTTCAAACCCACCCTCCTCCTTCAGCACCGGGGGAGGAATAACTCCTGTAACATGGCAGATGGGCTAAACCCCCCGAGGAACACCCGCTTGGTCCCTCTGGAATAGGCTGGGAACTGCGGAGATCCTACAGAGCAGGACACAACCCAAGGCTGGCAGGGAGAGGAGAGTGGTGAATTCACCCCAGGCTTGCTGTTGGTAATGGGGGAGAATGGAGCAAGCAGAGGAAATCCCCATGATCCCAAGGACGATAAGAAGGTGGCAGGAAGGGGATGGCCCATCCCCAGCCAGCACTTACCCATGACAAGAAAAAAACTGACACTATTTTAGCTTCCAAGACAGAGGCCAGCACCAGGGGCAGCCTTCCCCCACCCCAGCCTGATGATCCAGACCTGGAGCCCTTATTGCAAATACCCCTTCATCTTCTCCATCCACTATTCCTACACAAACCAAACACTCCGGACACCAGCTCTCAATGCAAACCAAACCAAACCGATCCTCCCTGCCAGAGCAGGGGCTTCCAGAGCCATGTCTGCTGGAAGCTTTGCCCTCTCTGCAATGCAGAACACAAATCAAGGGCACCCCCAGGGACACGGGGCACAAACACCCCCACCTCCTGCAGATTCGATTACCCTGGAGGTAGGCTCTGGGAGCGGTGATGATAAGAGGGAGGTGTGGTGGAGGAGAAAGCCTGGGAGTGCTGCGTTTCCCAAGCATGGGCTGCAGGATGGACTCATCCAGCTCTGGCTGAGCGGGGCAATGGGGGGTTTGGGGAACCCCCCCTATGGACAAGATGGATGTTTTAAAGAGAAAAGCAACCAACCAAACCCAAAAGCGACCACCCGGTCCCTTTCCCCTTTGCACGGCAGCCTCAAGGTGGCTGATGCGACCACCTGAGGGGAGCCTGGCTTCGGGGAAGCCTCCGCATCCCGGTCCAGCGGGCTCGGGGTGCGGGTGCAGAGCCCAGAGTGGGCACCGCTGGTGATGGGGGCACACAGAGGAGGGGGGGGAGCCGGGGGCTGCCGTCTCCATCCCATGCTCCCCGCTTGGCTCCGTGGAGCCGAGCAACATCCTCCCGCGGTGACGCAAGGGCCGGCGGAGGAAGCCGGGACGTCACGGGAGGCCTGGGGCGTGGGAAGCGCGTGCACACGCAGCCCCGCGCCAGGCTGCCCCCCGGCCCCACCGGCACCCACCGGCGGGGGGGGGCTCCCCGCTACCGGGGGTGCGGGACCCCAGCGCCCTGCGTGCCCCGGCAAGGGCCCTGCGCAGGCCTTTGGGTGTGAGGGGAGCCCTGAGCGACTGGGGGTGCTGTGCGGGTGCGGGGATGTCCGGAGAGGGGTGGGGGCTTTGTAGATGGGGTTTTCCTTAGGGAGAACCGCCCCACCGGGAAAAAAACACCGGGCACGGGAGCAGCGCACGGGGTCCTGACCGGCCCGAGCCCCAGCCCCAGCCCGGCGGGGACCTACCTGCTCCTCCTCGGCGCTGAGCTCCGCGGCCATGCTGCGCGGCCCCGCTGTGCCCCGGGCCGGGCCGTGCCGAGCAGAGCCGGGCTAAGCGGCGGGCGCCCCGGCGGAGCCCATCCCCGGGGACCGGCGGCGCTGCTGGCACCGGCCCCTCCCGGCCACCGCAGGCTGGGCGAGGGCGGCTCCGCCCCGGGGTCCCCACCGAAAGTGCCCCAAGATCCGAGCTGAGCCCCGAGGCACCGGTAACAAACGGCGCTGTCCGCGGCCCCCCGGGAAGTTCCGCTGGCCCCAGGGAAGCGCCGCTCGGCTGGGCCGGGCCGGGCTCAGCTCCCGCTCCGCTCTGCCCCGGTGGGGGCGGCGGCAGGAAGCGCCCACAGCCCCCTCCTCTCCTCCTCTTCCTCCTCCTCCTCCCTCAGCCCGGCCCCGGCGGGAGGAGGCGGGGGCCCGGAAGCCGTTCCCGGCGGGGAGCTGGGGGCCGGCACCTCCGACATGGCCCTGCCCGGGCTCGGTTCGGCTCTGCCCGGGGTGGGGGGGGCACCGCGTTCCCCGGCACCCCCAGCGTCAGCTGCAGCCGCTAAGATGGTGGCGGGTGGCTCCGGCAGCCATCCTCCGCAGCCCGTGGAGCGGCGGCTCTGCCCTCCGCGGGGCCCCACGGCCATCCCTTCAGCCCTGGGTGCGCGCTGTTCTGTGTGAGCGTGACCCCGGGCCGGGGCTCCGGCCCCCCGGGGCGCCCACAGCCTCGCCTCTCCCGCCTGCCCTTCCCGGCAGCAGCGTCCTCCCTTGCCAGCGCTGGATGCTCGCAGCGCTCCCCCGGCGCAGGACGGGCCGCGGCCGGGATTTCCAGCTGTTTCCTCACTCTTCCCTCCCCTGCGATCCCGAAACTGCGCTCCCCGGCTGGGCACAGATGCCGGGGTGGGGAGTGCTGAGGGTCTGCGGGGAAGGAGCAGGGTCCTGCGCCCCACCAAAGCCCAGGCCCTGGGATCAGGGGGTGTTGTTCACCCGAGGAGGACTGTGGTGGCAACACAGCCGCAGTTAAAGCCCTCGGGGGGGTTGACCCCACCTCTGTTCCTGCTGAAGCTGCTGCCCCTTCCCGTTGGGAGCCGGGCAGGGAGCAGCTGGGAGCGGGATCGCACCCAGCACATAGAACAGTCACAGCAACAACCGGCGCCGGGCCCGGTGACTTCCGTTTAACACCCTCTCTCCAAACACAGCCTGGCGTTTCCAACAGGAATTATAAGGCAAATATTTATTTCTCCAGCCCCAGCTCCTGCTTTTAAAAGGGAAACTATGCAGCATCATCTGGAGCCGGCGGGAAGCTCCGGTTGCTTCGCTCTTGCTCCCCTCCATCCATCAGGGCATGCAGCAGAAGGCAGCCCCCCCTCTTCAGCTGGGTTCTCTCCCCTTCCCACTCCATTCCGGAGGTTGCAGGACCTTGAACAGTTGCTGCAGGGCAGCGGTAACCGGAGCTGCAGCTTTCTCTTGCCCTGAGGGATGCGCAGAGCTGACATCCAGATGCCCACCTCCGGCTTTAATTGCCTGAATGGAAGGAAAACTCTGCTGCCAGGAGGCTGGATGCGGGCTCCCGGCATCCAGGGCTCTCCCTGCCAGCCAAAGGATGGGGGGAACCAGCAGCCTGGGGAGGACAAGGCAGCCCAGATGTTTGTCCTCCCAGGCCAGCGGCTTTATTAAATCACACTAAACCTTCATCAAATAAGCAGCCGTTCAGAGCCTGCAGCACGCTCGGCCGCATCCGCACGCTGCAGAGCTGAGGGGCTGCTTCCTCCCCTCCGGAGCAGGGGGAGTGAGGCCAGTTCCTGCTGCCCGCTGGTCTAATCAATAGCGGCTGCACGGTCAGCGCGCAGGCAGCCCACACGCTTGGCACGGGAACAAGCCTTTTTCTGGGAAAGCCAGGGGTGGGAGGGCAGGATACAAGTGCCCCCGCTATCTGCAGGCAGCCAGCCCCACGCGCCCTATCTCTGCCTGGATGCAGGCCCTCCTCCGGGGCAGTTTCATGGATGAGAGGGCTGTGTTTAGCTTGGTGTTTCACTCCATAGCAAGAGGGTTTGCAGCTCCCTCTGAAAAACAACCTGTGGATATGGAGGACGATTTTTTCCTCCCTGCTAAAACTAGGGAGAGGCAGCAGCTGGTGCTCGCAAAGTGGGCTTGGCCTGAGCCAAGAGGGACGGTGGAGAATGGAACCCACAGGAGCATTTCCTCTGCTCCAGTGAGTGCTGTGAGCAGTTTCTCAGCCCTATTTGGAGGCACAGCACGCAGCCACCCTTAGGTAGCAGGAAGACGCTCAAGAATTTGTCTTTCTGAGAAACCTTTTATTTGGCACCATCAATGCTGGCGTTTTTCAGAGCAAAACCATTCCTTCCTCCCCCTACTGAGGAAAGCCTCGAGGACAGGCTCCTGTCATGCTTATGCTGCACAAAGCTGTGCCTGGAGGCAGGGGATACAAGGGAATTGGGGTTTTCTCTGTGAGGTGGGGTGTGGAAAGCCCAGCCTTTGGATTTACAGCAGCCTGTTGTAAACTTTGGGTTCCCAGAAGGGGACTGACCACAACACTTGCATTGAGAAGGGCTGGGGAAAGAGCCGGATCAAAGGCTGATTTCCGGGGCTGGGGAGGTGGAGCTGCTACAAGCAGCAGCTGCACCTCGGAGGTCTGAGCACTGTTCCTATGCTGGAGCTTTGCCAGGGACTTTAACAGCAGCAGGGTCAGGAGCTGAAGCGGGAGCCCTGCAGCGTGGGGATGGATCGTTTCATTTCCTGACGCACGACTGCCTTAGCAAAGAACCGGGCAGTCCCGTTGAGGCTTCACAAAAGCCCTGGCAAAAAAGAAAACTAACAAAAACCCAACATCATCATAACCCAGAGGCACTTGCAGCAGACATTCTGCCTTCGTGCCCTTTAAACGCATCCTATCTTGATTACCTTTGCCCCCCTCTCAGGGAGCGTGAGGGACAGTGAGAAGCAGGGAACCTTTTCCTTTCTCTTACCCAACCTCTCTGTCCCAGCAGCCTAATTCTCCATGTGGCTCCCTGCTCTATCCCAGCCCTCGGGAGAGTTTCCTGGCTGAGGGGTAGACAAATGTTCCAGCTCGTAGTGTCCATTCGTGGCCGCTGCGCTGCTCGGGTCCCCCTTTGCTGCTGCCAGCTTTTTGCTCTTCTTGCTCTCAATGATCTGCTGAAGCTGCCGCGCAGCGTAGTCTGGTTTGGCAGTGAGCACGGTGGCGGGCACGGCCAGCCCCAGGATTTCAGGTACCATGTAGGGCCGGAGCCAGCCCACCAGCGGGGTGCTGCCGGGGGTGTAGTGGGTTTGCTTGTGGTAGAAGAGGAGCCCGTCAACCTGTATAAAGAGACAGGGAGTGAATGAACAGAGCTGGAGGCTCTGCAGGTGGATGCCAGGCTGCCAGACGACGGCCCCAAGCTCCATTCACCGGCCAAACCTCCCAGCTGGATCGTTTTTCCTCGAGCAGTGCAATAAAGAGGGGAAGGGAAAGGAGAAACCTGCGGGATCAGAGGATTTCATGGCTTGACTTCCTCCAAGCCTGCAGCATAACCAGCGCTTTCCTCTGGCTGCTGGGAGGCCATCCTGCAGGAAAGCCATGGGGTTTCTGAATAAGGCAATGCACAGAGAGGCCACTTTACTGGATTAAGGGTATTTTAAATAATACATTTGGAGAGTAATTAGTCAGAGCTGGTGACGCCGAGGAGCGTAACTGCTGCCTCCTCCAGCTGCCTTAGGCACAATGAATTCCTAATGCATCCCAAGAGGGAACTTCTCCAGCAATCAATGACAGTTAAGGGCACTCAGGACTTTTGAAGGTTTAGGCCCTAACTCTTGTGCTGCTATTTCCTCACTCTGCAACCCTGCAGCTGGCTGAGCTTACCCCACTCTGCTCAGGGATCTGCATTTCCCCTCTTCCTGTGCTTCCCAGGGGTGTGCTCGGTGAGGCTGGATCCTGCCGTCAGGCTGACTAAGGCTGGAGGTGCTGCTCCTCTTAGCTCTTAAAAGGCCATTTGGCCATAACTGAGAGTGGTTGAGTGGGCAGAAGAGACGTGAAAAAGAGCCCACCTCAGGCTGAATTGCTCCCAGGCCCTTCCCCAAGCAATAACTCCTGGAATATACACGTAAAATACAAGGCGTTTCCCTCCCCTGCCTCCCGGGAAGACTTGGGAAGAGCCCCAGTCTGTGGCACCACGCCTGCACATCCAGCCCATTCCTGTGGGTGCAGGCACTTGATGAGCAACGGGGATTCTCCAGCACCCACAGGAATGTTTTGGTAAAGTTCAGAGCCTGGAAAGGCTTTTGCCTTCCCGACAGCTCCAAAGATCTCCCCCAAGTGGAAGAATTCCAAGCAGCTCAGCCTGGTGGAATTAGGATGTTCTTCCTCTCCCTGACTTCTCTTCAGTTCCTCCCTATTCCTTCCCGTTTGTTGGATGCATTGGCTGGGTCCCTCCCGTGAGTCACTGCACTGACACCAGCCACAGCAGAGTAAGGGCTGACACATCCCTGAACCTCAAAGTCCTCAGGTTTGCCTCTGAGACCTGGCTGAGGAGCTGCCCTGGCAGAGTTGCACCCTTCAAGGCTGCTGCAAATGGTGCTTTGCAGAGTTTAGGTGCTCCACAGGGCTCCCCCCTGCCTTCTTTTACTCCTCAGATGTGCGAGGAGCACAACAGCTCCTCAGATCCACTCCAAAACCCACTGCAAACCCAGTGCTGGGCACCTGAGCCAAAGTCCATTGGATTCAGTGGAAGATACTTCTGCTGAATACACCAGCTCTGCTCCTAACTGGAGGTTACAGATTAACCCTGAAGACCCGGATCTGAAAGCACTGACCCCCTCTGTCACCACCACATGCACTAGAGCCTTGTGAGGATCCCAAATGCTGGGGCCAGGCATAAGACCTCTGTTATGCTGTACTATCTATAGCAAGGCTGCATTCTGTCCTCTGCAAAGTTTACTGCGTTGTGTGCTGGGGGTGGAAGCTATTTACAGGGATTTCTTGGGCTCCCTCTTGTGGGCCACCATGAAGGGATCCACGGTTCTCTTCATTCCTGGAAGGGGCATCATGGGGTTTTTGGGTGTTACCATCTGATTTGAGCCAAACTGCACTTATTGGGGTCGCATGTATTGGCCTGAGAGAACCTGGGAGGGAAATCACAGCTGAATCACAAAGGAGACTGCTCAACTCCACCTCCCTCCCTATGCCTTTTGCAATGGTCTCCTTCACAGGCTGCAAGCTCTCTGCTCTGACCACAGTGGGGCAATTCTCCCCAGCCTTTCCTCCCGGGAGCAGATGCCTGAGGAAGGAATGAAGCTTTCTGCAGTAAATACAGGAATGGCTGTTTCTACAGAGGCACTCAAAGCATTTGGCATTGAGTGAGTCAGCTATAGGAAACCTGGGATGGGACTTTCCACCCCCCTCTAGTGACTATCCTGGCTTTGACATGCAGAAGGCCAAATCAGTCCTCACGTGGCTTTCGGTTTAGTGGACAAGTAACCTCTGTAGAGGCTGTTCCTGATCCTAGGGCTAAACCAGGCACTCTGCAGGAACTGCTGCAGCCACTGGAGGAGCTTCTGGCTCCCAGATGTTTGTCACTGACACTGCTGGAATGCCATTGCCTCCATCCTCTTCCGCTGCAGTGCCAGGTCAGGCCGGCTGGTTTAAATCAGACCGAGCTGCTTTCACGAGAACCTCTCTTGCTGCTCACAAACATGGGTGGCACGTGGGTTTGCCTGTCCTGCTCTTCTCCCACAGGTCAGCAGAACAGCACACCAGCACCTATTCCTAAAGCTGAAGCAGCAAAGGCAGGTGCCCAGTTCAGCTGCTCTTCCTGGGAGAATGGCTCCTGAGGAGAGCCAAGAGCTGCAAGAGCCAAAGGCAGGAGGCTGCCAGCTCTGTCCTAAAGCAAAGAGCAGAGCTTGTGCTATCCCATCCACAAGATCCTATGGTAGTAAGAGCAGGACAGACTCACCTGAACCCCTCCCACCCATGTCTGTTGCAGTTACCTGTCCCCAGCCCCAGTACGTTTCACGTGCCCATTGCTAACACCCAAACCCCTCAAAAACCATCAGGAGCTTCCCAGCATCCTTCCCCTTCCTCCCCACAAGACACAAGATAGCTGAGTGCCTCACACACAGACAGATGGAAGTAGCTACACTAAGAAAACACAGAGCCCGTGGCTGAGGGCAGAGAAAGACACCACTCTGCCCACCCCGCAGACCCCTGGAGAAACACCACTGCATAAGGCAGCACATGGCAGAGATCCTCATGCCTGTACCCACGTTAGCTCACCCAGGGCAGCAGGCAGGACCAGCTCTGGCCCTGGAAAGGTCGGCTGTCCATCACACTGCTGCATGAATGTGAGCTGTGCTGCTTCTGGAGGCAGTCTGCATGTCTGCACCTACCCTGCCTTCCCCAAAGGCTCTGCCAGGTTGTCAATAGCAGCAAACTAAGGCAGCCCAAAGAGAGGGAGTGCTAATGCACACGGTTTAACTCTTGTAATTAGTTTGGTTGGATACAGCCTGTACCTGGTGAGAGGGCAAGAGATCAGCCACGTGCATGAAAGGCATCCATCCCCTACAGAGGGAAACAGCAGCACAGCTCAGAGCTCCTGAACAAAGGGGACGTGCCTCTCCAAGCACTGGCAGTGGGGTGACTCTAAGGCTGAGGTCCAGCCCCCCACCATGTTCTCACCTCGAAGGGGAAGTCCATAGCCAGCACCTTACACAGGCTGTCCGCGGAGCAGGAGAAGTTCTGCAGGCCCACAAATTTGAACTGAAAGAGTAAAAGAGGGTTAAAAGAGAGACAACTGCAAGGCCTAAAGCAGAACAGGTCACTGAATCCAGCACCAATGTGGAGGCAGATAGGGAGGAAGGATTTGCTCTAGTGTGAGAGGGAGAGAGTGAAGGGAAGTAACTGGAGAGGAGACCTCAAGCAGGGACCATGTCATTACACTCTGGCTTTCCTCCCACAGGGTATCAGAGGCCTAACAGCATAAGTAAGCTCGAAAAAGGATCAGACCAGCTCCTGAAAGGCAGGTCCACTGGTGACCATTAACTCCATGATCTAGGTGTAACCACTGGCTGATGAAGTCGGAGGGAAACATGATGGGTATCTCCAATACCTTACTCTTCCCTCAGCAACTGATCTTTGTGACTACTAGGGGTTATTGGGACAGACAGACCTCTTGATGGGATTCAGAACAGCAAACCCCAGATCTAGAGGCAAAACAGGACCAAGCAGTGCTTTGGTGCCAAGCATAGCCCACTGGACACACTGGGAGTGCTTGAACACCTACAAAAATCACCCTTGCCACCAGAGAGCATGGGGTGGAATTGCTGTTGGCAGTAACCCCCACCATCTCTCCATCAGTGCTGGATAAAGCTTGTACCTGGCTGCAATTTCACAAGCCTCATTCCCAAAACAGAAGGTGACCTTTAAAAGAAGACCCACAATGCCCAGAGAGCATGAAATCTACAGTGCCCAGAATGATTTATTTCAGGTATTTTACCATCCCAGTTCCATGACTCCCTCTCGTGGGAGATGAGATGTGGATGGCAGAGCCTCAGTGCACAGCTCCCACATGCTCCCCACACCTTTTTTTCCAAGCATTTTAAGACTGCAGGAAGGACTTCTCAGGAGAGCTGACCCTGAGATGCTCTTCTAACCGAAATAGAAAATGATGACCTCTGGGCAGGATGCAAAGCAGACAGACGTCTGCTCCAAGCTGCTGGCTCAGCCAAGCAACTCTTTCCACCCAGGAAATGAAAGCTGAAACAACCCCCCTTCATTAGGTAGCTGGTCTTGTGGATATTCCCATCGGAGTCAGAACAGGATGTTCTCCACATACAGATACTACTGCTGCTGGCACAGGATGGTATCTGTATGTGCCCAGCCCTCAGGAGCTGCTCTGCTTCGCTGTGGCTGAGCACGCACAGGAGCTGCAGAGCCACCAGGTCCCATTTTGCAAACCATATCCCATAAACCAGGCTGCCAGATCTCTTCTGTCTGTCCTCAAAAATCCCTTTCCAAGCTGCTGTGGGCTCTAGGTCTGATGTCCATATTTAAGTCTTCAACAGAAGACTTTATTCTCACTCAGGAGGGACTCCAGGTGACAATCTAGCATCCAAACTACACCTTTGGCAGTGAGCTTAAACAGGAGGGAAGGTTAAAGCTTTACAAGCCTTTCCCCTTGCCTTGTGAGCCCACAAGACTATGCAAGAATAAATCCCATCCCAGCCAGGCTGCCGACCAGCACTGCCCCTGTAGAAACCACACTGGTTTTCCATTGCATTTCAAGGGAAAGCTAAAAGCAGCATGGAAGTTAGCTGATACCCTGCTTTCTGATCTCCCTCAGCACTTTGGCTGAGGAACATAAAACCACACTCATTTACAATATTCAGTGGTTCTATTTACATCCTGAACGTGGCATCCCATTTCATCAGAAGTACACTTTGAAGCCTGATCTGTAAGGGGTGAACAAAACCAGCTTCCGCTTGTGAAAGAAAGCACTGAAGCCTGCTGAACAGGAGAGCTTACCCCCCCCGTCCGCCTCCCCTGAGTACAAAAGAACTTACAGGATTAATCCTGCTTTTCTCTCCCAGCCCTTCCTCCTCTTGGATCTTTGAGGAAAGCCAGAAAAATCTGAAGTCAGTCTGTGAAAGGAAGCAGACATAATGACTATCCACTACACATCACCAATGAGCCCCTGCCGAGCATCTCCATCCCTTTGCACAGACTCAGCTTCACTGCAGAACCAGCCAGCACCCCAAATCTGCTATGTCCCCCAGTACCCACAAAAGAGGCACCCACTATTCCAGTAGCCAGCACAACCTGTAAAGATGATGGTGGTGCTTAGATAAAATATTCATCCTATGGCGTAGTGGGCAGTGCTCAGCACTGGCTGCAAAGCAGCTCATGGAACAGGGAACAAAAAGGAGGGCAGGGCAGAGGAGGGGGATTCAGTACCTGGCAGTCATAAACAGGGTGTCCTCTCCAGCACATCACGTCAAGGATATAGTAAGTCTGCTTTGCCTCGCTGTAGATGCAGTCCAAGATGCAGTACACTGCACGTACAAACGCAGGGAGGTCCAGACATGCTCCAGGGACTGCCCAACCCAACAGGCAAATGCCAGAGCAAATAGCTGCTGCATTAAGCCTACCCTGATGTAAGGCTGTGAGGTGCAGAGGGATCCCCTTCTGCTAACACACGCTGTGACCACAAAAAGCCTTTTTACTTGAGGAATCCAACAAGGCTACAGAGGCAGCAGCCAGGGGCACAGCAAGCAAAGGCGCGTTCCAGGCAAATGGCATTTATCAAAGAGTAACCTCTCCTCAGGGCAAGCAAGAAGCTACAAAAGGTATTAAATAAACCACACTACACACAGCTCTCTTTGGGAAGACAGAGAGGATGTTGAGGTTTAAGAGTAGCAGTAAACCAGGCAGCTAATTAGAAGCTGTTCTTATCTAGCATAAAGGTATTGGATACTGCCCACGCTTAGTTATCCCCAGAGGTACAGGAAGAGGCCTGAAGCCGTAAGGAGCACACAAAGGCACAGCTCAGGGAAGCTGGAGCAGCAGCACTGAGCCTGCCACGCACACACTCACAGGGAGAGGCAGGGAACTCTCTCTATCCCAAATGCCTCCTCACACCGTTACCTTTCTCGCCCATGGAATTGTGCCGGTTCCCCCCTGGCAGCAGGGATGGGAACCTGTTGACACAGAAGCCGCTCTTGGTGTAAGCTGCTGTCGAGCCCTGTGAGGAAGTAGGAGAGGAGAAAGATTAAGTCAAGCCAGACACACAGGCCAGTCATGTTGGCTAGGAAACAGGTGCAGGTGCTTTACCAGCATCACCATGGCTGCTGCTTACCCTGGATGCCACAACCAGCGCCCTTTTCCCAACGGGACACACGACTACAACCCACTCCTGCTCCAGATCCACAGGGACATCCACCAACCACTCTGACAGCATCAGCTGCGGAGAAATCCAGGAGCAAACAACAGTGAGTAACAACTGTCCTGAAGCTGTGGAAAACGCACAGCTCAAGGAGAAAGGAACAAGATTTCGACTTGGCTTCAGCAGCTACACTGAGTGTGCCAGAGGCAATTTGTGCTGCTCATCGCCCTGTTAGGAGGCTGACTCCTTCCCTCCCTCTAACCAACCTGCATGACAGACTCCCCCCAAGCTTTCCCCTTGCTCCCCAGCTGCTCACAAAGCTTCAGACTACAACAGTGTCCTTGCTTGGGCACACCTTATCTTGGTCCCCACTCCAGCTTCCCTCCATCACTTGATTTACTTTTAAATACATGGTAGAGCTTAGAGACTCCTGAACATGAGGAGTAAAGCGCCCACACAAGGTGAGCTCTTCAGGGATGGCCTGGCTATGGTTACCTGGGACACTGTCAGACTTTTAGGACTAATATGGCACCCAGCCTGATAAAACCCACCCGTGGAGGTTTCCCTTCCCAGTGTCCCAGACATGGCGAGAGACAGAACTCTTGAACCAAGTGATGCATAACAAACTTGGGCTGGAAAATCTCCCTAAGCACACAGGCAGCCCACCCCCGTCCATCCTCCACTTAAACGCTGCACGTCTCAGAGACAGAGCTGAGGTGCAGCTCCTTTCCGAGCACCACACAGGCAGGACACATCCTGCCCAGCCCCAGCGCAGCCACCCCAGTGGCTGCTGACCTCCCTGCCTGGCCCTGAGCAGCTCCTCACCTGGTTGGCATAGCGCTTGGGCAGCCTCTTGCCAGCATCCACGTCCATCTCCTCTTCCTCCGCATCCTCCCCCTCCTCGCCCTCGCTCTCCACCCCTGCCCAGTCATCCTCCGCCAGCCTCCTCGCATGGTTCACGTAGTCCAGCCGCCTCCTGACGGGGCAGAAACAGCTCGGGTTGTCCCCTGCGGGACGCACCGCGGCCCGGGCCGCGTCCCCAGCGCCCGGCGGGAACAGGGCCGAAGGGGAAGGGGAAGCGGACACCACTCACTGCCGCTGCAGGCGCAGGAGCCGCTGCCGGCGCTCCGCCTGCCCCGGGCCGCCGCGGGGCTTGTAGGCGGCCAGGCGCGGGTGCGGGCCCGCGGGGCTGTTGGGCGCTGCCAGGGACACGCCGGCCGCCAGCGCCGCGCTCAGCTCCTCCATGGCAACGCCCGCCCTGACGCGCTTCCGCCCGGCGCGGCCTGCAGCGCCCTCCTGCGGCGTGGAGGCTCCGTGCCCCGCTCTCCCCGGTTAACGGCAGCCCCCCCCCCCCGCCGCTCCGTGACTCGGTGCTCCCGGGGCGGGCAGCGGCAGCGGGCGGTGTCGCCAGCCGGGCCCTGGTGCGAGCGGGAGCCGCGTCCCCCGGGCCGGCTGCCTGCAGAGGGCAGCGTGCGCCCTGCCGCGGCTCCCGGGCTGCGCACCGGGCAGCGTCACGGGAGGCTGGCGGACAGCCCCGCCGCCGGCACCGATACCGGCTCCGCCACCAGCAGCGGCACCAACACCGGCACCGGCAGCCCCGGGCAGCAGCCGCGGCAGCGCGCAGCGGCCACACACACCGGAACCGGACGCCGGTACCGAGAGTGGCACCGGAGCCCCGAGCGGTAGGAGCGAGTGGCGGTGCCCCCCCGGCGCCCTGAACCGGCCATGCGGTGAGGGCGTCCCGCCGGGCCCGCGGAGGGGCGGGAGGCGCGGCCGGGACGGGATCCCTCCTCCCTCAGCTCCGCCGCCGGCGCTGGCAGCCGCCGGGCGCTCCCGGTACCGGCCCCGGCGCGGGCCTGCGGGGAGCCCGTGCCCTCGGTCCTGCGGGAGACTGGCGGATTCCAGCGGGAAAAGCCCCACAACAACAACCCAGCAACAACCACCCGCGGCCGTCGGGCCGGAAGGGAATTGCAAAATCCCGGGGCCGGGATCACCGGGAGCTTGGGCTGCGTTTGGGGTCGGTTCCCGGCGCTTTCTGGCACCCGCCGACTGCTGTTTTACCCACAGGAGCGCCAGGAAAAGTCGTTTTGGATCGGTTTTCTCGCTGGCAGCAACGTCTTTTCCTCCTGGAAAGTGAAACTGCGGGATCAGCGTCCCAGCGAGCTAAAACTTGAGAGGATATGGCCGAGCTCGGCTCCGGGTCCTGCCGGGGGTTACATCCCGCAGGAGAGACGGGAATGCTGCTCGCTTGACCGAGGAATGGTGTTCTTAACCGGGGCACCGGGATCGGGGGGTCACTTGGACACGCGGACATTGGCGACGCCTCGAAGGGGATTTCTTCTCCAGCTTTTCCTATTTCCCTGAGGAACCGGCCGAGCCCTTTCCCATTCCCACAGCGTGTGGGGGTTTTGGCTGCTGTGTGTGCCCCCGGGCCCGGCCATGGCGTTGAAAGCCAGAGCGCTTTACAACTTCCAGAGCGAAAACAAAGAGGAGATCAGCATCCAGGAGAACGAGGAGCTCGTCATCTTCAGCGAGAACTCCCTGGATGGGTGGTTACAGGGTCAGAACAGCCGCGGGGAGACCGGCCTCTTCCCAGCCTCCTACGTTGAAATCCTCCGCTCCCGGTCGGGCTCCAACTACACGGATTACTCCAGCAGCCCGGCCGGCTCTCCCGGGCATGACTCATCCTTCTACACAGCTCCCTCCAACCCCAGCATCCCCTACCAGGGCAGTTTTGAGGATGATGATGATGATGACTGGGACGACTGGGACGATGCGTGCACGGTGGTGGAGGAGCCCCAGAGCGCGCCGGGCACCAACGGGCACCCCTCGCCCAGCCTGCAGTACCCGCCAGCCTATGGGCACGACCAGCACGCCGGTTACCGTCCCAAGCCGGCACTGGAGCGGCAGGACAGCATGAGCTCCTCCAAGAGAGGCAGCGTGGTGGGGAGGAACCTCAACCGCTTCTCCTGCTTCGTCCGCTCGGGGGTGGAAGCCTTCATCCTAGGGGACGTGCCCCTCATGTCCAAGATCGCCGAGGTGTACTGCATCGAGATGGGCTCCAAAGGTCCCCAGTGGAGGGCCAACCCTCACCCCTTCATCTGCTCCGTGGAGGACCCAACCAAGCAAACCAAGTTCAAGGGCATCAAGAGCTACATCTCCTACAAGCTGACCCCCAGCAACATCAACTCGCCCGTGTACCGGCGGTACAAGCACTTTGACTGGCTCTACAACCGCCTCCTGCACAAGTTCACGGTCATCTCGGTGCCCCACCTGCCCGAGAAGCAGGCCACCGGGCGCTTCGAGGAGGACTTCATCGAGAAGCGCAAGCGGCGGCTCATCCTCTGGATGGACCATATGACCAGCCACCCCGTCCTCTCCCAGTACGAGGGCTTCCAGCACTTCCTCTGCTGCCGCGACGAGAAGCAGTGGAAGCTGGGCAAGCGCCGGGCGGAGAAGGACGAGATGGTGGGCGCCAGCTTCCTCCTCACCATCCAGATCCCCACGGAGCACCAGGACCTGCAGGACGTGGAGGACCGCGTGGATGCCTTCAAGGCCTTCAGCAAGAAGATGGACGACAGCGTCCTGCAGTTGACCAACGTGGCCTCGGAGCTGGTGCGCAAGCACGTGGGGGGCTTCCGGAAGGAATTCCAGAAGCTGGGCAATGCCTTCCAAGCCATCAGCCACTCCTTCCACATGGACCCGCCTTACAGCTTGGACGCCCTCAACAATGCCATCTCCCACACGGGCAAGACGTATGAGACCGTGGGGGAGATGTTCGCTGAGCAGCCCAAGAATGACCTGTTCCTCATGCTGGACACTCTCTCTTTGTACCAAGGGCTCCTCTCCAACTTCCCAGACATCATCCACCTCCAGAAAGGTAAGGGTGACTCCTCCCCTGTTGATGACCTCTTCTGCACGATGGCCCCATGTGAGTGGGGGTCAGGATGCAATGAGGAAATCCTGTGCTGTAGAGTGATGGGAATGGGGTATCAGGATAGGGGTGGGAATGAGGGTGGGGGCCTGTGGCTCTCAAGGAGGCAGCATGGTCCCTGCTGGCTCAGCTCCCTACTTACCCCAGCCTGGGAGAGGCTGCTGGGGCTGTTGGGTCCAGCATAAGGCTTTGTCCCATGTGATGCTGTGGGCTCCTCAAGTGCTGCTGGAGGGGTCAACGCAGGCATTGTTTCCTCCAGGCCCTGAGCAGGAGCTGTTGCCTCCAGGGTGACCTGCCCTGACCTCATGAGCATCCCCATCCACCACCACTTGTTCCTCCTCATTCTCCCTCCCTGGCAGAGGCCCAAGTTTGCTGCTCCAGGGCTGGGACATGGCCTTGGGCCAGGGGGGCTGCACAGGGCTGGTGGGATGTGGATGTGTCCTTTCTTTCCTCCAGCCCTGCTGCAGCCCCCTGGCCACACTGGACCTCCTGGGGACAACCAGGGTCAAACTCAGCAGTAAGTCCCTGCCCCTCCGAGCCCAGGAGCAGGCACCTTGCGTGCTCCCTATGTCTCTTTTGCCCCCTCACCAGTCCCCAGAGTATTTGGGGTACAAGGGAGGAGGAGGGGGGTGAGCCGTGTCTGCTTTGCCCTTTCCATGGGAGCCCGCGGGCAGGGCTGGGTGTCCCTTTGCACGCAGCAGCGGGTGTGCTGGGACTGGGAGCGGGGCCGAAGTCCACGCACTCCTCCCGGATCGTGGGGGCAGGGAGCTCTCCCTGGGGTGAAGCCAGGGCATCTGCACGTGTCCGTGCATTGCTCCGCATCCCTGCGGGAGGCAAAGGGGAAGGGGAGGATGCAGGTCCCCTCCTCGCCTGTCCCTCCCCACCTTGATTACACGCCGGTTAAGAGGGGCTGGATCCCATCCGGAAGTAAGGCTGTGTGGGCAGAGCGGAAGGCAGGATTTGGCCTCCAACCTTTGCTTCTTCCTCCTCCTCTTCTCCACTGGGAGCAGGGCTGGCACGGACGGAGCACTGTAACCCCGAGTCTGGTGCACCCAGCGAGGGGCAGGGAGAGGGGAAAGATCTACGGGGCAGATCCTGTTTTCAGGCAAACAGGATCTCTGTTTGCCTGAAACCTCTGTGCTAATGAGGGGGAGGAATGCAGGGCTGGAGCCACGCAGGATTCTTTCGAAACCGAGCTGTAAAAATAAATGGAAGGAGGGGGGAAAAGTGGTGTCAGAGCATCAGCTGCCTCTGGGAGAGGGAGATGCTTTCCCAGCGAGTTCCAGCCGGTACTGCATGCCCTTCCCGCATCCCAGTTCACTGCCTCCCAGCCTGGGGTCTCCCAAAGCTGCTTCTGAACCTCATCCATGGGAGGACATCAAACATCTGTGGGGTGGGCTTAGCCAGGGGGCTTGGCTGTGATAACGCTGCCCCATGTTAGCTTTGTACCCCAAGCCTTGAGTCGCAGCCCTCCGGTAACCCAGACTCCCCAGAATGTGTTAAGTGTGAGGCTGACTGCCTGGGGATGGGGCAGAAACGGAGTTGGGGAGGTTGGAATCCAGAGGGAAAAGACTCCTTGAGGAGAGGGATGGGGATTGATGGGCAAGGGGAGACGGCAGCCTGGGAGCACGCAGGTTCCCTTATTCCTGTGCTGGCTGGGAATGGCAGGGCAGGGGGATCGCAGGGATCCATCAGCCTCTCAGCCCTGTCCTCCGCCCCGCAGGCGCCTTCGCGAAGGTGAAGGAGAGCCAGCGGATGAGCGACGAGGGCCGGATGGACCAGGAGGAGGCGGACGGGATCCGCAAGCGCTGCCGCGTGGTGGGCTTCGCGCTGCAGGCCGAGATGAACCACTTCCACGAGCGGCGCGTGGCCGACTTCAAGAGGATGATGCAGTCCTACCTGAAGCAGCAGATCATCTTCTACCAGCGCGTCAGCCAGCAGCTGGAGAAGACGCTGCGCATGTACGACAACCTCTAACACCTCCCCTTGCTTCCCCACAGCCTCACAGACCTGCTCTGGTTGTGACGGGCTGAGACCCGCCGGGAACTCATCACGCTAGTGACCAAATACCTTTGGGCTTTCTTCCCCCCCCTTCCCGGGTGGGCAGGGAAGGGCTCGCCCACAGGCTGGATGTGCCACCTCTTTCCATGGGGACTCCCACCCCGCCACGGGTCTGGTGGGGACGCAGGGGGTGTCACACGAGAGATGGGTGTGCTGGTACCTCCGGTGATTTTTAGCTTTCCCCAGCCCTCCCTCCTGCAGCAGGGAGGTGGGCGCATCCCAGCCCGCTGGGAAGAAGAAATCCAAGCGGTCGACATTTTGCACACTCCAGGCTTTTCTGATGGAAAGAAAACCAGAAGAAGAAGAAGATCTTTATTTGGAAGAGAATGATTTTTTTTTGTTTGTTTCTTTTTGTCACAAGAGGTTTTCAATATTTTCCATTTTTCGCAAATGTTTCTGCAGCATTTTTACCAATCACTTTTTAAATAGAAGCACAGAGGCCGAGGGCACCTCTTTGTTGTCTGGGAAAAGGGAGAAAAAAACAACAAAAAGGGAAAACAAAACCCAGCCCCAAAGCCTTTTCAATAAAATTGTCAGTAGAAAAAAACCCTCCCACCTCCTTCCCAGAGATGTCTGTGGAAAACCGTGCTGCTCCAGCATCCCGGGGAGCCAGCATCCCACATTCCAGCCAGCTCCCAAAGTGCTGTGGGTAGTGGGGGGCTCCCAGCAGCCCAAAGCACCCACTGAAGGGCAAATCCTGCCCTGTCCGTCGGGATGGGACCCTGGGCAGCGTGCTGCTGCCGACGGGGCTGGCACGGGGGCCTTGTTTGTGAAGGGAAATGGCTGGGATACATCGCAGCGAGGAAAGTTCGGGCCGGTTTGGCCTGGCTCCAGGGTTAAAATTAGCCCCGGCATGCAGGCCAGCGGGGTATTGTTCAAACAACAGCAGCACTGGGAATGCTGCGGGATCTGCTCCCTGCTCCCAGAGCTCGCCTTGGCCCCAGCCGTGGGATGAGCACACCTCCATCCAGGCAGGACGCGTTTCCTCCTGCATCCCGCGGCCAGGGCAGTCCCCTCTGCCCTGCTCTGTCGCATCCCAACCCCAGCCCCATCCTACCCTGGGCCGCATCCTTGGCAGCAGCCCAGCACGGAGGAGGCCGGATTCCGTGCAGGATGGCACGTTCCTTAACCCCACTCTCCGTCTGGAGCACAATGGGCACTGGGCTTGAGCCTGCCGCTGCCATCCTCCAGCACTGTGCCAGCACCCAGCTGCTCCAGCAGCTTATCCTTCACTCCAGTGTCCTGGCAGGGGGTTAGGGGCAGGACAGGGTCCCTGTGGGCTGCATGCACCCCCTCTGGAGGCTGTGCCTCAGTTTTCCCAAGGGTGGACCTGTGCCCTCCGTGGCCCTTCGGACAAAGGTCTCCCTGCCCCACCAGCCACCCCTTGGGTACCCCCATGTCTGGACCATGCTCCCAGGGCTGGCTCAGTGTGGCAAACCCATCAGCTGGGAGAACCCACTTCCCATTAACATTCCTGCCCCACAGGTTTTGGGGTCTGCCTTGGCCAAGTGGGGGGCTTGAGCATCCTGCTGCCCCCCCCCCCTCCAGTGGCATCTGTGAAAGCACCAAGGTTTGGAGGGTGGACCCAGCTCTGAGCATCCCAGTGGCTGCCCCCGCGCTCCTGCTGCTGGGTAGGCACCCCAGGGTGCAGGGTGGTGGCGGGGAGGGGCATGGGGGTGCACACAGAGCTCCCTGAGCCCCAGGAGCTCTGGTTGCTGCCCTTATCCAGGACACAGCCTGGTCCCCGCTGCCCCGCAAGGCACGGAGCCCTGGGGCATGCAGGGCTGAGAGGAAGCGCTGGGAACATGGGGCAGGTCCGCTTCCTCCTCCCGCTTCCCAAGGCTGCTCCTGCGTGGGAAAGCCAAGGCCGAGGCAGGACAGTGGGTGGGGAGATGGCAGCAGCTGATGCATGCCTCCCAGGAGCTCTTGTCTTGCTTATTCCCCTTGGGGCTGTCTCCACCATGGAAGGAAAACCCTCTCCTGGGTGCAGAAGCACCCGGGGGGTCCCATGGGGAAGCTGGGGATGTGCTGGGTACCACCAGCCCCAAGTGCTCCGTAACTGGGGCTCAGACACCAAAGCAGCGCAGTGGCCTGACCTGGCTCCTCCCCACGGCAAAGGCGTGCAGCTCCCGGTGGGATGGCCGGGCAGGATGAGGCCTGCCGGGCACATTGCGCTGCTGGCACACGTCAGCAAGCACGCTGGCTGCCAACGGGGAGCAGAGGCACATCAGCACACCGGGGCTGGCAGCAGCTCCGGGGCTGCACGTGCAAGGGATGGAGCCGTGGGGTGGGATTTCGCTGCCCAAGGTCCCATCCGGGTGCATCCCCAGCGCGCTGGGAGGTGATGAGCTGTGCCTGCAGAGAGGAGCAATCCCAGGCAGCCTGAAGGGAGGGCACTGGCACGGGGCAGAGCGAGACAGCTCCGACTTGGCAGCTCTGACCTGCTAATTGCTGCTCTTCTCATGTGTTTCCGAAGCGTGACCCTGCCTGGGCTGCAGCACCAGCCGCTTCCCTTGGCTGCGATGGGAATGCTCCTCCTGCTCCCAGCCCTGGGAGGTTACGGGGGGATCAGCAGTGCCTGTGCAAGGGGAATGAACTGGGAACCACCTTTAGCTGCAGCTGGGCCTTGCCAGCTCTCCTCATTCCTCTGCTGCTGGAGGCTGCAGCCCTGGTGCTCTGCAAAGGGCTGGTTCCCCCCCTAGCCGGAGCTGGGGCGATGCTCAGGGCAGACCCTGTCCCAGTTCTCTGTGCCAGGATGGATAATGTCCCTCTGAGCCCAGGGAAGGTAGGTCCTGTGCTTTGGGGAGCTGCATCTCTGGGTGTGTTGGGTTTGCAGGAGGGGTGGAGAGCGCAGGCTCTGGATGTGGTTGTCCCTCCGTCACTGTCTGTCTGTCTGGAGTTGTTGGGTGTGGAAATGGAGCTTGGGCTCAATCTGTTTTACATTAAACCAGCTGCAGAGCCATGGCAGGCAGCAGCTGCGTGGGGAATGGGGGAATGCTTCCTGATGCCCGGCTCCTCACCTCTCCGCCCTTTCCTCTGCTTGCCAGCACCCGAGGAGCTCCTCTGGCCCTGCAGGTTAAGCTCAGGTGCTCTGTCTGAGGCTGGCGAGGTGCTGAGCGCTGCTGGGGACAGCACTGTGAGGGTGAGAGCCTGCAGCCTGCTCCTTTCCCCAGGCTCCATCCTGTCCTGCCGGGCTCGCTGCCAGGCTGAGCCTGTTCTGCAGGCTGTGGGCATGGCCTGCCCGCGCCAGGCACGCAGGGAGGGAGGCTCTGAGGTGCTGAGCCCTGTCCCACACAGCAGGTCTGGCTCCCAGGAGGATCCAGCCACCCCGGTCAGGTCCTTCACACACTGGGGGAGGAATGGGTGTCCTCTTAGAGACACCTCCTTATTGCCTGCGATTGCTCTTCCTGGCTCCCGATGGAATCCAGGGTGACTCCCGGGGCTGGTGCAGCTGCCAAAGAGGTTTTGGGGATGGGGAAAGGGAGGCAGGAGCCCCTGGACCATGTTCTGCCTCCCCAGATCAGAGGTGGGCTGCTTGCCTGAGCTGGGGGGCTCCATGGGCTTGCTGTGTGTCCAGCCCCAAGAGCAATGTGGACAATGTCCTGCAGCCTGTGGTAGGGAGGACTTTGGAGGCTGGGGATGTGATGCTAACCTGGATCCCGGTCTCCTGTTCAGGGCTTGGATGTGCTGGGAATAAACTCCCTCCTTTGCTGAACCCCTGCGTTTGCTTGGCTAAAGCTTGTGGGAAGGGTTTCAAAGGCATCTGCCCTGGGTGGCTGCTCAAAGAAACCTGTTTGGCCTATTGTTTGCATTTGAATAGGTGCCTGGAAACTGGTTCATGTCACTGGAGCTGTGACAGAGTCCCCACCACAATGCTGCCCTCGTTAGTAACCCAGGGGAGGAGGCAGATGGGAGATGGCCATGGGGTTATGATCCACTTCTCTCTTTCCATTGCAGCTGTGTGGCCTGGGGAAGCTTTGCCTTGCATTTGGACTTCCCAACAAATCCTGCCCTAGAAACCGCTGGATTCTGGGGCTTATAGAAAGCAAGGGGGAGTTCTGAACTCAGAACAGAACAGCAATGACACTCACTGGCTTCTGCCACACATGAGCCCAGGTAACCTGAGGTGCTTTTATCTCAGGGTGTCTGGAGGTGGCACAGGGACAAGGACACCAGCTACGGAGTCCTCCTCCCTCCTCTGTCTCCTCTGCTTGGTGATGTCCTTGCTTTTGACGTGCCTCTCCCAGCCGTGAGGAGGTGGTGGCAGGGATGGTTTGTCATGTCCCTCCTGTCACACCTCCGTGAGTCACCACAGCCCGCTCCGTCCTTCCTATCTGCGTGTCTTCTGGCTCCTGCCCTGCTTTCTGCCACCCCCTGCTTTCCCTTGGCCTTGCTTTAGCCTGACCCAGTGCCTTCAGAAGCTGCATGTAGATGTATGAGGGGCTTGATGACCCCTCCTCTGCCCTTCCTGCTGCTCCCATGCCTGATGTCCCCATTCCACCCCAACCCTGCGTTTCTCTGCACTCCCAGGCAGGGCACAGCAATGGGGGAAAGGCAGAGGAGGGATGGGGGTGTGGGACACCCCCGTGTGCCCAGCCTGGGGAAACACCAGAAGCTGGAGGTGCAGGAGGTGGGGAGGAGGCCATGGAGATGCTGCGAGGCTGGAGCAGCTCTGCTCTGGAGCCAGGCTGAGAGAGCTGGGCTGGGGCATCCTGGAGAAGGCTCCTAAAGGGGAGACCTGAGAGCAGCTCCAGTGCCTAAAGGGGCTGCAGGAAACCTGGAGAGGGGCTTGGGACAAGGGATGTAGGGACAGGCCAAGGGGAATGGCTTTAACCTGCCCGAGGGGAGACTGAGATGAGCTCTTAGGCAGAAGCTCTTCCCTGTGAGGGTGCTGAGGCGCTGGCACAGGGTGCCCAGAGAAGCTGTGGCTGCCCCATCCCTGGCAGCGTTCAAGGCCAGGTTGGACACAGGGGCTTGGAGCAAGCTGCTCTAGGGGAAGGTGTCCCTGCCCGTGGCAAAGGTTGGAACTGGGTGAGCTTTAAGGTCCCTTCAACCCAAACCAGGCTGTGTTTCCCCCTAAACCTCTGCAAACTTCATAACCAGCCTGGCAGGGAAGAGTGCAGCCCAGCTCCTGTCACCCCCAAAACCTCCTGGATCAGAGCGGTTCTGGCCCAGACTTGGGTGAGGAGGAGGATGAGGATGGGCTGTGCCTCTGTGAGCAGGCAGCTTTGGTGCTTTGCAGTGTGGAGAAGCCAAAGGGCCTGGCCAGGAAACTCTGAAGCTTGTTTGGGCTGTGGTTTGCCTGCTCCATGGGCAGGCAGGAGCCAGCCCGGACCCTCACCCCTTCCCTGGGGGTGTGGTGACGCTCCCACCCCATCCAAACCCCAGATAACCCAAGTGGAGTCACCAGCTTTGCTCTGGGTTTAAACCCTGGAGAGCTGGGGTTTTCCAGGTTACTTGCCTGTCCTCTCCTGACCTCAGGAAATGGATGTTTCCCAGCAGTGGAAATACAACCACAAGCCTTAAAAATAACCTGCTTTGCTTTCAATGCTCCTGACAAAATAGGCCACGTTCCTTTTATTTAATCCCTGGGTGCGAGGAGAAAATCATTGGGAAGGAAAACCCGGCGGATGCTTCCAAGGGGGCCCTCGGTGGCTGCCACCAGCTGCCTGCAGACCTCCATCCCTCACTGCGGGGCACACACTTAGCGAAGGTAATGAAGGTGCTTGTGTGGATGTGATGGGGAAGGCACAGAGCTGTGATCCCAAAGAGGATGCAGGCAATGGCTTTCCCTCTGCTCTGCAGAGGTGGTCCCAAGCTCCCAGCTGTGCTGTGGTCAGCCATGCACTGTCTCCATTTCACAGAGGGGAGAGGGTGTGATTTGCCTCTGAGCAGTAGGAAACACCGTTTCCCCCTTCAGATGGGGTAGGAGATGGGAAGCAGGGAAGGAGGCAGCAGTGCTCGGGCTTGGCACCCATCAGCATGGGCTGCCTCAGGCCAGGAGGGCTTGGAGGTGCTGTGCCATGGGGCTGGGGGACATGGGGCTGCCTGTCTGCACCCTCTGGGTGCCCAGGAGGATGTGTTGCCTTCTCACTAAGCATCCGGCACCATAAATAGAGCCAGGAAAGCTGCTGGTGTGCTCCAAGCAAGCATCCAGTCTCTGCCGCAGCCTGGGAGTGGGGCGGCTGCTGTGGGATGGGTTTTTACCCTGGATAAGAGGGTGCAAGTGTAAAACATCCCCGTGGTCCCTGGGGGGCTTGCTTCAGCTTCCTGTCCGTGTTGTGAGCGCGGGCTGTGCCCTGTGATGAGCTTCCCAGCTGCAGCAGAGCAGGGTGTTATTGTTGGGTCCCATCCTGGGCTCAGCGCTCAGTTTTTCCCTCTGCTCTCCCTCAATTCCTATTGAAGCTTTGAGGACTCCAGGCTGGGGAAAAGTTGAGTAAGAGCCTAGAGCTTGGTCCATTACCTCCAAATGTCTCTCGGCAGCTCGCTGGGCTTAGAACAGGCCTGGCAAGGGACGTTACAGCTTACGAAAAGCATGATGCACCTCGGCAAAGGCAGCCTATGCTGTTTACTTCTTGTGCTGGAGGAGACAGCGGAAAACTGCGCTGGCTCCGGTTCCCTGCTCTCCTCTCCGGTGTCACCCTGCCCAGGTGAGCTCCTGCCATCCCTCCCTGTTGTGCAACCCCCCCTTCCCCTCCCCGGCCTGGGTACAAGCTGCTGTATGAAGCATAGGGCAGGCACGCAGAGGAAGAGCGAGGCAGGGTTTTTTCTTTCCAAGTGGGTGGGGATTCCTAAATTCCCCTGGCATTGGCCACAGAGTTCTTTCCAAGCCCCATTCCAGTGTCAGCCCGCCTAGCCCTGGGGGATTTGGGCAGCTTCATCCCCAGCCTGACTCAGCGTGAGCTGCTCCTCATCCTCCCTCTCACGTCAAGAGCTGCCCATGGAGGAGCCACCACTGGGACCTGCCCGGGTGGCTCGGTGGGGACCGGTGCTCCAGCACTGTGGGGTGGCCCCAGTGAGCACCCAAAGTCAGCGTTCCCCAGGGATGCTCAGGCCTTTTGCCTGTCCTGCCTTGCTTATGCAGAGCCCCACTCCCCTGCCCAAAGCCGCACACAGATTTGGGGCTCCCGGGTGGGCAGCCCCTGTATCCCCAGGGCCCTCCTGCACCCATGGGATGCCAGCTCCCAGGGAGGAGGAGGAGGAGAGCCGGGAGGAGGTGGTGGTTGTATCTGGGAGGGTCTGGACCCGCAAGAGGTCTCGTGCCCCATTCCTGAGCCCTTCACACCCAGTACTGGTTGTTTTTCAGGGGGGGGTTGGAAGTCCGGCAGTACTGGAGGAGCTCGGGGTCTGGGGGTGCCCCCGTGGCCTGGGGCGAGGGACCCGTGCCCTTGCCCTCCAGGGCATTGACAGTCGTTAGGGGGATGCCTTGGTTGGGGTCCGTCCTCCGGAAGGTCTCCTGGTCCGGCACGGCCCCGTTCTTGGCCTTGGAGGATGGGGTGCCCTGGACGTGGTGCTTCCCTGTCTTGTTGCGCTTGTGCAGGTAGAAGAGCAGGGGCAGGATGAGGGCCAGCAGGAGTAAGATGAGGCAGATGGGGATGATGATGCTGAACATGTTGGCCTCGATGAAGCTGAGGAAGGTGCCCCCCTCCACAGGGCTGGGGGTGGTGGTGGAACCAGGGCCCAGCCAGGCAGTGGGGGCCATGCCCAGCTCACTAGCATTGGGACTGCTCTGTGCTGTGCCATGGGGCTGTGCCATGGGGGGCGAGGGTGCCATGGGGGCAGTCAGCAGGGTGACACCGTAGGCTTTTGAGGCGTTGTAGGGTTCAGTGCTGTACCCCAGGGATGCTAATGCAGGTGGCACGCCGGCAGCCACCAGCTCAAACACGAAGCTGTCGCTCTGCAGGGGCTGGTCGGTCTCCCCAGCATCCAGCAGCTCTAGCCCCACCAGCCCTTGCTCCAGCTCGCTCTGGCTGAAGGTCTCAATGGGGGTGCTGGGTTGTCCTGGGTCCCTGGAGACCCTCACCAGGCGGCTGGCATGGGGTGCCCTGCGGACCTTGAACACTGGGATGCTCTTGGTGCGGTTGGCCAGCTCGCTGGCATCCAAGACACTGGTGTCCAGCAGGGCTGTGGTGCCCCTGGGCCACAGGCTGCCTGGCCGAGCCTTCACCAAGGCACGGACGGTCACGTTCACCACGCCGGTCCTGTTTGCTGCCCGGGACATGGCGAGGAACTGGAAGGCATCCTCGGGAGAGCTGAGGTCGATGAAGGTGAACGTCACCTCCCCGCGGTCCAACTGCTTCTGTGAGAAGCCCCGCGATGGCTTTTGGTTGACCTGCACTTGGCCAAACCTTGGCTCCCTGGTGATCCTGTACAGGGCATTGCCTGCCCCCAGCCCTGCGGAGCCCAGGAGGTGATGGTGGGACACAGGGGCCCTGTTCAGGTCCTGGGGCACCTCCAGCAGCACAGGGCTGGGAGCGGTGCTCCCCGCAGGCAGCACCTCGATGTCCAGTGAGGTCAGGGTGGGCGGGTGGTGGCCATCGGAGAGGCTCAGGGCCAAGGAGCCTGGGGCATGGCTCCTGCTGGCCACAAACACCACGTGGCCTGCGTTGACATCCGCTTGTGTGAAGCGGTCGATGGGCTCCTGTGGGTTGCGTGTGTTGGCCACGTGGCCAGCAGGAGGTCTCTGGAGGATGCTGTACACCATGTCCTCTGGGGACCCCCATGGCTCCGCCACATCCAGGTACTCCTGGGACAGTGTCACCACGGAGCCTGGGGGCACCCTCAGCACTTCTTGCTGCTTCACCACTTGCAGCGGCTTGATGCTGCTGGTGGTCACTGTTATATTGAAGGCTTCGGAGATGACCACCCTGTCCTGTGGAGGACGGAGGGACTGCTGCGCCCGGGCCCGGAGCCAAGCCTTGAACCTGAAATGGTCTTCAGAGATGCTGTCCCCACCATGGGCATACGCCAGGTGCCCTGCAGCCAGGTCTGACTGCAGGAAGAATGGTTGAGACCGCTCCAGGGGCACACCGGCCACCAAGAGCTGCCCATGGGCTGGTAGCCCCGTCACTAGGAAGACCACATCGTGTGCAGCTCTCTCCGGGACCAGGATTTGGCTCAGGAGGTTGGAGGCATCCAAGACTGAGGTGCCAATCTCAGCCCGCTGAGCCCTTGGGAGCTGGAGACCTGGGGAGAAAAGGGAAAACACAAAGGTCTGTGAGGCCTGGGAAGAGCCAGGGTCTGCTGGAGGAGAGAGCAGAGCTAAAGGAGAGCAAGTTAGAGCAGAGAAAGGAGGATTGCAAAGAAATTGAGAGGCATGAGAATCACTGGGACTTAGTTTGGAGAGATGATGCAGGAAGGAGTTGTTCAGAGAGCCAGTGAAAGGACGGATGCAGATTTAGATATTGCTTGATGCAAAGCTCATGCTTGTTTTGCCATGGGAAATGACACAGCAGCGTCTACATGCAAACAAGCTGTCCTAAAGTTTGCACAATCCCAGCTGCAGGAGAGCTCATTTGTCCCTAACTTCTCCTTTCCTTCTTTACCTTCGTTTCTCCACAGCTGGGTTGAGCGCTGGGGACACTTTGCCTCGAAGGAGATCAGCACGAGGAGGATGAAGGAATCGGAGATGGTCGTAGGAGCCACCACACGGAAGCGGATGGCATCCTGAGCCAGCCAGAAGGGCTTCTCTGGCATCTCGTGCTGGTAGAAAATCAACCTGCTGTCCACCTAGAAACAAAGAAAAGCCCATGAGCTCTGCTGAAGGGTAAAATCCAGACCCATGTGGAAAACAGTGCATTTGTTTCATCGCTGGTGTGATGGGCACTGTGGCACTGGGGATCGAGGAGCTGGTGATGCTGTGCCAGAGCCAATGTGCGCACCCTGGGCAATCATCTCGGCTCCAGGAAGGAGCACCCAAGCACGGGTTAAGTAAGAAATGGGGATCATCACCAGCACTGGTATGGATGCCACCATCCAGAAGTCACTGTGCCTCCCTGCCAGGATGCTTCTGCCCAACAGCGGGGGAAACTGAGGCTCAGCAGAAGGGCCAGGCAAGCACAGCACCAGGGTGGGCAAACCTGCGTGCTTCTGAGTGATGGTTTAGCAATGAGCCCTTTGCCATGCCCTGTAAAGCCTGTCCCTGTGGGACAAAGCTCAGAGCAGAGGTGAAAGCATTGCACTGTGCTCTCACCTGCAGCAGCAGCCAGCACAGCTAGTCTGCAGCAGGGAGGGAGCTAAGGAAAGGGGATTATAACTCCCTGAGCCTCTCCCAGCACTAAATCCGAGGCTGGTGGCCGTGATAAAACCGATGCTGGGGCGGCAGCTCTTAATCCCTCTTAGCAGCCCTTGGTAGAGCTGGGAAAGCCGTGATGCAGCTGCAGCCCAGCTCTGCCTCCTCCAGGGATCAGGTGCCCTTGGTGGCAATAGGCTGGGCTTGCACCCGTGGGGTGATGCAGGGCTGTGCCTTGGGATGCTGGGGACAGGGAAAGCTCACCTGGGCTTGGGTGAAGTTCCTGATTTCCTCCCCCTGGGCAGTGCTGAGCCTGCCCAGGCGCGGGGCTTGCTCGATGCTGTAGTACAGAGCGGTGGAGCTGGCGGGGCTGTTGCTCACTGCCTGCAGGTTCTGGCTGGTGATGGGCTGCAGGGCACCTGGAAAACATGTCCAGGATGGATTTCAACCCATGGCCTCGCCTCTTGCCTGCAGCCTCTGATATGGGCATCTCCCACAGTGCTCAGGCAGGGGCTGGTGCAAGGCTCTGCCATCCAACCGGGAGGATGGGGAACACTCCTGTACCCACCTGGGCACACGGTGAGGCTCTGCTTCTTGGCCAGGCTGATGAGGGGCTCTCTCTGGGCCCTGATGAGGAAGAAGTGCCCAGGAGACAGGTTCTCGCCATCCCACAGGTCGAAGGCGAATCCCCCATCCAGTTGCCCTGCAGAAAGCATTCACTGGGTATTCTGGGGGGCAGAGAAGGCTGCAGCCCCCATTAACCTGGCGTGGCTTGGATCAGTGTGCTGAGTGATGGGGTTAGCATCCGCCTTGGTGGCACAGCTCCCCTCCAGTGCTGCCACCACCTCCCTCGGGCTGATGCAGGGGGCCAGGGCACCTCAGCCCTGTCCTACCTTGGTGCGTGAAGAGGATGAGGCCGTTGTTAATCTGGGCCTGGGTGAAGCGCCGGACCTCAGCACCGGGCGCCGACCTCAGCACCACCTTCCCATTGGCGGGGGGCTGGATGGAGTAGATCACCTCCTCCGGCGGAGAGTCCTCATCCTCGGTGCTCAGGACATAGGGGCTGATGGCAGCTGTGGCACCTTCCCGCAGCTGGGGGATAGGGAGAGGCTGTAACCCCCTGTGATGCTCCCAGCACTTCTTCCCTCTTCCCCGGCCAGCTCCAGACCCCGTCCCAGCTCAGAGAGCTTCACTGGGTGCCTGAGCACATCCCGGCCCACAGGGATGCCTTGTCTGTGTGCTGGGGGATGCCTCTGTCAGCCTGCACCGCTGCCAGGTTTGCCACCATGGTCCATGCATCTGCAGTGTGTGCAGGAGGGCAATGGGGAGGGCTCCCCCCTGTGTGCCTCAGTTTTCCCAAGCACTGGGAATGGAAGAAGGCACGGTCCTGTGCCTTTGACACATTGCTCCCCATTGCTCTGCAGGGAAAGGGCTTTTAGCGGGGTCACTGAACCCTGAACTCCCTCCCTGGGTACATGATGACCACAGCCCTATCTCTCCCAGGCTGGATGTTTTTCCCAGCTCATGCTCCCAGCAAAGCACCCATCCCGCTGTGCTCTCCCAAGGCTGCAGCGAGGCCACCAGCCGCCCCATCAAACCCTGCAGGAATGACAAGTATGCAGCCGAGCTCAGGGCCACTGTGAAGCTTCCCAGGGCCGCTTCTCCCAGGCCCTGGGGATGCTGCCACCCCAAAGCCCCAGCATCTCCCATCTCCAGCTGGAGGCAGTTTTCCCTGCTCCTAATCCTTTGCTGTACCTCAGCACACCCCAGAGCTGCCTTTCACTCTCAGGATGCCCAGAAAACATGGGCTGCATGGACTGAGCCTTCCTGCAGCGCATGCAGGGCGGGGGGGCAGGATGTGCTGCATCCCGCAGCATCGCACCCCTGGCCTGCATCCCGCAAGCCCACAGGACAACACCCCGGCACTGGCTCTGCTGCTCAGCTGGCTGTGATGAGCTCTTCTCTGCTGCTTTCAGCTGGCCTAATCCAAAGCATTGCTTGAGTGGGTGTGGGTGCCGGCAGTGAAATGAAATCCCTTGGAAGCCCCCATGGGATGGCGGGAGGCAGGCTGGAAAACACAGCTTGGGAGGGATGGGGTGGGGGAAGCACTGCTGGACACACGCGGCAGTGGGAGCTGCTGCTGTGCTGTGTGTGCACCCAAGTTTCAGGCTGCTCCTTCTCCACAGCCAGGTCACTTCAGTGCCCTTTGGAATTGCTACCACAGCCGGGGCTCGGTGCCCAGGAAAACTCCCTGTGGTCAAAGCCTGGAGAGGCGATTGTAGGCGGAGGGACTGGCAGCACCGGGCATCACTGCTCACTGGGACACGGTGGCTCAGAGCCCGCAGCACCGGGGCTGAGCCACCTCGCCATGCTCCCCGTCCTCTGAATTATTAAAGCCTCCTGCGTGGTTCCTGCTCCCATTGTGTTTGCTCAGCCTCTGTGTCGCCTCTGTTCTCCAGGAGAGGCAG
Source organism: Pezoporus occidentalis (assembly GCF_034315485.1). Classification (NCBI taxonomy): domain Eukaryota; kingdom Metazoa; phylum Chordata; class Aves; order Psittaciformes; family Psittacidae; genus Pezoporus; species Pezoporus occidentalis. The sequence goes on from NW_026913415.1 coordinate 1,871,702, forward strand.
CGGAGCAGCGCCCGGAGCGTGCCCGTGTGCGCTGGTGCAGCTCTGGAAGCCTCTCTCTTGATGGCATCCTGCCACCCTTTCTCCTGCTGCAACCCAAGAAGCTGCTTGAGGCCAAGCTGCCTGGTCCCTTCCAAAGGGCTCTGCTTTGGGGTCTGAACCCTGCCTGCTGTCTCCTCATCCCTGCATGGACTCTGCATCCCGGCGCTGGCCGGCACAAGCAGCAGAGGGAAGCTTTGTGCAATCCCTCTCTCCTGGACCCGGCCTGACCTTTAAACGCTGAAGTCATCTCTCGCCACAGCACAAACACAGCAGGGCCGGGCCCCTCCTGAGCCTTGGGTTGCTTTAGCATTGCTCCCGCTGGGAGCAGGGAGCTTTTCCCAGCTCCAGAGCCCCTCCTGCGGGCAGCCGAGATTACCCCTCCCAGGGCCGGGGGGGGGGGATCCCGATGGAAAGGCGCATGGAACAAACTGAGGGTTTATTCTGGGAGCTTTTTCTTTCTCTTCACCCTTTTTATAGCATGGTGGCTGGAAGGGAAGGACGTGCTTCCCTGAGTGCCTTGCAATCACTGGGCTAATAATGGGCTGGCTAAAAATAAGGCAGGGAAGGAGCTTCCTTCTTCTCCTCCTCTCACACAGGGCCAGCTCTGTGTCTAATGGATGGTACAGGGGCCAGAGCCGCTCTGCCGCCTCCCTCCAACCTGCCAGAGCAAGGGAGCCAGCAGAGAGGAGCTTTGTGGCCTCTGGAGCAGGGATGGGGCCACCATGGATTCAGCAGCTAATGGGTTAACCAGTCTCTATGGGAGTGCAGGATTTGTGCACAGCTGGGACAGATCCTGGAGCACTCCTTGCATTATAAAAGGGATTGGCTGGGAAGGGGCCGAGCTTCCTGGGCTGGGGAGTGTAACTGAGGCAGGCCTAGAGCAGGGGCTGGCTGTGGATGGGGTACCCCAAATTTTGCTGGCAGCCCCGAGTCCCTCTCCTTGCCTGTCCCCTTCCCTTGGAACATCTCTACAACTGCCTGACAGGAGGATGGAGCCAGGAGGGGCTGGGCTCTGCTCCCAAGGAACAAGGGATGGGACAAGAGGAACCGGCCTCAAGCTGCACCAGGGCAGGTTTAGATGGAGCTGAGGAACAATTCCTTCCCCAGAGGGTGCTCAGGCATTGGAACAGGCTGCCCAGGGCAGGGCTGCAGTCACTGTCCCTGCAAGTGTTCACACAGCGGGGAGATGAGGCCTCAGTGCCGTGGGTTAGTGGTGGCCTTGGCAGTGCTGGGCAACGGCTGGACCTGATGATCTTAAGGATCTTTTCCAACCTGAACAATTCTATGTTTCTATGATCTTTTCCAGAGCCCAGGCTCCCAGACACCTTCCCAAAGTCACTGCAAGGATCTGGCCATGATGATTGTGATGGAAGGAGCAGTGTTCTCTCCAGGCAGCCTGGGAAAACTTGGGCTTGGTGAGGATAGCCTGGGGGGGTGGCACTCCTGTTTGCTACTAATTTCTTTGCTGCAATTTGCAATTAGTGACCCTTAATGGGGCAGGAGGTGTCTGAAGCAGAAGAGAGGACTCTAGCAGCTAGTGAGACCTATTTGCTTCTGCCTTCACCGAGATGGGTATCAAGAGGGGTGTGAAAGGTGCCTACACAATGGGGCATTCCCACTCTGCGCTGATGGAGCGGGCCCTGGGGCAGGCTGCTCCGCGAAGAGGCGGCGGGGGGCCGCTGCCTGCCGCCGTGGCACGCAGCTGCTGCAGGGCGATGCTCCCATCTTGCGGCCGCTTGCAGCATCGACCGGGCGGAAGGAGCGGGGCCGGCGGAGCCGGTCTCCGCCTTCTGCAGCGCCTCCCCCGGCCGGGAAACCGCCCCCGTCCCCCGGAGCCCATCGCCCCCCTCTGATCCGCGTCCCGGTTCTGCTGTGCTCCATTTGCCAGAGGTGCGTGACCAGGCTTGGAGTAGGGGGTCCTGTCAGGTCCCCATGAGGGGCTGACCCCCCCCACCCCCGGTGTCCTGGAGCTAAGCCTCGCGGGGCGGCTGCCCGCCCATCCCCGTGGCATCTTACCTGCAGGCCGGCGTTGACCCTGAGCCGGGGCCCCTTGGAGCCGCGGGGCAGGATGGTGATGAAGACGGTTCTGGGCTGGCTCTGCCGATCCACCTCGGAGGCGTTGGCCAGCAGGGTGAAGCTGTCTGTCCTGGCGCCGGGGCCGTGCTGCCGGTACTGGATCTGCTGCCGTTCCACCTGTGGGGCAGGGGCTGGTGACCCATGGGGAGGGGACCTGCGCACCCAGCCTGGGAGGAGGGAGCAAGGTGCGCACCTGCCAGTCGCTCCGGGGCATCCCGGTGCGGGTGCTCTGCCTGCATCCCCACCCTGTATCCCCAGGACATTTAAACACACCATAGGGCATGATACATGCCCCTCACCCCAAACCCCTCCATCCCAAAGGCAAATATCTTGGATGGGGAGAGGACCCTTTCCCATTCTCTCAGAGCTGCTGAGGGCTGGAGCCCACCCTGGGATGTTCCCAACCTCCCTGGGAAAGCAGCGTGGTAGGCAAGGGCCACCCTTGATGCTCTACCTCTCTCCAGGTGAAGCTGTGCAGCCCAGCACCCATGGACCGCTCGCTGTTCAGGAGGATGCCGAACCGGGGCGGCTCGAGTACCATGAACTCCACACCCAGAGCCGTGTAGTAGGGGTTGGGGATGTTGAGGATGCCCGTGGAGAGGGTGGCAGAGCCACCTCCTGGCACCGTGATGTTGCGGACATCCAATGGGACGGTGATGGGGAGCACGGCCAGGCTCACCACCACCCCTTCCAGAGGGTCCGCACTGCTGGCTGTGATGTCCACCACAAACTGGTCACGCTCCTCCTGGGGCTTGGAATGGAGGTAGAGGACTCTGCCGCTGTTGATGTCCTCCTGGGTGAAGGACTGGATGGGGTCCAGGCTGGGCTGCTCGTTTGAGTCTTGGCCGTGCTGAAGCATTGCCAGGAAGCCAGAGGTTGGGGGGCTTCTCACCAGGTAGACTATGTCCTGGGGAGGGATCTCTTCATGGGTCACCTGGGAGTGTGGGGGAGATAATGTGAGTGTGAGGCTGGTGCCTGCAAGCCTGGACTGCCCCACAGCCCCACTGCTGTGCAATACCCTAAGGCTTTGCTGTGGGATAAGCTGCAAGAGTCACCTTGTCACTCATGCGATGCCAGAACCCCCATCTACCCCATGGCAAAGCCTGACAAGTCATTTGCGCTGGGCAGGTGGGAATAGTGGAGTCCCATGGGTGGCTCTCCTGGTTTGGTGGCCAGGGAAGTGATGCATGCTTGGGGAATGACTAGAGAGGGGGATACTCACCAGTAAGTGTTCCTCCTTGATCCCAGCTCCTTCCCCCTGGAAGGTGTGGATCTCCTTGTGGTTGACTATGTGCAGGGGGCTGGGATGGGTGTCCAAGAACACGCTGATGGCCAGCGTGTCCTCCACTGCCACCTCATTCACTTCTACAGTGAACTGGAGCTCATCCCGCGTGTTCCTGCTCCCGTTGTGGCGGTAGGAGATCTCTCCTGCTAGCAGGTCCCTCTGGGAGAAGGCCATGACCGGCTGCTCCCCTCTCAGCACAGTCCCCCACCTCGGGGGGGTGGTTATCAGGAACCGTATCTCTTCATCTGACCTGATGTCCATGTTGGTCTCCAGGCTGAGGACAGAGGAATCGATGCTCCCACGGCTGCCTTGGTGGATGACCAGACCGGTGTTGTTGACTATTCTGATGTAGGGCTCTGATGCCTGTACTTCCAGGAGGGCCGTGGTTTGATGGAGACCATCTGAGACCTGCAGCTGGATCCAGCCCCGGTCAGCCCCTGAATGGACAAACAGGATCTTCTTCTTCCTCAGGTCATCTTGTGTGAACCGATAGACCTGGTGGCTTCTGTCATCAGCGGACACAATGCTGCCGAAGAGAATGTCCTTCCTCGCCAGCACCAGCTGTGTGTCGGAGAAGCCGGAGTCCTTGTCGGTGAAGGCGATGTCATCTGTCGTCAGTAGGTGCTGCCCGTTGCGCACCACATTGAACACCTTATTCACCACCTGAACCGGAGTGTGGTCATTGACGGGTTGGATGGAGACCCTGAAAACACCTCTCACCTCCTCTGCCTCGGGCTCAGAGCTGCCCTCGCCCTGCCTGGTCGCTACGAAGGGGATGTCGTCCTCCAGCGTCTCGGAGTCATCGTGCTGGTACAGCAGCCTGCGCTGGAGGATGTCGTCGTTGGTGAACTCCGTGATCTCCTCCTTGGAGGCCCAGCCATGGGATGCGGCCCAGGCCAGCCTCCCGTGCGCCGGCCCCTCAATCACTTCATAGAGGTAGTCCATGCTATTCATGCTCTGTACAAACAGGTGGTCCTTGGAGATGACCGCTTGCCCACCTTCCGGCACAGTCAGGAGGACGTTGGTCAGGGCTGGTGCATCGGGGTCCCCACCAATGCTGATGGTGTAGGTATAGACAGGAGAGTGCTGCTCACCCGCACGCACACGGAACTGGAAGGTGTCCTCGGCTTGCTGAGAGTTCCTGATGGTCACGCTGTAGCTCAGGTGGCTTCTCTGCAGGTCGTCTTGGGTAAATCCAAAGCCTTCAGTGAGCCTGTTGCCAAGCAGCTCCAGGTTTCCCTTCTTGGGAGCCTGGATTATCACATAGTGGAAGGGGACTGGGGTGGAGTTTGGATCTTCCAACACTGCCTCCAGCTCCTTAGTGGTGATATTTCTGTGCCATTTGTTTTTCATCTGGAGGGGGACCATGGTCTTCATCTTAATAGCGGCTCTTTTAATCCTTATGAGAAAGGTGTTGTTTTCCAGCACCTTCTGCCCCACCTGGACTTTGAATCTCAGCTTTTCCACGCTATCTTCCAGCCTGTGCTCTGGGTCTGTGCTAAAATACTGGATGCGTCCTTGCTCCAGGTCTTGCTGGTGGAAAGACTCAACTTTTTTCCATTCCCCTCCCATGCTCCCTTGCTTCTGGACCTCCCCATACCTTAGGGGCTCTGTGAGGACATAGAGGATGGCCACCCGTTGTTGCACTGCGTTTGTCTCCACTGACAGGTTGGCTGTGGTAATACGTGCAGCTTCTCCTTGGGAGATGGAGAGACCGGTGTTGTTGTGCAGGTGAATGTCGGGGTCAATGGCGAGGATGCTCAGGGTAGCAATGGGGCTCGGGACTGTGCCATCACTCACCTGCAAGGTGAGCTGTGAGTTTGTCCCGCTCTGATGCACGTAGACTACGTTGCCTGCTTCCAGGTCCCTGCAGGAGAACTCTTCGATGGGCACTCCAGGATGAAAGTCGTACTCCACATAACCCTCCTCCATCTGCTGGCCACCATGCAGCTGGAATTCCAGGTCATCGCAGGATGTGTCATCGTCTAGGACCTGCAGGATGTCCGTGGTCAGGTGCTTCCGTGTGTGTTTCAGCATTGTCATGTGGTTCCCATGGGGGAAGATCACCTGTGGGGCATCATTGATGGGGTTGATCATGATGGGCAGCAGGTACATCTGCCCCTGCCGCAAGCACTCCGGGACCCCTTGCTGGGCTGTCACTGTCACCTCCAGCATCAGCTGGTCCATGGGCCCCTCAGAGCCATCGTGGATGTATCTGACCTTCCGATTCACAATGTCCAACAAGGTGAACTTCCTCCTGCTCCTGGACCCAGGAATGTCGAGCTCCAGCTGGCCGTGCCTTGGGTCATTGGTGATGCTAAAGAGGATCTGGGACTGGCGGATGTTCACAAGGCTCAAGTCCACTGTTGGCTGGGCATGTTTCCACTCCAGATAGGCTGTGCCCCCCTCGGAGACGATGAGGGGGCTGACGTGCAGCAGCCTGCTGATGTTGGCAAAGGCGGGTGGGAAGCTGTTGTCCGGCCGGCACGGCTCCACCACCAGCCCTGGAGCTCCTGACCAGACATCTGGAGGTGGGGAGGTGGGTGCCTCATCCTGCTCGTACACCTCATCGTATTCCCAGTAGTGGTCCTGTTTTTCACAGCCTAATGTGATGTCCCTTGTGATCACGGCATCTTGCAAACTCCTCCTTTGCAGGTTTATCCGCAGGTCCTCCAAGCAGCCAACGAAGGAGCTGTTGGTCATGGTCCACACCGAGATGAAAGCAAGATGATGCTCTCTCAGCCTTTGCAGAGCTTTTTCATTCATACCTCCGATGAAGAGGTTCCCCTGAAGATCCAGGTAGTTGTTGATACCCCTGTTGGAGGTGGATGAGGCGTAGTAATCTATCAGTATCTCAAACTTGTGGATGTCTGTGTGGACTTTGACGTAGTGCTGCTGCTCATCACTGATGAAGACGTTGTTGTGCAGGACAATGATGCCATTCCCCTTCTCCACAAATCCCCTCAGGCGCCCGTTGGAGATCTCCAGGTAGAAGAAGTCATTCTCCAGCCCTGCGTGGTAGATGAGGGGTGCCTGGGTGATACTGGTTGTTATCACAAACTCAATGGTTGCTTCCTCCCTCGCTTCCCACGTGGGAAACGCAACGTAGGAGTGTGGCCCTGGGAACCCAAAGGGCTCCTCGGGCTCTGCAGAGAACTGTGTGCTGCAGCCTTCCTGGACCTGGTGGAAGATCTTGGAGCTGCCATCTGAGGACCGAGGGGAGAGCACATCCAGGCCGTTGAATGTCACCAAGTGGAGGCAACCTCGGAAGGGCGCGCTGGCCTCGGTGAGGTACGGCAGGTCAAGGCTGCCTGTCCCCCCGGCGAAGAGGCCGTGCTGGATGTCCAGCTCCCGTGCGGGCCCTGCCACGTCCATGGAGCTGTTGAAGAGGCCGTCGATGGTCAGCGTCATCCTGCCGTCCTCCAGCAGCAGCTCCACGTCGTGCACTGCCAGGTTATTGAGCTGCAGCTCTGCTGGGGACTGCAGCATCACCTCCTCCGAGCCCAGCCGCAGCCTGGCCTGCAGGGAAGGACACAGTGCTCAGTGCAAGCAAGGGGACACCCTTGCATCTACCTCAAATCCCTGCTGGAGCACGGACCCCTGCCTGGGCACGCACAAGTGGTTTGGTCCCTCTGTTTGCTGCTCTGTGCCCTGCTCTCCTCCACCTCTAGGCATACTGCCCCTCATCCTCCCTCTGTTCATGCCCTCTCTGTCCCATTCTCTGAATTGCCCTCCTTTTCACTCGTTCCCAAGTCTTGTGGTTATTTCCCGGTGTTCCTCTATCTCCCGGTCCCACAGCTGGGCATCTCCTCTCCGCACATCTGCCAGATGCTCACTCCTTCCCTGCTCCATCCTGCCTGCTACCCTCCCTCCCTGCAACCTGGGCTGCTGCTTCCCCTGAGAATGGGCAGGGAAATAACAGGCTTTGCTCCCCACAGGCAGCAGCCTGGAGCCTGCTGAAGCAGAGGGTTAGCTGGTGGCCTCTGAGACACGTGGTCTGCATTAGGGAGACCTCCGGCCAGCTGCTCGCTTGCCGTCCTGCTTTGGTTTAGATGTGGTTGGTGGCCCAGCTTGCGGTGCGCAGAGGCAGGATGTGCTTTTCGGGTGCTCCCTGCTCTTTTCCTCCACGGTGAATGCCATCACCATAACCACAAAAGTGAATTTTGTTCTTCTGCCCTCATCCCTTCCCATGTCCTAGCTCCATCTGGCTTGTGGTAGCACAGGGGAGACCTCTCTCATCTCATCCCTTCTCTTCACTAACCCCTTGCACCCCAGGGGTGCTATGCACCATGTCTGACCATGGGGTGCCGGTGTCTGGGTGTCTCCAGGATGCTCCCCAGCACCACTCTATGTAGTGATGAAGAGCTTCCCCAGCTGCACCCTATGTCTCCGACAATCCCAAGCCTGTGTTCACTCTCTTGAGCTCAGCATCCCCTGGCAGGGGTCTTGGCAGCCCATGGGCTGCTGCTTCCAGGTGCTGCCCCTCCATCCTCACCCTGGATGGAGCCCCACAGACCCCAGCCCGGTGGGTGCTGACCTGCAGGGTGCCGTCCCGCAGCTGGAGCAGGAGGTGGTCGGGCTGCCCGGCAGCCAGGAAGAGCAGCCCGTTCCGCTGGCTGGTGTAGAGCTGCAGGCGCAGCCGCACCGTGCGCGATGCATCCGCCAGCGGCATCTCCACGAAGCCGTCCCCGAAGAAAGAGGCTGGGGAGAGAAGGGAGAGCAGGTGAGGCAGGGAAGGACACCCTCTGCCAGCCCTCTGTGCGGGTGCTGAGCCTGGAGCCAAGCACACCCATCAGTGCTGAGCCTGGAGCCAAGCACACCCATCAGTGCTGAGCCTGCAGCCTCCCAAGCACACCCATCAGTGCTGAGCCTGCAGCCTCCCAAGCACACCCATCAGTCCTTCCCTGTTTCCCCTGTGACAGGGTGCTGTGATTGCAGCCTGGGCAGACCCTCAGGGAGCCTGTTTCCTGCTTTTCCTAAAGAGTTTTCCAGGGGCTGGGTGCTGAGGCAGAGGTGGTGGTTCTTGCCCGTGGAGCTCTATAGAGGAACTTTTCTCCTTGTCATGTGGCTGAGTTCCCAAGTGTTAGGAGGCAAACTGTTACCCTAAGGAGTCTTTCCCACTTCTGCCACAGCTGTCAGCAACCTGCTCTAGTGGAAAGTGTCCCTGCCCACGGCAGGGGGTTGGCACTGGGTGAGCTCTAAGGTCCCTTCCAACCAGCCTGGGATTTGATGGCTATTATTTATTGTATCATCCAAACACTGCTGAAGGTGGCTGCTCCATCAGTGCTGGAGGGCTAAATGCGTGTGCCTGTGATCCATATGTGGATGGGAAGCCTCTGCTCAGACAGGGCGCCTGAATATGCTGCTGGAACCCATTCAACACCCAGTATACATCACCCTCGGAGGGACTCAGCGCAATGGCATGTGGTCATGAAATGAAAGACTGTCACAGGGCACATGAAGGAGAGGGCAGAATTAAAAGCACAGGGAGTGGCAAGGCTTAATTTTAGAGTGCTTTATAACATAGAGCTGGCTCATGCATGCATTTGCATAGCACACATGTTAAATGCACGTGTCTGCCTTAGCTCCAGAGCAGCCCATGGCAAAGTTAACTCCACGCTTGCAGGGCGAAGCATAAACAAGAGCTGTAAGCTGTAAACGTCTGGGGAGGATATGTCAAGGAGGGGGGAGAACAGGCGCGCTTTCAGGCCATGTGGAGTCACAGGCTGCAGAGCCTGCTGTGCTCCAGGTTATGTGTGCGGAGCCTTCCCGCTGTACTTCACTTGTCATCAAACCCACCCTGCTGCAGACCCACAGCTGGCTTTGAGGCCCCACAGCCAGCTTTGTGTGGTGCCAGTGTGGCAGGGCAGAGTTGGAGCCCTCTCCTTTAGCTCAGTGTGTTTTCTTGGGCCATGCCCTGTGTAGGGGATGCTCTCCTGAGCCCTTCAGGAGCAGAGGCACCACACGAGGTGATGTCCTGCTGCTGGCTGTAGAGAAGACACCTCTGCTTTCTCCTGAGGATTATGAGAATAACATGGGCGTTGCGAGCCTGTCACCCCACCCGCTGTGGGCAGGGAAGAAATGGCAGCATGGAACCATGGAAATATCTTGTTTTAATACCAAACCCTTTGCTCAAGCCTGCTCATTTCCTGCTGCTGGCACGGGGCACTTTGCCTTCCTTGTCTTCTTCAGCGCAGTGACTCAGAGGAGCTTTGCTGTTCTTCACAGGGCTCTGTCCTCTCCTGACCTGCTCCCTCCTCCCAGGGGTCCCTGCGAAGCCACCCAGCCCCAGCACACCTTGCTCGGTGGCCAAGGGTGATGGGTGCCGCTCTCACCACCACCTTGTCCCAGCGCTCAGTGAGCTGGGCACATCGCAACAGGGACTCTTCCCCTCCTCTTTCCTTGCCCAGGCGTGGGCAGGCACGCTCGTGCCCCGGCGAGGCGTGCACACATGCGTGCAATGTCCTGTGCTCCCCGGCGATGCTGCATGTACGTTATGTGCTGGCTCCTGTCGAGGTTCCCCCGTGCATGCTCCAAGCTCTGGCTCTCGCTGGGTTTCAGTTTTGTGGCTTCCCCTAATCCAAACCACGTGCTGTTCGCACGGGCGCTGAGCAGCTGCTCTCATGGGGCGGGCTGGACCCACCACCAGTGTCACTGCCAGCCCGGTGATGCTTGTGTTGGGGCTGGAGGAGCATTCCAGTGTGACAAGGGGCAGCAGCGCCACAGCCAGCACATTGTGTCCCGCCTCCGTTCTCCAGAAGCTGCCAGAGATGTTTTTCCACTCTTTTTCCCATCAAATACTACCAACAAAGAGCTGCTGAACGTGGGGATGCCCAGGGGAGTGGTGCTGTTTGCTGGGGAGGGAGGAGGGGCCCTTGCCTGGGGTTTCTCTCCAGCAGCAGTGGTGTGAAGTACTGCTGTTTGTCTTCCCGAATTCCTGCTTTGCTGCTCTCCTCCTCTGCTCGGCAGCCTGGCCAGGATGAGGATGAGAACACCACTTGACCTGTGGCATTTCTCTTTCACAAGGGATTCGCAGCTTTTCACCTCCTTCTCCCCTCTCCTTACCCTCCACATTGCAAAAGATGCAGAAAATGTGGCTTGCTGGATTTGGGTTTTTTTTTTCTTTCCCAAATGAGGGTTTTCTTTCACCCTGAAGGAGCCTCCTTGGCACAGGGTGCATCCTCCCACAGCTCTGATTTGGACATGGACAGAGAACATAGGGAACCCCCCCCAGGCATGCAGCCCTATCCGTGTGCTGACGGCAGCCAAGCATCCCAGCATCACCCCATGCTGATGCGCTCCTGTTACCCCAAAGCACCTTTCCCAGGGGATCACTCCATAGCTATGTTGTGCCCCGAGCTGAGCCTCGTCCCTGGATGGAGATGCTCAAGCTCCCCCGCCATGGGAGCAATGCTCTCCATGTCCTGGGCGTGGGTTGGGCACCCTGGCTGTCCCGCTCGCCTTGGCTAAAAATAATTGCCATTCCCAGCGCGCAGTGTCCCGCGGGAAATCGCTGTCCCTGCCTTGCCAGGCCCTTGGAAAGGCGTTGACGAGACGAGAGGGGCCTCCGTCACAGTTTCCGAGCAGCCGGCCAGGAGCCAGCAGATTATAGGCTGCGCTGGCATTCGGGTTTGGGGGGGTTTGCATTGAAAACACCCAGGAGAAGAGCCAGAAGCAGGGAGCGAGGGGCTGGGAGCGGGGCCCTGCGTGTGCTCTGCTCCTCCCGGGGCCAGGGAGCAAGCAAGGGCTGTGTGCGAGGCCCCGGCACCCTGCCCAGCCGCCGGCCACGCGTCGGGACCGGGATGCTGGGCCATTGCCCCCTGCTCCTCCAGCTGGAAGCACAGCGGGTTCGGCCTCTCCAACTGCTGGTGTTTGGTGTTCAGGGAGGTTTTTGGCAGCCCCAGAGTGCGCAGGCTCTGGCAGCTCCGGGTGCAGAACCGGTGATGAGCAGCACTGCGGAGGGAGTGGGATCCCCGCCTATCCCGGGTTCTGGGGCTCAATGGGGCTGCTCCGGGCTCTGCTCCATGTAGTTAACATCTCGGTACACAAACCACACAAACTGCTCCCCCGCACGTAGGAGGACGGAGGAGCCAACTCTCATCCCAGGCAAGGGAGAGCTCTCACAAAGTTCAGCACAAGGGCTTGCAGAGAGACCTGGTGCTGGACGTGTGGGGGGATAGGAGCAGGGAGATGTCTCCTGGGTACGCAGTGGGAAATGTGAGCTGGTGGATGGATGCCTTCCTTACCCACAGGCTCCTACCACACCTTGGGGTATCCCCATCCCTGCCTGTGGGACGCATTTTGGGGTGTGCATTAGGAACTATATCAGTGTGGGGGGTACAGAGGAGTCCTCAATGTGCTGCAGAGACTCCCGAGGAGGATGCTGAGGCCGAGGAGGAAGGAGCTGAGCAATCCCAGCCTGGGGAGGGGCAGGGCGCTCAACAAGGCTCCATTGAGGCTGCGGTGTGGGGCAGGTGGGGGCCAGCACTGGTGTGTGTTTGCAGGGAGGGGACTGGAATCCATTACAAGCAGCTCTTTAATCACCCGTGCGGGTGCCAGGAGAGCCCCGTGCGAACACACGGCCCCCCCCTGAAAGCCTCCCTGTGTCTGCAGCCGCGTCCCGCCCCGGCCACACCGCTGGTGGAAAAACAGCCCGGGAATGAAGGCTCCTTGTTGCCCGAACAGCCCCGGGCTTGTGCGGGCACTGGGGCAGCCCAGCCCGGCGGCTGCTCCCCTTCCTGCCCCCCTTCCTGCCCTTCCTTCCTGCCCGTGCCATCAAGCAGCCCCTGTGTCGGTGGTGCTGCTGAGTCCCCCTCGCACGGGGTGCAGCTGGGGCACCCAGCTTGCTGTGCTCCTCCTCCGCAGCAGCACCGGGAGCTGGTTTTCAGGCCCTCCGGGTTGTCTGGGGTTGGTGTTCTCTTAGCTGGATGGCTTTATAAGGTGGTGTCACCCACTTGCCGTGCAAACACCAGGGGGGCTTGAGGGCACCCACCCATCCCTGGGGATGCTGCTTGGCAGCGTGAACCCCTCCTGGTCCCCAGCAGTGTCTGTATGAGCTCTGCCAGTGCAGTCAGGATGGGTAGGACCAGTCCTCCTGCCTCCACCATGGGTGTCTCCAAGCCTCAGCCTCCCTAAATCCCAGCCTGGCTCCTGACAGGACCTGCATTCCCCCATGCTTTGGCTGCATCCCGAGGGGTGGCAGGGCTGGGCTGTGCCCCCATCCCGGCACAGGGTGGAGGAAGGGATCTTACTGAGAAAGGCTTCTTTATGTTACACATTCCCTTCGTTTTACGGCGCGGTTTTATTTATGGCCAGGGAAGGAAATGAGCAGCTTGCAGGGCAGGCTAAGGCAAACACAGCCTTTGGGGTTTGGCGGGGGCCTTGCTTGGAGGAGGGGGTGCCAGGGAGGGACAACTGGGGGGCTGCTGCTGCCTTCAGGGCTCCCAGAGACCTGCCTGGGTGCAGAACAGAGGCTGAGCACTCATCTGGCTCTCTGCAGCATAATAGAGACTGGTCACACATGAGCTGCTTTTGGGCTGCAGTGATGGCATCCAAGGCCCCCCATGCTAGCAGGACCCTCCTCCACAGGCAGCATAGGGCTGGTTCCTCCAGGGTAGGCTCAGGCCCTTGGGATGGGGCAGAGCCCCAGGGAAAAACAGGGATAAAGCAGGGGAGCAAGGGAGAAGCCTCTCCCTGCTCACCTGCCTGTGGGGTTCAGACCCACATTTACAAGTGGGTGTCATCAGCACAGCTCCACCCCTGCTGCGGTCGCTCCTACATGGAGGAGGCTTTTCCACTCCATCCCCACTTCCAGGCTTCATCCCGCATGACTGCAGACAGCGACTGCAGCTCCCACATCCGGAGCCAAGGCTGTGCGTGCTGCTGGAACCCCGGCAATGGGAACCAGAGCTCTGGCTCTCGCCTCCCACCCTCCACCTGGCTTTCCCTCGCAGCAGGGCTCCCCGGGGTCGGGGCTGATGCTTTCCAGGAGTGCTGGCCAGCAGAGATTGCTGGAAAGCGGCTCCTGGGACAATCGCCAACAAACCCAGAGCCCATCACCCTGCACCAGGCTGCTTGACGTGGCCATCACCCTTGGTTCGGGTGCAGGAGCAGAGCCCGTTGACCAGGCTGCTCTGCTTTGCCCCCATCCCATCCTGCTGGCTCCTGCCTCCCGAAGCAGCTCCTCCACCCCTACCTCTGGCTGCACTGTGCTGCTTTGAAACCCTCCGTCTGTGTTTATGAATCCAGTTCCTCTCCCTGTTCCCCTGCCAGATGCTCTCCCGCTCGCCTTCCTTTGCCTCACAGCTCTGGGGAAGAAAAGGGCCTTTTTGCAGCCCACGGACTTGAAGGTCAGGGGAAAACATAGACCCAGCTCATCCTGCGCTGCCTGGGAGGGGTTCTGCTGTTATTACCCCAAGTCTTTTCAGCCTCACGTGTCTGCCTGCTCCTGCCTGCCTTCCCCATCCTTACAAAGCAGCCTGAAGGAGCTGCTGGAGCTGGAGGCCGTAAAGCGGGGTCCAGGAGGCTTGGCTGGAGCTCCAGAGCTCCAGCTCTTGCTTATCCAGCGTGGTTTTACAATGATTCAAACAGCCCATAAGCTGATGGTATTTCCTGCTCTCTCCTGCTCAGCCAGATGCAGAGCCATGGAGGGGAGTGCAAGGAGCTGATCCCTGGCATTGCTGTGGCCCCGGACACACATCGGCTGCACCCCAGGCCTGGCGTGAGCAGGAGCAGGGATGGAGAGCTCTTAATGCCATGTGCCTGAATGGCTCCGGAGGGACATAAGGAATAAGCCTGAGCTGGAAGCAGTGATTGGAGTTTTTGCCCTGGGAAGCGAAGCGGGGAGAGAAAGTGGGAGGATTTGGGGAAGCAGGAGGCTCAATGGGGCTTTTGTACCGTCCCCTGCAGTGTGAGTCAGGCTTCCGCTGCCAGAGGTTAGCCTGGAAATATCGTATCAGCCCCAGAGGACGTGGTTTCCAAACCACCCCAGTCGGGCTTGCTTCTATTTTTTCCTCTTTTCTTTCTTTCTCTTTCTCCCAAGCCATCTCCCTCCCTACTCACTGGCTGGAGGGTTTTCCAGCTCCACCCTGCACATCCCAGCTCCCACAGCTTTCCCTACTCTGGCTCCATGCTTGGGAAGGGCTCACAGGGCCTGTGGTGGCACATGGGGGGACAATCCTGGCCAGCCCAGCACTGCAGGAGCAGGGGGACCTTGGGTGAAGCGCTGGGCGCCCAGGGCACACACCTCACTTGCAGATCCCTGAATCCCATCACAGACTGGTGCCCATTCCCGAGCCCATCTCCAGCCCCAGTGCAGGGAAGGAGCCTCCCTGGGAGCTGGCGAGGGGACCGGCAGAGCTCGGCCAGGGGATGCACACAGTATCCCTGGAATGGCTGGATGTTACCGGAGAGATCCTCTCCTGCTGTCAACAAACAGCGCCGCTGGAGAGGGGCCCATCTCCAGCTGCCCAGGCTCGGATGTTTCCCAACCTTGCTTGTGTCAAACAGCCCTTGGAATGCCAAGATGGGGGGTGGTTATTGGCCAAAGTCAGGGAAAAGGGGGGAAGGATGGAGCAGTGTGTGGAGGGGGATGCTGGAGCTCTGCTGGATTTAATCCCTGCATCCACCTCTGGGCTCAGGGGTAGGGAAGGAGCTTTCAGTGGGGTGATCTGGCTGTAGCTGTAGCTGGCAGGGCAGTCCCCACAGCACCATACACACAGCTACAAGGGCCATGGCCAGGATGGGCTTTTAGTGATGCTGGGCACTATGAGGGGCAAAGAAATGCATCCCCATGGACAGGGAGAGGTGTTTGTAGTGTGGAGCGGGGCTAGTTTTTGCTCATCTGGGGTGACATACTGAACTGCCTGCCTGGCAGTTCTAACTGCAAAGACAATGAGTATTTCCCCCCCTGCTTTCTAGAGCTGAGATCTGCTCTTCTTCTCTTCTCTTTTCTCTTCTCTTCTCTTCTTTCTCTTCTCTTCTCTTCTCTTCTCTTCTCTTCTCTTCTCTTCTCTTCTCTTCTCTTCTCTTCTCTTCTCTTCTCTTCTCTTCTCTTCTCTTCTCTTCTCTTCTCTCTCTTCTCTTCTCTTCTCTTCTCTTTTCTCTTCTCTTCTCTTCTCTCCTCTCCTCTCCTCTTCTCTTTTCTCTCCTCTCCTCTCCTCTCCTCTCCTCTCCTCTCCTCTCCTCTCCTCTCCTCTCCTCTCCTCTCCTCTCCTCTCCTCTCCTCTCCTCTCCTCTCCTCTCCTCTCCTCTCCTCTCCTCTCTTTTCTCTTCTCTCCTTCTCTCTTCTCTCTTCCTCTTCTCTCTTCTCTCTTCACCCCTCCCTGCTCCGCATCCCTTTGGCGGTCCCCTCCCATCCCACCTCCCCACTCCCGCAGTCCCCCTGGCTTTTCCATGGATGGGAAGCCAGCGCCGGGAGCTGTTTACAGAGCAAACAAACTCCTGCTCTATTCCTGGCTCGGGGGGCAGCTCCGGCCGGCCGCGGGGGGCTGTGGGGGTGTGGAAGCGGGTGCTCACATCCCCTCCCAGGGCTGCGGGGCACGGCACGGGCCTGTTCTCAGCCACATCCACCTCGGGCCAACGCTCCCCTCTCTCCTCCCCAGCTCCCAGAGGAAATGACCCCGGTGAGCCCAGGGATTGCTGTGGGATGAAGCCCGACTGAAGCCCAGCCAGAGGCTGGGAAAGGGAATGGGAAATTCCTGGTGAACCCCCCCACGCATTTTGCCTGTGCACTGGGGAGCACTGGGGTCTTGGGTGACATGGTCTAGTGTGAGGTGCCCCTGCCTGTGGCAGGGGGTTGGAACTGGATGATCTTAAGGTCCTTTCCAACCCAAACCATTCTGTGATTCTATGATGCAATGGTAGCAGATGGGGAGCATCAATTAAGCTGCCTGGGTATGGCACCACAAGCAGCGGGGGGCTCTGGCCCCCAACACCCTTCCCTTTCCCGCTTTCCTCTGCCTGCCCACAGAGGAAAAACAACCACCAGAATGCCAAGATTTGGGCAAAAGAAGCAGCAGGGATTCACGGGGCCGTCCCAAGCTGACTCACAGCTCACGAAGGCCAGTGAGTCACAGTGATGGTGACTTTTATCTCTCTTTGGTTTGGAGGCACATGATGGGACCTCCAAACCGTGCTTGCCCCATGACTTTCTCCACTCCCATCAAGTTCTGGCAGCACCCTTTGCTTCCTCGAGATGCTTTCTGTCTGCTACTGGCTGTCTGTCCGGCTGTCAGGCAGCCAAGAGCAGCCGTTGGGCTCAGGGCAGCTCCCAGAGGTATTGCACGGGGCCATGCACGACTGGCACACCCTGGGAAGGAGGGATGGAAAATGGGAATTTATCACCCTCTGGGATCCAGGGCACGGGGCATAAACATCTGTCACCCCACCTCGCTGCTGGTTGGCAGGGCGATGCTCGCAGGGCCCTATTTGGTCTGTCCTGAGGATGAGTGACAGCTAACGGGCAACAACCAGGCAACAAACCTGCATCCTCCCATCCCAGGGATGGGAAGAGCTGCAACCGTCCCCCTCCTCTGCTTTTAAGCCTGGCTTTGCAGAATCCAGAGCTGCCCCAAAGTGGGTCTGCTTTGCAAAGGGGTCTTTGGCTTTCCATCAGGGCAAAGGGGTTCTCTGATTGTGGCACATTAACAAGAAGCCTTTGGTCCATTTGCAGGCTTCACAAGTAAAATGAGCATGGTGGAGGCAAAACCTTTCCCACTGCAACAGCTCGGCTCATCACACGTTTTTCTTGACGTCAGTTTTGACGTTACATTGACCCCAGAACAGCTCTGCAGGGCATCCCATCCACATGCAACGTGGCAATGCGCGAACAAGCACAGGGCACTAGGAGATGGCTCAGGGAAGGGCTGGTTTGGGAATGAGGGGTCTCTGATGAGTACCCTCCTTGCTCTGTGACTCCAGGAGGCTTGAAGGTAGGTGGCAGTGAAGGGGCTGCTTGCAAAGCAGGCTGTGCAGTGTCATGGAATCAACCAGGTTGGAAAAGCCCTTTAAGCTCATCCAGTCCAACCATTCCAAGGCCACCACTAACCCATGGCACCGAGGGCCTCGTCTCCACGGTGTGTGAACACTTGCAGGGACGGTGACTGCAGCCCTGCCCTGGGCAGCCTGTTCCAATGCCTGAGCACCCTCTGGGGAAGGAATTGGTCCTCAGCTCCAGTCTAAAAGTACCTTCACAGGCCCGGGCAGTGAACAGAGAGGAGCTGAGGCGTTTCTAGGACTGCCCCAGCTGAAGGCTGGGGTGATGCTAACGCTTGTCTCCCAAAAAGGACACAAGCCAGAGCCCGGCACCTGGAAAGGGCCGAGGGAGCAGCCCCTGGGAGCCAGGCTGGGCTGTTGGCCTGTTGCGAACAGTCTGTGCTTTGAGCTTTATTTAGGCACACAGACAGGATTTGGCTGCTGCCTCCCAGGCCCTGTTACGGTCCAGCCTTCAACCTGACTTTAGTTCCTCAGTCTTAACCCTGTCCTGCGATCCTGGAGGAATGTCTGTATTATATATTTGCCCACAGCTCTCTGTTGCTAAATATAAGAGTGAGACGAGAATATTTCTTGACAATTCCCACGATACCAGTTTGTGTTCTCCCCCCTTTTTTAGCCTTTTTTCCTGTTCTTTCCCATCAGCTGGAAGCTTTTCCAGCTGCTTGGAGCTGTGACCTCAAAATATGCGACCCATCCACAGAAAAGAAACTTTGGTGAAATCAGTTTGATTTCCAAGTGGAGAGGGAAAGAGCTGATAACCCTGGAGGAGGCAGGAGGGGTCCTGGCTGGGTACCCTGGGGTACACACTGGTCCCAGGGCAGACATGGACAAGCTGGGGTCACACTCACCTCCCTGGAACCCCCATCACCACTGCTGAGGTGTCCAACCAGCACTTGGGAGTGGCTTTTTGGCACCCTCTCGTTGGGTGCTCGGGGTGGGTGCACCTCATAGGGACCCCAAGCATCCAACAATTCCTTCTTCCCCCCGCATCCCTCCTCATTCCAAACCCCCAGGGAGAGGGGTTTTGGGGAAGGGGGAGCTCAGCCTGTGGGTGACTTCGGTGGGAACCGGAGGAGAAGCAAGCTGCCTAAGAACAGTTTACTAAAGCTTCACACTCGCGTGTCAAGAGGGCAAGTTTTATGAGCGCTGTTCTCTTTTTGATACAATCTCCTACTTGTTGATGTGCACGATGACTCTTCCCATGTGGGGCTGAAAATTTTCCATTTCCAAGCCCCTGAACCCGGGCTTGGAAACAACACAAACACATTCACATGGGAGTGCCCATGAGAACATGGGCACTGGTGGTCTCAGCAGGGATGCTCCCATGGGGAAGAAGCCTGCAGGAAGCTGGTACCCAGGCCCAGGGTCACAGCTGGCACATCTGGTTCAGCTGCGTGCAGAAACAGTCCCCAGCATCAGAAAATGAGCTCGAACCCCCTTTCCTATGGTACTTCCCTTTCATTGATCCCTGGAGCTGTGCTCAGGGGGTTTGGCTGATACCAGTGAAAGCCATGTGCTGGTATTAGGCAGAGGTTGCTGCAGCCCATTCACCATGGAAGAGCTTGGGAATGCCAGGAGCCCTAGGGGACATCCCGGACACCGGAGCAGGCAATGGCTCTGTGTGGTGAAATCCCTGCCTGGGATGGAAAGGTCAGGAATGAAGGAGACCACTCTGTTCACTAACAATAGGGGTGCTTTTTTCCGCACAGCTTGCCAGGCATCATCATTTTAGTGTGTGGAATAAAACAGAAGGAACAAGGCCGGAGGGAAGGAACATGTCCCGGATGCCACCTGCTCACTGTGGAGGGAGCAGGGACAACACAGGACCTGCAGGGACCTTACATGTGCTGAGAGCCACAAGGCTATGGGGTTGTCCTCATCCTCCTCCTTGCACTGACACAGACTTGGATGCAGAAGATGGCTGGGGAGCAAAAGCCCAGGGGTGGTCAGTAATTCCTTTGGAAACTGCTTTCCAAAACTGCTGTTTGGAACCCACAGGGAGGTTTGGGAAGAGAAACTGCTCGGTGAGATGTGATAGTGGTTTTGGGGTGCCTTAGGGGAAAAAGTGCTCTTTCAATTCCCACCACTGCTGAAGCTGTGGATGCTGCTAACACACTGTCAGTGGTTGGTTAGACCCAGAGTGCAGCTTTGAGGGTCAAGTGAAGGCACAGACCTGTCCTGAGCAGGATGCGACCGATGGCCAGAGCCAGCTGAAACTCAGACATCACAGGTATGAGCATCCCCTAGCAACAGAGGGAGCAGGAGGCAGAAGGTGTGCAGAGGAGGTGCAGGGTGGGATGTAGGATGGGTGTTGGGATGCTGAGGCAGGACACATTGCTGTGCCAAGAACTGTGTGGGCAAACCTTGCCATTTCTTGGGCTAACTGGATATAAACTGGATATAAAGCACCCGCTCTGCTCCCTGCCCTGCAGTAACCCTCTGCCCAGCTCCGTCCTAGCACAGCAGCCAGCATCCCCTGTCGTGTGACACCAGGCTCCTTCTCCTGGGGGTGCCCCATCATGTGAGGGGTGATCCTGCACCCCTCGGGGCTCCCTGGCCCCGTGCATGCAGCCACCCCGTGCACAGCGCAGACGGACGGAGCAGAGCCGGGAGGTGCCGCACGCCCTGGAAAATGCTGCCCGGCTCCGTGTTTCCACTCATCCCACCCTGGATGAGAGGGGCTGCCCTGCAGAGAGCTACTGTGGCAAGGCCAAACATGGGCAGGGAGGGCTGGCTCTCCGTGCTGGGGCTGCAGGACATACCCATGCTCCGTGCCCATGGGGTTGGGAAAGTGCCTTTCGCCCTCGGGCTGCTCACGGTGCAGACCCTGCGGCTCCTGCATGCGTGCAGGGAGCGAGCCCCATCCCACCCAGCACCACGTTCGTGTGTGCCCCTGGGCACAGCATCAGGTACCCAGCACCCTGATCGCCACAGTGGGTGAGCAGCCCAGGTCCCTCCTTCGGCTTTGCGCGCAGGACAGCCTGGCCCCAGCACCCGAAACGGGGCAGCTCCCTCTCCCTGCTCCTGCCAGCTTGGCGACAGCTCGGGGAGAGGACAGCCTGCACACACACCGCTGGGTCCCCATCCCTCCCGAAGCCAAGCCTTATCCCTTGGGTTTCTCCCCCCTCCATCCCTCGCTGGGACGGAGCTTACCTCCGGCCGGGGGTCCCGCGGTGACAGCCGGGGGCTGGCAGGCCAGCAGCAGCAGCAGCAGCAGCAGCAGCAGCAGAGTGGCAGTGCCACCTCGGGCACCCATGGTGTCCCCCAGGGCTGGAGCAGCGGCTCGGGCTCCGGGCACGGCAGAGAGCCGTGCTCCCACCAGCGCTTCCAGGCGAGGGCTGCAGCTACTACTATATTTAATGCAGGGGAGTTGAGGGAGGGCCCTGTAACTTCTGCCGCCACTCAGGAAGGAGGAATTCGCTCAGATGACAGAGTCAATCTCTTCTCTCTTAAAGGGGCCCCTGCCCACCCGCTGCTCAAAGCACCCTTGTTTCCGTTGGGGCGAGGCGAGGGAGGAGCGGCCGCTGTCACCGAGAGGGGAAGGAGCGTGATTTGGGGTGCGATGGGTGGCTCCGGGGGCTCCCGTGGCTGTCCCGACACCAGGCACAACCAGCTCTTGGGGTCCATGGAGTCCCGAAGCCGTGTTACCCATCCCTGGCTCTATCCCGTTCCCTGCCTCCTGCCGAAGCGGCTCTCAGCAGGGCTAAAGGCAACCGGACAGTCCTCGGGAACACACTGGGAAAAGGGCTTCCCAGCTTCTCCCCACCGTGCAAAGCCGATGCCACACATATTAAGGACAAGGACACAATCCTTGGGATACGCAGCATCTCACCCAGCCAGGATCCCCTCTCCTCGTCCCACAGAGCCCCAGCAGCTTTCAGGGCTCTCCTTGCTCACAGTGTAGCTCGCCTCCCATCTCTCCATCCCCTCTAAAGCTGCTCCCAGCCTCCTGCTTGGATCTGGAGCAGCACCCCCCTCCTTCCTCATGGATGTCTGTATTTCAGGTCCTTTCCCTCCCGCGCCGTGTTTCACTGATGGGTTACGTACGGCTTGTTTCCTGCTGGTTTACTTCTAACCTCTTTAGGGCCCTGGGTGTGACTTTGCTGCTTTTGACAGTGTTTACAACACCTTCCAGCTTACAGTCATCTGCAAACATGATTAATTTGTTGTTTACTCTTGCTTTCACATCATTAATAAAGACATTAAATAAAGCTGGGATGTGCTGTTTCCTCAGTACCTTTCCATGAGGAATTGTCAGGGGCTGGGTAAGTTCATTAGCTAATTCTGTTTAGTCTGGGGGTAACACATTACCCAGACTTGCTGGTTTGTTCTGATTCAATTTTGCCAAGTATTCCCCTTCCTGCTCTTTATCTCGAGCTCTTCCAAGGACCTCTGTGTTGCTTTGCTCTCTGTCTGTCCTTAGTGGTCCCCTCTTTGCCTTGCTAAGGGCTAATTGAGGGGCTTGGAGCAACCTGGTCTAGTGGAAGGTGTCCCTAACGGCAGAAGGTTGGAACTCGATGAGCTTAAGGTCCTTTCCAACCCAAACCATTCTATGATTCTGTCCCTAGGTTTGCTCCTGCTTCCCCATTCCCAGGCTTGCTTTGCTCCCTGTGGCACCAAGGGATGAGCCACTGTTTGCCACAGGAACATTGGCCTCAAGCAAGGGCAGCAAGTATGGCTTGAGCAAGAAGACACCTCCAAGCACCCTGAGCATCCTCTATGTTGGGGCTGCTCACCGGCTGGCTCCTTCCTCTGCAGGTGGGGTTTTCTCTGTCCGGCAGGGAATGCTGCCCGCTGGCCATGCTGGCTTCAGTGTTACCCAGCCCTGACTGGGAGGAGGTGTTGGGAAAACAACAGAGACAAGCCTGGCAATGACAGAGTAAACTGTTCACTTTGGTTATTATTATCATTATTTCCCCTCAGTCAGGATATTACAACCTCTGCTTGAAGCTTCATGTGTTACCCAGGGAAACATCCCTGCGGCAGCCCCCTTCAGCCACCCCCATCACCAGAGCCCCCGAGCGCAGCCCCACATCTGGCCAGCACATTTGCTATCCCTCAGCCAGGCCCTGGCTGAGCCAACATCTGGCTGAGCAGCGGAGGGGCAGCGCCAGCGTGGAGCGGTGCCTTTGGCTCTGCCCTGAAACCTGCTCTGCAGCGTGGGGAGCTGATGCTGGATGCCCCCAGCTCCATTTGCAGGCAGCAAGGAGCTGCCTTCGCCCTTTGGTGAGTGCCACACTGCTGATGGGGGGGGGGGGGGGGGGGGAGGCGGTACTTTGGGGAGGGTTGGGGGGAAAACAAGTTCAATTCTGTCCTTCCTCTGTAGCCCAGGGGCTGGTGTTGAGGCTGCCGCGGTCTCCATCCCTCCTGGCTCAGGGCTGCTCTCCCTCCTTTCGTACTGGCCGGATGCGTTTATTTATCCGAGCCCAGCTCTGTTTAGGATGTGTTTCCAGGGAAGCTGGTGTGAGGGAGGTGAGGAGGGCTGCTGAGGGGCTCCACAGCCCCTTAGCCAGCGTCCTTCCATGCTTGCAGGGATGCATGGGCACCTCTCATCCACCCCATCTCTCGCAGGAGCCCCTCTTCATCCGCTGCATCCAAGCCCAGCGCAGCTTGTGAAGCCGGGAGCCCTTTCCTTGGAAAGCTTTTTCCCTGGAGAGCAACATTCTCTGTTTGCTTGAGACTGGAGTAATTCAGAGCAGCGGGATGCTGGTGTTCACCTGCAGGGAAGAGACACCCCATTCACTCTTTAATAAGCCTGCTTGGCTTTTCACCCCAACATGACATCCAGTACCAGCAGAGGAGGGGCTGGGCCGCCCATGGGGCAAGGCTGGGGGTTCCTGATGTTGTGAGGGGCTGCAGCTTGGGAAGAGAGCCCATCCGAGGGAGGAGAGGCGAGCAGCAAGCGTGCTTGGAGCGCACCGCCAGCGTCTGGAAGGAATATCCCATCCGGTGCTGGCAGGAGGGAGCGCATTCATGAATGCTGCTGGGATTTAGCTTCTCAGCATCTGCCTTCCCAAGTGCTGGAGGGATTTTATAGGAAACAAAGCAAACCCTTTGGATCTGACCTGGTAGAAGCAATGACCCAGCTGGAGGGATCTCATTTGGGGTGGTGGATCCCTAGCCTTTGCCATGCACCCATTCCCTGAGGAGCAGGACATCAGCTGGGTGCTGTTCCAGCCAGGCTGGAGCATGTCCCAGACACATCCAGTGCTTAGGATAGTGGTCACCTCGGGGAGGTTTGCTCTCTATTTGCTCAGAGAAAGCACTGTGAACCTCGTGACTGTGGTTCCAAACAGCTGGGCAGATGTGCAGTGTCTCTGTGGTTGGGGTTGTACAGAGGGATGTCACGGGGTTAGTGCGCTATGTCCGGCATGCTGTGCCTCTGGTGAGGAAGCAAGGAGGAAGGGGATGCTGCGGGGAGTTGGGGCACGAGAAGCGCAGCCCTTTGTCCTCCCAAGCCTTTCTCTTGCCTCTTTGCAACCAGCCAAGCAGTCTGTGTGACAGGGACATGCTGTTGATTTAAGGAGACAAAACAGTTCACAGAGTTTCAGGGCCCTGAGTGTTCCAATTGCCCTGATGAGCCCCATCTGGGCTCTCACCCACACCCTCCAACCCCCTGCATTTAAGCTCAAGTGCCTCAATTCCTTGTTCCTCCTCATCAGGGATGTGGTGGGGCATGGGGTTGATGCTGGTCTCTGGTAGTGGCCCTGCCTGCTTGCCCTCATGACCAGGATGTGGCTGCAGCATGGTAAGCAAGCATCTCTTTATTGCCTTGGTGCTACTTCAGGGTGCTCCCACCTGGGCACATTGCATGCAGCCTCTGCATAGGAGTGAGCTTTAAAGTCCCTCCCAAGCAACCTGACGGGCAATGCAGGGCAGTGCTGGGGGGCTATCTTTGTGTTGGGGCCTTGCAATGATGCTGGACCATGGGATAACCCCTGTGGGCCAGCCCCCCAGTTATCCTGCTGCTTGCCTCAGGCCTTGTGGAGGGGGCTTGGTGTGAGATGGACTTTATTTGCCCCCTGAGGGGGGTCAGAGTGCTGTGACTGTACTTCCCTGTGACTAATACCCTTTGCTCTTCCTAGAGCACTGAACACATCACTCCCTGGTGTTAGCTTAAAAAAGGAAATCAATAAAACCCATTTATTTTTATCTGGGATTTAGGGTGCTTTGGAAGAGGAACTGAGCTGTAATTTGGAGTCAGCAGGCTCACCAGCTTCTCCAGGGCTTGTCAGATCTAGGAACGGGCTTTTAACACCAGATAAATATTGACTGATGTGTTTTCAAGGAGTGAGTACCCTGCTGTGTGAAGGGGGAACCCTCAGAGAGCATGGGGAGGGCTGGAGCAAGCCCTTGGAGCATCCAGAAAGCAACGGTGAGCTGTGCTGGCTGCTAAGGCTCACTTTGGGTGTCCAGTGAGGTCTCAGGATCTAACTGGGCTGTGACAGAGCTCAGGTTCTTAGGAAGCTTCTGATAGAACCTGCTTGAAGGGATGCCACTAGAGCAGCTTGCTCCAAGCCCCTGTGTCCAACCTGGCCTTGAACACTGCCAGGGATGGGGCAGCCACAGCTTCTCTGGGCACCCTGTGCCAGCGCCTCAGCACCCTCACAGGGAAGAGCTTCTGCCTAAGAGCTCATCTCAGTCTCCCCTCTGGCAGGTTCAAGCCATTCCCCTTGGCCTGTCCCTACAGGCCCTTGTCCCAAGCCCCTCTCCAGGTTTCCTGCAGCCCCTTCAGGCACTGGAGCTGCTCTCAGGTCTCCCCTTCAGGAGCCTTCTCTTCTCCAGGCTGCAGCCCAGGAGATGGCACCAACGCACCGCGCTGCCCGCCCCGCCGGGGCTCCGCGCCGGGGATGCTGCTCCGAGCCCGCCTGGGACCGGCTCCTGCTCCGAGCGCGGCGCCGGGGGCTGGGACGGGCAAGGGGAGCGGCGGGGCTCTGCTGCCAGCCCGGCCGCCGTCCCTCCTGCGGCTACAGCGGAGGTGGGGGTAAGAGGAGCAGCCCTGGCACATCCAGGCTGCCCCGGGCACCGTCCTTGTGAGCGCGGGAGCCTCTGTTGCTCTCCATCTCTTGAGCAAGCAGCGCGGCTGCCTGAGCTCCAGCCGCCTCTGCTGTTCCCAGTATCTGGCTACTGGTGGTGGCTGGAGGTGGGACATGTGATTAAGGATGAGCGTGTTTCTGCGGGGATGTAAGGCGGCACCATAGGGAAGGTTTGGAGGTGGCCTGAGGATGGAGAGCAAGTCCCTGGCAGCCCACCCCAGCCAGGATAGCATCCTGGTGAGCGGTGAAGTGTGCTTCAGCGCTGAGCCACATAGGGGTGAGTCCTGGGGGGCAGGTACTCGGTGGTGAACAAAGGTGATTGTGAGGGAGAAGGGGTGAAGCTCTGACAGGGAGCAATAATTGGGATGGAGCCATGTGGGACAGTGGCACGTCCGAGGGTAGCCCATTGCCAGAGCCTGCTGTGAGTCCTGGGGTGGGTTACAGACCTCAGTGTCCCTCCTGCCTCTGCTCCTGATACATGTGCCCTTGTGGCTCCACCAACTCACAGGCATTGGTGGTAGCTTTCCTCCAGGGGAGACCAGTTAAAAAGGAGACATGAGTTTTCTGTGTCCATCCCAAGCCCTACTTTTGTTATGCACTGGTTTCCTTCCCAAATGTCCTTCCTGCTGCTTGGCCCCCTTGTCTCTCTTTGGTGTCACCAAAACAGACCAGGCAGGTGCTACCTGCAGTGAGCTTCCCTCCCAGGCATGCCTTTGCAGGCTGCCAGGAGCGTGCACTGAAGCACCAGCATGAAGCCTTTTGTGCCTTGACCCTAGAAAGCTGCTGCTTTACCTGGTGCTTGCTCAGCTTGTGATGCAAGGAGCTGCCCCCTCCTTCCAGCTTCTTGGGGGAAGATGCAGATGACTCCTTTACCTGGAAAGGTGGTGGTTTCTCTGAGTGCAATAAGCAGGGTAGGATGCTTGTACTCCATCTCCCCATCCTGGCTTCCTGGGCTTGCAGTGGAGTTGACACCCTCCATGGAGCCCATTCCCTGCACCCCTTTCCTTTTCCTTCCTTTACACAACCCTGAAGCCCCCAGAGCTTTAATGGGATGGGTGGGACTGAATAACCAGAGGAAGATGCAGTGCTTGCCCCCTCCCTCCCATCACCCCAGCTCCTGGTGCTGTAGTTTCCTTCCCAGCCAGGCTTCACCGAGGGATTCTCTCCCTGCAGCGGGACCCATCTGTCTTGGAGCAGATTAGAAAGATGTCACTTTGCCAGCACAGTCATTTATCACAGTGGCTGGGGAAATTAGCAGGGGCCGGGCAGGGAGGAGGGAAACTGTTCTTGTCCTGGTGGTGTCGGTAAAGGTTGTGGAGGCTTCTAGACTATTTCTAGCTTGGCATCAGTTTGTCCTGAGGAAGAAACCAGGGCCTGGGATTTCCACCTTCGCGTCCTGATGGGGTTGAGAGCAATAAACTCTGACAAAATGTATGGGGCAGAGGAGCTGGGATCTCTCAAGCATTGGGGTTTTTAACTGGCTGCTTGTGTTCTCCTTCCAGCTGCTAATTCCAGGAGCCAGGGTAGAAATGAAACCTTCAGGCTTGCCATAATAATCACAAGGATGGGGCAAACCTCCTCGTTGAGGGGGTTACCTGCACCATGCTCTGTCCATGGAGTAGCCCAGCTGGATCTGATGCTTTGCCCAGGGGCAGGTGGTGGGATAAGGGGCTTCAATCCCAAGTTTCCACCTGGAAACATGGCAAAACTCAGGAAAGAAGAGGAGAAAAAAAGGCTATTTTTCAGCGATGGAGAGAGCGCTGCAAACAAATGAGGAGCAGAATGCAAATGAAACCTGATAAAAATTCCCTGGCAGTGTCCCCTTTCAGCGTCATATATTTTTATCTTACTCTGGTTTTATTTGCTGGAAAGGGAAATGTAAAGGGAGAAACATTCAATTTAACCTGCTTGTCAGCTGGCGCCTCTGAGCTGTGGCACTTGGAGGCTGGAGGAGGGAGGGATGCTCCCAGGGCCCAGCGCCGTGCCTGGGACCACTGATGCTCCCTTGCCTGTCTGTGCACCCCCTGTTGTCACAAGCATCCTGTGGCACATGGCTGTCACTATGTTAATCACCATAGGAACGAGGGGCTGAGTGCTGGCAGGATCTGTCCCCCTGCATGGCACAGTGGGGCCTTCTCCTCCCTGGGCTCCATGAAGCAAGGCTGGAGCTGGTGGCACCTCAAGGACACCTTTGTGTTCCCATTGTCTTCCTCTCTGTGATGCTTTGCCAATCTCTTGGCTTCTCTCCATCTCTCCAGGCATGTGGACCAGTGCTACAGGGACCCACGTCCTGCAGTAAGGCAGCCCCATATATCCTTGGGGTCAAAGGTGGGACTTTTGGGCAGTAACTGCCTCTTAGGAGTGTGTGGGGACTCTTTGGTGTTCGCACTCAACTAACACAAGGGGGAGATGGTCTCAGGCTTTTTTTTTCTCAGATCACCAGCTTCTCCTTCTGGAGGGGGAAATGTTGGAGTTCCCATGAGCTGTTTTGGCCTGCAAAGATGCAAACCAGCTTCTAGATGGTAGAAATGAGGGATGACAATCAACTGTAAAGCTCAGCACATGCTCACTATTGGGATTCTTGAATATCTAAATGTGGGAGCTGGAGGTGTCAGTGCAAGCCATGAAGTCTGAGTATCTGATCCTGTACCATGGCCAGTACATGTACCAGAACCAAGTTCCAGTGGGCTTTGAGTATAGAGTGTGTGGACAGAGCTAGGGAGAAGGTGCTGGAGATGACTGGTTTCTCCTCAAATCGG
This sequence comes from Pezoporus occidentalis, assembly GCF_034315485.1. Classification (NCBI taxonomy): domain Eukaryota; kingdom Metazoa; phylum Chordata; class Aves; order Psittaciformes; family Psittacidae; genus Pezoporus; species Pezoporus occidentalis. The sequence continues at coordinate 1,899,892 of NW_026913415.1, forward strand.
GCAGGGCTTCTGAACACCTCCTACCCCAGCCTGAAACTGGTGATGTGGAGTATCCTGCTCATGTTGTGCTGTGGGACCCCAGCACTGACTTGAAGAGAACCAGCTGCTGGCTTGGCTTCCTTGAAGGCCCAAGGCAGGGGAGAAGATGCTCCCAGCAATACACCTGTGGGTGCTTGGGTTTTGATTTGTGGCAAGGAAACCTCCTCCCCTTGATGGAGGCTGCTGGCTGGCAGTGGCTGTGACAGGAGCAGCTGGGATGTGGACATCAGTCTCCTCATAACTAGACTGAGACCAATGCCTTATTCCCTGGCAGGCATTCATCAGCTGGCAATGACTTTCTGTCTTTACTGACCCAGGGCTGGAGCTGAGCCAGTGACACGGAGGTAAAAGTGTCTGTTTACCCATGAAAAATACTCCTGAGGCATCTTGAGCCTCTTCCAGCTTCAAACACCGGTGAAACCAAGGACGTGCTCCCAGTGGGGAGGTGCTGGTAGGACTGGAGCACCCAGGCAGTGAAACCTCACTGAAACCAGCGCTGCTGGTGCAGGTGATGCTCGGGAGGTGCAGAGAGCTGCTCTCTGGGCGTGGGTAGACACTGCAATGGTGATTGCAGAAGGTGTCTCTTGTGTCCTTGTTCCCTCTTAGCTCCCCACTGGGAAGAGGGAGAAAATTGAGGCAGTCATGAGGAATATAGCAGTAATAAAGCCAGGCCCCTGTCTGGCAGGGTGTAGCTGTGCTGAGAGCAGCAGCTCAGCAGGCAGCGGGTGCGCTACGGAGCCAAGGATAATAAGAATAATAGAAGAGATGTCAGGGTGAGTGGCAGCGCGGCAGCCTGGGGCCAGCCTTGTCTCCTGCAGGGATCCTGCTGCCCACCAGAAGCTCTGCCCAGCCCCTGGGAAGCTGTCAGCTGCTGACACGGCACAAATAGAGCCATTGCCCTGTGGAAACCCTGCCTCTGGTGTGTTTCCGCTTGATGCTGCTGCTGCTGCTTGGTGAAACCCCTCAGTGAGTGCGCTGCCTGGGTCTGGGTTGGGATGGAGAGAGGGAAATGGAGACAGTGGGAAAGGGACAGTGTTTTCTAAAAAGAGCAAAGCCAGGGAAGAGGGTGGAAATAGGGCAGAAATGGTTTGGATGAGAGAAGAGCCCCATCCCTGAGGCACGAGCTGGCTTCAGCCCCTCCATCACCTCCTGAGCTGATGTCCCTCATCCCATCAACTCCTACTTGCTCTATCCAGCCCTGGCACCCATGGGTTCACCTCCTCATGCACAGTCCCCATCCTCTCCTACCCTTCAGCAGAGCCCCCCTTCCTGGCTCTATACCTGCTTCCTGCCTGGATGCACGCATCACACATCCCCTTCCCCAGGGACAAAATTCCCCATCCTTACTGGTTTTCCACAAGCTGTTAGGGAGATGCATCAAACTTCATTCTTGTACAGATCATCATTGCTTTTCTTTTGCAGCTTGCTAGAAGGACCAGGCACATCCTGTGTGAGCCAAGGATGTGTGCAGAGAGAGGACCAAGAGATTGAGTCTTTGGCTGTATGGGGATGGTTCCCCATTAACCACACAGGAAGAGCACCAGCTGGAGGAGGAGGAAAGGGAGAGCCAGTGGGCAGTGATGTTTAAAGGAGGAGGGAAAGGGCTGGGTCTCAGCTGTGAGAATGAGGATGGATTTTTTGGAGTAGCCTTGGGTTGGTTTTCTCTTTTCTGTTGGAAACTGCTCCTTTGTCAAAGCAAGTGCCTGTAGGGAAGGTCAGATGTGATCAATCTCCCCAGTTTGAAAGCAGGCGTTCAGAAATGCTCAGCCATGTCCCATTCAGGTGATTGGTGAGCGGGCACAATGGGCGAGAGTTGGTTCAAAAGACTTTTTGCCTGGAAAATGTGAATTTGCAGCCCAGCATCTAAAGAGACAAAGTGAAGCAAGCTCCAAAGACTGAATCCACTTGGTGCTTTCTGGTGTGATGGGTTTGACTCCCCCTCTCCCCTCACAGCTTTTGCATCCCTGCAGCATGGTCCCCTAAGGATAATGGTCCTTTTGGGGAATAAAACCCCTTTCCTACCAGCTCTAGCATGGAAAAGGATGAAAGCCAGCCCAGAAGCATAAGGCTTCAAGGGGCTGGGGATTTAAACACATGGAAAGCCCATTGTGTCTTGTCCAAGTTCTGTTTCAGTGGTGTTAGTACTGACCCCCTGCCCCTGGTTTCTCAGTGTGGCTCCAGCCCTGGGAAACAGGGAATCATCTTTAAGTGGTCTGTGCTAGAGTGACTTCAGAATGCTGTGTGTTTAATAGTGATTAATGGGGATTAAATAAGAACGGGAGAGAAGCACTGGGAGGACCAGCCTGTCTTGGGAATAGGCAGTAAGGCAGGGAAAGTGCTACCTGGAAAGTACCTAGGGAGATGGCTGCCAGTGTGGGACGGCTGGAAACTGGGATCCTTTGGATGATGGTTGTCACATCCTTTGACGGGACGGGGGGATGCTGTGGCTGTACCCCAAGATGTGGGTCAGCTGGTTTGGAAGTCATTGACCTTCCTGGGAATGATCTGGGAACTCCAGGCTCACTGGAGGGCTTTGGAGATGGGCAGGGCTTCTTACCCATGGTCACAGGGTGCCACAGAGCCGGTGAGAAAGGGATGCAGTAACTGGGAAAAGCTGGATGCTGATCTGTTCTTAGCCTGTGGAATGAGAGCAGAGCCCTGGCAAAAGGCTTCCTGGGTGGATGCTGCCCAGGACAGCGTGGACTGGGGTGTCTGTGGTGGTAGACAGCCAAGGGCTGTTCTGGCTCCTGATGACAGCAGCTCCTCTGGGACGTGTCTTGAGTGTTGTGCGAGCTAATTACATGCCCTTAGGGGGTTTCTTATAGCTGGAGCCCCTGGGTGCTGACATGTGTTGGAACATCCTTGCCTGGGCTGTGATGGGTATGGAGCGGCGTGGTGCTCACGGTGTGAGAGGGGACCTGCCTGCTGATAACGTGTGCAGGAGCGTGGCGCAGGGATGCAGAGCAGGGCTGCCTGCAGGCAGCTTCCCCCCGAGCTCACCCCTGGAGCTGCCTTTTGAGGGCTGTTTCATCTGGGTGACTCTCACACGGGCAGCTCTTGAGAGGCGAAGCAGCAGAATTGGATGTTTGTGCCGCACGAAGGAGGCTCTGGTTACACAGCTGGGGAGAAGAGGATCCTAAATTGGATTTCTCCGCTCGCTTGGAATGGGCTCCAGTTGTGGGGGATTACTGGGGATTTAAAGTGAACATATAGGAAATGGTAATGAAACCATCCCCCAGCCAAAAGAGCCGGGGAGCTCCATGTGTTGCTGTGTTAAATACAGAGGAATCTTGCAATTAACATCTGAGCGGTGCTGGTGACGAATGAAAGTCATGCAAGTTTGCAGGGTTGCAGCCTGCCTTTCATCTCCTCCTCTGCGGGTGAAGCATGAAGGCAGCCAGCTCCTTCCCGCACCATGGGCATCACATCCCTTCCACCCTCTCCTAGGTGGGGTGACCCGTATGGGATGCTCATGGGAACAAAGCAAACCCCACAGCACTGGGAGGGGGCCAGCAGCCACCCCCAGATCTGCAGAAAACACTGTGTTCTCCAGTGAAAATCAGCGATTCCTTTTTAAGAATGAAATTTGGGATGCTTAATTGGGTATGCTGAGATTGAGCGCCGCCGATTGCCGTTTCCCACTCCTCTGCCTCCCCCTTGTTTTGGCCCCAGAAATGTCAAGGCTAATTGCCAGCATTATTTCTCCTCTTGTTTCAGCCTCGCCCACCCCAGTGCTGAGGAATGAGGCAGCGTGTGTGAGCATCATTGCCTAGCGCTGGTGTGGACAGTCCCTACCCTGGGAGCTGGCTCTAAGTAGGGATACACAGCTTAATGTGGGGAGCAGCACCCTGCAAGCTGCTTAACAGAGAGCACATCTGAGTTCAGACAGGGATCCAAACAGGCAACTTGGTTTTGTGGAGAGATGAATACAGGTGGAGCTGTGGGAGCTGAACTGGGATGGGGATGGAGGCCTGCCTGGAGAGCGGTGGATTCCTGTGAGGGGGACCTGCACACTGGCTGGTTCTGGGGGGTGGTTTGGTGGGGAGCAGGATGAGTGCCAGCAGATGGCACTCTGGAATGCACGGCACAGCCTCTTCACTGTGCAGAACCTGCTCTGAAATGGCTTCCTCAGCTTCTCTGTGCAGCCACTCGGGGCTGGGGCTGGATGCTGTGGTCCAGCACACTCTACCCCAGCTCACCCTCCAACCTCACCCTCTTCAGAGCCAGCATCTCCTGTTTGCAGACCTTGTGCCCTACATCCTCACCTCCTCACCAAGGTGTTTCTCCAGCCCCTTCTTTGCTCTACCTGGGTGCTGGGTTCCAAGGACAATGAGGCTGAAGGTCCCCTCCTGCCAAAAGGGGATGTTTGGGGACCCCAGCTTGAGGTTTTGGTGCTCGGGTTGGGAATGTGAGCATCGTGGGGAGGAGGGCTGGGAGCAAAAGCATGCGGAGCCTGTTTATTTTCTGTCCCTGGGGTGGTAGGCGCTCACCTCTGCCTCGAATTACAAGTCATGTCACATCTTGGGAGGCTTGAAATTGTGTTTCTCAGCAATGTTCCTAAAGAGATTAGAAGCACTGAAATGGCTGAAATACCCTCTGAGCTCAGAGTGGAATAAGGCGCAGAGCAGAGTGGCAAGGGGAGAAAGCTGCAGCATCCTCACCAGCATGGAGGGCAGGGCTGGGGGCAGCTCATCCCTTGCCCCCTCTTCACACCCTCCTCATTTAGGATTGTTTTTCCAGTGCCAGTTCATATTGGTGCAAATGGGATGTGGGAAGAGCTGGGGTGGCCACTTTCCCCCTGGTGTGGGATGGAGGAGCCCAACCAGCATCCCACAGAGCACAAGGGGTCTTTAAAGAGATACTGAAATGTTCACCCATGGAGCAGGGTGCTGCTCCCACCCCCCCTCAGTTTACAGATGGGGAGAGAGGAAATGTGATTTCAGGGATTAAGAAGGGCCAAGCAGCCAGGCAGAAGCTGACCCTGAGTGCAGAAGAAGCTGATTTCCAGGGCTGAATAAGAGGAGGTAGTGGTTCAAAACTTAATACAAGGCAGAAACTGCTTTCTGAAGTTTGGCTGCTTATTTCCAGTTGGCTTATTCCTAACCCCAGTCTGAATCACTCATCTCTGATTCTTTGCATTCTCTTCTTGCTGCTAGAGCCCCTGCAATAGGGCCTGCATTGGCTGTGGGGCTGCATCCCGGTCCTTACCGTGCGCATCCCTATTCCTGGGACTGTGTGGAGCTGTCGGAGGTGTCACAGGAGTGAATTGGTCCCCAGGTGCTGCTTTGAGGGCCTGGCTGACAGAGTGATTGGTGATCAGCAGCTGAACCGACACATCATGCCACAATTAGAGACCTCCTGGTAAGAGAGAGATTCGAGCCAGGCGAAGACAGAGCCGGTTACAAATATTGAAGGAGCTGTTAAAGATGCAAACTCATTATCTCCCAAGCAATCCAGCAACATTCACGAGGACATTAGTGCCAGAGCAGCACATAGGAATGATGAATGTCTCCACTGGCGTGGGTCTTGTGTTACGGAGTGGACAAAAAGACAAGCTTGATGACAAACACATCCCCAAACATGGCCATCATCCCAATTACCGCCTGGGAAGAAACGCGAGGGTGAGGAATGGGAATGGGGGAAAGGGGTAGACATGAAGTGGGGCAAGCTGTGGTCTGCTGCAAGGGGCTGAAAAGCCAGAGGAGGTGCTGGGATTGAAGAAGGAGCTCTCATGGCTGGGTCTGTTGGGAGAAGAGAGCTGGGATTCGCTGCTCTGGTCTCCACTGGCTAATTATGTTGCCACGTTCCTCCTGACTTGTGAGACTCAGCAAAAGCCTTGGCGAGGGTTGCCTCAGAGGTCAACAGAACGGATCTAATTGCATTTCCAGAGTATTTATGTGGCTATTTTCAGAGTGCTTTTTCCATACCCCTGGAAAAATGCAGACCAAAAGAGCAACAACCTGCTCCTCCATAGCCACCGTGCCGGCAGGGAAGGTGGTGCTGCCACCACATGTGGCCACATCTGTGATGGAAGAGGTGCCACTGGCATGCTGCTTCAGAGCCCTTATAGCTGGGGTATTTAAATCCTCCTGCTCTGGTGAGGGGGAAGCCCAGATTGATTTCTATCCAGTTGTGTGGCTCTGTCTCTGCAATAACAATGTGCTTAGTGTGCAGGATGAAATTAATACAGAGCCAGATTTACCTGGGGAATATTTGAGCGAGTTTTGAGCTGAATATTCGTTGGAATTTTCCGCGCTCTGATGTCTTGCTTGGCCCATCATGGCTTCAACCGGGCAGCTGGGTCAGCTCTTCCTGGGGCAGCACTCGCTGTGTCAGAAATGCTGGAAATATCCCAACAGAAAATCTCCACCGCATTTTCTCTGCAGCCTGCGAAGCAGTGGACATGATGTAAATCCTGCTCTCTATCCATGCTGTGCTCTGAGGAAAGAGGGGCTCGGCTCCTGTCCCCTATCCCATGGGTGCCATGCGGGGCAGAGGGATGCGGGAGCACTGGGGGGGTCACAGCCCTGCACTGGAAGGTGCCTGGCAGCCCAGAGCTGGGTCAGAGCTGCAGGACATGGGTGGAATCAGCAATTGTAATCAAAGCTGACCTGGAGCCAACTCTGTGGAGAGCTCTCAATGCTACAACTAAATGAGCCGGTGGCAGATTCAGGCAAGACTAAAATTAAACCAGGTCAGGTACAGGCAGTATTGTGAAGCCAGGAGCCAGGGTTTCAAAGCATCTCTCTCCAAGAGAAGGAGAGCAGGGGAAAAAAAACCTTCCTGTGTATGCAAAGGACATTTCCAGAGCTCTAATCCTTTGATTATAACAGATCTTAAGAGAAACCATGCTACTCCTTGAAGGTGGAGGAAAAGAAACCCAATGTAACTGCTCTGAACTGGTAGAAGGTGAGCTGCTAATAATCAGCAGAGAAGAATGATTGATTTATTGGATGTGATACATTTAATGATGAAATACCAACTGTCTTTCCTAATTCCTGTGTCTAATGGAGGAGAGCATAGTAAAAGCACCAGTGTATACTGGTGCAGTAAGTACTGGGATGGGGCAGCAGGTATTTCTAGGAGTGCAGTGGACATGAGCAAAATGCGATGCTAAGGGCTGCCAGGAGGGGATGTGGCTCACGGGCTGTACTGCGGGAGAGGGGCTGCCATAGTGGAGACTAAAAATACACCCCTGGAGACAGCTTCCCTTGCTCAGGACTCTATAGGCTGCAGACATTCACGCGGGTGTGTTATGGGTGTGTAGGTGATAAAATAGAGGCTGGTTTGGTTGGGTACCACTCCAGCGGGTCTGTGTCCCTTCGGTGTCCTGCACCAAGAGCCTGTCCCCTCGTACCTGGGGGACCAGGTATGCTCTTCATCTCTGAGGGTGCTTCTCAACAAGCCAAGAAAGATGAAGGCTGGGAATGATATTGGATTCTCCCTCCTCTGCTGCTGACAGACACAGTGATGGGGAAGAGAGGGCAACAAGGCTTGTCTGGATTAAGCAGCCGGATGGAGAGCCGTGTTGGTGAGGAGCATTGCCTGCTTGTGCAGAGGCTACAGCAGTGTAGGGCACTGCAGAGGGGCCTTGCTGATGTCCCCTCCCTTGGTAGCCTTTGTCCTGGCTGCACTGCTCAGCACTGCAGGCACCTGTCCTGCTCTTCCTGCTCCTCTGGAAGGTGGGTATAGCACATCTGCCTGTTTGCTGGGGGTGACTTTTTGGGGCTGTGCTGAGCAAAGACCTTTGGATGAACCAGGATGGTGTCTCTGCACCTGAGAATGGTGTTACAGCTCCGAGGGGCAGGAAAAGCCTGTAAGGAGCTACAAAGCACACTCGCACTGGATGCGGGGCCATGCGGGGCTTGTCTCCCACCCTTCCTGTGGGTGCTCAAGACATGGGTTCAGCCACAAGGCAGACAAGGGGTGACGGCTTGGCTCTGCTCCTGGAGCCGCACGTGCCGCGGCCGGTGCAGTAGCAGAGCCCGTAGCTAGATGCCACTCAGTACTAAGGTGTCATTATTTTTTATGAACTAGGAGAACGTTCCCTAATGCGCCCGGGAACATTATCGTAAATAATTAAGTCTGAACTGCAGTTGTCACAGTAAATGAACAAAAGATTGTTCTGCTTCCCCTGTGCCAAGCACGAGCCACGGGCTCCGCGTCCCCCTGGTTTTTTACTGCCAATTCAAGGAAAGCAGCGAAGAAAGAACGGAGAGGACGTCTCCAGGTTGGGAGTGGATCTAAAATCCCTCCAAAAAACGCAGCCATTGGGTACATCGGATCCATTTCTCTCTCTGTGAGGGCTTGGGAAACAAGATGCCAGAAGCTCCTTATGATGGCTCCAACCCCAAATGAACACAGGGTTTGGGCTGAATATTCACCTTATGGGATCAAGGATTATTTGCAAGCAGATCAGAATGAGCAAGCTGAATGGAGCTCCAGGTATCTGCCAAACGCAAGGACAAGCCACAGGCCATCAGAAAACCCAACGCACAGGATTTGCAAGTCCTGCCTTAAAGCTCAAATCCCTCCTGAGCTGATGGAGCACTTCCATGTGTGCTTCAGTCTGAGGAATGTAACAGGGCATGATTAGAGGTTTATTTATGTAACTGAGGTTTTGTTTAGCTCTTGGTCCATTGCACAGGAGCGTCTTGGTATGCTCCTAAAGCAGCTGCCAGAGCCAAGCAGACAAATGATGTCTCTGAAGGGTGGGAGCCAATGGCTTGGTGTGGCCAGGATTGCAGGAGGGCAAAATACAGCCTGTGTCTGGGGATGATCACTCCTGTATATCACAGGGATGCTGTGGCTGCCTGGGCTGAGCTTTGGAGAGCATCGCCTGCCCCTTCTGCTGCCTTGATTTAAGGCTGCTGGTGTTGAGGAGGCAGTGATTTGATGACAGATCCTGACAGCTGTGATGCATGCCTGAGGTCCATGTCCCGCCTCCCTGTATCTTCCTGTGTGGGTCTTAATTCAGTGCAAAGTGGGGACGTGTCACTCTGCCTCCTCCTGCATGACTGAGCTTCACCCTTCATCTTCCTCATGGCTGTGGGGGGAAGGCTGCTGCTTGCCCAGTGCTCAGTGCTGGTGCAGGTGAAGGTGTCACCTTGCCTTGTGCAGATTGCATCGTGGAGGGGATAAGAGCCAGTGTCAGCAAGGCAGGGCCCTGGTTTTGATCAGCCTCTCGCTGCTGTGCCTGCCCAACGTGCTGCTGGCCTCCAGCAAGAGAGAGCAAGGGGGATAATAATCGCTTTCCTCCGCTCCATCCCAGGTTTATGGTGCACAACGTTTTAAAAGGGTGAATAATTAAGTGCTGCTCATAAAAGTGTTGCTTGGCGCTGCTGCCGGGCTCCTCCAGACCAGGAACCAGGACCTGAGTGGAGGGAGCTGAGATTCATCATGTGCCAGGCACTGGGCTCATCCCATGGGCAGAGGGTCCTGGAGGGGAAAATAATCCCCCCGGTTTGCTCTGCCAAGCGGGATGGAGGCTGTTCGTGTGCTGCATGGGTCCCCATGGCTGGCTGTTTGCAGGCTGTCCAGCGCAGGGGTGTTTCTCTTGGCGAGCTGCAGCCGTGGTAAATAACCCAGAACGTGTGTGTGATGGATGTCCGCTCCCCGCCAGCCTGTCTCCCAAGAGTTATATTATTCCCTTTCCCACAGCTCAGCTGTAAATTCGCTGTGATTCATGGCAGATCCCTCTGCCAAAGCCTTTTACAGCCCTGGATGGGCAAGGATGGGGTGGAGGGCACGGGTTGGCCTGTGCCAAGCAGGAGGATGCTGCTTGCCAGGACGTCGGGGCTTTGAGGGCTAAAGCTGTTGTGTGGGGACAGAGTGGCCCTGAGGGACATCAGGTGTCCATGCATCTGGGTGGGATGGCTCCTCTTCCTCCAGCCTCTGTTTCTTGTCCCTGGCAATCCCTGGGATGCTCCTCTCAAACCCAGCACATCCTAGAAGATGCACCAGCAGAAATATTCCTGGCTTGATCCAACAGAGAAGCATCAACAGCATGGCGTGGGTAAGCCAACCTCCACAGCCCTGCAAGGGTCCTCTTCTGCTCTGCAAAGTTCTGTCTGGAAGGAGCCATCCCTTGTTCCACTGTGTCATGTCCTGTCCAGCCATCAACCTGGCTGAGGTGGTGGGAGCCCACACAGGGGATGATTCCTGGGCTTGGGGTGCACTGATGGAAGATGCTGTGGCACCACAGGCATTGAGGAAGGAAGAAGCAACCCTGCAAAGAAGCCTTCAGATCTTGTCCACAGCCAAAGGATGGGGTGTTCCCACTCCCACCCCTGACATCTGCCAGAAGCACAGCTCCTGCAAGCCATCGGGTGCTGCTTTTGTCCCTCCCTTGGGCACAACGTTTCCCCCTGCAATGGGATCAGGGTGGGAGGATGCTGGGCCAGGTCCCAAGCTCCCTGTCCCAGCAAAGGGCCCTTTGTTAGTGCTGTTTGCCTGCTCCCTGCCTCTTTCCCTCTCAGCCCTGCCTGGGAGCTCCCATCCCACTTGGTTTGGTGCTCAGGGGCGATATCCTGTCTGCAATATTAAGACATGTAGCTGTGTATATACATATCCCCCTTTAAATCAGCCAGACCCTGTGGTGGAGGCTGATAAATCCCCTGGGCACTTACAGAGGCAAATCTAATTACTTCTGATGATGTCCATGGGCTATGGGCAGGGAGAGGGGTCTTGTTTGGCCTCTTTTACCCACCAGGGAGCAGGAGAGGACGCTGTGGGACCCTACTCAGCATCACAGCTCAGTGGCCACATCCTGGTACCACTGAGTGGGGCTGAGAGCAGGGGAATGAGCTGGGAGGGAACAGAAAGCTGCCAGCCTGCAGCTTGATCCATCAAATCCAGGCATCTAAATGCATCAAAACACTGGGGCTGTATAAATATCCATTTACAGGCAGTGGAAGTATGTCTAAATAAACCAAAGGAGGCTCGACAGCTCATCCGGGGTGAGAAACACCTGTAAATCGGGAGGTTTCTGTGACGCATTGCTGGAGCGCACCCATTCCTGCTTGGAAAAACAGTTTTGAGGTATTTATCTCTGGTGGTTGCCTCTGGAGCTGGGAAAGCAAAGCAGGGCTGGGTGCTGCAGTGAGGGGCAGAGTGGATGCTAACAGTATGGAGTAGGGCACCGGTGGTGCTGGACAAATGGTTGGGGCCTGTGTCTGCCTGTGGGATGCAGACCCACTGCAGTGTCCTGCTGCCGGCATAGAACCATGCAATCCCAGCCTGGTTTGTGTTGGAAGGGACCCTAAAGCTCACCCAGCTCCAGCCCCTGCCATGGGCAGGGACCCCTTCCACTAGAGCAGCTTGCTCCAAGCCCCTGTGTCCAACCTGGCCTTGAACACTGCCAGGGATGGGGCAGCCACAGCTTCTCTGGGCACCCTGTGCCAGCGCCTCAGCACCCTCACAGGGAAGAGCTTCTGCCTTCTATCCAACCTGAACTTCCCCCGTTTCAGTTTGAACCCATCACCCCTTGTCCTGTCACTACAGTCCCTAATGAAGAGTCCCTCTCCAGCACCCTGTAGCCCCCTTCAGACACTGGAAGCTGCTCTGAGGTCTCCATGCAGCTTCTCTTCTCCCGGCAGAGCAGCCCCAATGTTCTCAGCCTGTCTCTCTACGGGAGCTGCTCCAGCCCCTGATCACCCTCGTGGCCTCCTCTGGACTTGCTCCAGCAGCTCCATCCAGTCCAGAAGCTTCCAAGCACTCTGGAGGATGCTGTTTTGCGCAGAGCTGCTGTTAGGGGCAGTGCTGCAAGAGGAGAGCTGCTCTGAGCCCCCCTGGTTTCCTCCCACTGCTGCCCCGGCCCAGGGATGTGGCTGTGAGTGTGGATGGTGTTCCCTGAATGGAACGTCCCTATCCCAGGGGCTTGCTGAGTACCCAAGGCTTGGCACGGAGACGGTACATGGCAAGGTGGGATGCAGCGGTGAGGGGCTGCTCTGGGATGTCCCCGCCACAGTGACTGGTCCCTCTTTGGACTGGGCTGAGGCTCATCCCGTCAATGGGCAGGAGAGGAAGGCCCCTGCCTTGCACAGTGTTCCAGCTCCCTCCAACTTCACCAATGCTGATCAATGACTCAATTTGTAATGCTCCCGTCCTCCTGAGGAGCTTCATTGTCTTTTTTCTCCTCCTTTTCTCCCTGTCACCGGCCATTGCATTTTCATCTTCATCTGCCGATAGTTCACTTTCATTTGACATATTAATCTATGCTTCTTTCTGTGAAGATAACTCATCCCTGCGTGGTGGCAGGAGTGCGGAACCAGTGCCATGCCAGGAATATTTTACTTGCTTTCAAAAGACGGTGGAATAACAAGTAACCAGAGTTGCACTGGTGTCTCCCATCCATTTTAAGAAGCCAGAAGTCCCTGGCAATAGGCTTTGCTCTGGCTTGTGGGCGGATGAGGCTTTGAAGCAGGAGCTGGGGGACACAATGCCAAAGTGGGGCTGGATGGGACCCCCTTTATCACTACACACATGAGTTGGCACTGGACTATTTGGCTGCTGGCACTGGATTCATTTATTCGCTGCTGTTTATCGGGTTTGTGGCTGTTTTTAGTGCTGTTTGTACAAGGAAAGGCAGCAGTGTACAACAGCAGTTATTTTCCTCCATGAGCCCTGAGATGGGAACTGAGCTGATGCCACCACCCCAGCCTTGGAGGTGGTGGGAGCATGGGAGGTACAGCACAGGGTGGCAAATGTCACCTAAAGGAAGATTTGACAACAGAAGCTGCCCAGCTTCCCCTGCACTGAAACCACACAGCTCCGGGGATGTTTCTGGTGCCGTTCCCTTAAACACATAAAAGGGTTCCATCTGGTTTTAATTATTCAAATGAGCTGACAGGGTAATCAATATAAATGGTTAAATGTGGCCAGGATTAGTGTCAGCTCTGCTGCAGCAATGGGTGAAAGCTCTGGAGATGGGGGCTTTGCTGCTGGGGGTCCCTCTTGCCCACGGGGAGAGGTGGCACCATGTCCTGGTCATGGGGGGAGCAGATGTGCATGGCCACTCTGGCAGGGTTTAAACAATAACCTGTGGTACTGCTGGCTCTGGCTGCTTCTTTATTGCTAATACACTGCTAATTGTGCTCTGCTGTGTGGTAATACTCATAAAGCAAGATTTAGAAAGCAGGAGGCTTAAGAGAGTAAATCAAGGGCACGGCACAGCCTTGGCAATCTGCATCGCCATCAGCCACAGCTCCCCAGCACTGGAGAAGGATGAGGGACCCCATTGTGGGGACCTGTGTGCAGGGACCCTATTGTACCCTTGAGCTGCAGGGGTGGGTTGCTGCACCCTGGGGTGGCAGCCCCAGCTCCTCCCCGGTGCTGGAGGACCTGTGTCCCCGTGCCCTTGCCAGCAGCAAAGTTTGTCCTGACTCCTTTCTTCTCTTGGGGCTGCTGGTTTTTTGCTGTGTTGCCATGGAAATGCTGCCTGCATCCACCCCTGGTGCCTGCCTGCCTGCATCCATCCTTAGTTCTTGCCTGCATCCGTCCGTGGTGCCTGCCTGTATCCATTCATAGTTCTTGCCTTCATCCATCCCTGTTCCTGCTGCTGCTGAGTGCCACCAGCCTCCTCCCCTGGGACACTGCTGAAGGGTTTGGTTGGTTTGCTTGGGCCACAGCATCCATCTCCCCAAACACTGGCTAAAGCATTAATAAAGGAAGAAAAGAGGGAAGGAGGGAGGTGAGCACCCTCTGAGTTATTCAATCCATCTCTGCTGGTCCCTTATTGAAGCTGCTGGTGCCCATGCCCCTCTGCGTGACTCGGTGTACATGTCCTTCATCAAGCCTCAGAGCAGGGTCAGGCAGCGACAGGCACTGTAATGAGAAGAGCTGGAGCTGCTGTGTGTGGCAGGAGGGAGGTGGTAACAAAGGCTGGGGGGGGATAGTGATGTCCCCATCCCTACCACCAGCCAGCCCCAGGCTTTCTAGGCTTTTTTAACCCTGAGCAATGGAAGAGCCAACTTCCTGTTCCCTCTCCTCCCAAACCCTCATTTTCATCTCACGTTACAGCACAGAAATGTTTGACTTTACAGCCTTAGTTTATATTGCCGGGAAGTAACTTAACCGTGCTCTCTAAGTGTTGAAGCTGCATTTCTTTTTGATGATTTCAAAGATTTATTAAGTTCTCCCAGGGAGAAAGAAGGGGGAAAAAAACAAACCCCAGAAAGCAGCAACCTACCATGCCAGCAAACAAGATTCAGTGGCTGGCCCAGCAAATAAACCCAAAATATATGTGCAGTGTTTAGAGATCTTGCTGGAGCATTTGCTTTTCTCCAGCTCCTATCTAGAAACGTGCCTCTGCGATGCTCAGCGTTATCCCGAGTCCAATGCCTGGGAATGCTGCTCTTAAGGTTCTCCTTTCGTTTTGGGTTCTGCAGGAGCAGAGCAGGGGATAATTAGAGCTTCGCTGTTTGCTAATAGCCTGTGCACCTGGAAGTGTCCACCCGAGCCCCTGGGCTGGAATGAGAGCAGAGTAAAGTGCTCTGCGAGCAGGGATCTGGAGCGGTTCCCGAGCAGGTTGTGAACGTGAGAGATGGGTCCAGTTCGCAGCACAAGTGAGTAGCAATTAATTAATGGCCTGGGTCTATTAATTTCCTCCCAAATGCAATCACTGGGATGAGGTCACAGCTGGCAGAGAGGCACCAGCAGGATGCAGAGTTCTCTGCAAAGTAAATTAGCAGCCTTTAATTTGAGGAATCCAGCAAAGAATCCGTGTGAAGAAGCAGTGAAGGCCTGGAACTGGGCTGGGGCTGGAGCCAGGAGGGGCAGGGCCAGCTGTGAGGAGGGTGAGAGCCAGAGCTGAGCTTCCATCAAAGGATTTGGGATCTTTCCCTTTGCATTGGCACTCTGGGGGGGTAAAGCTAAGTGGCACAATGTGATGGGGTGGTGCTGGCATCCAGGCTGGCATTGCTGCTGCCTGAGCCCTGGCCAGGTCAGCAGGGACCATCCCCAGCTTCTCATTACCCTTCCGTGATACCAGCTTAAGGAGTCTTCACCTGTGGCACCATAGGTGAAGTGCTTGGAAAGTCCAATCCGCCGGGGAGCAGGGGATTGCCAAAGAACTGAGCAGTCCCATTTCACTGCAGATGCTCCTGGTACTAAAACAAGGGGGAACTGCTAAGAAGTGACAGCGTCAGCAGAATCTGGGGCCAACGAGGGGTTGCTGTGTGCATCTTGATGGCCAAGTAACCCTTCCCTGTGCCTCTTCTAGGGGAGGGTATTTAGTTGTTAACCTACTGCTTTGCAACAGCAAAGGCGGAATCTTTGCTTAGGGAGGAGATCCCAGGAAAGGGCAGGGATTAGAGATGAGTCTTTTCACGTTTCCCATTTGAGGAAGCTTTAGTCCAGGGTGTTTGTGTACCTCACTTTACCGCTGCAGTCCCAGTTTCCCCAGCACAGGTTAGTAAAATAACATTCTTTTGTCTCTGGCACATCTTTTCAGTCCCTTTAAAGTGCTCTTTGTAGACATGACCGAATGGAAGACATCGCTGTGGGGTGCCGCGTGCTCCCCATGTGGAGCTGCGGATGCGGGCAGAGCCCAGTGCAGGCAGCAGCACTGGCATAAACACCATGAAAGCCACTCTCTTGCCCCCAAAGCACACCAAGGACGCTCAGCTGCCTTTGCTGAAAGGCTTGTCCAACTGCCAGATGTGCCTCTGCTCTGAGGAACAACCCTGGCTTGAGAAGAGGAGTCATTGGTGATGCTGTCAGTCATTAAAACCAGAGGCTGGACTTCCACCAAGTGCCCAGCTCTTACTGGGTGTCTTCACATGCTTGAAAACCCACTGTCCCTTCTGCCCAGGGAAGCAGGAAAGCCCAGTAGGATCCTGCCTGGCTTGGGTTCATTGTCACCTCTGTCTTTGGTGAGTGCTGACAAAAAGCTTCAAGATGCTCAAGAGGAGAAGGAGAGGGCCTTAAGAGCTGCAAGAAGGAGAACAACATCCACCCATTGCCCCTGATGGGTTTAAGCCATCCCAAGTGAGCTTTTTCTTTGCTATTTTTCCATTTGGTATCCACTCCTGGCACTGGCAGTGCTGCTCAATATGTGCTGCAGAGAGGGGCTGAAGATGAGCCTATTTTCACCCAAAAGGGCTATTCTCATAGAATCCCAGCCTGGTTTGGGTTGGAAGAGACCTTAAAGCTCATCCGGTTCCAACCCCTGCCACGGGCAGGGACATCTTCCACTAGAGCAGCTTGCTCCAAGCCCCTGTGTCCAACCTGGCCTTGAACACTGCCAAGTGTGGCAGAGCCCGTGGGGAGAGGGTGAATTTGAGGACCCCCTCACGGGCTGAAGCAGGCAGCTCAGCTCCATCAACCTGCTGCTCAGGCAGTTGAGCCACACGTATGGGAAGAGCACTCCCAGGGGAAGCTGGTCTAAATTACTATCTCCCCAAATAGATGTGATTTGAAGTAATTCCCTTAAGTGTGACATTATTACAGGTGGGTTATATATTGGTTTTGAAGGCTTTCAGCTGAGCAGAAACATTCTCTGCTCGTCACATAGGAGACTGAAGGGTTAGGGTCAGTTCTTTTTCTTTCCCTTTTCTATTTTTAAAGAGGGGAAATGCACCAAAATAAGGCAGAGGTGAGGCATGGGAAGGCAGTGATGGGTCTGAGGTCTCTAAAAGGGCTTTAACCACTGAGTTATCCCCCAAGAAAGGGGACCAGCAATGAATCATGGCTCCCTAAGTCCAGTCCCATGGGTGTTCTCTCTCCACCCTTTCCCTCAGCATCCCTCCAGCCCAGGCAGGGGGATGCGTACCAAGGGAAGTGCCTGAGATAAATCACTGTTAATCTCTGCTCACTGCACATGAAGGGTAATAGCTCTGCAGGCTGTTTGCTCACATGTCTGATGGGAAATAAAGTCATGTTCCTCCTTGATGACCCATCCTTGTTCTGACAGAGGCCAAGCTGCCGTGTTTGAGTGCGGGATGCTTTGGGAAGCGATGGGCAGGTATCATGGTGTAATCATCCAAAGCATACCAGTAATCCACTGCCCTGGAACTGCTCTTCCTGTTGTAGCTGCTAAAAGTGCAGCTTTCTGAATTAAAAGCTGCCCTTACATTGGGTGATTAACTCAAGTCATGTAACTCAATGGCACCTGGGCTGTCTACATATCCTCCCCAACACTGCTGGAAAGGGAATTCCTAATGTCTCACCTGACCCTTTTTCTCCTGGATGGAGAGAAATAGGGTTTCTCTTCCACTTTGCAGCCATCATCTTCTGTATCTGCAGACTCACTTTCGCCCTTGACCATCTCCTCTCTGGGTTAAGCAACTCAAATGCATTCAATCTTTTGTATTCCCAACATCCCCTGGATTAAACTCCTTGCATTCATTAGCAGGTTCTTGGGCTGGGAGGATGGAAGGTATTCCTTCTCTGCCCTGATGCCTTGGGAGCCTTTGGAAAGGTGCAGGGGATATAGCCAACAGTTTAGGGGGCTTTATTATCTGTGCCTCTCTTCCAGAGGTGTTAACAGCGCTGTGCCAGATGAGAAATCATCTCTCAGCATCTTTCTTTTTGTCTAGGTCCATCGGTTTGGCTTTTCCTGTGTGCAATGCTGCACGAGTGCCTCGCTCTTTCTCCCCTGTGGATATATTTAAGTATTTTCCCATATCCAATTAATTCAGCCCCCGCCACTGAAGCACTGTTCCGCCTCGATCCATCCTGCCTTTCATCCTCCTGCAATAAAGGCATCTTTTGTTAGTGGCTCGCTGCTGAGCCATGTTTCTCCATCAGGCTTGTGTAAAACACCCCCAGAACCTGTTCATTACCCTCTTCTGGAAACCCTGGTGCTGTGAGTGGAAGGGAAGAGATTCATTATACTCTGTGGTGTTACCATACCCTGAGACCCCTGGAGGAGAGGCAGCCAGAGGGAAGGATTACTCAAGCAATGTTATTAGTTGGCAAAAGTTTGGGCTGTGACCCCAGGAGCTCACAAGAGCATCACTGGGGTTTATTTTAACACCAGCCACTGTATTAGTGCAGTGCTAAGTGATGGTGCTGGGGCAGCCACAGTGAGCTGCATCTCTGAGCTTGGGCACAGAAACTAGGGCTGAGGGAGCCTTCACTTGGCTTTCCCCTTTCCCCCATTACAAACCATGTTGAGGTAATGGAAATGTTTTTCCACCAATGACAGGTTTTATTTCCATCCTCTCACCTCCTCTCCCCTTTCAGCCCAGGGATGATAAATCCAGCCTGGCTGGGTAGTTCAGGCACCTCCAGGGAAGGGGGTTACTCTATAGGATTCATCCTGCACCCAGTGGGGCTGGGGGAATCCAGCAATGAAATCCAGCTCCCAGGGCCTTGGGAAGATGCAGGAGCATCCCCTCACCAGCAGCACAGAGGCATTTATAGGGAAAGGAGCACTTGGGATTGAAGCTTCCGAGCTGAGCATCGCCTTAACTCTGCCCCATGTGAGACATGTATGGAGCAGAGAAACCACAGGGCACTGGGAGACGCCTTCTCACATTAGTGTTTGTGAGGCCAAGCCAAGGAGGGGTTTTGGAGATGACTTCTCCAAAGCCCCAAGGGATGTGACCTTTCTCCCCACCCTGCTCCTTTCCCCCCCCCCCAAATGCTCTGCTCTTCCCGGTTAGCATCGGTGGGTCTGCCACTAAAGTTAATTTTTTAATTAAACCCATTTTTTATTTGCGATGCTTTAATGGCTGGGTCTGGAGTAATTATTAATAGCTCCAGGGAGACTGTGCCTTAGAGAAATGGTTGGTGCTACTGCAAAGGCATTTATCTGATTAACGTCAGCCTTCACACGCGGCTGTTGTGGGGGGGATGGATGAGGGTGGGAGTCCTGCTGCTCCCAAGCAAACTGATTAATCATGGAAAACGAGGCAGGGCTCTGCAGGTGCTGGTTTTCCACCTTGGAAGTGGACTGGGAGAGGAGGAGAGGCTGGGAGCTGCAGTGTGCAATCTCCTCCTGTCCTCTACCCTGCACACAGGTCACAGGAGGTGGCTTGAGACATTGAAGAGGTGAGGAGTGATGGTTTTGTCCCACACTGGAATAAGGAGGCAGAAAACCACCCCAAGAAAGTGTGAGCAAAGCCTTGGGTGATTCTTGTCCCTGTGAACACATCCTGGGTGGGAACAAGGGGCAGCTGTTGCCCCTGGGGCTTAGGGATGCTCAGTGGTACCCTGGCCAGGCTGTGCTGTGGCTGCTCACATGGGGGACTTGGTCTTGCATGGAGCCAAAACCCTCTCTCAGTAAGTGTCAAAGGTTCCCTGAAGGAAGCAGCTTTTCCCCCTACTCTTCCCTTCCAACTTCTTATTAGAGGCTTATTCCTGTCATGAAGCATAAGGGGTTAGATCCTCCCCAGCAGCTCCTGGCTCTGGAGGGGGGGGGTTTGCTGTGCTGTTTTTATCCCTGTACCCTGGTAGTTCTGGTGGCTCTGGCTGTGGGCTGGCTTGGCTGTGAGAGGTGAACCAGGGCATTGGAATGCACTGAGCTGAGCAGCATCATTAACAAGGGGAGAAAGCAGCATCATTAACAAGGGGAGAAAGCAGCATGAAAACACCCGTTTCCTTGTGCATCCCAACTCTGCAAGCACCTCCACATGGATGGATGCATGGATGGATGCAGCAGGAGGTGCTGGGCTGCTTGGAGGCAGGAGGGTCTAAGTGCTGTCCATCTCAGAACCACCTTCCCCTTGCAGCACCCATTTTACCCAGTTTCACCATAGCATTATCGGCTGCTTCTCCAACGGGCTCTGCAGGCTCCAGGCAAATCCTACCCTGTGCTCAATTAACAGCCTATACCCTGGAGAGTGGGAGGCAGTATAAATATTTTCCATGTAGTAATAGGACTTCTTTTTCCTATTTCCTTTTTCTCTTTGCTGTGACGCTGTCATTATAATATTGATTTGACATCCAGGTGTCAGCAACAGCTGGATGACAGGAAAAATGGCAACTTTCATTCATTTTGCTCGCAGAAGAACGGGGGGAAAGACTTTTCCTTCAGGCTTCCCCCCCCCGCCCCAATCCCTCTGCGATGCTCCGTGTTCCGCCCTGACAGGAACATTTATAAACTGCCACTGTGGGGAGTATTATTAACAGCTCGGTTCCTTAAAGATGCAATTAATTATTCACCTGCTTCCAAATCAGTTTAAGCAGCTTCGAAGCTGCAGTGTAAATAAAACCTTCCCAGCTCGCCTCTCCTCTTTCTCACGCGTGCACACACACGCGTATTGCTGTCTTCATAAAGCTGAGCTTTTAAATGGAGCCAAACTAGCAGTTATTGTAAATTACTGCAGCTCCATTGGCTTCCCGGGCTCTCTGCTGAGTTACACCAGCCAGGAGTTGAACGCATCCTTGTGGGAATGGCAACTGTCGCTCTTTCCTCATTTGCCATGTTTTTAGGCTATTTTTGCCTTGTTGCTAAATCCCTCCCGTTCTGTCGTGCCTCCCCCCCGCGGCCCAATCTTCCTTTTACCTATTTGCTCTTTAATAAATCATCCCCTAAATGATCCCCTGACTTGAGCATCAGCTACAACGCCTCTGCGGAGGGGTTGTTTTTGCTGTTTCCTTTCCCTTTTTGGAGCAATGCTGATTAGGTCTCAGCTGATGGCTGCTTGCAGAGGAGAAAATACTGTGCTCAGGGGGAGCAAGAGGCTGCGCCAGCCCTGGGAGAGGCTGGTGATGGGACCCAGAGGGGAAAGGCAGTGCATTTGCTCTCCTTGTTTGGAGCTGCATGGTCATTCAGGTTGAAATGGCTTTAGAGTCACAGTGCTGGGTCCCTTATGGCCCTGCTGGGTGTCATTTATGGTGGTTATAAGTTTCTGGGCTGAAGCTTAGGTTTGGCAAATGGCAGAGAAAACCCTCCTTCCCTACGGCACAGCTCCCTGCTCCTGAGACACCAGGGGCTGGAGGAACTGCTTACTACCCAAAGCTATTCAGCATCATGAGCTCCTATGGTCCCACCAGGGAAAAGCTCCAAACCCCCGTGACAAGGGAGCGAGCACAAATGCCTGGAGGATGCTGATCTCCATAAATGGATTCCAAAAAAAGGAAGGAAAAATGGATTAAAATCCCTTTTCCCATTGCAGAGCCTGTCTCCAGCACAAACACAGCCGCCGCGTCATGCACTTCAAGCAGGCCAGGCTAAATCTTTGCATAGATTAGTCACTAACAATGGAGTTAATGACCATAATGGCACAAATGTCCTGTGCCTGCGTGAGATACACTTAGGACAATCTACTAGCACCAGGTAATCACCACATTTCATACTGTCAAAGAGATCAATCATGTTGAGAGCCCATTCATCAATCAGCTGTGCCTGAGGTTTAGAGAGGAGGGAATAGCAGCTCATAGCACCCCAAAAAGCCACTCCTGGGGGAAAAGGGAGGTCTCCCGGGCTTGGAATGGGGCTGGGAAGCAGGGTGCCAGTGGGTTTGTTTGGGGAGGTGTCAAAGTGGGAACCTGGCAAAGCCTTTGGTCCCCTCGGATGCTCCCATCTCTGGTGGCTGGGACTGACGGGGCTTCCTCTGCTGGAGACAGATTGTTTGTTGCTGTTTCTCCATCTGGCTGGAATCATGTCTGTCTTCCACTGTGTTATTTGTTGCCTGATTGCCACTTGTAAGCCATCCTTCCTCTTTCGCTTTCTACCAAGGACATGTCCTCAGGACCCAGTTTCCCACGTGGGATCCCAGTCCACCAGTGCTGGAAATCCTGCCCCAGGGGGGTTTCTGCTCCGAAGAATAGGACCTTGCTCCAAAGGGCATCCACAAAGCTGCAGTCCTGGCAGCAGTGAGCCAACAGGCAGCTGTGTGGCCACAGCTCTGCTTCAGCAGCGGTGGGAGGTGATGGAGAGCCTATTCCCATCTGCAGTGAGCATGGAGCTGGACCTGCCTGAGAGGAATCAGCTGGCAGCCAAGGACCTAAGCACAGGGGGCATAAGCGGCTGCAGGCAGCATCTTACAGGCAGCTTGGGGTCTTTATATCCTGCTGGACAACACCTTATTGCTTATTCTGGAAGGCTGGTGTGCTGTCAAGTTGTCCTCCAGCCCCACAGCTCCTCTTGTCACAGCACCCCATAGGAGGAAGGCACCTTGCCAAGGGGTGGTGTTGGGATAGGCAGGGTGTCACCCCTGGTCTGCTTACAGGTGAAGGCATGGGGGGATGGAGGAGATGCAGCTCTGCCTGTTAATGCCCTGGCCTCTCCAGTTCATGGACCGGCTGGGCTCAGTGGGAATACAGCCAGTTTTAACTCTGATACCTGTGTGGAGCCCTCAATTGGATGGCACTTTTACAACTCATAGGGCAGATGATATGGCAGAGCACAGCCTGTTGTCCCAGGGATCAGTGATGTGCTCTCCAAAGGTCGACCTGAACTTCCTCCAAAGCACTCAGCCTTCTCACAGCGCCATGGCCAGCAACCTCAACTTCCACAGCGTGGTACCCAGCTACCTCAACACCCTACCATGGATGCTGTGGATGTTGCTAAACACGTAACAGCATCTTTGTCCTCCAGCCACTCCAGATAAGGATGCAGGGCTGGTAGCAGGGTGGAGAGAACCCCAGGAGACCCCCATCTGCCTCTTCACTCCCTTCTCCCACCCCTGCCTACCCTATTCCCCTCTTTCTCCTGGCAGCCACCCTCTTTTCCTCCCCTCTCCTCCTTTCCCCCACTTCTGGGAGGCTGCTTGATGCTGCTTGATTGCTTGGCTCCCTTCATTAGCGTGATACCTCCTGGAAAATTAGTAAACAGAGGCGTATGAATGAGGTGTTGATTGCAATCAGCGGGGGAGAAGGGGGACTGAGAGCACTGGAGAGGCCCACGAAGCTTCCCAATCACCCGGTGGTCCAGGGTGGCTGCTGGGGAGGATCCGCTCCTCAGCACGATGCCCAAGCATCCCTCCACAGAAGGATGCTGCGTGTTCACACCCTTGCTCTTCCCTCTTGGGAAGGGTGGATGTGGGCTGGGGGAGCCCATCCTCAGTGCTGGGGTGGGGGGGATGAGGAAGGGATGGGTGGCAGGATGCCCTGTCCCATGGGGACCACTGCTGAGCTGATGGCAGGGCGCAGCAGGGTGAGAGCACCCTGGGGCACTTAGAGAACAAGAGCTTAAAGGGATAAGCATGATCTAAAGCACATCCAATTATTAATCTGGACAGACTGCAATGGAGCTGATCCCTTGCCCGTGCATTCCCCTGGCACCACTGGAGATGTTGCAGGGGCCGGCAGAGGATATGGGGCTGGTATCTGGCACTGCAGGGAGGGATTTGCCTGATTTCTGCCTTACTGCAGAGCTAAATGCCTCGGCTAGCTCCAGCACTGGGTTGATGCTTTCTGGTTTTACCAGTACAAAGTGTTTGCCATGTTAGAGGTAATGGCTTTCGAAGGTGAGGAAGAACATTCAGCCCTGGTTTGGGGCAGAGGTGGCAAGACGCAGGTAGCATCACTGATGGGGCAGGGACATGGGGACCCTCCATCAGGAGCTCTCCCTTGGGTCCCCAGCTCTGCGCAGGGACATGGCAAAGGACAGCAGGGGCAGTGATGCCCATCGTGCAGCCTGATGGTGTCTGATTCCTGTGCTCCCAGCCCTGGGCTGCTGCCAACACGCTCACCCACAAGTGTCTGTCATTAAGCATCTATTTAGGTGTGCAGAAGTTGCCTAATTTTTCAAGGGTGCTGCAACGCCCCCCCCCCATGTCCTTGAAGTCAGTAGCTGCTGACAGTACCCAACAGCTCCAGAAATGAGACATGGGAGACTTGCACCTGATCCCCAACAGAAATAGGTACACGAAGGGCCAGCCTGTGCGATGGGATGGCCATGGCCCTGCTAGCAAAGGGGGTTGTGTGGGTATCAGGACCCCCCTTGGGTGTCTGGGAGCAATGCCCTGACTGCATGCTGAGGCAGACACAAAAGTGTTTTTCCCCATGGAGCATCACTGGTGCCATCCAGGCTGGGTCTCTGCTCCCCATCCCCAGCCCTGCTGCTCTGCGAAGGTGTGCCAAACTTCTTACAAAGCCCTGCTTAGAAAAGGCAGCCAAAACTGGATCCCAGAGGATTATTCCCCAGCCATCCCCAGCGGGAAACATCACTGCTGAGGATAAAGGCAGGAATTAGAGGAGAGCACCTGAAGTCTGGGACTCGGGCTGGGAGAAGCATCCCTGCAGAAGGAGGGGAAAGACTGGCGGTGTTTTTTTGCTAACGTGCATCTGTTATTTGACCTTATAAAGCTCTATTTGTGGAGCTGGTTGTTATTTTTCGTTAAATCTTTTAATCTAAAATCCCATTAGGCTCAGCAGCGCATTCATTTGCCAGCAGAACCAAAACACTTCGGTGTTTGCTCATTCCTCTATCTTCCGCACTTCAAACAGATGTAATAAAGTATTTTCGCTTTCCCTCTTGTTTCCCTTTGTGGTTTGGCTTTTTTAGAGCCTCCGAGGCGGTTGAGATGGGTTTCCCCCCCTCCCAGCACTGCACATCTCTTCTAGCTCTGCTGCTTTCGGCTCTGTTGAGATCAAATCACATCCGCATGATGTCCTCCGGAGCAGGGACTTCTCTTTGCCTGGTTTTGCTGCACCGGTGGGGTTAAACCAGCCCCGCTGCGTCCAGATCACAGCATCCAGCTTTAGAATCAAACGGCATTAAAACGTATATCCAGTGGTGCGGTTTTATTTTGGGGACGGAGATATTTTTACATGTAAGCAGAGCAAAGCCTGCAGCCCCGTCTCATCAGGATAACCTGCTCTAGTTGAAGATGTCCCTGCTCATTGCAGGAGGTTGGATTAGATGAGCTTTGAAGGTCTCTTCCAACCGAAACCATTCTATGGTGTCTGCCTGTGGAGGGGACAGCCTGGTCCCCACACCCAGGATGCATGACAGTGGCTCTTTGCAGTGTGTTCTTTTCTCCCTCCCCTGTCTCCATCATCTTCATTTCAGGAATTGCTTAAAAACCAGGCTTTGAATAATTGAGCGGAGCAGACAGCAGCCCACCCCAGCTGGCTCGTCACAACTTCCCTGGACTTCAATAATTCACTTTCCTGCTAGGAGCTGATGCGCGCTCCTTGTACGTGGGTTTGCTGCTGAGCACGCCCAGCTCCCAGACCAAATCTGTTCACAAGGAAAGGAAAGAGGTGATTTAAGGCCACATGCCTTTGGTTTAAGAAATGCTAACTTCTGAGTGGGTAGAGGGTTTGCTATGCAGCTTGTCCAGCTGTGGGAATGGCAATAACAAGGTGAGCTGAAAGTGGTCTGGGCTTGCTGCTGGGGATGCTCCTCTTGCTACCAGCATTGGTTCCAGGTCCCCGTTTTGGTCCTCCATGGCATGATGCTTTGGGGTTGCAGCACAGACAAGCTCCAGCGGGTCAGTATCCACCCCCTAAGAGCATCCCGGACCCCTCAGCATCACTGCTCTAGCTGACCATGAGCTATATCCCACCTCAGCCTGCCTAACGAGGTGCAAGTGAAATCACTGTGGTGATGGCCAGTAACAGCTAATAAGAAAGAATGGCAATAAGCCATGGGGATTTGGCAGCCTCTCTACCCAGGCCCTGCTTATCTGGGTAAATTAGGGTTTAATTTAAAGGAAATATAAAGGCTCCCATTGATAGGGCTCTGCTGGAGAGCACATGAGATGCACTGGGAAGAGGCTAAAGTATAGCATGTACAAGCTCTCTACAGCAGCGTTTCTGCTGGGGATCTCTTCCTGCTGTCTTGGGAGCGTGGCAGCAAGGCTGTGCAGCAAAGAGCCACGGCCATGAATAACCAGCAGCCCTCCCTGGCAGGAGAGCTGGGTACTCTGCAAGCACTGGGGACCGAGTCTTTGCTGCGAGGCAGCCTGAGGTAAGTGATGGTGGAGATGCTCTGGTGCCTGTGTAAGAGAGTGGCTCATGGGCAAGGGCTTGCGCTTATGCTAAGTGCAGTGGATTTAATTTCCTTGCGATAGCACTTCAATGTTACAAGGCTGCTCCAGAAGAATCAGAGAGGGCCTGAAGTGAAATGCAGGCGAGTCAATTGAAGTTAACTTCCCTGGGCACAGAGCCAGGCCCCTCTTTAGAGGCTATTTTCCAGAAAGGTGGCGGTTTGCCTGCAAAGATGTATTTTTCACTTGCTTTTGATTAGGCTGCCTTGAGCCTGCCCAATCCTAGTGAGCAATGTGCCCCTGAAAGCCTTATCCCCCCCCGGATCTCTTGGGGGAACCCCAATAGTGCTATGGGGCCCCCAGCCCTGCTCTCTGCCAGGCACTGCAGCATCCCCTGAGGAGGACTGGGTCCTCCAGGCTGGCTGGAGGAAGGTCAGGGGTGTCTTGCAGCCCCTGTGGCATGGGGAGGATTTGCAGTAAGGCAAGGCAAAGCCCCCCCATACCTGTTGCTGGCTAGGAGGTCCCCAACACTGAGGGGCTTCCCACTTTGCACTGATGCTGCTGCTTCTGACAGCTGCTGCCTGTCTAATTGCATTATAGCCTATGGGGGGGAAGGAAACCACTGCTGTGGCTTCAAACAAAGGGTGCCCTAAACCAACTAATTAGCCACCTGATTTGCTCCCCAACCTCCCATGGCATTCCTGTGTTTTCCACGCTGTTTTGGCACCACTAACAAGCAGAACCGCCGAGGCTGCGGCACCAGACCCGGGCGCTGGCAATGAGCTTGCGTCCATCATCCCGAGGGGATGCTCTGCCTCTGCTCCCTTGTACATCTTCCTTTTGTTGTCATCCTTTTTCTTCACAAGCGCTTCTCCTGGCCTACTTGCATCCAGTTCATTTTCCTTTGCTTAAATAAAACCTGACTCCAGGCCTTATTTGGTAAACAGAGCTGGGAGAAGCTGGGCTCGCTCTTTCTTCTCCTGACAAGCCTTTCAGGACGGGGGAGATGAGATGGAAAGAGAGACAGATGAATAGGATGCAAAAGCAGTGAAGAAAAATAAACACGAGATAAAGGGAGCGTGGGAGAGAAGCGAAAATGAGGCAGATCCGTGGCTGGGGTGGGAAGCAGAGGAGCAACCTGTGAGCCCCACTCACCCCAGCCCCTGTGTGTGAAGCAAGGGATCGGGGGACCAAACTGGGACCACACTGGTAGAGCATGGGAAGTGCTCAGCATCCCTCCGCAGCACCTCCTGGCCATGCCTACGTGGGGATTTGGGGTGAGGGAAGCGGTACCATGAAGAGATAGCCATGCTTTCATGCAGGGGCTCTCCCCTCCTCCTGTGTTGCCCTAACAAACGTTTGCCGGAGGTGCAGGTCGCTCATGGTGCTTTAACCTGGCTCTGGCTCCTGCTGTCAAATGCTGTAAATATCCGGCAGGCAGTTAAAGCTGGGAAACAACAGAGGTGCTTTAAACGCAGCCCAGAGCCAAACCCACCGCTGGTAGGGCTCATAAATATCTCCTTTGTGTTTTTTCTCTGTCAGAAAGCAGCAATAAAAGAGAACAAAAGCCAAAGCCATCATGGGGCGGCTTCAGCATCTCTGGTGCCTCCTTACCCCTTCCAGGGCATGTCTAATAGCAGCGAGGGGCAAAACCCAATTAGCTGGGGTGGGACTGGTGGCACAGGGCTGTCCTCTGGGCACTGGGAGCCCAGCACTGAGCTGGTGAGGTCGAAAGCTGGTACAAGAGGCTCCTGAAGCGTTCAGCTTGGAAATCATTGTTTTTCCCTATTATTTCCCCATTTTCAGCAGGCTGAGTAGCACTGAACATCTGCCTGAAGGCAAGTAACCTGGCCCAGCTCTTGAAACCACCGGTTTCATTGGCAGCAAATGAAGTCCTCAGTTGAAGAGATAAAGTGAGGGCTAAAATTATCTGTGCTGAATAGATAGGGGTGAGAGCGTATGCTGTTCAACAGGGTGTGTGAACATGAGCCGGCTTCAGTGTGTGCTTGCAGCCCAGAAAGCCAACCGTATCCTGGGCTGCATCAAAAGCAGCGTGACCAGCAGGTCCAAGGAGGTGATCCTGCTCCTCTGCTCTGCTCTTGTGAGACCTCACCTGGAGCATTGTGTGCAGTTCTGGTGTCCTCAACATAAAAAGGACATGGAACTGTTGGAACAAGTCCAGAGGAGGCCATGAGGATGATCAGGGGACTGGAGCACCTCCTGTATGAAGACAGGCTGAGGAAGTTGGGGCTGTTCAGCCTGGAGAAGAGAAGGCTGTGTGGAGACCTCATAGCAGCCTTCTAATATTTGACGGGGGGCTATAGGGATGCTGGGGAGGGACTCTTCATTAGGGACTGTAGTGACAGGACAAGGGGTAACGAGTTAAAACTTAAACAGGGGAAGCTTAGATTGGATATAAGGAGGAAATTCTTTCCTGTTAAGGTGGTGAGGCACTGGAATGGGTTGCCCAGGGAGGTTGTGAATGCTCCATCCCTGGCAGTGTCCAAGACCAGGTTGGACAAGGCCTTGGGTGATATGATTTAGAGTGAGGTGTCCCTTCTCCTGGCAGGGGGGTTGGAACTGGATGATCTTAAGGTCCTTTCCAACCCTAACTATTCTATGATGGGGACACAGGTAATTGCTGGCACTGAGCAAACTCCTGATTTCTCTCTCTTATCAATGGGTCCCACCAGCCCCAAAAGCAAAGGACAGCCGGGGGCAGGAGGACCCACACCTGGGGAAGGTGGAAGCCCCACGTGGAGGCAGGAACTGCAGCATGGCTCAGCCCCAGTTGTGATGGTTTGTTTTTTAATAAGCTCAATTCTCAGCTGGACCTGACAGAAAAATCGATGGTGGGACTTGAGGCAGTCAAAATACATGGAGCTGAATTGGCCACCCCGTGGGCAGCGTGCGGCTGCAGTGTGCAGAAGGGTGGGAATGTATGACAGTTCCAGAAGTCCTTTGTAATAATTGCCCAAGATGATTGAAATCCCTCAAAACACATGGGGTAGATCTGAGATCCAGAAGCGATGTTTAACGAGTCGATGGTGGGAGCTGGAGGAGGAAGGAAGCCACCTTATAGTGCTGGAGGCATGTGGGGAGGATTGGGGTGGGCTTTTCCCTTCCCCAGTTAGACCCGAAGGGTGGCCTTGCGCTCCACCTGCAAAAGCCTTATCTGCAAAGCAGCACACCAGCTTTAACAGAAAGCCTCTTTCTCCAAAGGCTCTTTAATTCCATCCTTTTAGATCTGCCTTTTCAAGCGCAGCCCCAGCGCCATCCATCTGCCCTTACAATAGAGACGCTGTCCTGAATCGGTTTATTTTTGGCAGCTTTGCCTTCAGCTCCTCCGAGGCGGGGAAGATGGGATGCAGGACAGATGGATGCTTCTGGGCAGTGGCTGTGGGCATCTCCCCAGGCTCTGCAAGCCTGCCCATGAGTTACTAACAACGGGTGGCTTCTGCTGGTTCATTCCCAGGTGCCTGCAGGGACAATCCTGTGTCCCACCCTGCATCTGCCCGTGCGCTGGGAAAGGCATGGAGAGCCCAGCCCTGGGTTTTTAATGGCTAGCGAGCTCTCCTGCAGCTAGAGGAGAAAAGACAGAGGGGGAGAGTGAGGGAGGGGGAAAATTATAAAGAAACAATTTTCTTCTAACATCTCTCTTTTCTTTTGGAGCGTGAGCCCTTCCGGGAGGAGGTCTTTAAAATTAATAATGTGCTTTCTTCTTCTCTCGCTGGTCCCCAGACTCCTGGCTTAAATTAATGAAATGTCAAATAGGAAGTTGTGATCATGTGTTTGTGATAACGAAGGGACTGATTTCCAGCCAGTTTACGGCTCTGATCTGGTCTCTCCCTCCCCACTTTTTCTTTTTCCCTGATTAAAACTCCCTTTATTAGGTTTGCTCTTTCATCGGCTCCCTCTGATTCCTCTCCTTTGTGGCCCAAGGCTGGGGAAAGCCTTCACTGAGCAGACGACTTCAGGGCTTTTTAGCATCTCCTCCCAGCATCTGCTCAGACAGGGGGTGGCAGCCCCCTACCAATGGGTGCTCCCGGGGACCTCATAACCCTTATCCCTAACTTCAAGCCACATCATTTGTCTCCCTTCCTTCTCTCTGCACTTTGGGAATTGGGTGTGTTAATGAGCTTTAAAGGCCACATAATGACCCAACGCAGGGTAGCCAGCGACCTTGCAAGGGAAGAAGAGCTTCATTATCTTCCTAAGTGCTGTTCCTGTGCGGGTGAGACAGAGCATGCCTGGTCCCCCCCAGCAGTGCCCGGGGGGCTGCTGAGCATGACACACATCAGGGCTGGATCCTGAGGCATCAGTGATGCCAAATGGGTTTTCCCAATGGTGACTTTACCAGGATACTGTGGAAAGAAACAAGTCCTCTGATGGCCACAAACTGCCTTGGGAAACAGTGGGTGGTTTCCAGGGATCCCAAACACATGAACTGCCCAGCTATGAACCAAGGCAACCCTTGCTTCCCTTACTCCCCCAACAAGGTCAATATGGTGAGGGTTGTACAGCCAGCAGTGTTCCTAGAGGGATGACTCAGGGAAGGACAAATGGATGGACTTGCCTGTAGGCAGCTAGATGGGCCCATCCCTAATGGATGGGCAATGAGGTGACAAGGTGCTCTTGCTGATGGCTTCATCAATCACCAGTCTGGCTGGGCTCTCCAGCAGACTGGAAGAGCTCAAAGGGTTAAGCTGGATTTTAGGGCTCAACACCAAAAACACAGTCACTGGGGGAGAAGAAAGCCCTGTCGAAAGCTTTGGGAAATAATTTGCCTTGGCACTTTCTTACAAGAGAGAATTGATTTTTGCTGGGCTGTGTCACACTGAATTATGAATGGGGGGAAGGAGGGCTGGTGCTCCCAGAGATGAAGGTGTCATAATTAGAGGCACATGCAGAGGGGACTTGGGGGCTCCTTCCAGTGATCTGGGACCACAATGTCATTGTCCCTAGAGCCCTTGGAGAGGCAGGTTTGCCCACAGAGGTGCACCCACGTCGTGCTTCCCAGACTGACCCAGGAGGAGCCTTTCCTGAACTAACCTCTCTGCCTGCCCAGCCAGTGGCTGTTGGTTGCTGAAGGGCGAAGTAAAGCATCACAGCCGCCCTGGGATGAGGTAGGAGACTGTGAGTGTGCAAGACCTGAGCCCACCACCCTGCCCTCGGTTCTTCTTGCTGGGAAGGGACCATGTCCCTGGCTGAGCTCCTGGGGCTGCCTCACTGCCTGCACCCACCTCCATCAGCCCAGTGCTGAGCTGGCCCCCCAAGTGCTTTATCCATCGTGACCTGCTTAACGCCGCTTTCCAAGGCAAAACCTCTCCTGCAGGCTGCTGGGAATTGTAGTGCCGTGAATCCAGCAGTCAAGGGAAGGAGACAAAGGCAGGCTCTGCTCGCTGCTGGCCTGGCCTGTGTGATTCCTGTGTCAGGGCTATTGCCAGACCTTGCCCCTGGCACAAGGAGCCCCTGAGGAATGTGCTGTCTGCCTCAGGCAGAGCCACTTCTCCACAGCTCGGGCTGAGCATCCCCGGTGCAGCTTGCTTTCTGTTTGCCAGCTGGAGGGGAGGCAGAGGGAAGTGAATGAGAGCTGGGCTTTTTCTTCCCCCCTCCTTGCCCTTTTGTTTATTATCATCTATTAGGAACCAGATCCGCCTCATCAGTAAGACCTGGGAACAGCAGCTCCTGAGAAGGAGAGACCCTGTAGCAAAGCCTTTCCTGATGGCAGCCACTTCCCAAACAAAGGGGCTGAGACTATCCGCTTCCTTCCCTGCCCCTTTTCCCAGTAACCCGCCCCCCCGAACACCTCATTCATTAATGCCTGCCCTCTAACCACGTAATAAGCACCAGGTTTATCCAGCTCAGCACCACGTCCCCCAGTTCCTGGGAGGATGGAAATACCCTGCTCCCCAGGGATCCATGCAGGCACGGAGAGGAGGATGCTCTCACACAGCACATCCAGCACTCAGCGTAGGGAAGGATATAGGGGGGGGACACCCAGCCCTGTCACCTCCCGAAGCCGTGGCTCAGCCCCCCCCCAGGTAATTGTGCATGGAAATGGATTCCCATTTCTCTGCTCAATCGTCCTGTTTGCTGTCACAGCCCAGCGTTTTGCATGTGCAATTACCCGTCCCTGCATACATCTGTGGCACGTTCAGGTGGTGCCTGCCAGCCTCCGGCGCCCGCCGCAGCCGCCTTCCAGCTTTAATAGCAGTCAAGCAGAAGCCATTTTCCATATGAAGCTACAGGACCTATGGGGTAAATAAATGGGTTTGAAAGCCTCGCAGTGTAATGAGTTAATTTAAAACCTGCCGTCTCTTCTTGTATATTAATTTACTGGGTATTATATTTAATCTTTCACTTACTGGGGTTTCTTTTGTTGGCTTCCCTTCCACCTTCCCCCTCCTGCGGCTCCCTGGGATGCTCTGCCTTCAGCAGGAGGAAGCCAAGCTGGAGAGTGGTGACCAGGCCAAGAGGAGTTGCTGGGATCCATAGGAGCTCAGGGTGGCACCTTGTCTTTTGCTCTTGTGGGTGCCCAGCAGACACGTATGGAACTGATTGCCCTGTACGCAGGGGGAGAGAACCAGGTTTGCTGGTGCCATTTGCCAGGGTGCTAATCACTGTATCCAACTGGCAGAGCAGCCTAGGGAATTAATGAGCTCTGATCAGGATGATGGTCGGTGACAAGGCAGCTGGGGACGGAAGCAAAGCACTGGGCTGTGCTCAGCTCTCAGTGCCTGCTTTCACTGCCCACCTGGGATGCCCAGCTCTGTAGCATCCAGCTACAGCACTGAGCTAGGGAACCTCCAGCCCCTGTTCCAGCCCCTGCTTTGCTTTGCAGACTTCTCACAGTGTGGAGGAGCTGAAATGTGTCTGCCTGGGGATGACCCTGCCCATGCATCCGTCACGCTGGTCCTGCTCCCATCCTCTTGCCTTGGGTGTGAGTAGATGGCAACTTCATATGAGCCCCTCTCTGAGGGAGCACAGGAGGCCAGTGCAATGCCTAAAGGGCTGGGAGAGCAGCAGCAGCTCTTTGGTGCTCCAAGGACGTGCTCATTCCCTTGGGAAAGGGGAGGGAGGGAGGCAGGCAGGGCTTGTCAGGGCTTGCCAGCAGCAGATGATGCAGTGGTGGGTGCCAGCAAGTGTGGCAGGCACGTCTGATGGCGTCAGGAGACCTCGCCTGGAGCATCCCCTGCCATTTCCATCACTTGTCTCTGATGGGGATTAGCCTAAACTGTCTGGGAGAAGGACTGATGGATGCTCTGGAAGAGAAACAGAGGCTACTGTGGGCCTTATTTCAGCCAGGCTGACCTCAGAAGCTGTCCCCGAGGCCATCACGGCAGGGTGGGCTAACGCCAGGGAGAGGAAGATGGGAAAGTGCTGGGCAAAGCGTCCAGCCCATGCAGCACAGGGTCATGGGCAGGAGGTTTGGTTCGTGCCCCACTGCCTCTTCAGTGCTGGGGGAACATCAGCAGCAGCTGCTGCTGGGAGCATCCCCCTCCCTCCCTCCCTGCTAATGAACGTAGGTGAAACTTGCTGTGCCATGACTTTAATCAGCAAAGAAAACTGCAAAGCCTTTTTGTTTTTGCCTTTCCCCACCTGCTGAATTCAGCACTGAATGTGAATTAGGTGGCGTTTGGGCTTGGCTGCGCGCCCGCTTCCCGGGATAATGCAGGGAGCCAGCCTCTCCTGCACATGGCACGCCTGGATCAGCCCCTTGCATTTCACACTGCACAATAACCCACAGATATTAAAGGCTGATTCCTGCGGGCTCAGCCTGCACCCAACAAGCTCAGCCCGCACTGGGGACAAGGACTAGCCCGTGGCACCCATGGCACTAGGCTGGAGGGTGAGCTTATGGCTGCATTAACCCTTGCCAGCGTGCCCAGCAGCGATGGGCAGCCTGGGGTAGGTGTCCCAGAGCCCCACAGGCAATTGGGTGCTGGAGAGGCACCCCTGGGCTCACATCTATGGGTCCCTCAGCATGGCAGGAGTAATTTGCGGCTCCATTAGCGCTTGGAGTCAGCACAGCGGCCCCGGCCCCGCAATGTGTCCATTTGATAAGAGGCAAGTTCCACTGAATAATGAGCAGTAATTGGATTTCAGGGTTAACCAGCTTGCAGCAGAAATAGAAGAGAACAGAGAGCCACTGGATATTTCTGTTCTGGCTCATCAGACACCGGAGGTTTATCTCTGCTGAGAATAGCGCGGGAGAGGCAAAGTTATTAGTGACCATCGGAGCATGGTGATACCATCTCCCTCTTGCGTTCAGTGGGATGAGTCTGCACGTCCTCTGTGAGTTTCATTTAAGGCTACGGGAGTTTATAACCCCCCACGGGAGAGCTCTGCACGTCCACATTGCGGTGCAGCAGAGAGGAGAGAAACCAGCCCTCCCCAGCATGCAGGAGCACCCAACCTCTGCTGCCGGCCGGAGGGGAAGGCAGGGGCTGGGATGTGCTGGCCAACAGCTGGGTGCAAGGCAAGGCAGGCACAAAGCAAGGTCTCCTGCTTGTGTCACCATATTCAGGTGACAATCTGGCATGGGGAACACCAATGCACGTGTGGCACGGCTGTGATTGGAGCTGCGGTCACCTGCCATTTGGAAGATGCTGTTCAAAGCACCATGCACAGCCGTGATAGCCCATCTTCCAGCAAGATTAATCCATGCTGGAAGTGGCACAGAGAAAGGCTGTTAGCACTGTGGGGGGAATGGAAAGCCTGTCTTATAAGGTGAGACGGAAAGCACTTGCCTCGTTTAGCCCAGCGAAGGGAAGAAAAAGCAGGGATATGATTACTCTCCATAAATATATCAAGCAAGTAAATACCAGGTACAGAAAGGAACCATTTAAGCAAAGAGACTGCGCTGGCACAAGAACAAATAGGTTTAAACTGGCTAATGTAGGCTGGAAATTAGGAAACAGTCTTTGACCATGAGAGTTGTGAGCCAGTTTTCAGCCATGTGAAGCAGAGGAGGAAAAATACCTCCTTGCTTTCCAAATGCAGCTGCACCAGCATGTGAAGGGAGCAGAGACAACTGCAGGGGCCATGAAGTGGGATCCAGCAGGGTCCTGCCTGCTCCAGGCTCCTTCCAGAACACACTGGGTGCATCATGTGCTGCTGGTGTCCCCACCGAGGTCCCAGTTTCCTATGGGAAGGAGCATTGTTCCTGCAGGCAGGGACGAGTGACACCAGTCTCCCTCTGCTTAGGGGCTGGCAGGTACCTAGCACTTGGGACAGCCCCCCCCAAAGTGGAAGGGATGATGAGCCAGCATCAGCCACCAGAGGGGAAGGAGCTGAAGCATCCCCTGACCTGAGCAGGGCAGCTCACAGCACCCGGATTTGGGCTGGTGACCTGCTGCTGTCACTGCTGTGTCTGGGTTTCCTCTGGAAGTGGCACACAGCTGGGCTACCAGCTCCAGATTTTACCTCCTGCATGAAATTATTCCCAATTCCCTGCATATTCCAGGGCCTGCCTAAAGGATGGGTGAAGAATGTGCTGATGAGGGCTCTAATCAATTTTGAGAGCAGGTAATTTCTCAGCTAGAGATCATCTCCAAACAGGAAATCAGATTCAGGAGATAGCTGCTTCATGCAGCACATCATGGTGGACTAGAGCAAAGCTTGTTGTAATCATAAGCAGAGCTGGAATAAGGAGATCATTACTAACATTATGCATTAATTACCTTACAATCCTCCTACCAGGTGGGTTTTCTTATCTCACTTATCAGGGTGTTAATGGGATAAGAATAATTCTAGACCCAATCCTGGCATCTGAGCAGGGTTTTTGGACCCCGTATCTCGTTCCTGCAAGCAGAGGAAAGCCATTCCCTGCCTTCAGCATGGTTTTGAGTCTGGCACCGTGCCTGGGATCATAGTAAGACACAAAAGCATCTGATGGAAGCCACCACTGGATGGAGCCTCAAAGGTCATAACAGCGCCCGGCTCTGGTACAGATGGTGTTCACTGATGAGAAACGCCAGGCGTGAAAGCATCAGGAGGTGCATCAGTGCTGCAGCATGAGGTAGAGAGGAATGCTGCTGCAGAGCACACTGCCCTGAGCGCGCTGCCTGCACTCTGCCTGCTCCTGCCCAGTGATGTGCAGCGCCGAGCACCCCTGCCAGATGCGGGTGCTGCACCCAGCCATAGCCCACAGCCAGGGGTACATTCCCACACAGCAGGCTGGGATGCTCTACAAACCCTCACTGAACGCACTGTGTCATTCCAGCAAGACAGAGAGAACGTAACCCCGTGGAGAGAATCCCAGTTTTGATTAAAACCCACAGACCTGCAAACCTCAGCTCTTGCTTGCATAAGGATGAGGATAATATTGACAGGAGAAAACAGGACCATCTGATGATACCTGGCAGGGTGTCAGTTTTGGGAAGGGGGCTTGCAGCTTGGCTTGTGCAAGGGAGCCCAGTGCCTTTCTCCAGGGTAGGATCCGGGGTGCTGAGCCCTTGGGCCCTCATCTCCCCCCAACCCTGGGAGGGGCTAATGCAGACCCAGCCAAGGGGGATAAGTTTAGATCTGGAAGAGAACAATGCACAGCTCAATCATCTTGCAAACTTTGCTGTTTGAGCATGGGGTGCAGTAGGGAGCAAAGAATGGGGCTTCCTCCCCTGCAGAGCTGGCAGCTTGGGCCCATAATCTCCAGGCAGTTTCTAGCATGGTTGCTGAATGCTCCAAGCACCAAGGAAGAAGCACACAGCTCCCTCAGCCGCTACTGAGATGTCATTTGGGTAAAACCTTCCTTAGAAAGCCCCTCTGGCAAGTTGTGGGCTGCTGGAGGTGCTGTGGGATCCAGTGTGCCCTGACTGCAGGAGGACTGGGGTTCACTGGGAAGGTGATAGCCTGCCCCAACCGCAGAATCACTGAATCCATGAGGTTGGAAAAGACCTTTAAGATGATCGAGTCCAACTGTTCCCTAGCACCGCCAAGGCCAGCACTAACCCATGGCACTGAGGGCCTCATGTACACAGTGTGTGAACACTTGCAGGGACGGTGACTGCAGCCCTGCCCTGGGCAGCCTGTTCCAATGCCTGAGCACCCTCTGGGGAAGGAATTGTTCCTCAGCTCCATCTAAACCTGCTCTGGTGCTGCTTGAGGCCGTTTCCTCTTGTCCCATCCCTTGTTCCTTGGGAGCAGAGACACCCACCTCACTACAATCTCCTTTCAGGTAGCTGTGGGGAGCGATAATGGTCTCTGGTAGCAGAGGTGTGTTGCTTTGCGTCCTGCTTACTGGGGGCTGCCCATGCCCTGCACCGGCGCGGGTACACACAGCTGAGCCCCGACAGCTCACCACACTGATGGCTGCAACAGCAGCAAAGGCAACCATCAGTGCATTGAGCTGTCGGGGCTCAGCCGCACCTCGTGCCCAGCGCCCAGGGGAAGCTCAAGGGGTGATGGACAGCCCCGGGGGGTGCCTTACGCCCCGGTGGGGTGTGTGTATGAAACAGCACCCCCGGGCTGGCTCTGCGGGCGCTCTCTCTTTAAAGCAATCCGGTCCGCGATTTGTCACCGGGGCCGGGCGCGGAGGGGAGCGGGAGGCGGGGCGCTTCGGTAGGCAGCGGCGAGCGGAGCCTGGAGCCGCGTTGCTCGGGGCTCGGAGGCAGCCGCAAGCGCCGGGGTATGCGCTCGCCCCCGCCGCCGGAGCGGGGTGCGGGCGAGCGGGCGCGGAGCAGCGCGGAGCCGAGCGGAGAGCGGCGGGGAGCGGGGCGCGGGAGCCCGGCCGAGCGGCGGAGGATGCGCCGAGCCCCGCGGAGCCGAGCCCAGCTGCAGCGCGGCGCAGCTCGCCCGGCCGCACACCGAGCCCTCGCAGGTAACGGCGGCGGGCGCGGAGCTCGGGCTTTGGGGGGGGGCCTCCATCCCTGGGGGAGGCACCTGCGACACCTCGGAGCAAGGGGGACCCAGCCTCCTCTCAGCGCGGCTGGGGTGAGGAACCCCCCGTTCCCCCGGTGCGAAAGGGCTCCTTGGGGCAGGTGGGTTGGGCACCCCCGGCCAGGGGTGCTGGAGGCGCAGCCCGGAGCGATGGCAGATGCTCAGCGCCAGCCTCAAAACCGCCCCGATCGAAGCGCGGCTTTGAGGTTCGATGCATGCAGTAACCTCCGGCAGCACGCACGGCAGACGGGCAGAGCGTGGCGTGGGGCTGCCGGCTGCTGCAGGCCGGCTGCTTGCCCGCCCGGCCACCCGCTCCACAAAACCAGCCAACTTTGGGCTGGGTCTATGGGGCACCTGGCAGCCAGGGCTGTGGGGAGCTGTGTGTGTGATGGGAGCCAGTCCCTGCATTAGGATAGAGCTAGAGGCAATGAGGAGGGTGCCTGGACCTTCGCGGCTGCACCCCTTGGGACCTCAGTGATGGAGGATACCCTAGGTTTAGCACTAAGGGGGCTTTGATTTGATCCCAGACGTTTGATTTCCAGCTCCTCCTTCACCTGCTGATCAGCCCTGCATGCACCTCACATCTTGCTCAGCTTCCCTTGCCAAATTAGGGCAGGTTGCAGAGCTGCCACCCTGCCCATGTCTCTGTTGAGAAACTGAGTCTCATCTCATGTTGCTGGCTTGTACAGGAGCCACACACCGCAACAGCGACCCGAGAGCCCCAGGGCTCTCCTTTTTATCTGCTGTGCTGCTAACGGAGGAGAGAGAGGTTTAATTATCCTCAAGTGTCAGTTCAAGAGAAATCTGCTGGGACACAGCTCTTGGCAGGTGCAAAATAACAGGACATTTTCATGCATGGGAGGCTGAGCTGAGAACAGTTCTGTGCTTTAATTGGCGGCTCATAGGAAGGGTTCAGATCAGGGAACAGAAAATGGGCTGGAACGGGCTCCAGCAGTGATCCTGGTGCTACGGCTGCTGTGCAAAAGGGAAGATGGATGCTGAAGGCTAACAAGTTTCTCTGGTGCATTGCTCTGGGCGCTTAGTGCAGCTCTGGGCTGGCAGCACAACCTCAAGTCGGTGCCATCCTCGATGAGGGACTGATGTTTTTGCAGCGTTGCTTCGTTTCTGCTCATATTTTCAGTTGGTTCCCAGGGGAGTCATTGCAGGACCATCAGGAGATGTACTCCAAAGCTATCTACTAGGCATGGAGGGTGGGGTGGCCTCAGGGTTTATCCAACAGCTTCTCCTCCCTCCTCCTACCAAAATCCCTTCAATGCTTTACAGAAGCTCTCAAGATAAGCGCTGGAAGAGTTTAGATTCCCCAGCTCCATAGGGAAAAGCCTCTTCCCTCTCCAGACGGTTGTGTTGAGGGAGCTTGGCGCCCACGGAGGATGGAGGATGTCCCATCCTGCCAGGGCTGCAGTGCTGGGATGCATGGTGCTGGTCCTGAGGCAGGATAGATGGATATCTGGCTGGGGTAGCTCTGGATGACGGCTCTGAGAAGGCGCTTTCTGTTCCTTGCCATAGCTAGTTGTGCCTGCAGCTCTGCAAAGGCATTTGGATGAGTGACTGCACAGAACAGACTTTTCCTCACTTGGAGGTCAAGCTGCTGTGAGATGGGCTGGACCAAGTGAGAGCAGAACCCTCTGCCTATTCACCTGCAACAAGCTTTTGATACCACCTGTGACAGGAGCATATTTAGACTTGATGTATATCCCTCGCCTTGGCTTCGAATCAAGGCATAAGAGCTTTTGATGCATACACACACAATAAGAGGAAAAAAAAAATAATTAAACCTACAATCCTCAAAATGTTTGCAAATCCAAGAGCTTATCCTCACCCTGGAAGGCAAAATTAACCCCGGGTAGGATCAGTAAATCACAGCATCAGCTGCTTTCATCATTGAACAAGAGGCAGCTGGGAGCGCAGCTGGCACAAAGCAGGGTAGCCACAGCCATCCTTTGCAGGGGTGCTCGGGGTCGCCTGCCACAGGTTTTCTCTCTAATGCCATTAGAGAACCATTTTCCTCTAATACCACTGGGAACCAGCAGGATTCCAGCAATGTTGGTCAGGATTTGGCCCCAGATGGGTGTGATTAAAGAAACAAGGCTGCCTGAGGTACTAAGGGCACCCACTGAATAAATCCCTTGTCAGGGCGGTTGGAGGGGCAGTGATTCAGGACCAAATGGGCTGAGCTAACGCAAGCCCCCACCTTTGTCAAAGGGGTTTAATAACTTCTTCTTCAACACTTCAGTTTTTGGTTGAACTCCCATGCTTTTAGCCTGGGGAAGAGATTTAAACCTTCTCTGCAAAGCTGAGAACATCCCATATGGAGATCAGCACATCAATGCCAACAATAATAACCATAAAGAGGCTGCTTGTCCAGCAGCATCCTGTCACTTTAGCTGCTGTCCTTCCTCCCCTTGCCATCAAAGCCCGTCTCCAGCGAGGCCAGTCTCTGCCTTCTGCCATGCTGAAAGCAAATACGGAGCAGGCAGAAGCAGGGCTGATGGCATCTCCCTCACCCTGTACATGTGTTGAGCCAGGCAGGAATGTGTTTGGTGGGCACAGCGAGCCCAGTGGCGAGATATGAGTGGGAGAGGACAGCACAGGTCTCATTAGAGTCATCATCAGGTCTCAGAAATCCAGTGCACAGGGAGCACTGGAGGGGTTTTTCAGTGTCCTTGCATGTGGGATGTCACCCGGGGTGGTGGCGGCAGCTCCCAAGTACTCCGGTGGTGCCGGAGGCTAGGGTCAGGCCAGTCCGTCTGGAGTTTCATGGCATTATCTCTTAAACGCCTTTAACTGCAACAGGATGGCCTGACTGATTGGATTGTGCTCTGTAATTAATTAGCTGGGGCACTGTATGGGAAGCAGCTACAGTGGGAAGAGGGGAGGGAATCTGGTGCCGAGAGCTGTTAAGCTTCAAATGGCCATTTCTCATTAAAGCAGCCGTGTGCAGCATCAGTCACCGGGCACAGGAGGTGACTTCCAGTGTTCCGGCCCTCTTCCAGTCAAGTAACTGCAGCTTTGCTGCCCGACCATTCCCCAGAGTCCCATGTTCTGCAGCCTGCTCCTATGGCAAGCCCCACTGGGAGGAGAATCAGTTCAGGCTGGGGTGTATATGGGGATGTTCAGGGGGTGCCCCTCTCCCCAGGAAGCCCTTGCCAGGGTGACAGACCCTGCATGGGTATAGAATGGTGCAGGTTGCATTCCCATGATGGTGATGGATCCTGGGCACTGCTGGCACGAGCCCTGATGCTCTTCCTTCCCTTGCCAGGGATGCTGCTCCCCACTCCTTCTGCCATGCGTTTGCTCCAGCTCCTTTGTCTGCTTTTAGCATCCATTTGTATCTTTAAACAGAAAACATCCCTCTTAGGTTAATTGCTTCTTCCCCCCCCCCCCCCCCGTGTTTACTGTGGGGATTAATAAGGAACTGCAGTGTAAGGGAAATCTGCAGCGGCTCCTTGTTTATTGTTTCATTTAAGCAGATGCTGCTGGGCTGGACCCAACCTGCCTGAGGCTGGGCCAGGACTGGGGAGGGGAGGACGGGATGAGCACCTGCATGCCCAGGGGATGGGCTGGGATCCATGGGGCAGGTGTCCCCAACAACATGGGATGTGACAGGAAGGATCCCAGTGGCTTTAACCATAGAGGAGGTGGCCTTCCAGGGCAAGCTGTTGTGGGACAAGGGGTGTCCCCTGCCAGCCCTGGGTGATGGTGCCTGGGGAGGGCTGCAGCCTCCCCCCTCTCCTGCTAGGTGAGATGAAAAACAAAGCACACACAAAAGGCATGTGCCAGCTCAGCTTAACCCACAGAGGAAAACCACGTCATTTACAAGAGAAAAGCTTTTAAAAATAGACGTTTTGAGCAGAGAATGCCACTCAGGAGAGTCAATGAGCTCTGTTTCAAGAGTTGGGAAACAGAACCTTGCAAAAGGAAGCCTCTCATTTTCCAGCTTTCCAAGCGCGGCTCCTGGAGCTCTGTGCTTTCCCAGTGGGCTGTGCCGGATCCAGCCTGGCTGCGTGATGGTTGCTGGGAATGGAGAATTCACCACCTTGGTGAAGCCAGAGTTCGTGCTCCATCTCACCTTGGTTTCCTACTCGTTGGCGGGGCTGAAGGGGAAGTGGTGAGCCCCAGGGAGCATCCCTGATTTGGGATCTTTGGTTATAATTGGCCAAGGAGCCTTCTCATTTGCTTTGGCTCTGACTAATGAGGCGCGTCTCCCTTTGACAACGTGTCACAAGCAATGAACGTCTCCGGAGCTGCTGGGCTGCAAGGGCACCCCTGTGCTCCTGCCTGGGCTCGTCCTCCTTCACCTCACCCTATGCTGCCAGCTCGTGCTCCAGCCAGGGGGGGCACGTGGCCAGTGGTGAAGCAGCATGCAAGGGAAGATCAAAGAATCATAAAATAGTTAGGATTCCTATGGAAGACCTCTTTCCCCCATAAAAATATGTGCTTTTATTGGAAGATTTGCAGGAACTTGTCTCCTTTGGTGGGGAGAAAACCAGATGGTCTCCAATAGGAAAATCTAAGTGGATCCATGCTTTTCAAGTCATTCCTCATGGGCAGGCAAAATTCTGGCTTAATCAGAAGTGCTCTGCTCGCTGAGACTAAATTCCCTTTCCCTCCTCATCCTGCCTTGGTCAGGCTGTGGGGTGCAGTGACAGGGGCTGGAGCAGCCGTCCCGGGATCCTAGCATCCTAGTGTGTGGTCAGAGTGTCTGGTGCTCATATAGGCAAAAAGAAGGGTCATGGACATGCTGGAGGCTGCCACCCTGGGGCAGAGATGCTCAGCCACACCTGACCATGAAGGAAGGGGCTGGATGCTGCTTTATTTGAGGGTGCAGATGCCTTTGTGTTTGTCACCTCTTGTGGGGTGACGCTAACTTTTGCTAAAGCTTCATTAAGGACTACTCGAGGCTTCTATTCACCGATAGGAAGCACCAAGTATTAACAGTGCTTCCCTTTGTATTCTTGATGCTTTCTCTTTAATCCTTGCTCTTCCTGGCTCTTCACTGTTAGCTTTTGTTTTCTCCTCAATAGCTTGTCTAATAAATGCCCTTATCTGGGGCACAAATCTACTTCATGTCTCAATTCTACTTGGCCAGGGCTGGTAATAAAAGCAAGGCAGCATCCTTTGAAAAGGGGCTCTGTCACCAGCAGCCGTGGGTGCTGCTGCTCCACTTCCCATTCCTGTCCCCAGAGCAGATAAAGACAAGGGGAAGATGCGTGGCTGGGAAGCAAAAGAGGCATCTGCCTGATAAATTGGGTGTCTAAGGAGTGCCGGCAGCAGTCAGTGCTCCAGGGATCGGGGCAGCTCGGCCCCAGTTGGTAATTAAAGAAGATGTGCTGGAGGCCTTGGATCCTTCTGAATTCCAGCAGATTAGAGGGGAAAAACAGTGGTGAAGGGTGACGGCTTGACAGGGAAGATCACAAGTATTTCTTATAGCTTGAAGGAGCTTCTCATCTCTGGTCAAATAAAGAGGTTGCCTCCCAGTCTACATCTGTCCTTGAAAGGCTTTAACTGGGAGGTGTTGGGGTGGGTTTTTGTGTCAGCCTGTAGGTCTGTGAATGGAAGTAATAAGGTGGCTCAGTATTTCATAACATCATAGAATGGTAGAATGGTTTGGGTTGAAGGGACCTTAAAGCTCATCCAGTTCCAACCCCTGCCACAGGCAGGGACCCCTTCCACTAGAGCAGCTTGCTCCAAGCCCCTGTGTCCAACCTGGCCTTGAACACTGCCAGGGATGGGGCAGCCACAGCTTCTCTGGGCACCCTGTGCCAGCGCCTCAGCACCCTCACAGGGAAGAGCTTCTGCCTAAGAGCTCATCTCAGTCTCCCCTCTGGCAGGTTCAAGCCATTCCCCTTGGCCTGTCCCTACAGGCCCTTGTCCCAAGCCCCTCTCCAGGTTTCCTGCAGCCCCTTCAGGCACTGGAGCTGCTCTCAGGTCTCCCCTTCAGGAGCCTTCTCTTGTCCAGGCTGCCCCAGCCCAGCTCTCTCAGCCTGGCTCCAGAGCAGAGCTGCTCCAGCCCTCACAGCATCTCCATGGCCTCCCCTGGACTCACTCCAGCAGCTCCACTTCCCTCTTGTGTTCATCTGAGGGCAGCATGTTGCCCGGCTGTTCAAGCCCACTGAGATCTGATCCTGACGCTGTCAC
This sequence comes from Pezoporus occidentalis, assembly GCF_034315485.1. NCBI lineage: Eukaryota > Metazoa > Chordata > Aves > Psittaciformes > Psittacidae > Pezoporus > Pezoporus occidentalis. The sequence continues at coordinate 1,943,799 of NW_026913415.1, forward strand.
TACAGTCACTCTTGCTTCTCACCATACTCCTGCATGAGCAGCTGAATTGGAGGGCAAATGGTGCTTTAATTAAGGCACAGCCTATTTCTGCTGGGCCAGACAGTGCTCACCTGCTGCCTTGTCAGAGCTTCCTGTGGAGCATTTCCCATGCTCAGGGACAAGGGGACTGTCAGTGGGAGCGTGCTGCCCAAGCTCCTCTTCCAAGCTCTCTGTTGTCCCATTGGTGGGATGTCTGGCTGGCTCCAGGATGTGTCCCCTCCCTGAGTTATCTGTTTTATCCCCTCAGCACCTACTGTGTCAAATCATTTTTGAAGACATTTTCTTTGTCTGTTTTTCCCTTACTCAGTTCTTGCATTTCAGAATGCACCCACCGTGTGTGCAGCACTCGGATGTGATCTCAGCTTCCCCCCAAATGTAATTGCTTTAGACCTGCAGCTAGTTGGTGAAAGCAATTTTCTCTACATTATGGAAGACTCCAGCTCCTCTCATCCTTCATGCAAGTGGCTCTCCCCTAGTCCTGCCTTCTCTCTGTCGCTGAGTGATGCTCAGCCATAGGCTTGTGGTACCTCTGCTTTTGGGGATGATGCTGTCACTTTTCCAGGGCTGTGGGACATGGTGAGGGACTACCCTATGGGGGATAACAAGCTTCTGTTTCAGGATCTGCTCATCAAGGGTGATGCTTGCTTCCCCCAAAGCTTTTCCCTTTGCCTTGCTGGGGCCATGTCTCCGTGGCTGGCTGGGTGGGTGCCTGTGCCAGGCACGTGCTCATCTCAGCTCTGCAGCTCTCCTGCCCGCATGTTTAACATGCTCTTTATGTTTGCAGGACGTGTTGGGCTTGCAAAAGCATTAATAATGGAAAATAAATTGGAATCTGAGAGGAATAATCTTTAGGCATTCTCTGTAGGCCTTGTCTTGCCTTGCATTCCTCAGCCATGTTGAAGGCTACAGCTGGAGGGGAATATAAATGAGGAGGGGCCCCGGGTCCCTCTGATCTGTTGTGATGCCTGTTGCTCAGTGGATCTGGCTGTAGGGAGCCTGCCCCTTTGCTGCTGTGGCTAGATCCAAGGGAGTCTGGAGAGGGTGGAAGTGATGAGGTGCTGCTGAACCTTTGCAGAGGGCTTCTGGTCCTGAGTCAAAGAAGGTCAAGGCACACTAGGGCTTCTGAGGTTCTGTGCCCTGCTTGGGGGCTGTGGTTGCATCCTGACATGGGGCAGCATCCTGGATTTGGTTGCATCCTGGCAGCTGTGATGTGTGCTTTGGTTCTGCACCAACCTGTCCTGGAGAGCCAGGACCTTGTGTCAGTGACCCGCTCTGCAGAAGGAGTTTAGGTTGCAGGTACATGCACATAAACATGCTCTATGCTTGTCCCAGCTGTAGCGTTCCCGGTGCTGAGACCCTGTAAGATGCTGGTCCTTTAAATGGAGAGAAACCCAGATGTCTCCAGCTCAAACACTACTGATAGGACAAGGGGTAACAGGTTAAAACTTAATCAGAGGACGTTTAGAGTGGATATAAGGAGGAAGTTCTTTCCTGTTAGGGTGCTGAGGCACTGGAATGGGTTGCCCAAGGAAGTTGTGAATGCTCCATCCCTGGCACTGTTCAAGGCCAGGTTGGACAGAGCCTTGGGTGACATGGTTTAGTGTGAGGTGTCCCTGCCTATGGCAGGGGGGTTGGAACTGGATGATCTTAAGGTCCTTCCCAACCCTAAATATTCTATGATTCTATGAACTAAAACTTTCTTCCTGCTTCTAAGGGATTGGGCTTGGTGTGGTGAGGGGAAGGCTGAGATTTGCTCCCAAGGTATGGGTGCCTATTGCCAGGACAGCCTGGCATGGTATGTACCATGTCCTCCCAGCTTGGACCTTTGTCAACGTCTAGATGAGGAGCTGAGGGACTGGGTAGGGAGGATTCATGAGGGCTGAAACCTGCTGCCATCTTCATGTGAACATGTTGAGTTGCTTGTGCAGCTGGATGATGCCGGTGGCTTTCAGGTCCCATTGAAACCGGAGTCAGGGCTGTCTGGCAGCTCCAAGATGCTCCATACCTGCCTAAAGTGTGACTTCTTGCAGCAGGATCCTCCCAGTCCCATTGTTATGTGCTGTCTGAATGGTGTCAAGCTCTGAATTAGCTCAGGCAATTTACTTCATAAAGCAACACAGTAAATATGTCAGCACTCAGTGCATGTTTTTAATATAATATTTCAGATTGTTTTGAAAGAAGCCAAGATCCTGCTTTCCCTCTTCATTAGGAACGTTTTATGTGGAAAGGATGAACAATAGAGTTTGCCAGAGAGCAAGCTTTCCCAAGTATTTGTTGCTGCTGAGAAATAGGCTGCTTTTTACAGCAAACCCCTCAATGCAGAACTATCAGGGCAATTAAGCAGCACGTAAGCTGCCAAGGAGGGCTGTAGGATTGGCTTTGCTGGCGATGTTGGAAGCCAGGCTTGACCGTAACCATCAGGCATGCTTTAGGCACAGTGAATACCCATTCCTAAAGCGGGAATGGGTAAATGACCTTCCAGAAGCTCCTGGCCACCCGGGGCTTTCAGAAATACAATCTGAGCTGCTCTGGCACGGCACTTCCAGGCTGTGTGTTGTGAATCTTGTGATGTTTCAGCCCAGAAATGATGGCTTTGGCTTTTAACTCACTTCTCAGCAGGACCAGGGTGGGTTCTGTCCCGGGCTCCAGCTGGGAAACTTGGTTTCCTGCCATGGAAAGGGTAAGACCTTCTTCCTGGCTGGTTGTGATGTTCTGTTCTGGCTGGCACTACTCAAAGTGAAAACCCCCAAATGCCACTGCAGAGCTTTCATCAGGGGAAGCGGGCTCCTGTCTGCTCTCCGAAGAGTTTCCCTTTCATCACAAGTTGCAGGAAACTTTCAGGGAGCTCCAAACTTTTCTCTTTAATGAGGACAAACCTGGAGGGATGGCGGGTGGGAGCCGTTCCCCAAAGCCCTGCTCTCCTTCCACCAGGCCTGTGGCCCTGCGGAGGTGGGCTGAGATGAATTCCTTAGGAATAGAGGGCAACCTGGACCCTGGAGCCTTCCCATCATGGAAAAGCCAGTCTGACCCGCAACCTCACTAGTTGGGATGGGTAGCACCTAGGTGCTGAAGAGGGATTTAGGCAAAGAGGGGGATCTCACTGCTAGGATTAGCCCAGCAGAAATGCTCCAGAGAGGAGAGTGTGTGGATGCTGTGGGATGCAGGCTGGGCCGGGATGCGGCACCGTCCCCTCTTGCACCCAGGACAGGCAGGATGTGGTTTTTCTTCACCTCCCTGTAATCCTGCTGCTCAGATAGTCTTTCTGCAGATCTATTTTCCCCCCCACTCCTAAATGGAGTATTTAAGCTTATTCTTTTGTTTCTGTGAAAGAGGCAGTAAATCCTTTATCCTGCCTGCCTATTCCTGTGTGCTTATTTTCTCATTGTGCTCCAGCTTGTCAGCTGTGTCAAAGCCTGGAAACCTTGGCCTCTGTTGGACTCCAGACTTGGATTTCTCTGTATTTAACAACACAGGCTCCCTTGGACTAACAGTCCTTTTTAATCCCCTTGGTGGTGTCTGGTTTTTTACCTTTGCAAAAAGACCTGGTTAAAAAAAGCCCTGACAAAAGGGAGCAAGCAGAGAGGTAATGGTCTGTTGGGCTCATCCCGGCACAGCCTGCCAGCACCGGCAAGGAGTTACAGCCAGGGCATCCTCCTACCCACCCCATGCTTCTAGGGTACCAGGGCTGCCCCAGGGAATGGGAACCACCTTACAAGGGAGCTTAGCTTGTGCTCTGCGGGTGCCTAATGCTCAGGCAGGGGACCCGATGAGCTCAAAGGCAGGATTTTGGCATGCATGGGGATTACATGGGAGCAGGCAGATGGCTCCCATATCCGGGGCCATGTGCCAGCTCCGGCTGTGGTGCCCGCTCCTGAGAACAAGTGTGGGGAGTCTCCCTGGGGGAAATCTGACAGTCAGATACCCATCCCTCCATCCCTCCATCCCTCCATCCCTCCATCCCTCCCCATGGCTGGAGAGAGGGATACCAGGCTGTGGTGCTTGTGCCCACAGATGGGAATTGGGATGCTCCAGCCCACTGTGTGCCCCCATGGGGGTGGCAGAGGCCTCAGGCCCTGTGGTTCCCCTGGGTGAGCCTCTCCCGCTTTGTCCCACAGCCGTGCTGGTGCTCCATGAAGGCCCGTGGCAGCTTCCCACGCCAGGCAGCGCGGTGTTTGTGCGAGAACAAAGGGATAAACAATGGAAACTGTGATTAATTAGTGCAGCTAATTAGCAGCGTGCTTGGCCTGGGCTCGAGCTCGGGAAGGAGCCAAGATCAGAGGAAAAGCTGCCAGAGAGACTCTGGTGGGAAGCTCATTGGGGAGTGAGCTGGGGCAGCCGGGAAGGGGAAAGGATGCTTTTCCTTTGCGATGTGCCCGTGCAGGGAGCTTGGACAGGGGAAACACCAACCACGGACCAAAGATGTGCTGCTGACACGCAGCCGTCACCACCCCATCAGCATCCTTCCATTCTCCAGTCCTGTCTGTGCTGAGACACCACTTCCCTTGGCCACAGTCAGCATCCCACCTGCACCCTGACGCTGTAGGTGCTAATTCTGAGCCCTCATTAGGGTCGGTGGAATAGGGTTCTCCCCGCTCTCCTTCCCTTACGAGGTACATATTCTTTGCTCTCCATTTGAAAATTGGCACAAGGACCACGATCAGCAAACAAATTTGCAGCAGGCACATGGCGGGCTCAGAGATTTGGAGGAATCCTTGGCAAATATTTGCCAGGCTCCTCCATGAACCTCGTGAATACTCCTCATGACCGAGAGATGCTGAGCAGGACTGGCACCTTGGGACGGGATGCCAGACCTCGTGTTGGGGATGGCTGCTACAGGATCCCTAAGCTAACAGCTTTTCCTTCCCTCCCTCCCTCCTCCTCCCTGCCCTCTTGCTGTGCAGTGTGAGGATATCTTAAGATGTGCTACACTTGACCGCAGCCGTTGCAGGATCACATCATTCCCATTAAAAGGTGGCTGTGCCTAAATATCATTTGCTCAGCAAGGTCTAAAGCGGTGCCCTTTGGAGTAATTGGGAGACACGGCCCCTTTTCTGAGGATGGGAGAGCCTATTTTGCAAGGTGCCATCACTTTATTATTAATTTGTTAAACACTGACTGCTCAAAACTGTTTGAGATGCAAAAAAGGATGTGAGCTCTCCCTTGGGGACCTCACCGTTGTAAAAGAGTATTAAATCAAAACCACGCTGGAGAGGATAGTGCTGCAGGTGAAGGTGAAGCTGGGGACAAGAGGGGTGAAGGTGCCTCCTCCTCTGTCAGGAAAGGGTCTTGCTTCTGTTTCAGCATCAGAGCCAGGAGGAGCGCTTGCAGATCAGCAGGTCAAGGACCTGCCTTTCTTTGTATGTCTGAGATTGGCAGTGGGACCCCTCCGCTTGGGAGCAGGGGGCAGAGCTGCCCTCACCTCATGAGACCCTGGCTGGGCCCATTGACCTACGGGGTTCCTTCCTTTGTATGTTCTAGCTGTGTGCATCAGTGGGCAGGGGGGCTGCTTGTGCTTTCCCTTCCTCCGCGCCAGTGACGCTGGAAGCACAATAACACCCTCTGAGAACTGTTCCTATGCCTGGCAGGAGCCTCTCAGGGGCTGATTGACCTCTTCAGGTGTTCACATCTGCTCAGGGTCCAGAGCTAAGCGGTTCCTGCCTGAATCCTCTTGCTCCCTTGATGGTGGGGAGGGGGGAAATAAGAGCAACATAGAAAACTGCAAGCTCTTCACCTTGCTAACACTGGAGTTGGACTCCCTCTGGGGCCGAGTTTGCAGGGAGGGTGATGGAGGCCGTGTGTGCTCAGCCTGATGTCTCCTGTGCCTTTGTCACCCGCAGCCCTCTGTGCCCGGGAGCCATGAGCTGCATGCAGAGCCACTGGAGCAGCCCCCCGGTGCTGCTAGGCTGCTGCTAGGAACCAGCTGCTGGGACCCAGCTTCTGCATCCCTCCCAAGGTAAGGACCGTGTCTGTCTGTCTGTCTGTGCAAAGCAAGGGGTTCTGGTGTCTCCAGCGTAAGGGCATGGAGCTGTTGGAGCAAGTCCAGAGGAGGGTCATGATCAGGGGCTGGAGCACCTCTGGTATGGAGCCAGGCTGAGAGAGCTGAGCTTGTTCAGCCTGGAGAAGAGAAGCTGCATGGAGACCTCAGAGCAGCTTCCAGTGTCTGAAGGGGGCTACAAGGATGCTGGAGAGGGACTCTTCATCAGGGACTGGAGCGATGGGACAAGGGGTGATGGGTTCAAACTGAAACAGGGGAGATATAAGGAAGAAATTCTTTACTATGAGGGTGGTGAGACACTGGAACAGGCTACAAGTGATAGCTGGGTTATTTATTGTTGCATCTCCTGTTTTGCCCAGGTGGGCTCTGCTCCCTGGGCAGCACGCACAGCTCCCTGCCTGCTATCTGCTCCTCTCCACCTCAGTTTGAGGGGGTCAGAACTGCCCTTGTCTTGCAATTAAAGGGTGATTCTGAGGTTGGGGTAGCTCCTGATGTAACCTGCTCCCTGCAGACCGTATCCCATCTGGGAATTTGCTTGTAGTTTTAAGAGGAAGCCTGGGCTGCTGCAAGGAGCCAGGCTTGGGTGGGACCAGTGCCTTGCGACTGCCTCTGCTTCCCTGGTGTACTCCCAAGGATAATTGTCTATAATTTGCCTCTTAACGATGCTCTGGAGGCTTTGCAGGCATGCGCTGCCTTTCCTCCTGCTGTAAAAGGCCTTTGGGGTATTTTGGAGGCTTCCTGCAGTGGGGGAGCAATGGGGGTGTTTGGGAAGGAGCTGAGCCCTTGTCGCAGTGAAACACCCTTGTCTGCTCTTTGCTCTTTGAGGTTAAAGAAGTAGAGTTTGGTTTGTGGAGGGTGAGCTGGGGCTGAGGCTGATGCGGGTCGAACTCCTTCCTGATAAGTGCAAGATCAGTACTCACAGCATCAGTATTCACAGCTGAGGAGCGGGATTTCGGTTTAGGAACCCAAAACTCAACTTCTGGGATTGTTTTGCATTGTGAGGTCCTGAGGCCTCTTGTTTTCAAGCTTCTCCTTGCAAACAGAGGCACCAGCTCTGTGCAGTAACATGGGAATCGCAGCTTCTCCGTGTGTGTAATCCCTGTGTAACGCAGGGGAGCTGGGCCTGGAGGAAGATGCTGTCACCAGCCTGACACAGGGTCCTGTTTCGGAGGCCTGCAAGAGGGTGTTTTAGTGAGCTAATAACATAAATCAAAGCTGAGGTCTGGCTTGTCCCAGTTCCTTCTGGGAGCTGGGATGAGCTGGGATGCAGGGGCCGGTTAGCACTGCAAAGACTGACATCCTTGGCTGTAAATATCCAGCCCTCTCTAATCCTCTTGGTAGCTCCAGCACTGCTGTTTTCCTAAGAGTTATTTGACTCTTTGCGTTGCGCTCCTCAGACAAATGGCTTTTAAATAAAACCCTCTGCTAACTCGTTAGGCCTCCTGTCCAGGTCACTTCCTGCGTGGGTGATTTATAGGGCTGCTTTTAACATTTTATTAACTTTAAATCGCTAGGGCCAGTCAATTGGAGTCTATCCCATTAGCTGCGGTGTGTGGTGGCCCAGGGCACCAGGTTCTCCTGCAGCTTCCCTCGCTTCTGGGGAGGCCGTGATGCTCTGAGAGTGACCACAGGTGAGAGATGGGAAAGAACAGGAGGAGGATTTAGATGAGGAGGAATAGATCTGGAATGGAGAAGTGAGTTGTATAAGGTTTGAAGAGATAATGGGGCTTGTGATCATATCTGGGGAGCTGGCTTATCTTCTGGCACTGGTGTTTTCTTGGCTGCATCCCCTGCTCATGCTGGATGATGTAGTCATGAGCGAGGAGCATCAGGTAGCTGCTCCATACCCATCCCAATCCTGGCAAGGGATCACAGGTAGGATGTGCCTGTATTAAACCCCTCCTGTAGCAGTGCCAACTATGGAGCCTGCCTCCTTGCCTAGTGCATACTTTAACTCCTGGCATTCCATCCAATCCATCCTGGGGAGCTTGAATCCAGCTCTGTCACGCAGGAGGCTGCTGGGAGCCGCTGGGGGCTGAGCGGGCTGGGAAATCCAAACGAGACAGAGCTTAGAAGTGATGTGAGGTTGCAGCAGCAGCTTTGATTATCTCTGGTTTTGTTGCTGCTCTCCCCCTGTGCCCTGCCTTTGTTCCACCCCTGCTTGGAGATGGTATTCAGTGGAGTTTTCCAGCTCTTGGTAACAGGGAAAAAAAGCTCAAGCTCCTGCACAACCAGAGCTAATGAGCTCTCTCTGGAAATAAAGGTATCCTGAGGACAGCCTTGCTATACAGAGCAGGCTGCTGCGGCCACTGCCTCCGAGCAACGATCCAGCATGGGACTTAGCAGAGCTGTCCCCTCTCATCCTTCCATTTGGCTCTGAGAAAGCTAAACCATGGTTTGCTCCTCTGGCAGGAGGGAACACGCATCCCCATGAGTCAGGACCAGTTTTAACTGGCTTGGAAAGGTTTGGTTTACACCTGGCTCCCGTTGCTGTCCCTGCACATCACCGTCACCACCGCATTCCCTAGGGTGCACAGGGTAAGGAGGTGGGCTCGCTGCAGCCCTGCGTGCCTGCAGGGGAAGCAGTCCCGCAGTCCCCAAGGGCTGTCGGGGTTGTCAGGCATACGGCCAGGAGGGAATTCATCTTGCAGCAAAGCCGGCATCTGAAAGCCATCGCTTCTGATGTGTCCATGATTTGCTGAAACCTGCGTCTCCTTTGTCATATTTCTTCCTGTCTCTGCCTCAAATCCCAGAGCAAAGGCTGAGAAGTCGCTCACAGAGAGGAGCAGGGTTTGGGCATGTTTTCCTCCACCTTTAAATATTTATTCTCAGCTTTGGAGATGCACAGGCTGTGGTGTGGCAGTGCCTCCTGCATGGTAGAGGAGTGATGTGGGGTGTTCGCCTCTTCCCATGGGTGAGCTCCATCACTGGGGTGGCACATCCCCAGAGGCACCCAGCCCTGCCTGACCGTCCCTGTGCCCGGCAGCACACAGAGCTGCTGCTGCAGCCTTTCCCTTCACCTTGGCAGCTTGTGCGGGGCTCTCAAGGTCGTGCAGGTAGCCAGAGCGATGCTCCAGTCCTGGCGCTGTAGCCTGAGCTGCTGTGCTGCGCTCAGCCGAAGCTTCGGGCCTCCCTCCCTTCCTCTTGTCTTGCTCTGATTTTCCCAGCCTCCCTGCTCGCTTGGGTACATGGATTGAATTCGGGGGGAGCAGCTCCGTGCCATTGGGATGCATGTGCCCGGCATGCCGATGAGCAGGGCTGGTGCTGGAGAGCGGTGGCTCTGTGCAGGATGTGCTGGGCACTGAGGGGCTGTGCCAGAGCATAGCCATGCTGCACGCATGGGTCTGTGGGCCCAACAGAAGGGCAGGTGAAGTCCCAGTGGGTTGCACCCACCACCCTTGGAGCATTTCCCTGGGTGCTTGTTCTCACCTCTGGCTCTGCCATTGCCTGGACCAAGGCAGAGGGAATTTTGCGTCTTCCCCTTGTAGCTCAGATATGGTGGTGGTAAATTACCAGGAGAAAAGCCGGGAGCTGGTTTCTTGTGCAGCAGCTCTGCAGGGGCTGGGAGGATGCTGCCCTTCCAGGTGAGCGGGCACACTGCTTCCTCTGCCTCCAGCCCTTGTGAGCACCACGCCGCAGCTGGTACCCATCGGCATCGAGCCTTGTCCCCTGTCCCCACCAGCGGTGCCACCGCAGGGACCCAAAGTGTGTGGGCACTGGAGCAGAAAACCCTCTGCAGAGGCCCACGGTTGGGTGGCAGGTGCAGCTCTACCGGGAGATGGCTGAAACCAGCACGTCCTGAAGGCAGGAAGAGGCAGACGAGGCAGGAGCTCAGGGAGTGGGATTTGTTTTCTCTTAAGGAAGAATAAATGCGAGCAAGCTGAGCTGCAGTGAGCATGAAGTGATGAGGTTGGGGCCATGGCGCAGGCTCCCTGGGCTGCTCTTCCCACGCCTGCCTGTCCTCTGCCTGTACCCACCGTAAGCTGGCAGCAGGAGCAGCCCCTCTCAGCTCTCTCTGGATTTCAGACCAGAGCAGCCTCATGAGTAGTAAAAATGTCCCCAAGATAAACTACTGCTGCTCTAAGAAGTGCAATGATCTTGGACTGGTTTGGGTTGAAGGGATCTTAAAGATCATCCAGCTCCAACCCCTGCCACGGGCAGGGACCCCTTCCACTAGAGCAGCTTGCTCCAAGCCCCTGTGTCCAACCTGGCCTTGAACACTGCCAGGGATGGGGCAGCCACAGCTTCTCTGGGCACCCTGTGCCAGCGCCTCAGCACCCTCACAGGGAAGAGCTTCTGCCTAAGAGCTCATCTCAGTCTCCCCTCGGGCAGGTTCAAGCCATTCCCCTTGGCCCTGTCCCTACAGGCCCCTGTCCAAAGCCCCTCTCCAGGTTTCTTGTAGGTTCCCTTAATGTATTGGAAAGATGCTCTAAGGTCTTCCTTATATCCCTTATAATGATGTCTTTTCTGCTATTGCAGCAGTGGGTACTGAAGTTTGTTGGTTTTAGGCCATGTCATGGCAGAGCTTTTGCATACAGGAGGGTAATGCCAGGAGGAAAAATGAATTATAGCAAGGACATCTTTTGGGGAAGAAGCTTTTGTTATAGGTTTGTCCCTGCTTGGTTGTGTCACTGGGTTAGAGCCACTGTGCCCACGCAGTGTGGTACCAATCTCTGCCTGCCCCTTCCCTCCTGCCTGCGCCTGGCTGGTGGCTCTGAGTGATGTTTAAGGAAGGTGGAGATGTGCCATGTGTTGTGCTCCTGCCCTGCCTCCTCATGGCATCTCCTCAGGGCTCCCTGGCTCCAGCAGGAGCAGACAGTGCCACAGGTGTCTCGTGGGAGTGAAAACGGGAGGCCTGAGACTTGTAAGGAAATGTTTCTTTAAGATCCAAACTTATTCAGTCATCGGTCATTTGACCTCAGAAACCCCTGTGGCACTGCATGGACCATGGGCAAAGCTCCCGGAGCACGCACAGGGGACGTTTGGAGCTGGATGTTGCAGTAACTTATTGGTGAATGGTTGGGATAAGTCATAGCTTATAAAAGCAGCCAGGAAAAAGATTGCTGATTAATTCTTGTGAATAAACAGTGGCGAGCAGCGTGTCTCAGTACAAGCCAGACTGACTCTTACGGTGATTCATGGATTTTTCCGTAGGAAAAAATCACTTCTGTGGGGATTGCTGGTGTGTGGGGTGCCTGCTTGCCTCCGTGAGTAATTCCCCCCTCCGAAAGCACCGGGGTGTGGAAAAATGATGAACTTCTATGTGGGAACTGCAGGGGAGACTTGAGAGGGAGGAAGGGATGTGCTTGGCTCCACCACTGCAGCCAGTGACTGTATCCTTTTGAAGAGCACCACAGGAGGTGCGGGAGTGGGAATTTCACTGACAGAAACGCTGAAGGAGGCGAATCTTGGAGGGGAGGGGGGAAGAACGGAGCTGAGGTGTCTGAGCACGCTTGCTATGTGAGGTCAGCTGGGACCAGTGATGCTTCCCCTTGCAACGTGCTGTAGCACTAGTGGCAAAGCAAGCACCCAAGGAGAAGTGTGTCCCCAGCATCATTCCTTCCATTTCCCCATCATTCCACTTCAGTTGGGTTTGTTCTATTTCCAGCACCTTGGCTTTGTGCTGGAAGCTGGCCAGCATGCGTGCTGCTGGGATCCATGGGTCCAGGGTGGAAGCATGTGCAGGAGGTGGTGGCTGGAGGTGTAACCTGTGTCTGTGTGATGCTGTGTGTTTAAAACAGCCAAGGTGGGATGGGGAAACGCTGGGTGAGGCACTAGTCATAGGGATGGGCAGTGCCTGTGCTGTGGAGTTGGCACTGGGGGTGGCACCGGCCCTTGCTGTGGTGCTGTTTGGTTTGGAGATAGAAGCAAACCCACCCCCCAGAAAATAGAACTACATCTCAGGAGTTCTCCTTAGCTGAAACTTGGAACTCAGTTTGGCTTCTTGGTGGGGTTTTTTGACTGCTCTTGGTGACAAATGCAGGTATTGAGTTTCCCGGCACAGCAAAGGCAAGGTGGCGCAATGGTGGGAGAGGCTGGTGTAGAGATGCAGTTGGGAAGGAGGAAGAAGGAGAGGTCAGCCTGGAGGCTGGTCCAGCCCCAGGAGGTACCAGGCAGGCTGACACATCCCTTGGTGCAGTAACCACTCCATAGCAGCTTGGCTCTGCCACCCTGGTCCCCTTTCCCCGCAGTGTCTCCATGTGTTCCCAACCCAGCACCGCCTCCTCCCCATCCCTCCCTCCACCGCGATACCCATCCTGTATTCATTACAGTGCCTGTGTACTTCTCCAAGCCCAATATACTTTGAATTACTGCTCGTCTATTCCTCTTGACATCCTCATGCTCATAACTAGGAAGCCTGCATTACCCGTTTGCACATCTGTCAAGCTGCGTGTTCCTCGGCCATTTCCAGAGATACATAAAATTGCCCATGGTTATGACATTATTGACAACCCGCCCCGTCTCCTTCCCCCTCCCCAAGCCCAAATGGCTGCCTGGCTTTATGAGGATTGATATTTGGGTAGTAAATATTTTAGAGCCTCATCTGATGAGTGTGTCTGTGCAGATGAATACATTTCTGGCTAAGGACAGATGTTGGAGCTATCTCCATTGGAAATATGGGGCCTTGTCTTTCCCTCTCCTGCCTTTGCAGTATCTCTGTCATCTCTCTCCAGCCCTCCCAGTGCTGCCTGCTCCCGGTGGGAGGAAAAGGAATTAGAGGGGAAAAAGCCAAGCAGAGTTGCCGGGAGGGACTAGCAAAGCACTGCGAGGGATGTTGCATGTCAATGGCCCATCACTGCAGCATCCCGATGCTGGGCTCCCCATGTCCATCAGCAGCAGGACTGAATTTCTACAGGCAAGGAGGTTTCCTTACCCAAACTTGGCGAAACCACCAATTCCTGCTGTGCTGGACAAGCAGTTTCAGCCCCTTTGAAAGAAGGAGGACAAGCAGCAGTCTGTCTGTTGTTTCCAAGGGATATATTTTAACTTGGCTGTTCTGAAAAGCTGCTTCATCTCCCAGAGTTTCTAAACACAGTTTGATAAATGCCTGTAAAGAGGAAGCGACCCGGGAATAACATGGCCTGGGTGATCCGAACAATAATTTTATCGTGCTGAGAAAAGCAAGGAGCCCATTTTCAGCTCCTCAAAACAATTTGCTCTTTTCCTTCAATCAGCAAAAAACAAGCATTGCCTGAGTCCTTGGGAAGAGAAGCAGATGCAGCTTCTGCAGAGTGAGCCGGTCCTGGTTCGGGTAGTCACCGCGGGGCTTGGGCTACATCTGGGCTGGGAGCATCGGGATTCAGGGGGCTTTTAACGTACATCTGCACTTGGAGCTTTGCTTGTGCTGCTTAATGGAGTGGTCCTCGCACCCAGACCCAAGCCTGGGCTGGGACTCTGGTTGGAGCCCACCCAAGGCAAGACAGCCCATGGGTCCCCTCACTCCGTGCCTTCCCGTTGCCATTTTGCTGCTGTTTTTCATCCTCTGAGCCTGGAGAGAGCACACTGAAATGTGTTAAAAACCAGCTCATTTGCTTGGGGGAGGCTTCCCAACCGCTCCATCACAACCCCTCCGGGGCTTTGTCATGAGGGCAGGAGTTTCCTGGCTCCGAAGCAGGGTGCTGTGTGCTGGGGGGGGCAGCGGGAGGTGATGTGGGGGCTGCCAGGATGGCACCCCCGCTGCTGTGTCACCCCAGTGCCGGCTGTGCCTGTGATGGGGTGTCCTTTTCCCCACCCTCTTCACTTGCTGACAGCAGAGTGATGTGCAAATGGGACTCAGCATCATTGCTGGGGGTTTAGGGGGAGGATGGAGCACTCCTGGGTCTTGCTGCTTGAAGCTGCTGCATAGACAAGGGGGAGTATATGGATTTCTCTGTGGGTCAGAGCCTGTCAGCCACCTCTTTGGGGCCTGTTGTGTTGGTGCTGCAGGCGGTCGCTGGTACCATGGAGTCCACCGTACCACCTAATGCATTTCAAGGAGAGATCTGTGACATCGAGGAGCTGAGCTGGACAGGATGGCTTTGCCAGGGTGCTGGGGGAGGAAAAGGTACCCAACTCTGCTTGTGAGGGTTTGGTGTCTCAGTCTCCAAAAGGGAGGTGCTCACCGAGGTGAGGAGTTCAGTGGCCTCCGTTACTCAGGGATGAAGGATGCTGCCCTGCCCCTGGCCAGTCTGCTCTTTTCCAGCAGTGTAGTATCTATTTATTTATTATTTCCGTGGGTGGTGTTTTGGATGATCTATTGAGCCAGAGTGAGATATTTTGAGGCACTGTGAGATATTTTAAAAACATCTCATCACTCTGGAAATATCCATGGTGCGATAGCTCCGTATTAGTCATTCGGAAAGGGAGTGATTTCAATGAAAGAAAAACCATTTCATCTTGTCAGAGCATTTTCACTCACTGTCTGCCAGGCAGCTGCTGTCACTCTTCAGTCTCTGTGGCTGGTTTTACTCTTCTCAGGCGCTGCCTTTTGATTTTATTTTCTAACAAGAAATAAAATAAACCCTCTAATGGATATTGGTAGCTATGAACTCATCAACTGTCAGGAAGAAAGAGCCTTTAAAAAGATGCAATAAACCCTCTTTGCACTGGATTATTTCCAGTGGGATTATTCCTCCCGGGGACTATCTCCATTTGGAAGGAGAAACTCCTCCTCCAGGTATTGGACCTTGAACAAAATCCGGCATGATTTATCCCCCTGGAAAGTGGGAGTAACTCCAAGACTCTTGCACGCCAGCTGGGGATGCAGAATTAGGCTCACGGAGAACAGGAGGAGAGCTGGTTTTGTGCTAGGAGAGGAAAAAAAAACCTGTAAGAAAACACAACTGATGAGGCCCCATCCTGCAAGGGAAAACAGCACAAAGCCGTTCAGCAAATGAAAAGCCAAATGAGCTGTAAAAAACCCCACCACCAGGCTAGGAGAGATTTTCACTTGGAGGGAATCTGACATAAATCACCTAATACTCAGCTTTGCACTGCCATTTGGGAAAATGTGCATCATATTCCTCCAGTCTCTGCTCTGCTTTATGTGCCTCTGGAGCTGGGGTTTCTATAGCACAGCCCACGTGCCCTGGGGAGGAGGCGATTCGGCCGAGATGCTCCCATCTAGTTTGTCCTTTCTCCATAATCAGGCTAAGAGTAATTGCACTGCAGTTACACTATGTGCTGTCGCTTCGTGGGGAACAACTGCTATTGCCTTGTGCAATCCATAGATGATTCCTTAAATGACTCGGAATGATCCCTCTGTGGTTAAATGCTTGGGTGGTGTCAATACCCAGAGTTTTCCCAGGGTGCAGGATGATGCTCCAACGCATCCAAGGGCCCCTACAGGGAAGCTCAGTGGGAATAGGCTTGTGCCCTAGCTGTTCTGGGGGGAACTCTGCTGCCAGGGCTCCCCCTTGGCCATCTCCTTTGAGTCAGGCTGGGTTTCTGCCTGCATCCCCATGCATCCCATCCCAGCTCCTGCCGCTGCGGTCAGAGTGCAGCTGCAGAGCCAGGGGTTTAAAATAGAAGCTATTAACTAAAGAGCAGGGGAGGCAGCCGGGTCCCCAGTGGTGCCTTGGGGTTTAGTGAGCGCTGATGCCTTTGGAGCCTTCTCCCCAGCTCCTCGGGGACAAAAAGGGCATCACTTCCCAGAAAAGCAGGAATCAGGGGGGTCGTGGAGGTGGCTGCCCTACACCAAGTGCCCATAAACCCGATCTCTCTCTTAAAGCTTGGCTTGGCTTTGGGGACTTGTAAGCTTTACAACTGTTGCCTTTTATTTCTGGTAAAATAGAATGAAAACGGCAAACCAGAGCTGTTTCTTGCCTTGCTCCTCTTCCTTTTCACTCCCACGCTTGCCCCAAATACTCTTCCTTGGCTTTGCGCTTGGTGCTCCCATGCCAGATGCTCTTAATTCAATTAACACAGGCAGACCTATTGCGTTTCTTGGCCAGAGGCAGGACTTACCACCTGCATGGTGAATCCTCTGCTCCCTCTTGGAATGGCATCTCCTGCATCCCTGTGCTGGCGGTGAGCACGTCCCCATCCCGCGCCCCTGAGTCAGCAGTTTGCTGCTATTTCACCTTACGAAAAATAAAAAGAAGAAAGTTCCAGTATTTAAAGTATTTAAGCAGATGGGAAGCCACAAACTGCAGTCGGTGGAGGGAGCGTGTTTCATGACTAACAAAATATGCCAGGTAGGCCGTTCCACTTGAGATATTTTCAGGAATATAATCACTTTCACACATCCTCATAAATTTGCCAAAGTGTTAGTTTTCCCCCATATGGATCGGGGAGGATGCAGCATGTCATGACTGTTGCACAGCATCTCGAGTGCCGTGTCTTTGTGGTGGGTTGGCTTTTTCTTCTTTCTTCCCCGCAGCCAGGCTGTAATTGAAAGAGAAGGTTGATTCCCCCTTCCCCATAGTTAGTGTGGGCAGAGGGTCGGCCTCCAGCTCCTTGCCCTCCATCCAGGGAAGGCAGTGGTTAGATCTCTAATAATTCCCGTGGGTTGGGAACTCGCTGGATGGCTGGGCCCGAAGAGTGGTGGTGAATGGCATCACATCTGGTTGGTGACCAGTCACTAGTGGTGTCCCTCAGGGCTCGGTGTTGTGGCCAGTGTTGTTCAATGTCTTCATTGATGATCTGGATGAGGGGATAGAGGGCACCCTCAGTGAGTTTGTGGATGACAGTGAGTTTGTGATGGGTAGGGAGGCTCTGCAGAGGGATCTGGACAGGCTGGATCCATGGGCTGTGGCCAATGGGATGAGGTTCAACACGGCAAAGTGCCAGGTCCTGCACTTGGGCTACAACAACCCCCTGCAAGGCTCCAGGCTCAGGGAAGAGGGGCTGGAAACTGGTCATGGGAAAGGAGCTGGGGGTGCAGATTGATGGAGCTGGATGTGAGCAGCTTGTGCCCAGGCAGCCAAGAAGCCCCCAGCATCCTGTCTTATATCACCACCGGTGTGGGAGCAGGGCTAGGGCAGTGATTGCCCCCCCTGTGCTGGGCACTGGGGAGGCTGCGCCTCAAATCCTGTGTTCAGCTCTGGGCCCCTCACTACAAGAGACATTGAGGGGCTGGAGCGAGGCCAGAGAAGGGCAATGGAGCTGGTGCAGGGCCTGGAGCACAAATGTGATGGGGAACAGCTGAGGGACCTGGGGGGTTCAGTCTGGAGAAGAGAAGGCTCCCAAGAAACAAGGGATAGGAGAAGAGGAACTGGCCTCAAGCTGCACCAGGGCAGGTTTAGATGGAGCTGAGGAACAATTCCTTCCCCAGAGGGTGCTCAGGCATTGGAACAGGCTGCCCAGGGCAGGGCTGCAGTCACCGTCCCTGCAAGTGTTCACACAGCGTGGAGATGAGGCCTCAGTGCCATGGGTTAGTGGTGGCCTTGGCAGTGCTGGGCAATGGTTGGACTGGAGGAGCTTAAAGGTCTTTTCCAGTGTGGTTGATTCAGTGATTCTATGACTGTGTGAAAAGGCTGGGGTTGGGCTGGAACAGTGCCAGGGATGCTGTTCCCACAGGGGAGTGCCAGCAGGGAGAGAGGGATGCTCTAAGGAAGCCCCAAAGGCTGCATCCTTCCCATTGAGAGCCTTTGAATAGAGGCTCCAGCATCGCAGTGGGGTAAACAAATGCAAAATATTTTGAAGTCATTCAGTCTCAGCATTGGATTCTTTCTTTTCTTTTTGGTATCCTGGCAAAATTAAATAAAAGGACCCGTTTTCTGCATGTTATTGATCTTTCACTCAAAATCTGGGCCCTTTTCCAGGAAAAATGAGCCCTTTTGTGAACAAAGAGACAGGCACCTTCCCAACAAAAGTCAGCCTTCAAATCCAATGTTCTGTGTGTTTGAAATTTCATGTTTCTGAAAGGAAAATATCAATTTCACTCAAATTTGCAGACAAGTGATGCAGGGATGGGGGGAGACTGCCCTGAATGGATTAGTGAACATTTGAAGGCCAAATTGCCAGAGGGATTTCAAAGCAAAGGGAAAAACAACCTTGTCCCTGGTTTTTGAACAGAGTTCGTGTTGTGAATCCAGAGCTGGGCTGTTGGGCTGGAGATGCCTTTGCTGTCCTTGTCCCTTGGTGACCTGGAGCCTTCATCATACACACTGGCCATGGCAGGAAGGCTCAGCCTGTCTCTTGTGGCCACATCTCGGCCTCAGTAGTTTATGTGCCCTTGGTTTTTTAATGTGGAGGCAGGTACTGAGATGGTATAAGCTGGTGTTGCTGTTGCCTTGGTTGGACACCCCATTGAGAGCAGCTTGCTAGTGTCTTAGACAAGCTGGGCTTTGCCAGCAGTGTCTTACAGGTTAAGTCATTAACTCTCTGTGGCTCATTTATCTGTTGGTAAAGCACTTGGGAATTGCTTGGGAGGAGATGTGTTACGCTTGCTTGGACCGCGCTACCACACGGATACTCAGCTGTCGGGCTGGGTATCCCAAACACGTGTTTAGAGCGCAGCCCATCACAGTGACACCCTCATTTATAACGAGGGGGGCTGTGTTCACCTCCCAACCCTGCTGCTGCATCCTTTGATAGGAGTCAATAGGTTTTCTGTGTGTTTTCTACCCGTGCAGCAGTGATGCCCTTTCCTCACTGTACTGTGGAGGGGATGGAGACAACGCTGGCTCAAGCGTGTCCACCCAGCCCCATGCTCACTGAGCAGTGCCACAGGAAAAGTTTGCCTGTCGACTGGAGCAGAGGAGTTCCCCCCCCGTGCCCCATTGGGGTTGCTCCCCGTGCGTGTGTAAGCTTGCTTATCTTTGGAAAGGCACGGCGCCGCTGACAAGCGGTGCAGGAGATGGGGGCAGTAGGTGGATCGTTTTTAGCAGCGCGCACGCACGGAGCAGACAGCTTGGGCATGTTCCAAAACACTTCCCACGCCCCCAGGCTGAATTTTAAGAAGCTGGGGCATCTGCACATTCAAAATGCTCCGGGGAAGTGGTGTGGGGGGGGAGAGAAGGGAAAGAATCCCAAAGGCAGGCAGAGCAGCCAGCGCCGCGTGGAAGGGGCACGCAGCACCCAAAGGCTGATGTCTTGCTGCGGCGGGGAGTTTGTGGCAAAGGCTGAGCAGCTCCAAGCCGCTCTCCGGAGGGGCAGAGCACAGGTGAGCGTGGAGCAGCGGTCCCTGGCTTGCCTTGAGGCTGCTGGCAGGCTGGTCTTGCTCTTGGTTGAGTGGGGGACAATGGGAAGAGGAGCTTGAGTTATCCAGGAGCCGTGTCCGGGTGAGTGCCTGTGCCTCCCGTCCATCCGGGGTATTGCAGCCTCCGAGCAGCTCCCTGTGTTCGGGGGGGTCCCAGCGCCTTGCAGGAAGAGGACGGGATGGGGCGGTGGGGCGGTGATGGGGAATGGGAATGAGCCCTGTGCTTGTCCCACCGTGTCTGCTTCCAGGAGCTGCCCGCGATCCTGCACATTAACGGCAGTTGTCTCACCAGCTTCTTTCTGTGGGGCAGCCCGGGTAGGGAGGACCAGCAGCATCCCCTTCTGCATCTCCTGAGGGGGCTGAAACAAGCAGGCAGCTGGCAGGGGTTGGTGCTGGGAGCACCCAAGCCCTAGGCTTGCTTGCACTGGCTGGCTGAGGGCTCCCTGGGGCAGGGTTGGACATACAGCTGGAGAGGGGAACTTCTTGGGGATGGAGGACAGCCTGGGTATATGGTCCAGTGAAGCCTTGGAGCCCCTATGGTGATGATCTGGGGCTTCTTCTTTGAGTCTTGGTATAGCTTTGCATAAGTAACTTCAGGCTGTGAAGGTTGTGAGGCTTTCTGTGTGGGGTGCCCAGCATTAGTGCTGAGAACAGCCCACTTCTTGCTGCTGCTGCTCCCTTGAGATCCAAGGTCCCAGCTCCTGGTGACGTGGGGCCTCAGAGGTCTTGCACTGGAAGGGATGGGTGTGAACCTGGAGAGCCTGAGCTGTCTTCTGAGTTCCTCAGCTTACCAAGCTGGTCTGTGCTCTGAGATCCAAGGGTGGAGATGCATGCTCCATTGAGGTCCTGTTCCTGCTGGATATCCCATGTGACGTCCTGGCAGCCCTGAGCCGCTCTCTTTGGGGTGTTCTGGGCTGTGACAGCTCCCTCCTATCTCACAAGGCACACGGGATAGGCGCTGTGGATGCTCCTCCCGGTGCATCACGTGCAAGAGGGGCATCTTCCCAGCGCTCCCCTGTGGTTGTCTTCCACGCTGCTCAGCAGACCGTCACCCTGGCATCCGGGCTTCTTGCGCTGCACCCTTCTGCAGACAGAGCGGGTGCTTTATTTCAATGGGACTTTTGCCTGGTGTGGGGGAGACAGGGAAAGGAGGGAGGTCCAGGCGTGGAAAACAGCCCTGCCTCTTCTGTGAGCTAAATGCCCCCAAGCTCCGAGCTCTTTGCCTTTCCATTTGGGAAGACGAAACTTCTTGGGAAGCCTCCGGTTCTTAAGCATCCCTTTCAGAAGAGGCTGAGGCAGGTAAATTGTGGGCTTTGCAGGTCCCTTTGTACCAGCAGATGTAGCGCTCTCCACCATGTCCTCATCCCCCAGGGTGGCCTCATTGCAAGGAGCAACCTTTTGGCAATGGTGCCCTTCTGGTGGGCAGGGGGATCCCTGACACCCAAGGGAGGAGGACAAGGCCCTCCTTGCTGCAGTGCTAAACAGAAGGTGCTCTTCTGCTGCACGGCCCAGGGTGAGGAGGAGGAAGGCAAAGAAGGATGGGGATGGACTCAGTGTGCTCTGGGGACTGGTTCACTCCTGCTAATGAGCAGTGAACGAGCCATAGGCAGCCGTGCTCCTGGCACATAATTACCTTGCTGGGTGCAGGGAAGGGAGCACAAAGACTCACTGGCTGCAGGGACTTTTAAAACCTCCCCAGTCTGGAGCTCATTTGGGAAAGGCAACCAAAGGAAAAGCCCAAACCCCAACGTGTTTGTATTTTACGAAGCCATTTCTGCCGGGCAGGCAGGCAGGGCAGTCTGTTACCCAAGTGTCACCTTTGGGTTTAGCTGTAAGCATCAAGACGTTCTGGCTTTTCTCCTCCTTCAGTCCTCAGAGGGGCACAGCCGAGGGGCAGGCTGGGGCTCTGCCTCCCTCCCCAGCCCATGGCTAAGCTCATGGGTGGTTTGGAGAGAAAACTCAATCTAGGAGTGATAGCAGTGAGGTTTCCATGGGACCAGGGTACCCGGCCATCCCTTTGCTAATGTGATTGCACTGATGCTGCCTAAGGGCTGCCGGGGTCCTGGCCTGAGGCTGCTGCTCCACTGCCTGGGGGTGATCCTGGAGCTGCCCTGAGGGTGGCTCTTGGGGCTGTGCCAGGCAGTGCCATCCCTTGGGTGCTCCTTGTGCCCGGAGGGTGGGATTGCTGCTCTCCTGACACCAGGGCACACCTCATTAGCTGCCTCCATCTCCTCTCCCCTCTGTTTAGCTCCAGTTTTGCAGTCGTTCACCTAATTTATGTATTTAGTTATTTGCTGGCTTGAGGGGTGAGATGGCTGCAACGAGTCATGATGGGGCTGACAGATCCCTTCCCTGTGTGCCCTGCCATGTAGGTCATATAGGGCACAAAGGGAACTGGGCATCCCAGTGTTTCCCTTCCCGCCTCCCCCCTATCACCCATTAAACTCTGTGGTGTTTGTTATAGGGTCTGGCAAAGCTCAGACTTTCAAGGAAGTGTTAGGGGCTGATGTGTGGCTCTTCCTGGGAGGGCAATGGGGACATAGAGACATGGTGTGATGGGGGGGGGGGGGGGGCAGTAGGGTGAGAACAGCTTGGGATCAAAGCCTAAAGCAGCCCTGCCTCTCTCTGTTGGCTGTAAAGGATTTGGGGCCATACTGAGCTAAGGAAAAGGCTCTTGGCCACATGCATGTGCCTTGTCCGGGAATAATCTCACAGGGATGACAGGCTTACTGTGACAGTGGCTTCACCCCCATTGCAGTGCACCTGGGTGTCTGTTCCCATGCAGCATAGGGTCCCATGTCCCCTCCCTGCTGAAGGAGCACTGTCACTTGGTGCTACGCACCAGCAGGGCGCAGGGGATGGCAATTTCTCTTCCTCAGCGTGGTGCTGCGGGTACCAAACCCATCTCTCCTGCTGCCAGCCCAGTCCTGGTGGCAGTCTTGGTCCCCCTTCCTTCACACCCTGACCCCCTTTGGAAAACCAGCAGTAACTTCATGCTGTCTTATGAATTGTTAGTATGGAAACCCCAGGGAAAAGGGATCCATCCCCTGCACCCCATCACCACCCCAACCTCTTCCTCACTGCTGTGGGATGCTCCCAGCATTTCCTCCCTGCTTTTTGCAGCCCAAGCTGACCTGGTCACAGCCACGCTGCATTTAGGCTGAGCTCTCTTTTATCTGCCCTGCTCCCTCCAAATGTGGTGGGCTGGAGCTTGCTTTGCTGGCTTGTTGGTACTGAGGAGGTGGCCTGGGGCTGTGCCTGGTGCACCCCAGGCTCTTCACACAAAGACAGCATCACTCTGCCTGCTCTTGTGAGGGCAGTGCTCAGTCCTCACTGGGGGTCCCTTTGCTTTAGCTTTTTTCTCCCAGATGCTGTTCTGCAGAAGGGGAATGGGGACAAATTGGCATCCCTGGCATTTCTGGCTCTCCCCTCTCTGTGCCTGCCTGCTTCCACTCGCTTCTCTCTTTAAAGAGATTCAGGTCATGCTTGGAATTAGGGCTCCCAGAACTGCAGAGAAACAGCGTTTAAACTGCTTACAATCGATTAGATGGAGTGCTTTGGGTTTGGTTTGTCCTCCCACCCCTGCCCTCAGCTTTGGGTGGCTGTTCGCAGCATGTTAATCCTTGCTTCAATGCCTTTTGCCATCGTGGGCTGCTCTTCCACATGAAGCAGGTCTGGGGTCCCCAGGGGGCTGCTCCCCCCTTTGCACCCCACTAGTAGCCGGCTGCTCCCACAGAGACCTTGCAGGAAGGTCTGTGATTCAGCTGGCTCTGGTTATCGCGGCACCCCGGCTGGGATTAGACACAGATAAGATGATCAATGAATCCTTCTCTTGGCAGAGGTGTGCCAGGAATCCTTCGGGGAAGGGTAGGGAAAGGAGGGTTCAAAGGCAGCAAGAGTGGCTGGAGGCGAGGGAGGGCACAGCCCATGCTGAGAGGTGACAGCAAGGGGGCTCTGCCGCTCTCTCGCTGCCGGTTAATAGGAAGGCTTCAGTACGTGGTGGAGGAGAGAAGAAACCCCGTGCCGCTGCCGTGCCTGACGGAGAAAGTAGGTCAGGCTGTGCTGCAGAGCCCGCTGTGAAGGCAGAGCCCCCAGCACAGCCAGCACCCACCTCTCCCCACATCCTCCCCATACCCTGGCAGCCTGCGCTATGCCAAAGACAGCCGCTGTGGGGCTGTGTTGGCACCAGCCCCTCACCCTGGTGTCGGAGCGGCTCTTTGCCCTGTAGTCCCGCTGCGGTGGCTCTGGGTGAAGGTGGCAGCAAGAGGAGAAACAGAGCTGGAGGGGATGCACAGGGAAGTTCCTCTGCCTGCCTCCTGCCTCCTGCCTCCATCCCTGAGCCAGCCTCCTGCCTCGGATGTGTACTTGGCTGCAGGAGCGATGCAACTCCAGCATCGTGAGGGAGCAGCCGCTCCTCTGGCTCCACAGCATTTCGGGGTGCCCTGTTATCTGGGGGTGGGCAAAGTGCAGGACCAGCCCCCCATTCCGGGAGTGTTTTCTGGGAAATCTGGGATAGAAGGAAAAAGGCTGTGTTTAACGCCTAAATCTGCAGTGATTTTGGATGCCTCCCAGAGCCCCCCTTGGAAGGGAAAGGGTATAGGACAGGATGGTCCTGGGTCCTGAGCGGGTCAGGCTCAGATGGGGCTGGCAGATGGAGGATGGCTCCATCCAGCACCGCTTCCAGTAAAGTCTTATGGCTGCTGGATGAGGGGAAAATTAAGACATTCCTTCAAGCCAGAGGTGTTTCAGGTGCAAATCAGGAGCGTTTCCCCAGTGGCACTTTGCTATAGCTGTGGGCACACACGGGGTGACCAGCCCGGGACTGCGAGGCTCAGGGGGGTGACAAACCCATGGTGACATGGCTCAGGTGACATGAGTGCCATGACCCAGAGGTGGGCAGGGGTGCTGCATCCTCTGGTGAGGACCTGGAGTGATGGAGAGGGCTGGTGTGAGGATGCAGCAAGCCAAGCGGGGAGTAAATTGAGTGTGTATATCACAGGCAGGTCTGGGCTTTATTGATTTTCAATGAAAGGCTGTGTCATGAATTTTTCTCTCCCACTGTACTTGCTGCAAAGTTGCATCTTGTCTCCAAGCATTAACCACTAACTAGAGTTCATTTGCCTCCCCCCACCCCGACCCCCCTAGAGATTCCAGGGGGGAGGCAAGTTTGCACATGGTCTTTTTAAGCACTTGATGGATGCAGCGGCTTTACTAATCCAACACCAGAAGGGAAAGCTGATATTAACAGTGGCAAATGTTCTGTCCAGCACTTTAAGTGACTTATCACGAAGGGGCTGCATGTGGGATGCGTTTTATCTGATGGGCTGCGTTCTGCATCCCTCAGTGCTCTGGGATCCATTTTGGAATGGTGGTTCTGGTCCCTGCTGTCGCCAAATGGGACAGGACATCAGCTGGGTGCTGGTTTTCCTTCCCTCCCAATGGCTCTAAAGGAGAGGGGCCATACTCCCTGTGTCAGAACTTTTTTGGAAGCGGCTGAGACATCTTGTCGCATCCTGCTTTTAAGCTGGGGTTCGGAATTTGGAGCGTCTCTTTAATCTTGAAATGGTTGGTTTTAAACATTAAAGCACGTTTGGAAAGGCGGCTAGCATGGAATGTTTTAGGAGACATTTCTCCCTGTCTTCAGAAACTCTTACAAGTCTCCTTTCTTCTCTGATGAATGTGTCGAGAATCTGAGGGCGAGCACTGAAATCAGCTGAGGGCTTTAAAAATAGATAACCAATAAAGCAAGCTGGAAGGCTTTAGGATGGGTTTGTCTGGAAAAGAGGTGATGGAGAGGAGATGGTTTTTTTCCTTGACCTGGTTTTGGGTTGCACCACGCAGTGACATGCGCAGCAAGGGCAGTTCATGGCCTCGCGGGGAGAGGCTGGGAAGGCGTGCAGGGCATTGGGAATGTCCTGGAAGGGTTAATGCTGGTGCCTGGCTATAGCTGGATGCGCTGAAGCTGAAGTGGAGCAGTATGCAAATCTATCCACTTTCATAAACTGCTTAATTAGGCGAATGTTAATGAGACGTTAATTACTGTTGTGCCGGCGAATCCCACGGAACGGAGATTATGTTTCTCTTCAAACATCCAGTCTTAATTATAACTTGCACTTAATTCCACTGGCTTGCTTGGGACAGAGCTGGGGAGGGCGGACGTGGCGCCAGCTCCTGCGGGTGCCCACAGCGCATCCTCCATCCTTGCCTGCACTGCAGCAGTGCACATGGGGACAGAGCCATGGTGGGGACATGGGGATGGTGGCTGTGAACCCCTCCTGTGCAGCCAGCTCCTTGTGCCCACGTCCAGCCTGGCAGCAAACCCTCCTGGTGCATGTCACTGGGTGGAAAACCCCATGTCACATGTAAAAGCTCCATCCTCTTCTTTCATGGGCTTGAGAAGCCTCTGGGAGGCTCCTGTTTGTGGCTCGTGTGCTCCAGGGATGCTGCATTGCTCTGCTTTGGAGGCACCTGCTCCAAACTGGTCAGACTGGGAACAGAGAGCCTCTGGGGATGCAAGCATCCATCCTATGCAAGCATCCATCCGGTCCTCTCCTTCCTCACTTTCAGTTTCTACCTACCTTGGGCTTTCCAGCTGGACTGCAAACGCTTTCTAGGCTGCCTCTGATTCCCCATTCCTGTATGGATTTTTAATTGATGGAAGTGCGAATTGCCAGAGGTGCTGCTTCCACCGTGCCTGACGTGCACGTGTGAATATTTCTAAAGTATGCCTTCAACTCAGAGATCAGCAAGAGATCACTGCAGCGATGAGAAACAGCATCTCATTTCCAATTTTAACACCTATTATGATGACTTTTTTTTAACATGGCTTCCCTTGATGTTGAGGATAACAGAACGCTTTCAAATGAGGTATTAGAGAGCCATGAAATCTGCATCCTCAGGGGTTTTCTGTTGGGTTTTCATCCATGCATAGTTGGTGGCTGCTCTGGGCTAACCGTGAGCTTTTCCTGGCTCTTTGCTCATTGGTGGTCCAAGGGGCAGCATCCCAAGGCTGAAATGTGAGGTTTGGGCTCCATTGTGGTACCTGGGGTGAAGTTACATCCAGTGGCAAGGCTGGTGTTACACAAGTTGTTCTCCTCGCTGCTGATGCTGGTCCTCCCAGCAGGAGCCCCACGTCCTTCATGTCCCCAGCTTGTTAATTATACACACTGCATGTGCACGCTCGCAGCTCGTCACCAGAAACCTGCAGCCGGGCAGCGGTGGCCGTCATCATCCCATTCCTGCTCTGATGGCCGGTGGGAAGCTGCTCCGGGGTTGGAGTCACTTTGGATTTCCATTGTGCGCCACTGCAGCCTCGAGGGGTGATAAAGAAGTGTTCTCCCCCAGCAACCCTCACTGGGGGTGATGATTCTCCACATTGGATGTTTTCAATCAAAAAGAGTGTCAGCTTAGGTTTCTTTCCCCTGTCGTTTCCTTCTTTTCTTCCCTCTGTTCTGGCTCTGCTGTTTGATTTCCAGGCAGGTTTGATATTTCCTCTCCCAGCGAGCCCTGGGGACTCTTGTGGATTCCTTTGATCACAGTCAGTGTCCCTCCTATGATGGATGGGCTGGGCTTGGAGGACCAAGTGCAGGCAGGCTGGAGGCTGCACCCACTGCAGCACCCATGGGGGTGGCACCAGCCAGCTCTGCCTGCATCTCGCTGCCTTCTTCCAGAGCCATCTGAACGTGGAGGTTTTCATCTCCTAAAAAGCTTTTCTACCAGAAGAAACGTGTCCAACAACCAAAGAGTTTTGCCCGTTTTTCCTTCTCCCCTCTCATTCTGCACCTCTCAGCGTTGAGGTCCCTGTTAATTAATCGAGATTTAATTAATTCCAGCTCCTTTGATTGTTACAAGGGGCAGGATGAGGGCACACTGCCCCCTTGCAGAGCTGCCTGCCGCTCCCTCCTCTCCTCCTTGCACCAGCAAATCTCCAACAAGCAGAGCCCTGCTGCAGAGCCAGCAGCTGCGTGGGAGGCCGAGACAGCGCTTTGCATACGATTCCAGTAACATACAGCCTGTTTGGGAAACACAGAATCATAGAATGGGATGGGTTGGAAGGCACCTTAAGGAAGCAGGGAGGACCGAGAGCATCTATTGTCTGCATTGAGACCCCGCCGTGAGGATGCTCCTGCATGCTGGTGCCCCCCATGCTGCTTTTTGGAGCCCTAAAATGCCATGAGCAGGTGCTGGCAGGACTGGGTACTCCAGTGCTACCTATGCAGGCTGGGTACCCAAGAGAAGTATCCTTGACTGGGCATCATGGGCAGAGGAGAAGCCTTCACTCCAACCTGCAATGCTCTGCTTGTTGCTTCTAATTGTTGAGCCCAGCACCCGCTGGCTTGAAAATCAAATAACAGGAAAGAGGAGGAAGGAGGTTTTGGCTCCATAATGTGTCTAAATTACACTTATTGTGTTGGGAGCCAGGTGTTGGGGTAAATCCGTTTCCACAGCACTCTGTATCTTTACTGAGTGGGATGTTGGGGGATAAAGCAATGTTCTCCATGTGTTATCGTGGCCTGACAGCAATAAGGCAGGCAAATGTGATTAATGAGAAAGTTTGAGTTAACCAAGTGGAGTCCTTTCTTGTTAGGGAGAAATTAGTTCCCTTTACCACCAGCCGTTGTTCATGTGCAGTTGGGACTGCTCTCATCCACCTTTTCGTTTGTTTTAAATGCCAGATAACTTGTTTCTTATTTACTTTTGCCTGCCAGGTTGATGGCATGATACCACTCACCCTGTCTGGACTTGGGGCTTTGTTGCTTCCTGCTGATAGCAGCACTGAGAGCATGCGAGGGGATGCTGGTGGGGGACGGAGATCCTGCTGGGGACAGCAAGGCACAGGGGATGCTGAGGGCTGGGGAAGCAAAAACCCTCTCCGCTGGGCAAGGGAGGGGGAAGAAGTGGTTGTGTAGCAATCAGCCAGAGCAGGGGAGCAAGAGCCTGCAATATTGAGTCTTTTAATGAAATATACATCTGCCGTTCAGGGGCTCGCGGCCCGAGATGCAGGCGTGAGATCTGGGTTCAGCAGTGCTTGCTGCAGGACCTTTTATTTTACAAGAGTCGAAACAAAATCGGGATCTATTTTTAATCCTTTCCTCCTTGCTGCCTTCCCTTGTCATCCCTCGCTAAACCCATAAAAGCTCGGTCAGGTTTTGATTGGGTGCCCTGGCTTCAGCGGGCATCCTTTGGGATGCCTGCATCCCTACACGGTCCCTTGGCCCAGTGACCCAACCAGGGCTGATTTGCAAGGCAGGAGCGAGCTGTGGCTGCCTCCCATTTAGTAGCTTTAGCTTTTCAAGAAAGAAGGGTATTTCATCCCTGGCACATTTGGGGCAGGCATGGGCAGGATCTCCTCAGCCTGGATTTCAAATTGTCCTATGGCAATCGTGCCTGGAGGCAGAGGTGAAGGCTGGGTCGTGTTTGCTCTTCACTGGTTCTTTTCATGCTGGGATCTCTTAGCAGTAACTCGGGAAGCCAGCCATTGCAAAGCCCATCCTGCCAGTGAGGAGCAGGAGGAGCTGGGGAGGTGGGCTTGGGTCTAATGAAGGGTATTTGCTGCCAGTCCCTATTGCTTGGTGTGGTTGGGCATGCGCAGAGGTGGAATACGTGTTTCGGGGCCACCTGAGGCCATGGGCAGCCGAGGCTGCAGCCCCTGGGAGCTGCCTTTCCTTCCCTGCCACCTGCAGCCACAGAGACACCGTTTATCTAGAGCAATGAGAGACCTTAGAAAAATAACAATAAAGAAAAGCTATATGAGAAGCATCTGTGAAATAATAAGAGCCCGGGGATGGAGCTGCTTTCATGTGGGAGCTCTTTGCTAACCGTGGGTTGCTCCCGTCCCTCGTTAAAGAGGCGATGCTCCCGCTCAGATCTTCCTTTCCTTTCAAGACCCTGCCATGGCATCCCGCAGGCTGGCGTGCCTGGCCCCTGCCAGCACATCCCTCCTGCTGCCAGCTCTTGAGCTGGTTTTAATCCCTCTAATCAGCCCCGCATCCAACCCCAGGGGGGGTGGGAGAGCTGGGCTCACGCAGTGTGTCGCGCCTCCCCACTGTGTTACATCCCAAAGGAGAGATGTGGCAGGGCTGTTCCTGTGCTGGCAGCTATGGAGGATGGAAACCCGGTGTCTTCCTCGGCATGGCTTTGCTAGGCTGAACTGCAGCCAGTCACCTCCCAGCCAGGGGAGATGCTGGTTTATGCTTGTACTGGTTCTGGTGCAGGACCCCAGGGACCACCCAAGCAGTGCAAGTGCTGTCAGGCACCGTGCTCCTTTCCAGCTGGCTGGAAAATGTCCATTGAAGCTTGCATTCCCAGGAAAAAGCTGGTTCAGCCGAGCTAAAACACTTGTGGGACTCTGTGTTGTAACGTGGGGAGGTTTTTTGATGTCCTCACATGGGAGCAGGGGAGCATGGGCTAGGGGAGAGGTGCCCCTACCAGCAGCCCCCAGAGCAGGGTAAAACGCAAAGGGACTCCACCAGCAGATGCTGGCAAGCAGAGAGGAGGATGGGGGGCTCCAGACATCTGGAGAGCCTGGTCTGGCCATGCTGATGTTTCCAGTTGAAGTTTCCTCTGTTGCTCTGCCCTGCCCTGCTGCGTGCCAGCGAGAGGGCTTTGCTTGCTGGGAACGTGTGGTTATTTGCACATGGCTCGGGAAGAGCTTTCACATGGTCCCTGGGTGGGCTTTCCCTATAATAAAATCATTTTGCTGTTCTGGGAAGAGACTTGTGCGAGCAAGGATTAAGGTGTATTTCAGAGCGTTTGCCTCATGGTCCGTGGCATGAAGAGAGGTACAAGGGAAAGGTGCTGTGTCTTATTTAGAGGCTCAGTAGTTGAAATGTCTTGGGTGGGCTCAGGAGAGCAGGGATTTCTGCAGGCCTCAAGAGCTGTGGACCTCTGCAGGTTACTGGAGCTAAAAAGTGGGGCTGAGGAAGAGGAACCCTGAGGTGGGCTTGGGGGTCCTGCAGTCTTCTTGTCATCTCAGAGGCAGAGGGAGTGATGCGCCAGTGAGCACCTGAGATTGTGCTTGGACACCAGTGTAGGATCCAGCGCCATCCTTTCAGCTGTGGATAAACATGTTTCCTTGCTATGCGTGAGGCCCGGGGTCTCCAGCAGCTGTGGCGATGCAGGGGGCCAGAAGCAGTGTTTAAGAACTAAGGGAGATGCACTAGGAAATTATTAGCCATGCAAACAGCATCCCTGTGTGCTGCACACGGGGGGGTTATGAAGTCTGTGCTGAGCCCTTGGAGATCTCTTGAGCAAGAGTGGTCTGCGTGCCACGCAGAGCTATTATTGGAAGGGGTGGCTTCGCTGCCTATCATCCGGCTTTGCTGAGTTAGCTCCATGGAATGTTGCCAGACTCAAAGTATCTTTTCCTTGGCCGTTGCTAACCCACCTACTTGTAGTGGGTGATGACTGGTTCGTTCCACAGCTCAGCTGGAAAAAGCGAGTGTCCCTGTGGGAGGGTGGGAAGAGGGAGCGTTGCAGGGTGGCATCTCCCGAGGGAAGAAGTGGGTTGCTTGGGAGACAAGTTCAGTATCCCATTGCAGACTCAAGAAGGTCCTGCTCGGCTCCTGCAGGTGCCCTTGGCTGTGTGTTGGGTTGGACCATTGCTGCCTATTGGCTTGGTCAACACCCCCCCTCCAAAGTGCTGAGGGAGCTGTGTGCAATGGCAGAGCCCCTCTGCCTTCAATCTTGGGATGTGTGGGGAGATGTAGTTCCCCTCTTGGATCCCAATGATTGCTTGCCATGCTCCTGATGGGGGTGGGAAGCATCCTTTGCGCTTGGCATGGGATCCGTGCATCCCTGTGGAGACATATTCCTCAGGGGTTGCTCCCTGGGGCTCTGACAGCAACCACGCTGGCAACGCCTGCTGCTGCCAGCCCCCCTGCTGCCACTCCAGCCGTGGATTCCCCTCTGTGCCATTGCTAACATAAATCCCCAAGTCCCTTTCGTGTCAGACATGAAGAGGTTGCTTCGCAATGAATTAGGTTGTTAGGTTTTCTTCAAGAAAAAAGCATCCCTTCAGCCCCAGAACTGCTGCTCAAAGGACAGGAGTGTGAAGGATGCAGAAGGTGCTTGCGGGGAGAGAGGAGATATCAAAAGGAGGCGAGGGATGCTCAGATGATGGCCGACACAAGCAGGAATGATAGGAGAAACCTAAGGAAAGAGAAAAGAGCCGCAGCACAGGCACCCAGCTTTGTGGGCAAAGGCCTTAAATCTGTCTGGCAAGTGCCCAGGATGCAGGAGGGGAGGATTGCCCCTAGCAGTGAGCATCCCTCCTCCTGTGCTGGCAGCCCTGCTGCTGCTGAGGCTGAGACAGTTTGCAGTTATGAGCTGTACTGCACTGGGACATGAGGAAAGCTGGGGAGGAACTGGGAGTCCGATTCCCCTTGGGAGGGCAGCATCACTGCAGGTCAAGGATTAAATCCATTAAGGAGAAGCGTTGGGGGAAAGCCCTGGACACGATGTGTATGGAGGCTGATGCATTAAAACTGCTTCCTGAGGAGATCTCTTCCCACTCGGGAGGCAGGGAGAGGGCTCGGGCACAAAACCACCACCCGGAGCTGCCTCCAGCGCTAATGGCTTTGCATTTGCCAGCAAGCTGGGAGCAGCCTGGTCCCAGCCTGGCGCCGGCAGGTGAAAGAAACCCTTCAAACCTCATCCCTTCTGAGCCAGGGCCGAGTGCTGGAGGCAGCAGAGACCCTTCCCTTTGTCCTATGTGTTCCGGAGGCTGCTGTGCAGAGCTGCAGCCTTTGCTCCGACGGAAGGTTATCCAACCCGGCCTGCTTGTTCCAACCATTTCTTCTTGTGTTGTGCAAGGACAAAATCCATTTCATCAGAGGGGTCTCAGCCAGCTCTAAGCATAACAGAGATCTGGGTTCCCTGGAAGGTCCCTTGCTGCTCCCAGCTGTATGAGCTGCCTGCTCATGAGTGTATGGCTGGGTGTAGGGAGGCATTTTCTTTCTAGGTGTTGCCTAACAACAGGATGCGAAGAGCCTCCCAAAGCTTCCCAAATGAGCAGACTTCTCCCAGAAGGTGCTGGAGGTGAAGCAATTGGCCATTTCTGATTTGCTTTGGAAAACACGGAGTTTCACTCTTATTGTGTTTTTTCCTGTTCTTCCCTTCCATCTTGCATCCCCACACATTTCCTTTTATTCCCCCCTCCCCTCTTCCTCCTCCTTTTCATGAGCTATTTTCAAATGCCAGGAAGGGCGAGATCTGAGGGGAGGAGGAGTAACTGAAAGAACAACAACAAAAAAAAGGGTGGTGAAATTATTTCACACATTGGCGGAGGAAAAAGAAAGTGTGGGTGTAGGGAAAGAGAACAGCTCCAATTCCCACAGGACAAAAAGCAGCTTCATTCATCCCTCCATGCAATCCTATCAGGTAGAAAGGTTTGGTTACATTCACCGCTAGTCCCTCTTGCTTCACGGCCCTGACCTCGCACAGGTTTGGTGTCGGGGCTTTGGTAGCAAGGGAGCCAGGGCAGGAGGGTGCTGAGTGGGGAGAAAGGGAAGGATGAGCTGCTGGAAAACCTGGCTTTGGATAAAGCCAAGCTTTTACCCAGCTTGGCCCTGGGAAGGGTTAGGGGAGATGCGAATAGTGCCAGCTTCATGGGAAGTGTCTCTTCACACAAGGACAGTATGTTGGATGATTTCCCATGTTTAATAAATAGGATTAAGCCCAGCAACAACAGTGCTCGCTGAGAACTAGGAGTTTAGCTCCTGATAAACTCTTTAGTTGGCAAAATCTTCTTATGCTCAATTGTTTTCTCATTTAGCTGGGAAAACTGGAAATAGGTGGTTTGGCTTCATCCAAACCAATCTTGAGATGTGATTTGCTTGGATCACTGGCCACGCTGACAGCTCTTGTAGCCACTGGAAAAGGGAAGGAATAATCCAAATCCCAAAGGCAGCTTTTCTGAGCCGCTCGCTGCTGAGATGCTGAAGATAATGCTGGATGCTCTGGCTGACCCACACTGAAGACCTGTCTCCTTCACACTGTTGCCTTTGGTGAGCTTTGGAGAAGACCCTTGCTGGGAGGAGACCGGGGACTCGGCAGCAGCATTCCCCTGCCTGTCAACCCATGGGTGAAGCCAGGTGCTTGCAGCAGGCTGGCATTTCACACCTTGGCGAGGGTGACATTTTCCTTGCTGCATTTCCACGTTGGGAAGCTGGCATTTCACCCCAAGAGGAAGCTGGTATTTGTGAGGCAGGGCACTGGCATTTCATTCATTGTTACCATCCAGTGATTCAGACAAGGTCTCTTAGCCAGAAAGGTCAGCTGGGACTCTGCTGGTCTTTGCTGCTTTTCTTTCCTTTCTTCTTTTCCCCCTCAGGGAAAGAGGGAAAAACAAAGCCAAGCCATGCACCAGAACCACTGATTGCCATTTTTCTCGCCTTGGAAATGAATGTTTGCTATGCTACATAAAAGCTAAGGCTTTCCATAGGCTGTCTTGCAAGACTGTCTTTTGTTAAGGTCATTATTTTGCTTGGCGCTCCAAAGGTGCAGCCCAGAGCCTGGTACTTGTGCCAGTACAGTGTGGGTTGCACCAGCGCTCGCCCTGGTGCTCACCATTGCTCCAGTAACCCTACATCAACCCTTTTCTTGGGCTGAAGAGCTGAGCTGAAGCCCAGATTAACCTTAATACATTTCAAGGAGCCCAGACCTGCGTCTTTTCTGGCCAAACACCAGGTTTTGCCCCCAGAGTTGCCCTGGGGCTGTTGATTTTCCATTGCCCATTCTGACATGGGCAAGGGACGAGGAGTAGAAAGGGGAAAGCGAGTGCAGGTCCCTGCTGTGACTGTGGGGCTCTTGTTGGACTGGGGCAATATAGACACTGCCAGGGCCTGGGGAACATATATAAAATCAATGAGAAGCTCTTAAATTGTGCCTGAACCTTGCAGAGAACAGCGTGAGGAGTGCTGGCTGCAGAGATGTATTTGCTGCCACTCCGCGGGCTGCGGTACATTCATTAAGTATCTCAAAGATGGATACACCCCCCAGTTCACCTCCTGAGAGAGACGGGGAATTTATTTCCTCCTCAACCATGCCATCAGTCACCAGTGACAGCACCACCGCGGCACTGCACAGTCAGAGAGGCACAGGCCTTAGGGAGGGGACTGCCTTGG
This sequence comes from Pezoporus occidentalis, assembly GCF_034315485.1. Classification (NCBI taxonomy): domain Eukaryota; kingdom Metazoa; phylum Chordata; class Aves; order Psittaciformes; family Psittacidae; genus Pezoporus; species Pezoporus occidentalis. Next base: position 1,978,081 of record NW_026913415.1, read on the forward strand.
AGCCCTGTGCCCTGGCTGGGAAAAGGGGACCCCATTCCCTGCTCTCGGGAGGAAGGGTGTCTTGTACCAGGAGTAGCTTGATGCACCTTAATGAGCTGTTCAGGACCCTGCAGCCGGGTTCTGCATCCCTTTGTCATCCAGCACCGAGTGCATCCATCTCTAATCCGGTGGTCGATGGTTCCTCCTCTGCCAGGCGGACCTGGTCCCCTCCTTGGCATGCTGCTTCTGCTCCCAGCCTTGCTTTGGGATGCTGGGAGCTGCCCAGCTCCACACTGTGCATATAAATGTGAGAGCCCAAAATCTTTGTGAGGAAACTGTTGTGCCTGACTGGATGCTTGTAGCTGTTACTGGAGCAGCAGACATTGAGCAGGATGAATCCAGCGACCCACTCAATGTCTGAGCTGCTTGGCTTTTCCTCCCTCCTCCACCTGCTCTGTCAGTGATGCTTTGGGCTGGGAAGATGTGGCAGGGCCATTTAGCAGGAGAAAAGCCCAGCTAGGAGGAGCTGGGTGACCCTCCTGCCCTGCACCCAGCACCCTGGGACCAGCCCTTCCCAGACCCCATGGCCTCCCCTTTTCTTCCCATGCTGACAGTTCCCTCTGTGGTGCCTTCTGCTGTCAGCCAAGGTGCACATCAGTTGATGTAGAAACCTGGGTTTTACTTCTTCCTCTAATCTCTTCTGATTTCTTCGTTCCCCTATAGCAGCTGGGAACCCACAGATTATCCCATAAGAGCAGAAGAAAGACTTGTCAACCTTTCTTACACTCTCCTTGAGATGAAAATAAGCTCCTGAACCCCTTATAATGCTTTATTTTCTGCTGCCTCTGCTACTCAGAGTGTAATTTGACTGACTAAAGGCTCTTGAAGCTAAGAAAAGAGGAAAGATAAAGTAGAGCAATAATAATAATGACAAAACCTGCTCCCCAGAGGCTGTAAGGGCCTGGAGGCTCAGAGGCTGGCACCAGGGTAGGTGTGAGCCTGGCTTTTGTTCCCCAGCTCTGGAGGCCGGTGCTGGGAGTGGGGACATCGGCTCTGCAGAAATGGGATGCTTTTCAGGAGAAGAAGGGTATTGTGTCCCCTGTGATATGGAAATGAGTGGGGAGGGAAGGGCAAGGAGAGAGGATTTCTGATGGTAATGAGGCTTTTCTTGCCTTGCCTCCATCCCTCCCTTTCAAACGGAGGATGGGGTTTCAAGGGCTGTTATATTCTTCCTGTTTCTTGTGTTTTTTTCTAACCCTGCCTGTTGTGGGTTTTAAAGATAAAAGATGGGAGTTGCAATGAAGGGGAATCTGGGGAGGGCTGGGAGATGCTGCAGGGGTTATGGAGCCGGGGAGGATGCTATGAACTCTCACAGGCTGGATGGGCTTGGGAATGTTTCTCCTCTCTCATCCCACAAGCCTCAGCACTGCTGGAGGTGGATGTGACCTGCTAAGCTGGAGCAAAGGCTGGTGATGAGGGCTAGTGCCATGGCTGAGACCACGGTGGTTGTGCCATCCCCAAGCACCTTGTCCCAGCTCTGCTGTCCCCCTCCACAGCCCTTTCACTGCTGGTGTCCACAGGCTCCTATGGGGACACCCAAGGCTCTTGGATGTTGCTTGTGAACAACTTTATAGCACCTCCTTTGGAGGAACAGCCTCTCCTCCCCTTGAGATAGCTGAAGACAGAGTATTCCTCCAGCTCCTAACTTAGTGACTGCAATAGTGCTTGTGACTGCCCAACAATTGTCCCTTATTTTTAGTCTGAGCTTGTCTAGATTCAGCCTCCAGCCACTAACTCTGGGCGAGCATTTATCTGCTGCCTTGAGGGATGCTCTGCTATTCCAAAGCTCTTCCTCACGTAGGAAGCTGCACCGCTTGATGGAAAGGGCCGGGCACAACTTCCCTGCGCAAACAGCTTCTAGTGGAAAACTGTCATGTAAAACCTTGCTCTGTGCTGAGAGGTGAACTTCCTCCTCTGAACAGCCAGTGCTGTGAGCACTTACCTCCTGGGGGAGCAAGGTGGGGAGCGGATGACTCAGGGGGAGGCGACACTGAATGAGCAGAAGATGCTTCCCAGGCAGTTGCTGTTGCTCACCGTGTGCTCCACTGTCGGTGCTTTTCGCTCGTTGCTGATGTGCAGAACTTCACATGAGCCTCCCAGGGCAGCTCCCATGGGACAGGAGCCGCTTTCCTCTCCTGCCCTGCAGCACAGGACCTCTGCAATATGGCCCCTTGCAGAAAGTGCTGATTCCAACCCCAGTGCTGCTGTGCTGGGCTCTGCGGGTCAGGAGGGCTCGCAGGTGTAATGTGCCATTGAGGCAGGAGCTGGAAGAGAAGATGCCTCATGGTGAGCTTTGCTGGTTCCAGAGCTGATTTATTTAGCCAGGGCCCTGGAGCAGTGCTGGTGGTTCCCCCCCCATCCTGCCCAGCAAACATTGCTGCTCAGCTGTTTGATTTTAACCTTCCTAATATTATAAGAAGTGACAGTAAATCCATCCCGTACGCACAGGACCGTGTGGGGTATTTAAACATTCTTTTGCATCCAGATGTGAACAGCTTTGGGGTGTCTCCTGACAATGTGGGTTGGTGCTGGATATATTACACCGTAAAAGTTAATGTTTGGAGTCTGACATTGAATCCACAAGAGCAAGTGAGCGGTTGGCAATGAACTCTGCTGTGTGGGGCAGCCCCATCACCCATGGGTGCTGGGACAGCGTCTGAGAGGTGCCGGGGATGTCTGCCATCAGACCTCCTTGCAGACACCACTGTTAAAGGGCTGCCATATGCAGCCAAGGGTACCCATACAGCTTGTCTCCACCTCCAGAAAGCCCATTAGCCTGGGAGGAGCGGGAGGGAGAGTGAAGGGACATGGCAGAGGAAGATAAGCCCAGGGAGTGGAGGATTTGTGGGGAGTTAATGGGCAGTGAATTGGCTTTATGCCCCGGCAGGTTCCCATTTCCCTGGTGCTGTGCTGGCTCATCCGCATCCCAGTGCAGGCAGGGAGCATCTCCTCGAGCATCCCAGCCTGCCACAGCTGGACCACCGGCTGTTACGAGCCTTTGAGCAGAGGGAGCTGGGGTTTGCAGCTCTGCTGTGCTGCCCTGGGACCTCTGGCACATGGTGGTAGCAAAAGTAGAGGTAAATGAGGTTATTTCAGTGCTGTCCCGCTGGTAATGCTGAGGGAGATGCTTTGGTTTAAATCAAACCTGGATCAAAGTGGAGATGGCACCTCTGCTGGCTGGGGATATGTCTGAGCTCATAACATGAGGACAGCGTTTACTACTTAAAGTCATCTCCTTGTTCTGCTTCGGTCATCTATGCTGGCAGGACAACTCAGTATCTGCTCTGCTTCGTATTGCATTGGTTTGGAGGAGCTGGATCTCACTGTGCCTTCTCCTCTGGGCAGGAGCGGTGGCCAGGCTTGGGCCATGCCCTCTGAAGGATGCTGACTCTATAGGAGGGTTATTTTTGAGGCTTTCTTGGGCACAAGGGCTGCAAAGCAGTAGTTTACTGCTGTGCCTGTCGGCACTGGGGCAGGGTGTCCCCGCATCACCTCACCCTGCACAGCTAGGACTTCCCTGTGGGAAGCTGGGATGTGCTGGGGACTCGCAGTAGCGTTGTGGCTTTCCTCTCATGGGGCACTTAGAGGCCATCGCCTCAGCCAAAGCAGACATTTTCCAGTGCTTTTATGACCTCTCCAGCTCAGAGGTAACAGCTCTTCTCCCGGTGCCTGGAGAGCACTCTCAGCAGCAGCATCATGACCGCTTAAGTCCTTCACCATGGCCACTGTATCCCCAGCACGCTGCACCAGAGAGGGCTCCGGGCTCCAGCAGTCTGAGAACGTGACAGCAATGCTTAGAATAGGGTCAGGAGCATCCCGGAGGGCAGCACACTGGAGTGAGGGGTGAACTGCCTGGGAGAGTTCCCCAGCAGCAAGGGGACAGGGTGGGATGGTCACCTGCAGGCCAGACCCTGCTCCTGCAAGTCCTTTTCCTTGCTCGTATTCCCTTGCATGGGCTGGGATGAATGAAACGGACTTTGCAGCCCCAAATCCTTTAATCTCCAATATCCTTAACAGTATTAGCCAGACTACAGGAGTCATACACACAGTAATTGCACTCAGCAGAGGACACTCAGAATTTCACGCTGGAAGGAAACGTATTATTCATTTTCTCATGTCTCCCACCCATCTACACAGGAGTACATGGGAGTCATGATAAGGATACATTAAACAGGCCAAGGAATGTCACAGCATGCTCTCCTGGCTGTTAACCTGGGCAGGCTTGCAGGAGCTGCTTGGGGTGAGATCTGCTGAATGGGGGGTTTAACGCTGATGCAGATATTCACTTTTCACCTATTTATGTATCCTGAAGAAGCAGGGCAGTGCTGGGCACCAGCACAGGGATAGAGCTGTGGGGTGCCCCTTGGCTGTGTGGACCTCTGGGTCTAATTGTCCCAACCTCCAACACGCCACCATGGTCCTCTACGTGCAGAAGGGGTCATGGACGTTGGTACTGCCCAGGGACCTGCCTCTGACCTGGGCAAACCACAACTTGTTGTGGGTTATGGCTGATGTAAAGCATCCCCTTGAGGACCTGGTGATGTTGTTAAAGAAGCTGCTTCATCTTAAGTATCCCACAGCAGAGGCTCAGGCTTTAAGTCCAATGAGGTGGTTTATGTGAATGGTACAGCAGCAGAAACAGCTTGAGCTGGTGCTAAGTAAGTTAGGCTAAGCGATTAATATCCTTTATTTCCTTCCCACGTGAGGAGCCAGATCCTCATCTTTACAGCTGGGTGTTTGCACGCCCCATGCCCAAAGCTGCTCCTGTTTGCAGAGCTGATAACTGATGGGGAGAGGGCTGTATTGTCTGAGGAATACTTATGCAAACGAGCACAATGGCTTAATAGGAACACCTGGAGAAAACTCCAAAGAAAGCACCGTAAATTCCCCTTTCCTTGGATTTATGAGCAGGTTTTTCACAGATATTGATGGTTTCCCAGGCGTGTTGTTGTGAGTCCTCAGCACAGATTTGCAGGGCATGCTCCAGGAGCTCATTAGGCACTGGGAGAGGGGAAGGGTGATGGGGCATCCCTGTGTTCACCCTGGGCCTACAGCCAATCCACTGAAGCACATCTCTCCCTCTCTTCCTTTCCAGGTTCCTCACCTCACCAGCAGGTCCTTGCAAGGTTTCAGCTCTGGTAAGTGCAATAGCGTTTCTTTCTTGCTGGCAGCGTGCTGGGGCTAGAGCATCGCGTGGGGCTGGAGGAGCAGTGGGGCTGGGCACCATCAATGAGGGTGTAAGAGCCCAAGCAGGGCTGAGGAGCTAGCTCCTGGCACAAACAGAGGCCCTTGTGCTAGTGCAGATATTTCCCTGCCATGTGAAATTTGGCTGAGATACTTTTATCACTGGTTTTCCATGATCCACAAAGGGAAAGTGAGGGGGCACCTTCATAGAGCCACAGAATCCCAGCCTGGTTTGGGTTGGAAGAGACCTTAAAGCTCATCCAGCTCCAACCCCTGCCATGGGCAGGGACACCTTCCACTAGAGCAGCTTGCTCCAAGCCCCTGTGTCCAACCTGGCCTTGAACACTGCCAGGGATGGGGCAGCCACAGCTTCTCTGGGCACCCTGTGCCAGTGCCTCAGCACCCGCATAGAGAAGGCGATGAGATATTCTTTCTAATGTCTCATCTAAATCAACCCTCTTTCAGCCTAAAGCCGTTCCCCCTTGTCCTATCACTCCATGCCCTTGTAAAAAGTCTCTCTGGATCTTTATCGTCAGCTCGTAAACTTTGATGGATGGGAGCCAAAAACTTCAGTTGAGTAATTGGCGTGATGACTGCAATAAAACCTTGAGAGGGCTCTGTCACCACAGCAGCTCTGGGTGGGATTTGGGGGACCTTTGGAAGGGTAAGAGGGTGAAGCAATGGGTGGGAGGAAAGCAGAGCTCCCAGGGGACCTCTGCAGAGGAGCTAGGCTTAGAGGAGCGTTTAGTACCTGGAAGAAATGTGAAAATCAGAGGTTGCAGTCCTTTGCTGTGAGCGAGCGTCATCACCTCTGGGTGATGGGCTCCTCTCAGGCCACTCACTCCGCCACCAGCCACGTCGCTTGCCTTCTCCTGAGGCACACAGTGGGGAGAAGCATGAAGTTTCCCCCTCCTCATGCTGGAGTCCCCATGCCATTCCGTGTTTGACATTTTCACACGTGCAAAGTCCCCGTGGGTTTCGTAACCATACACTTACCCCATCAGAAGGGGCCCTGCTGCAGTGCTGGGATGAATTAGCAGGACTGCCTGGCAAGCAGCAGGGCTGCACCGTGTTGTGTTGTCTTCGCCTTTGCCCTCTGGATGTTTTTCCTCTTAAGAAACATGTATTTATCAAAAGAGCAGCTTCTATGTTTGGCACTACCTGTTGGGGTGATAATTGAGTCCCACCAAAGGTGTGGACACCATCTGTATGCCCAAGGCTCTGCTGTCCTTGTCCCAGGTTGCATGGTGCTGTTGAACCTGAGTGTCTCTTTTCCTTAACAGTAAATGCTTTGCTAGCTGGGGCTTAAATATGTCAAAGGGAGGAGTGTTACGGTGGTCTCAGGGGTTTGGGTGTTGCTGGTGTGCCATGGCTCTGGGACAAAGCTGTTTTGGGATGGGGACAACCCCGCCCAGGGCATATCTGACCATGGCAAGGGGCAAACAATGGCAAACAAATGACTGCAATGATGGTTGCTTCTTGCATTCATCATTGACCACATGCGGTTTTCCCAGTCCATCCCCGTGGTCTCCCAGCTGTGTTGTTTGGTGGCTCCCTGGGCTGTTGTCCATGTTGGAGTGTTGGGATGCAAACTGCTGTGCCAGATCTGTGTCACCAGTGGCTGTAAATCTTGGTTCCTGAGGGACTGATGTCCTCTCCTGCTGCTCTCTCCTGTGCACCAGCACATTGGGCTGTCTTGGCCCGCAGCGCAAGCAGCGTCCCTGCCTCAGGAGCTGCTCCAGCATGTGGATAAACTCTGATCAGTGGTTGAAGAACTGGCCAAATGACTTTTCCATGTCAGGGCCGTGTTACACTGGGAAAATACAGCTCTGCTTTCCCAGGCAATTCCAGGCAGGATGGGACCTGCTTTTCCCCAGAAAAGGGGTGATGGGAAATGGCCTGGAGGAGGGGGAGAGGGGGAAGAAGGGGCGGTGGTGGTGGAACTGCCTCTACTGAAGCATGGTAATTGGCTCATGGCTGCTTCTCCCTGATCTTCTTACACCCCTCTCATTGCACATCTCTCCCTGGCCGTGGCCATGTGTGTTAGCAGAGATAAAAGCTGTCTTCCCACATGGGGCTCTTCTCCCCCAGCATCCTTAATCGTGAGCCAACGTGGCAAACAGCCTTTCAGGGAGATGCCCTGGGCTCGGCTCCTTGCTCTCCCTCCCTGCCTTTTGCCTCTGCTCCTGCTTTCCCCAGCACCTCGGGGCTCCCCACAGCCCGTCACGTGCCTCTGATAAATGAGCTTCATCTGCACCCAAAATTAATCACATTGTCATGCCGGCAGAGGAGGAGGCAGCTGCGCCGAAATGCCTCCATCTACGGCTAATTTATCACAGGGGCTGGGTGCAGCGCTGCTCCGCAGCTCCCACCGCATGGGGACATGCTCCGGAGAGGCGGCTGGGGCCGGGAGCTGGGATGGCTGGGAGTGAACACGTCAGGAGGATGTCTTCTCCTCCTTCCCGGAGCTCAGCCGCTTGCTTTCAACCAGGAGGACCTGGCAGGAGGTTGCTCGCTGCTGGGTGATGCTGCTGGTGACAGCCTGGCTCCTCGGAGCCGCCTTGGACCTGGGAGCTGGACGATGCTCAGGAACCCGGAGCAGGAGACTACTGAGGAAAATGGATGTGAAGAGATTAGTCCAGGACTTCCAAACCCAAGGTGTTCGAGGATGGTGGAAGCGGGATGTACCTGGCCAGGCTGACGTATCCTCTGTGTTTGATCACTACAGTGCTGCCCGACAGAAGCAGAGACTTCACCGGCTGTGTGCGCGCAGTGGGCTGGTGTCGAGGCACAGGACCCGCTCAGGTGCCAGCTCCTGCTACAAGACATTTGGGATGGGAGTTGGTTGCGGTGTTCACTGCTGGTGTTGCACAGAGGAAGCGCATCTTTTGGGGATCCACATCATCCTTGCTGCTCGTTGCCTCTCCATCGCAGTGTGAGTTTGGCTGGGCAGACCCTCTTTTCCCCAGGCCATCCCTAGGACAGACATGGGTTTCTCCAGTATATTCACTCCTGCTTGTCTTGTGGCAATTAATTACCGATTCCAGACCAGATTTGGCTCTGGAGTGCTTGTTAACTAATTGGATGCCTTCCAGCAGTCTCTCCATGATGGGAAAGTCACGCGTGCCTTGTCAGCTCCCTGATTGCTTTGTCCCGCTGCAGTCAATGGGAGCACCTTGGAAGAGTTCTCTTGGGGCCGCTCTCCTGGAGCTGCTGACAACATGGGATGCAAAACAACAGGCAGCAAAGCAAAGCACCGTACTGCTGCTGCTGTGCTTCAGTGGGCTCCGGGCCAGTGGAGGAGGCTGCAAACCTGCTCTGCCCGCTGGTCTGTGAGGGTTTCACAAGCGCTCTCTTTGCAGGCGTTGTCTGATGTGGTTTTTTAACTTGTGGCCCAACAGAAATGCAGGGAAACCGCTGTACTTTGTGACCTGAGGCTCTGCGCTGCCCACGTTTTGCTGTCGTGGGGAGAACTTGCGCCATGATTTTAGAGAGAAGAGGTTTTCATCAATAAAAATTGAGCTGCTGGTGCTCCCAGCAGCTCACCCAGAGAAAGCAGAGAATTGCTTTTGTTAAAACCTGAAATCTTAACTCGTAAGGGCATGGGCTCCTTTGCACCAGCAGTAAGCTGGCTTTTGGATAAACTCAGTGTTCTGGGGAAGGGGAAAGGGTGTGCTGGGTATCCTGCCAACATGTGCTGTGGTAGCCCCATGGGGTCTCTGCCCAACAGGTGCCAGGCAGCTGAGCAAGAGGGGGCAGAAAGCTTTTCCTCCCTCCTCATCCCATGCTTTAGAGTGGTTCTGGGAGCTGTGCTTGTGCCTGTTTCAGAGCTCTTGGGGTGTGTGCATGGTTGTGAGCAGGAGGCACGTGTGACCTGATCTGTTCCTGGGCTGCTGCTGGTGCTGGGACAGGGCAGGACCTGCTGCCATTGCCCGGCATTTGCCATCCTCTTGGCTGAGAGGGAGCCTGGCTACCGCTCAGGGAGCACACGGGATGCTCCAGGGATGACACTGAGCCACCTCAGCAAAGGGAAGCACTCGTCTGCCCCCAGAATCAGCTTTTCCAGTCTCCAGACACTGCCAGAGCTTGGGAAAATCCAATAGGAGCTCTTTTGAAGTGTTTTGCCATGCTCTGCAATGATTGCTACAGAGGTGCCCAGGCCTTTTAGGACTGAGAGTTCAGTTTCTGGAAGGACCTGCTCCTTGGAAATTCAAATGAGCTGTCTCTGCAGATCCCCATGTACCAGCACCAGGGCAACGCTCAGGACCGGAGCTGACACCAGCATATTTCCCACTTGCCGTTTCCTAGGTGCAATAACTGTGCCACAAACGGCATCAGACTCAACTATGCATTAACAGCCCTGTTTTCTGATCCTTCAGTCGTTTGTCAGTGCCAAGAGCCTGGAAGTGTTTCCTTGGGTGTAGTCTGGCCCCACCGTAATAAATTGGGGTGGCAGCGGAGGCTGCGGATGGGCAGGGAGTGCCAGAGGAGCAGGGGATGCCACCACACCCCTACCAGCACCGGGAGATGGTGCTGAGCCGTTCCCCACCAGGCTTTGCAAAACAGCTCCGGGGCAGGTTTGTGGCACCTCCTGTCCCTCTGTCTCTCGTAGGATCCGTGTGGATACCATGGATTTTAGTGGCATCGTGACGATGTTGTGGAGAGGGCTGTGCTGTGAAGTGCTCTGGAGCTCTGCCTCTCAGGCTTGGGCACAGTTTGTGTTTCCTCGAGGCTCTGTGCTTTTGGGCAGAGCTGGAAACAGCAGCCTCCCCGGGGGGCCGGTCCTGGCACACTCCAGAGCCAGCTCAAGGGAGCTGGAATAACCTGATACAACTCTGCGGAGCCTGCTTTCTAGTCCCTGTAATTAAACACCCAGCTGTTGAGATCTTTTATGTGTATTCAAATTGAAACTTGGCAGGCTTGCAGTGGCAGGGAGCTGGATTCGGTGACCAGGGAGATCTATTGTGCTCTTAAAGCAAGCTCCATTATACCCTGTCCAGGATGGGCAGAGATCTGAGGGGGACAGAGTTCCTTTATGGGCTGATGAGATTGTGTAGGAAACTTTGCTGAGCTACTGCTGATACACAGCCCATGGGCAGGAGTGAGTAGGGGCTTCCTTAGAGATGGAGTTTCCAGAAGCCAAAAGGAGTCTCCAGAGCCCCCAAGGGCCATATGTGAGGCTGTGGTCTCAGGGGGAGAAAAGGGTTCATTCACTGGAGAGCTTCCAGGCAGTGCCTGAGCTGAGCTTAAGTCCAACCACCTCATCCCACAGGAGCTGGCTGGAGAAGATGGCTGAGCCGTCCCCTCTTCTCTGAACCAAACCCCTAAACTGGCGGTTTGTCCATCAGAAGCAATAATGCACCAAGAAGGAAATGTCACTTAGAGGATTTATGGGAGACGTGCTTCGCTGGTCTCCTTTTTAAGGTTATACTGAAAATCAAACCCTACTTTCCCCAATGGGAACCGTCAGGCTGTCAACATAAAGAATGTCCCCCTGCATCATGGAGCCACATCCGTGTGCATGCACGCAGCATACACAGGGATGATGAGGCAGGGCAGCACAAAAGGCTCCGCTTGCGTGGCTGGAGAGCTGAGGAAAATCATTATTTTTACACATATATTTTTATATGGCAATTTCCTGGCTGCATTGAAGGAAAAACCACAGTTACACAGGCTCAGGAGTGAGCTCCCAGTATAAAAACCCAGCGTGTGACTTCTTCATGCAACTGAAGCACAAACTCATCATGGCCATGGGGCAGACGTGCTTGGCATGGCTCACGCAGAGGGGAGAGCATCCCATCCTGGTAGGACCCATGAGCACGTGGTGCCATCAGCTTGCAGGGAGTGCTCAGCTGAGGTTGAGCAAGGGATGAGCTTGGCTTTGAGTGAACCTTCCTTTCCCACCCCGAGTGCTGGGGCAGTGATTTGGGGTCTGGCCCTCCTCAGTGTGCCTGGACAGGGCTCTGTGGCTTGCGGGCATTCATGAGCTCTGACAGTGGAGCTAATGTGATTAAGGGCTTTCCTCACCTTCCACTCAGTGCTTATTAACATTTCCCTTCTAAGGTGTTCATGAGCACGGCTCCATCTCTCTGCAGCGATGAGGGATGGCTCCCCAAAGGCTGTGGGTGCTGCCTGGCCAGCTATGGGGCAGTGCAGAGGGAGCTGCCACCCATTCCAACCTTGCTTCCATCAGGGAATCCTATTTATACCAGGATGGGAGCTTGTGGAGGGCGGCTGCCCTGGTTAGGGGGGGTGAGGCTGCTTAGCTGGTAGCCTGTGAACGGGGACCTACAAACAGCTTCTCTGTGGTGTCACAACCCCATCCTCTGCACAGGCAGGGAGAGAACCCAGTTTTGGAAGCCTCCTTCCCAGCTCTCTCAATCCAGGGTCATGAGAGATATTTTTATGCTGTCTTACAAGTAGGTCTTGAGGCAAATTGAAGCGGGTGTTTCAAAGCCTGCATGCAAATAACCCCTCTGTGTGCCACACAGAACCCTTCACTCTTGGCTCTGCTGCTTCTTTGCCCTGCTCCGTGCTCTCCTTCTGCTCCATGTCCCTCCTGCGGATGCCTGCAGCAGGCTGCCACCAGCACTGACCCCTGCCCAGCCAAGTGTGCTTGCAGAAGGTGCCTCTAGACCTTCCCTGCTGTACCCCAGATGGACAGTGGTCGTGTGGCCTTCTCATTCAGGGAAAAAACAAAGACTGGAAAAGTAAAAATAGTGGTTTTAAATACAGCATTTCAAGAGGAACATCCAGTGCCACAAAAGGGGATGTTTGGGTTGTGTCCCATTGCTCGGCCGTGGTCCCTTGTGCCCTCATGGAGCCCATCTCCAGCCCAAGGCATGTGGAAAATGGCAAGTAGGGATGTGGGATGTTCAGCTGAATTAGAACCAAACTTTGTTGTCTTTTTAGTCAGAGAATGACTTTCAGTGTCTTTTAAGACACCAAAGCATGTCAGCCTATGTCGAACCAAAGCAGAAAAGCATGTTTGATTTTATTTTTCCTGAATATTTTAGTTCTTCCACCAAGGAAAAGTGAATTTCCCATGGAAATTGCATTTCCTGTTTGGAAACAGATTGTTAACATGCCAATCAGCACTACAGAAGGCTGCTTTTCCAGGGGCTAATACCTGAAGATTGACTGATTTCAATATTTAGCAAGATGCAGCCTCTGATTCAGCTTTTCCCCTGCATCATCAGGGCTTTTGTGCTCTTCCTTTCTCCTGTGTGGATCCTCAGGAGAGCCAGGCTCAGCGGAGCCGAGGAAGGGCTCTTCTCTCTATCTGTTTCCATGAAACCTCCAGGAATTTAATATCTCTGAGATTTCCAGCTGTCACTCACACGCTGTTGAATCTGACTGCTGAGTCGGGGAGTAATGAGGGGAGGCAGACAACACGTGGGGCACGTGATGCACAAACCTGGCGTTCTTAAGGGAACCATACCAAAAATCATATAAAAACCCTGCTTTTCATGGGTTTTCCCTTGTTCTGGCTGCAGGTAGCTGTTGGTGTGGTCTGCCTTGGGGTGGTGACACTGGATGGTGCTGTGGACAGGATGGGTGCTCTCACACGGACACGGTCCTTCTGCTGTGACGCTGGGTCTGCGTTAAAGCCCTGGCATGAGCATCTCCAGCAGTGCTGCAGACCCATCATCTCAGAGCCATCCTTTAGAGATAAAGGAGATTTTCATTAAAAGCACTACTTGTGCTTTTATATTATATATATCTGTTACATTGCAGGGTGAGGTGAGATGTTAGCAAAAGAGTGGAACAGCCATTAACATACCTGTTAAAATACTGAACGGTGCTGCCATGAAAATGACCTGGGCTGATTGATGAAGGTGCTGCCTTGCCTTGGTGCCCTGCTCCAGGACGCATTGGTGGGACAGGGATGAAACACCCTATGGCAGGTTTGGAGGTGATGCCTGATTGCTTTGCGCAGCCTGTGTGCCCCATCTTGCTGTTTGCAAGGGGGATGTCAGTTCTGGGGGCAAAGGGGAAGCAGGGACATGCCATGGGAGCAGTGGAGCCTGTTACTGCATCGGGAGGAAGCATAAGCGATGCTGCCTGAGGCATGTGGTGCTGCCTTGTGCTGCAGGCAGCAGCAAGCAGGAGGAGGAGGAGGGCTGCTGATGGAGGCTGCAGCTTCTGCCCAAGTCACTGCTCTCCAGGGTCCAGCTCAGCTCTGGGATGCTTGGAGAAATACAGAGCCACACAATGCTGCTTGTGCCTGCTTTTATCCCCCTTCCTCACTCCTCTCTGTCTGCAATGGCGGGCGGCCCAGAGCCAGGCTTTTCATCCTTTTTTTGTCTTTTTTAGCAAGAATAAGTCTTTTATCTGTTGTCTGTGAGACCGTGCTGGAAACAGAGTCCTACAGATCTTGTGGGGCTTTTTATAGCCACCTCAATCTCCCAGGTTACCTGTCTGAAGCTTGGGCTGTGCCCTGAGTTGGCACCGCTGGCTAGGACAGAGCTTAACCCCGACTGGAGGCAGGGATGCAGGGATGGGGACATGGGGGCTTCACCCCTATGGCATGATGCTGTCTCCACTCGCCTTGCACTGAGTGTAATAGGAAAAGGGAAGCGTGTGGATGGGAGAAGGGAAGCGTACAGCAAGGAAAACCAGCTCATTTTGCTTAATTATGACTGACTGTGACAGCCCGCATCTTTAGTTTGAAAAGTATCTGTGAGGTGCGGGCTGCTTCTCTCAAACGGGCTAATTATGTTAATTAAAATGCTTTCTTTATAGCCGTTCTGATTAATAAAAACAGTTCCAGTGCTCTCTTTAAGCACGCTAACCTTCTGTTGTGCAGGAAAACTGGCTTTTCTCAGCAATTTATGACTTTTAAAAGAGATTACAGCGGGACAGCCTGCTGCTTTCACACAGTAACGCTTCCTCCCCGGGGGAAGAGCGAGGCAGCCCACCACCGCAGCACCCCACTCCCGGGAACAGACGGGGGAGAGCAGTGGGGCAGCAGCGCCGGAGCAGGCAGCAACATGTGCCCGTGTGGGAGCCGCGCATGGGAGGGAGGCGTCGGGGAGCTCGGCGAGAGTGCCAGGGAATAAAAATACCACTTATTCCTCTAATTGCTGTTTATTTCCTCTGCAAAGGATGGGGATAATTAACAAGCTCCCAATTAAGAAAAAACTGAGTGTAGGGGAAAAACAGGTACGGGTGCCAAGAGAGCAGGGTTTGTGCTGGAGCATGGTGAGGGGCAGCGGGGTGGTCACTTCTGCTGACCACACATGGGATGGGGCCCTTTGAGGAATCAAGGACTTTGAGGACCTGAAGTTTTGAACTGAAACAGGGGAAGTTCAGGTTGGATATAAGGAAGAAGGTCTTTGCTGTGGAGATGCTGAGGCGCTGGCACAGGGTGCCCAGAAAAGTGGTGCATGCTTCATCCCTGGCAGTGTTCAAGGCCAGGTTGGACAGAGCCTTGGTGACATGGTCTAGTGTGAGGCATCCCTGCCCATGGCAAGGGGTTGGAACTGGATGATCTTAAGCTCCTTCCCAACCCAAACATTCTATGATTCTTGGGCATGGTGGATCCCAGCTCCTCACCAGAGCCCTTTACCAAGATGGTGGTTGTGCTTCCAGAGGTTTTAAAGGTTCAGAGCTTGCTTGACAGTTGGTGTTGGGCTGGTTGATGTTTGGCCTCTTGGCTGGTTTGTTGGTTCTTGAAGGGGTTTATTTCTTGTGTGTGGAGGTTCAAACCCTCTGAGCATAGTCTGGTGTGGGTTTGGAGAGTGGCTGAGCATCTACCACCCTCCTGCAGAGCAGCAGCTCGGTATCTCTGCAGGTAGCTCTTAAAATACTATAAGCAGGCAGCCTGGTGCATCACCAGTTGCTCATGTAGAGGGTAGAACACACTTGTCCCCAAACACCAGTCCTGCTGCCTTGCAAGCAAATGAGCCAGAGGGGCTCAGAGCAGTTTGTGTCTTGCTGTTGTAGAAGATGAGGAAAGTGAACGCTTGTCTCTGGTTCTGTGAAATACAGCCTGTGAAAGAGATGACGGCATCAGTGTGCCATCAGCCATGACCCCTGACGGGGTGGCTGGGTGACTTCACTGGGCTCACTGACAGGGTGAGCTGCTGGTGAGGGGAGAGCGGCTGCACGGCGGCCCCAGGGTCAGCACCCACTGACACACCACTCGGAACCAGCCTTACAATGGGCTTTGCATGCCCTAAGGCTGCTGCTGGCACTGTGCTGGGTTTTGGAACCTCCCCTGGGCACCCAGCGAGGCTTGGCACAGCTCACTGGGCAGGCTCTGCCAGCCCCATGGACTTTGATTCCCTGCTTGTCACCGCTCCTGTGCCCTCCATCCCTCCTGTCCTTCCCAGGCCTGCTCCCCACCTCCTGCCATGTTTGGAGTCTTTTGGGACACCATAAGGATGCTGCATACAGGCCAGCAGGCGAGGGGACGTGGTGGTGAGTTCCATGCACAGGCAGCACTGCCCTCCAGCACATTGGCACCCCACAGAGCTCGGCAAGCAGTCATAGAGTGAAGCCATCCAGAGCTTTCCTGCGGGTAACGCCCCCAACTTGGAGGTTACAGCTGCCTCAGTATACCAAAGCATGGCTCCAGCCCCCCCAGCATAGCTCTTTGCCTGCCCCGCAGGCTTGGCTGGGGCTGGCTGCGCTGCACTCTTCCCCTTGCTGTCCCATTTACCTCTGCTATATTTACATGTCTATTTTACGATTTCAATTTTTAATGCTTCTGCTCTTTGAAGATGCTTAATGCTTTGGAGTGGAACATTTTCTTCTGAGTCCTGAGTGCCAATTGAGGACAGACCAATAAATCAACTAATAACTGGAACCTCATTTTCTGCTCCTGTGGTTGCGAGTTAACCCTCCTTGTGCTGCCTAGGTTCTCCCAGTGCTTCCCATTATCCCCAGGCAGGACTCTGCTCTATTGCTGGGCGAGCACTGCCTGTACTGGGTGTAAACATCACAAGCATTTGCATGCTGTCTGTGCCGGCTCTCAGCATCCCTTGCCTGGGTGGTGTCAGGTCTTTGGTTTCTTGTGCTGGGCTGTATCTCAGGTGATGGTTTCCGGCTCTCACCTTCTATTCTCTGCCATCACCACCAGCCCTAATGCCCCATCGCTGAACGGTCAGCAGAGCTGGAGATTAACAAGGCTGCCTGCAGAGGGTCTGGCAGGTCACCCAGGCTGTTCCCAATCCCAGTCCCAGGCAGCTCCTCAGCCTGGAACAGCCAAGTGCCAGCTTTATGGCTTTGCGGTGATGCGGAATCCAGGCCCTCTCACTGCGCCCTGCAGGAATGGCATCCAGAGAAAGCCTCTTCCCTGCTGCTTGCACAGATGCTCAGGAGCCCAGCAACCTGTGGCAGACCCGGAGGAATCCCTCATGAAGGCATTGCATCCCTGTTTCAGTGGCAGCTGGAGCAGATGAGCTGCCGGCGCAGGAGAACCGGCACCGAGAGCCTAACTGAAAGTGGCAGATCTTAGGTAAATCCTCTTTCCGGCTGCTCACCCCAGCCCATAAGGGCTGAGGACTTTCCACACCACTGCCTCTGTTTGTCCAGCTCTATTTACTGCTGTCATTCATATCGATACCATCTAATCCTTTAAGGAAGCACCTGCTCTTCCCCCCTCCTGTGGCAGCGAGTTCTGCAGGTTGCTTGCAGGGTGCTGTGCTTGAGGATTCAGTGCTACCCCTGCCCTGACGGTACCTCCGGATACCATCCTGGAGCCAGGCTGCTGGGCTTACCTCACTGTACTGCCTTCTTGCCTGTTGAATTACGAAAGCACTGCTTGCATCACCTGGCAGATACCCACGGAGCTGCCTCTCCTCTGCTCTTTAACTTCTGACTTGGAGGTGTTGCATGCATTAGCCTCTGCTCCTCTACATCTGGAGCCATGCTGCGCCCGAGGGCTGCGCTAAGCTGGTGTGGCCAGAGCCCTGGGGAAGCCCTGGCTGTGCAGGAAGCAGCCAGCCCTGATCCCCCTCCCTGCAGGCCCCTGCATCACTGCGCTGCTGTACAGCAGGCAGGGGTGCAGCAGGGTGGACCCCGGTCCTTGTTCTGTGATGGCAGGGGCACCCCTGTCTCTCTGCACCCTGGCATCGATCTCTGCCTTTGGCACTGCTGCCCTGGAGGGTTGAGCAGTGTTCCACATCTGCCTAATGATGTGCTGAAGCTTCATTAAATGCTCCCTGAGACAGGCACGTGTCCACTGCTCCCTTCTGCTGCTGCAGGCACACAGGGCCACATAGTAATGAAATGAGGCCATGGTTATGCTATTCTCCACCTTTTTATTTTAAGCAGGCTCCTCTTCAACACTGGGGTTCTGCTGGGGGGGGGCTGGAGCCCTACCAATGCATCTGCGTGGCTCTGGGCAGGGGCTGGGGCTGCAGGTGCCTGGTGGCAGCAGGGGACGGGGCACAGCCAGGGTTTGATTCCCGTTTCTGCTGTCAGAAGCGATGTGCCCATAGGGAGCTGTGCCGGTATTTGGCTCCGAGCAGCTAGACTTTGACAAGCCAGGAGTGCCAGGGCTGGCTGGCAGAGCTTAGGTTGCCCCTTGCCATCTCCATCATTCCCAGTGAGTGCTGGGGAGAGGATGGGGAAGGGAACAGGGCCCTTCTCCTTCCAGCCTCGTGCTCTATTGCGCTCCAATGGCCCAAGTTGTGTTTAAACATGATTATAATTGGGTGACATGGTTACAGTTTCCAGACCCATACACAAATGCTTAATAACCCAGGGGAATGCTTTCTGGCTTGTTAATAGGGCAGGAAGGAGCTGTTCTGCCCCTTCCCTTGGTCCTGTGCAAGCTGAGCATGGGGAAGCATCTCAAGGCTTCAGCCTGGTCCTCTCTCTGCTGGGGACCTGGTAGTGGAGGGACATCACCTCCATCCCCTGCCTCCTCAGACAGGCACATCTGTGCCGCCCCCCACCTCTGGAAATGGAGGCAGAGGGTATCAGGGATGAAGTTTTCCTGATACCCTCATTTTTATCAGGCTGTATTATCAGTGTGTAACAAGCATTCAGGTGGGAGCCTATTGAAGCAAATCATCCTGCCTTCCGTCTGTTGACAGTGTCCAGGAAATTCAAATGTGTCTCTGTGATTTGACATGTTTTGACTTTTATGTTTTAATTTAATATCCAGGTTATATTTAACGTTTTATGATGGTTTGTGTTTGAGAAATGAAATGCTTTTACCCTGACTGCAGCAAAATGCCTGAATGTTTCCTGGGGAGATGCGAGAGCTTGGGTTTATCCTGAGCCCTGTCCTGTGGGTGGTTTTGATCGACTGAGTTCAGTGCAAAACAGGGAACTTCACACAGACCAGATATTGCAGTTCCTGACAGATCTGTGGCTTTTTGGTTACATGCACCCTGCAAAGGGACACCTGAGTCCTGGAGCAGGTTTCATAGGATCCCAGCCTGGTTTGTGTTGGAAGGGACCTTAAAGCACAGGCAGGGACACCTTCCACCAGAGCAGCTTGCTCCAAGCCCCTGTGTCCAACCTGGCCTTGAACACTGCCAGGGATGGGGCAGCCACAGCTTCTCTGGGCACCCTGTGCCAGCGCCTCAGCACCCTCCCAGGGAAGAGCTTCTGCCTAAGAGCTCATCTCAGTCTCCCCTCTGGCAGGTTAAAGCCATTGCCCTTGGCCTGTCCCTCCAGGCCCTTGTCCAAAGCCCCCCTCCATGCTGGCCCGGGATGGAAGTGTCTGGGATGGAGGCCCATGTCCTGGGCTGGTGTGGGGAGGGTGCCTGGGAGGCGGTGGCACATCCCTGCGGGCAGAGCTCAGGGCTGGCAGTGCCTGTTGGCTGCCTGCTGCGTGCGCACGTGAGCACGTGCATGGGTGCTCATGCATGCGCACAGGGACAGGGATAAAGGCACTTTCCAGGGAAGTGGACAAACCTCCCCACACGGCAGCTTGTTTGTTGCTAGGATTGCAGGGCTGCCTGGCAGGGCTCCACACCAGAACTTTGTTTGGAAGATGCCACCAGCAAATAGCCAAACACATTTGTATGGTATCAGTTGACGGCACATTCCAGCCTCCAACTCTGTTGAGGGGGGGGAATCATCCCACTGATATATGTGTTTCAACACCAATTATCTAAGCCTCATTTGCTCTAGACTCACAAGACCGTGTCCCATGACATCTATTAATTGCATTAAAAATCTCTCATTATCCTAAGTCTCCGGGATGCAGTTGCTCAGGCCCAGGTTTCTGGGAGGGCACACGTGTGTGACAGCATGGGATGGAGAAGTCCACTTCCTCCCACAGGGCACATCCATCCACCACTGCCAGCAGGGCCTGAGCCCCTTCAGGTTGTGTTCTCCCAGTCCTCAGCCCCCCATGTATCCATACCTGGGTCGTACTTTATATGTGGTTGGGGCACCAGGCAGGATGTGACCGTGTCAGGGCACACAACATGAGCGATGCTGCCAGGGCTCCACACCACACGCTGCCAAGCATGAGCCGTTTGCCTCCTCTTTGCCAAATACTTATTGTTCCTGCTTTGAGCTTCTGCAGAGCAGGGTTTGCCAAGGCTCCAACATGAATCATTAATTAATTCCTGGAGGGTTTTTTTTGTGTGTGTGTGTGTTGTTTTGCTTTGATAATTGAAAACAGGGAGAGGGAGGCACTGTAGGTGCAGGAGAGCAGAGATGCATTAGGGACTGCTTCACCATCCGTGGTCAGGAGGGTGCTGCTGGTGTCCTGCTTGCTCCTTGGGCTGGGTTCTAGCTGCTCCAGGTGCTGTCAGCACCCAGACCCCTGCCCTCATCCTGCCTGCTGGGCTCCATGTGAGAAACCTGTGGCTGTGAGCATCCCTCTCCCCTTGTCCTCCTCCTGCACCCTGTGGTATGGTAGAGTCTCCTTCAGCATCCGTGGTGCTGGGGGTGCCCTTTGTCAAGAGCCTTGCTTGACAAGGGACCCCCAAGGTTGGTCAATGGTGGGGAATTGCTTTGCTTCCTTTGGAAATGTCATTCCCTGAGGGAGTCTCTGGCGGTGCTGGTGAAAGCTCAGCAAGGCACCAAGAAAAGGCTTGAAAAGGAAAAGGCAAGTAAAAAGGACAGAAAGGTCTCATTAAAAAGAAAAACACACTTTCATCTGCTGGGGCAGCCTCGAGATTGTGGGGAGTGAAGGAGGGCAGTGGGGTCTTGCCTGGAACCTGAAAACCTGGCTTCTCCTTGAATGCCATGTGCTCCAGCCCCTCCTCATCCCCATGTGTCCAGTGTTTCAGTGCCTTGTGGGACTGAGGAGCCCCAAGTGGGTTGGTCTTATGGTCCATATGGTCTTATGGCCATGGAGGGAGGGCAGGAGCAGCAAGCCCTGTCCCAATGCCCCACAGCCCAGGGGCAGCAGGAGCAGGCTGTGCTCAGGCCCAGAGCATCCAGGAGCTCTTGCCGTTTCCACTCACTTGCTGGTTTAATAACTTGTTCCTTATTGACATTTTTATTCTGAACACAGGGGAAAATGCCAGCATGGTAATTGCAGTACATGTAAAGCAAGGCACTCTGCCATATCCTCCAGATCATCTCCTTCCCCCTTTCCCCAGCTCATAAGGACCAGGTGGAAACGAGTGGTGGCTTGGCTGGAAGGTGGGATGCAGGGACCCATGTGTGCCATGGAGCTGCCACTGATGGATGAGTGGGACAGGGGCACCATCCACTCCTCTGTGGTGACTCGCAGGGCAGCAAGGGCTAGGAATAGCACTGGGTCTAATTGCTCTGCTAACAGCTAGACCCGCTGCCTCCAGGAACACTTACATCTGTGGTTTCTAATACCATCAGAAATCCCTCTTGCTCTCATGTTTACCAGCATGCAATCACAACCCCTTGATGTCTGCATAACAGCCTTCCATCTCGTGGTTCCCCGCAAAGAGTGACAGAGCTGTAACAATCTGGGAAGAGACAAACAAGAAGCAAAAGCCCAATGGGATCCAGGGAGAAATCTGTGTCCTGCAGGATGGAAATCAAAAATAGAAATGCTCTTCCCTCCCTCCACCCGAAAGGACTCGATAAACAGATAATGTAGGGAATTTTGCAAAGCCACCGCAGCCACCTCTTTTTCATGCAGTAAGCCAGAAAATGTTTACTGCATGAGCAGAGCAGAAGCTGTAATGTTGTAAAATGATAGTGCTGGGGAGCCATCTGCTTATTGACTGAAGGCTGGAGCACGGGCTTGCTGCTAGTGTCTTACATGGATGTGTGTGCATGCATACGTGCCAGGGATGCATGCTGAACACGTCCTACTGCCTGATTGCCTATGCCTGGGGCTGTTTGTTCACACCTGGACACACAAGAGCATGTGCTGTGATGTGTGTGTAAGGGCAGGATGGGCTGTGCTGGCTGCATGGGCTCTGGGGCACACCCCGCTCAGCAGAGGCACTGATGTGCCCCGTGTGCCCTTGCAACCTGCCTGTCTCAGCTTGGCTCTTTCCCTGTTCGTCTTGACGTGGTTTCTCATCAACCACCCAAGCCCCTGAGCCCTACCTGTCGCTGTCACCTTCTGTGATTTGACTGTTAACAACAGTGTGGTTTTCCTAAACTGCGCTGTCACTCATGGCGAGCGAGGGACACCATCACTGGAGCTGCAGGCTCCAGGTTTTCCCTGCTCTTTGGAGCAGGGTGTTTGCATGGGCGGGATGCACGGCACCAGGGCTCCCAGGTTAGCTTGCAGTAACCTTGGGGTGCTGCTGGGCTATGGTGGTAGAAAAGGGAAGGTGAAGCAAAGGAGCAGACCCATAAGCTGTGGGGTTTTCAGGCTGGCTTTGCAGCAGCGTACAGCGACAGGGGGATTTCACTGGCACAGCACTGGAGTGGGGCACATTGGAGGGCTCAGCGCAGACCTGTCGTGGATTTGCATCTGATGAGAGCCTCCTCTTGCTAAAGCCTCTGAGCCACACCAGCACACAGTCACCTGCAGTTAAGTGGGGGATTATGCATGTATGAATGGCTGGCATTGAACTCCTAAACCCCCCGAATCAAATCCCGCCCTGCAGAACGGCGGCACCGCTCCTGCTGAGGTCAGGGGGATTTGTGGCTCTTGTAAGAGAGCCAAGGCTGTCTTTCCTTCCCTTGCTGAAGGTCGTGCCACAGTGCCCTCAGCATCTGGCTAATCCAGCTGGTGCCCTTCACCCATACACAGACTCGTGCCTGCTGGGGCCATGCTGAGCCCCTTGTTGGTGTCCCACACCATGGGAGCAGCAGGACCTGTGCACCCATCAGCACAGCAGCCTGCCTGCAAGAAACCAGCCTGTATGTCTCGGATGCAGTGACTTTGTGGTGTTGCATGCCTTTGTTTTGATGACAGGAGTGGTTAAATAACACCCGTGGGACAGAGGCAGAATGATGGTATTGCCCTTTGGAATTGTTTCACAGTCAATGTAGCTTTCCTGTCCTCTCGGTGGTATTTTACCCAGACATTGCTCAAAGGTTCACTGTCTTCTATTAATCCATTCCTGTTGATGCACCAAATAAAATGCTATATTGCCCCTAGCACTCCTGCTGTCCATTTTGTTTCCAAGGAGCAAGCTGCCACCTTTCACGGGCAGCAGCGTTTGTCTGCTGCTGTGAATGATGATCGGCTATTGCAGAACGGGAACGGGGTGCAGATTCATTCACTCTTCTGCTCTCTCACAAGCTGCTCTTGTATTATTGATAACCCAGGGCTGAGCGATTATTGCGTATAGAAATCTATTTTCATTTCTTCTGATTGCTGCAGTGATTAAATGATGTGCCAGGTTGTACTTATCCTGGCAGTGATTAGGCGCTACATGGCTTACCTGCAGGGCCTGGCTTGGTGGGACACAGCTGGTCTTTGGCCAAGACCCACAGCAGGATTCCGGTGCTTAATTTCCCTTTTGGTGAGTCCGGGTCCTGGCCTTGAGTTCAGTGCAGTGAGGTGGTGTTGGAATTGTGATGTCTCCACGTTTCCCAGGAGAGCTGTAGCCCCAGTAGCACACGTCAGGCTCCTGACATGGATTTCATGGCTCACTTCCCTTTTGCGCTCCATCAGAGTTGTCTCCATGCTCTGGGATTGTTTGCTCCAAGCAAGTGGCTTTGCCTGGGTGGCCAGAACCAAATCCAAACTGTATTGTTGCTTGTTTTATCCAACCCAATATCTGTCCCATTTCCCATAGAATTACAGACTTTGGGCTGCAGTTACAAAGGCGCCTAAAGATGGAAAGAGGAGCTGAGAAAGATTAGGCGTCTACACCCTCTTCACATGCCCTGCAGGCATCCATCTGCATATTAAATGTCTTTCAATATTTAGCTGTTATGGCCAGGTAAAGCTAATTGCATGAGTAATTCTGTTGACTTAGTTATTCCTGTAAACATTGACAGAATCAGCCCCCCCCCATTACTCAATAGAAAACACTTCCCAGCAAAAAAATACAAACAAATTGCTCTTCATATCCTACCATTTGAAAATAAAAATATCAATAAGGAGCAAAGTCAAAACTGCGTTTTAGATTCAAGAGATTATTCAGCAGAAAGCACGAAAACAACGAAGCTCCTCTGAGTATGATAATCAGCACACGCAGACGTATTGCATTTTCACATCACAAAATCTCAATACCCAAGATCAGTAGAAAACTAAGTAGAAAATGCTTTTTATAGGATTCAAATTCCAATTAAATTAGAGCAGATTATTCAACAAGAAAGCCTACAAAATGAAGTCTCAGTTTATGTATTGGAAAGCAAAATGCAAATGTGTTGCTTTCCAGCTCACAGGTTTTCAGCCCCAAAGACAAACTTACTTCAGGTAAGAATTATTTCATTCAAATTCTGGGGGAATCGATTCAAGGAACTGATCCTCAACTGAGTTATTCAGCTTTTTTATCAACAGACTTATTTCTCCCCTCTTTATTCTTAATTTGCCTATTCATAAATTCCACCACTTTGTCAGTCACAAGAAATACTTTCCAGTAGCTTTGACAAAGCAGAAATTAGCAGGGAAGAGAACTGGCACATAAACGCCTCACTGCAAAATACTTCCTTGCAATGTAGGAGGTTTTTCTCTTCCTGGAGCTTTAATGCCAGCAGAAATCAATGTGATCATCTCAGCTCACCACAGGGATTCTACCCAGGCCTGGGGGACAGTCCCTGGGCTGGCCCTGCTGCAGGGGCTGGGTAGGGGGTCCAGTGCCACCACTCCACCCAGGATCCCTATTGGCATCCCCAGGGGAACAGCTTTGCTTTTAGAAGCTCTGCTTTGGACTTAGTGGTCCTGCTGGGCAGCAGAAAGAGCTCTTTGGTAGACAGCTCAGTTAATCCATTTCCTTTGCTCTTAAACAGTGGTATCTTCTTTCCAGCCTGCAATTGCCTGGCTTTGACTTTGAGCCATTGGATCTCATTACATGAGCTTGTGTGGGTCGTGGGTGTTTCTAGGGGAAACACCGGTGATCATAAATCTTTCCTTTTGATCTACAAACATCAATCTCTGCTGATCTAAAGAAGACTCAAAGGTTACAGGAAGAGTTTGAGTCATAGAACTTGATAAAATTCTGATCTCTGTAATATTATTAGGAATTGGGAAATATTTTAACAGGGGGATTAAATCTATCTTTAAATATAAAATTCGAAAAGAAGGAAGGGATTTGTTCAACTGACACACCAGAGCAATGGTAGGACCTCAGAAACAATTTGTAGAACCTCATTAAATAGGAGGAGGTTCTGTGTATCCATGCAGCTTTCCAAAGAACTCTGAACCTTCCTTTTTTCTCCAGTCTGCAGCTATTTGCTGCTGCGTCCACCTAGCAGTAACCTGCCTGCAAGCACCAGGAGCCTTTGAGATTGTACCCTGGAAACCTGGGGATGCAATGTGGGACAGTAAATGCAATCAGGGTCAGGGTCCCTCCTAGTCACAGAATCCAAGACTGGTTTGGGTTGGAAGGGACCTTAAAGCTCATCCAGCTCCGACCCCTGCCATGGGCAGGGACCCCTTCCACTAGAGCAGCTTGCTGCAAGCCCCTGTGTCCAACCTGGCCTTGAACACTGCCAGGGATGGGGCAGCCACAGCTTCTCTGGGCACCCTGTGCCAGCGCCTCAGCACCCTCACAGGGAAGAGCTTCTGCCTAAGAGCTCAGCTCAGTCTCCCCTCTGGCAGGTTCAAGCCATTCCCCTTGGCCTGTCCCTACAGACCCTTGTCCCAAGCTCCTCTCCAGGTTTCTTGTATCCCCTTTAGGCACTGGAGCTGCTCTCAGGTCTCCCCTTCAGGAGCCTTCTCTTCTCCAGGCTGACCCAGCCCAGCTCTCTCAGCCTGGCTCCAGAACAGAGCTGCTGCTCCTGATTCTCCCAGTTTCTGCAGGCAATGGGCTCGCCATGAGGCTCACGTTAGTGGAAGGAGCGTAATGGGGCAGTGGATGCCTTGGGTCAGAGGTAGGACTTTGTGGGTGAGATGTGGTCTTCCTTCTGCTCTGGAAACATTGCCTTGTGTCTGTGCTGCAGTGTCTTCTTGTCCTCATCTCCTTGTTTTGAGGCATCACAGAAGGGACTCCATGATGCTGCTGTCAGTTCCCTCTCCCTGGAGAGCCACAGTGGCTGGAGGTAATTGCCAGAGAAGCGCTGTAAGGGGGTGACAGCTTGGACCCATCATCCCCACACCCTGCTGTGGCATGCCATGGGGACGTGCTGCGCCAGTGGCCCATGGGGACATGCCACCCACCCCTCTCCAGTCCTGCTGTCAACGTTCTGCATGCTGCAGACTTTTGCCTCCTGGGATGGGAGGGATGCTAGAGATTTTGACTACAGCCTGGAGAGGATCTGGGCTTTGTGGCACCTAAGCTATTGAAGATGGTTTAAGTGTTTGAGAGTCATTGCATATGTTGGTGCTGAGAAAGGAATGTCCCTCCACTCTCATTCTCCTTTGTTTCTTGTATGGGGGTGAGGATTCCCTGTCCTTTGGTGCACCAGCTGCAATTGAGACCTCATATGCAAGGAGCCTTGGGAATGTCACCCCTTTGGATGCTCCAGGGCTCTCCTAGCAGTGTCCCAGCCTTGTGACGACATTTCCCAGTGGGCTGGCAAGGCGACCATGGCTGCTGCCACCCTGCTGTGCTGTGGGAACCTCAGGGTGCATGGTGAGGGATGGGGCAGGCAGTGATGGAGCAAGCAGACCTTGCAGCGACTGCTGCTGTCTGATGTTGTCTTCATGCTGCCCAAGCCTTGTTCTGTCCGGTGGCAGAGCTGCATGGGAGCATCAAAGACTAACAAGTGCTCTGGGGAGAGGAATGTGGATTTGGGGAGAAGGGCTCTCATCACCCTCCTTCCAGATTTCGATGGCCTGCTGCCAGGTAGAGGTGGGCAGCAGAGTGAAACCCCAGCCTATATCTTCTTCCCATTTGGGCTTTGTCCCCATGAGAGGAGAGCTGTCATGGGTACCACAAAGCAGAGGGGCCAGGATTCCCTGAGCATGTGGCTCAGTGATGCTTTGTCAATGAGCTGGTGGCTTTAGGGCCTGCCTTGGACACAGCAAGGGCATGACTCAACTTTTGATGGAAGGAAGGGACAAAACACAGGGCAGGGGCTGCCCATGCTTTGGGGAGGGAGAAGCAGAGAGAGAGGGAGAAGGAAAGGGAGATAAAAGGAGGGGGATGTAGGGTGGTAGAGAGCAGCTCCCTCTATCTTGTTTCCCTTTAGGGTGACTTGAAAAGCCCACAGCATCCCCTCCTTGTGGAGGGAAATGGGCTTCCTGCAGAGCTCTACCGGGGGAGACTGCGAGAGCAATGTCAAATATCTGTTTGAGAAGTCAACAGAAGGACCCTGCAGGATCGACTGCAGTCTCGTGCAATATTTAATTCTTTCTTTCCTTACAGAGAGATATGTTATTTGGGATGAAA
The DNA here is from genome assembly GCF_034315485.1 of Pezoporus occidentalis. NCBI lineage: Eukaryota > Metazoa > Chordata > Aves > Psittaciformes > Psittacidae > Pezoporus > Pezoporus occidentalis. Next base: position 2,005,116 of record NW_026913415.1, read on the forward strand.
GATTTATGCAGGGAGGGCACGTGAGGAGGGGAGGGAAAGGGGGAAGCAGCGTGTGGGGAGAGGGAGGGGACTGGCTGGCTCCCTCTCTCCCTGCTACCCCTGACAGGGTGCCTGTTTGATCTGCCTGCGTATTACTCATCACTGGAAATGTTGGATGCTGCTTCATTATCTCAGCCTCATTTATTTCTATCAGCATATTTCCCCTCTCTGCTGCCTTCATCTTTGCTCAGATGTCTATCGCAAAGCACCTGCGTCCAACTCCTGAGCCCCAGCACAGCCTAGCCCAAAGCACAGGGTACCAGGAGCTGGGGACACCAGTGGTGGCATGGGGCCCTCAATAGGACCACCACAAGGAACCTGTTCATGCCAAATGAAGGCAGAGGGGTGTCCTATAGGACAGGATACCCCTTTTTCCAGGCCTGCAGGCTTTATGCCACCAATGGGGGAGGTTTGGCTTTCCCACCTTGGGTACCAGTCTCTGATGCTGCAGATCTGGGGGGGCACAACTGCATCTAACCAGGCTGAGAGGGATGAGGAGGGCAAGGAAAGCATCTTAGCTGCATCTGATGTGTGTTCCTTGCTCACCCTCTGTGGCAGGGCTGGCACTCGAAGGGGGAGAGGGATGGATGTCAGCAGACATGCTCACCCGGAGCCTCCTGGGCACTGGAGCTTAGCGGAGGCCTCTGGCATCTGTTGTCATGTCAATAACAGCAATAATCCATCTGAGGCCATGTTAGCGAGACCAGAACCAGCCGAGGAAGCATCTCCCCACCCCTGCAATTCTTGAGCTGGAAGAGAAATGAATTCCCACCAGCTACAGGAGCAGAGATGTAAAATTCCAGTAGCAGTAAAAGAAAAAAAAACTCTTGAAATCCCCTTTTGATTCCACTGAAAAGAGTTTTTTAGAAATAATTTCCAAACATTTTGATAGTTGCTTTTCATTCCTCATTCTTTGTGCAAAACTATAAATTACCTTAGATTTGTTAACCTAAAAATTGATTTTCTTTCATGTTGAATGTGTCAAAAATGGGACATTTTGACCTTCTGAGCCTCTTCCAGGATTTTTGTGAAATGGGTAATTTGTCACAATTGATCCTTTTTTGGAAGGCTTTGAATTTCAACAAACTGGTATTTACTGATGAAAACAGTACCTGACAAAGTGACAAATTCCCAAACCAGCTCTAGGCAGGCAGTGGCTGTGATTTCAGGTTTCCAGACTGGGGAGGAGAAAGGGTTTGGTAAGTGATTAGGAGCTTTCCCATCCCGGGTGGGGTATGTCTCTTTTGAAACCCCATGGGCCACCCATGTCCTCACTGCGCTCCCTGGATCCCCTTGCACCTCCCTACGGAAACCACATGCACTGGCATCACTTCCACCCCAGCTCTTACACTCAGGGCAGCGATAATCCTTGATAAATGCCTTTAATATTTAATTGGTCTTTAAAACCCATAAATAGGCAGGATATGAAATGCATCTCCTCCAGTATGTGTTACCCAGCGACTGGTGGCATCTTGCAAGTGCGCTCAGTGTGGTTTGAAGCCTCCTCCAGCCACACTGCATCAGTGTGAAGTTGCATCTGCTCAGGATTTTGCAGGATTTGCCTGCAAATTCCCACCTCCAGCTGTGCCAGGCTTTCAAAGGACTTGAATTCCAGCTCTTGGCATGAGTCTGTCCCTTGGGAAGTCGATTCCACTGGCCCACCGAGACATGAGATTGCCATCCAGAGCCTGGGCCTGGCTGTTGCTGAGTGCAGTGTATTGGCTATAAAGCAGATGTTCAGACAGATAACCCTAAGGAAAACTGAAACAAAGGAAAAAACGCCCCTACTCAAACATCTTTTGAAGTTCACAGAGGTTCAGCTGATGTGCTGAGGGAAAACTGAGGTTCATTAGGGAAGCTGGGGTTCAGCCATTGCCCCAAAGCACCCAAGCCAGCAATCCTCACAGTGGAGGTGGGAGTAATGCAAATATCACCCTCTCCTGCCATCACCAGCACACTCTTCCAACTCCTTCAGCACTGCCAGCACAAGTGCTGGGTGAACCTCCATATATCTAAAGGCTGATTTTTCAATCAGAGGAGCACTTAAGCCTCCCAGAGTTCAGGTACTTGTCTCTCCGCTGCCACTCCTGCCTCTTGAGCGTGAACAAGAGGGCTCGAGCTCCCAAGAGAACAAGCTTGGCTATGAAGTTGCTAGTGCCTAGGGCTCGCGGGTTGGGGGTGGCACGAAAATAGCCACTCTCCAAGCGCTGCTCCCTTATTCACCCTGTCTCAGCCACCATCAGCTGCTTCTAAATACAGACAAATGCTGCCGGCCTTTGGGGAGCTGCCACTGAACACATGGGAATGACGATCCCGCTGCTGGGTGGCTCTGGGAGAGCCGAGACGTCAGGAAGGAGCAGCAGCAATAATAAACAAGGAGCGATCCGTCAGGAAAGGTTGATCTGAGGGCAGGGTGACAGCTCTGCCGGGGATTTTCCTGCGCAGGCTGAGGGAGGGACTTGGGACAAGTTGTAGGGAAGCAAGAGGCAGGAGCAGGTTGCACCTCACCGCATGGCATCCGCCCCACCGCGATGCTCCTCAGTGTGCAGCAGGGACATCCCTGCGCTGGTAGAGCCTTCTGCTCTCCCTCGCTCCAGATGGAGCAGGCGGGGGTGCCTGCAAGCCTGGATCAGCCAGATCCCGCAGCCAAGTCCCTGCCTGCCCTCTCCGTGCTGCCACCTGGCACCAACCGGCACAGCAGCATTTCCCATCCAGAACCACCATCCTATGGGATCTGCTACCCTTCTCTTGTGAAGCTCCTCCAAACCCACCCAAGCAACGTGGAAGAAGCCACCGTAGTGCTACCGGAGCTGGCAGCATCCAACCCTTTACTCTTTTCTTTCTTCCTTCCTCTACTTTTATTCTCCCTTCTCTGCAGAGCCAAAACATTTTGGAGACTGCATTCTGCACTAGCCTATTCTTCACCTAACCTCCTATCTCCCTGCTTCAGGATGCTGTCTGGATCCGACCAATTACCAGCTCCCTTGATGTATAACACCATAAAACCCTTAACCTCATTATAGAAAATTTCTTTTGAATGGCCTTTAAAAACCATCTCATTACACAGGAAGAACTGTAATTACCTTTAACAAGACAGAGATATTGTGCGAGCGGCTGTGTTTGGGCTGTCAAAACAGCAGCGGTGGGAGTTCATCTCCAGCTGGTTTCACCACAAGGGCAAACTCTCTGGAACTCCCTCCCCTGCCCCTCTCTTCATCCTGGCCCTCCTCCTGCCCCTCGTCCCTCCCTTCTCCACGCCTTCACCGGGCAGAAGCAACTCCTTCCTTGGCTTCGCTTTCCAAGATAAAGCTCATCTTCCCAAGGATTCATCGCTCCCATGCTCCTGGGCTCTGCAGTCCGAGCAAAGCTCTTGCAAAGCCCATCCCTGCTCTAACACATGGATGATGCTGTCCAAGGGCCGCTAGCATCCCTGGGCTGAGGGCTGGGCTTGGCCAAGGGAAGGTGATGATGTGGATCCTGGGAATTGCCATTGTTATCCTGTGGGGATAACACCATTTCCAAGCAAGACCGCATGAGTTTAACAGGGAGGGCTGAGTGCCCTTTGCCTTTCAGGGAAGAACCCCGCTGTCCCTGCTCCTTCCAGCCTTGGCTTCTGTTGCCCTGCTCTGCCCCTGCAGCCCATGGGGACTCAACCCTTTGCAGCCCTCTCACAGCTCATCCCTGGGGGGACCGGAAGGGTTAAACAGTTTTCCTTTCCTTCTGGCTGCGTGTGACTCCAAAGAAGGTATTTTTTCCCAAACCAAAATGTTTCCATCCCATGTCACCAATGTCACTGCACTCCCTTGCCCAGATCCAGTGAAAAGAATGAACCTCCTAAGAACCTGACATGGCTTTAGAACGCTCGGAGCATGTGTTGCCAGAGCTGGGATCTCCCCATTTCTGGGTTCAGTGTTTAACCCTCGGTGTTCACCCTGAGGGCTGCTCTGTCCTGGGGTATTTCTGCTGCTGCTTCTTTATTCCTGCCTGGGTTGGGCTCTTTTCTGGGGGCGTTTTCGTATTGACAAAGGAGAAACTCATGGAGCAGCCTTTTTACCACCTCTCGCAGCCCTGGCAGTGCTCACTGTGGTGTTAGGTGCTGATAAAGCATTTTCCATGTATTTCCCCTGGTTTTGAACATTTATGGACAAATAGAAAGCCAGGAGTGGATCCACAGGGCACGTGGGGGCACACAGAACCCCTCAGCAGGCAGGTTGCTCCATCACTTTGGCTAGTCATGCTGCCACAGTATGGTTGCTCTCTGCCATATGGAGGAGGAGAGGGTAGACACCAGGAACCCAGCTGCTGTGGGTCAAGCTAATTGCTTGAAGGCCTTAATTGCCCTGAGCATGCCCACCTGGAACCGGCACCTCACCCTCTCCAGCCATATTTAAGCTCAGGGCTGGCCATTTCTCTTCCCTCCTGAGTTTCAACATGGGTGGATGTGTTTCCTTTTGCTCCTACATGCCCGCCCGCCCATGGGGCATCTGGACTTGGTTGGTTGCTGTTGTTGGACCTGGCTGCAGCACCCACCTCTCCCTGATGCGTTTGGAGCCTGGGCCCCCTCTGCTCCTGCCTTGCGTTTCCTGAAAGAGCAGCCAGCCCTTCTGTACCCTCATGTCCAGGGATGTGCTTCTGGAGACACCTGGTGAGTTTTGAGCCCATAGTAGAGGGCTGATAGCTGAGCTCTGGCTTTCCTGGCACCCCGGTCTAGGAGTTCCCTGGTTGGGGTTCCCAGTGCGCATCTTTGGAGCTGGGCTTTCTCAGTGTGCTATGCTCATGGCCCTGGGCGTGCTGAGGACCATCTTGGGGGGCCAAGCCAGGCTGATGTGTGTTACCCACCCGTGGTCCTGTTCAGGAGGAAGGTTAACTCGTGGGGCTCACCCTTGCCTCTCTGCTCTCTGGAGCAGGCAGAAGGGGTGCCAGGTCTGTAGGGAGGAGGTATCATGCTTTTGTTTGATGTAAGATGGCTCTGGTTGATCCAGAGGTTGTGAGTGAAGCAGTTGTGCTGTGTTTGCCTGCCCTGCAGCCTGCTAGCAGGGCTGATTTTCTTTTCTCTCCCCTAAATGCCTTGGGGGAGGCTTGGACTCCGCACAGTCTCCTCTTACATCTACTAAAGGTGGAAGTTAACCACCTTGGGGTGAGTCCATATTCAGTGTTTGGTGGCTCTGGGAAATGCTCTTGCTCCTCTCCCTGCTGCCAGCCCCTGAGTAGGAGCCTCAGGGCTCCATCACAAGAGCTGTGGCTGCTTTTGCAGCCTCCCTTTGTGCTGTGCTGTAGAAGCACATCCTGGGCTTGTGCCCCCCTGTGTTGTGGGGGTGACCCCTGTGATGTGCCCATGGGCAGGTCCTCTTGCAGGGGGCTGCTGTGGTCAGGGTCCTGCTCCCCCAGGACCCCGAGGCAGCAAGGTCCATGTGCAGCAGGTCCTGGTGTGCAGCCTACATTGGATGAGGAGTGCTCCTGTCCTGCTGTAAGTGCCCTCCCGAGAGCGACTGCTCAGCCTCGGTGCCTCTGACCTTTGCAGTGCTGAGCAGTGGCATTGGCTGCTGGAGCTGCCGTGGGCTCTGCTCGCTGTCTAATGAGCCTGTGGGGATGGAGGGGGACTGGGCCACCAATAAAAATAGAGAACATTGAAAAGGTCAGAGCTGTTTGGTGTGACAGTAACTCACAAAGCTCTTCAAGTGCTGCATCTCTCACTGCCAGCCCCTCTTCCGTGCCTAGGGGCAGCTTGGCTCTGCATGGCTTGCATGGTCCTGCCCAGAGCATGGGGCATGTCCACACCTCTGATTTTGCCCATTGGTTGCACCTGGGCAAGCTGTGCTGGTAAAATCCCCCTCCAGAAGGAGTCTTCAGAAGATGGGATTTGCTTTCCTCTTTGTGGATGGAGAGCTGCCTCTGTGGTTGGGCTGTTGTATCGACTGTTGCTTGCAGGGTCCTGCCATCATCCCTACAGCAGGATGGGTGGGCTCCTGGTTGAGGTGGTTTCAGTGTCATGCTCTGGAGCTGTGTCCTGGGTGTCACAGCAGTGACAGGCAGGGGCCACAGACATCCTGGAGGCTACTTGGTCCTGTGGGGTACAAGGGGCTCTGGCTCATCCCTGCTTGCTGGCAGCTGAAGATGTGTTTAGTCAGATGGGTACCTGGCTTTTCTGTGCCCCTCTGGCAGCACACCTATGATGGGGGGGGGGGGACCTAAGCCTCTCCTCCTGCCAAAAAGGGCAAAACTCTCCAAACCTGTGCTGATTTTGCTGATTCAGGAAATCTGCCTTTTCTGAGGGCAGGGGGAAGCATGCATCCAAAAGTGCTCAGACTGGCTCCACTTCCCTAGTGCTAGTGCAGGGGGAGTCCCCTTTTCTGCCTCTGACCCCTTCTACTTCTCTATCTCTGTCCCAGCCCATCTGCCATGGGCCACTGGCCGATGGGGCCCTCACCTCTCCAGCCAAGGTGCGTTTGATGGCTCTTTATGGTGGCAGAGCAGGGCCCAGTGATCTCTCCATGTGCCTGGCTATGGAAGCATGCTGCAGCCTGCCAGGTGCTGGGAGCGAAGGGAGAGAAAGGTCTCTTGAAATCACTTATTTCAGCCCACCAAAATCATGACAATTCAGTGCTGAAGGCTCCGTATCAGCCCTGTGCCACAATGACGGTTATTGGACAATATCAAGGAGCACTTTGTGCAATTCCCTTTCCTGTGGGCAAGAGGCATTTAGAAATGACAATTCATTGAGCTTAGGAGTGAAAATGTTGAAGTGCTGGAAGTGAAAACAAAGGAGCAGGGGGAAATTGTGGGCGAGTGCCAGGCAGGCAGGGCCATGCACTGTCACAGCAGCAGCTCTTGTCCTGGATGCTGCATTCCTCTTCTGGATGCTGATTTCTCTGCAGCCTCTGTGCCCAGTGGTTGGGGTTTGCCCATGTTTCTGCCAGAGCAGACTCTTTCATGCCACCGTCTTTGGTTAAATGCAATGGCTGGATTATCCCATCACCACCCCACTGCTGTGCTCTGTGTGCGCCCTACCCATGGCTGTGGGCACTGGGGATGTCTGCTCGGCCTGAGGCTTTCTGCAGCCCTTGGCTTTGCTATTGCATGTCTTCATGTGGTGTCCCAGGGACAGCCTTTTGTGTGACATGTACTTCAGTAAATATGTAATGTTGTTTTAAGGTTTTATTGCTTTTATGCAGCAGTAATGTAATGCTATTCAGAGAGCTCTGGCATGCCTATTAGCAGCTGAAGTGGAGCAAAGGAAGGATGTTCTTCCTCTTCAAGCCCATCATCTTCCCCTCTTGATGCTTTCAGCCATGATATAATGGCCTAAAGGAGACAACTTGTCTCTGTTAGCACTCAGTGAAAAACAGTCAATGGGATCGTTAGAAGTGACTATGGATTGGCCTTGGTTTTGAAAGGGATCTCAAATGCTTGGCCAAAGGCCCATTGGAGCATTTTCAACTCTTGCAAAAACCATCTGCTAGACAAATGGTTTCTAGAGTTCCCACCAGGATCATGCTCTGGGTTTTGGGGTGACCCCTGTGAGGAGCTGCAGGTGCTTTAGTCAGCCTAGGAGGTGTCAGCAGCACCCCGTGTGTCACAGCCCCCCAGCAGCTTGAGGCGGCTGTCAGGCTGTAGCTGTGTGTTGGACGGGATGGGAAACACTTTCCTCCCTGGGATTCCCCTGATTTGGGGTAGAACTTAGCTCATGTTCCTGGCTGTGCTCAAATCTGCCTCTTCTAGGCCCTTCCTGGGCAGGGGTATTGCTTCTGGAGCAGAGCTTTGTGCCCCTCTCCCACCCTGCTGCAGCGAGGTGCTTGAGCCTGTCTGTGCATGGGTTAAACTGCTGTGATTTGGGGTTGGCTCTTCAGCACCTTGCGAGTTAATAATTGTAATAGCTAATTTTAGTGCAGTGGCACTCCTGCCATCTGAAGTTGCTGGAACACGTAAGTGACACAGATTAATATTACCCAGGAAAAAGCCAAGCTGCTGGTGCGAGATCAGTAGATCAGAACTTGGTGACATTTGAAAATACATCTTATTAGCAGTTCATATTTTGGCACTCTCCATGTATTCCCATGACCTCCCTCCCTCCCTGCTGTCCCAGGGAGTTGCCATGCACGTGGTTGTTGATGGCATGTGAAATAGCATTGCATGTGCTGGATGCCACTTTGTGGGTTTTCTTGTGGACGACAAAATCCTTCAGGGATGGAGATGAAAGTGCTGTTGGTCACTGTGGTGCAGGACAAGGAGCCGTTAGCGTTTTGCAGCTGTAATGACTAGGGCTTGCTTCTGAGATTGCTCGGGGCATCTGAGCACCCCCAGCAGGTACCTTGGTGTTCACGTTGTGTGGTGCTGTTGTGACCAGGCTTTGCACCAAGGTGAGACCAGGGGAGCAAAGGGGGCCCATGATGCCCTGGTCTGTCCTGGATGGGGCAGAGGTCCCCTGGAAGGACATCACAGGGCTGTGCTGTTGGGTAGATGAGCAGGGGCTCTGTGCTTCCAGCACCTTTTACCAGTGTCAGTGAGGAAGGGTAATGCGAGGGCCCTCCCACAGCAGGGCATCTCCTTGCCTCTCACTGCTCCTTCTGAGCCCCAGCACATGGGGATCCTTGCACAGAGTTTGGTGTAAAGTGGCTTCCTTGAGGACAGAGCTCAGAGTAAAGGCTGTGTCTGCTGTGCCTCTGTTCCGGGGTCTCCTGCAACTCCTGTGCTTATCTCCTTTTCCCACGTGCAGTGGATGGTGCTGCCTTGATTTGCTTGTATGAGTCAGGCTCCTTGGCAAGGAGCTCTGAGCTTTGCTTCGCAGCCAGCTGTAACCGTATCTCTTCGGGGCATGCACACACATGTGCGCACACCTCTGCTCTCACATGTCTTGCTCTGCCTTCTCCTCCTTGGGAGGAAGCTAATCTCTTCCACAGCCCCTCGCCCCTCAGCAGATTAGAGCAGCTCTCTGCTCCTCCTGTGCTGCAGAGGAATTGCCAGGATCAGAGGTTTGGATCATAGCTGTGGGGGATGTTCCCTCTTCTGGTAAGCCTGGATGAGAGGGGTGGTGTGCAGCTATTCTGCATCAGTGGAGGATGCTGGAGAAGATGCACTGGTCCCCAGAGTCAGCAGGAGCTGTGCTGGGTTTTGCTCAAATGGAAGATGCTTGTGTACACTTCTGTAAGCAATGAAGTGACTCAGGATGCCCACTCAGTCTTCTCCTTCCACAGACTGTTCCCACAGTCCCTCCGGATGTGTCTGAAGCATCCTAAATAAGACCTGTGCGCTGTGCTGAGCTGCTCAGGAAAAAATAGGCCACTGCTTTTCTCACGCAGGCAGCATTTAAAGAGCTGTGCAGGAGGAGTGTGGGCATGTGGCTAAATCAGAAGCGAGGAGCTGTCCCCTCCTTTGGCACCTCACCTGTATTGCATGAAATGGGGACGTTGGGGAGCCACGCTCGCAGGCTGGCTGGCTTTCTGGGTAGCTTGCTTGCAGTGCTCCTTCCATCCAGCAGGAATCACTTGGGAGAGGCAGCCTTTTGTCTCTGTGGCTGAGCTTTCCCAAAATGGCTCCATGTTTTAGCTCTGCTCCCAGGCAGTGGCAAAACTTGCTTGCCCGAAGTGGCTTAGGCAATGCACCTCGCAGGAATCCTGCCTTGCTCCCCTGATCGTTTCCCCAGCCAGATGCCCAGGCAAAGCATCTATCTCTGTCTTCCAACCTGAGATGCTGTCTCCTCAGTAATTAAATGAGGAACATCATCTCTTTATATTTCTGTCAGCCGATTTCAAATTACAAAGGGACCTATAGGACCAAGAAGAACCTATCCTCTCTTTGGGGATTGCCTGCCTTTTGATTTAAGGTTTTTTGCAGGCTGGTAATTCCATCTGAAGGTCTCCTGCGATACCGCGGTAACCCTTGGATGCTGTTCAAGTGCATCCTGGCCCCCGGCGTGTGCTCATTGCTTCTTAATTGCTCTAAATAAGTTGGGAATGATGAAATTAAAGTGCCATTGATATCAGGCAGCCCTGGCACACTGCAGTTACAGGCGAGTGAGGGAAGTGGACAGATGGGGGGATGTTAGGATAATAGGTATTAAATGCAGATTTTACCCTGTTTGGGATCCCCACCTAAGCACAGTTCAACTTCTCAGCGCAGCAAGCCTGGCAGCTTCCATGCTGGTGCCCCAGCTGAGCATTTGGCATGGGTTGGGTACAGACAGGACATAAAACTGAATGACCTGCCTTGGTTCCCTGGAGATTCCTGGACACTGCACTCTCCAGGGGTGAGAGTATCCAGGCAAAATGACCCTGAATCCACACAGTGTCCTCAATCTGTGAATCCTCAGTTGCCAGCCCTCGGGGCAATGTGGTTGCTCTGAAGCAAATAGGTGCAGTCTGTTGGGGCTGTGCTGGTTCATCACACAGGCAGGCCTTGTCCTGATGTTCACTCTGTTAATCTGAGAGCTGGGTTTGGGTCCTTGCCCCTGTGTGGGGACAGCACTGGCAGTCATGTTGGTCGGGAGGATATCGGAGCTGCCTGGGGAGAGACGGATGTGGTCGGTGTCATTCAGTAGCTGCTCTTGTGCTCACCTGGAAATGCTGCTGCCTTTGGTTTCCTTTGATTGGCAGTGTTACTGTGCCCATAGGAGCAGAGGGGCCTGGACAGGACCTGAATCCAGATCTGAAGCAAAGGCAGCTTTGTGACTATCTGTTCCCACTCAGAATAGACTCGATGCATAACCTATGGGGTGAAATTCAAGTCATGGGGCAATGCAGACCAGGAATCCAACACTCCTCCCCATGACTGAGTATCCATCCCATCCCTGATCCTGCAGCGAGAGCTGCCCAGATGTGATATAACACGATGCTCAACAAGAGCATCTTGGCTGGAACACTCCAGTTTTGGAGCCTGCAGCAGGTGACTGGTCCCAGAGCTGCAGGTGAGGATGGGCTTCATCAGCCTGCAAGAACTTGTGTAGCCTTAAAGGAGTGTCCAGCTCTGGTACTGTGCAGTGAGGAGCTTTCAGGGATGGATGGCAGGTACAGCACAGCACTTCTCTTTCCAAAGAAATGCCAATCATTTTAATCACTTGCCTGAGATTTGGGCCCAGTCCAGCCACCTGCTTTTGGATAATAACTCTCCCAAGGTTTCTTGATCTAGTCTTGAGAAACACTGGTGTCATTGGGACACTTGAAACGGATGGGAGGTGCACTGACACGGCAGCCAGCTGGCCTGCAGGATGGATGCCTGGTTGCAGAGTGATGGAAGGTTAGATTTGCTCAGTCCAAGCCAATTCTATTCCTGTAACTGGCCTTGGCTGTGACTTCAGCTTCCCCAGGGCTCATCGGATGCTCACCTCGGGGTCTCTTGCACGAGCTTTGAGTTGAGATGGCTCCTGGGCAGCTCTCCAGGCTCAGGGCTGATATTTAGGAGTTCAGGACCTCTGAATTCCTATTGTGTGTTTAAGGGCCGAAGGAGACCATTTGTGATGCACTGCTCTGACTGGCTGTGCAACAAAAGCCAGAAATTGTCCCCCTTGGATTCTTTTGTCAGTGCAGTAAATGTGGGTGCACTCAGGCACATGGCTCCCAAAGACATGGGAGCTGCAGGGTCTTGGCCCTGCTGGCAGGCAGGAGAGGTCTCATGGAGCTGCAGAGGCAACTCTCTGTTCCTAGCTGGGGCATCAGGAGCAATCCTTTGGTGCTCCTGGAGTGCCTGGTGCTCCTGGCATCCTGCTCTGGGGTGCATAGTCTGTGTGAGGGATCGTGGACCAGCCCTGGGCCGATCCCTGTCACTGAGTGTTCAAACCTCCCCAACACATGGCATCCCCAAGCAAACAGCTCCCAGTGTAGGAAGCGGTCACAGTGGCTGTAAATTCCTACAGAAGAAACACCCCGGATTTGGAGGGGTTTGGCTGTTCATTCATGGAAATATTCTTCCCTAAGGGATCTCCAGGTGCAGGGGTGCGAGCAGGGTGCTGTGTGTGCTGTCTGGGCAGTCAATGGGCCAGTCTCCCTGGCACCCAGCACCCTGTGGTCCTGTTCAGAACTGCCCTCCCACCTGTGCTGCTGCTCCCTCTGCTTAGGTAGGAGCCCGAGCCCCAGCCCCTCTGCAGTTGTGCTCACAGCCCAGCACACTGGATTATTGACAACAGCCAATGTATGTGCTGGTTGCACTGTGACCTTGAGATCCCCTCTCACTGCACCCTCCTGCCTTTGTGCTGTCCGGAGCCCAGTTAATCCCTTTCTCCTTGTCTTGCATCTTGTGTTGACTCATCTCTGCTTTTGCCTTATCTTCCTCTGCTTCCCCTCAGTCCCTTCCAGGAGGTGACTGCCTCCGGGCTCAGTTCCTTGGGCTGGGACAGCCCAGTCTATGCCAGCTCCCATCAGGAGCCATCCCCTGCTCTGTGTGGCTGAGCACAGTATGGTACATCCATGGTACACTGAGCACTTTGGCCGGTGCTGAAGTTGGCTGTTCCTGTTGGGCAAGGAGGGGAGGAAGGAGCAGTGCTGGGTGGGAAGCCCTGGTGTGCTGGGCTTGGCATGGCTGTGGAGCGGGAAGGGAGCAGTGCTGGCTGTTCCCACAGGAGCCCTCACCCTGTGTGACCCCTTTTGGGCCTCTGCATCCCCCTTGGCTGACAAGGGCTGTGCAGAAAGCTGAGCTGGCACCGGGGCTTGATTTGCCATCAGGCTTGATGCTCTAGACTCTGCCTTGCTGGTCTGTGCTGTGGAGTATGGGCACAGCATCATCTGGGGGAGCTTCACTTCTAGGGAGCAGTTCCCCTGGGTTGCTCCAGCTGAGTGCTGGCCTGGTGGTGGAGGTGCAGTTTGTAGCACAAGGACTCTGCTGGTTGGACCTAACTTCAGTATCCCGTGGGCTTTGCATCCTCTCCAAACAGGGCAATGTTGGAGATGCTGTCTGACAGCAGAGGGGGTTGCTACTGGTCCCTCCTTGCCCTGTGTGCCCAGAGGTGTGCTGGCTTTGCCACCACCTGCAGGGCAGTAGGTGGAAGGAAGGAAGGACTTGTTTTCCCATCTTGATCCTTCGTGGCTGAGATTTCACGGAGTCTTTCACCCAGAGGTGAAAGTCACTCACCGTGGCCACCTTTAGCAGCTGCTTCTCTGCATTGTGGGTTGTAAATGTCCCCTTAATTTAGTGCCTGCAGTACACTAAAGCAGCAACCTTAGCACAGCCTCTGCATAATAACCAAAGAAGCTCTAGATGCTTTGCTCTCAAGGCTGCTGTTGTTGTCTGCTGTAGCCCCAGGGGCTGATGTCTGCCCTGCCCCTGTGGTACCTCTGCTTCATCCCTGCTGGGTACCACAGCCAGGTCTGCTCCTGGAGATGGAGTCGGTCAGATGCTCCCAGTATGGCTCAGGGATCTTGCCCCATCTCAGCCTGTCACTGAAGCACTGTGCTGCTCCTCACACCGGGCTGCCCCTCTGCCCCAGCACCCCACAACTTGCTTTCAAAGGATAACTCCCTGTTAAATAGAGAGATTTAGCCTAACCCTGCCAGGCAGGTGAAGTGCAGGCAGTGAGGCACTCCCCAGATGTCTCAGTGCTTTTGGCTGAACTCACTAGTGAAGGGTGGTTTTTCGCCCTCACAGAGGAAAGTAACAGCTCTGACCTTTAGGGGAGAAATGATGAAGGCTCGGAGTTTTCTTTCCTTTTTTTTGTTGCTATTTTTCTTGCAAAGTATTCAAGTTGAGAAGTATTTTTTGCTTAAGCAATTTATGCCCAGTGGATAGATTTATTCCATTCAGCTGCCAGCCACAAGAAAGCCCCATTATTCTCAGTGGCAACGGCTTTCTTTTCCTCAGTACTCACAAATACTCTTGGCTAAATCTCAGTTTCCATTCCTCGCAAACATGAGGGATCAGGCCCCTCCTGCCCCATTCATGATGGTGGATTTGCCTCCCTGTACCCACTTCACCTCCTTTGCTGGCCTGGTCCTAAGTAAACATGAGTGATGCTCAGGACCTGCTCCTAAAGCCCCCCATCTCCCCATGCCAGATCCCGTTCTGCTCCCTTGTTACATCCATCTCTCGGGATGGAGGCTTTGGCAGCAGCACTTCTAAATCCCCCATTGGCTGCTACCTCCCATGATTCTGCTCTCAACCAGCCCTCTGCTGCCTTGGCTTTGAGTAGGAACAGGGCAACAAATGGATTTCCAGGCTCCGTGGTTTAGCATCCTCCCTTCAAGGGAGAAAGGGAAAACATAAAGATTCAGTTTGGTTCTGAATGATTCATTTGATGCATATGGCAGAAATGCAGTGCGTGTTTGGGCTTGACAGTGGAGTCTGGACTGGGGAGAGGGGAAAAAGTGAGGAGGTGCTTAAAATGAGAAGTGGGCTCAGAGAGGGAAAAGGGAGATATTTCCTATTGAATACACCCAAACTGGCTGGTTTTGGTGCTGACTGATCACTCCTTGTAGTAGAGAGCCTGAGACACAGCATCCCTTCCCTGATGGGCAGCTCACTGGCTGACTCTGGTGCTTTTGCTTTCCTTAGAGCTCAGGTTTGCAGCCTCCTCACCTCTCTATAGCACAATGTTTTCAGGACCAGATGGGCTTAATTTCCTCTAGCCACCCCCGAGCTTGGAGGAGGCTTGAGTTTGGAGCAGGTCTGCCTCTTATTCCATGTGATCCCATCTGGCCGAGCCCTGCCTGTAGGCAGCCTGGTCTGCCCTGCCCTGCGGACATGCTGAGGACCTGGCAAATCCCCCTCTCCATGCTGAGGAGAAGGAAGGCTTTTCTCTCCTAGCAGATAAATCTGTCTCCGTGTTACCTTAACAGTAGCAGGGGCTGAGCATCATCTTACGGGTTGATACTGTTGAGATGCTTAGTCTAAGCTTCATCTAATCCTCTTTCATCTAGCAATCGGGCTAGTGATCTCCTGGAAACAGGCTTCCTGACACCAGCCTTGGCGTTGCGGTGCGTGCTCATGCTGGAAGGGTGATGCTCCTGCAGCATCCTGGTGCAGCTGCCCCTGAACTGAGCCACAGGCAAAAGGGGCAAGGAAATGAAGTTTCTAACCTGAACTGGATTTGGGGTTAGGTGTCAGCTCTGGTTTTCATAGGATTTTGTGGTGTGTGCTTTCCTTACCTGGCTTCTTGTGGAACAGAAACCATGTTTTTATACCCATGACCATGGAGGTGGTTTCTTGGGAATGCCCTCCTGATTTTGGCCTGTTTTGCTTCTCTGCTGGTGCACCCAGGAATCTTGCAGCTCTCTGGGGAGCAATAGCAAGTCTTGTATATTTCCATTTCCTTCCTGTGTGCTGAGGCCCTGAATTCAAGCCAGAATTTGGGGCTGCTGGACTTGGGTTGTGCTTGAGAACTCTTGGGCTGTGAACGTTGCAATCAAAACCTGATTCCTGCTTGGTGAAAGTGGGAGCCTTGTGTGTGGTTCAGTGGTTTCACTGCCCTTCAGGGTTACAACATCACCTAGACACCCACCTAGGGCACAGGCCTCATGTAGGGTGTAGGGATGGTGGTTGGACCTCATCCCTAGGGTCTGATTTTGACCAGTTTTGGGATAAACATCACCTCTCCTTGAGCAGGACAGGTCGGGTGGGCAAAGCTTTCCTTGATGACTGTTGATGCTGCCATGGGCCAGTTGCAATGATCAACGGCTGTGTGTGGAGGGGCGTGAGCAACCCCTTCCAGAGATGGTCCCTTGGCTTGTGTTTGCTGCTGTTGCTATCCTTTGGGAGTCCTCCTGCTTCTCCTGTGTGGCCACTGGCATGGAAAACCCTGTGCTAGCAAACAGATGGGCGAGTGCACCTTGGGCAGGGCAAGAGGTAATGGAAGCCACTGCATGGTGGGGAGAGTGGAGCCAGGGAGCAGACCTGACACCAGGCAGGGCTGCTTGCTGCCACCACCCTGCCCCAATCCCTTAACTCTGCTTGGTCTCAGCCCCCAGCACCTTCTTCTGCCCCAATTGTGTGTTTCTCCCTTCAGCACCCTCTCATGCTCTCCCCATCTTCCCCTTGCAGGGCTGCGTGTCCAGGGCTGAGCGAGGTGCCCCGCTGCTGCGCTGTGGGTCCCATGAGACAGGCAGGACCACGCTGTTCATCCCGCCTGGGGCTGCAGCACCCCGCTCTTCCTCTGCTGCACAGGGAGCCCCTCCAGCACCCGGAGCAAAGCTGCAGAGCTCTGCTGCCACGGTGAGTCCCTGGGCTTCTGCTTTCCTCCCTTATGGAGGAGGACCAGGCTTTGCTTCCCTGGCTGCTCCACGTGCATCTCCTCGCTGCAGCAGGCGTGAGAAACGGGCTCCAAGCGAGCAGCTTATGCACCAAATAATTGAGGTTTCAGTCAACAGAAGCAGCTCACGAATTCAGGTTGTATTTAGCAAGTGGTTTTGGCTGGGGGGGGCGGGGAGAAAAAGAGTGAAACACTGAAAAGTTTGATTTTGACATTTTCCAAATGAAACCTTTCAGCCATCTGTTCCGAGATGACATTTCGGTTTCAGTTTTTTCTAGGAGGCTTTTTTTCAGTGTGGGGGGGAAGCCACCTACAAACAAAATGAAAGCTTCACTTCAGACCAAACAAGATGCTTCATTCAGCCCCACGTTATTACCGGGGGTTTAAAATACGGCAAAGAATAAAAAAAGCCCACTTTGTTCAACCTGAATTCCTTTATTATCACCATTTGGCCACCAAAATGAGGAACCAAACCCCGACCCTCCTGTTTTCCCAGCCCTTATCCTCAGAATAAGGTGCTGTTGGGGTTGGAGGGTGGTGGAATGTGTTTTACACCAGGGTTGCAGGAGCAGGGAGCTTTGCCCTCAGGGCAGGGAGAGGGAGGTGATGGCTGCAAAACCTGCGTGCAAGGGATGTACTACACATTGTTGGGGGTTTTTGAGTGAGAGCTTGGGAAGAGCCTGTGGTGGCAGAACATGTTGTACCAATGACTTCAGGGATGGCAGGAGAGGCTGCGGGAGCTAATTTTAGCTACAGCAGAAAGCTTGTGCTGAGAGGAGAGCATGCTGTGCTGAGCATCCCAGGGATGCGATGGAGCCCTGAGGCTGTGGTGGTGGCCGCTGGTACCCTGCTGTGTCCTGGCTGCTGTGGGGTGTCACAGATGGGTGGCAGGTTCCACTCGGCCCCATTTGCTTCCTGCAGAGCAGCATCTCTGCCTGTTGTCTCAGTGCTTTCCCTGACCCCTGTTTCAGAGTCTGGTTTGAAAGGAGGAATAAATGCGATGCTGAAGGGACCTTCTGGTTTGTGTGGCCAAAGCATGGAGGGATGGGTTCAGACATCTCAGCTCGGTTTGGAGTCAGGTGTAGCAAAGTTACGGGAATGACAACCTCCTATCCCAACAGCACCACAGCTTGCACAAGGGCAGCACTTTGGGCACTCACAAGCTGCCGATGTGAGGCAGAAGGACTGTGCCTTGTGGTGAGCAAGATCCTACCTGTGGGGCTGCAGAAGAAGCCTGCAGAGGCTCCTTTTGGCCACTTGGTGACAAGGATGATTCATGGAATCAATTGGGCTGGAAAAGCCCTTTGAGCTCATCCAGTCCAACTGCTCCCCAGCACTGCCAAGGCCACCACTAACCCATGGCACTGAGGCCTCATCTCCACGGTGTGTGAACACTTGCAGGGACGGTGACTGCAGCCCTGCCCTGGGCAGCCTGTTCCAATGCCTGAGCACCCTCTGGGGAAGGAATTGTTCCTCAGCTCCACCTAAACCTGCCCTGGTGCAGCTTGAGGCCGTTTCCTCTTGTTCTATCTGACCACACTTGCCAAATCCCATCCCTGTGAGCAGCAGGATAGCCCTTCCACCGTGCCCTCAGCTCAGCTGAAAGCTACCTAGAGAAAGAGGCTGCACTTTCCGTTTGCTACACCCTCTCCACCCCCAGCTTATCCCAAATGTGACTTTATCAGCCGTCACATACAAGTGCTGGATGTGGAGGCATGTGCTGGAAGGGAGATGCTGTGCTCGGCAGGGGCTGCCAGGCTCCTCCCTGGCGTGGGGCTGTACCTGCCCCGCGATGGCTCATGCCCTTCACCAGGAAGGAGGATTGAAGGGCTGAGTCGTAGTGGGGAGAGTAGGAGAGACCCAGAATGGTGCCATAAACACAATCTGTGCTGCAGGAATGCACCCACCACCGGCTCCCTGGGAGGAGCGTGGTGCTGGCGCATCCTGGCTCCCGGCAGCCTGGGCGTGCAGGGCTCCCACTGCAGCAGAGAGCCTTAACATAGGGCGAGTACCAGGCGGGTGGCTCGGTGTGTGGTGGGACAGCAGGTGTTTGATAGCCATCCTCGTGTGCTCCCCTGCTTTTGTCAGCACTGCCTCCCTGCTGGAGCCTTACAGGGGTGCTGCTTTTGTTGCACAAGCAAAAACTGGCCGTTGAGAGCTATGCGAGATCAGAGGGGATGCAGGGCTGCTGCGGATCTGAAGTCAGTGTCTGCCCTCATTTGGAGGGGAGCCAGCTGTGCCCAAGCCTCTGCCTGCTGGTTTGCTGGTGGCTGTGGACCCAGGGTGTGATGGGGAGGGTGGTCCCTGTGCTCTCCATGTCTAAGGGGTCCTTGCAGTGTGCTGGAGCTCGGCTCTGCTGCCAGGTGCCTGGAGCCAGGGATCAGCTTCTGGGATGTGGAGTAGATGCATGGAGGCGTTGCTCATGGGGCTGTGCATTCCCACATGTGGTGTGGAAGATGCTGGGTCAGAGGAGGGGGTTATCCACAGGGAATCCCTCCAGCTTCCTTGGGAGGGTCTTTCCCCAGGCCCTTACAGAAAGCCCCTGAATCCTGCTGAATCGTTTACCTCTGTTTTGCATGTAATATTCCCATCTTCCATTCTCTTTCTCTGTTTTCATCTCTCCTTCTCCCCCCCCCCAATCTTTATCAGTAGCTAATGAAACAGTGAGAAACCAAATTCATACAGTAATTAAATTTACTTGGAGGATATTCAGCTGGAGTAATGAGAAGTTTAATTCAATGATTAGTTTTTTCTTTCATTAATTAAAAATGGATCAACGGTGCAGTTACAGTGGGCTGCATTGATCCTCCTTGTGGAAAGCTGCTGATGGAGGAGGAAGAAGGAAGGCAGGCTTATCTTTTCTATCTTCCCTGGATGCTCTCCCTACACACAGATGCCTTTATGGTCCCCTGACTCTCAGCCTTGGTGTCCCTTCTTCTGTCTGGGTAAGGGATGCTGGGGGTAGTGATGGAGGAGTGGGGGACCGCCCCCCCCCCAGTAGGTCCTGTCCCTGCTTTTCAGCTTAAAAAGGGATTTGTAGTATTTGCTGTGGGTGGAAGATTGAAAAGCAGGTCCCAGCCCAGAAGAGGTTTGGGGTGGGAGAGTTGTTTTCCTTCCCAGCTAAACAGCTTTTGATCCATCTGAGTATATTAAACTCATAAACATGCTTTTAGTCTTTTAAAAGAAGGGATCTGTGAAAGCAAAAATGAAGAAATAAACCAAGTAAGTTGCTTGCCATTTCCTTCCATGCTTTCTGCAGGCTCTTGAGCAGCGTTAGGACCTCAGGTGTCCTTGGAATCATGATGGGCATGTTGGGCAGATTGTGTTCCTCTAAAGCATGGGTTTGCTCCTAGTTTTTACCTGGAAGGTTTATTTTGGTTGCTTTGGGGATCCTTGCAAGATCTAAATATTGACTGCAACCCCCATATGAACTCAGAGAATGGGAATAAAAACCCCCACAACAAGCAATGAACCAAGAATTGGCATTGTAAGATCCAGTCTGTGCAGAAGCTTTGTGTGTAAGGGGGTGGCTCAGGTGGAGAGAGCACTGCATCCCCCTTTGTCTCTGCCCTATATGTATTCCAAGTAATCTTTTCCCTGCTGCTGTGGTGGAGACTGTGTGAGGGTGAGAAATAGCCAAGGGCTGGGGGCAGTGAGCACCAGGCTTTGAAGCCAGTGGGTGCCAAGGGCACTTGACACCTCTGGGAATGAGCTGGTTCTGCTTTCCTGGGGTTGTCTCAGATGATAACTGCTTTGGAAGAGGAGGAGGGAGGCTTCTAGTCTGCCCAGTGCTGTGTCCCTGTGCTGGGAAGGGCAGGCAGAGGCCCACAGCAGTGTTCCCATCTCCTTTCCTCCGTGCTTGTGGAGCTACTTGGGATTTGGAGAAATAATAATGAGGGGAATATGTCCCCTGCTTTGATTTTTGTCCCTGAAACAGTGAAAATCCTGATGGAAAATGGTTTCTGGCGGTATAAAAGGTGAATGTGGGACTGCTCCTTCCAAGCATGGTCACAGCCATGGTACCCCCTTTCCAGAGTCTGCCTGGCTGTTCTGGAGCTCCTGGCATCCATCAGGACCCAACCTGTTGTCTCCAGGGATGTGTGACTGTGCTTTGTCCTGGACAGTGTTTTGGGCTGACCTTGGCTGTAATACAGCATCTCCAAATCCCAGTGCGTCTGTGGGAGGACCCCCAAACACCCCAGGTCTATGGCATAGTGTCCCCCACTGATGTGGTCCTGAGCTGTGAGACCCTGCTGCAGTTCTGGGGCTTTGCAATTCCTGTCCTGTGTGATGCATTCCATTGCTTGGTACAACCTGAAGCCACCAAGGCTGGGTACAGGGATGCACCCAGGAGGCAAGCCTGGGGCTGAGCTGCCTGCCCAGGGATGCTTACTGAGGGCAGCCTGAGTCCATGCTGGACAGTGAGTGCTATCTGGCTTTGCAGACAGCCACAGCACTGTTCTACAGCAGTGTGTTTTCAGAGGGCTTTTGCATGCATGTGTTTCTTGAGAGATCACTGCAAATGATTCCCAAGTGCTCTGGCCCAAATCTGTCCCGGTAGCTGTCAGCAGATCAATGCTCTGCTAAGTACAGCCCCGCTCTATTTCCATGGGAAAATGGCTTCTGTTAAGCAGTTCATTCTGGGCCTTTCAGCTGCAAGTCCACTAAATTTTGGTAGTTGTGTTTTTCTGTCTGTTGCAGCCTGATTTAAAGCTTTTTAAATAGCAGCTCAGATCAAGATTAAGCCGAGCTGGGAGGGAGAGGGGGAAAAGCCTTCCCAGCTCCTGCCTTTCTCCTCCTGTTAGCCTCTCAAATGCCAGGTTTGAAGCCCTAATTGTGGTATCATTTTGTCCACAGTGCATGAGTGGAAAGCAGAGGAGAGGCCAAAGCCCAGCGTGCCCCTGGCATCCAACTGCCCAGCATCCTGCCTTCATCTGACCTGGGTAGGTGGCACACGAGCTCGGGCACTGTTGTATTGCTGAGCATGTGACACTCCCGTACCTCTGTCGTGCTGAGTCTGGGACTGGCATGGTTTCTGCTGCCATAAGTGTGGTGGAAATGCCTTCTCCCCCCCTGTAGTTCAGGGCTGCTACCCAGACCTCCTGGGGCATGAGGCAATGCGGCTTTCAACCAGGATCTGTTCTGTGTCTGGAACAGGTAGGAAATGTCGTGCACAGGGGAGGATTTTAGCAGGAAACATCCAACATGAGTATTTGGACAGTGGCACTGTTGAGAAAGAAGGGCTCTGTCATAGGGTTGTACTGCTCTGCTTAAGTGGGTGGCTTTGCTCTGCTTTGTGTTACATGGTGAGGGGCAAACACTGCCTGCACAGAGAGAACCGTGGGTATCTGAACACTGCAACCTGGGGGATGCTGGGCAGAAACAGTTTCATCCTTCAGGAGAGGGCAGGCAAGAGGGTCCTCAAAAGGCAGTGCTTTTAGATGTCTCTATTACTGTGTCACGGCACCCATGCTCTCTGCACTGACCCAACCTCCTTTCAGTGCCTTTGCTGGAACAGTTAAAGGAAACAGGAGCAGGTTCCAGCTTGTACTGTACGTACAAATCCTCACATGGAATCTGTGAACTGTCA
Organism: Pezoporus occidentalis; assembly: GCF_034315485.1. Lineage (NCBI taxonomy): Eukaryota > Metazoa > Chordata > Aves > Psittaciformes > Psittacidae > Pezoporus > Pezoporus occidentalis. The sequence continues at coordinate 2,026,910 of NW_026913415.1, forward strand.
GTTTGATGCAGGCTATGTGTGAGACTGCAAACATCAGAGCTGACTGGGCTGAGGCAGTTCCCAGGATGTCAGTCCTTGAGAGAGGAAAAAGGCAACTCGAGCAGAATTCAGCTTCCTAATGGGAAAAACCAACTTGGGGTGATTCAAGTATCTCCTATGTGCCAGAGCTGGGGGGGGATTGTTCAAGTTGGATGTTGTCCCAGTTGGTATGAGATGATGGGGTGTGCTGTGATCTCTGCTCCACAGGAGTGGTGCTGTGGGGAGGGACACCTGTGCTTGGGGCAGGCATGTCCCATGCCTGGTTGAGAGGAAAGGGAATCAAAACAGAATGGCTGGCTTTCACCCCGACACGTGCACACAGATATGCGATTTCCTTTTCCATCATGCTCTTTTGCTCAAAGCAAAGAGCAGGCTGCAGAGGCTCAACCTGCTGCATGCAGAAGAGGGGCCTGTCCTCACCTTGCATCTCGCTCCTGCATGCGAGGGGCTGTTTGAGAGCTATTTCCAGCTTTGCAGAGGGGTATTTCTAGCTTCTTGTTGCTGTTTCCCACTTTCTGGTAAGCAGGAAATGGATGCAGGCACTCATCCCTCCCTGTTCTCGGTCCCTGGGAAAAGCTGTGTGTGAAGGATGCTTGGTCAGAGGAGTTCCCCCTGTGTCAGGGCTGATGGAGCGGGTGGACGCACCATGGTGATAGCAGTTTTCTGTCTTCACACCTTCTCAGCAGCAAGCCCTGCAATGCATTTATTCTTAGCGGCCTTCTATTAAAACAAAATTCAGCTGGGGAATGATTGTGCTGGTTTGAGTCCTCCCTGAACAAACAAGTGCTGAGAGCCATCTGCTTTGGTTCGGATTTGGCTATTTTCTCCCAGGGTGGCATTTGAAAAAGTTGAGGATTTTTGCTAAGAGCAGTATTTATAAAATGAGGTGGCTTCAGGTTTCCTTGAGCTTTTCCCTTTGAGAAAGAGTGATGTCCTAGGAAATTCGGGGCGATGGAGGGGTGGGGGTGGTGTAATCTGTTTCAGCCTGGTATCTCCACTAACTAGGGCAAGACCAGGGCAGCTGGGCGCTATGGAGTGTAATGATGGGCAGCAGCCACTTCTCAGGTCCTGAACACCCCAAGGTCAGTACACAGCTCCTTGTCCTGCTCAAAAGCAGTGAAACAGGACCCAGTGCTGGGGGGGCGCATCTAGGCCTAAGCATCCAGCACATGCAAGTCCTCTCCCCAAGGAGACTGTGAACCTTGAGGCTGGATAATGTGGGCAGAGGTTTTATTTAGTTCTGAGGCAGGGCTCAACCTGAGTGGATTTTTACTGCATGAGTTTTTAGTGTTTAAACTGAGCGACTCTTTGAACCGATGTGGTTTCTGAGGGATGCGTCTCTTCCTCTCTGAATGCATGTGCCATAAATGCTCCCAAAAAGTCCTCCCTCTCCTCTCTGGTGTCGCTAGCTCTGGTGATGCAATCACACTTGCAATAGGTCGGGTTTTCCACCGAGGCCCTGTGTCACAGGAATGTCTTGGATTTTCACATCTTAAAAGCAAGTTTTCAGCATCAGGGTTATGTCAAAAGCCTACAAATGTGACTGGGGCACCCAGGCTCCTCCTCTTATGCTGCAATGGGCCAGGGTGAGAGTGGGCTGGAGCAGGGAGAGGATGTGGGTGACGTGGGGATGCAGGAGGGATGAGGGGAAGGGGCTGGAGAGGGGAGGAATGGGAAGGCAGCTCACTTACCAGAAGGTGTCTGTCCTGGGAGCGGGCTGCACCATGCAGTCAGCACTTGTTGGAGCAGGAGCAATACAAGTTGTCAGGTGGAAAGCATTGCCTCCCCTGATAACCTCATTGTGCTGAGCGACCTCCTAGCTCTGAGCAAGGAAAATCAATGCACCAGAGCCAGGCTGCTCATGTGGCAGGAGACCCTGCTTGGGAGCTCCTGCCACCCCATGCTGTCCCCTGAGGGGACCAGATGGCGGGGTTTCAGGTAGGAGTAGCAGCAGGGTTGGGGTTGCTCCCAGGGAGGTTGTGTGGGACAGTGGGGATACTCAGAACACTCTTGTCTTTGGCTGGCCCAAAAGCTGTGGCTATGTGCAGGGTGGCTGGAAAGAGGTGTGAGAGAAGGGATGCAATGGACATGGAGAGGTGTCCATGGCCTATTCTGGTAGGTGCTGTTTCAGAAGGTCTGCTCCTTGCCCCAGTAGGGTCAAGAAAAGCCTTTAATTCCCTTTCTTTACCTGGTTCCCACTTTCTAGATGAAACAGGATTTCTTTCAAAGCATCTTTCTCTGCAGGTCGATGAAGCCATTAACAGAAAGAGATCGTTGTTGCTTCGTAGCTTTTTGGTAGCACATTTGCAGGAATGAATATTAATTGTGCAAAGTGCTAATGATCATTCAGGCTGTGCAGCCCAAGGATGGCACCATGCACGCAGCTGCTTGCCCTTGCTACAAACCTGGATGCCACCACTGTAGTCCAGCAGCTCCAGAGAGCTTTTCAGTGCTGTGATTCCATGTGGATGCTTGGGGCCATGACGGGGACCATCGGGGGCTATTTGTGGTACCACGTTAGTGAGGCTGGGAGGCACTTGAGGTTTTCTAGCAGTCAAACAGCTCTTCCAAATAGCATCGTGCACACACAGCTTGGGATGTCACATTAATGTTAAACACGGGGAAGAAGCAGGAGCAGGAGCTGGGTGCGCATGGCAGTTTGTTTCTTTGGGTTTGTATGCTCATGCTTTCTGCTTCGTTGCCCCCTGACATGCACAAGGGAGGAGATGGGGGTATGGGTTTTAAAAAGGCTTTATAAAAAATTACCTTCCATGAAATATTCAGGGCAGGCTGATTTCTCTTTAAAAACTGGTCTAATTATTCCTGCAAGGCTTCCAGCGCTCCTGGTCTCATTGTGTTTGGAGGGAGGCAGCAGGAATGCTTGACTTGAGATGGGCTGGTTTGTATTCATTACAGGAAGCTGATCACTGTATTCCTATTTGGAGATGGGGATCAGTGGGTTGGTTTGTTCCCATGAATATTTGCTGGTGATGGGCTAAGGGCAGGAAAGGAAATGGAGGCAATTTAGCAACATCTTGGGTGCCCTAGAACAAGACCGATGTCCCTTGTGCTCTAGGTGTGCTGGCTGTGCACTGTGTGTATCCCACTGCTCCCTCCTTGCAGATGTGTGGGAGCCAGTGGTGGGGAGCGCATCCGCTTTGCTGTGAAGAGGAATGCTCCAGGAAGCATTAGGTGTGATCCCAAATTAGCATCCCATTCACTTGCTTCTAACTGTGTTAGCTCTGCAAGGCTAATAGGGCTTTAAAATGAGGTCTCTTGTCACCAAAATCAGCAGCTCTGACTCAGAATGCACGGAGGGAGCAGACTTGCTGAATAAGGCAATGTAGGTGTCGAGTGCTGGCCTGGCTGCAGCACTGCTGTGAGGCTGGAGAGAGCCAGTGTCGGAGCCTGGGAGGGGTCCTCAGTTCCCGTCTCGGTGGCTAAGCCATGGGTGAGGGGGATGAAGGCGTGAGGAGGATGAAGGCGTGAGCATCAAAGCCAGGCAAACCGTGGAGCGTTCCCAAGTGCTGTGCCATGTTCCACAATTAATCACTTCCACCCACATTGCACCTTCCCCCTCCCCTAAATCCTCCCTCGCCTGGTGCTGGAGTGGGGGAACGGAGGCAGCTTCAGTTTTATGAATCAATCAAAGCCGATGCCTGCTTTTCAGAGCTGCTGATTTAGAGAGCCCTTTGCAAGTGTGTGCAGTATGATTTCTTATCGGAGCATGGCTCTGGAAGAGCCTGCCAAGAGGAGCTCTTCCAGCTCCCAGCCACATCCTGGGGAGCCGGGCTGAGTGGTCTTTTCATCTACAAATAAAACAAACAGGAACAAAGAAGGCAATAATATTGACTTTCATCATTGATATTGCCATTTATCTCAGTAATAATTAGTATTTCTATTGCTGGAAGGGTATAGCTCATAATTGCACTGTTTCAGGGGAGCTTGTTAATGTCATCACCAAGAACAGCCAGGCATAAAGTGCTGGGTGAGTGGGGTGGTGAGCTGGGAATGGAGCAGAGCTGGAAATGGAGGAAAGGCAGGAGGTGCAGAGGGGCACGTGAATGCTCTGGGGAGCAGCAGAGCTGAAAGGTTGAGCTTGGGCACGGGCAAAGGCTGGCTCAGCACTGACCTAATGCTCCTGCTGTGCCTGGGTGGAGGTGGGAGAGCCCTATGTGTCTGCTGATCTCAAGGTCCCTGTCTGCCCCTTGCTGCTTCCTCCAGCACAGCCAGAGCAAGCCGCACTTGTCTGTGTTGAGAAGGGCAAGACTGGTGCTTTACGGTGGTCCAGGGATGAAGGATACTGTGAGATGCAGTCACAGCATCTTTTCCTTCAGCGTGATGCTGCTGTAACCACAGCTCCCCCATGTCACCCGCACACCAGGCAACGTGGGAAACCAGGGCAAGCTCTTGCTTCTGTCCCCATCTGTCCCCATCTGTCCCCAGGATGCCTGTGCCATTGAGGCACCAGCTTCCCGCAGCATCCACAGTGCTTGTATTTGCTGGCACTTGGTTAGTCATTCCCTGTCCTCTTTAAAGAACCCCTCACAGCGTGCCTGCGGGTCCTTGTTCTGTCAGAGCTGGGTGCCTGCCCTGTCCTCCCCTGGGCTCCCAGAGCTGGAGGACACTGAGGCTTCAGCACTGGTGCTGCTGCTCTCCTACGTTGCTGCGGAAGCTTTGGCACCTGACTGCTCTGTGCATCATCCTGAATCTGTCTGGAGATCCATTCTCTGCATCTGTTTATTTGTTTTAATTGCCCTATTAAGTGCATGTTCTAGGGAGGGATGGTTTCTGGAATGCAGAGTCCTGAACATTATCAATTCCACAGGAAACACTGTCGCCACAGCCGCGGGGACCGACGCGTGGCAAATGCAAATGCAGGGCAGTGTTTTTATTGGGATTTAAATGAGTTTAAGGCTGTTCAGAATTACAATGTGATTTGAGCCAGGAGGGGCTTGTAAAACTGGTACGAGTTCATATATTATACAGTAAACACGCCAAACCCTGTGGCTCCTGCTGAGCACCTTCCCTGCAAGGTGGGAAAAGGAGCAGAGCATCTCTAGGACTCCATCCTGTAGGTCCCCATGGGGGAAAGGGCTGTTTGAGGTGGAAGGAGGAGGGCTAAAAGGCTCAGCTCTAGAGGTCCCTGTTACCAAATGTGAGCCTGTGGTGCAGTTTAGGCTGGTGGATGGTGATGGTCTCTGGCTGGAAGGGGGGGGCTTTTGGATGTGTTTTGGGACAGGGAACACTTCACCCATGTAGAGGTCCACTGGGAGAACATGGCAGTGGGTGCTAGTGATGCCTCAGTGCTGGCCATGCTGAGCACCAGGGAATCAGGATGGCACACCCTCCCTTTGCACTGAGCCATGGCTTGTCTGGGTGCTGGTGCAGGACATGGGGGCCCTTCTGTGGGCCTGATCCCACTCCAGGTTCCTGATAGCAGGGAGCTTTCTTCACTCAGGCAAGGATGTGCCAGCCCCAGCTTGCACCTCTCTGGAGAACTCATAGTACCCATGTTGCACAGACATGGCTCATGAGGCTTTAATGGATGTTATTGTAATCTATGGCTGTGTGGGGAGTTGTGCAGAGATGGAGGAGGGATGGGTGATGTGGCAGAGCTGGATGTGCCCAGGCACCCAGGGAATGAGCCACCACAGTGGGTATAACAGATTCCTCGTCCGCTCCCTCAGCCAGAACAGGCATGAAAGGGAAGTTAGAGCTATTGGCTTGGGATGCTTGTGCCTCGCCTCATTTCAGTGCTGTGCTTTTGATCTCTGAAGGCTGGAGCTGAATATTTGAATGAGAGCTACGTGGCTGTATTGAAATCCTAGACAAAATGCCTTTTGTGCCTCCCTGCATGTTTATTTGCGTAACAGAGTGTTTTGCTGGCGAAACACGGGAAGGAGCTCGAGGGAGAGGAGTGAAGGTGGGGGGAGAGCACTGGGGAACTCGCAGTACAATTCCAGGACGCTTAAGAGCCTCTTATTGTCAGTGGCGAGACAGAGACATCGGAGGCAGCTCTGCCAATTGTCTGAGAGAGATTGCTTTGTTTGTTGGTATCTCGCTGGTTAAGTTTGTGGGTTATACGTACAAAGCACAGGAGAAATGCAGAAATACATCTCTATGCATATATATGTGTCTCTGTATCCATAGTTATCACCCATAAATGACCTTGCATGAAATAATGTCATCAGCCTGCACGGTGCTGCTGAGCTGGGTGCTTGCATTGTAGGTGTGCGGAGTGACCACCTCTCAGTCCTGCTGTGAAGCCACCAAGGTGCTGGCTCCTGTGGCAGGATGGGGCTGGCAGTGCGTGCTCCAGGAGGGAGCATCCCCCCTCCTCCCCTGAAAGAATGGTTTCACTCTCTCCATTGGGAAGAGCCTTTGCTGACAGGTAATGTGCTGCTAAAGAAAGCTCCTTTCCCCAGAGGAGGAAACTGCTGCTGGAGCCTGCGGGAGAGGTGAAGGTGATGGAGATGTGACAGACAGCAGCCCTGCTCCTCTGTCCTACTTGGAGGGGAGCTGGCAGGCTGGGGATGAGAAGGCACCCTGATGAGAAGGTACACTGGTGGCATTTGGGTGGTGGTGGAGAGGCAATTGCTCAGCTCTCCCCTCCCTGCCAGTGCCCAGCTCTGCGCCAGCCCCATGTGAGGATGCAGGAGGAGGGCAGCAGCAGGGTCATGCTGGCTGGGAGCTGTGTGCTGCATCCAGCAGCCCAGATCAAAGGGACCTCAGCCAGCGACATCACTAGAAGCCTTTAATACCCAGCCCTGGAGCAGGGTTTACCCAAGGGACCCATTTCCTTTCCTGAACGTAAAAAATCATAAACTGTGTCAACTTGACATTCAGGAAACTTTCATACCTTTTAATTCATTTATAGTTGAGCTAATTGCAGTGCTATTTTTGTTAGTTTTTTGATTCATTCTGACTTTGTCCTTATATGCTTTTTGTTCTTTGAAGCCATTTCATTATGGTGTTTATTACCTCTGCTGGATCTGTGGGAGGATGGGAGAAGGAGAAGGGATACCCTAGCTGTACCCATGTGCTGAAGCCTTTGGTAGCTCTGGTGAAGCTGGCTGGTCTCAACACATCAAGACAATAGAATCATATGATCATTTAAGTTAGAAAAAGGCCTTTATGATCCAGCCCAAGCCTTAACCTTGCACTGCCAAGTCCACCACTAAACCGTGTCCCTAAGTGCCACATCATCTGGATGTCTTGAGTATCTCCAGGGATGGTGATTCCACCACTGCCCTGGGCAGCCTGTTCCAATGCCTGACAACTGCTTTGGTGTAGAAGTGTTTCCTAATAGGCAGTCTAAGCCTCCCCTGGTGCAGCTTGAGGCCAGTTCCTCTTGTCCCATCCCTTGCTCCTTGGGAGCAGAGCCCAGCCCCTCCTGGCTCCATCCTCCTGTCAGGCAGTTGTAGGGAGCAAACAGGTCCCCCCTGAGCCTTCTCCAGACTGAACCCCCCAGGTCCCTCAGCCGTTCCCCATCACACTTGTGCTCTGGGCCCTGCACCAGCTCCATTGCCCTTCTCTGGTCCTGTTCTAGCACCTCAATGTCTCTCTTGCAGTGAGGGTTTCAACCTAACACATGGGTGCTTGGGGCACAGCCTCACCAGTGCTCAGGGTGATGGATGGTCACTGTCCTGCTGGCCATGCTACTGCAGAAGCTGCTGCTTGTTCTGGTGGTGGTTGAGAAGTGCCCCTCCAGCAGCACTGGGAGAGCTGGCAGACATGCCTGAATTGTTTGGGCAGGAAAACACCAAAAAGAAAGTGTCCCGGTGTTTCCCAATGCTGTTTTCTCCATGATGTTATTGCCATGTTCCTTTAGGAAGAAAACTTTGGTTGGAAAGTTCCTTGACTTCTAAAAAACTGTGAAAACCCTTACATGTCCAGATGTAAAGTGAAACGTTGCTGTGCTTCTCTACGCTTTCGATTCGCAGCATTTAACAGAGGACATTTTCTTCTATTAAGCTAATTCGTACTAAATTGTCAAAAATACGGGAAAAATTATTCCAGTAATGGTAATGTGCTTTCACAGCCTTGGCTTTTACCGCAGCTAATGGTGCTCTTTCATTCCTCCTGCTCTCTCAGCTGTCTCCACTTAGACCCCCGTATGTGCCCTCGCTGTGCCCAAACTCACAGCGGCCCTAACCCTGTTATGGACTGAAGTCACCAAGTTTTGCTGATGCTTCCCCTACCTGTGGTTTTCCAGAGAGATGAGCTCAAGTTGAAGCTGTACCTGCCCCCAGCCTTGTGCCTTTGTGCTGGGGTTCCCTATAGCATCCATACCCCACAACTTTGGGCACTGGCCTGCCTAGGTCTAAACCATCAGGCTTCTCATTGTGGTCTGTCTCCCTGTGGGGTGCCACCCCACTGCCCCAGCTGATGCTCTCAAGGCCAGGAGCTGTTTGCAGCCTCCCTTCCCCCTGCCTGGTGTGATCCCATCTCACCCTGCACACATGAGCATCAGCAAGGCGTGGAGCTGGGGAAAGATATCAAGAGCTGTTACAGCTTACATAAATGGATCCATTTTCATTCTCCTGCCTGTCTGCTTCAGTCAAAATACAACGCCACAGCTACCGATGCTTGGTGTCATCGCAGACCACAGCGAGCTGATGCATGTGCTGCTGTGGTAGGTGCTCCATCTCCCTGTACCGCAGCTGTCCTGAGCCCTCACCGCAGCCTCTGGCGCTGCCTTTACCCCTGGCCCCTGGGAGCCCGCAGCGTGCCCCACTCTGAATCATGTCTCCCACTGAATGGTAGCTCCTTGTGGGCTCTGCAGCTGCCAGGCTGCAAGCCACAGCCCTGCTGGGCTCATCTCCCAGCTGAGGAGCCGTGCCTGGTGCCTCTGCCATGCTCAATATGAGCAGGAGCATCCCCCTGTGCTTGCCGCAGCCCAGCTGTGCCCACCACAGGAGCAAGCAACTCCAGCCCCATGGGGACCCTGGAGCAGCGGTTGGTCATGTTGCTGAGCTCTTTCTGTTCAGTAGGCACATGTGTACACATGGACACGCACATACTGCAGTGCCTTTGAGGTGTCTGGCAACTGGTTTCTTTATCTTCATTATTTAGGGGCTGCAAAGAGCATCTCTGTCTGCCTGTTGCTCCATGGGATGCTGGGGATGGCTGATGTGGCTGGGAATGGTAGGGATGAAGAGATCGTTCCTGATGCAGAGAGGGGCAGTGGAGGCTTGTGTGCTCAACCCACTGATTGGACCACCCTAGTCAGGGCAGGGTGATGGCCATGGAGCTGGCCTTGTGAGTCCTTAGAGATGTGATGTGAGGAGATGAGTGTGTAGGGACCTGTGCTTCCTTTCCTGTTCTCCACCACACCTCCACCCACTCCTTGGCACCTGAACACCCTGCCTGTTGAGCTGGAGCCTCTGCTTTGGGGTCAGTTGGCTTTCTTCTGCCGCTGCATTAGGTGCAGAGATGCTCTGCATGGCACGGAGCTCTGTGTTTGTGTGTCAAGCCTGGTTTGTGCAGAGCTGCTTGGATCTAGCAATAGGCTCACAGATGCTTTGGGTGAGCCTCTGCTGTTGTATTTTTTTGCCTCTACTTCTCCCTTAAAAGCCATTGTCACACCTCCTTTGGAAATGTGGGAGCTGCGGAGATAAGAGCCTGCTGTGACTGATAGCCAGCTGGAGGGTGCCTTTGTCAGAGGGGTGGATGTGGACGGCGGTGCCCTCCAGCAGCCCTGCTCCATGATCATGCACCATCATGGATGAGGCATCATGTCTTTGTTCAATACCTGCAAATTGCTCATTACAGAGGCTCCTGCTCCATGAGCAGGGCCTGGGCACAGGGAGCAGACAATATGAGTCCTGAAACCTCAATGCACGGAGCAATTTCCATCAGAGGCTTTCACACCTTTTCTTTCTCCCCTCTTTTCTCCCTTTCATTTCTCCTCTGTTAGAAAGACATGGAAACATGTCTCCTGAGCTTTGAGCGTGAGCTCAACACCACCCCTGGTGTGGGCACAGCAGATGATGGGCTGTGGAGTTGTGGCACAGCAGCAGTGGAGCCACAAAACCCTTCCCATCACGAGCTGGACGGAGGCAGAGGGCCCCAGCCATCTCCCACCCCATCTCCCTGAAATGTCACTTGCTTTTAAATGCACTGGTAGTTTAAAATAAGAATAACCTGCTGCAGGGCTTCTTAAACCATGGAATTAAATATGGTTCTGGTCTCTAGGCAGAGCCTGACTCTTCAATTCTGAATCTGCTCAGCCAAGCGAAATATTGCAGGGGGGAAAGAAATCAATATTTCTCAGGCCCAGCACAGAGAGGGAGCTGTCTGTGTGTGGCTGCAGGCGTGCAAGTGCAGGTGTGCACACGCAGGGTGGCAGTGTGCGAGTGGCATGCGTGAGCACAGCACATGAGAGCACCAAGACAGACGTGATGGGGATGGGGTGGTTGGGATGCCAGGGCTGTGGGTGTTGCTCTGGGAAAGTCCATCGCACTTGGTTGTATGGCTGGGGACACAGCTGGGTTTCTGTCCTTGTGGTTCCCAGCACAGCCTTTCAGACAAGGAAATACAGCATTCTTGGTATCGTGTCATGTAATTTAGTGGTCAGCAAACGACTGTGAGCAGATGTGTTGTCGCTCTCCTGGTTTCTGGTGCTTGGAGCTGAGCTGCACAGGAGATGGGACTGATGATGTTTTCTAGCTGAGAAGACATTGCTCTGTGACACACAGGCCCCATTATTTGGAGGTTGGCAGTATTTCACGTAATAGATGCGGGCTTTCACTACCGTGTGTGTGTCATCTGCCACATGGAGTTGTTTCTGTGTGGTGGCAGGACCGCCATTCCAAGGGCTGCTCTGGATGCCCTATGTGCTACATTGAGTGGTCCATAGCAGTGTACCCTGTACATGGCTGTCTCTTGCCCAGATGATGTGGGCTGGATGGGGAACGGCTCCTGGTATCAACATTACTGAAGTTTTCCATCCTTCCCTGCAATAAAGGGCTCAGGCTATAGCTAGGGACTACAGTTCAGGGGAAGATTAAGCTGACTTTGCCAGGTCTAAGCTCCCCAGGTGGCTTGTGTCCAACCCCTCTTTGCCCTCTAGCTGCCTCACAGAGTCCTAATGTTCTCCTCTCTGCCCCTGTGGTGTGTGGTGGTGGGAGGAAGGAGCTGTGTTGGGATCAGGAGCAGAGGAGGACCTCCATCTGCAGCAGAGAGGAGAAGGGCAAATGTTACTGACCTGCTCTGGCATCTGACCAAGCCACAGGCACTCACCCCTCCCAAAAAGCCTCTCTGATAGCTTAATTTCTTAATTGCTGTCTGTGATCAGGATGTCAGCTCTGGCTCTCCTCCAAGACACCTCACATCCAGCAGCCCAGGGCTCTCCATCACCTTCATTGGTCACTACTTTCAGCTCACCCGCTTGGAGAATCTCCCATCTCCATGCAAGGCCACCTCTGCTGCCCTGTGGGCATCATGTCCAGTGTTGAGAGAGCTCAGGATGCTGAGGAGTGCCAGCACGTGGAGCAGATCAGAGCCTCAGGTGCCTGGTGCTGGGCTCAGCATGGAGAGCTGGGTGTGAGGCTCTGGGAAGGGACCCAAAGGAGAGCTCTGTGGGGTCTGGCACTGGGCTGATGGGAATTCCTGGTGGCTCCGGCCGTCCGGATCAGGCAGTGCTGGGAAGCCATGCAGCAGGAGCATACTCGCTGCAGCACAGTGAGGCTCTATATCTCAATAAGCAGCACTCAAAGGCAGACCTGAAAATAAATATTTGAAGAGGAAATAGTACTCTCTTCTATTGTCTCTTCTCCTTTCCTCTCTCTCTTCCCCCTCCCTTCTCCTGTCTTTTACATCTGACTGAACATGAGAGTTCATTGTTAAAGGGGTTTTGTTTTCTTGTATTTTTTTCCCTTTCTCTGCCCTCCCAGTGAAGAAACTACAGGAGCTGCACTATTAACAATTCAGCCCTGTATAGCAGCAAGGGCTGTCTTCACACCAAGCTTGTCCATGCTCAGGATGCTGGGTGCTTGTTTTTCTTCTCTGTTGCTTAGTTTGCCATGACAAAACACAACTAGATGGCTGTTTCTTCTGCAGGGAGCAGAGAGATGATGGGATCAAGCTGTATGAAAATAAATCTGTAAGTGTGCTTCAGCCCAACCCTGCATTCTCATTCCTCATTCTTGGTAGCTTTGGCTTCGTGCAGGGCAGAGTGAGCAGGTCAGCGGTGCCATGAATGATACTGGTTCCTGTTGGCTTTGGTGGGAAAGGTTAAAGCTGGGCCAGGAGGAAGCATCTGGTCTTGTGTCTTACTGGAAAAAGGAGTGAAGGACTGTTAAGCTGCAGATGGATGCGAAGGTCAGGGCCTGTGGCACTGCATGTGCTCCAAGTCAGAGGGGAGGTTATGGAGGCAGTGGCTTTTCACACATGAGTGGGGGAATCAGCCTCTTGCCTGGCACCGGCTGTGCTCTGGGTATCCAAAGGCAGATGAGCCCTGCACAGCAATGGTGCACAGCCCATGGATGGGGCTGTCAGCAAGGTCCTCCACGGACAAGAGCTGGTGAAAGCAGGGGTGGTGTGTGCAGGAGTTGGTCCTGGAGTAGGGAAGTGAGTGCAGAGTCAGCCCACGGGCTGTATGAGCTGCATTGGAGGATCCGTGGGCTGGGAAAGGAGCACTGGCATCATCCAGAGCCCTCCTCCGAGCGTGAAGGGAAGTGTTAGGGGAAATCTAACGTAAAAGTAGAGGTGAAGAGTGGTGAAGAGAAGGGAAGGGAAAGACTCCAAGGAGGAAGTGGGACTGAAAAACACAGAGGTGTTTTAAGGGTATCCGAGATGTCACAGGCAAAGGAAACAGTCCAGGGAAGATGTAACTTGGAGAGAAGACTTCCTGCTTGGCTGCGAATGTTTGCTAAGCTTCTCTGCTATATTTAGGAGGCTCTGTGCCCTTTGGAGAACTCTCCCCGCAGATGGCAGGGGAGCAGCTTGCCAAATGGTGGATGCCGTGCTGCATAGGAACGGGGTGCCCGGTGTTCAGGGAGAGAAGTTTAATGTGGGCTTTGCCCTTTCAGCAGCAAAGCCAAGCATCTTGCTTTGCTGCCCAGTGGATGGGGCTGCCAGATGGCTAAATATTTGCTTGTAAATTAGCAATTGAAAATGTGCAATGTATAGACCTAAACTGAAGAAACCCAGGGCCTGGATTGCTCTCTCCCTCCTTCAGAGGATGGTCTCTGCAGGGTATGGTTGGGTAGATCCATGACGGGAGCAGCATAGGTTGATCTCCAAGCAAATGAACAAGGGCACTGCGTTGCCATCTCTCCCCTGTTCATTGGCACACTCGTGGGCCATTACTCAAGTGTGTGCAGCCTCTGGCTGTGTTTCCTTTAAACCAATATGCAGAGAAACACTTTTCTCTCTAGGAAAAAACCCCACAGCTTGTTCTGTGTCTGTGCAGTATCTCACTGAATGGAATATGACTGGAATTAAATTTCCAGGCACTAATGTAATATAAGTACTCATAACTTGTGTGTGTGAACGTGTGGGGATCGACAGCGTAGCAATCCCGTGCTGTGCAGCCCCGAGCAGCATCCCACACGGTCCTGCCTGTGAAACGGCTCCGTGGCCCACTTGGGGTATCTCTGCATCACGCCCCATCCGAGCCTCTGTGTCGGGGTGGGAAGTGGGGAGGGAAAGCCTGAGATGTGCTGAAAGATTTTGTCTGAGGGGAATGGGGCCCATGGGGATATCCACAGCGAGTCTCACCAATGCACTGTTAATGCTGCCTTCTGCAAGTCCTCCCAAAGCATGGGGCTGTCCAACTCCCTGCTCTCCACCCCAGAAGCATAATTTACTTTAAAAACAAGTAAATATTTAACTACTGGCTTCCTTTTCTTTGCCATCTGAAAACACTCGGCTCTGACTCCATGTTCTCCAGTGTTCCTGTGCAGACAGGAGGGCTGGCCCCTCTCCTCTCCCCTTGGTTCCTAATGAAAGCCAAGCTTCCCGCATCTTAACTTGACTCCAGGGGCTGTGGCTCTGAGAAGCTCTACCTCTGTAATACTGGCAATAAAATCATAAGAGCTGGCTACGCTGCTGTAAAACTTTTATTGCTGTGTGAAGAGGAACAGCGGATCCTCCCTCCCTCCCTCCTTTCTCCCCATCCCTGCGGCTCCCAGCTCTTGCTCTGCTCCCTCTCCAGGCATCAGAGCCTTTGTGCCAGGCAGCATCCCATTTCCCTCTGCTCCACTTGATCCCCTCCTCATCCTGCTTCCCTGGGGCTGCTCTGCCACCACTCTTCCCTGGTCCAGCTTGGCAGCTCTGCTCCTGACCTTGTCCTCACTGTTGCTGCTCGGCTGCACGTCAGCTCTCCGTTTGCGTGCCTGACCGCAATGAGAAGAGCTGGAACAGCTCCCTGCGTGGTTAGGCCATCCCTGCATTTTGCCTTTCATGGCGACTAGGAGTGTCGTCTGCCTTCCCACACCATCCCCAACCGTATTTATAGATCGCAGCGGCGTTACCAGTGTGGATGCAGATTGTGCATGATGGTTTTCTATAAATACAAACGCTCCGTAATTATCGTTAAAACTATTTAGCCCAATTCAAAGGTAGATTAAATAATGAATGTGTGTGTGATATGCCTGCCGACATCAACAAATGGAAAGAGGCATCTCTGGGTGCATAGCTGGAGGATTCCCCGGTGAAGAAGTTGGGGGAGGAGAGCAGGGAGGGAGCTGAGCAGTTGTATTGCTGTAAATGTGCCTTTCACATGCGTCCAGGTGGTGTGGTGTTGATTGATGGGTGATCCTGGGACCAGAAAGATAGGTGGTCCGGGAGATACCATACCAAGGGATGGACAAGGAGGATCGGCACTTGCAGAAGCCACTTGGTATTCACAGCTACCTATTCCTATGCATCTTTTCCCTCCGCTTTCACTGCTCCTTAGGAGCAGTAATTTCAAGCTAGGCTGCTGATGGAGAGCAATGGAAGGCATATGATAAGGCTCCCCAAAGCCTCTCAGCCCCTTGTTTGGTATGGTAATTGATTTTCTCTGAGGCCATGCCTATCCCAGTGTGTTTCCTTTCCTGCTGGTCTCTCCCTCATTCACAGCAGAGCCCTCTGGGGATACTGGCTCTGTCCCCTGTTCCAGCCCCCCCTATGAGAAAGGAAGAGGGGACCTTTAGCAACATGAGCACAGGGATAGACCTTTGGTGGGTCCTTGCTGAGGACAACATGGCACTTTGATGGGGTGCTGTACGCTCTGTGTGCCCCAGGAGGGGAGTTTGCAAAGCCAATGGAAGGATGAGGTAGATGTCATCACTGCTTTTAACATGGGAGCCTCCATCTCTCCCTCCTTGTCCTCTCACAGGCAATAACTCCCTCAGCTCGTGTGTGGCTGCAGCATCTCAGCCCTTCCCTGGCTCCGTGTCACATTGTGGGCTGCTCCCCTGCCCCAGGGACAGCAGCATTAGTACCAGTGAGGGAAGCGGGGCTGGGAGGAAGGTCTTCATCACCCTAACTAATAACTGTGTGCTGACAAATTGAATTATCCCTTTTCCAGTTGCCTGCACTATTGATCAGAGAAAAGGTTTGTGGTTTTGTTAGGTGGGTTTTTTTCTTTTCCTTTTTCCTTTTAAGTTATAGTTGCAATGTCTTGGGGGCTTATAATGATCTAAATAAGGTCAGGTTAACAGAGGAATCAAATATGCTCTGGCAGCAGAAGCGTGGGCTCTTCAGGGAGACTGAGTGGAGAAGGAAGCAGAGGAGGGAGCAGCAGCAGCAGCTGCTGGTCCTCAGGGCCATGGTGCCTGCAGGGTCCAGCCGCAGCCTCCTGCTCCTGGGGAGGGCAGTGCTGCAGCAGAGGGTGGGTTGCAGGGTGGGACCAAGCAGGCAGCTGATGGAGGGTGATCAGCATGGGGTGAAACTGGAGTGAAAGCTCCTCATGACCCGACTTCAGTGTGCACGTGAGCCCAGAACCCCCCCCGTGTGCTGGGCTGCACCCCCAGAGTGTGAGCAGCAGCTCAGGGAGGGGATCCTGCCCCTCTGCTGTGCTCTGGGGAGACCCCCCCTGCAGCCCTGATCCAGCTCTGGGGCAGCAGCACAAGAGGGACGTGGAGCTGTTGGGCAAGTCCAGAGGAGGCCATGGAGATGCTGCGAGGTCTGGAGCAGCTCTGCTCTGGAGCCAGGCTGAGAGAGCTGGGCTGGGGCAGCCTGGACAAGAGAAGGCTCCTGAAGGGGAGACCTGAGAGCAGCTCCAGTGCCTGAAGGGGCTGCAGGAAACCTGGAGAGGGGCTTGGGACAAGGGATGTAGGGACAGGCCAAGGGGAATGGCTTGAACCTGCCAGAGGGGAGACTGAGATGAGCTCTTAGGCAGAAGCTCTTCCCTGGGAGGGTGCTGAGGCGCTGGCACAGGGTGCCCAGAGAAGCTGTGGCTGCCCCATCCCTGGCAGTGTTCAAGGCCAGGTTGGACACAGGGGCTTGGAGCAAGCTGCTCTAGTGGAAGGTGTTCCTGCCTGTGGCAGGGGTTGGAGCTGGATGAGCTTTAACGTCCCTTCAATCCAAACCACTCTGGAACCAGACCCTACCACAGCAGGCAGCATATGGAGGGCTGCTTGGAAACGGGGTAATGTGTGTGGGAGAGGCAGTACAAGTGCTTGGCCCATCCCAAGCAGTGTGTCTGGAGCTGTGGGGTCCATCAGGGTCTGTCTGTCACCTACCCCACGTCATGGAAAACTGCTGCCCAGGCTGCTTGAATGTCTCCCATCCTAACTGGGGAGCTGCCGAAGTGGGCAGGGGATGCATGAGGGGGGTGCAAGGAGCCAGGAGTTAGCTGGGCACAGCTTTGTCCAGCATCTCCCTGTAGGATCCCTGCCTGAGGAAGCTGATGGTGGCTGGCTCTGTGCTCGGGTGCTGAGATCCTGCTGTGAACTCAATTAAAGCTGTGTTGGGGGAAGAGGGAATAAATTATCCAGATGAAAAGGATGAGTGAAAAAGCACACACAGAGAAATGCCAACCCACCTTTGAAAGGCTTTATCAACCTCGGACACGTGTCACCTTGGCAGCAGTGGAGCTGCAGGGAAGGAGGAGAGCTCCCCACTGGCCTCCTTTGTGTCCCTACTCCTGGGCTGGCACCAGGGATGAAGCGGGGCTGCTGCAGGAGAAGCAGAGGGTTGAGGTAACCTGTCAGTGCTCTGAGGCTTGAGCTGCTCTCTTGTGTTGCTGGAAAAGGCCAGCAGCTCTGGGTGAAGGCTGGGTTTTCAGCTCAGGGCCGTAAGCATTGCAAAGGGAGCAAGCCTTCCTGCCACCAGCCCCAGCATCCTGGTCAAGCGGGGCTGGCAGGTAAAGCCTTGTAATGGGGAAAAACCACTTTGAGAGGCCAGGACTAGTGCAGGCTGCATCCAGGACAGACCTGCTCCTCCAGGAGGGGAATCCAAGGGCAGTGTAATGCAGTGACCAGCCCTGCAGCCCTGGGGCTGTGCTCAGAGCCATGCCCTAAGGACGAGCCTCAGGGAGCAGCAGAAGCAGGGGAGTTCACATCTTGGTTTTGTGTACAAAGCTCTGTTTACAAAGACCCAGAGTGAAGCCTCGGCTGCCCTGGGGTGGCTCTGGACGGTCTCCAAAGCTGTCTGTGTGCTGGCAGCTGCGTGTTCCACATGGGAGCTTTTCCCACTTCTCACACGAGTCCTGTCCTTGGTGACCCGGCAGCCCCAGGCTTTGGAAGCAGAGGTTCTGCCAGGGCCAGTTACCAGCCTGCCTCGTGTGCCTCCTGCTGCACAGGGGCTTGCTTCTCTTCTGGCCTTCGGTGTACAGAATGCAGCCGTTGCAGGCAAGCACCAACAGACCACACTGTCATCATGTGTCTTGGCACACTGGGTCTTGGTGGAGAAACAGAGGGGCCCAATTCCTGTGTGGTTGTGAGTTTGCCCTGCTCCTTTGAGTGATGCAACAACCCCTCCTGGCAGCAAGCTGTGCCCCTCAGGCGGGAGCAGTAATGCAGGGTCCAGAGGTGTGTGTGTGAGGCGCTGTGTGTGCATCCTTGGCAGCCTGCAGGGCTGCATGGGCTTCCCTTGTGTCACCAGCACGGTGACACGTGGGTCCCTCAACAGGTCCCTGTCATCCAGCACCTTCCCCTGATCGCTCTGCACACAGCTCTGAGAGCTGGGTCCCATCCTGCTCAGTGTCTCCTGCTGAGGTGAGACCAGCAGCCAGGGGACATGGTCTTGGCACAGGCCTGATGTCACTGCTTTTAACTCCTCCAGCCTTCCTCCTCCTGCACTGCCCTGCTTGAGAGTCCGGCCACATCAGAACCAGATTAACATTCCCAGCACAGCGCCGCTCCACCACCGTTTCTATTAAACTCATTTGCTATCTAAAGGAATTCATTTTCCACTTTGTTTGCCCATGATAAAAAAAAAAAACAGCCCTCTGAGCTGGGGCCCCTGTGGTTGAGAGGGGGGAGCAGGGAGCTGGGGGCCAGCAGCATCCCTTCTTGGGAAGGAGGGAAGGCATTCCCACCATCCATGCAACAAGATGGCCCTGTCTTTGTGCTTCCATCATGTCTCTGGAAGGAGGAGCTGCCCATCGCAGGCACCAAGGCTGGTGCTTCCTTCCTCAAGCAGATGATGCTGTTTCACCCTAGGATGAGGCTTTGCAAAATCAAATTGTCCCCTTTTCTCTGGCAACATCCCTGGTCTTTGGGAAACTGCCTGCTTCCAAAAATCAGGTTTACTTGGAGTCCACAGCAAGTACAGGGAATGTAGAGCCAAGCTGGGTTCTCTCTGCCTGTGTGATGTCCTTCAGTCAGTCACTGTGCAATAGGCTTAGTAGCTGGGTTCCTGCCCCTGCCTGGGGTTCAGGGCCTGTCTGTGTGTTTGGGTGCATGAGGGAGGGGGAAAACAGGAGTACAGGGGGTACCAGATGGAGAAAAGAGTGTGTGTGCATTCATGTGGGCAAAGCCCCTTGTCCATGTGTACATCCCCTCCGGGCACTGTGGGGTCCTCCTGATAGCCCCCCCCCGGTTTATCCTCCTAGAACAAGCATCTCTGGCCCAAGAAAGGCAGAGAGATGCTCTGCAGCCCTCTGTGCCACTGCTTTCAAGGTCGGAGGCTGCTGGTAATCGATCTGCAGCCTGGCTATCAATCCTGGGCTGAGGGGAGCCTTCCCTGCTGGCTTTCGACAGCAGCATCCATCCTGCATGGCTCGGCCAGCCTGGTCACCAGCAAGGGGGGCTTTAATCACTGCCTGCCTCTGCTGGGCAGCATGCAGGGCTGCAGCATGGCTGGCTCCTGGCTCTGCCATGCGCCCAGTGCTGCTTGTGGCTCCTGAGCTCCGCTAAACCTTGTTGTGGTCTGCAGGGCAGGAGAGTGATGCTGTGGGGTCTGGGTACTGCTTCAAGTGGTTGATCTAGCGGGTTTGGGACCTCCAGCATGGCCTTGAGTGCCCCACAGGAGTCGGTGTTTGGGTAATGGCTCCAAAGCAGGTAGGAGATGTTGGGAGTTGACAACACTGTTGGGTGTTATTCACCCTGGAGAAGAGAAGGCTCCTTAAGGGGAGACCTCAGCACAGCTCCAGTGCCTGAAGGGGCTGCAGGAAACCTGGAGAGGGGCTTGGGACAAGGGCCTGTAGGGACAGGCCAAGGGGAATGGCTTGAACCTGCCCGAGGGGAGACTGAGATGAGCTCTTAGGCAGAAGCTCTTCCCTGGGAGGGTGCTGAGGCGCTGGCACAGGGTGCCCAGAGAAGCTGTGGCTGCCCCATCCCTGGCAGGGCTCAAGGCCAGGTTGGACACAGGGGCTTGGAGCAAGCTGCTCTAGTGGAAGGTGTCCCTGCCTGTGGCAGGGGTTGGAGCTGGAGGAGCCTTAAGGTCCCTTCAACCCAAACCACTCTGTGATTCTATGACATCCAGCTTCCCAAGGAGCCTGTGGAGCCACGTGTTATGGGGGAGGACAGTGATGGTGCCCATCAGCTGTGGAGCATGGGCTCAGCACTGGGCCACTCTCTTTTCTTGGTGTCCACCAAGACTAGGGCCTGAGCAGTTGGATGCCAGGCTGGGCACTCACTGCGATTCCCTGGCCTCATTGACTGCCGTGCGCAGAGCAGTCGAGCCTGTTGTGAGCGCATGATGCTCATGGTATAGTTTGCAAATAGAGTGGAGCTCCTGCAAGATGACAGCCTTTTGTAAATGCAGGATGTTTCCCTTCATGGTAATTGTTTGCAAGTACCCAGCAGCTCTGTTAGCCATCACAGCAGCTTCCAGCCCTCCTCACCCGTGCCATGAGCAAAGCTCTGCTCTCCCAGTCCCTTCCCATGCGATCAGCCCAGCTGCCCTCCCTGTTCCCACAGAGCAAAGGCGTATCCTGCTCCATCCGGAGAGAAACCAGTTTCCCACCTACAAATGCTTTCTCAGTCACTGGTACTAATGTGGAAGAGAAGTAATGAAGCCAGTGTAACCCCCCCTGCTACCTGGGACTCTCGCTGCAAAGCCTGCTAATGAGCAAGCTCTGGTTGTGCTAATTACTCTAACCCTGAGAGCCCCAGGAGTTAACTAATACTCGATTAACCCCTGGTTGCTCGTGCTGGTTTCCCCTGCTCCCAGCAGCCATGAGGGAGTCAGCATGTAAACAGTGACAGGCAGGAGGCAGCTAAAGCTCTGCATGGCGCAGGAGCCATGCAGCCCACTGCACAAAGGACCCCAGCCCATGCTCGTGAGCTCTTTTGGCACCTTGGAGCCCCTCTTTGAGTCAGCAGCATTACAACCCGGCACCTCTCCATCCCTGGGAGCACCCAGACAGGTGAATATAGGGAGCTCCCAGCTGTGCAAGGAGCTAGAGCAGGCACGAAGGAGAACCTAGGAAGGGTTTGAGGTGCCTGGGAGGCTCCTTCACCAGGAGCACGCTGTGAGTCTCAGGGAGCTTTTGACTGTGCTGGTCCTCATGC
This sequence comes from Pezoporus occidentalis, assembly GCF_034315485.1. Classification (NCBI taxonomy): domain Eukaryota; kingdom Metazoa; phylum Chordata; class Aves; order Psittaciformes; family Psittacidae; genus Pezoporus; species Pezoporus occidentalis. The sequence goes on from NW_026913415.1 coordinate 2,047,846, forward strand.
CTGCAACCCCGCTGCCTCAACAGACACATGGGCTGTGGGGCTGGGATGGGAGCCGGGGCCGCCCCAGCTCCCCCAATGCACTGAGCTGCTGCCCAGAATTTGCCCTGTAGTTGCTATGGTGACATTGCCATTTCTTACCTCACCGGGGGGAAAAAAAGCCTCCAAACATTTAATTCTGCAGCCCACCTGGGAGCCTTTTAAACTCCCCATTCGGCGTTTGACATGTAATAATTTTTCTGCTTTTAAGATTATCCTAAAATGCTCATTCTCTTTCTCTCTCTTGAAATCTCTGCAGTGAATTCTCAGAAAGCAGCATTAAAAAATGCCAATACAGGTTTCAAATGCCAGTTTGTCACCGGCACCGGGAACAGGCGGTGACAGGCGGAGTGAGTCAGGGCTGACCAGCGGCAGCACCACCATGGGAGCTGCCACAATAGAGAGCTGCGAGCAGGGATGGAGATAATGGATCTGAGCGGGGTTGGGGAAGGGGGCAGTGGGCTGCATTGTCATTCAGGGGAAATAGTGAGAAAGTGAGGAATGCGGGCAGGAGAGCTGGTCTTGATTGGTAACAGGGAGGGCTTTGATCCCATATACATAGCAATGCCATTGCTTAAGAGGATCATGGAATCAACCAGGTTGGAAAAGACCTTTAAGCACATCAAGTCCAACCGCTCCCCAGCACTGCCAAGGCCACCACTAACCCATGGCACTGAGGCCTCGTCTCCACGCTGTGTGAACACTTGCAGGGACGGTGACTGCAGCCCTGCCCTGGGCAGCCTGTTCCAATGCCTGAGCACCCTCTGGGGAAGGAATTGTTCCTCAGCTCCATCTAAACCTGCCCTGGTGCAGCTTGAGGCCGTTTCCTCTTGTCCCATCCCTTGTTCCTTGGGAGCAGAGCCCAGCCCCTCCTGGCTCCATCCTCCTGTCAGGCAGTTGCAGGGAGCGATCAGGTCCCCCCTGAGCCTTCTCTTCTCCAGACTGAACCCCCCAGGTCCCTCAGCCGTTCCCCATCACGTTTGTGCTCCAGGCCCTGCACCAGCTCTGGTGCCCTTCTCTGGCCTCGCTCCAGCCCCTCAATGTCTCTTGTAGTGAGGGGCCCAGAACTGAACACAGGATTTGAGGTGCAGCCTCACCAGTGCCCAGCACAGGGGGAGAAGAGGCTCATCAGTGGTGTAGGCGTCAATGTAAAACCAACAGTAAGATAAAACATCCCAAAAACATCTGAACTAAAGCTTAGCTCAGCTCTCCAGCTTTGCCTCAGGCTCCCCCATCCCTCCCCGGGCTTCCCTGTCAGTGCAGGGGAGCAGAGCCCAGCTCCCATCACAGCCTTGACGTGCGAATAAATATAGTCAAAACTGTCAGGAGCCGGGTACCGCGGTGACAAGAGACACTTGGGTACCAGCAGCGGGACACCATCATATGGCTGTTTCTGCTTGGGTATCTGCACACCTTACCAAGCAGATGGTCTGCTCCCGAGCACTGGGATCCAACAAGCCTGTGGAGCAATTTAATCTCCAGTAATAATTTAATATGGCTTCCTCCAGAGTACAGGGGTTTGAGTTTATTTATTTATTTCTTCCTGGCCAGCCATAGAATAATTTAATCCTGCCTTCTGTGCAAGGGTCTATTTTGAGCTTGCCACCTGCAGAGTGTTTTAATCCCACGACTCACAAAGTAATTCAATCCTCTCCCTTGGTGAGTAATTTAATCCTCTAATTCCAGGGTAATTTAATCCCCTCCCTGGGGAATAATGGAATAATTTGATCCTCCGTTTCCAGACTGATGTGATCCTCTACCTGAGAAACTCAATACCCTAAACCAGCCACCTGCGAATCTGCGCACACACCTGTCTGTAGGCACTGACATCACTGCAAAACGGCCCCTTCCTGGGGGGAATTTGGATGTGTGCCGAGTAAATCCATCCCTGCTCAGGCTGGGGTAATCCAGGCAGGTTCAGAATGGGCAAAGCCATTTGGTGCCACCTGACCCTAGGGCTTTAGAGCCAGGATGTGTGATTGCTTCATTGAAATCCACCAATTAATCCATTTGCTCATGAATTAGTTTTAATCTGGTTGGTGCTTTATCATTGTTAAAGCCTTTGCCTCCACTCCATGGGGCTGCTGGTATGAGGGATGTCTCCTGTGGGCTAATTTTGGCCCTAGTGTGGGGTGGCTCAGTTCTGGCTATATATAGAGATTGTCTTCCCATCCCATTCACCTGGAAGGGCAGTGCTGTGTCCCTGCACTCAGCATTATCTCCAGCATCACTCCCTGATGGCAGTGCCTGATCCCTGGGGGCCATTTAGCCAGGACCCCCCTGCACTGGGTGTCTACAAGCATCCAAGTCCCCACCGAGGAGCTGGGATCATGGCTGGGCTGTGGAGACCTCCTGCTAATGGAGCTGAGCATCCCTGTCCTGCCACAGCATCCAGAACACATACACAAGCCTACACCTCCCAGCACAGAAATCCACCTTGAAAATCAACAGACTCCCTGTGGGGCTGCATAAAAGAAGGATGAGCAGCGGGAGTCTGGCTGGTTTACACCTCTTCCCCCTCATTTCTGCTATAGCTCACGGTTAATAAGACAAAAAAAGAGTGTTTCTTTAGCTGAGATGTTAGAAAGAGAAATACCAATAATGATAGTGTCCGTTTCCATGCAGAGGAGGATCTGTGGAGTATTCAGAACAGAAATATCTCCCTGCCCCTCTGAAGACTGCAGTAGTTTGTACTCAGGAGAGGGATTAGCACGCTAACAAGGAAATAACACCCTCTGAAAACAGTCTGGAAGAGGAGAAGGAGGGAGAGGTGAGGCAGGGGATAGGAGGAGAGACCTGGCAAAGACGGGGAGCACCGCAGGACCGCACTGGCCCCAGATGTGGGCTGCCTAAGCACAGATGGGAAGATGCCCCAGCAAAGGGGGGGTGGGTTAGAGCCTACCCACTGCTCTGGGGACCCTTCTGCATAGGGGGGTCTGCCCTTCATCACCCATCCCATCCCCTGAGGAAAGGCAATTATTATCATTTAATCCCACTGTCAAGTCAGTGCTTGAGTCTTTTGGGAGCCAAAGGAGAGGCAAATGGTTTGGGGGACCAGAACCAACTTCCCTCACCCCCCATCTGCAGCTCCTGTCTGCACAGTGTTGGAAACGGCTCCCTGTCCCCCCCAGCATCCTGGGACCACCCTGTCACTCCCTGTGGGTCTTAGAGCCTCCACTGTACTGGGCTGAGAGCTGCCATTGGGAATTGTCTTTCCTAGGGACAGGGAATTCAAACAATATCCTTGTCTAGGTGGAACAGAGTCATTGCTGTTTCCACAGCTTGCCTTACGTGCCCCAGTCCCTCCTGGGACTGCTAAAACTCTGCTTTTAAAACTCTGCTTTCTACAAAAGTCTGTCCTGGATATGTCATCTCGCATTCTAACGTGATGTATTAGACAAATAATTCTTTATGTGCAAAGTGTTCCTAAGTACCTGCAGGCCAGAGGGAAGAGATGGGCCTGAATAGCTTTAAAAATCCCATTCGAAATGTCTCTGCTTCAAAGTCTCTTCTGCAGATTCTGTTCTGTGCTGCACCTCTTGGCCAAAAAAAACAGGGAAAGGTGGCTGTGGTGGATCTCCTCATCTTGTGCTGGGGTGGGGAAAGAGAGCAGGAGAGAAATACCTCCCTTAGCTCCTTCAATGTGAGCTGCTCTGTTTAACCAGTCTTGGTGTTCACTCACCTCTCTTCCCCTCTAATGAGCCGGGTTTTGTTCTCCCATATCACGTCTGAATGCACATTGCGGGTAATTGATGGACAGGACCCGGCCTCTGAAAGCTATCAACGTAGCGACTGTGAAATCACACGTCCAAATATGTTTGTCTTCTCAGCTCTTTGGGCCCGAGTGCTCTTTGGGCATGGATTTCTGTGCTTCAAGGAGGAAAGCAAATTTCCTTCCAAATGTCAGCACAGAAATGAGAGACAAAAGGGAAGGCGCAGGGACTTGGCAAGGGAAGGTGATGCCCGGCACCAGCTTTCTGCGCTGGCACCTTAGGGGTGGGAGCAGGGGGTGGACGTTTGTGCTTTGGGTGTTGGGCTCTGGGCAACCTGAGGAAGCTCCCCAGGGATCATTACGTGCACATAGAGCTTTAGGTGGCCAAGGAAGTGCAGATCCCCATGTTGGTGGGGCTGCTCCAGTGCTTGCCAAGGGGAGGTGATGCCCAGCACCAGCTTTCTGTCCTGGCAGATGAGGTGTGGGAGCAGTGACTGGATTTGAACTTTGCATTCACAACACAGAGGGAAGCTTGGCCCAGGGGGAGGAAACCAGTGCTGAGCCTTATCTGGGGTGGGGTGGGAGGGGGTGATGCCTTGGGGGTCTGGATGCTGCCCTGCCATGGGGGGCATCCCATGGGACCACCTCCAACCGGTGCTGGGTGGGCAATTCACCCACTCTTCACAGGCTGTTTTCCCCAGGAGGAGACACCTCAGCAGGTTGGGGTCTGGGTGTCTTCTCCTGCTGTGTGTGGCACGGGACAGCCCTTGGGGTCACACCACTGTGTCCACCCCAGAGTTGGGGAAGGTCTTTGTGCACCCCATTGTTGCTGCTGAGGCACTTTGCTGGCACCAGGACAAGGCTGTCCCATGGGCTGCAGCCTGCAGGCAGTGGCCCTGCCGCAGACGGTCAGGTCCGCACCGGTACACCCTGCCTGTGCTCAGCATGGCTCCAGGTGCTCTGTGAGCGGTGCTCGAGTGCAGGAATTGCTCTGCGCACAAGCACCTCTCCAAGCCTCGCACAGCAGCAGCAGATGTTTCTCCTTAGTCCCTCCCCATGGGCATGGGAGGGCAATGGGCAAGGGGTGGCTTTCCCTGAGCAGCCATGGGGACAGGGCACATTCCCACCTCCTCCCCTGGCCAGGCCCTAGTGGGGCAGTTCCACATGGGGTGATTTCAGTGGAACCAGGAGCCCTCCTCCATCGCAGATGGAGCCGGAGCCGCCGCTGATTGACGGCAGGGACGCACGACCGCACATCTTGTTTTCAGCACTCGGTGTTTGTGTTGGCAGAGCCTGGCTCATGCTAACGACAGGAGCTGCCTCTCACTGTCAGCAGCAGCTCTGCTGTCGCTGAGCCTCTGCATGCCCCTCTCTTCCCCCAGGCCTCTGCAGCCATGGGGCTGGTCGGCACCAGCTCCCTGCCCTTCTGCAAGCCTGTGATTTGCTCCTCCTGAGGTAGCCCTGTTACTCATCATCATTCTATCCCTTGGCCGTCATCCCTCTCCCACTGTAATGAGGTGGCTGGAGGCTCCTCACGCACCAGCACCAAAGCTTAGACTGCTTCCAAACTGCACTCTTGAAGTCAGAGCTGTGTGTCTGTTTTAAATACTGACAGTGGGTTTAGGTGAGGGAACCCTTGTGGGTTTGATCCCAGAGCTCACGATGATGTGGTCTGCGCTAAGCTGAAGCTGGGAATAAAGGCTGGGAGTGCTCCCTTTGGGCTCCCTCATCATTCACTCTCCAGTTTCCTTTTCCTGAGGAGCTCTGCATGATGGGAACGAGCCACAGGTCTATAGAAAGATGTGGGTGGAAACTGAGCCAGGGTGCCAGGGCCAAGGGTGCTGGGAGCCCTGCTCAGAGCAGCACTGCTCAACAGGAGCTCTGAGGCTGCACCAGCTGTGGCTGCAACCCCTGGGATGGGGCTTCCTGGCCAGGCTCCTGCTGCATTTCTATCTGGGCCCCATTTCTAGTGTGGAACATGGGTGCCAGATATGAGCTGCACCTACGGAGCTGCAGCCACTGTCCCACCCCATGTGAAGAGCACAGGTCCCCAGAGCGCTGCCTTGGCTCCTGGCTACGCAGCTGCAGTGCCCATCCCTCGCATCGCCCTGTCCTCCTGTTGCACTGTCACCAGGAGGCTCCCATCGAGGAGCCTGCTGCCTGCCAGCAGGACTCGGGCTTTGCCCGCTGCTGCCATGCAGGGACCTGACAGCGGCGCAGTGCGAGAGGCTTGTGCCTCTGCCTTGGGATGACAGATGCTGCTGTGCCACGGCGAAGCTTTCAGGCTCAGCCCGAGAGCGGCCGGGAGATAGGAGCCTCTTGCCTGGCATTGCCAGAGAAGGGAGGTGAGGAGGAAGAGCACGAGGGGCACGTGAGGACACAGGCTTGGGAGCAGGGCTGCACGCTGCGGGTGAGCCTGGGTGCTGCAGGACTGGAGCGGAGGCTCTGGGTGCACACAAAGGTCGTGTGCTCATCGCATCTGGTTTGCAGCGTGCCCATAGAACAGCACTGCCTCTGAGGAGCCCTGCCCCAGCGACAGCAAATGATACCGAGACATCTGCGGGTGCTTCATGACTCAAGTGGGAGTGCGGTTGCCAACCCACTCCTCTCCTCCTGTCCTACAAGCACTAAAAAAAACAGAAGGGAGTTTTGCAGCCCCAAATCCAGCTCCTGACCCATTCTCAGACAGCTGGCACAGCATTAGGTTGGGGTGCTTGGTCTCTGAAGGCCAGGGCTTTGGGAGGAAACCTTAAGCCGCCCCTGAGCCCTTTCAGTACCACTGATGTGCTTTTTGGGTTCTTTCACCAGAAATACACTAAAAATGCACCTTTTTGATGGAGAAATTTAAACATTCTGGATACCAAGAAATAGACTTTTGGAAGCGTTCCTGCAGAAGTGAGGACAAGCCACACTGCATCCCACTCCCACCCTCCCCAGAGCCCAGGAAGCCTCTGTTGCTGCCATGGCAGCTCTTGCACATGTACCCCCTCCCACAGCCCTCGGTTGCGTGTACCTTCCTCTGGAGCAGATGCATTTACTACAGCGCGAAGCACAAACTTATCTTCTCCGTGTGTGACTTGGGGCTGTAGAGTAGATTAAAAGATTTGTCTTTCTCCTTTATCCAGCAGGTGGGTCTCTGGTGGCTATTTCAATACCATTCCTCGCATGGGCTCTGGGACGTCTCTGCTGAGGTTCTCAGTAAACTCAATTACAGCGTGGTAATAGCGCGGTATTGACTCAGGAGGCTCAGCAGCACAGGACTCTTGCCGTTTATTAGTTGTTTAATTATATGGCACATCAGGCCAAAATAATGTCATTAGCTAATTAGCCCATGTTGGGGGTTTTTGTTATTTCTCTTAAATGAATGTTAACATCAGTGAAAGGTGCCAGCCGGGGGCCCAAGAGACCAGGCTCCTTTTATGCACAGAGCAGGTCAAGACTGGCTCCAGCCCAGACACGTTTTCACAGCATCCCATGGGCACAGCTCCCCTGCCACCACCTTCAGGGGAGGAGACATCCCCCTGCAGCTTCTCTGCAGGCTTTGGGTTACCTATATAACTTCACAGGGTTTAGAGCTACCTGTAACAACCCCTTCTCAGGACAGACCAGCTCTGGTCCCAGTACAACTGGGACCCTCAGCACTGTTCCCGTGGGCACAGCTGGGTCAAGCCCACCTCCAGGGTCCCAGGCTTGCACAGGGTTCACTCAATAGCAGTGCTTTTAGGCTTGAAGGAGCAGCGCTGTGCTATTTAAAGGCACTTCTCCCCAGCTCTGTCATGCAGCTCAGCCCGGGCAGTGCCCAGGCGCTGCTGGAGCCCACCTCCGAGTCACTGCCCCCTTGTTCAGCCCCGGCACGGTTGCGCACAGCTGAATACACAGCAAAATGGAAATGAGTGTTGAAATGCCAGTGGCGTGTACTACATTCATAACCCACCAGAGGGGGTGACAGCAGCGCAAGTACAGGTCTGAACCCTCTATTACACACCCAGCACTGCTCACACCGCCCGTTTAGTCCGGGAATTACTCAGCGATGCTTTTCTCCTTTGTGCAAGGGGCCGAGTGTGAGTGTGCGTTCACGAGGCTGGGCAGGCACAGCCCATGTGTCCCGTGCAGCATCCCCGTGCATCTGCCAAGACCCATGCTTAGGTCCTGGACCACAGTTAGGGAGCTGCTGGTCCAGGACCATGTGCTAGGTAGGGGTCAGTCTAGGAAGGATCATCCCTTGTTGTCTGGTGCACAAAGGGACAACATCCCAATGGTTCACCCAGAGGTGGATGTAGGCTGCTTGACATGGAGATGGGGGGTATAAATCCTGTGGGATTAGGAGATCTACAAGACAGCTTTAGCAGTCTCTGTGTGGTTTTGGCGGCTCTTCCTGGGAGGAGGCAGCATTGCCACGTGGGGGATGCTCCGGGCAGGATGCTGCAGGACCTCCACCAGTGATGCTTGTGTAATCAGCATGTCTGGGCTGCTTTCTCACAGCACCACAATGGCTGCTGACTTACAGAGCTCCTTCAGCTGGCTGCTTCGAGCCTGCCATTTCCAAAGCACCCATGTTGTCCCCACAAGTTAAATAACCCGAACAGATCGGCTCTGGGCTTTACAAAATGCATTTGCTGCTTCTAAAGACTTCTTAATGCCTTTCAACCTGGCTGGGTCCATTCCAAACGCTGAGGAATTGCAGGCCCCTGCAGATGCTTTCATGTTCTTGCAGACAAGCGCTGCAGACTTGAGGACCTCCCTGGGGAGCCCACGTACTTTTGAGAGGTTCAAGAGTCCATAGCAGGTAACTCCAAAGTTAACCATGCAGTCCTCCCCCTGGTCCTCAAAGGCACGAGTTCAGATGAATATACATTTGGAGTTAATAGACCACACTGAATTTAAAATACGACATTCCATAAAGGAGGGAGTGGGGGAATGGAAGACTTTTCCAATAGAGAGAAACTTTGATTTTCCAGACCTTCTTATCTCCCCAGTGCTGGTTCCAGAATAGGGAATTCTTTGGTATGGACAGATTTCTCTCCTTCTTCTTTAAGAAGCACTAGGGGAAAACAAAATGCTGCTTGTAAGGAGAATGAGTTACATCCTTAAGCTGGACATCGCTCGTGTTGGTTCCATAGCACTGCTGTGAGATAATCACCCATTCTCCCATGCTCTGCCGCACACCTTAATAACTCTCCCAGGATTTGATGTAATGGTTTACATAACCTTTCTGAAGCATCCTGAATTCTGATGCACCCAGCACTTAAATGTGACATTGAGTCAGCTGCGAAGTACTTTACAGCTGGGTGATACTGCTCGGGGCTATGTGGTACAATGAATGGCAAAGTTTCACTTCCCAAGCTGGAGCGGTCATAAGTTTCTAACAGCCGAGCCATGTGGCTGGAACAAATCTCAAGGTTCCAAACCCTGATCAGGGCGGTGTGCTTGCCTCCCTGTGCTGCCTGCAGATGGATCTACTCCAGGGTTGATCCGGAGCAGCGGCTGCCTACTTGGAATTGCTTCACCTGTAGGTACCTGCCCCGAGCCCCCTGGGTGCATGGCATTTATAGACAGTGGGGAGAAAGAAAGGCAGGTCCAGGCACAATTCATCTGGCCTCTGTCAGGCAGCTTCCTTGGAAGGAGATTAATCCTGCCCCTGAGAGGCCTTTTCTCTCCATTAGTGATATGGTTTGTCCATGAACCTGGCTTGCTCATGGATATGGGCTGTGTTCGGGTTCACTCTCAGGCTATAGGGTTTAGGTACCAGTGCACCCTGTGCATGGCTCTAGGCCTGGGAGGATGCTTTGCTCTTTCCCGGGATGCTGTGCAGAGTGTGTGGGAGATGAGCAGCCCTGCTTCACCAGCACTCTCCCAGGACCCATCCTGCCCCCCCAGCACCCTTCCAGCACCCTTCCCAGCTGGGTCTGTGGCACGTGGCGTTCACCAGCCTAACCAAAGGCACAAGCAGAGTGGGTAGAGATAAAGATAGGCATTTTCTGATATCTGGGGCTGATTCTGCTGTCTTAAAAACCCTGCAGTAATTTCTGGTGTTGATTATATATGTAAATCTGTATCTATAATCGTCTCTCTCATACATGTCTGTGTATATATATACGCACACACGCGTAGATGTGTGTATATCTAACATATGTGCTCCCAACCCACACAACATCTGTGGCGCTGAAAGCCACCGGAGCGTGCGTGTTTCTCCCCCCAAGCCTGTGTGGCACCCCCAGAGCAGAGCAGAGCAGGGTGACAGGCCTGCCTGCCAGCCTCACTGCTCGCCTCGACGTGGCATCTCCCTCCCTGTCCTTCCAGGTGGGACTTTTCCCTGCCCAGCACCAGCACAGGGCAGGCAGTGACCTGTGAGCGGTGTGGTGGCACCTTCCTGCGCTCCTCAGGGTCCTCAACGGAGAGGAAGGATAAGGCTTGTGAGGAGTCTCAGCTGCACAGTGCAGGTTGATGCTATGGGATGTACTTGGAAAAAGGGCTTTTGGGTAGCAGCGCTGATCCCTTCACCCTGGTATGAGCCCCACTTGCTGCAGGGCATCCCCAGGCCAGTGTCCATCACCAGCAGAGTGTCCATGACACTGAAGGTGATGGTGGAGGAGGCTGGAATTGCCTGAGCATGGTGCTCCAGGTCTGCAGGGAGAGCTCCAGGGTGCAGGGTCTGTATGAACCTCTAATCCCACAGCATTCAGAGGGGCAGCCTGACCCTTTTCCCCATCTCTAGAAAGGGCATTGTGTCTCCCAGCTTCTTCTGGGTCCATACATCAGCCAGCCGAGCACGGCCCCTCTGCTGTAATGCAGATAGCAGTGCTATGGCCTATCCCAGGGAAGGGACATGATTCAACTCTGTCATTTCCAGCCGTAGCATATTCAGAAGGAGTGTGGAGGAGCAGCTCTGATGGAGGGGTGCATCTGTGAGCCACAGGGATGGGGAGGGAGGGCGAATGTGACCGATGAGTTGGTCTCTGGGCTGGCCATGAGCTGAGCACGTCCTGCAAAAGAGCAAGGAGTGAAGCAGGGAGGGGAGGAAAGAGCAGCTTTGAGGAAATCTCAGTTCCACAGCTGAGAAAGAGCCTTTCCTTAAGAGAGCTGTTGGTGTTGACGACATTAGTAGTGTCACTGATGGAGAAATTCAATCACTTCCAATGAGGGAAAAATAATTGTCTCTCGAGGTACAGTAGGTTGTTGTCATTTTCCTATGACACACTCCATCAACTTTCAATTTCTAGCACAAAAGCCCTTCATTCTTGCTCGGGCCTCTCTAATCTGTTGCAGGGAGCACTCATGGCAGACATGGCATGGCCTGGGGGAGTTATCTGGGAACAGAAGAACTCGAATTGCACCTAAAGTGAGAGCATCACCCAGACCCCGCTGGGACGGGGAGGATGCCAGAGGGGGGAAAACCAGCTCACGTCAGCAGCTGGTGAAATACCTCTTCTCCCTGATGTTCTCCTAAGGAAAACAGCATGGGAGGGGCTCACATAGCTTGGGTCAAGGGATTTTGGGGGTACCCCAGCACTGGCATCTCAGGCAGGCTGGGCACGGGGAAGCTCAAACCCTCTGGGGTTGGAGGATGCAGGTTCAGCTCTATCATCGCTTCCGTTGGTGGCAGGGAGGAGAAGAAGGGGAGAAGCGTGCAGCGGTAGCTGGGACCAGAGGTGTGCGTGCAGGAGAGCCAGAGCTCCCCACCAAACGCATCCCTGCCACTGGGTGAAATAAGAGGTGATTAGCAACGGATCCCAGCATCCCAGCCACAGAGCCTTCTCCTCTGGCATTTAAAGAGGAAATATGTATTTAAAAGTACTGCTGTACCAGAGAGAGGTAATGATGTGTTTCGAGGGCAGAGATGGTATCATTCATAAAGCCTGTGCTGCTTAATTACATCAGCATCATTTAGGAGAGGAATGATTTCCCACTTTCTGGTTTGTTTTCCCTCTGTCCCACTGTATCTCGCCGTGGCTCCAGCCATTTGTCAGGCTCTTCGGTATCTCTGTCTCCAGCCACAGCTTGAGGCTGGCTGCCAGCCCTGGGGACAGGCACACTGTCACTGTCACCAAGTGCCAGTCCCCCCGCACTGTGGCACGGAGGTGATGCCATCCTGTTCTGACCCAGGGTGCGGTAACAGGGGTGAGCCATGGGTTGGTGCCTCCTGTGCTCCTGCGGCAATGGTCAAGTTGAGTTAACCCTGCTTCTCTGCTGTCCTTGGACCACTGACTCTACATCCAGTATTCCCATGGTCTGGGACAGATCTGCTGCCATTGGAGATGAAGGACACCATCTCCATTAGGAACGGAGGTGTACTGCCCATCCTGGGCCCTCCTTGGGGACCCCGGTGTTCTTCTAGCAGGCTCTTCCCTGCTTCCCCACTGTTGTTGTGCCCAGCCCCGCCAACCAGTCCTCTTCCTGCCAGAGTAGAGCATTTCATGCTGCTTTTAACCAGCCTTCCCTTGCAGTGCTTTGCTTTCGCCTGTCAGCTCTAGCCTGACGTTATTTGGGTAGGAGCAGAGGGGTGGGAGTTTAGAAAGGCAGAACGGTGCTTTTTTTCCCTTCCCCCTTGCATTCATGAGACATTTCAAGTGACACACACAGGCAATAACGCATCACTCAGCCCGAGTGCGGCTTGAATGGTTTAAAAATACGCTCCTGAACTTTCCACCCCTATTCCTGCACAGGCACCATCCCTTTGGGGTCTGCACTTTGGCAAGAACAAGCAAGGAGTTAATCAGCTCGGCAGGGCGAGCTATTTATGGATGTTGCAAGCTCCCTGCTCTTCTCCAATGCCCCGCTCAATCCTTTAATTATCTGCAGTAGTTTTATGCTGTGTATCACCACATGCTCTCTGGGGGAAACCGCTGGGGCTTTGCCAGTTGATGGGGAAGGGGGTGAGAAGGGGGAAGACTCTGCCACATGTGCCCAGGAAAACAAGGGATGCTGTGGGGTTGCTTATCCGTGGGCTGCGTGGAGACCAGGGCATGGCCATGGGACCTTCTGGGACAAGGAATCAGAGCTTATCAGAGCGACAACCCCGGTGGGAGTCGCCTGCTGGGAGGAGGACGTGGCAACAGAAGGTTGTGGGAAGACTTCCCACATGGCTGGGTTCGGTCCCCTGCGTCCCCAAACCCCATGAAACGGAGTGTAAGATGCGAGGGGGAAGAAGGCAGGAGGGCCCACGTGGCTTGGAGCCTCTGATGTGCTGCCCTCCAGACAGCACTGCTTCTGTGCAGCGCTGCCAGCTTTGGAGAAGAGAGCTGCTGCTGCCAGGACCCTGCGCCTCTCCTCGCTCCTGCTCGCTCCAGGGTAACATGGGAGCTGCTCTTCCACCTCCCGAAAGCCCCTGTGAAGAAGCTGCTCCAGCATCGTAAGAATTTCACTTAATCCATTAATAGTCTTTGAATAAGTTGACCAAACAAGAAATGAGACGGGAATAATCTCCAGTGCCTGGAGCTGCGTGGCTGTTAACGAAACCTGCTCTTGGAGCAGCCTCTGCACGACAGCCTGCACTGCACCTCCCCAGGCATTTCACACTCCTGAGACCCACTCTCAGCACCTTTCCTGGCCATTTAGACTGGAGCTGAGGAACAATTCCTTCCCCAGAGGGTGCTCAGGCATTGGAACAGGCTGCCCAGGGCAGGGCTGCAGTCACCGTCCCTGCAAGTGTTCACACACTGTGTACATGAGGCCCTCGGTGCCATGGGTTAGTGGTGGCCTTGGCAGTGCTGGACTTGATGAGCTTGAAGGTCTTTTCCAGCCTGGTTGATTCCCTGATTCTATGATAAGATGGTTTGGGGATGCCAGCCAGGACCAGCGCCCGCATCCCCTCCACGCTGCAGGGAGCATGGGCACTGGGAGGGTTGGAGGGGAGAGGTGCACCCCTGCCCGGCAGCCAGGCCAGGGCACCATCCCCTGGGTATACCTTAGGTCTGTTTGAGCAGTGGGTCCGATACCCTGCCAAGGTTCCATCTGCAGCCGGTGCTGTCACACTGGTAAGAGCTGGGGGCAGTTGCTGGTTACACTGGTCTCAGTTAAATTGCTCGTGGGAGTTGGAGATTCCCAGATTCAGATTTTCCTATGGGTCTAGTACCAGGCACGTGAGGCTGTTCTCCTCCCTACCTGTATCTACCTCCCTCATCTTCTTCCTCCAACCCACTGCCTTGCACTTCCCTTCTGGCTTATCCTGGCCAGCACCAGTGATCCTGGGAGACTCCTGGGTTCCTCCCATGAAGCTCTGACCTAGCTCTGCACAGGGAGGGCAGGAATGGCTTCCAGGCTCCCCATCTCCTCCATACACTCTCCCCAAGCTGCACCAAGGGAACATTTGCCCTGGGGCTGCCCCACACATTGCACCCCTTGGAGCAGCGATCAGACCCAAGAGATGTGGGGGGGATTTTCCTCTCCCTCTTTACTTTCTTCAAAGCATTTGTGCTCTGGTTCAGCTTTGGACGCCCCTGTAAGCCCAATTCTGGTTGGTGCTGATGGGGCAGTGGGGCCACATTGCTATAAAGGCCCCTCCAGCCCTGTGGGGACCTGGCTGTGGAGTGGGGAGCACTGCCAGGAGCCGGGGGCTCCCCCTCCTTCCAGCTCCACTCTGCATGAGGTTGCTGTATTCTCACCTGATTAGCGGATTTGAAATAGAGCCTTTGGCTTTCAGACCCGAAATAGATGTTAGGTTGTCTTTTACTCCGCTGGAGGCTCCTTAGTATGTAAATCCCTCCCCAGCGCAGTCGGTGCAGCGCTGCGCCTTCCGATGGGATGGCACCGCCGGGATTCCGGCTTTGCGGGAGATCCCCAGCTCCGGATCAGCAGTGTCCCACTGAGCAAGGACAGCCACGCTGTCCTCCACCGGGATTCCCCCTGGCACAGCTTGCCCCTGTGATGGGCACAGTGTTTGGGATGATGCTTTGCTGGGGGGGGGGCAGCATCTCCCCTCCATTACCCTCCCTGTGCGCTCCATGGGACCCGGCAGGTTTCCAGGGAGGATGCGGCCGGCGGGCAGTGACATTTGTTTTGTCACTTACGCTGCTGTCACCGAAGCAAAGGAAAAAATAGCTGCCTCTAGGGGAGCGCTGGGCCCTGTGACACCCGCTTCATCTTACAGCAGCTGATGCATCCGGCAGCATCCCGAGGACCCCTGCGCTCTGCTGGGATAAACGAGCTCCGTGCTGCCGGCAAAGCTGCCGCAGCACAGCCACCTCCCAGGCCCCCCTGGAGCTGGTGGGACACCGTGCTGAGGACCCATGGGCAAAGGGCAGGACCTGTCGAAGGGATCAGGGACGCCCTGTACTGTGACAGTCACACGCTACCTGTGACCTCTCAGCCCTGCAGAGAGCAGGCAATGGGTGTTCATTAAGTGACACTAATTGCTTGGTACTTTTGCAGTGTTTCCTACCTTGGGAAGATTGAGTCAAAAACCAGCGCCCTGAGGAACCGCCTCTGTTAAACTGATGCTCATTAGAGCTGACTTTGTGCTACCTCATTAGGCTTCTGTAATTGAAGGAGTTAATTGATTACCAATAGTTTTAGTTCCCGTTTCCCATGCCTGCAAGGCCCTGCTGGGTCTTCTTCAAGGGTCCACCATTCACCATGCGGCTCAAACGTGCCTTGCTGCTGGCAGTCATGGACTGAAGCAGCTTGGGTTGCTCCGTGCATCCCTGTCTCTGTGCCGTGCCATGCCGTAGCCGTGGGGATGTTGGCGCCGCCAGCTTCACCGCAGCGACGTTTTCTGCGTGGGTTCTTTGCATTGCAGTATATCCACCCGGATTTGGCACCAGCTTGAAACTCTGTTTAAAATACTTCTGATGGCTCCCCTTTCCGTCTCTGCTTTTTAATGCATATGGATTATATTTGGAGAGGGTGCGTGTGGGGGTTCATCGCTGCAGTGACTCTCTCATGGGTGTGAAAGCGGAGCCTCCGAACCAGCTGCTCCCCAAGCGCCCGCTTGCTGTGCCTCAGCGCTGCGTGGTGGCTGCGCCCCGTCCCACGGTGCAGGGGAGGACCCAGCCTGCACCCAGGGGGTCACGGCATGCATGGGGGGGTCTGCATGGGCTGGATGGGTCGCGGAGGCTGTGTGGGTGCTCTGGCACATTGGCTTTCCTGTGCGCGGGCGCTCGGGCTGCCTCCCTCGCGCAGATGCGCGCTGCCTGACTCAGTCACACGTCGGCTGTTTTTAGAGGCGGCCTTCTAACACCCTGCCTCGCTCAGCAAAAAGCCCAGGGAGGTGCTGTGCTTCCCCCACCCAGCCTGCAACCAAATCCCTGCACCCAGGAGCAGCCTTCGCGGCTTGGCCCTGCTCTGATGGAGATGGGGAGACATGGGTGACGTGGTGAGAGGACCTCCAGGTAGTGAGGTGGGGTCGGTCTCTGCTCCCAAGGAACAAGGGATGGGACAAGAGGAACCGGCCTCAAGCTGCACCAGGGCAGGTTTAGATGGAGCTGAGGACCAATTCCTTCCCCAGAGGGTGCTCAGGCATTGGAACAGGCTGCCCAGGGCAGGGCTGCAGTCACCATCCCTGCAAGTGTTCACACAGCGTGGAGACGAGGCCTCAGTGCCATGGGTTTGTGGTGGCCTTGGCAGTGCTGGGCAATGGTTGGACTGGAGGAGCTTAAAGGGCTTTTCCAACCTGGTTGATTCCATGATTTGATGATGCCACAGCAGGGCATGGAGCCGGATACCCTCTCCTCCTCTCCATGCTCAGGCCCTCCTCAGCCTGCACCAAGGGCACAAGCAGGTCTCACGAAGCTAGAGGGCAGGGGTGCCCCAGCCCATCTCTGCAGCCAGGGCTCCTGATTTTCCCTGGGACCTCAGGATTTTAGCCAAATGCCGCCGCTCTGCCCTGGTTTGGGGTCTGCGCCGCATCGCAGATGACAGCAGGGGCAGCAGGAGAGGAGCTAGACAAGGCAAGAGGAAACTGTTGCTCCCACCTTTGTTAGTTTTAACTAACAAGCTGTTTATAGGAGCGACATGACACCTGCTTTCCTCTTTATAAAGTCAATAATTTATGAAAGGTATTAAAGGCAAAACAGCCTCCCGGATAAAGCCTGTGATGCGTGCACTCTGGGTATAAGCCAAACGGGACAATGAGCTACACTTGAATAACACACGAAGATATTTACCCTCTCCGTCTATAAATTATTAAGGGACTTTTTGCACATAATTACATGAGCTTTTATGTTTCTCACTCCCTGCTTTTAATCCTTTTTGGAGAGGCGCCAGTCACTTATGACAGGAGTTGAGCAAACAGCAAACGTTGTGGCTGGGTTTGGGGCTGCTGCAGATGAGGGAGGTGCAGGAGAGGGCACTGGTGTGAGCTCACCACGCATGCCGCTGCAGGGGAGGGAGATCCAAAGGCAGGAGGCGTAGGGGACCAGGCCAGGGTCCTCTTTGTCCTCAGTGTGGGGTCACGGCGTGGCCCTGGGAACATGCAAAGCAGGCTCCAGTGTTTTAATTGCTCTCCAGCTGTGCATGTAAATCAATGATACGCAGATGTAATTGGGCGTGCAAATGTCACTAGGAGGCTGTTTACATGTGCCGTGTACATTAGGGGAGCATGTATGTGTGCATAAGGATGTTAGTGACGATTACACTTCCCAGGGTATCTGGGTGCTGCATCCGCTGCCTCCACTTCTCCAGCTCTGGCCTTAGGGAAGCAGAGTTCCCTCCTCTGCCTGCTCCATGCCAGACCACCCCTTGCCCTTCCAATGTGCTTGCCCAGGCTCCAGCACAGCTCAGCTCCCTCCCTTCTCCCCAGCATCCCCTTTCCCTGCACCCCTTGCCAGGCTGGCTGCAAACCTCTTCTAGACTTCAAGGTGAGGAGCCCGTTTCATCCCCCCCCAGGCACCTTGACCCCTTTCTGTTAGTTGCCAAGCATCTGTGAGTCAGCCCCAGCGGGACATCCCGCACCCCCTTCCCGTCCTCCTTGTCCAACACAGCTTCTTCTTCCTCTGCATGGGCATATGACACGACTCTCATGTCCTCTACACTCTGCGCTGTCTCCAGCCCCTCTCTCCTTTGTGCGAAGATCTTTAATCATCACCCTTTGTCCCATTGTGTGGTTCCTATTCTTACACCAAGCTGTTAAAAAGCTCTCACTGTCATAACTTCCTTGTCCCAGAAATTATCTTTCATCTTCTGGATGTGGGCTACAACAGCTGAGATGCTTGATATTATTAATACCTTCTGTATATGTGTCAATGAGCTTAAGAATTTAATAGAGCCTTTTCCTGCAGCCCTTCCCGTGGCGTATTCAGGCTGCTTGACAGAGCATTGAAGCTATGAGGCACTTGAGTCAGGCTGACATCAGGACATGTGGCCTCTCTCTGCAGCAGAGCGTTTCTTAGCAAGACCTAATTTCTGTGCCCTGAGCTTCAACAGGATGGGGTGGCAGCAGTGCCCTGGCAGAGACTTGGCTGAGCTGAGCTGGGG
Organism: Pezoporus occidentalis; assembly: GCF_034315485.1. NCBI lineage: Eukaryota > Metazoa > Chordata > Aves > Psittaciformes > Psittacidae > Pezoporus > Pezoporus occidentalis. Next base: position 2,066,003 of record NW_026913415.1, read on the forward strand.
CAGCCCCTGTGCACCGGCAGCTCATGTCCCCTTCAGCAGCACCCGCTTGAGGGGGCCTCCAGAAAGGTTTTCTCCTCTTTCTGCCTGTTCTCTGGAGCATCATGGGGGTCATGTCATGTTTGAGATGGGCAAGGCACGAGCGTGGCATCTCCTGCCTCTCACCCTGCTTCAGCTGAGCAGAGATGCCTGGACGTGGGCTTGGCTGTGTGGCTGCTGCTGCCGGAGAGGCTGCAGCCTCCCAGCAAGCGAGGCTGTGCTGGGGACAGCGCTGGGATCACCCTCAATGGGGACATCGCATGGCTCCAGCCACAGCAGTCCCAAGGAGGGGTTGAGGGATTTTTGGTACATGGCCTCCTTCTGCTCCAAGTCAATCAGCTGACCAGGGCAAGGAGCTGTACAAGACATACAGAGAGAAACCATTATGATGATGCTTGATAACGATCCTCAATTTCGCTCAGGAGCAGCCCTACAATGCAGGGTTTGGACTCCCTCCAGCTGATAATGAGAAGCCACTGGACTGACTCAGCCTGCTGTGAGGAGGCATCAGTACACATCCAGATGGCTGTGGGGACGGGGGAGCAGGAATATCCTGTGTTGCCCCTCCATCCCACTCCCCCGCACGCACCCCGAAATGTCACCACCTCCAAGGAAGAAAGCACATGTGATGTGGGAGCACGTTTCTGCTGTGACTGCACCCACAGCAGCCAGAGGCTTTCAGACATCCCCAGGTCCTGCTGCATCCCCGGGGTGGGCAGAGGGCTGTGTTGTGCAGGGCCAGCACCAGGCACCCGCACCACCTCTCCATCCCCATCCCTACATCCAGGAGGTTACAGCTGCCTTCTCCAAGGACTGGTTAGGACTGGGCAGGAAGGAGGAGCCCCAGGGGGACACGAGGCACCCTCCTCTCTGGGTGCGCAGGGGCAGAGCGGGTGCAGATCCCTCTCTGTCCTTGCTGACAAAGGGAGGAGGCTGGAGGGGCAGACAGCCGATCTGGTGTTCCCAGAGCTGGTGCTGGCAGTACTTCAAGATGTGGTACATCTTATCTCAGCCTGGCATTTGCACGTATTTTCTCAGCTCAGCTTGTTACGACAAAAGTGTGAAAATCTGAAAGAAAAGGAACTATAATAATAATGGGAGTAATTAAAATCCATCTCTCTCCTGCCAGCACAGCTCTTCCTGGACCCTTTGTGGGATTCCTGCACATGTGCACCAAAACCAAGAGAGATAAAGAGCCCCATAGAGGGGCAGGTTGGCTCCCGTTGCCCGGGCAAGGGGCTCGGTCCCTTGTGATGTGTGCAGGTGCCGCCTCTCTGGGAAGGAGCTCGGAGCAGGGATAAACTCCTGCCTCCTGCCAACAGAAGGGAACCATCTGCCACAGCCTGTTATCATCTGAGGATGGCAGTGGCAAAGAGCTGGAGCATCTGTCTGAGGGATGAGCCCCCGCAGATGGACACCCAAATGTTCTGGCTGCTCCCTGCAGGTTTCAAAGAGGAAAATGTTTGAGGAGGGCTTGTGAGCTGGGCTGCTCCCTGCGGTGTGCTCTGCAGCCTGGGGCTGCACCGGGGGGGGCATGGAGCCCCTTGTTCTGAGTCACTCCATGCTGCAAGGAGGCTGGCCCATTTGAGTGCATCTTCGTGGCTTCGCACAGTGGCTGGAGTTGGTCTCCAGCTGTTGGGAGAAGGGAATGAAGCTGCAAATAGGTAGGGGCTGTTAGTGGGGCAGGAGAGGGCAGCGCTTCCAGTGGGGTTTGGTTGTGTACTTCTGGCTCTCCCCAGTGCCCTGCCACCTGTACTACACCTCAGAGGCATTGACAGTAAGCTCACCCTTAACTCTGAATGTCCCGCAACAAAAGCAGTAATGATAGCACCCGGTTATCCTGTTCTTTTTTTCTAATCTCCCATTGATGCTCTCCTTCCAGGTAACGATATAAACCTAACCCCTTTGAGCTGCGTTGCTGCTCACCTTCATATCAACCGTATGTTAAGGGTGTGCTGTGCTACCCTGTGCATGTGGGATGATCTCAGTCCTGGTGTTAGTCTGTCTGTGGTGGTGAGATGCTGGCCAGTGGTGACCCAGAAGAGCTGGGGACAACCTGACAGTCCCAGGTAGATCTGTGCCTCCAGTGCTGTGTGGGGTGAGCCATGGGGCTCACTGGTCCTTAGGGATCTCAGCCTTGCTCCTGGGAAGCTGCCCCGATGGCTTGCTCCAGTCCTGGAGCATCATTTAGGGGCAGGGAGGCCACAGGGGATCTGCCAGCACAGAGCTCATGATTGACAGGTCGGTAAACGCAGAAATGGGGGAGCCTTTGGGGCTTTCAGGAGGGAGCCAGTGCAGTTCCTGCTGGGATCAGCAGGGTTTATTACTGCCGGGATCTGCCTTTGCCTGAGGTGCCCTTGGGGCTGTTGGGTAAGGAAGTGTTGTCCATGAGGTGGGGTGAGAGTTACCCCTCTGCTTGTGGAGGAAGGGAAAAGCCCAAACAGCTCCTGGAGGAGACTGAACGTACCGGCTCCTCTTAAACTCCGGCACCGTGGATAAGGGCCTTGGAACCCCTGTGCCCAGCTGGCAGAGCAGGTAAGAAGCGATGCTTCCTTCCTGCCCAAGTCAGGAATCACACGCAGAGGTGACGGAAAGGGCAGGTTTTGCACCGGACCTGCCCCTGTCAGGGCGTGCACAGATGCCATCTCAGCCAGAAAGCTCATCTCTGCTCTGCAAACCAAGCCCCGTCCTCTGCCGCGCCGCCGGGGTGGGGACAGCATCGGAACGGAGGTGGGAAAGACGGTCTTGGAAGGCCCCCTGCTTCCAGGCAGCGCATAGCATCGCGCTCGCATGCCACCAGTGCTGCTTGCATAGCGGATTCACCGTATCTTTGTGGAAGGGCTGAGGTGAAATTTCCCCTTCGCACACCAGACAATGCCAGGAATTACTCTGGAGTGTCAGCATTGAATACACGGTGCCCTGCACTTGTTGGGGCTTTAACCATGGAGGGGGGGAGCATTAGAAACAGCATTCAGAGCTCTTAGCCTGTCTTTTGTCCTCTGTGTTTTTTTCCTGGCCGCATTCAGATTGCAAGCTTTGTCTGTGTTTGTGAAGTGCTATTAACATCGATGGCATCGCTGAAATAGCCATAATAAGAGGCATCGATTTGCACTCAGTAAAGGTCTGAGGACCACTGAGAGGGGCCAGGCTGAATTTCCTCGATGTGAGGAGCGGAGCACGCCGTGCGTTCACACACTCGCTGTCACCCCTCTGCTGTTTATTGCCGCAAAGATCCTTTGCCCCAGGGGAGCCGGGGTCTGCGCCGGCGGGAGGAGAGGCGGCAGCCTGGGAATGGGCAGGAATGGCGAGCGGGAGCAGGGAGCTGGAGTGATTCAGCCCTCAGCTGGCGAGCTCGCTGCGCCTGCTTTTTGTTTGTTGCTGCCCCACTCAGAAGCTTGCGTGTGCTGGGCAGGAGGAGAACACGCTCCAGGGAAGCAACAGGCTCTGTGTGAGTGCAGAGAGGGGCTTGCGCCCTGCCTTTGCTCGCAGCCCATGCAGGGACATGGTTTCAGGACAGCCCCTGGGCTCTGGTGCTCCAGGGCAGGCAGGCACGGGCATAGGATGGAAGGTTGCCATTGCACAGGAGGAGCTGGGCTGAGCACGCAGCTCTGCTTTCACAGGAGGGAGGAAGGGAGGCCTGCCCAGAGGGATGCTCTGCATAGGAATCTCCATCCCTGAGCTTGGTTAATGGCTGGTGGAGGAAGGCCAAGCCATCATCTTCAAAAGCTCCCACTGGCTGCAAGAGCCGTCCAAGGGAAGGCTCATGGGACTCAACAAAGGGGCTGGTGCCAATGTGGAGGGCGCTGGTGCAGCTGCCTTGGTTCTGTCTACTTTGGCCCGTGGCAGGGGACAGCTGGGCAGAAGCAGGACAGAGTGGGAAGAGGCTTGCTGAGGGGAAGCAGGAGGGGGGAAATGCATATTAGAAGCAAAGTTTGTGTCCATTATTGATGGAGAAACCAGCTGCTGCTGGAAGAGCCAGGGCTGGGCAAGTCTGCTAATGCTGCTCGATAAATCAGTGTCCATTATGGAAGGGGGTGAAGCAGTGGGCAGCCCTCGGGAAGTCGTGCACTTAGCCGTGAATGAGATGCCACCAGCTCAGCATGCACCAAGCCTCCAAGGAGGCGTTCGGGACCACTAGGGCCCAGATCAGAGGTGTTCCCCCCTTACAGCCCTTTTCCTCCCATGTGTCGGGGCGGGGATGGGGTGTCAGTGAAAAGCAGAGGTGCAAAACGCTTTGCAGAGGTACCTGCTGTGGGACGGAGCGCTCTGAACACCCCCGGGCAGCCCGGCACCTTCCCTCGCAGGCTCATGCAGGGCTGGGCACTGAAGCAGGGGCCACCGGCGGCACCGCTCCTCCAGCCCAGCCCCTGCGAGCAGCGCGGGGCGGCGGGGGCCACCGGCTCCGCTCTCCCTGCACCGCCGGTCGCGGTGCGCGGGGAGCCCCGTCCCGCAGCCCCCGGGGGGCCGCCCCTCGCCGCGCTGGAGCGGGGGAGGCGGCGGGAGGAGGGGACTGGCGCTGCCGCCGCCGCTCCCTTGCCCGCACCGCCCCGCGCCCGCCGGCGGCTCCTCCCGGAGGGGAGGCGGGGGCCGGAGCGGCGGCGGCTCCCAGCCCGGCCCCGCCGCGGCAGACCCGGCCGGCGGCAGCGGGCGAGCGGAGCCCGGGCCGTGCCCAGCGCGCTGGGGCGATGCCGCCACCGCCGCCCCGCAGCGCCGCCGCCGCCCCCCGCACGGCGGGTGCGGAGCGGAGGCAGCCGGTGACCGAGCGTCCCTAGGGCGGCCCCGCAGCGGCCCCGTGCCCGGACCGAGGTTCGGGGCTGCAGGGGTGTGGGGGGGGGAGCGGCTCGGACCCGGGAGCGCCGCCGCCTCTCGAGCTGTCGCTGCGGAGAGGGGGAGCTGCGTTACTGCAGGTGGAGGGTTTGGCGGGGGGGGCGGCCAGGGGAGATGCCATTTCTGACCGAAGGAGATCGCCGGCGAGAATGAGATGCAGGTGAGCGAGACGGGGGTGCTGCGGCGGGGGGAACCGGGGCTGGAGGTACCGGCGGTGAGGGAGAGCCGGGGGGGGGAGCTCTGTCCTCGACCCCTCCCTCGGGCCGGACCGGCGCTGGTGCTCGGGGGAACTTAGTGCGTGCACAGGAGAGGGCACGGCCGGTGCGTGTGTGTGTGAGTGTGTGTGTGTGTGTGTGTGTGTGAGTGTGTGTGTGTGTGTGTGTGTGTGTGTGTGTGTGTGTGTGTGTGTGTGTGTGTGTGTGTGTGTGTGAGTGTGTGTGTGTGTGTGTGTGTGTGTGTGTGTGAGTGTGTGTGTGTGTGTGTGTGAGTGTGAGTGTGTGTGTGTGTGTGTGTGTGTGTGTGTGTGTGTGTGTGTGAGTGTGTGTGTGTGTGTGTGTGTGTGTGTGTGTGTGTGCGTGTGTGTGTGTGTGTGTGCGCGTGCCGCGGGAGCGGGGCCGGGTGGCGGGGAGCGGAGCGGGCACCGCCGGGCGCGGAGGGGCAGCGGGGCCGGGGACTGCGGGGCGTGGGGCTGGAGGCGAGCGTGTGCCCCGGGGCCTGGAGCCCTCCAGCCCCGCTCTGCCTGGGCGGCTCCCCTCTGCTGATGCCCTGCCCGGCTCCCTGCCTTGCTCCAGCCCCTGCGGGAATCGGCAGCTTCCAGCCACCCGGGGCTGGGGTCCCGGCCCCCCGGGGCTGACTCTCCCGGTGAAGGGCTGGGGCTCGGTGGCGCTGAGGCGAGCGCAGAGCTGCATCCTGATGTGGGAGCTCTCCTCCTCCTCCTCCCCTGGTAGTTAAGCAGATGAGTTAGCCGCTCTGGAGCAGATTGCAATTCAGGTAGGGTATGGCCGGGACAGCGCTGCCTGGGGAGCAGGGAGATCAGCCTCAAGCGGGCAGTGCCCAGCTCCCCCAGCCAGCGAGGGTTAATTCAAGAGGAGGAATCGTCCCTCTCCCTGTCCCCAAGGCAGAAACGCGAAGGGTTAAATACGGGCCGGCAGAGCTCTGAGTGACCGGGCGGGAGGCAGGAGCCATGGGGGGTGATTTTCCATGGCAGGGGCTCACCTCTCCATCACCAGCCCCCCAGCCTGGAGGTAGGTGAGTCGGGGGCCGTGGGCAGTTCCTGCTGGGTGGGATGATCCCTCAGGTTCCAGGGGAGTTCTGGAGACCCTGAAGGCCCCCCCCCACTTGAGCTCAGCCCCACACACAGAGAACAGGAGATGCTGGCGGGGGCTGGGGGGGGGGGGGGGGGGGGGTGAGGCTGCCAGCGCGGGCTCAGCCCTCGGTTTGGGTCTGGCAGAAAACAGGAGGGGTTAATGTGGAAGGGACTTCTCAGGCAGCCAGGGTTGCAGGGATGCTCCGGAGCCTGCTGGCCAGAAGGGCTTCGGGCAGTGCCGTTGCTTGTTGCTCCCTGATAGCGTGTGTAGGTTATTGGGTTTTTCACCTTGGGTGTATAAATAGTGCGAGCGGAGGGCAGAGGCATGGTTTGCTCCAGGGGCTGGGGGTGCCGCCTCGCAGGAGAAGTGGGAGTGTGGGTGCTGTGAAAGCGAGGTGCAGTAGGCGGGAGGGACAGCGGGTGAGTGTGGGCACGGGTGGGAGCAGGTCCCCCCGCCGCGGGTGCATGCTGGATGCTGGCTGGTGAAGCCCAGGCTCTGCTGCCTCTCTCTGCCTGTCGCTCCCACCCGAGCAGTTGCCATCCGTGGTCCTTCCACAGCAAACGCCCTTTCCAATAAGAGACCCTCCGTGCTGGCCTGCAGCAGGGACCGCTGACAGCCCCCAGCCCATGCAGGGACAGGGCAGTTTGGGCATGCCCAGGAGCAGCCCCACTCCACAGATCCCCTTCTCCCTTCTCTCTTCGTCTCCCCTTCCCCTGCACCACCTACCGGAGCCGGGCTCTGGAATGAAATCCCTTCCACATCCCCGTCCGAGCCTCCTGCCAGCCTTAACCCTCTGCTCGCTGCTCTGCCACTTGCAGCAGCCCTGACCTGACCTTCACGCCTGCTGGAGATGGCCGTGGAGCTGTGACTCTGCACGGGGCTGCATGGACCCTACCAGGGCTGCCTGCGCTGCCCAACCCATCCCAGCCCCACGCCAGCACCACAGCCCCCTTGCCATGCCTTCTGTGTGCGGCTCCGGGCTCCTTCCTGGAGCCCGTTGGCTCGGTACCTTAAGAACGTGGAGGAGAAGGGGCTTCTCCTCCCTGGGCTGTAGCTCTCGGCCACCTCGGAGCTGGCAGGGCTGTGGCAGTGGCGCTGGCTGCTTGGGCAGCCCCTGCTTTCACTGAGGCTCCCATGGGCTGGGCAGGGAGCGACTGGAGCAGATGCCGGAGCTGGGGAATGCAGCACCTAGGGAAGAGTCAGGTTTTCCAAGCCTTTTTGTGGAGGGTTTAATTGCAAAACAAATGGTTATAGTTCTGTAATGCCAAGCCATGCTGCAGTTACTGTACACCTATAACGTAATTACTCTGTGATACCTCTAATTACCACTGTTTCATATCACTGAAAGGTTAACAGCATGACTGAATGACTTATTGTTCCTCGAGTCTCCTACTTAATACAGTCACTGTAATGATGCTGAAGTTTATATTGCTTGATGTATGTAACAAGTATAAAATCCTGTAACTTCAGTTTTATTCCAGGGCTTGAGAAATCCCATTATGATAACGCCACAATTGCAGTGTAATTGTAGTGGAATTGCTGAATTACAAAGCTCAACCGAACCTGTTGTGGTTCCACCGTGTGTTGGGTGCTGGGGTGACGCTGGGTGACATCTGTGTCCCCCCTCGAGGCAGGGCAGGCTGTGCTTGCGATGGGCACACACATCTCTGTGGATGTCCTGGTGGACAACGCGGCTCCACCAACTCTTGCCGAGCTTCAGGTGTGGAAGCTGCTGGAGACTCTTCTCCAAGTCCCCCCCCTTGGCTGTGGCCCCTGAGGCAGTCTGCTTGGGCTGTGCTGGTGCTGGGGTGGATGCAAGAGGTGCTGTTGGCTCGCATTGCCTCTCCTTGCATGGCACAGCCCATGGCACAGCTCCTTGTCCCCATGCTCCCCCTTTGTGCCCAGCACCATGGCAGTAGCTTGGGGCTGGTGAGAGGAGGGCAGAGCCCGGAGCATGGCGAGGGAGGGTGAACACATCCAGTCACTGAGTCAGCAGCTCTCCTCCGTTCTGTGCTGAAGGGAAGGGAGCAGGGTTTATCCTAGCATGAGCAGAAATGGCTTTTGGTGGGAAAAGAGCCAGAAGAGCTCATTAGGTAGCAGGGGAGGCTGGGATGAGAGAGAAGAGGGCTGCAAACGCTTAACTCAAATCAAACAACCCAAGAAAAATAAAGGCAGAACCCAAGCGAAGGCCACGGCCTCAATTTTCTGCCGAGTCTATTTTTTATCCCCTTCTCCCTCTCCATCCAGGGGAGTAAGGACTGGAGCTTGCAGAGGGGAATGGCTGCATGGAGAGAGATCTCCGTGCCTCTGCCACGTGCCCCAGCTCCCTGTGACCCCGCTGGGGACACGTCCTACAGCCCGCTGGAGCCTGCAGCCGCTGGGACAGGGCCATGCAGGCAGGGAGAGGAGCGGGGCTGGCTCGGGAAGGGCAGGACCCCGGTGCTGTCAGCAGCACAGCGTGGCCTCTGCGCCCCGGCACACTGAGGTGGCTGTGTCTGAGTTAATGGTCAGCGTGAGCCGGGCAACTGAATAAGTGCCGCTGGATGACACAGGGTCCTGTCCCTCTTTAGGCTCCCTCCATCCCTGAGAGCAGCAGGGCCCACGGCCCTGGAGCCAAGGGCTGTGCTGGGCCAAGACCCAGGTGGTTCCCCCCTCGCAGGAGCAGCAGTGGGAGGTGACTGACAGAACCCACCTTGCCCTGCGAGGGGATGCAGGGTCGTTGATGCACTGGCAGCAGCATGGCCGTGTTGGGGGGCCCTGCTGTGAGCCCCACCAGAGGATCAGTCCTCCCTCTGGCATCGCCAACACCTCACCCACCATCCCTTGCCCCATACCCCACCCAGACATCTCCTAATGGAGCACAGGGCCAGGCTAGGCAGCAGGTCAGCATCCCTGTTGTAGGAGCCAGGGAACTTGGCTTGGTTTCACTCATTCTGCTGGTTATAGGCACATAAATGGCTCCTGTTTAACCATCCTGCATGTTTTCTTCCACAATGTTTTCCATAAGCCAGTGAGTCTTCCAGTGCCCACAGCATCCTGCAGTGGCCACATGTCCACACATGGACACGACTCCCAGGCTCCAGAGGCACGCACACACGTCCTGGTCAGAGGCCAAGGGCTTTCCCCACTGCAGCCCTTGTGTCCCTTGTCTCAGGGCTGGGGTTGGTGTCCTGAGGTGGGCACGGTCCCAGAGGGTCCCTGCAGGGGGTGAGGAGGTGCAGGGCCAGGCTGTGCCTCCCAGGGCACGGTTCCTATGGCCCCAGTGATGCTCAGATGGCAAAATACCTGCTGGAGCCACCAGGCTGGGCTGAGCCCTGCTTTGGGGACACACCGAGCACTGCTCCCCAGGGGATGTGCCTGGGAGCACCCACCCCTGCCCTTGCTGCTGGTTCCCATGGTGCCTCTGCCACCCTCGCTGTTGCGTTCCCCATCACCCCACATTGCTCTCCGTTATCTCAGTAGGACCCACTTGTTGTCGGAGTGCTTTTTTTGTCATTTCCATTCTGTTTCTTCATCAGAATGCAAAACATTAAATATCGCTCGTGTAATTATGGTTAATTTCATAACCAGCACCTTAATTGGATTGGTCTCTGATGGGGAATTCTCGTAGGAGGGAGAAGCAGAAATATTTTGACGTGATCTATTCTTTTCAGCTCTTCGTTTGGATTTGAGATGTCGAGTGTGAAATGGGAAACAACTGATTTAGACCTCAGAGGCACCCTGGGGGTGGCGAGCAAACCCTGAGCGCTCGCAGAGGCTCTTAACCAGGCACAGGAAAACCTCCCCCCCGCCCCTACCTGATCCCGGCCTTTCCCCGCAGCCCCTTTGGATTGGGAGCAGTAGCAAGAGAGGCAGATTAATGGGATCTAACCCCAAATGGGAGCCAGGGGGATATGATGGGCGAGCCCTGGCCTGGCAGCTCGCTTCTGAGCCAGCAATGCTGTGGTACAACAGAGCAAGGCACAGGAATGAGGATCAGGTGGAAGAACTGAATGGCAGCTGTGCTCTGAGTGTGCTGTGCAGGAGCCAGGCGAAGGGAGGGAACTGGGGCCATAGTTCTTGAGCAGCATCAAAACCTCCTTCTCTGGCCCATGCTGGGGGAGCCTGGCACAGCTCTGCAGGAGTCCTGCTCCAGGACCTCAGGGATGGGAGCGACACCCAAAGGGATGCCTCCTTCCTGCTGGGAATAGGGCAGGGAAGAGCCCAGCAGCATCCCCAGCCCTGTTGTGCTCCGGTGAACCAGGTTGTTTCAGCACTGCTCCAGGGGCAGTGGGGATCCTGGGGCTGTGCCATTCCGTGGCCATGCCCCGGAGCTGTGGATTGTGTTGCCGCTTCGGGCTTGAGCTACGATTTGCTCCGGGAAACATGGAATTGCACTGCCATTAGGTGCTGCCATTAAACTGATTTGTGCTCAGCCTGTTTATCCTTTTCAATGGGAAATGATACAGAAGCTGAACCGAAATGGAAACCCTGGCCTTGCATTTCCGATTTAATTCCTATGCACTGTATTTCCCCGTGATTACTTTTGTTCTCACACACAGCCCAGCGTGCAGGCTGTGTTATTATCAGCATTGCTGGAGAGGAGGAGGAAGGGGCGGAAAGCATCTCTTTCAGCTCAAGCAAAACACAACAAAACCAGCCCAAAGCAGCCCTCCACTGAGGGCAGTGGGGAACCGCTCCATTGCCATGGTGGGTCCCTCCTCCTTCTCCATGCCCACAGGATGGAGCTGCCCACTGGAAGACAGGAGGCTGGGGAACAGCACAGCACCCCTGAGGCTGCCGGCGTGCTGACACCCTTTACCACAGGCATTAAACTGATTGATTGTGCTTTTTGCCTGTGCTTCACAGGGAAGTGCCCCCTTGCTAGTGAAATCACTGCCTTGGATTGCATGGAATTGCCCTAAACAATCCCAGTTTCCAGTTTTCCCCTCTCAATAAGCATTTCCCACCTTTTCCTTCTTGTTTTTTTCAGGGGGGTGGAGGGGGGTGCATGTGTGGACCAGCACACCAGGAGCTCTATGCACAGCCCGTATACCTGCACAGGACATGTATGAGCAAGGCTGGCAGTGTGTAAAGCCCAAATCCTGACCATGTCCTGACATTCCGCAGGGATTTGGGGCTAGGAAGGGCTGGCGAGGTGGTGACCCCCATATCTGGCTGGCTGGCACTGCCTCCCACCCGCTCTGCCCAGCATCACGGGCTCACTGACTGCAGGACAGGCAGGCTCAGCCGTGGCTCAGCACAGTTGGTTTTTATCTAATCTATTTTATTGTTGAATGAAACAATAACAGCAAATACAGGCCCTGAAGACAAGCCATAAATAATGCAGAAATCAAACAAGCAAGGAAGGGGGAAAGAAAAAAGAATTATACATGTAAAACCAGCAGAGAGAGCCAGGCCGGGAAGAGGAATCTTCTCTGCACGTTTGCCATCACTCGTGTTCTCTTTGGCTCCCGTTTTTCCCCACTTCTCTCTTCCTGGAGTTCCTGCAGCACTGGATTTGTTATTATGTGAACAAAACTTCATCATAACTGGGAGGAGAGGGGGGAAGAGACAGATTTGGCTTGAGGAGGGAGCTGGAAAGGAGGTGGATGGACAGGACCAGAGCTTTCATCTCTTGCAGCGCCTTGGAAGCCTTGCCTGAGCCCACCACCCTCTGCCCCTGTGTCCTGTGGGAGATGGGCTAGGGACAGCTCTGGCAATGCCACCCACGGGACCATTGGTGCTGGCTGTAGGGTGCACACATGCCCTCAGTGCCCCATGCAGCTCGTCCCACTGGTGGGTTATCACAGAGCCATCCTCGCTGCGCTGGGCTGCAGGCAGCCTCTCCCAGGAGGCGTCCTCAGGCCACTTATTTTAGGCAGCGGTATAAAAATATCAGGGCCGGTCCGAAAGGGAGGTGAATCATGAGGTTCCCCTGGAGTCAGCAGAGCCGCTGGGTTTATGTGCTCTGCGTCCTCCTGCTGTTATCCCCAAGGTTTCCCAGGGAAGACACAGCGCTCTGGAGCAGCTCTTCTCTAGGTATCCTGCGCTGGTTGTAGGGGTGTTCAAGGGATGTGGCTGGGGACTGATGTGATGCTGTAAGTACAGTCTAAACTCCAGTTCAGCTTAAGGGATGGGAGCATTCCCTACAGCAGCGCTCTCTGTAGTGCTGCAGGCTCAGGATGCGCTCACTGGTCCCCACTTGCTGTTTGTGTGGCGTTAGGGATGTTGATCTGGCTTTCCACCTTCAAACCAGTCCTGGGGACACAGCGGCTCAGAATTGCGGCTGTTAGAGGGGGGGTCACATCACAAAGCTTCAGTGATGTCCCCTTATGGTTCTTATGGTGGAGTAAGGTTGCTCTTGGGTCTGGGTGTCAGGTTGGCTTGGCAGGGGAGGAAGCACCAGGGCTGCTCCCCGTTTCCACTTGTGTCCCTGTTTTTCTGGTGCTGGAGCTGAGGAGTGCCCCATCCCTGCTCCAGGCACTGAGCAGAGCTCCAGGGCACTGCCAAGCCCTTTAGGCAGAGGGGACAGGATGTCCACAGGCAGGGAGCACTGGGGAGGGAGCAGCTTGTCTTGGTGCCAACGCAGCTCCTCACCAGGCCCTTCGTGGTGCCCCCAGGTGTGGTATTTGGGTGATACCGCATTGGGGTATCCAGATCCCATTGGGGTTACAGCGGCTCTGCCTGGCAGCACCTCGGGGCTGGTGCCTGGGTCTGGGGGAGTGAGATGCCACCGGACCAGCCATGGAGGTGATCCCGTACATCGTTGCCATCTGCTCCTGACCGGGAGGAAACACGCTCTGGCACTGGGGTGACTTTGTACCAGCTGCTCTGTGCTGGAGGAGGTGGTGTCCTGCCCCTGACACAGCGCGGGGCTCAGCACCGGCACCGTGCAGCTGCACGCTGCCTGAGTCAGCAGCACCGAGCCATGTGGGACCTGCCCTGGGCACCATCCTGCAGCCCAGCACCTACCACCTCGCCCCGCCGCGATGGCCATGGAGCCAGAGAGCAGGGGATGCCTTCACAATGTCAGTGTGACCCCGGCGGCTCTGACAGAAGACACGCACTGGGCAGACCTCTCTTTCACCTCTCCGCTGCAAATGTTTCCATAGCCCTCAGAAGAGCCTGGAGTTTTTCCATCCTCCTTTCACTGCTATAGACAGAGAAGGAAAAACATCTAGAGAGACCCTCCTGCTGTCCTGAAGTGTCCTCTACCCAGTGCTGGTTCACCACTCAAATGCCTCTGAGCTGGGTGAGCACCTACACCATCCTGGTGGCCCAGCCCATGTCCGTGGAGACAGGAATCCCAAGGAGATTTGCCAAAATAGAGAAAGAAAAGGAGAAGCCCCACCAAGCAGCTGTGCCTGGCCTTCCCAGCATCCCAGCACACAGCATCCTCCTGCTGCTCTCTGGCCCAGCATGAAACATCTCTGATTCTGGAGCTCCCAAGGCCAACCCTTGGGAGACATCTCCCACGAGCAGGGAGTGTGGCTGGCCCTGAGCCTGAGCTCCACACTGTGCTGCACCCTTACACTCCTCATTTATGTGTTGCTAGCTCAGGGCTTTACACCCCCCCCACCCCAGGCATCCACAGCTGCCTTTGCAATTACTTATTGATCACTTGTCAGGATGTTTTCTTTGCTGATGGGGCATTGAAGCATGTGCAGCCAAAGAGAGAGAAAAGGCGTTAAAAGCGCAGGAGCAAAGGTGTGAGGAGGGTGAGCAGCTCCCACACAGATGTGATTGCAGCAAGAAACAGCCTCAGCAAAAACTGCTCTGACCGGGAGCTCCCTCCCGTCGCCCTGCTCTGGTAACCTGCCTGCCAAGCCTCAAAACCACGCTCCAGGTTGGCTCTGGGCCATCGCTGGCTGGCCCTCCACCACTCATACCTGTCCCTGCATCGAGCACATCCGCAGCTAAACCAGTGGACAGCTGGGCAGCATCCTGCATCCCGGCCCCTCAGCCCATGTTTGAGCTCTTCCTCCCTGTGCATCCCTTCCCCTTTGTTCTGCTCCTCTTGCCCTTTGGCTCCGTGCTTCCCTGATGACTCCCCACGTTTTGGGTGGAAAGGGCCCTTTTCCACGAGGAAACACCTTTGAGGGCAGTCCTGCGGGCCCTCTGCTGCCGGGGTCTGGTGCCAGCCAGGCGGTGTCAGTGCCGGAAGGGAATTTGCATCTTAAATACTTCTTGGTGCTCTCTTACAGCCCCAGAGCAGCTGCCAGAGCAGATCAGGTTCCTGCACACCTATTCCAGGCTCCCGGTGCGGAGCAGCTGAAAGCAGATCCTTGGGAAGGCAGAGCCAAGGCTGGGGCTGGACTCACACCTCCCTGTGGTGACTGCAGCGGTGAGCCCAGGCTGGGGTCTGGGGTGGGCTCCTCACCATGGCCCATTCATTGCCTTGCTCCTGTGTCCCCACCACCCCAACTCAAAGGGTCCTTCTCAGTGTCTGCCTGTTTCATCCCCATTCTTACACCCTCCTGTGCTGCTTCTGGAGGATGTGGGGCCAAGGCGGGACACAGGGCAGCCCTTTGTGCTCAGCAGCCTGTTTTCATGCCCTTCGTTAGCAGCTCATCCATTAATGAAGGCCCAGAGGAAATGCAGCAGCAGCTTCCCACCGCTCAGGCCAGTGCTGTGCCTCCAGTCACCCCCAGCAGTGCTCAGGGCTTCCTTTAGGCTCTCCCTCTTTGGGTTGTTTTTAGCCACATGAAGCAGCATGGTCCCAGGAGGGAAACTGCCCCACGTGCTTTAGCCCCTGCTCCCACCCATTCCCGGAGCCATGCTCCCCATGGACACTGGGTGGGAAAAGAGGAGGAGCAGGGAGCAGGTGGGGTGGGGAGGAAGGAGAGACAAAGCAAAAGGGCCCACAAATGCACGCTGGGCACAGGGGAATGATGGAGAGAGGAGGAAATGGGCACGAACGTGTTCGGCAAATTAAAGCTTCTCCCTTTGTTTTGCTGCTTTGCAGATAGCTCCAGGAACACTTAGTGAGGAGCCTGGGCTCTGGATAAGCAACTCTTTTAGCAGCAGGAAAGGTTGTTAAATATTTATTTGTAAACCTGGAGTCTTTATCTCTAAAATGTAGTCAAGTTCAATAAAATCTGATTTAGCTGGAGCAGCTCGGAGCAGACGGAGCCCTGACTCCGAGCGCAGTGCCTCGGCAGCTCAGTGTGGAGCCAGCAGGACAGAGATGGGGTGCAGGATGGACAGATGGACACGTGCTCCCCCAGCCCCACAGACACCCCCCACACACACAAAAGGGATATGGCTCGCTTCATCCTAGATCCCCTGTTGTCGTTTGATGTTCTCCGAAGCATCTGGTTCAAGGGTGCCTGTCTCGCACGCTGTGATTTATGGCTGCCAGGTGGGGTTAGTGCTGACTCAGGGCTCTGTGCCGCTGGCTCGCTGTCACGTGGTGCTGAAGGGCGCTGGGCACCCCGGAGGGTCAGGGGCGGTGGTGACAGCACGGGGCACAGCCACCCCTGGGACAGGAGGGCAGCGCAGCGCTGGTGGGTTTGCTGTCCATTCCTCTGCGCCGGGGCAGCCTGTGCCCATCACAACAGAGCAAATCCTATGCATGTCAGTGCTCCAGCCTGGCCCCAGGCTCCGTTTCCAGGCACAGCATCTTTTCTCCCAGTGCTGAGCCCAGCCGGAGACACGCAGCAGGTCCTGCTGCATTTAGCTCCAAGGCAGCGTGGCTCCAGCATGCCCATCTGTGCCACCAGGCTGGATTTGGAGCTGTGGTCCCCAGGCAGCGCCGTGGCGAGGATGGGTCAGAGGGTGCCAGAGCTCGGAGCAGTTCTGCTTTGGTCTGCACTGGTTTGTGTTGCCTAAAGGCAGTGAGTCGAGCAGCTGGTTCTTCTTTTGTTGATGCTCTTTTTCAATGCGAGGAATGAGAGGCACATTCACACCAGAGGCTGCAGTGCTCCCTGGGCTGTGGGAGAGAGATGGGGTCTGATCCTGCCTGGCAGCGCCTGCTGGGGCCGTGGCCGGGCACCCTGCAGGGGTGCTCAGACCTGTTCCATGGCTCCTCCTCAGGGTAAAGCTGGGAGGGCTTCAAATTTGAAAGCCCTTGGTGGTGCTTGGTCTTGGTCACATCCTAGGTTCCTGCAGCCACCATGGTCTCCCTGCTCCCTGCAGTGACACCAGCCCCAGTCAGCCAAGCCCATCCAAGGCAGCCTCAGCCCCTCACCCAGCACGATGTGGTGGCAGACATGGGATAGCTGAAAGGAGCCCTCCCTTTGGGGTGAAGTTGGCTGCTGTGCTGGTGGGGGTCAGCATGACAGTCCCTGTAAAGCCACATGCAGGTGGTTGACCCCAGCTCACACAAAAGTCACCATTCGCGTTGGTTTTAGAAGGGCATCTCTTAATATCTGCCTCACCTTGAGGCACAGATATCCTCTCTGAAACAGCAGAGGTAAATGAGACCCAAAAGTGATTTAAAGCTCATCTTAGCTCAGAATTTTTCAGCTTATTCATTGTCTTACATCCAAAGCTCATCTGTGACTCTGGCTATTAAGATTACAGATGTTTTTATCAGGGATAGTATTTATCACGGATTTAAATTTAGCTGAGAACTAATAACATGTGAGGTGTGCCTAGCCTTTCATTTCACACAAGTAGGCTTGTCTCCACTTTAACACCATGCAGATTTTGCTTCCTTCATCTATCACCTCCTTGCTTATATTTTAGCCACGACACCACATCTTTCCCAGCAGCTCCAGCTGCTGCCCCTCTGCTGGTACAGGCAGGATTTGGCCTGGGGGAGGTCTGTGAGTTGGGCCCTGCAGTGGACGTGGCCCAGCAGGGACCAGTGCGTGGCTGCACGCATGGGCAGAGCAGAGATTGCAGCACACAGCCAAATAAGGCCGACTGCCTGGCACTCTAATGAGCTGAAGTCTTTGCAACCCTGGGATAATTAAGCCCCTTTGACTGTATTTTGTTTTGCATGTAGCGTTGTGCTTGCTTTGATGGCTTTCTCAGCACGGCTGTGAGGAGCAAGAATTGGTTTCTAGAACCACTGCCCGAGGGATGCTGTGAGTGGCAAGTGGGATGTGGAAGCAGCAGTGCCACGGGCACATCATGGGCAGGAGGAGGGGGCCACATGCTGCCCATGGGGAGACATGGTGAGGTGGAACAGGGGACCTCCGGCAGCACATGGGGAGCAAACCCATGCGCACAGTTGTGCAAGAGCTGCCAACCTGGAGCACAAGTGTGATGGGGAACGGCTGAGGGACCTGGGGGGTTCAGTCTGGAGAAGAGAAGGCTCAGGGGGGACCTGATCGCTCCCTGCAACTGCCTGACAGGAGGATGGAGCCAGGAGGGGCTGGGCTCTGCTCCCAAGGAACAAGGGATGGGACAAGAGGAAACGGCCTCAAGCTGCACCAGGGGAGGTTTAGGCTTGATATTGGGAACAGTTTCTACCCCAGAGGGTGCTCAGGCATTGGAACAGGCTGCCCAGGGCAGGGCTGCAGCCCCCATCCCTGCAAGTGTTCACACACTGTGGAGACGAGGCTCAGTGCCATGGGTTAGTGGTGGCCTTGGCAGTGCTGGGGAGCGGTTGGACTGGAGGAGGTTAGAGGTCTTTTCCAACCCAGTTGATTCCATGATCCTAACTGGTGGTGCCATCCAGGCCCCAGCCTACCCCAGTGGCATCACCACAGTAGCAGCAGCCCTGTTTGTGTTCGTAAAGCTGCCCAGCAGCATCAGCACTGGGGAGGTGATGACACAGGAGATGATGAATTGTAAATACCCAGCAAATGGCTCTTTGCAGCCTGGCCTCAAGCCCGAGCCATCCCACTGGAAATGTTTCCATGGGACTGGGAGGCACTGGACCAGGATGGACAGGAAGGAGCTCGGCACCACTGCCAGGAGAGTGGTCCTGGTCCCACAGACCTGCTTTGGGGGTCCCCCACTACCACCCCCATTAGGCAGGTAGCAGGGGAAGGGATGGAGAAGGATGGTGAACCTGGAGGAAGCTGCGGGAGGAGTTCTGCGGGGACTCCTGGTGTGCCAAGGCCTGGTGGTTTCCGAGGTGGTGCTGGGGAACATGTTTATGGCCAGTCCATCATCTTTATCCTTGCATCTCGCAAAGAAATTTTGCATCGTTTTTGGGGAACAAAAGTTAGACTTGAGTCATCTGTCTGTAGGAAATGATGGATGTAAAGGGACGCAATGGAGGTAATGCACAGAATATGTACCAGACCCATAAATAGTGCCGGAGCAGGGAAAGTAATGTACAGGATATAATGATGGATACAAACAGAGCCAATGGAAGTAATGTGTTGAGTATATTCAGCTATAGCCGTAAATAGCATTAGTTGAAGCAACGCAGAGTGCACACATAACAATAGATATAAACACGGGCCGGAGCAGCTGTACATCTAACATGCAATATTAATATGATTTGATCCCTTGTAACAGCTCGAGCAATGAGGAAATAAATGTAACAGAGGCAGCATGACCACGAGGGGGTCACCCAGCCCTCCCAGGGCCTTTCCCAGCTGAGAGCAGGCAGAGCCCCTCATCACCCTGCAGACCTCATCAGCCACAGACCCCTCACCACCCCACAGACCCCCTTATTCACCCCCAGACCCTATCGGGCTGATTCCTGTGGAGCTGTGGTTGCTCCCACTCAGACACCTCACTACTGGCTGATCCCAAGGAGGGATCCCCCAGATGCTCGACCCTGTGCTCAGCTCCTCTGCCTTTGCAAAGCAGCCTTTATATTCAGGCTCCATCTACAGGGAACGGAATAATTTCAAGGGCTTAAAATAGGCTGTAGATAGATGTGTTTAGTATTAAATTATTTTCCTTAAGAAGCCGAGGAAGCGAGGTCTGTCTGACACAGATTCCTCAAGGCTTTCCACTCAAAGTCTGCGCACGTTCACTCATCAAGTGGAAAGTTGGGGGGTGGGGAGGAGAAATGGTCTTGGGCTGGATTTCGGCTGGGAAATGAGAACCTCTGCTCTGCCTCGGCAGTGCCCTTCACCTTAGTGCCAGCTCTCCCCAGACTAAACCTTTTGCTGTGGTGGTGCCCATCATTCACTCACGTCCCCCTTGCTCTTTCTCTCCCCCTTGTTACCTGCAGGTGAGAGATAGGATGGTAGCTGGAGAGGCGAGTATGCGCAGCCCACTCCTGGCCTGCTGGCAGCCGATTCTCCTCCTGATGCTGGGATCCATCCTGTCCGGCTCCGCCACGGGCTGCCCGCCGCGCTGCGAGTGCTCTGCCCAGGAGCGCGCCGTCCTGTGCCACAGGAAGAGGTTCATGGTCGTGCCGGAGGGGATCCCCACCGAGACCAGGCAGCTGGACTTGGGCAAGAACCGCATCAAGACGCTCAACCAGGATGAATTTGCCAACTACCCTCACCTGGAGGAGCTGGAGCTAAATGAGAACATTATCAGTGCCATTGAACCTGGGGCTTTCAACAACCTCTTCAACCTCAGGACGCTGGGGCTCAGGAGTAACAGGCTCAAGCTGATCCCCTTGGGGGTGTTTACTGGACTCAGCAACCTTACCAAGCTAGACATTAGTGAGAATAAAATTGTGATCCTGCTAGACTACATGTTCCAGGACTTGTACAACCTCAAGTCTTTGGAGGTGGGGGACAACGACCTTGTCTACATCTCCCACCGGGCGTTCAGCGGCCTCAACAGCCTGGAGCAGCTGACCCTGGAGAAATGCAACCTGACCTCCATCCCCACGGAGGCCCTGTCTCACCTTCACGGCTTGATTGTGCTGCGCCTGCGCCATCTGAACATCAACACCATCCGGGATTACTCATTCAAGAGGCTGTACCGGCTCAAGGTCCTTGAGATCTCCCACTGGCCCTACCTGGATACCATGACATCCAACTGCCTCTACGGGTTGAACCTGACCTCCTTGTCCATCACCCACTGCAACCTGACGTCCATCCCGTACGTGTCGGTGAGGCACTTGGTTTACCTCCGGTTCCTGAACCTGTCCTACAACCCCATTGTCACCATCGAGGGCTCCATGCTCCATGACCTGCTCAGGCTGCAGGAGATCCAGCTGGTGGGAGGGCAGCTCACCACGGTCGAGCCCTTCGCCTTCCGCGGCCTCAACTACCTGCGCATCCTGAACGTGTCAGGGAATTTGCTGACCACCCTGGAGGAGTCAGCTTTCCACTCCGTGGGCAACCTGGAGACGCTCATCCTCGACAACAACCCCTTAGCCTGCGACTGCCGCTTGCTCTGGGTTTTCCGGCGGCGATGGAGGTTGAACTTCAACAAGCAGCAGCCCACTTGCTCCACCCCCGAGTTCGTCCAGGGCAAGGAGTTCAAAGACTTCCCTGACGTCCTCCTGCCCAACTACTTCACCTGCCGCCGAGCACGGATACGGGACCGCAAACCTCAGCAGATCTTTGTGGACGAAGGCCACACAGTCCACTTTGTCTGCCGGGCAGATGGGGACCCGCCTCCCACCATCATGTGGCTGTCTCCCCGCAAGCACCTCATCTCAACCAAAACCAACGGGCGGCTCACTGTCTTCCCTGACGGCACGCTGGAGGTGCGCTACGCCCAGATCCAGGACAATGGCACCTACCTATGCATCGCCAGCAACGCGGGTGGCAACGACACCATGCTGGCCCACCTGCACGTGCGCAGCTACTCCCCAGACTGGCCCCACCAGCCCAACAAGACCTTCGCGTTCATCTCCAACCAGCCCAACGAGAGCGATGCCAACAGCACGCGCGCCACCGTGCCTTTCCCCTTTGACATCAAGACTCTCATCATCGCCACCACCATGGGCTTCATTTCCTTCCTGGGCGTCGTGCTCTTCTGTCTGGTGCTCCTCTTCCTGTGGAGCCGGGGGAAAGGCAACACAAAGCACAACATTGAAATCGAGTATGTGCCACGGAAGTCCGACGCGGGCATTAGCTCTGCCGACGCGCCGCGCAAGTTCAACATGAAAATGATTTAAACCAGGCAACAGTTTGCAAATAATAATGGTGGGTTGGTTGGTTTGGTTTTTGTTTTTTTGTTTTTTTAAAAAGAGAACAAATGAACAAAATAAATAATTGAAAAACATTGCTACAAACATACCGACCTCTCTCCTTCCACCACGTCCTCAGCCCCCGTCCACTGCATCCGCACTGTCACCACCTCTTCCTCCTCCCCTTCTTCTTTATACCAGGAAAAACATTCAGCCGATGTCTTCAGGACTCCTGTGTTTGTAAGGACTTTGTCTGATGGACTCTGGTGTCAGATATAACTCTGAGAGGGAAAAACAATGGGGGGGAGGGGGGAAGAAAGAAAAAGAACCCCAAGAAATAAAATCAATAAAAAGTTACGAACTTTATTCTGTAACTTTGATTTCAATAATTATGGATTTTTATGAAAACTTGAAATAATAAAAAAAACCCTATTTCCTATAGATAGTTGGAATGCAAAATCTTGACTTCTTGATCTGTCCAGTTCCATACCTGGCAAGCACTCCCTTCCTTGCCACCACACCAAGAACAGCCTCAGGCCAGGGTGAGAATCCCACCGACACCGAAGGTTTGCACCCCACCAAAGGGGTCATAGGGCCTGCACAGCATCGAGAGGAGTTTGCTTTTTGCTCCCGAGGACCTGTCGTGGTTTCCTGCCCACCCCAAAGGCCGGGGAAGCAGGACAGTGCTGGGGTGCAGCAGCACAGGGCTGAGTGTGTTTGTCCTCTGTGTGCTAAGGAGGGCACAAAGGCCCGTCACGGGGCAGGCAGCAGCTCACTGTGCCCATGGCCTTTGGGCTGAGAGCCAGTGGGACTGGGTTTTGCCTGGCAGTGCTGGGGGTACCTGGAGATCCTGCTGCCTCTTAGGTGGGGAGAGGACTTGCTGCCCACCATTGCCAGCAGCACCATGGTGTCACCTCTCTGATGGAGCACAAGCTGGCCCTTTGTGCTAGGAACACTGTCCCTGCAGGCAGGGATGCTGCAATTCCATCAGCACCTTTGCTGCCAGCACAAGCAGGCAGTTCCCTGCCTGCCCCGGCTGCACGGCTGCCCCTGGCTCCTGGCACCCAGCAGCTCCAGTGCTGCTCCACACCTGCCTCTAATAATTCTCATGGTCATTAATTCTTCCCTGTGAGGGTGCTGAGGCGCTGGCACAGGGTGCCCAGAGAAGCTGTGGCTGCCCCATCCCTGGCAGTGTTCAAGGCCAGGTTGGACACAGGGGCTTGGAACAAGCTGCTCTAGTGGAAGGTGTCCCTGCCCATGGCAGGGGCTGGGAACGGATGAGCTTTAAGGTCCCTTCCAACACAAATCATTCTATGGTGGTTTTTGGCCCTGACTCACTGGCAGCCAGGCTAGCAAGCACCCTTGGGCATGCCCAAGGGAATTTAACTTCCAGGCTTGCAGGAGACCTTGTCTAAAAAAACCCTAAAATTACATTTGTTTATAAACAAAGCACAGCCTGAGCCAAGCACAGGGCTTGCAGCAGGGAGGAGCTGCAGGCTGTAACACGCTGGCTGCCCTGGTGCTAGACTCCAGCTTGCCCATCACCATGGTGTCTGGTCATCAGGAAGCAATCTCCCTTTGCAGAGCTCTGGTACTTGGGATCAGGAGGTCTGGAAGGTTTGTATTGTCTCAGTGAGGAAAAGGGGAGGAACGGGGGTTAAATTGGCCAGTGTGGGTGCCACCCTGCCCAGAGACCAGCTACCTACATCAGTGAGACAGCTTCAGTATGGAAGTGGGTGTACAGCAGGTGAATTACAAGGAGCAAGTCAGGAGGACAGCCCCAGAGGGAAGGAGTGAAATTAAAGAGACAGCAATGGGCAAAGAGGTATCTCAACTCAAGCTTTGAATATAGAGAAGCATCATCAGAGCAGCTCAACCCTTCCCCAGTTGGTTGGTGCCAACTTGCCAGCCCTCAGAGGGTGCAGAGAGGGTGAAGGCCACAGCCAGCCCTCCCTGGAGCCCTTCCATGGGAGAGACAGGGCTGACACCATGGCCTGGGGAGCCCAGCACAAGAACAGAACATCCCTGCAAACAGTGGCAACAGGGGCACTAAAGGCTTTTATAAGCATCACTGAGGTCCTGTCACCACCAGGACCGGTGGCACCTCACTGGCCCGCAGCTTCCCAGCCAGCCCGGCCTCGGCAGCATCTCCGAGGTGGATGAGCTGGGATTTGCATGCTTGATTTGTAAAGCACTTAAGGAGTCTTCAGGGATCAAAGCCACTACACAAGATGATAAAAAATATGCGTCAGGAACCTGGAGCGCAGACAGGAAAAAGAATGGATTTGCTTTCCTTCCAGCACCGCGCCAGTCTCGAAGAACCAACCTGAAACATCTGTGCTCGTGGGGAGTGGGGATGTTTTTTGCTGGTTTCAGCTTTCTATTCATCTTCAAACAAAACATTTTGTGTTTCTCTCTCCACAGCGGGTTTCAGGAGCTTTGATTTGTTAGTTTCTCATCTCTAACCCATCTTTCCTTTACAACTCTGAAACCAAAACAGGTTTTTTTTAAGAGCCTTTTTGCTTTTGTTTTGCTTTTTAAAAGAGCCAAAGCAAAAATGTTTCTTTGCAGCTTCCCCTCCCACTGGTGTTTATCCAACATTTTCAGTGAGCTACATACAAAACCACAAACAGCAACGCACCAACCTCAGCCTGGTGCTGCAGGCAGGCATGCTGGGCTCCATCTGCACCCTACATCCTGCTCCAGGGATCCCGAGTACCAGGTTGGAGCTGTGATCCCCTGGGAGAGGCTGGGATGCACCACAGCCTCAGCCCTCTGGAGGGTTGTTGCCAGAAAGGACAATAACTCAATCAGTTGTTGAGAGGTGGAGGGGGGTCTCTGTGATGCTGGGCAGCTCTGAACACTGGCAGTCAGAGAGAGCTTCTTAATTGACTCCAGTTATCCTTCCTTAATGCTGTAATTAAAAGAGCTAATTCAACACACACAGATTTAAGAGAACAAAATACTAATAACCGAGTCCAACAACATATTTGCAGCACACTGCAGCATCCTAGCAATCAAAGGGAGGATTCAAGTCTTTCACTCTTAGAAAAAGAAGCTTTAAAAAATGAAAAGGGGAGAGAAAATGATTCCCTTTCATGTGCAACATATCAGGCTGTGCCAGCACAGGGGTTTTGCCCATCCAGACCCCCACATGCCCCTCAGACCCCATCTCTGCTACTCAAAACCCTCCTGGGGGAAGCCCTGCTGCCTGCCCCACATCCAAGCTGCAGCTCAGAGCCTCTCCTTAGCGAGCTTGCCCGATGCTCTGTGGCACCGCTGCTGCGGCACAGTTTATTATCCACACCAATTCTTTAATCTTCGGTGCTTTGTGAGCTGGATAATTTATTTCTTTTCAGTCACCATGTGGTTAAAGCAGATGGATGGAGAGGAAGAAAAGCATCTCAGAGTGGCCAGCATCTCAGCACAGCCATTTTCATGGCTGGTAAAGATGGGGAGAAAAAAACACAGCTAAGGAATAAACTCCCTTTCTTCCCTTTGTTGAAATGTACAGTATGTTTCTATTGCAGTTTAATCAGGGGTGAGAAAGCAGGGGCATTGCTCTTCAGGTAACCATGGGCTGCGTGTCAGAGCCAGACAGCACTTTTCATTCTTTTGAATAAGGATAAATACAAAGCAGCACTTACAAAACAGCTTAAAAGAGGTAGCAGAAAAACCCAGGAAGAGATGTGTTTAGGGTATGGAGGGGAAACACACCTTTACCTCCTCTGCTTCCAAGACTGGGAGCCCTGTGGGGATCTCCATGGCAGGCACCCTGTGCTGGTACACAGCAGCGAGGGCAATGAGGGGTTATTCAGGACTTCCAGCCCACCCCAGGAACTTTCCTCCCTACCAAGCTCCACATTTCCCCCCCACCCAGGACACGCCAAGGGCTGTGCCTGGCTCTCAACTTCTGCTGCCTGACTCTCTGCCCCCCCATCAACCCCTGTGCCTGCTCAGCCCCTCTCCTTAGATCAGCAGGTCAAAAGGCCGGGGTGAGACTGACACCTTTCCCCACACAGGGGTGAGGTGACCAGAGGAGAGGGGTTCAGCCTGACTCTTCAGCCCATGGCACCCCACAGCCCCCCCTGCTCTCTACCCACATACCCCAGCTGCGCTACCAGAACTTGCTGCCTTCCCCCATCTCCATCAGGCCTTATCGTGCTTCACTTTCCTCTTCTCTCTCTACCTGCCCTCCCCCTCTTATCTCTGCTTCAGAGCCAATTTTTTATTCTCTCCCTTTTTTCTCTCCTTATCGCTCACTCCCTTTTATTTGTTAAAATACTTTCTGCCTCCTGCGCTTCCCTGTCTCTCTGCTGCCATTCCTCTCTCAAGGGCTCTTCTCTCCCCGCCACATCTCTGTGTGCTCCTCACAGCCCCCTCTCTGCACAGACATTCCTCCCTCCTCCCCTGGCAGGATCTCACCCTGCTCCTTCCACAGCGAGCAGCACAGTGGTACAAAGGGGCAGGCAGAAAGACCTTTGGGCTTTGCCTCCTTTCCTCCTTTCCCCCTCTCATTCCCTCTCTTCCCCCCCCTCCCCATCTCTCTGACCCTGCCATGGGTACATGCAGCTCCTCCAGGAAAAAAGCAGAGCTATTGCTTTCCTCCCTATTTTTCCTGGGTCTGTATCTGCATGCTTATGACAGATTTACTGTGATTCTATCGGTTTATGATTAAAACCCATAAATTTTACTAGGCCTTTTTCTTATTTTCCATAATACACAGGATTTGAGGCAATCAAATTTTAACTGGAAAGCATGGGCTGTGCAGTTAGGTTCCAGTGTAATGGGGAACGGTTCATTTCCCCATCCACCCCCATTACTGTTGGTGCTAAAGAAATACTGCCCTGTGAAAGAGATTTTTCCTCAACTCCCTTTAAAACCACATCCTTACCTGAGCAAAGGATTAGAGGAACAATGCAAACCTCGACTAACACACAGTGCCCCCTGCCACTGCGGCTTGTTCCCATCCTGAGGTTTCCAAACAGTTCTCCAGCAGAGCCAGGCGGGTGCTGAGGGTCTCGGGGTGACAGCTGTGGGTCCCTGGCAGCTGCTCCATCTCAGCTCCCCATCACTAGGCTGCGGGTAGCTCCAGCCCCTCCAGAGATTTCATCATGTGCCTGTTACGACCCAGGTAATAAGACATTTCATTCAAATGAGCAAATTTATTCCAGTGGCACTTTAATAACAAAGTCAATAAAACTACACTTCCCAGCAGGGCTTTATCATATGCTAAAACTACAGCATATTGCCTGGATATACTCAATTCTCCCCCTGAAATAAAGTGCAAAGTTTAGAAGACAGATGACACCATTTGCGGCACTAGTAGGATAATGCCCTAATAAATCCACAGCCACCTGGGCACTTCAGAGTTGTCACACACTGCACTCAGTGGCCACTGGGAACTTCCCAGTGGCAGCAGGAACAGCAATGAGACCTCTGTGCTCCTCGGGCTCACAGTGCAGATGTGGAGCGTGGGCTCTGGTGCACAACCCTGCTGTCAAAGCAGTGAGGTGTCCATGCACACAGAGCAGACTGCGGACGTGGGAGCATCATGGAGCCAGTTATCGGTGCAGGTTACCTGATCTGTGGTGGCTCTCTCCAAAAGCAGCAGCTGTGATGGATGGGGAGGTGAGCACCCAGCTTGGAGAGCAGCTGCTCCATGTGGCCTCTCCCCCAGAGCTCCTCAGAATCTCCGTTAAGCTGGAAAAGAGATGGGGCAGTCAGGAAATGCTGCTGGTCCTGCAAGAGTCAGCAGCACCCCAGGACAGGCAGTGCCCACTCAAAGGACAGTTCCTGCCCTGCCTTGTGTGGTGCTGTGCACCCCTCTGTGCAGGATCTCACCTCCTGAGCTCTGCGGCTGCTTTCCCATGGACCATCCCTCCCGCTCCCTCCCCTACCTCTCCATCCCCCTCAATTACCACTCCATCACTCTTCCCCACATCGTTACACTCCAGCATGCTACACGACATGAAATTACAGCTCTTCCCTCCTCCATTATCCTTCCCAGACCATAATCCATAGGCTCTCCAACCCCTGCCCTGCTCCCAGCCATTCCCCTCTGCCAGTCAGCCACCTCCCACCAGCTCTCCGCTCTTCCTCGTCCCTCCAGCTTGTGCTTCCCAAGCCTATCAGTGTTCCCCAGCCTTGAGTGCTGCAAAACTAATTAGCTCACTACAAAGATTGAGGAATAATTAGGGACTCCACTGAAAGCATGAAACTAGGGCATCTCGCCTTAAATAAACACAAGGAAGTGGCTCTCCACTCTGCTGACGGTCTGCGATTGCTTCAAGCAGATCATCACCATCACCATCCCTCAGCTCCCACTCCAGGCACGTTCACCAGAGGTGCCTCTGCCTCCATCTCACCCCTTAGGCACCTCAAGCACCATAGGCAAGTGCTTTCTGGCTTTTTTGGCTACTGAAGCCAGCTCCACACCAGAGCTCCACAGCTAGCCAGGCATCAAAGCAAGCAGGCAGCTTCCCAGAGCTGTTGGTTCAGGCATTGCCTCCTCAATGGTCCATCATCTCCAGCTCCCTCCAGGGGAAAGCTAGCACCAAGCATGGAAAACAGCAAGAAAAACATCTGAACGTTTCCCTTTCCAGTTGCTTCCACTGGGTAGAAGAGATGCTAAAATGGGCTTTCCCCTGGCAGCTCAACTATGATGGGCAGGGGTCTGCCCTGCCCCATACTGGAGCCCCTAAAGAACAGGGTGCTACAAGAGGAGGAAGTGGTTATGGGGGCTGCACAGGACTCCACACTGGGGCATGTTGAAGTCCCCTTGTGACATGCAGGGGTTCCCTGCAAACCCCCATCTCCCCCCATGTGAACACCGTCCCTCCTGCCTCCTCAAGGTGGTGAGCAGGAGACGGGGTCTAAGGCAGCCCAGAATGAGGTGTCTGTGACCTTCACCACTCGCTCATCTCCCCGGCACTGCAAGCACTCCCTCCTCCAGCCACTGTCTGCACCTGAAGTGCTCCACACAGTTTTGTCACTTACTAATGGTATTTAATAACAACCTGACACTCAGCCCCTGCGTCTCACTCAGAGCAGCCTGACTAATGTCCCCAGCCCCGTGTGGAGCAGCAGTGCTTGCTGCATCCCGGGGAAGGTGGGGTAGGGCCTGGGGAGGGAAGCATTGCTTTAAGCCCTGCAGAAAAGCTTCCCCAGGTCCTGCTCCCTCTGCACCTGCTCAGCCCAGGCTGAGCATCCCTTCCTGTCCTTGGCAGCCATGATGGGAAAGGACAAGTTCTGTTAGGGACTGAGCAGCAGAGGACCTGTTGGAGACTATGGCACTTTACATGAAACCATAACCCCTGCCACGGGCTTTACGGCACTGATGGGTTTGTTTTGTTTTTCTTAGGGTTTTCTAGTGCCTCAGACGCACAGAAGGGGGAGAGAAGAGAGGTGGGAAGAGACCTATGTCGAACCCCAGCACTGTTTCAGCATCAGGTCCCTGATGCAGACTGCAGGGTTGTATGCTTCTGCACCCATACTGGAGGCCTTGGCAAAGCTGTGCTGGGAAAGCAAACCTAACCCTCATCCCCAGTGGTCCAGAGAGGTGAGGTATTGAGCATCCATCACCCACAGGAGGCTCCCTTGCGATACCCAAGGACAAGGGTAAGATGAAAAAGTTCAGTTTTCCCTTGTCCAAGGGTTCAGGGACTGGGAAAGGGCTGCACCCTGAGAAGAGCCATGCTGAGCCCCTTTATTCCACCTCTGATGAGATAAGTACTGCAGGGAGCAAGTGAAGCTGGGCAGAGCAGGCAGGGCTGCTGTAGCTGCACCTGCACCAGCACATGGGCTGGAGCCACTGCTTCCTTCTCCTGGGTGGCTGCTTACAGGGACAACGCCAAGGTGGATCAGATCCAACCCTGGACCTGCCTTTCCTTCTCTCTTTTTGCAAGGGCTCACAAGTGCTGGCAATTCAAACATGAGAATTTAGCACAAAAAACATGAGTGAGGGCTTCAAACACCTTCACGTAACCACCCTTCCCAGGCAGACCGACTGGTGAGGTTCAGCACTGCCTTCTCCAACAGTCTTGCCCAGTGACAAGGGGGTCTGGCTCTGGCATCTTCAAGAGAGACTGAGAAATGCCCTGAAAGACTGGGGTGGGATCTGTGTAGAATCAGGAGGTTCCTTCTGGCACAAGGCCCTCACAGATGGATGCTCAAGGCAGCAAACAGCTACATCTTTATCCTATGGTGCAAGTGGAGTTGTTCTTGTCTTTCAAACACACACCTAATCATTTTTAAGATCTCTGCCTCAGAACTATCTTTTTGATAAAACTAATCATGGGCTTAAATTATAGATAAATACCCGATATTAAAAGAGCAGTTTGAAAAGGAGGAAAGGGGTAGTTTAACAGTGCTCATTTTCTCTGCTTTTCTATAGCACACATCTTGGGCTATTTAACTGTAGAGCTTATGAAGCTTCATTCTGATAACTGTCCTTCCTTTCAAACGTGGCTTCCACAAATGGTTTCTTTACCTGCTATGCTGCTGTTAGCTATATTATTGTAGCAGCCACCATGTCTCCAGCTGAGACTAAGAAGCAGACAAGTGAAGAGCTGTATGAAAACACAAAGCCATGAACCCCGTGCTTAAAAAAGCTGGACCCAAAAGCATCTACACTGGGAATAAGGGACACCCCGATGCCCATGAGGGATCTGGGCTATAATAGCCCAACAAAGAAGAGTAGCTGGAGAGAATCAAAGAGCCAGGATGAGGACAGAGGTCTGTGCCCACCCCTCTGCCCGTCCTTGTGCTGCTGTTGGGCTGGCAGGAATGATCCAGCTCTAGGTGCTTTTGAGCACTGCACAAACCAGGCTCACGCTGGCTTCCTCTGCTCTGCAGGGAACAATGGCTTTGATCAACAGAAGATTGCTGAGTTAATTGTAATGATATTCTAATAAAGCTGAGGAGATTAATTACGGCTCTTTATCAGAGCTGGCCCTCTGCCAAGGGTGTGCAAAATTGTTTTCCTCTGTTTCTTGTCATTTGAATTTAGGAGGAGAAAGGAGGAAGTTGGGTGCCTTTTTTTCCTGCAGCAATCAGGAGTGTGGCCTCGTGCCCTGCTCGCAGCTCGGCACGTTTACGGAGGGGAGCGGGGAGGGTGCAGACAGAGAAAGCAAATGGAGAGCGACAGAGCAAAGCAATTAGACATGATGCAGCACAATTACACTCCTAGTCAATAAGTGGGTCGCTGCAGAGAAGCACAAAGGAATGAGGCAACAGCGTGCGGACCACAGACGTCGCTGCACCGAAGGTAAACCCAGGGCATGTAACACCTTTCCAGGGTGAGGGGGGACACAAGACACATGCAGTGCTTGCCATGGGGGCTCAGGGTGGCAATGACATCGGGCAGAAGAGCTTCATGGCCTTCATCTTCTTCATGCCACGCCGGCGCAGAACAGCGAGTGTCCGGAGAGCAGCCAGAGCCCTGTTAAGTGGCCTTGGGGAACGGGAGACTCAAACCTTCCTATTTCACTTGACAAATAGGTGTTCATTCCAGGACGGATTTAGCAATGCCCAGGCAGGTGACAGACAGACCTGCAGAAGAATGATGCAGGCTGGAAGGCAGCAGATCCATCAGGCAGAGCTCACCGGGAAGGGAGGAGAGCCCGTTCTTGCAGCCAGCTGGGACACGATGTGCTGGCAGAAGAGGCTGCAAGTCAAACCCAGGGAAGGAAACGTGCTCCTCACACAAACCAGAGGGAAACCTGAGGCTTAAAAGAACACCACTTACTTTTAAGCAGGCATCAGAGCAGTACCAGGAACCTCCTACCAACAGGTCAGGGCTTGCTGCTGTGAGGAATTAAAATGGCACCAAAAAACCCATGGCCTTCAGCTCTCCAAGGGGCACCCATGACGTGTGCAGCTGCTCCATTTTCCTGCATGCCTCTAGAAAGATGCCACATTGCTGCTGCACATGAACCATGAAGGCACAGTGAGAGTGTTAATCCCACCAAACAGAACCTAACTGGGTTTAACACATCTGAGAGATGCTCACGGGTATCACTGAGATGGAGAGGGCTGGCACAGCATGCCTGAAGGGATTCATCCAAGTGGAGAACTTGGAAGGAGTAGGCAGGGAGCACTGACCTCCACGTGCAACATGGCTGCTCACAACCTCTGACTGCCTTTCCTTAGCAACATGGGGGCACCGACCACAACATGACAGCAGCATCCTCTGTGCTAAACCACAGGACTCACAGCAAGGTCACAACAGGGTAAGAGTAGGGTCCATGTTTTGTACCATTGCCCTGATAACAGTTGAGATGATTCTTTTGTGTTTTCAATGACCCATAAAACTATCTCACATCCAAAATGTTTGCTCCAACCGAGGGGAAAAAATGCTGATCTCAATACTTTCCTCCTGGAACCTGACAGAAACAATTACTCATTTAGGCTT
The DNA here is from genome assembly GCF_034315485.1 of Pezoporus occidentalis. Lineage (NCBI taxonomy): Eukaryota > Metazoa > Chordata > Aves > Psittaciformes > Psittacidae > Pezoporus > Pezoporus occidentalis. The sequence continues at coordinate 2,097,522 of NW_026913415.1, forward strand.
TTGCAAAGACCATTGAGTATGGCAAAATGTCGCTCCAGGGTTGAAACAACTGGAAAAAGTTCTAAAACCATTTAAAAGCTCCAGTTTTTTAGACAAGGAAACTCCGTTTTTCCCATTTAGAACAAATCCTTACGCTAAATCTGAGTTTACCTTAAACACCAAGAAACAAAACATTAAGAGAACAATTACCAAGAAGATCAACGCCAGAAAGCAAAGTGCTGGGGAGCTGCCTTCATCAACTTCCACACCAAGAAAACGTGCCCTTTTCAGGGTGCCCAAAGTGTTTCAGCAGCTGAAGATACTCCTAAAGAAGGAAATCTCGTTTCCAGCTGCCTCAAGACCTTCTCCCTGCCTGTGTCGGGGCTGGTGCTGGTCCCCCTCAGCGGCACCCGCTGCTCCGGCACGCACTTCCCGAGATTCCCCATAAATAAAATCATCGGCATCAGCTCTCGTGTTCATTTCACAGGCGGCTGCTCTGCTGACAGGTTTCACACGCCGCTACTGTGTCTTGTCAGCTTTATACTCTCAGGCCAACGCCAGCTCGCCAGCTCCCATGTATATACATAAAAATAAACAGCTCAGAAGGCCCAGTAAAGTGACAGATAACATAATGGGACCTGGCTTCAGAAAATAAGCTTGTTTATGGAACCTCTGTGCCTCCAAATGTGATTTATGTCGTGCGGGCTGTGTCTCGGCGATGGTTTGGGGAGGAGGGCTTGCTTGTGCCGCTGGTTAAGAGCTGGCTTCAGGGCTCCTGCCCTAAGACTGGCAGCGTTAGTGCCAAGAGCAGAGAACAGTGCTTCCCATAGGATTCTGTTGATAGACTCTTCCTCAGAGTCCAGAACCTGCCCCCCCCCCACCTCAGGAAAGCCCTCCTCATCCTCTCCAACCCGCCTCCCAAATAACTCCCTTCCTTGGGCTTGCCCACGCTGTCTGCAAGCTGGAGGTAGAGGCATAGAGCTCAAGGCTTCAGCAGCCAGTAGAGCGTGAGAAGTAAAACCAGACAGTGCCTAAAGGAGAGTGTGTGAGCTTCAATCAGGAGAGCTTCTGAATGGCACAAGCAGGTTCTCCTGGTAGCCCCTTTGCTCTGGGCTGCAGATGGTCCTTATTCAATCTCTTGCTAGAAGAGCTTCCTTGCAAACAGGGATAATCCTTCATTTGATGTTTGCTCCCTTGGATATCACTGTTCACAGCAAGCACTGCAATTTGTGTTTATTCTTGCCAAGCCATGTTTATTCTTGAGCCGCTTTGATTGTTACAGTGAAGGCTGGGATGGCTCTTTCAGTCAAAGTGCCTGTTTCCAGGGGGCTAATAATGAGAGACCGTCAATCTGGAGACATGAGGGAAGAAACAGCATTGCCTCCGCTAACAGAAAACAATCAGACACTGCTGCCAGACCCCACGCTCTGCATCTCAGTCTCAGAGAGCCTCAGCTCCAGCCCCAGGTGGATGCACCAGCAGGACACCGGCCCCAGCACCTTTCCTGCAGAGCAGCATGGGGCTCTTGGAAAAAGCCTCAGTGTATAAATGCCACGAGATGCTGGTGCTCCACCAGCCCCATGCCATGCACTGGACGGATGCCTGTGCATCCATCCGTGCAGGTGAGCCTAGCTGAGCCTCAGTGGTGGCGCTGGGCCTGCTGGGACGGACACACCAGAGCTCCTGCCCCACTGAGGCTCTTCAGCCTCAGTAATTTGCAGTGATTTCCCACCATGACTGAGGCACCCAGCAGCTCCCATCCTGTGCTGCCCCATGCAGACCAAACCCCTGGCTAACTGCTGCCAAGCACATCCCACACCTCAAGAGGAAGAATCCCCCCTGCAAGCTGCAGGATCACAGGCACAGACCTGCCACAGCAGAGCAGGGGGACCTCAGGCTCAGATGGCAACCATGTGGCTCCCCATCCCTTGTTCCAATCTCCAGGCCTTCATTCCATTCAGATTTTAATCAAACCTTACATTAATGCTGCGTTTTGTCTGGGGCTTGGTACTAAGGAGGGCTGTGGGGGAGGTTTCCCCTCAAATTAAATCATTAAAATGCTTTTCTCAGGCTAAATAATTTTAATCCCCCTCCCCCCCCAGCAGACCAGTGACAATAAATATTTAATACATTCCTTGCTTCACTGCATCCAGCATGCTGCCGTTTTAGAAATCATTTTATTGTGCATATTTTTCTTCTTTTAATTACAGTCACCCAGTATCAAACTGCTGCAATAAATAACCAAAGGCAGGGGAGGGATGGGGCAGGAGATGTGTGCTGTGCTGCTGGCACAAGGAGGTGTGATGCAGGGCAGGTATAATACCCCATGCTGGCAGCCACCACTGCTCCTGCTTGGGGCTGACATCTGACCCTCACCTTATCACTGCAGCCAGCCCCTCTGGGGTTACTGAAATAGCACCTCTGGAAGGGATGCAGTGCCTGCCAGCTCCAGCACAGAACTCCATCCTGTCCTGCCAATGCCCTCTCTGACAGGGGCCAGCAGCTAATGCCAGGGGATGGGTGTAAAAGCCATCCAAGCGTGCACTGATACTTCTCCAGGATGCCTCCAGCCCCTGGTAATCTGTGGCTGAAGGACTTCCTGAGTCAGGCATCCTATCTCTCCTTTAAAAGCCCTCAATGGATTTTATTGTCTTTTTTCTTCCAGGAATTTCTCTAATTACAAGGATAGCCTGAGAACTTCTTAACTGTTCTCTGTCCAAACCAGACACTGATTTCCAGTGCTGGCAGGTAAAGGCACCCTCTGGGCTGGCTGCTGGCGATGCTGGGTGCAGTAAGGGGGGATTAAGACGGAAGAGATGTCAGAAACTGCCCCCCTGTGCTGTTGGAAGCTAGATAGCAGGAAGCCCCAGCCCTTCACTGCATGGCCAGATCCTGCTGCTCCCACAGCCAGCAGGCTCACAACCCAGCAGCCTGGCAAGGAGAGGGTTACCGTGTCCCGCAGCCACCACCACAACCAGCCTGGTGGATGGTATTAGCAAAAATGAATAGAAATACTACATGAAGCTAATAAGATCTGAGGGAAGCTCCTTAGACAAGTTGATTTCCAAATCGGACTGACTTTAACCTCACATAAATAAAAATGAACACTTACAAAATACGGTGGAAAAATCCATAAGGGCAGATGAAGGCATTGATGCGTTTGCATCTCCCTCCTGCACTTGCAGTACAGACCAGGGCTCCACAACCCTGCCTGTGCTCTACATTAGCCCAGGCAGGTTGCGTCTGGAGCTGGACTAGGTCTGCAATAGCAAATGTTGCCCTAGGGCATCCCTCAGCCACCAGCAAGGTTCAGGGCCAGGGAAGCTCCCCAGGGCTGCTGGCTGCCTGCACCCTTTGCTCCAGGCATGATGGAGCAGGCAACAAGCAAGAAGGGGCAGGGGCTCAAGCTGCTCCCCATCAGCACTGAGCTGCACAAACCCAGGGCAAAGCAAGCCTCCATCTCTGGGTGCAGACAAGGTCCCTCCCCAGTATCCAGACACCTCTTTTCACTAAATCTGGAGGCAGGTAACATCCCCAACCCAGCTTGCTGAATTCGCCTTTAGCTCACTGCTGCTTCCAGAAAGCATGGCAATAGGACAGACACACACATCACACATGCATGGAGCCAGGAGGATCTCATAAGCTTGTATTCCTTAGGCCCTGTCACAGAGGTCTGCAGCACAAGCAGAAGATGAGAAGGACCAGTACGAGACATCAGGATGACTGCCTGACAGGTTCCTACACATGCAGCCGAGCCACTGTCACCAATATGGACAGAGGCTGGCAAAGGAGGGATGCAGGGTATATCCAGGAGCTCCCCTTCCAGCAAGAGGCACTGGGGCAGAAAGCAGAGAGCTGAGAGACACAGCAAGTGCTGGCAGAGGCTGTCACCAGAGGCTCAACAAGAAACAGCAAGAAACTGCATGTGGAAGGGGACTACAAGGTTAACAGGAGAGAGAGCTGTGAACGGCCTGGAGAGCAGAGACAGGTAACTGCTGTTTGCCAGCAGGAACCAGCAAAGGCAAGTAAAGCATGGGTAGTAGGAGCAAAATGACAGGCAAGGAAAATGATCCTTGCAGCAGAGCTCTGAACAGGCAGGAGTGGGAGAAGATTGCATTTGTCAAGGCCAGAGAAAAGGATGTTGAAGGAATTGAGCTGTGAGATGATGACACTCCGGCTGAGAGTTTTAGCTGTACCTTAGCAACCTGATGCGAGGGAACAGGGCAGGCTGAGAGCAGCCATCTCGCCCACAGGCAGTGCTGAGCTGGCCCTTGGATTGGGGTCATCTTCAGTCACCCATGTGAAGCTTGCACATGGATGCTGAGATCCAGGTCCAGGCAGCGCAGGAGACAGCAAATGAGGACAGGCTTTGGGGAGCCGTTCCTGAACCCAGTTGTGTGCTGGCGTGATGAAGATCTTCAGACAGACAAACAAACAGGTAGAGAGAAAACCAGGCAAGACTCTTTGGGTTGCCAAGGGAAGGCAGGTCTTCAGCAGATCTGTGGAACAAGGGACCAGAGGAGGGAAACATTCTGCTGGTGTGGAGCTGTTGCCAGGGAGAGCTTATCAGCATCAGGAAAAGCAGGGCATGTGGCCAGCCCTGTGCTGGAACCAGAGGAGCACAGCCAGCAGTCATCCACAGCACGTTCAGAAAGCTACAGGTATTAGAGGGGAGGAAAGGGATGGGGGAGAGCTGATGGGCTCTGAGGTAGAAGGGGAGAAAAGCAGACCCTGTCTGGCAAGGGAAGATCAAAGAGGAAAGAGGTAGGGAATCACACTGCACCTCCCTCCAAGCTCAGCCAAGCCCTCCACAGGCCAAGAGGCATGAGGAGGCAAAGCCCTAACCCAGCCAGCTCAGAAATCCTGGCAAGAGCAGCAGCTGCCCTCTAAAAAGGGGTCTGGCCTTGGGTAAATAACGTGAGCAATAACAAAGTGGAGCAGCCTTAAGTATCCGTTTCTTCCACACCAATAACACTGTCTACAACTTTGGCTTTACAAGCAACTATTCACAGGGCAATGAATCTACAAACATGAAAGAAACAGCTTCTGGGCTGCTTGGAACAGAGAGAAGGAGCTCGGAGATGAGCTCCCCTTGCCTAAAGTGAGCAAGGTCCCTGGAAAATAGGGATGTGCCGAGGGACACTGGCAGTGAGCTGACCCTGGGGCCCACATGCACCTCTTGAGAGCATGGTCAGTCCTTTGAGGCTCGGTGATCTTTCCTCTGGCGCCACGTGCCAGCCCAGAGCTGGCTGTGGGCAGGACCTGCTGTTCACAATGGGATTTGCTGGCAGCCAGGGAAAGGACTGGGGACTCTCAGCTCTGCTTCTGCCAGGAGATAACCTGGGGGCAATGGAGGAGCCAGGGACCAGCACTGGGCACACAGCAGTTGTCTGGGATAATATCATGCACAATTTGGGACCCATAAAGAAAGCAAAGCTTTTTGACCCAATTCATGAGTGAAAACCACCCCACCAACCAACAGACCCAGACCCATGCACTGAATCCTCCAAGGTTTTTGTGGTGCTGAAATTCAGGCTCAGAGCAACTTTCTAGGAGAGAGGAATTCCCACTGTGCCCTTCTCTGCGCTCACCACTCATTAACCTCGGCATGGAAATTTTTCCTACCATTTTCAGGAGGTGCTTTGAGCTGTTTTCAGCTCAAAACGCTCTGTGCAGTGAATCCAAATTGGACTTGGTAGACAGGGATAACAGGAGGCTGTGAGAGGGAATGAAAGCCCTGCACAACACACAAACACACATAGAACATGCAGACACCTCCAAGGGTTTTCCACCACCATAAGTCCAGACCTTGCAAACTTCTCCTGGGATTTACTGGTCAGATTTCACTGAATTTGGCAGTGCAAGGAATTAACCCCACATATACTAGCGCAGGAGCAGGGCTTGGCCATGAACCTCCCCAGTGCCTTGTGCCAGAGCAGATCAAATGCAAACCCCACCAGCAGGCACAAACACTCTTATGGCTATCCAGAAACGAAGGATGATTGGAAGGGAAGAAGCCTCCCTGTGCCCAGGGAAGATCAGACTGGAATGTGGTGCTACTCACGTTGGGAGCTAGAGTGATCCCAGTTAGTTTGGCTGACTGGCACAGGATGGGTGGCTCTGCCCATGGCACAACTCAGGCCTTGGAGAAGTTCCCAGTCCTCTCAAAGGGCACAAAGTGAAAGAGAAGGACTTACAGGGGCTTCACAGCATGCTCAGGCAGGGACAGACACGCAGATGTCCAGGGCAGACTGGGATGAAGGCAAAGGAAATTGTTCATAAAAGCAGTAGATTCACCTTTCTCCTCTCCCCCCTGAAACGCAGGTTTCGTATCAGCCCAGAGATGAACAGCTCAAATTTGGAGACGAACTTCAGAAAAAAAAGTGAAAAGGAGACTTTCAGAGTGGATTTTTCTTTGCCTGGATAAGTGTGGCACTTTTCCCTGCAGGAGCGAGCCAGCATGCGCAAACAAGAAGCAAAATGAAATGACCTCAAACAAATGAAATGGATTTTCATGGTTTGTTTCTTCCTCAGGGTGTTTGCGAGGGGAAAGGGATCACTGTCAGCCTCCCAGAGATGTTTCTTAGCTGTTCTCCTTCACACACCACATTGAAAACCTTAGATATTCAGAGAGCTCTAATTGCAGCTCTGGGGTACCCTTCCCTGTCTCCATCCTGGGCACAAACTGCTCTTTCCTTACTGCTTTCCCAAAGGGTAGAGGCTCTACCCGCACCCAGAGATCATCATGTACCTGTTCCTGGCAGCACAACACCTTGGGGGGAAGAGGGGTTTCACAGACGGTGTGCGCAGGTCTGTACATGCGCATATAAACTCTGCGGGCTGGAAGGAAGGAAGAACCCGAAGTAAAGAATCCCCTTGCCCTCACTAAGGCCAAACAAACAGAGTGAAATGGGAGCCTGATTTGCATTGCTTTGATTGAAGATGTAATTTCCTGCTGAATCAATGTGGTTGCGTCCAAATCAAACCTGAAGTCCCTCAGATGTTATAACTCTTTTCCTTTCTTCCCTCAGGGGTTGCCAACTTTTAAGGCTGACCAAGGATGATGCATTACAAGAAGGAATGGACTTAAATAAGAGAAGGGCAAGAAAGGAGATGTTTAAAAAACCTGCAGAAAAAAAGGCTCCATTGCTAGGAATGCAATGCTCAGCCCCACATCCCACATTGCATCACTTCAGGCTGAGAGCATGCCTTACACACAGAGCTGTGCCCTACACGCCATGGGGCTAGGGCTCTGTTTCACCAGCAGCCTCCTGCTCGAAGCACTTGATATCTACTACCATAACTCCCCTCAGCCCATCCCTTGGGACCTTCTCAACACAGTCTGCCCATGGTACATGGTTCCCCATGGTATATGGTATCATCCTCAGGACGGGTGGGAGACATGCAGGTCTTGCTAAGCATGCCTTGCTAGGATGGCCTGTGGTAGAAATCTGGGCCCAAGTTCAATGCTGTTACAATTGGGGAGTGTTTTCCAGAGCTCTTCAGACACTGATGGTCTTGACCCTGCTGTTTCTGCCCCAGTAAAGCCATTTTTGGGGTGAGATTTCTCTCCTCCTTTGCTCGTATCTCACCAGCCCATCACAAATGCCATCCAGCTAGCACTTAAATGCCTTCCTCAGGCTATCAGTGCCTGGGTAAGGCTCCTCCCTGCCACGGACCTGCTACACGCTGCGCTCCCTCGCTTGTTCTCTTTTCTTTCCTTACGGAACCATATTTATGAGATCCCTTCAAGGTCTCCATCGATCGCTTGGGAGGCCTTGGCCACACAGCAGGTATCAGAGCAGTGAGGGGCAGGGAGCAAAGGGGAACCAGGGCTCATCAAGGACATATTTACTGGGCAGCAAAGGACGTACTCCCATCCTCATCACCCCCCATCCACACTGCAGCTGCATCCAGCTATCAGGCAGCATAGTGCTGAGTAGAGAAGGCACAAGTCAGTGCAAGAGAAAGGAGAATAACAGCCACAACGATGAAAAACTGTGCACTATAGCCAGGGGGGAAGTTACTCGCACATTACTGAGCAGCTCTTTGCTTTGCCCTTTGTCTGAAGCCCTGGAGACTCACAGCCACACTAAGAACATGCAGCAGAGATGCGCATCTCCAGGGCATGAATTCTGCCCCTACACAAGCTTCACTGCCCGAACTGCAGCTTCCCAGCGCAGAGCACCCCTGGGAAGGATGCTTCCCTGCAAGGATGCTCACAGCTTCAATTTATGTGAGGGAAATCCATCACAGGGCATGAAAGCCTTTCATTCAGGACAATTTGTTGTAGGAGTTATAAACAGAGGTGCTGGGAAGCCAATTGTCAGGCCAGGAGCAGTGCAGATTGGTAAGGCGGAGAGGGCTGCCCCTGCAAGAGGGATGAAAGCCACCTAATAAATATTGATTGGGCAGATGAGGCTGTAAATAGCACATCCGCTCCCAAGCTGGGCATGAGGGAGACGAGGGGGCAGGGACAGGCAGCCTCTTCCCTGGGTGCTGTTTGTAACCTGGAGTCATCACTCAGAGGCAAGGACCATGGTGCAGGCAATGCCAAGGCCAGGGGAAGGGAGAGAGGAAGAGATTGATTATCCTATAAATCAATTGCTGGGCACTGATTACAAAATAAACCACCAGGGCAAGGGTCAAGTGCTTTATTATATCACCCAGCCCACAAGATTTATTTACCACTTGGGCCATCGGTCCCTCTTGCCATCTATTACATGGAGCTGCAGCCCTCTCCACCTTCGGACACAGCTTCTGCCTCCAAACACCACCAGGCACAGCCCTGCAGGCAGCAGCAAATGACTTAGAGAAGAGATCCAGCAGTGAAGACCAGGCAGGTCCCAGCATCAGTCCTGTAGGACCCACATAGCTACATCTACAGTGCTGGGAAAGGTGACAGCCAGGCAGACACCAAGTGGCTGAGAGTGCTCACCAAGCCCTCCATCACCTTCATAGAATCACAGGATGGTTTGGGTTGAAAGGGACCTTAAGGCCCATCCAGTTCCAACCCCTGCCACAGGCAGGGACACCTTCCACTAGAGCAGCTTGCTCCAAGCCCCTGTGTCCAACCTGGCCTTGAACACTGCCAGGGATGGGGCAGCCACAGCTTCTCTGGGCACCCTGTGCCAGCGCCTCAGCACCCTCAGTTTGCTTCCAAGCTGTCTTCCATGGTGGGAGAGACCAGAGGAGCCCAGTCTCCTCTACAAAGAGACACCATGCCTGGCTGGGGTGCACCATGCAGAGCCTCTGGGTGCACTTGCCATTTCTTTCTGGGTTCCAGGAAAGACCAGATCCTTTGAGAGGATCAGCAACTTCCCAGCAAGGGAGCAGGGACTCACTCCAAATCTGATCCATACCTGGCCAAGCTTTCCATGCCCCCTTCTACCATCTGAGCTCTGTATCCATACAGGGAGAGCTGCAGAGACTGCCTCATAGCACTCAACTGGAAATCAGCCTAAAAAACTTCATTTTCCCCCCCCCCTTCCATTTCTAACTTTAGATTTTAAACACAGGCAGCAATAAGAGGAATTCCTGGGAGTACTGTTCATCTGTTTCCCATAAGCTGCTTGTCCCTGACCATGAAAAGATTTTTCAATCTGGCTCCCAAAATATAAAAACCCTAAAATGGACTTTTTTGAGTCCTTCACATCCACCAGAGGAGAACAACGTCAGAGCTGTGTGATGCACGCACGTGTACTTGGGGGGTGGCAAAGGGAGGAGGAGGAGGAGAGGTGCCAGCCCATGCGCCGTGGGCAGGGCGCCTTCTGCCTGCTCCAACCACAGCCCACGCCTAGGGGAGTGAAGGCACCAGCCTGGGTGCTGTGATAGCCTGGGCTGGGGCTGTTTGCACCTATGGGTGTCCCCATGGACCATGGGACCCCCATGCCCTGCATGACGGTACCCTGCCAGCATGGTTGCTTCAGCTGACTCTAGCATTGGGGTTTATTCTTCCTTCCACAAGTGCTGAATGTTTCAGCTCGTGTCTTAGCCCTCTGCCCAGCAGAGAATGGAGACTGAAGCTCACGGGTCCAGCCACACAGAAGACCACCACCAAAAGGGACAGCTGAAGCTATGAACTGCAACACACTCCAACACTGATGTAAGTCAGTGCTTGGCGATGGACCCTGGCTGGGGATACAGTCCCCATATAATCCTCCTGCCCTAGGGTAGGATTCAGCCACCTTTTCTAGGGCAGCTCATGGCCCTGGCAAACCCTGCTCTGCTCCACTGATGCGACCTTCTTAGTAAGGTCAGCCACCACCTGACCTCAACTGTCTCGAGCTTGAAAACAAAAGCACCCTCATCCCCAAAAGGTAAAGCCCCCGACCCAGTTTCTCTGAATTGTAACTGGACCATCTCCAGTTCTCTGGGACTTTCATGTCCCAGCAGAGTCAGAAACACACAAGGGTCCATGGCTGTTCTACTGGTCCCTCTTTCCCCAAGGGAGGCAACAAGCTCCACAGTGCAGCCATAGGTATCTACCAGCACTGTGCTGCTCTCAGGAGGTACGTTTCCCACTGCATGGATGGACTCCACAGAATATGGTGCTCATCTTCAGAGCTGGAACCCTCAGCCACAATCACCACCTTGACCTTGGTAGGGAAGGATGCAAGAGGTAGCCAGCCCCTCCTGCACTCTACCACGGAACCCAATGGCAGTAATACATCATTCCAAGCATTGATTGCCTCATTCTTGGAGGCTTACTGCAAATCCCTTGGAGTCAACAGTGTATTACTTTTAGGGCTTGGTATGTCTGCTCCTCTCCCACAGGGGTTTTGACCCTTCTGGACATCCATCACTCCTATCGTTTGGCCTAGCTTCATGTTTCTGATGATGGAAATGAACTGAGGTTATGGTCTCCAGCCCTGCTTTTGCTCCTCCTGGCAGATTTAGAAGTTCACATTTAGTCTGAAGGAAGGAAGATGGAGAAGAGCCTTGCCAGCTGCTGTTCCTGTAACTGTTAGGACAGGAATGAGACCTTAGCAAGCCTTCATTTACTATTCAAATCCTCAGAGCATGACCACATGTAACCGGGACTTCTTACTCCTCTCTGGGGTAACTGGAGAGACAAGGATTAAAAAGGGGAGTTGCCATGTAACTGGCCCCTCTGCTACTAACCACTGTTTGAAGACAGCATCTGGGCATATGGGCCTAAGGCTCTGTAAAGATCTACAGGCAGAGGTGGGTGTTCTCCTACAGGCTGCTTTTGCCTGCACCTCCCTACTTTGGAGTATATTTAGTGTATGTTCAAAGGGATGAGGCACGTGTGCGTGATTCTCACCATGGATTTGGCATGCGTGTGGTTGAAAGCAGGACTGTGCTCCATGGAGATGGGATGGTGGCCAGGAATGCAGCTCTCGGTACCTCTTCCTACAAGTGCATGTTGACATTGCTTGCTTTCTTCACATTCTGTTTTTAGGCACCAGGAAAGCTCCATCACTTCCCTCTCCTGGCAGGATGGGGACCTGATTAAATTTTTTTATTGGATTTTACAAAATAATTTCATAGATGCTGTTCCCTAGAGCCCTGCAGGGTGCAGAGAAGGCAGGGGAGGGAGAGAAGATGGTATAAGAATAAAATGGAGAAGGAAAATACTTTACTCTGAAACGATGTTTCCTGAATAATAGATCAGACATCTTACTTGCCCTTTTCCCTTTAAGTGCTCTTACAAATGCCCCTGAAACATGCAGTCATGAAAAAGTTACCATTTCAGTAACAGCTTTGCTTTCCTACTGCAGCTCCAAACCCTTTCCCCAACTCTCAGCAGCACCCATAGCTAATGGGCTGCTGACACCTTGGAGATGGGCAGGAGCAGGAGGACAGACTCCTCACCATCCACAGCACGTGCAGTCAGCCCAAAGCATCCCCTGCAGTCTGACCCCTGTTTTAACTTGATGCTGTTAACACAGACCAAACTGGTGGAGGCACCACGCTGCCCCTCTCCTGAGGCTGTAGGCTGGGGTTGGTCCATGAATGAAGCCACAAAGCCCAGCCACAAGCAGCAGGTTGTGTGGGGCTCCAGGCTTTTGGCTTCCACCTCCCTGTCCCCAGCCACGGCCAGTGACAGCTCGATGAGCCTGATGTACCCATGGGGAGCTCACTGAGCAGACCCAACCTCCAGGAAGCTTGAGGCCAATGAAACAAGTGACAGGGATTGAAAGCTGTGACTGTCGCTGTTTTAGCGCTCCCCACCTAGGCAATGCCCTAACAGTAATGCTTCAGACCTAGAAATCCCACACCAGTCCCTAAAAAGAAGTCAGGTCTTTGCTACTTTGAGGAATGTCTTGGGGATGATTCACTTGCCCAATTCCATTTTCATATATTCAAATTAGATTGCGACCCTCTGGCCCAGGAACGAGCTGTTGCCTGCCAGAAGGCAGCAGTCACTCGTGCAATGGGCAGCTTTGCACCCTCGGTCCCAGTGCAATAAAAAGGAATACAAATAAAGACAGGCTTCTCGGGGAGCTTCAGGTGTCCTTCCAGGAGAGCCCCCACAGGGCTGGCTTGTTCTGAGATTTACTGTCCCAGGTGGATGCTTAGGAAATAAATCTCTCAGTGCTGCAGAGATGCCTCACCTGAACCCCCCCAGGGGGCAATAAGTGTCTGAGCCAAACCGGATGCCAGTTGAGTCTCAGGTGACAGCAACTGCAGTCAAGTGAGATAAAGGTGAGGAATAAAGCACATTACCCTGTGGGCACCGTTCATGGCCAGCAGCAGAGATTGGCTGCAAGTTTCTTGCTCTCTAGGTGGCTCTCAAGGTCACATTGCTGGGAGCATTAAGGTTGTGTGTGCAATCTTTAATATATGGTTTCGAATGAGTTTTGGGGGTGGGAGCGACATTTCTTCCAGCACTGTGCTCTCTAACAATTGCTGTTTCCCCAACAGGTTCTAGTTTCCTTCCTGCAGCAAGTGTTCACACAAGCTCCAGGTCAGACCACCTCTGCTGAGCTGGAACAGGACTGCAGCCCCCCAAATCCAGCATTCCTCACACTTGCCTGGGGAGGGACAGGGCTGCTGTTTGACATGGCATCCTCCATATCTGCTCTGTTGTTACAGGGAGCAGTGGCAAAGTGTCATCTCACCTCAAACTGCAGGAGAACCGCTGCACCCACAGCAGTACCTTGTGCCACGCTTGGGACTGCCCTCAGAGCAGCATCCCTCCTGCTCCTGCCAGATCCCACTGCAGCCCTGTCCTAAGGGCATCCATCTGTGGGATTTCAGGCTGTATCTGTCACCCAACACATCTTAATCTTGACTTTCAACACCCCCTGCTGCTTCATTCCCAGCCAAGAGCACCTCACGGGCAAGGGATGAGGGCAGCGAGTGGGCAAAGCCCAGCCTGACTGCCCAGAGACCAGCAGAGCAGAGAGCTGGCAGCACACAAAAGCACCCTGCAGCAGAAAGGGATTTGCAGTGTAGTGAATAGCTAACTGATAAATACTACAGGAAGAAAAGTCCAAGCCCTGGATAAAGATGGCTTATGGTGTTAAGCTGTGCCCATCATGCAAGAAATGGAAGGCACCTGCAGCTGCTATTACACTGCCCCACACCCAGCACAAATGGTCATTTGTTTCTGACTGTCTTCTTATTTCAAGTTAAAGACAGCAACAAAGAGAAGAAGACTACAAAGCCTCCCCAAGAGGCTAAGCACAGCAATTCACAAAATGGCATCTCCTGCCTTCGTAAGCACCAAGAGCAGAGGCAGCTCCTGCTGCTGCACAGCCTTCTCGTCCTCAGCCCCGGCTCAGGATCTCAGGAGGTGGGTAGGAAATCAGGGACGTTCATTCCTAACTCTGTGATGAGCAAAAAGAACAACCCACAGGCTCTAACCACACCTGAATCTTTCTGGAACTCGGGCATTCATCTTTAGAAAGATTAATAACCCCCTCTCAGTATCCGCACTTTGCTCTTCCCGGTTTGCGAGGAGACACAACGCAGACACAGCTCCCTCCGCCAGGCAACCAGCTCATGCATAACACAGAGCTCTAGGAATCTCATACATGATCTGCAGGCCTGCTTCCAGCCCTTGCAGCTTCATCTCCTCCCGGAGGAGCTCCTGGGAAGCCTCCAGGCTTTGAAGCTCACATTGGCGTATCAGCATCCCTCCATCCAGGCTCCCTGGAGCGCCTGCCTTGCCACTGAGGGCAGCCACCATCTCATGGGCCACTGGCTTGGCTCCTTCCTTGTCCCTAAATCACGCAGGCAGATGGGTTTAAATACATCGACTGATTTCCTAACCTTACATCTCCCTGCGAGCAGCTGGAGCCGTCACAGGCACGTTATGCAGGGGCAAACAGGAGAAGCATGAATTTGGGAGCCCTTGATCTGCTCCCAAGCCAGTGGGAAGGGACGGGTCGACACCAGCTCCCACCAACCCCCCTGTCAAAAGCCATCTTTCACAGGCAGGGATTTGACAGCCAGTGTGTAAAAGGAGCCTGTATTCTACACCACAAACTGCCATCACCACAAGTCACATCTCTTGGCTTTCACCAAGCAGCGGAGCATTAACTGGGTCCCTCAGCGTGTGAGGGAAGCTCGTGCTGTCACCACTTCGCCCTAGATAATGAAGGCTTTCATCTCCAGGTTTGTGAACTTAGCACCTTGCCAGAACTAGGACTCAGTTTTAGTATTAAAAGCAATGCATATTTGTCAAAGCTAGCCAGGCAGCGAGGAGGGGGGCTGGCAGCAGCATCCCTCTCCCCATCTCACACGTGCTTGCCATTTCGCACCATTTCAACAGCTCTCCAGCTCTAGTCCTTATAATTACAGTGAAACCCCCTCACACTCAACCATGGAGCCTTACAGCCAAGATGCCAACATGTGTTTCCACATAAAGCCTCATTGCAAAACCCCTAAAATTTCTCAGAGTCTCTGCTTTATTCCCATCCTCACTTACACCATTGTATTCACATGGTGTTCAATTATTTACAAGCATACAAAACACTCCAGCCCACATTGTCAACTGGCATTCATCACTGAAGTGCCAACTAAATCAATGGAGCCAAAGATCTGCTCCAGAGAAGGATCTGTGCAGCTATCCCCTGAAGACCCTTTTATTCCTTCCACGGCATACCTTGGGAAGAGGAGGATATAAAACCAGCTTCTTTTTGACATGCCCCGAGTTTGCCACACACACAAGCACACTGATGCCCACTGCTGACCTACTTGTCATTCATGTGCCTACCACATACTTGTCTCCCATGGCAGTCCCAGGTGTTCCTGAAAGCAGGCATTCACATTGCCCAAAGTCCTCTGGCAACACCAGGAGCTCTGTGCATAG
Source organism: Pezoporus occidentalis (assembly GCF_034315485.1). Classification (NCBI taxonomy): domain Eukaryota; kingdom Metazoa; phylum Chordata; class Aves; order Psittaciformes; family Psittacidae; genus Pezoporus; species Pezoporus occidentalis. Next base: position 2,112,787 of record NW_026913415.1, read on the forward strand.
GGGCAGGCCTGTGGGTATTAGGAGAGCATCCTTGACTTTAATGACAGATAAAACTTGTGGATTATTCAGCCAGGCCTGATGCTTCCTTGGGGCTGGTGCAACGCTATCTGCCTCCAGTCTGTTCCTTTAGACTTTCTCTCCATCCTTTTCAAGTAGCAGCAAGGAGGCTGAGGGGAGACAGCTTCCCCTGGCTGCCGAGCACGGGGGGGTTACTGATGGCCGGTCATTTCTAGCCTTCCAGCCTCCACCGTTTGAACTCAACAAGACCAACAGAGCCCCAGGACACAGAACACAAGTCAGAGAGGCCAATGTATTGGGATAGGCATGGGTTTAGGATTCCTCTAAAGCCACGGCACAATCTTCAAACAGTTAGTGCTTTTTTAGGATGGATGAGTCCCCACAGAGCACACTTAGCTTTCCACAAGACCAGAGCCAGCGTAACCAATCTTTCAGTAAGTCTTTTTGTCAGGACTTCATGATCACACCAAAAAGAGGAGCTGACTTTTGAAAGACACTGTATTTCACCTCCATTTAGAATCAGAAAGCAAAGAGTTCATGAAGAGATGAGTGTAAAGAACAGGTCTATTCCCTCGAGAGCATCTTCACACACAGACTGGAGAACCTGGGCCACTGGGCACATCATTAGAAGACAAGAGTTTAAATTTACTCTTATTATCATCACCAGTTCATGAACTGGGGCCACTCCATCGCAAACCAGGAGGTCAGGGAAGCACAGGAGACAGACACCAAGCTGTGTCATACTGCACTGAACCCAGCTTACTCATCCCTCGTGTACCACCACAGCAAAGAGATGTCACATGGCCTTCATCATGACTGGAATCATAATATCCATGATTCACATGGAAGACTTTTTTTATACAAAGCACCAAGATAAAAATAAAATGAAGGGGGAAAAACTTCACAAGAAACTTGTTTCATTCCCTACAAGATGGAAAAACCAAGGCGAACGTAAACAGCTCAACTTGACCCAAATATTTCTTCGTTGCTGAGTAACCCAGCAAAAAAATGTTGTTATCTCACCAGCATCTGTGGAGATGTGATGGAAGGGAATTTTAAACAAATATTCCTTGTTTTAGGCATTTCAGGCTGGACATGAACTCTTGGGGCTGCTGCTCTTGTAGCATCCCTGACGCTTTTCAGTAGGGATCAAACAGTTGAGGGCAGGCAGCATCTGTAACATCTCCAACACATTAACATGCTGTTGACATGGAGGTTTACATGGTACATTTGGGTTAAAGCTTTCCAAGTTCTCCAAGAGGAGGACGTGGCCGCTCTGTGAAGACTGTAAGCAGGAAATAGATGCTCAGGCCATGACTACAGCAGGAGGTGGGAGGAGGGGTAGTCACAGCAGATGGCTTTGAGCCATTTTGGGTGGCAGTAGGCACCCGCCGAGGGGCTCAGACTTTACAGCCCACACTGGCTGCCATATGTTGTGACAGTGGCTCAGCGTCACACAGGACCCAATTTATAGCACACTCCGTGGCTGCAAGTACCACACTACCCTCCTACTGCTCTCCATTAGCGAAATCGCCTTTGCACCAAGCACCTTCTAGCACCCTGCTATCATATTTACTGACTTTTTCATCTTTCTGTAGGGGGAAGGTATCTGAGAGATCAGCAGAGAGATTCAGGCATAAGGTTTTAGTCTCATCTGTGCTCTGGAGGTCAGGCCTGCTCGCTCCTTCACTCCCTCCCAACAGATAAGCACTATCTCAACAACACAGAGATGCTTTTGGAGATCACCTTGGGCCCTGCTAAGCTGTGCAGCATATCTGCCATGTGTGTCTGGACCTCGAAGTGCACAGCAAGCAAGGCTGCGCCTGAGACACTGGGAGAGATCAGAACAGGCAAGGTGGGAGATAAATGCAGCCCTTCTAGCGACAGCAGACTTCCCTGTATTCCTCCTGGAATAACTCTGGGAAATGAGAGCATGAGGGAAAGGAAGGCCTGGAGGTGGGAGAATGGAAATCAGTCTTCCATTGGAGAGGGCTTGGAAGGAAAGGATGCCAGCAGCACCTGGCAACAGACTGCAATGAGATGGGCAGAGCAGAGGTACAGCATTGCTGCCTTACCACATGCTTTTGTTGTACAGCAGCAGCAATGCAACCCCAGTGCTGTGGGATGATGGCAGGATAGCAGTGCAGCCCAACAAGCTCTGGAGATGGGGGAAGCAGGATGTGTTCTCTAAACCAGAGAGCAGGGTCCTTCCACCTCTGGAGACTCTCTGAGAAACACAGCAGGCTGCTCAAAGTACGTAGTCTCAACCACATACAACTTCACGGGCTGGATGCTCTGCCCCACATGAGAGCACTGAAGGAGAAGTCAGCCCATGCTCCATCACTGGAAGGAGCAGGTCACCCTGAAACACCATTTTGCATCCCAGCTGGGTCAGCACAACTGCCAAACTGAAGATTAAGGCAGTTCACCCTGTGAGGGTCCTTAAAATATCAACTCAGTGTGAATATTACAGCTCCCACCAGGGCTCTGAGGGAGGACACTCATCCACACTTGTGCTAGGCAACTGCCGTTGTATCTTGGATTCATGGAGAAGCTGGGATATTTATAACATTTGGAGAGAAACAGCCACTCACCGTGGTTATTTTAACTCGGAACAGAGCCAGTGCATTCAGGCCAGTCCTGCTGCATGTACCTTTGCTAGTGCCCTCTCTCCCCTCCATGGCAGATGCCTGGTTTGCCTCCCAACTCACAACAATTGCATTTTAATCCTCAGGTGATGCATCTCCTTGACATGCACAACAGGCACAGCCAGGGAGCTTCCTGCAGGAAGTGATTACAGAAATTAAGCTCACCCAAGCAATTAGAAGAGCTAAGATATATCTCAAAGCTCCATTTCCCCCCCCTCTGCTCCACCTCAGACCCACAGCAGACTAAAACACATCAGCAAGAGGGGACTTTGCTGCCTGAACCTCCACCAGTGCTGACAGCCCAGAAGCTCCAGTTCACCAAGGCCATCAACGCAGCCCAGCTGTCCTGGTTGGGCTGGAGCAAGCAGTTCCATAAAGGAAGTGGTATCGGTTCAACCAATGCAGACTGGAGCCTGGGAGCAGCATTTTCAGCCCTGGAAAGCAGAGGCTGTGACTAATCACAGCCAACACATCACAGGCAACTCCGTAATCCCCCCAGCAAAGCAGACCTCAGCTGCAACTTAATCTGAGCTTCTACTTCAGATCTCAGAGCAGCTCAAGTGAAAACGAAAAGCAACTGATAGAGGAAAAGCCACCAAGTGAAGGGGGGGCAGAGGCAGGGAACGCAGCTGGGAAGAGCATCGCCACCACAGATGGAGCAGGGCAAACACTGATTGCCTTCTAATGATTCCAGTGCTTTCCTTCCCAGGAGGCTGGTAACTGCGGGGTTCCTGCCTGCCCTCCGGTGGCTGAGGACAGGAGGAGAACCAGGAGCGTGCCAGCAGAGCAAGCCAGGAGCAGAGCAGCCAAAGGCCTGATTTACCTCGCTGGGGACCCTGGAGATGAGCACCATTTTTTGGAGCACCATTGCAGAGCATGTCTGCTGGGACACCTCTGTGAGAATCTGAACTGCACGGCGGAGACTGTGGAGAGTTGAGTACCTTGAGGTCCCACCTGACTCGAGCATGATTTGCTTCTTGTCAGAAATACGGGTAGGAAAGAGCACAAACAAAGCAAGGAAAGCCCAAGTGGCTTGCCCCAGATTCAGCTGCATTTCTAAGGCTCTAAAGAAACGCAGGAATGACCGTCTCTGTCCTGCTGCCACCATACCCCTGGATTCAGTCACTTCCAGATCTCAGACAAGGGCCCCACTGCCTTTCCCCACACTTTATGATGAAGCTGGCTTCATGTATCGCTATGCTGCTTTGTGACCTGGAGAAACCCAGTTTGGTAAAGCACAGCCAGATGATGAGTATGGCACAGCCAGCACCAGGAGCTCAGTGTCATCCACAAGTGCCCCCATCCCCTCCAACTTCTCCCTGCACTAGCCCTGAGGGAGCACCAGGTTCGGGCCCTCAAACCTTCAGCAGGTCCCCTCTATGTGAATCTCACCCAGCACCACACATACAATCAGACAGCAGCCACAGAAGGGTGAATAACCTCCCAGCTAAACCTTCCTCCAAGTGGGCAGGAACTGGTGCTGCAGTTTCTGCTGGCATTGTCATTACAGTGGTAGAAAGTGACTCACGTCTTTGATGGGAGCTCGGAGGAGAGATGTTGGAAATCACATCTCATCCTGCCTTGCCCTACCCAAGCCTGTCCACGGGGCTGGGGGGGGGGAAACATCATCCCTTTTAACACAAGAGAACGGAATTGGTGCTACAGCTACCAACAAGCTCACCCTCCACCCATTCCAGCAGCATTCCAAGGACTGCTGTACCTGGGAAGATCTGGGGTTGAATGCTCTCAGTGCTTGCAAGGAGACAACCAGGCATGCTGTGAGCAAGGGGGCACTGAACCCCAGGCCACAGAACAAGCTTTTCCAAAGGAAGAGTGAAAGTGAGTCCCCAGAAGCCTGCAGCTGCACCACATCTATGGCTGCTGTGCCATCTAGCCTCTAGTGTGAACAGAGCACTACTGCATACCACCCCCATGCCAAGGAGCAACCAATTTGGGATGCAGGACTAAGACACTTCAGTGGCAGTGGCCGCCACCACCACCATACACATAGCACAGACAGGAAGCTCTTGTACCTTCACACCCACTGCCCTGCTCCCCGAGGACCCAATTCCGAGCCCTCCAGAAAAAATCAATGAGATAACAAGGAGATGAGTCGCAGCCAATATGGATTTGTCAAGAGCAAATCACATCAAGCCAATCTATCTTCCTCCCGTAATAGCATAACAGGCTTTCGGCACAGCACTACCTGTCAAACAGCTCAGGTTTAGTAAAGCTTTTGACACTGTCTTGCCTACCATTCCCATAAGCAAGAGGAATATGGTCTTAAGAGAAACTATGACAAGGCAAGTATAAAACTGCTCAGATCACTGTATGCAGAGGGCAGATACCAGTGGTATCGCCTCTGCTACAAAAGAACATGTTGACAAACAGGATTTTGTAGGAGTCTGTCACATACTGGCCCCCTTCAGGGCTTCTGCTACTGACCTGGAAAATGGAGCAAAAAGGAAGCTTGCAGGTAGCATGAAGGTGGCAAGAACAGCAGGTTCTTTAAGACAATAGGACTAGAAGATCTTGATTGCTCAAGAAATAATCCTTTATTCCCCCCAGCAGGAATAATCAGTTGTCCAAGAACAAGTGTGCAAATACAAAGAACAAGTTTTCAGGGACTACTGCTTCACCACTCATGCATATCAAGGGCTATTGATGCTGCAAGGGGCCTGAGGCCTCCTGCTCTTCACCTATAACAGTAGCATGTAGGGTCCAAGACCAGCATGTTGCGTTAGGCAAGCATTTACTCAGAGCATCATGATCAGAATCGGTATCAAGCTCAAAGGGCCCTAAATAGGACCAGAAAACACGAGTTCCCATTCCCAGGCTGCTCTTTATCTACTGCATCACTGTCACCTCTCTGCAACTGGCACATTCGCTGTCTCTTTTGAGAGCTGCTTTCAGCAGGGCATGTGTTCCTGTGCCAGCAGCACATCATGCTAACGATGACAGCCAAGCACATACTAGATCCGACTGCTGTGCACACCATACATGTTTCATAAAGTTGTCCCAACTGCCTTCTCCAGCCCTCCTCATCACCAGCTGCACCCGATTCTGCTGTCAAGTATCTTCCTCTTCCCCTCCTACATCTCACACCACCTTAACCTGTAGTCTCTGCAAGACAGAGACTTCCCATTTCAGGTTGGTTTTGTTACTAGAAGCAAACAAAGCACAAACACCCTGCAAAAGAAATGTCCAGACGTGGCACTTTGTATGGAAAGCCATGACCAAGCCCCTGCAATGAGCTACATTTCTAGCATGCAGGGAAGAGACCCTTGCAGCCATTCTCCACATGATCTTTGGGCTTCCCCATGCATTTGGTTTATCTTAGCTGGCAGAGACCCAGACCTTGCAGCCCTGGGAACTCAGATGTTCCAGGTAAGTTCATTCACTGCCAGAAGAAGCAAGCAGAGCTTCCAAATAAGTGACACTTCCTTAAGAGTTGCTTTTGGCAGCCAATTGCAGGGAAGGCTGTGAAGTAGCAATGGGATTTATTTGGCTCCTACGGAGGTGACTAATGGGAACATGATCCAACAGCTAAGGCGGAGGACTAGATGGCAGTGCCCCCCACAGCTGCCTTTGAAGAAGACACTTCCCTCACATGTTGTGCCGCCCTCCCTGTGTGCACATCTCCTGGGGATAAACACAGTACTCTCTTTGCCACATGCTCCAAGAGCCCAGAATGGGAAGCAAATGAAAGCAGGAGAACCAGGCTAGGGAAGGAAAGCCAACATCACGCTTCAGGTTCGAAGCACCCAGTCAGCTGGCAAAACCCTCTTCACTATGGATGTGATCTATGGGTATTGACAAGGCAGATTACACAGAGCATCACCCAGACCACAGGCTTTTAGCACCTGTGGAGTATGACTGAATGCAGTCTTATCCCTGCAGAATAAACTCTGAAATGAAGCGCTGCAGCAGGAATTAGTGAGTGGGGGTCATCCCAGGGCAGGTCTCTTTATGGTGAGGCGCAAGACAATCTATGCATCAGGAACCTCACCAAATTTAAAGCAAGGTCACAGGAAGAGCCAAAGCAGAAGATGAACTGGCCTGTATTTATTAGCCACTACAGAAGACAGCAGCAAGATGAGCCATAAAAGCAAGGCATTAAAACCCCTATGATCAGCATAAATCTTGGAGGATCTGCCATCGCTCTCACTGGTGCTCATTGTGGTTTCTCTCCCAAAGGATGGGTGATAGGCGTACATCTGTAGACACTCCTCCAGACTAAAAGCCTCACAGCATCTTACAACCTTGGAGCAGTCAGGTGAGGCTCCACAGCCTGACATTGCATATCCTCCTTCAGAGGAGCCAGGGCATCATTACTGCACACTTAACAAGGCCAAGAAGCCTGCTAAAAACAGGCTTGTGATCACTTCTGTCATCCATACAGGTGCCAATGCCACACAAGCCCTAGAACTTCAGATCAGCTCACAGCTAAGGGACCACAGCAGGAACTGAAGAGAAATTAGAAGCTACATAAATTCACCTCAAGAACTGCACAGAGTACCAAGTTAGTGGTGCTACTGGCGCAGTTAGTTCAGTTCTTAGCTTACGCTTCTCTGCATCCCTTGCTGCCTTTAAGCTTCCATGTCAGAGCACCCGTGATCCACACTATTAATGCCAGGATCTCAGCTCATCCCAGCCTGAGAACAGTGCCACAGCCACAGTTATTCATGCTTTTTGTCACCTCTTGGCAAGACCGCAGCGGTACAACAGCCCTGCAGCATGCAAGGAGCTCTAGCTGAAATATGCTCTGCATCCCCGAGGGCTCTGTAATCCTGTTACCACACCACACCAGGCTGGTCCCCTGCCTCACAGCTCCTGCTGCAGAGATCCAGGAGAAATCTGACTCAAGGCATTGGCCCTCGTGTCTCTGTAGCCTCAGCAGCAAAGCTGAGGCTGCCTTCAGAATGGGGACCTGGGCACGGCACACAGAATCACAGAATGGTTTGGTTTGGAAAGGACCTTAAGATCATTTGGTTCCAACCCCCTGCCATGGGCAGGGTTGCCTCACCCTACACCATGACACCCAAGACTCTGTCACACAGATCAAGACAGAGCACCACTGTGCCTCACAAGGGCTGATCTCACGCATACACAGCTCCCCTTGAGCCGACTCTGCCCAGTTATCACCAACATTTCCTGCTACAAGCAACTGGGTTTCTTTGGGCTACCTGGTCTGACAGAAATACACCATGACAGGAGGACTTAAAGGAAATGCCCTAGGGAATGATTTCCCACTGCAAGCTCTTAACCTCTGGGACAACAAAGAAACATCCAGACCCCGACACAGGTACATTCACTGTAATGCACGACTCAAAGATGCTCAGATATCTATCCCCAGAAGACAGGAAGCTGGCTGTAGCCTATGCTAATAGTGAAGAGCCTACAGACTCTCAGCCAGCCTGTTCAGCCGCATTCAATTAGCATGGAAGTTGTTTGGTTCCTTTGGAACAGGGCAGATATTACAGATATGAATGGGAAAGGTGGGTTCTCCAGTGCAAGCAATGACTATCACAGCATGAAGTGACAGAAAGAAAGAGATGGTGTTTGTGCCTCTGCTGAGCTCACGCAATTCCCCTATGGCTTAGCTCCCTCACCTGTAAAGACAAAGATAACTTTCCTTACCTATCAATTTCCTATTTGCATCAGCTAAAAGAATAAAGGTCTGGTCCCATGAGGCTCTGCTGAAGATGCCTTACTCTTTTAAGACAGGTTAATGGGAGTTGTACTAAAGAGCAATCCACCTTGTCTGGATGTGCTGGAAGAGATGACTTGTCAAGAAAGACAGCCTCAATACCCAATCTTGCATCTTCCCAAACATTGCTACAGGCCTTTTCTTGACCTGCCTCTGCCAATTTTCACCATGAGCTGTACTGCTTTATTATCACCTCTCTAGGTTCCTCCACATGCTCCAAGCTCATCCCAGACTACCTAAATGCCAGCCGTTGCAGGCAGAGAGACATTAGCACTGCAGTGCTGTTATTGCTGATGCCTGGGCTAAAATTAATGCAGCTCAGACACAGCACAGTGAAAATATTGACTTTCCAGCTAATCAAACCAAATTCCATGAAAGCTACAACTCCAAACTTCAAAAAATCCATCAATGATTCATAAATATTTGAAAGTGCCAGATTGATTGCATTTGGATTACTGCGGTGGAGGGGGCTGAGGTCTGGCTGAGAAGGAGATGGACTAGACAGCTGCTCAGACCTTGATGTCCTGTATCACCCTGCTCTACCAGGACTGCAGATCTTCCCAGCCTCAGAGGGTGAACACTACATCCCAGGGCTATGTGATCTGTGCTGGCTTTGCCCTACTCACTCCAGAGCACCCAGCCTGCAGCAGGATGTACCGTCGCAGCTGCTGGGACCACAGAGATTTGAAGCCTAACAACTTGGTGGTTCAATTTCTTGAATTAAAGGAAGAGATATAACAGATACATATGCCCACCTCCTTCACCCACTGCCTGCCAACCAGGCAGTTGGTACTCCCAAAACACACCGACCTTTAGCTGGCCTCCTGAGAAGTGAGATGCTTTGTTAGCCTGGCCTCCTCTCCACCCAGCCCAGTCCAGCTCTCTCATCTCCACACCATCCACCAAACAAGGAGGAATGTGTTCTTTTCCTAACAACTTTTCCAAGGGAAACAAAATCAAGGAAATGATGCAACATGCAACAGGTCACGATGATCTGTTTTTACTTCACCCCACAGAGAAGCTCCAAGTTTTCCCACATAAAAGAAAATCAATCTGCCATCCCATTCCGGTTTAGAGGAGAGGGGGGAGACTTTTGGGATAGAAACACAATAAATAACTTTGGTTGCATTGCAGTCAGTCTTTGCTGTATAAAAGTTGGTTTGCAAAGCCATTCCAGGCTGCCTTTGTCCTCCAAGTCTCTGGAGCTACATTTGTACACAAAGAACTAGGACAAAGTCCTCTTGTGTGAAACCATATATTGGGTTCTTGAAATCAAAAGGAGAAAGACGCCTACAAATCTTACCCTGGAACACAAAACTGTCCTTCAACAGTAACTGATGCAAGGACAGAGTCCCACATTAACTAGAAGAGCCATGTCCCCTCAGAGCATGGAAGACAAGCATCAGGAGAGGAGCAAGGCAGGTGCACGGCACTGTGCTGAGCCTGATCTGCTATGACTGTGCTTCAGTGCCTGCCATGGCAGGAAGCACAAATGCTGAGTGAAGTGCTCCCATGATTTCAGCATGCAGAGCCTCTCCTCCATAATCCCCCTCTGTAATCCTGTAAGCTAACACAGTGCAGCAGCCTCTCCCTTGGTGGGAGCATTAGCAGCTTCACAGCTGGGTGAGCATACACTGCATCTCCACAAGCCTGGTCCGAGTACCAAGGCAAGCAGAAAGGTTCTGCTCTGCTGGAGAGGCTGGCAGTCTTCTGTCAAACACGCCAAGAGACCCAGCTTTCCCAGGAACACTGTATCCACCTCCCCATGGAAAGGCATGGGCATGAAAACCCCAGTTCACTGAGTCAAGTACTTCTTACCCACAGTGTGCACACAGAGCTCAGGGCAGATGTGCTTGATGGCAAGGGCTGTCCCACACCAAAATGGACAAAAAAGCTTTAGGTATGTGTTCCCAATCCCTTATGACTCCCAGAGTGTGCCAGCTGCTTCACCACAGACCTGATAAGAAAAACCTTCAGCTGCCAGCCTTCTCCCATTTCAAATCTCTACCAAGCTCAAGGTCCAAGCAAAAGGACCTCTCTCATTAAAAGCAGGGGAAAGTGCATCATCAATACTCAAAACACTACTTGCTCTGGAATAATTAGAGCACCTATTTTTGTCTCACCGCTGAGACAAACTGAGGCCCTAAGACAGTGACCGGAAAACATTCCTTGCCCAGAAGCTTCCAGGAGCAAGCCTTCCATCCTTCACACCAGAGTAAAGGTCCCTTTAACACAATTCCTTCTAAAGCATTGCTGATTCCTCCCTACATGTCTAAAGCAGCAAACACCAAGATATTGTGGGTTTTGTGCACAGCACTGTTCTGGTTAGGCCTTCTAAGAAGCAGCATGAGTGGTCCCTGGTAGTGCCACATAACCAACACCGCTTATTTCAATGCCACCTCCCTCATTCCCAGTACCGCTGCCTTTTCCCATTCTCCACCATTCAGTTCTGGCTGCCCTTCCCACACAGCTCAGCTGCACACACACATCGCTTCTCACCATCATCTGCATCCTTGCTCCCAAGGGAGGCATTTTTATGTTCATGGAAGTCAGAGGCCAAGGTTAAAACCTGGGCTTCAGTTTAAGTAAAAGCCATTTTAAAACCCCCTGTACTCCGAGTTTGCTCATGTAAATCAATGGCACGGTAGCAGATGTACTAAATATCCCCCAATGTGCATGTGTCAGTGTATTTCTTCCTTCAGAGATCACTAATGGCTCATGACCAAGGTCAGGAGTCAAGTCTAAGACTCTGCTGCTGAGCTAAAGGAAAGCATCTCTGTAGTGACATAGGGCGCAACCTGCCCAGCTAATAGACTCACAGGAACTCCATTCCCCAGACCTCATCCATCCCCCAATTTATAAATAATAAATTGCCATTTTAAAGCTGCTCTCTAGGAAGAACATCCTGAGCCTTCCCCCCTCCTTGGAGTGTGAACACAGAGATGAGAAGACTGGAACACACAGTGGATTAAAAATCACTGTAGCTCAAATCATCTTCAAAGCCAGAATAAAAGCAGAGCACAACGCCAAAGTCTTCTGTAAAAACAAAGGTTTTTAGCCGAGAAAGCCTAAAATGGGCAAACCTGGGACCAACCCCCCCCCCCCCCAGCACCAGGAGGAAGGGCACTCAATCACCATAGAGACAACACACAGGCGTGATGCTCCTGTCCCTGCTTTCCAACCTCCGTCTCCTCGGAGGCTCCGGAGCAGATGGCAAGCTGTGAGCAAGGGGAAGGAGGGACTGGTGAAATGCTGCATGTAAATAAGACTGCTAAACACTCCTGTTGTGACTCGGCAGCAGCCGGGGAAGGCCATTAAGGGGCTGCTGCAGGCAAACGGTTAGCCAGCAGTAATGAGCTGGCTATGAGTGACTGATTCCATGTCAAGGTTGGGCGGTATCGATCAGATGTAGGGCTGCAGTCCTGCCACTTCAGAAAAGATGTGAGCTGATGGATCACCAGGGAAAGGCAAGGGAGCACAGCATCCCGAGAGAGACCAGGACAGCGCCGTGACTTTGGACAGGAGCCATCCCAAGCATTGAGCTTCTGCCTGTTTCCAGAAGCAAATGAAGATATTGCTTTTGCTGCTGTCCTGATGCCCTCAGGAGCATCTTTTCATCACAGATTTCTATCTGGGTCTGGAAGCAGAGAACAGGGATAATGTATTTCTTCAAAGAAGTGAAGCTATGTGATTTGCACCACAGCAGCCATAGTCCTGTTGGAGACTCCTCTCCACTGACAGGAAAGGGAAGGTGAAGAGGCACATGGACATTGCCAGGCTTTGATATGGGAAAGACTGGGTCACACAGCTTAGACTGTCACATCACCAAGAAGCAAGAGTTGTTTCAGGAGCCTGCCTTTTTCACTAGGCTTGCAGGGTGTCTGGGGCTCTTTTGTTTTCACCCGAGAACACTTCCCCCCTTAAAAGTCTCTGTTGTTTTCCTTGTGTATTTCCCAGGCTTAACCCTCTGTGCCAAGAGAAGGGAATGGCTCTGCACCTTGCAGATGAACTGATGTAGCTTCTCAGTGCATGTTTGGTACCCAAAACAATGTCAGCTAGTACCTGCACACGCATGCAAAGCGGAGTCTTCTGTACAGCTACACCAGCACACTGATGCCCAAGGTGAGAGGAGCAGGAACAAGGTTCATTTGGATTGCGTTATCACAGCAAAACCTTGACAGATTATGCTGCAAAAGGCAGCCTTAACAGCACACGGAGGAGATTATCCCCACTCCCGCATGAACTAGTGCACCAGCTCACTTTGTAGGGGCTGGGGGTTTGAGAGGAAGGATCTGCTCAGGATCAGCCATGAGACCAGCCACCAGCAGTTACGGATTTCTCTGGGTCTGTGCTCTTCCATCCCTCCCTTATAGCTCCTAGAAAGACCAGTGACAGCCACAGTTCAAACGCTCTATTTACAGGCTGCCTGGAGGACTAGCAGTTAATTTTAAAACCAACTGACCTAAGCTCTCTGCCACCCCACCTCAGGAGGAGTCTGCAGGGACGGGGGTTCCGCTAATGCGTGTCTGCAGAGCGCGTTTTACCTCCCAGCTCTTATTCCTCATTATTAACGTCAAGGTTTTCTAACAAAATTTGTCTTGGTCAATTACCTCAGCCAGGGCTGGCTGTAACATTCCAAATAAAGCCAGCCACATCCTGCGCTCCCGACGATGAGCGAGCGTGGCTCAGGAAACAAGGGAATGACAAGGGCAAGGCATGGCTCCCACGTCCGGCAGCCTGCCAAGGACACAGATACACCACCAGGCTCCTGCTGCCCCCACAGGAGTTCTCCTTGCTCTCCTGCAAACCCGGGCTAACACCTGCCTGTGGCAGAGAGGATGAAAAGCCTGTTTTGAAGAGTATTTGCCCAGTGGATCTATCACAATAAAAGTGTGCTGCAAGTCACAAAGAAGCTTGCGGTAGCACTGATGGAGACTAAAACTAGGAAGAGGGATCCCTTTGCATAGGAAGGTGTTACTTGCACATCGAAATCTCTCCTGGTTTGGTTTTTATCAAATTCAACCATGTATTGCAATTTAAGGCACAGTCAGACAGACCATGCCTGAGAGCTGGGCTTGTTCAGCCTGGAGAAGGCTCCAGGGAGACCTTAGTGCAGTGCCTAAAGGTGCTACAGGGAACCTGGAGAGGGGCTTGGGACAAGGGCCTGGAGGAACAGGCCAAGGGGAATGGCTTTAACATGCCAGAGGGGAGACTGAGATGAGCTCTTAGGCAGAAGCTCTTCCCTGTGAGGGTGCTGAGGCACTGGCACAGGGTGCCCAGAGAAGCTGTGGCTGCCCCATCCCTGGCAGTGTTCAAGGCCAGGTTGGACACAGGGGCTTGGAGCAAGCTGCTCTAGTGGAAGGGGTCCCTGCCTGTGGCAGGGGTTGGAGCTGGATGAGCTTTAAGGTCCCTTCAACACAAACCACTGTGATTCTATAAGGGGCCACTCAGCATCTCTGCAGTGAGGCAAGAATCACGCTGTGGAAGATGGGGCAATACCCTTGTTTTTCAGTAGTTATTCATGCTCTGCAGTTGGTCACTTCAGTGGCTTTCTTTTCCTTGCCTGGATGATCACTGCTGTTGAATTGGAAGGCAATGGCCAGTTGTAACCCAGGAAAGAGCCAAGCAGAGTTTGCCTGGTCAATGACTCCACTTCCCCTCCCAAGTGCTTTAGCCTGGTCCCAGCTGGAAAACATTGCTTCTGTAGCAAAACATCCAAGAGTTGATCTAACACATGCCGTAGACAAGAGAAAGGATTAGTTCCAGGGAAATCTAGTCAAAAGAAGCAATTTAAAACTGCTTTTTACATCCAAAACAAAATGTTTTGACTATCAAAATTTAATCTCATCTGAAAAAACCCACCCTTTTACCAACGTCAGCTCAAATGGAGGGTGCTCACAGAAGCTGTGCTTTCACATAAATAGAAGTCATTGTACAAGTAGTGAGGAAGGCTCTCTGAGAGCCATCATCTGAACTCCCTGCTTCTCCCAAGCAACGCATTCACAAGTATATTTTTTGCTACAGGAATTATAGTGCATGTCATTGCCAACAAGAACACGCACAGGACTCACTATCATCTCCTATCTGAAATACGGTCAGAGCGGGTACAAACCAAAGGGTGCCTGGAGCAAGAACTGCCTCCAGCTTCCCTGCAGCCCTTCCTCAGCAAGCCAACTGCTAATGAAGAGCTGGTAATGACCTGCCTGATGGGACCAGCCCCCTCCTGCTGTGTGGGCTGTGTACTGTCACCAATTGACAGATGACACAAGGCCAGGAGAGGGAAGGCTCCAGCAAGCACCAGCATCTGCAAGGGATAAGGTTTGTGTGGACAAAGCAAAGTGCTGGTGACCACGATAAGAACCCAGCCCTGCACTAAATGGTTTAGGTGAGCATTTATCCACACTGCCACCAGGGTTTCATTTTCTAAGCAATAGAAACAAGGACACTCAGTACATTTTGGTTTGAGGCCAGAGCTCACCTAAAAGCTGGATCTCAGCAGATGCAAGCTCTTGCTAACCAGAGGTTAGGAATCCCAGGGCATAGGTCCAGAGCATCCTGCTTTTGGCCGTGTAACACCCATGAAAATTCCCCCCACAAGCACTGTTCTTCATCTCAGCCCCTCCAGCAGCTGATCCCTGCTCTCACAACATGCTTGCACACCTCCACTGTGCTGGTACAGCTATCAGGAGCTGTGTTTTACAACCAGCCCATTTCAGTGATGAAGCACAGGGTGAAGCCTCATGAAAAGCTCTGTCAGTGTAACCAAGGGAGCCATGTAGGGTGTTCTTAAGCCATCTTCACAACTAACCACACACGCATCCATCCCTGCTCAAGACACTCCAGTGTGTGCTCTCTGTTTAAGGGCTACTGACCCCAGCAGTATTGCAGCTGACAAACTGAGGCTTCATTCTGGCTTTGCACTGCTCAGGTCTGCACAGGATTATGTGGAAGCACCATGGCTGACTCATGGGACTTCTCTCTGCCACAACACACCTCATCCATGCAGTCCTTTGCAGCCAGGGCCACCTCCGTGACACTGACCCCAGGCAGCCTGCATACAACTGAAACAGCAAGCCGTAGTGGTATGAGCATCCCCTTATCTGCACCACAAAACATGCAAAACCAGCTAACAAAATTAATAAATGCCAGTCTCCGAGCCAGGAGTGCAGGAAGATCATTGCTTTGATTTACAATACAAACCAGAACCTGCAGAAAAGCAAGATTGATTTCTACTAATTCTCAGAGCCTTAATTAGGTGTTTGTGGTTTATCCAAAGGGGAGGTGGGAACTGCGCAAAGAGCAGTCCAGGAGCTGCTGCTGCTGCACAGGCGTGGAAGGGAAGTTAAGAACCACTTGAAGAAGGTTGGCTGCATCCATCCAGCAGCCCAAGAGAGTTTCCAGATAGTACTTTGGTAGTGAGTCCTGCTTTGGGCTGCCCTTGGCAGCAGAGACCATCCAGCTCTCCCCATCCATCCAGCCAACACACTCCTCATGTTAACAGGGGGCACAGCACCACAGCCAGCAGATCCCAGAGGCAAAGGGCAAGCACAGCCCACCCAAGACAGCAGCACGAGCAGGCTCTGTCTGGGTTTCTTCCTGCTGCTGTCAAGGGCTGCAGATCAGAGGCAGGATCAATAGCACATTCCTGCAAAACCAGCACTGCACTGAGGTCACCCATTTGACACTGACTAGAAACAGGAGTAAAACTGACCCCATCGATTTTCATTTCCCAAGCAAAGGCAGTGAGGCAGGAGGAGACGAGCGGTGCCAAGAGAAAAAGACTCATTTGCTGGTGGGTTCTGTTTATAATTACTTTACATTTAATATCCATGTTCTTGATCCCACAGAGATTTAAGATTTCTTTGGGCCTGCACATTTGGGTAAGGTTGTGCATGCATTTCAGTGACTTGCGATCTAAGCCCAAGTTGTTACAAAGCACTGAGTAAGCAAATTTGCTTAATAGGATATTAAATTTGCTATTATCCCTTTAAAAATGTATTTGTTCTCTGCTAAACACTAATAAATTAGTCTAACAACAATCCTTTCTCTTTCCTCAGCATCTTGGAGGCATCTCAATACATTGTACCAACGACAGCAATCCAATGAGGATAAATCAACTGGCACGTGTCGCTCTCCCTGGTTAGAAGATGGGGTCTTTACAGCAGAAAGCTTGAATTTCTCACTAGCTCGCTGAAAAGTGTATTTATAATTTCAAGTGGGAGGGGAGACGCACAGGAGCTCCACGAGGAGAATTTGATCTGTTGAAAGGAAGAAATCTTTCAGCACATTTGTCTACCCTGCCCACCTATTCCCCTCTCCTGCCATCACACAGCATCACACAGCAAGCGTGGCCCTGTCACAGAGGCTGCCACACACCCCAACTTGGGCAGAACAGGGCTCAGAGCCTGGCTGCTTAGACCAGTGCCACCAATTGCCTCCCCCTGTGCCACCTCACATCACCCCAGCCCCAGCTGCACTCTTCTGGTGCAGGGATGCAGCAGAGCCCAGGCCTGCCAGCATCCTTGATGCTGGTTTCAGGAGACAAGGACCAGTCCTGGACCAATCTCTGTGTTTCACAGGGACTACAAAGCTTTTATCTTGGGGCTTGCCTGCTTCCCAGAGCTCCATCCCCAAACCCAGAAGGGTGTTAGCCCCCCCCGCCAAGAGCTGATGGACACTAACCAGGTAGGCATCTCCAAACTGTGGCACTAAGACCTCTGGATTTTGCTACTTCTCCTCTCCACCATAACTTGCAGCATGTGTTACAGCCCATTTCACTCCCAACACTATCCTTGGAACAGCACTATTGCAAAGGCAGGGAGGGAAAGGAACAGCAAAGCCCAAAGAGGCAGAGAGGCTTACCCAGGGTGATGCAGGGGGAACATGCTGCCTCTCCCCCAGACAGCCACATCCCAGTTACGTTGCCCTCCCCTCTCCACCTCAGTGTATCTGGATGGTAATGAAGCACTTGGAGGGAATAGATTCTTTTGTTCTGCCTGGCTGTGGACTGGTGCAGACAGGGATCATTAGCTCTGCATCACTAGCAGGCAGCTCTTCCCTCATTAGCAGGCCACTCATCTACTCCAGCCACCTACATTATTGGTTCAAAGGAGCGTGCCCAGCCATTATTGCCCTCACTAGAAACTCAGCCTAATTGGCTTAGGAGAAATACAGGTTAAGAGCATGCATAGCTCTGCAGCTGACACGGTTTTGCCAAGTCATGATTTTATGAGTTCAGGGAATTGCATCCCCTCAGGTCCTGGAGTCTCAGACATTGTGCTTAACCTTGCCTTGTGAATCAACTGAAGAAGATGGGATGCTTCTAATCCTCATGGCCACAGGGGGAAAGAGCTGGTCCTCAAAGAGCTACAAGCCAGATGGAACAAGCTTACAGGTTTTTTTAACCTTTATCCTTTGAGTCACACAACTTGGAAGCCATTTCCCAAGAAGGATTTGGTAACACAACTTCCACAAATGCAGAAAAATGGGCATGATTTGCTCCTCTGAGCCCAGGAAGCTCCCCCATTCAGTCAGCTTTCTTTGTCCTCTCAAACCAGGCATAGGCAGAGCCCTCCCTGCTCCAGGGCACCAACCAGCATGGCTTGCTGCAGCCTCCAGCCTGCCCCTGCTCACAGGGCTGTTGTAGCTCAGATCACTATCACAACCCAAATTCATACTTGAGGGAGAGGTAAGGAATGAGGGCTACAAGAGATATCTTAATCTCCAGCCAAAACCATTACCAAAACAATCTTCAATTCCCCCGTTTTCCCCATTCAAATCACTCACCTCCCACTGATCAATCACCCATGTTCCTTCTCAGCCTTTCGCAGAACCTTTTCTTTCCGGAAGCTCCAACACTGAAACAAAAGCACCCCCCAAAAAAAATCCCCCTTGTTTGTACCACTCTCCCATGTGTATCTTAACCTCCCCTCCCCTGGTGAGTGAGGTTCATCACCTCTCATTATCAATTGCAGGTGCTGTGATGCTCACCTGGCATCAGGTTCCTTTGCTGTTTCTCCCTGCAGGTGCCACTGCCTGCAATTATTCTAGGGCTGAGCAAGGGATGCTATTGGTGGGCTGCCCCCACCCTGTCCTTGTTACCACCAGAAGCTTCTCTGCTAAGACATCCCTAATTCCAGCTGCACCCTCATTTCCAAGCCTCTCTGCTGGAGCAGGGCTTGATTTCAGCCTTGCATCCCAAGGGATTTGCCTGGTTTCCCCTGACCCATGCTCTCAGCAGACACTTGACCTGGTGGTAAGGGTCTGTCTGAACCTTCCTCACAGGTCAAGGCTTGTCCGATCTATTGAGAAGTCAAACAGGCTAAAATGGATGGGAAAACCAGCACTATCAAGCTCATCTTGCAGCCTGTTTCCATGGCTGGAGACCTAGAAAACTCCAAAAGGGAATATGGCTCCAGAAGTTGCATCTGATGTGGTACAGCCTGTGACCAGGCATGCAATGACTCTTTAAATGGTGCACACACATCGAGCTGGAGCTGCTGAGATTGCCACCACTCATAAAAAGGCAGGAGAGAAGGCTTCAGGAATAAGTTGACTTGCTCCATTCTGATGAAGCTCCCTCCAAATTGCTAGAAGAAATGTAATTCTTTACAGTGCTGTCTGACACAGAGGAGTTATGTGTTCAGTGCTTTTTGGATAGCATTGTTCACACAGGCTTCCCTATACCTCTTGCAGTAGCAGATGTCTCACTCTCTGGACAAAGGTCAATATATAATACAGACCTTTCCTACCTTACTGGAGCAAATCAGACCGTTTTTATCAAAGTGTTGCTTACCACCAAAAAAATCAATGCATTCTCATTTAAATCAACACATTCCAGAACATACTAATGTCACACAGACCATTCAATAGCCTCTCCGTCATTAAAAAATGAAGCAACGCCTTTTGATAACTCTAAAATGCCTTGAACAAAACGATTTTTCCAAACAAAATCGTTGGGTTTGTATTTCAAAAACACTGGCAAGCTGCAAGGGCTGAAATAGAAATGAAATGTTTAATTCTGGAAGAACATATGCTTCATCAGAATTGGTAATATTCGTTTCAGAGTCGAAGGGAAAACTGATGCTGCCGACTTCCTCGTCAAAAGCAAAGCTCGCTCCTTCCCTGCTCCTGGTGTTCATCACTTGTGCTCCATGTTAACAACGTGCAGAAATACTTCCCCCTTCCCATGCAAACGTGGGGAGCAGGATTCTCCGCCCCGGAGGCAGCTCCGTTTCATGTGTGGAAGGCCTGGCTCTGGAGGTGACAGCCTCCCATGACAGCAGCCTGCTGTCATGACTGGCCAGAGCAGTGAGCAATAGATCAACCCTCCTGTCACACTCCCTGTCAGTACCAGCCGTTAGCGGGTAAAGTGATGAATCCACTGGGACTGAATTAATTGAATCCCAATCCAGAGGCATCCTCCAGAGACAGGAGTTGGACACAGCGATCCGTGCCTTTGGCAGAGTTTGAAAGCACCTCTTTTCATAGAATATGTTTAAAAGTGATCAGCAATTGCATGTAAAAAAGTGACAGAACTTGATTATGCATTAAAGTTCAACTCTGTCTTTATCAGCTCTCCTCTGCTCCCCATTCATCCATAGTGGGACTGACCAGGCAACGTGGATGGGTGTGAAGCTGCTCTGCAGTGACAAGGCAAGAGCGAGCAGGAGGAGCAATGTCCTTCGTCCTTCCTATCTCCCCTCCAAAAAGCAGTCCCTGGAACAAGCTGGCAAATCTAGCCCTGGTCTCTGTGCACCATGTGGTCCTCTGGCAAAGTACCAAGGGGTCATTAGTGCCTGTCTGCACGAGCAGGACTGAGGCACCCATCAACCTCACAGAGGCCACCATACCTGTGGCCAGGGGATGGCGAAGAGAACCTCTCTCCCAGACTTTGGTCAGTATAAGCAACTCCAGCTTTTTCACTGGAGGAAGAGACAAAGGGTTTGCTGTTCATGTCCCAGTGAGCCCTAGAGGTAAAGGGATTGAAGGACTCACACATCTTGACAGCAATGGGGTCCCCATAACACCCATGCATCAGGCCTGCTCTCAGGGGACAGACAGATTCCGAGGCATTTTAACAGCCTTCAAACATGAAGTTTGTGCACTGGGTTAGAAAGAGATGGGGAAAAAAGTCTTGAAAACATTGGGGTTTTTAATCTTCCAGGGAGGTGGCATGGGAAAGGGTAGGGCTCATGTGTCTCAGTGGTGGAGCAATTCATGAGGCCCACAAGCTTCCCTGAAAAAAGGCAAGGCAGTCCTAGAGAGATCAATCGCAATTTTATCTACCCTTTTCAAGCTCTCATTTCTTTTTATCCCGCACTGCCAGATAAAAATCTCTACCTCAAACATGGGTAAGGAGATAGAGCTTTATTATACTATTCCAAAAACATTAGATGCTGTAGGCTTCGCCTTTTATGAGCTCACTTTGCTGGCACTCCTCTCTCTGCCCCCCCAGATCTCTTCCCTTTCATATTTTTTCTCTCCAAATCAGAACAACAGGCACAAAACTAATTATGTGGTATTTCAGATCCATGTTGTGTTAATGGCACCAGATCGCGTGTGACATTTCCGACTTGCTAGACTATTATTCTCACTTATTGTTATCTCTGCTGCTCTGAATTGTATTCAGGCTCAGGGGTTTATAGCCCCCCCCCCCCATGCAACAGGCTCCCACTCCCTCCTTCCCTCTCTTGTTCTCCTTTATCAGCCTGTGAGGATCTGTGGAATATTAAACTGGGCCAGGCTGGATTGCTCGCTGTGGGCACTGGTAGAAGGCAAGGTAGAAATGGTGGAACAAAGAAGGCAGGGAAATGCAAATGCCAGCAGGGGTTTGTGGGAAGAAGCCTCCATAGCAAGAGCCAGCCTGAGGGAATCACTCTGACTTTAGGTGGAGCTGCATCAGGCTATGAGAAGATGTCCATCCCTTAGTGAGCTTCCAGTGATTGCTGGCCATCTACCTGGCTTGTATTCTCCTTCATGGAAGAAGTCCATGAAGAACCCTTCTGATGTAGCTTCATCTCCCAAATGTCTTGCTTGAAAAGATAGAATTGTTGCTTCTGCATAGACCTAGGTTGTGAAGGCAGCACACTTAAACTGGCCTTGAGCCCTTGGGCAAACTCACAGAGGTGGTAACTGGTGGGTCCTGTCACACCTGCAGCCTCTGCTGCTGACCGTGAACCCAAAGAGATGTCCTTTACCATTAGGTTTAGTGATGGAGGCTGAGGTCCAAAAGCACAAATAGCCCAGCAGACATCAGCTGCTTTACAGCTGCAGCATGAGGCAGAACAAGCATCAGGATTTAATAAGGGGTGCTGCTGCCGCCATACACCTCCCAGGCAAATATCTGCAGTGCCATCTCAGCAATGGGACTTCCTAAGGGAAGCACAGGAGTAGTTTATGGTCCCAGGGATCCAGGGGAATATGCAATCACTGTATGCAGTTTTAGCTGCTCCTTTACCTGCCTGAAGATCTCCAATATTCCTAGGACTGCCAAAGGTATTGGCCCAAATGCTGCCATCATTTTGTTTCTCTTCCTGTGAATGATTGTGCTCCTGGGTCTCTTTAGTCATATAAATACAGCAGTTGATTTGTCTCCATGCAGCACTCAGTGAGACGGAGGGTGCCAAGTTCTTCCTGTTGATCCAGGCAGAAGCAGTGCAATCCCGCCAACACTGAGACTACAGGGAGAGACTGAGAAGATGCTCCTGCCTTCACTCCTGCTTGCTGAGGCTTCCCAGCCTGCCACAAACCACCGCGCTCTCTCCATCCAAATTCCCACCTCAGCCTTGCTCCTGCTCCCTGCCACGATGACCCTGCACTGGGAGAGCAGCACTGCAGGGAAAGCCCATGTGCATGGCTTTCAGTGGGTTTCTGAAACTCCTTTTACTCTGTGAAAGCATCTCAGGAGAGATTATACTGGTAACTAAACCAGGGCCAGGGCACAGGCTTCAGACACTGTGTCATGGTCATCCAAGCCATTTTACTGTTCACATGCTCCCTGGCCCATGCCAGCCAGCCCTCTCCAAGACAGTTCTGGACAGAGTTCAGAGGATAGCATCAGCCAGGGACTGTCACCAGTGAGCTGCATGGGAGAGGCCAAAGTTTAGTTGTATCACCACAAACCATACCACATTCCAGCCCCTCAGGACCACAGACTGGATCCTGGCTCATAATATTTACTAGAACAGATACAACCCTGGTACAAATGAGCTTTAGAGAAGAGTCCTCGCCAGGAATATAATCGCCAGCTTTTTTCCTCTAGGGCTCAATCCAGGAAGAGTTTGCAATCATGTATTGCTGCCTCCATGCCAAGGAGCTAGGAAGGGGCTCCAATATCAAAACCTGAATATCCAGGGTAAATTGCTTTGTATAACTCTGAGCCCCCTATTGATTTGAGCCCCATCAAACTCTGATGCCACCAGCAGGGCTGGAAGTCACCTGCTATAGGAGCCCTTACAAGGGAACCAGGGAGGCCACAGATGCAGGCAGGGCTTTGTGAGCTCCCAGACAGGACGAGGCAGTCTGTAGGAGTCTGTTGTAGCCTATTTAGCAACTACACACAGAGACCTGAAATAAACTTCCATTGGGAATAGGCTGCTTCCAGAAGCATCTGCAGGTATCTGCTACAGGAACAGCTTGGAGAGAGCTGCCCATGGGAACAGTGCTGTGCCACTGCAGCGTGCCCCTGGGGGCCCAGGCAAGCAGTTGTGGGGTTCCTTTGCAACAATTCCAGTCCAGAGACACCCTGGCTGCCCTCCTGGTCCATAACCCACTGAAACACTGGCTCTGAGCAAATACGGGTCCAGCTCCATCACCCCATTTCTCTGTGTCTTGAAAAGAGGGACTCACAGGAGACTGTTTCCAAGGAAGAAGAGAGCAAGCTGGCCGTGCTGTATCCCCAGCCCTTTCACAGCGGAGTCTGTCTGCTTTAGCCCCTTGCACCCATTGCCCAAGCCCCCATCTGTGCTCTGTGCCTGCTCCCAGACCACTCTGCACTGTGCCCCTGGTCCCCATGTCACTGCTTTCCGCTGGAGCAGCTGCTGCAGCTGCAGCACAATATGCTCCACAACTTGCTAAGGAGGATGCGAGGATATAAATAAATAAAGTAAAATATGTCTAGCTTAATCCTTTTATCACTACACTTCTTTCAGTCATTTACAGAGATAATAATCGCTCAGGCTCTGCAGGAAGCACTGATGGAAGCAAGCAGAGAAATCTCGTGGCAGCACCCTGACCTCTCATCTGCTGTCACTTGGGTGCGGGGCAAGAATACAAAGTCTTCAAGAGGGCCAGGCCAGGAGCTAGCCCAGCATGGCTGGCCCTGAGGTGGGCAAGGTCAGAGCCAGCAGAACACAGAAGACGGGAAAAATGGAAAGGGGACGAGAATCCAAATCAAAGCTATAGAAGGAGAAATGCAGAGAGAGGGAGCAAGATAAAAGGGCACAGTGGTAACAAGGAACAGCACGAGAGAGGGAAGAGACGACAATAACTGAAGCCAGCACACATGTAAGTTTGAAGTCTGCCAGTAAAATGCTGCCTTCCTTGGAGACTGACCAGAGCTCAAACCTCACCCTGCCCAGGGCTCCTGGCTGCTCTGCCCCAGGGTGCGATTGGGATTCCCTGCAGTGCTCCCCCTGGGATGATGCTTTCCTGGAGGGGACCAGGCATCCTGATGGCCACCAGGGTCTCTGCTACATCCTGCAAGGAAGCGGGGTTGAAGAATGTCCCTCTGGGCAAGGGCAAGAGAATCACAGCAGGTTCCTCCTGGGGGAAAGTGGGCTTTGAGCTGAGGCTGGCTGAGAGCCACCCAACCATGGCAGCAGAAAGAGCTCAGCATGTGCAGTCCTCTTAGCACATGTTGACTCAGATGCTCCCACATCAAATGGCAGCTGCTTCTTCCAGTAAGCAGATGCCTTCATGGCTGTAAAGGGCAGTGGATCAAGGTCATCTTTCCCAATGGTTACCCATCTCTTTTCCCTTCGGGCTTGCTAATGCAGTACATGAGTCCTCTGGCTTTTCAACACAGCTCTTCTAGGCACACTGATTCACACATTGATTCACTTCTGTGCAGCACCAAATGAAACCCCATTTTTCCCATGTTCTTTCCACCCTGGAGAGTGTCCTACCAGACCCCAAAGGTGATTGCTGCAGAGTCCCCAGCCAGGCCTGCCACCTGCAGCACCCAGGGGAGGGGACCCTTCACCAGGAAACATCAAGCACCTCGGGGTGTGATGTTTAATTTCCTGCAACACCCGGATCTGCAGTGCAATGCCAGGAAAACATCACTGTTATTGCCTGACTTGGCTTTATCCTGCCATAAACTGTCACCACAGCAAGGCTCAGGGAGCGGTGCCTGTAAAGAATGCACATGCCCTGAAACAAGATCCCTGTGTGCAGGTCCCTGGCTCCTGCCCAGGGTCCCTGTGCATCAGCTGGGATACTGCCTTTACCTTCTCTCCAAGGAGAAAAGCTTCCTGGGAGGGTCAGGCTGAGATTTCCCAGGCAATTCTTGCTGGACATGGTGGGGTTTAGTTCAGGCCCCTTCCATGAGCCTGGACAACTGCAAATCTGAAGTAGCAGCCCCTCCACACATCCTGAGCGGAACTAGGCACACCCAGATTGCTTTCCAAGGGGAAAATGCCAGTGCTTCATTCTGCCGGTCCCCATAAAGGGAGACAGTGCCCTGGGAGGGAAACAAGAGAAAACAGAGCTGTTTAATTCAAGGTGTTCCTCCATGGGGCTATTGTCAGCGCTGAGAGCTTGCCACAGAACCAAAGAGCAGTTGTCAAAGCAGCAAAACCCAAACCCCCAGAGAGCAGCTTTCCTGCTCCTGACAAGGAAATTCAGTTGATCACCGAATGTCATCTCTTCCTCAGCCCACAGGTCCCTTGGGCTGGGCTCCTAATTGTATTCCCTAGCTCAGTGAGGAGGCCATACAGATGGGTCTGGGGAGAAAGCAGCAGAGGGCAGGCTGCTCCGGCTGGATCTGTCCCTTGCCTTTAGGTCCAGCGCCAGGAGAGTGACACACAGCCTTGTCGCATCTCCTGCATGCATTTCCAGGGAACCCTCATAAAACCTGACCTTCGTGCTGTAAACCTGTGCCTGATTGCTGAGTAAGTCGTTTCCTCCCGGGTGATTTAGCAGGGTCTGTCGGCGGAGCCGCAGTTTGTCTGGATTAGAAGAATCCATCATGCAGCGGCATGGCCCACCTGCCTGTCTCCACTCATTCCCATCTCCACAGCCATTCCTTGCTCGCTTTCTCCCCAAAGAGCCATGAGCTTCCAGGAAGGGGAGAAGTCAAGCAGGGAAATAGGTGCTGGCCTGCCTCTGCTCTTCTTCCCTGTCATAAAGCTCTCAGGGCCAGCTCTGCAGGAAGGGGAATATTATCTCTCCATGCTGCTGTTAATCTCTTTATGGCATCATTTGACCCTTTCTAACATCCATTGATTTTTGAACTACCCTTTACGGCAACTCTTTAGATCCCTTTGGTCTAAATTACTAAACATCAGTGCCCAGGGCAGAACATGGGAACAAATGAAGCAACAGTGAAAAGTCCATTCAGTAACCATGACTTCACTGGCTGCTTTTGAGGCCCCTTCTCCCTCCTGCCCTGCCTTTCTCTGTGAGTATCCTACGCATCTTGCCTTCTTCCCTCCCTCCCAGCACACTGAGCACTTCACCCTGCTACAGCTGTGCTTTGAAAAGAGACAAGATGACACCTCCCATCCCATATCTGACCAACAGTACCAAGCCCATTGAGCACCATCTCTGACCCCCCAGCACTGCGCTCCCCCAGGCACTGTCATTCTTGGGTACTGCCTTATGCCATCGGCTCACAACACTTGAAGTGACATCCAGAAAAGCTCCTGGCCAAGCCTTGCTGAAGCAGCCTAATAGGGAAACTCAACAAGAGACGAAGGCTGCTGCTTTTAATTTACTGAAGAAATGACTTTCCATTCCAGATGAATATGTTCTAATTTATTTCTGTTTTCCTGAGCTCACCCCTTGTCCAGCAGTGGCTGTCTCCTTGCCTCATACTTGCTACTTGTCCAAATGAAATACTGAGCTCTATTGTCTACTATTATGGTAAAATACACAATATATCACACTGATGCATTCTGTGAGTATGACATAAAAATGAGGAATGTGCTCTGGCCAAACACTGCAATGTATTCATCCCACATTAGTGCAAAATGAATATTAATACGCTGGGAAATGGCTCGGGTGATGAGGGGCTTGTGTCATATTAGACAGCATCAGTCCTCAGTCCTGACACAAGCCGCAGGAAATCTAGCACAGGCCTCCTTTGACAGAACTCCAGCCAGGACCACAGCCCTTGAAATGCTTGAACACGACACGGAGCTGAGGCCCACAGAGCAGCTTTAGAGGGCCAGGCTGGTACCAAAGCTAATATGGTCCCAGCTTGCTCTGTGCTGCAAATGCCTCATGATCTATCTTTTGTATATTATTGGCTCCCTCCTCCAATTTCTTCAATCTCTGCCTATGCCAAAGACCACCATGAGGGCTTAATGGGTTGTGGCATCAGTTCATCAAGTTTGGATTTGGCTGGATCCACCTGCTGAGGCAAGTTTGTGTCAGCTTTTCATAATCACTGCCCTCCTCTATGAGGTGCAGGAGAATACCTGATGAGCACAATGGTGAAGATAATATACTTTACAATTAGGCCATTTAATTATTCCATTGTGTGATTCCCATAACCACAACCATATCTCTGCAGATTTATAGTGCCTGTACAACAGAATATACCAAGTGAAGAGGAAAAGTAACAATTTTATATATCAATCATAAAACCCCTTTTCTCAACTCTGATCTGAAAGACTCAAGCACTGAAAGTAGCTTCCATCTTCTGTCTGCACACCATGATTATTGCCCTGGTGGTACCCGGAGCTGTACAGGTACTCATAGACAAAGCAGGTACTCACAGGCAATCCTTGCCCCCAGATATATACTATATAAGACAAAGTGGGGAGAGGTGAGGTAGATCATAGAATCATAGAATAGTTAGGGTTGGAAAGGACCTTAAGATCATCCAGTTCCAACCCCCCTGCTGTGGGCAGGGACACCTTACGCTAAACCATATCACCCAAGGCCTTGTCCAACCTGGTCTTGAACACTGCCAGGGACGGAGCATTCACAACCTCCCTAGGCAACCCATTCCAGTGCCTCACCACCCTAACGGGAAAGAACTTCCTCCTTATATCCAATCTAAACTTCCCCTGTTTAAGTTTTAACCCGTTACCCCTTGTCCTGTCACTACAGTCCCTAATGAAGAGTCCCTCTCCAGCATCCCTATAGGCCCCCTTCAGATACTGGAAGGCTGCTATGAGGTCTCCACACAGCCTTCTCTTCTCCAGGCTGAACAGACACAACTACCTCAGCCTGTCTTCATACGGGAGGTGCTCCAGCCCCTGATCATCCTTGTGGCCTCCTCTGGACTTGTTCCAACAGTTCCATGTCCTTTTTATGTTGAGGACACCAGAACTGCACACAATGCTCCAGGTGAGGTCTCACAAGAGCAGAGTAGAGGGGCAGGATCACCTCCTTCGACCTGCTGGTCACGCTGCTTTTGATGCAGCCCAGGATACGGTTGCTTTCTGGGCTGCAAGCACACACTGAAGCCAGCTCATATTCAGTTTCTCATCAATCAACACCCCCAAGTCCTTCTCTGCAGGGCTGCTCTGAATCTCTTCTCTGCCCAACCTGTAGCTGTACCTGGGATTGCCCCAACCCAGGTGTAGGACCTTGTACTTGGCATGGTTAAACTTCATGAGGTTGGCATCAGCCCACCTCACAAGCGTGTCGAGGTCCCTCTGGATCTTCACCTTACCTTAGCCATGTCTCAGGCAGTGTTTTCCTACACAATTGCTCTGCTGCTGCATCTTTGCCAGACTTCCTGGACTAAAGTGCCACCCAAGCAAGGCTAACACAGTGTCCGTGATAGAGCCCAGCTTGCCAGGGCTTCATGTGCTTCCAGGGGATGAGCAATTCCCAGCTCCTGAATGGATGTCCACAACATCCATTTCTCTCCCTCTGGCCAGTGCTTCAAGGGAAGGTGAAACAAGTATGAACTTTATCATAGGGGGTACAAAACTGCCAAGCCAGGGGCAGCAGCACGGCTCCAAAACGCACACTGTGTGGGTCCCTTCTGTCCCCGTTCCCAGTGCACACAAACCCCTCTCACAGCCAAGGATCACTGAACAAAAATGCCTCAGGAGCAGCGCCTAAGGAACTGTTTGTACCTGGGCTGCTCACCACTGCCTTTCATCTCCAGCAAGTGGGACTTTCTACAGCACCATCAATACAGGATGGAGAAGGAATCGTTAGATGTGGCACTTCCATCAATACCTCTAAGAGGAACAGATGACATGAAAAAGGTGAACCCAAGGCCTCTTCAGACCAGAGACAAAGAAATTACAGACCTTTTATTGTAGATGGGTTAGTTTTTTGGTTTAGATCTATACCTAATTTATATGCTTCGAAATGTAGCATCCATTTTTCCTTTGTAAATGGGAAGTGGAGGCTGAAAGCTACAACCTTTGCCTAGAAGACTAAATGGCCTTTGGAATAGGCTGATAACTGATAAAAACTACCTGTGAAAGCATGTATCCTTGCATCATTTAAGATGACCTTTATAGAAGGGAGACACAGGAAAAGGGAAGAAAACGAACAGAGGAAGACAAAAAAGGCTGGGGAAAAGAGAATTCTAAACCCACACATCCACTGTTGGAATCTGAGGCAGCTGCTGCTAGAAGAAGAAAATAAAACTAAAACTAAAATGAGATTCAACATTTTATTTCCCCCATCAAACAATGCATCCCAGCTAATGGCAGCAGAATAAAAAGCTACCCAATGCAGCCTGCGAGAGAGGCAAGAGAGGAAGAGAAGATCAGGCAAGTGGGAGGGGAGAAAGGTTATTATAGATGTGTCAAGCTTGTTTACGGCCCTTTATCAGCAAGCACAGCGGAAAGAGAGGCACTGTTGGTGCGTTTGGAAAAGTGTTTGGCAGCTTTGTTTGGGAATGTAAATAATCCTGATATTCAGGAGCAGCTATGTCTCAAGGAACACGCAGGCAAGTGCCACCTGCACCGGCACAGCCTTGAAGGACCTTCCGCCATCCCTGCTGGGCTCTGCCTCCCGGGTCTGCGACACGGGTGCTTCATCGGGAGGTCTGAAACCACATTCCATGGAAAAGGCTGTGCTGGGAATACAGAGAGATTTGGGGGAGGACTTGAAAGTCATGGAGAACCCTTCAGTCGAGGTCAGCTGCTGCGCCCGTTCACCACCTCCCTCAAGGCGTGAGGGGTTAGATTCCACATCTAGTGATGTTGCTACAGACCTAGAGGGAGGTGGCTCGGATGCTCAGTTCAGAAGACCATGCTGTGCCCAAACCACAGCCCCCAGGGAGCAGAGCACAGCAGAGGGTCTGCTCACCCCTTTTTCTGATGCTCCCAGTCTCTACTGCAGTTAATGTAACTGGTAAGTAAATCACTCCCAATTACTTACATGTAAAATACATTCTCAGGAATACCTACACCCTGAAGGGAGCTGACATCTCATTTTTCATAGGCAGGACAGGGAGGGAGAGCCATGAAGAGCTGCAGTGGCAGAGATGAGCCAGGAGACAAAGGAAGACAGAGCAGTGCCTCTCCCCACCACAGCCAGGGAGACTCACGCTCCCCAGATAAATTCCCACAACCAGCAGAGGAAAGGGGGAACAGTTTAAAAGGGTCAGCAGGTGAGTACATATAAAGAAACCCAAATCTCTATCAGGTACATTGGTGTACCAGTATTCACCACACATAAAAGGTATGAGATGAATGGCCTTGGGTGTATCCCACAGGCACGGAGAGGCAGAGCAGACGCAGTGACAGCACAAGCTGTGCTCTGCTCTCACCGTAAAGCCACTCTGAGCTGGAGGGTTGGACCTAGCCTGGGTCTCTCCACTTTGCTTACACACAACTGTCTGTGGGACACTTCTTGGAGTGATTCCTGTCCCAAAGGTCTCCAGAACTGCCCAGTGATGACAACTTCAGTTGCTGCTGACCTGAACAACATCTGAACAAAACTTCAAAAGCCTTTTCTACCCTTTTAAGGTAGAAACCCTCTTCAGATTCTTCACACGTGCTTTATGAGAAGGTGTGGCTGCATTAAGGCATAGACTTTGAGGATGTGAACCCAAGATGTTAAGAGCCTAGGGTGGGAGACCAGCACTTTCCAGGAAGCACTGGCACACTGTCAAACCTGTGACACCCTCCTGCTAAGGAGCCAGCAAATTCACCTTCCCCTGTGCAGCCACATGCCTGGAAGTCCTCGTATAAAGGCATTTAAATGTAGATGTGTGACATTTACTGCCAAGCACAACCCGCGTGCAGACAGGGGAAGGAATGCTTGAGCAGGAGGAGTAAATGACTATCGCAGGCAGAAAACCCACTGCAATTCATGCATCACACAAATGGTTGTGTATATTAAAGCAATGAGGACAAAGGGTATTGATTTAGCACAAGTACCAAGAGTCCCAGGTGCTAAAACCTGAAGAAATACAAACTGTGTTGGGCAGAATAACAACAAAACGAAATGATAAAAGGATATGAGTGTTTGAAAAGACGTGTAGGACGGGCTATAAATTCTAATAATCCATATTTCTCGAAAGCAGCAGCTATTGACTCAAAAACAAAAGAGCAGGCGTTGTAATGTAACAAATGTCAGACGGGATAGCAGCAGGAATTCAATTTGCTCTGGCCATATATCAACTTGAAACTTAATGTAATGGCACGTAGTTAAAGCTGCACCCTCACTTAATGGCTATTACCAGTCCTGGGTGGGTTTTCCAGCAAGCATAAAGCAGTGAGTAATTGTCCCCGCTCTGCCTGCATCACTGCTAATGAAAAACCCCGTGCTCTCGCCTGGCAGCGGTGGCACAATGGCAAAGCGGGGAACCCAGGCATAAGCAGGCAGTACTATTGCTGCCAGCATCCCTTGAAAGAGTTTCAGGAGAGACCTCTGGGACTCCAGCATCTCTTGTACGAGGGTTGGATCCTCAAGCAGCATCATGACATCCCTGTTAGGCTCCTCAGTGAGCTGGATTCAGGCCTGCTGGAAGAAGAGGAGGAGAACCCCTGGGTGGTTACCCCTCATCCAGCTCCTAAGCATGCACAGTTTATTACCACTTGGGCAGTGGCTCTGCAGTCAGCCAATTAAGGCCATTGTAATTACTCCTCTTCCATGCCTGCAAACGGCCGAGCTAGAGGACAGATTTCAACAGCTCCTGTGGCTGCTGGAGTGGAGAAGCAGAAGTGTCGGCATCGCGAAGAATATGCTCCCACCATATGTTAGAGGCAAGAGACCAAATGGAAGAGGAGGCACGGGTGTGGGACAGGAACCTTTGCAGCAGTGAAGCATCCAAAGCAATCAAGGGAGGGCAAAGATGTAAAGATGTCCTAATCACTTTACTATAGACAGTCAGGGGCCTTCCCAATAGGCACATTATGGTTTCTACCAAGAGCAAAGCTTGCAAAATGTGAACTTTCTAGGGATACGCCACTCCAAATTCCAGGACACAGTTCTGGAACAATCAAAAATAAGATCAACCCCCAGGAGAAACTCAGATTTGTCACTGAGCCTCATGCATGGCCGAAAAGGACTCTGGAAGGTCAGTCAGTGCTGCGCTAACCTCCCGCAGCACAAACACAACCAGTTGTACTCTGGTATCATGAAATATGGAATTGTGGCCTTTGACTACTTTGTGGGAATGATGCCCTTTCAGTGCTTCTCAGGAGGCTATTTAAATACCTTCCACAGCCTTTTATTAAAGCAATAAAGATATCCAGAGCTTGGGTCTCAGCTTTGTCTCTTCATTTACCACGAGCCATACCTAGCACTTGCAGAGATGTCTAATGGTGTGCATGGATTAGTGCAAATAAAGATGTTAGCCCTGGGTGGCACGACTGATTTTCATTGTGCTGTAATGCCACAAGGTATTGGTTGAGTTTCTGCAAAGAGGAGCTGCTGAACTACGTGAGCCCTGGCGCAGGACCCCCTGGGACCACAGCTGTCTTCCTTGGAGAAATGAGGTGCTCCTTTCGCTGCTTCCATCCATGGTGAGGACACAGCCTAGCCACACCATCACAGGCACAGAACGAGGTCAAGTAAGCCTCTTTGTTTAGCCCTGCACTTGGTGTTGGTTGTACACAGGAGGTAGGCAGTAGGTTTTTGTGTTGATCAGGCAGCCCATAAAGGCAAATGGAGTGCAGGAGGAACGAGGCCCTCTGAGGGGAAGGGGGAAGGGATTTTGTACAAATCCTGTTCCAGATTACATCTCATCTTTAAACCCTGAGTTCCAGTAACAGTATCTGTTTTAATGCCCACAGGCCTTGCTTTTCTCAGTAATCTCAGCCATCAGTCTCCCATGACTGACAACACCAGGAATGAATCTCTTTTGAAGCTGACAAAACTCACTCTGAACTGATTTTCTCTTGAGCTGTGTTTAGTCGAGACTGATACTGAAGCAAGCAGCTCTGAAGCAATCACAGCCTGTATTTACCCCCCAGATCTGCAGTGATGCAGCAACAGCCACCAAGTGTGGCCAAGGCCAGCCTTGGCATGAGCAATACCTGCCAGCAAGCAGGCTGGCTTGTTTTCTGTTCCCCAGGCCCCTTCCCCTCTGAGAGCCAAGGCGGTGTTGACATGGTCCTGGCTGTATTCCCAAGGAGACGTGGCAAAGGGGGCCCCCAGCCTGACTCACAACCAAGCAGTTGAAAATACTCTGGGTGTCTGTTTACAGCCCCATAAAGCTTTTATGCAGTGCATTTAGCCTCGTGTCTCTGCATTCAGCATGCTAAATGCTGAACGTTTTACTTTAATGCCACAGTGGCTACAAGCAGGAATACTTAACTTCCATAAAGAAGAAGTAATCACATTTTCTCAGTGAATGGATCAAAAATGGCCACTGGGAGAGTTCAAACTTCTGAAGTCAAAAGCCAGGGCTGTCGCTAGGGTTTCCAGTGAACTACAGACCCTGTGGAGCATCTCCAGGGGAAAGAAAATGGAATGAATAATAGAGCTGACATATCTTTTAACAGAGGAACTGGTCTGTAGCTTGGGCACAGCAGGCTTGTGCCCAAAATCCAACATTAAACATTCAGATTTAGGCAATGGAGAGGAAGAGGAACAGAAACAGATGGACTAAAACTCTATGTGTGAGTAAAGTCTACCGGAATAGTACATTAGTGCTCCTTGGAAACTAGAGCATTCCATGGAGGAACACACACACAGAAGAGGAGCTTCTGAGTGAGTTCAGATTACTGCAGCAGACTGCCAGGCAGTTTCTGCAGATCTCTAACTAGCCTTATCTAGGCTTCTGGCACACTTCTTTTATCTGCTTGAGAACTCCAGGCACTATGACCAGCTAAATTCCCTTGGATGCAATAGCTCCTTCCTTGATGTGGGCACATGACCAACTCACAGAGACATGCTTCAACCTATGATATAGAAGTCCACTGTTAGGAAGTGCTCAATATCTCATGAGGCAATAGCTTCATTGTGGCACTCAACAGCAGTTTTACCAGGAAAGGAACCCAGGGCAGGTTAGCAATGTATTAAGTATGTTTGAGCTACCTCAACTGAAATGATACTCGATAAGAAGTCCTGACCAAGAAGGTCAAAACCTAACTGAATGTCTCCTGATTTTATCTCGAGACACTTTGCCATGTTAACAGGTTCCCATTAGCTAGTCCATCTCCTTCCAAACATGCTTCCATTATCTCTCTCCCCTCCACTCTCTGCCTCTGGGCTTCTTTCTGCTCCAATCTACTCATCTTAAATTGGCCCTCCCTTGCTTCTCTCCAACATTTTCTCCTCATTGTACCAACCAGAAGACCAGCTCAATTCATTTGCATCCTAATTTAACCACACTCCCAATCTGTCATTCAACTGTCAGCCTTAATATTAGGAAACAACAGTTCAACACCTTCTGCACCACATCACTCCCAAATAAGCTCTCTTAATGCTGAGCTACTGGGTTCTGTTGATACCTGGTTACACCACTGTTGTCTAAGTCTAGTCCTTGGCTATAGAAAAGAAATACAATCCATAAGGGGTTTGATCTCTTTCAGGAACACTGGTGGTGCTGACACAAGCAAACCTGATGCACATTACAACAGGGAAGGATGGGGTAGGCAGAGACGGTGCCTAGGAGAAGGTGATACTTGTCCTACCAAAACCATCCTACATGCAGTTCCCAGATTGTCAGCTGCTGAAGACACAAGGATGTTTGTGTGAAGATTCAGGCTCTCTGCTCCATTAAATTGCTCCTGAGAACTTTATTGTGAGGGACTGGAAGCAAAAACCAAGATGGTGATTGACTTGCAGATGTGCTCAGACAGCTTGCTCACAGCATCTATCCCCAGCTACAGACATGCTGGGAATTAGCCTGTGGAGATAGAAGGTGGGAAGCTCATTGGCTTGCTTCAGCTCAGCCTTTTTTTCCAAGTTGTCTGCAGAAAAATGGCAACTTTGAGGCTGACAACCAGACACCAGTGCTGTCCCAGCAAAGAACATGACAAGATTTTCAACTTCCTTCAGTAATCAGATAACTTGCAGAAGGCTTGAGTGAGCTGGGCTGCTTCAGCCTGGAAAAGAGAAGGCTCCTTAAGGGGAGACCTTAGAGCAGCTCCAGTGCCTAAAGGGGATACAAGAAACCTGGAGAAGGGCTTTGGACAAGGGCCTGTAGGGACAGGCCAAGGGGAATGGCTTTAACCTGCCCGAGGGGAGGTTGAGATGAGCTCTTAGGCAGAAGCTCTTCCCTGTGAGGGTGCTGAGGCGCTGGCACAGGGTGCCCAGAGAAGCTGTGGCTGCCCCATCCCTGGCAGTGTTCAAGGCCAGGTTGGACACAGGGGCTTGGAGCAAGCTGCTCTAGTGGAAGGTGTCCCTGCCTGGTTGGTGCTGGATGAGCTTTAAGGCCCCTTCAACTCAAACCAACTAAGACCCTTAATCAGCTCTCCTCAACTCTACATGATGATCCAAGGTCTCTAACAGCAGCTTGCAGAACATCACCCAGAATACCTTGCATGTCTCCCTTTGAAGCTGTGACCCGATTACCATAAGCAACACACTGCAGATGTACCTCTGCAAGCCCAGAAGCACCAGGGGAAATGAATATATTAGTATTTATCATATTAATGCAGATCAAGCCGGGTATTTGTTCTGACATTTCAATAATAGCTTTTTCTACTTTTTTTTTAAGCAGCAGCTTGTATTTTCTTCTTCCTTAAATAATTCATTGTTACATTAAACTTACTTGAAATTGGGGTCTTCTTTCTCATCAAACTAAAACCTTATTTAGATGGCCAAAGGGGAAAGAAAAGGTATACATGAAACCTCTCTTTTCTCTTTTCCATTCCTTCATTCCCTCTTGTTAAAATCTCTTAATCAAAGTGACAATCTGTCTTTCCCAGGAAGGAAGCTGGTGCCTTTGAACAGAGCTGCTCCGATAGCTCTCTGCTTTGATGTGGGATTTAACTGATGCCTTTAGCAATCTTGAGTGGCTGTGCATGCACGCTCTGTGTGCTTGCATGTAGCCATGCGTGGTTCTGTGCTTGTCCTTCCTGCACACACATGACCTGACCCATCCACACATGCAAAAAGAGGGGGGGAACACAGAAAAATGCCACACAGAACAGCAACATGAACCTTGCAGAGTTACTACACACAGTTCAGAGGGAACCTTGTTCTTGGCCTTTTTCCCACAGTGCCATCTTCAAGCACTTGATCATCTGTAACTTCAGCGAACACAGAGCAGACTGTTACAGGAGGCTGATACCCTACAGAAGGTCAGGTGTGTACTGGAAGCATTGTTGCTGCTGCTCATGGTCCTTGACCATGGCTACAGTATGCTCACATCCAGAATCCTCCAGTGTGCAATTGTGGTATTATCATGCAACTTGCTGCTCTCTTCCTTCCCTTGGTGTGAATCCAGGCAGCCCCTGTTCTCATTACAGCCCCTCTCCTGCTTTGACAGCTGTTTACTTATTCCCTTCTTTTAGCCCACCTGACCTCAGTACAGGCTCTGGGGGACAGCAAGGTCTTCATCTTGTCTCTTCTTCGTTGAGGATACAGCACAGCTTTGTCTGGTACAGCACAGTTGGCTGATGTGACCTAGAGCACGAACCCATGCTCGGGCCAATGGACCACCTCAAGCAGCTGGGCCTACCTCACTTCCCATGAGTGATTACTCCCTAGACAACTCCTGCTCCCCCTTGCCAACAGGGCTGCCTCTCACTGCTGCCCTGGTGGCATGTTTTGGTGTGTGATGAATGCCACAGAAAGCAAAACCAGAGCAGAGCTATTGACATCTTCCCATTCCACAGCCAGAAAGCTCCCTCTCTCCCACAGAAGGAAGCACCATCACTTCCTGCTATGATTCTACAGGAGTTATCCATCACGTAACTCCCTGAGACCACCACTCTACTTCTAGCAAATGCCTTCTGGGATTTCACCCAGCCTTTCAGAGATCACCTCCCTGACCAGTACTGGGACTTTTCTCACCCTTAAGAGAAGTTCTTGCTCCAGGACTCTTGGGTTTGTGTACAGTGGAGATTTTACAGGTGCTTCTGGTGCTTCTACTTACTGAAAGTCTTCCCCAGTGGTTTTCCCCTAGCAGCAGGCCAAGTGTACAAACACTTTACAAAATACTGAACAACATGAACCTCAGAGCTACAAATCTCCAAAGCAGCTTCAAGTCAGAGGAAATGAAACCTCGACAAGAACGGAATCTAGTACTGCCTTGAGTTCCTTGTACCAAACCCAACCTTGAGGGAGGCAAGCGAGCAGTGGAGCAACACTGGTGTCCTCTCATCCTGCCTCACTGTCAAGAGGCTCTCTGGAAGTTTAATGCTTGCAGTTTTCCCCACTTTTCTATTCCTTTAAGAACATACACACAGAGAATCTTCTGCTTTAAACACATGCAAACACATGCATAGGAACACATTATTTCTTTTATGTGTGTCCTGTTCCTCACCTCTTCTAAGGGTTACTGGAATTTGCATTGGAAATCAGTCTCACATTTCTACAAGCTGTGGGGATAACAGGGTGGGAAACAAAGCCCATTTCCTCCCTGCCTACTCTGGGAACCTCTGCTGAGCCACCACAGATTCCTGCACCACTGGGGAGAGCTCACACCTTGCCCACGGTGACCAAATAGGCTGATGCCAGAAGAGATCTATCCCATTTCTAGTATCTGCATTGCAAGCAGTGGTTTATAATCAAGACAGAAAATAATGACAGCCACAGAGCAGGAGGACAGCATGGGCCCTGCAGACACTGCCTAAGCAATTGCTGCCCCTCTTTCTTTTTTGATTGAGACACTGCCTGGTCAATCTGATCTCTGCTCTATGGATGCTCTTCTCATCTCCATGGTACCCCTTAGGTTCATCTCCCTCTAATTTGAAAGCCTCCATGTTCTCCTTTGCTTGGATCCTTTCAGTGCCCATTGTGCATTTATTGCCTTCAGAATATCCTTCCCTGGCTATCTGCCCCTGCAAGTCCTTGATCAGCCAAAACCAAGGGATGCATGTCTTCCACAGAGCAGTGAGGGAACACAGCAGTTGTCACTTAAAGCCCAAGGAAGTCTGGAGGCCAGTGATGGACTGCTAACATCCAGGAACTGTGGGAAAGGACACAAGGTAGACTTGAGACGGAGACTAAGAAGAAACGGAGATCTTGGGGAATGAAAGTGAAAGAAGAGGAACAGAAAGATAAGAAGTGAAAAGGCACTGAGCAGGGAATGGGAAGAACATGAGGAAGATGTTTTACAGTGGATAGGAAGCACTGTTTTCAGGTGTATCAGGAAGCAGGGAGCTCTCCAGGGAGGTTTCCCAGGGCAT
The DNA here is from genome assembly GCF_034315485.1 of Pezoporus occidentalis. Classification (NCBI taxonomy): domain Eukaryota; kingdom Metazoa; phylum Chordata; class Aves; order Psittaciformes; family Psittacidae; genus Pezoporus; species Pezoporus occidentalis. The sequence continues at coordinate 2,151,063 of NW_026913415.1, forward strand.
TCACTGTAGCTGGAATACACACACAGGAAACTCTCCACCCCCAGCTTTTGTAGTGTTTGATGTGGGAGGTAAAGTCTGACTCTTCCTCCTCAGAAGTATGGTCCTGAGCTAAACTTTACCACTTCACTGCCTGCCTGGACTGTTTTGACATGGACAGCTAAGTCCATCCATCCTCTAAGCACCCAGCTTTCCAGAGGCATGGAGCACCCGCAGCTCCTGCTACACACAGCCCCTCTAAGAATCAGCATGCCTGCTCAGATACTCACATCCACATCTCTGTGCACAGCGTTGAGAAATGAGGGAAAAGAGGAGGCTGTGCTCTCTCCCTGCCCCTTCCAAGCCTGTTTCCCCAGTGCTGTGTAGGGTATCTGGGCTCCAGCTCTGCCATACACACATATGCCTTGGAGATTGCAAACTGTGCTCTTGGTGTGCTGCCCAAGGTGAAAAGCCAGGAACGGGCTCTCTGCAGAACCCCCGTGTCGTTTCTAGCAGGCAATTAAAGCAAAAGGACGGGCTGAGCCTGTGCAGGTACAGAGGACCTGTGCAGAGCCGTGAGGGTCCAAGGGCACCTCCTTTCCTGCTTTGTGCTGATGGTGCTACCCAAATGTGAGCCTGCTGCCTGCAGTCCCCGTGCTGTGCTCACCCTCTCTTTACATTCCGTGCCTCTCTCCTGAGATTTGCTGCCAGCTTAATAGAGTGCACACGGGAGAAGGTCCCCCCTTCCCCTACCCTCATGCATACCCAATCAGGCCTCCTCATTATGCAAATCAAATACAGCAACATCACCCCCCTGCACCTCCAGCCCGCCCCATTCCACCACTAAGGGCTGGAGGGGGGTGGGGGGGGGAAGTAACAAACCCTTCATTCATAACCAGAAACAATAATTATATGTAATGATGGGCAGTCAACTCCCTGAAGCATTTGCATAATCACTAATGCTAATGGATTCAGAGTGCCTCTCTCCTTCTCCTGGAGGAAATTTAATTGGAAAATGCATAAAAGCATGAGGAGGGAGGAGGGTGCTCTGAGTGGTCTGAAGTGGCACACGCAAAGCAGAGGAGCTCTTCGGGAATGGAGGAGGAAACCTGGTCACTCCCCCCCGGCTGCTGCTGCCAACTTGCCTTTTCTTCCCTCATTCCTGTGGATCAGGCCCAGGAGGGATCGAGGGGCAGGCTCAGAGAGCGTTCAGGTCAGCTGGCTTGATCCCAAGGGGATTATAAAAATGAGATTTAATGAAATGAGGAAACTCTCAGGTAGGTGCCTCGAAGACAGCAGGTAATAATAACACATGCCACTTTCCTGGCAGCAGGACTTCTTGGGCCCTCTGGCCCCACAAATCTCCAATTTGTGCTGGCTCTCTATTGCCCTAGACATGCTGGGAGCTGCTGAGCTTCCCTAAGGCTTTCTGAAGCTGCCTCTAGTTATGCTCCCACCAGGCTCAGCTCCCTTTCCACACCAAAACTGACAGCAGCATGACAAGGACAGAGCCTGAGCCTCTCCATGCCCTTGAGGGAATGCCTTTGCTTCATTTCTGCCAACCTACTGATGGCTAAATGAGGTGTCAAATCTGGAGAAAGGCCCCATCCTATGGTTTCCTCAGACCCACAGCCCCCCTCCCAGTGCTCTGCAGGCCAGCACCTCTCTAGGGCTGGTGTTTTGTAAGGGGTGAAGAAGAGCTCACGTGTTTGATCTCCAGTTCTTCCACCCCTTCCCTGCACTTACGCCACATCTCCTTGGAGTCTGGCACTGGGTCTAGGTCTGTGTCCTGCAGACAGCCACAGGAGGTCAATTATGCACCTTCAAGCCCACTGCCCTCCTTGAGGAGCTGAGCTCCTGAACGGAGATAAGCGTGTGCTGGGCTCTGAGCAGCTGGTGAGGCAGCAGATGGCTGGGAATCTGTAAAAATCATTACTGAAAAGTGCCACTGTCACAGCCCCAGGTGTTGTTCACTCATTCCCCCTGCCGCCAGGCTCCAAGTGCACATCAAACAGGGTACATGCCCTTGCAGACACACTCACAAACAACCGTGCAAAACGGTGACAAAGCTGCTGTAACGTCCCCAGCCAAGTGGTCTGAAGAGGACACCCTGTAACAACAACAAACCTCTGCATCACTGTGGAGGGAGAGTCAACCCCTTCATCTTGCCCCTTTGCCATACCTCAGCAGTGGTGGCAAAAGACCCTCAGGACTGGCCACCAGTCCTGTTTATTGCACTATCAAGCACTGTGCGCACCTTTGGCAGTGCATAAATAATGAATAACAGCAATAACATGGTCCCTTGGGCAAAACAGCATTTCATCAGCAAGGAAACAGTTCTTTCTTTCTCTCTTAACATTCCAGGGGTGCCCACCAGCAGCCACTTGCTCTGGGAGGAGTTTGAATGGCTGCTTTCCATTGCAACCAGTCCCTACGCAGGGGAGCTCATGGCTGTTTATCATCTCTCTGTTAAGTGTGGTTAACTTGTAATACTTGTGAGGGTGAGAGACCAGAGCCAGGCAAAAGGCAGCTTTGGTGATGAATTCCTCTCTTTCCCACTTCTGACTTGCAGCAGCTGCTCCAGACCTGGGTTCCCATTTTAAACACTGCAATAAGACAGAAATCCAACTGACACCTACACGGACCAGAACCAGTGCCTTAGGCAAAGCTGAGATGGAAAACGCTTCAATTATCCTTGTCCTCTTTGTCAACCCGACAGGGACCTCATTTGAGACCTGCCAAACGCAGGATTCCAGCCCCTCCACAAACCGAATGAACAAAACCCCTCAGGATCCCAACTGAGGCCATGGAGAGCTGAAGTACTGGTATATAGCCAGACAATATTCCTTACTCAGGCATGTTTGAGTGACCGACTCTTCCTCAGAATATTGTTCAAGCATTAAATGACTTAAAGATGCCAAATTCTGAGTTTTACCACTGCACCTTGTTCACTCTAGACCCCCCAAAACAGGTTTTAAGCTCTTTCCCTTAGGAGATTTCCAAAGCCTAAGCTCTCAGCCTACACCTGCCTTTACTTTGTTATCTTTTTCAATAATGACACATTTGGATATAGGGATGTTTTGCCTGCATTACAAAACACTTTGAAATCCAGAGCACATTTTGATCCATTTTTCCAATATAGTAGAAATGCACAGACACCACAGGGCACATTTTCACTCCCTCCAGTTAATCCCAAAGCAAAAAGCAGCCCAGCATCCCTTCTCTTAGAAAACATCCTTTTTTCATTCATTTATCGCCAGAGAAAGGAGAAGACTGAACTGCAAAAAGCCCCACTAAGCAGTGTAACTGCTGATTAAACCCTGTTTCAATCAAGAGCTCAACCTGAACAAACCTAAACTTGCAATAAGAGTTATCCACACACTGCCACTGAGAAAAAGTAAAACCTTTCTAATTGTGGTATGAAGCCTGCAGCAGTCTGTGGGGCAGAAACGGGAACCACAAAGGTGGCTCTACTGAATATTACCCCAGAGCTCTGTTCTTGGCTTTGCAACCCAGTTAAGGGAAAGGAAGACACAGAAGGACAATCCTGATGGAGTTTGCTAAGGTAACATGAAAAGCAAACAAGTGCCATAGTGAGCATTGCTTCATTTTATTGCACTACTGCAAAATAGGGGCTTAAAATGGGGTAGCAGCTCCTTCTGGTAGGGCCCTCAAAGTTTTTCAGTGGAGGCACTGTGATACTGCCTGCATGTGGAGGGAAACTCCATCCCCTTTGGGGCTTGTCTGTGCCAGATGCAGGAAAGCTGCCTGCAGCACAGCAGGAATAATGAGGTCCCTTCCAGCTCAGGGCAAGAAATGGACAAGAGCTTTTAGGGACAAAAGAGATGAGGATTTCTTAAAGGCAAGCAAAGGCTCTCACTCCGATCCTGCAGCAAGGCTTAATCCTGAGAACAGAGAAAAATCAATGGGTATGAGTGGAAGGACTGGAACTGACAGAGAAAGGTGCTTCAAATGCTCACTCCCCCTGAGACAGTCCGAGTGACTCAGGCTGTCTTGCAAAGGCTGCTTCATTTCCCCAAATCAAGTGTTGGGTAAGTGATCTCCCACAGCAGTAGCTCCTATTTGTTCAGCATCTTCGAGACCAGTGGTCCTTAAATGCCTTTACAAATTTCATACGGAAATGGTCTCAACTGTTGCTAGGAACCAAAAGGCAAGTGGGCAGATTACAGCCATTCTTTAAAGGCAAGTTCAGCCAGAGTAACATATTCAGTTCATCCCTAAAGATTATGCTTTCCCCTGTATTTATCATGCCCTAAATCCTCATCCCAGGCTCTGGAGGGCTCCTGGCTCAAGAACCATAATGAGAAAAAAAAATAATTAAAAATCTTTAATAAAAAATGAGTCTAAAAAATATTTACTTGTTTTTTCCTAGTCACAGAACCATAGAATGATTTGGGTTGGAAAGGACCAGTTGGAAAGGATCATCCAGTTCCATGCCCCTGCCATGGGCAGGTTACAACCTCAGTGCCAATGGCAGCACTATCGCAGTAACTCAGGCTACATCTCCTGGAGATTCAGTGTTTTCCAAGATGGGTGGAGAAATGCTCTTGCATGAAGCATTGAAGGTAGCTGTGATTGTCAGGAGACTCCCAGTGTCCTGCAGAAGTTTCTCGGTAGCTCCTGGTGTGCTGTCAGATGCAAGCCAAATGCAAACAAAATGCTGTCTGCACAGATCTCTTGACTGCAGCAGCAAATTAAATAACGTTGTTTCTACAAGATTAACCCATAGGTAAAATGCTGCATCTTCATAAGGCAAAAATCTTTGTTTATTGACAAAAATATATTAACTTCTTTTGGGGTGCAGGAAATAAAGACATCCTGGAGAAGGACAATTTTATTTGCTGACTCTGATGCTCCAACCTTTAAAAGTATACAAATATTTCCATAATCACTGGTAACTACAAAGCTGAAAAGGAAGCAACTCATTGTCTTCCTGATGACTTGGAAAGCAGCACTGAGATTTCATTTAGAATCTTTCTAAAAGTTGAAGATTTACTGTAATGAAATTATTTCAATATTGGCAAAGTGTCTCCACTTGTAATCAGCAATGCTCATGTTCATTTGGATATGGAGTTGTATTTCCCAAGGCTAATGGAATATAAGAATATATCATAGAACAAGTAGACTATGGATCTATCACTCTGTGATCAAGGAGGCCGAGTTGCAAAGTCTTAAATCTTTTTGACTCATCTCCCAAAGTATTCAGTGTTCCCACAGGGCATTTCTATACATTTGAGAAGATTATTAGAGTGTGTTTTTTAACATTCTTAAGATTCTGGCAGCAATTGTTGCAGGAGAAGAGGACTGGATTGTTCAGCGGCAGGGTTTGAGCTCTTTCAGGCTTATGAACGCGGCAAGGCACTTTCAGTACTCAGCACCACTTACGGCCCTTTCACAGGGTGTTAAAAGCTTTTTAATGAGAGGGTTTTAAAATTAAAACAATGGCAAAACACACTAATTGAAAGGTAAGTTACAGAAGGGAGTTGAAAAGAAATTATTTGGCCATAAACGCAACTTTAATCTAAGAACACATTGTATCCAGAAGAAAAACAGAAAGGAATTGCATTCAGCGACATGCATTAGCTCTCAAATGCCTGCCTTCACATTTCAATTAACTAAACTGCCTTAATCCAATTCAGCCACTGAAAAAACCTATTGACTTCTCAGGAAACCACAAATACTACTCAAAGGCTGAAATTCCTCAAAAAGCTTTGTGGAGCTGCATCCTGACTACAGCCTGTACTGAGAGAGCTGCTAACGGAACGCAGGCTGCAGAAATCCTAGTGGCAAACCTAGCCAAAAGTTCATTAAACCCTGGCTCTTCAGCCTCCTCGCTCTTGTAGCATCCACACCACATCCCTTCCTTCCCTTTGCAGCTCTAGAAATAGCATTTTCCTTGAGAAACAAGCTAAGACAGATTGCAGAAATATTGACTCTGCTAAGGCTGAGTTTCAAATAGAAGTCTATTTCAATTATACATGTAAAGAGGTTTGTGAAATAATTAAGAAAACCCCACAAAACCAACAGAGATACATTGAAATGCATGGAAACTGCTAACAAGTATTATATTTTAGACAAAAATTGACACTGAAGGAAATTGGATTTTGTACTTGCAGGCAATGGCAAAGTAGACTAGAAATGTTTAAGGGAAATAGTAGTTCTTTAAAATATCATTGAAAACAATTAGCTAAGAGAGGTGGTTGTGCTAACTCTGCGATGCAAGTCCCAGCTGCACCCAGCTTCCACAAGCTATTGTATAGCATTGCTTCAGCCAAGCACAGAGACACTGCCTCTACATAACACAGGTTTTCAGCTAACAGAAGCCATTTCAGCTACAGCAGAGACCCGGCCAAAAGGGAATGAGAGAAAGGCTCCCCATTTCCTCCAGTCCCTCACAGACCATTCTGGCAGAAGGAAGCTCTGTAGGACAGTTATTTTCCTAGGTGGATGCCACTTTGAGCACTCACATGGTTCCCATCACAGGTGAACCTGTGCATCTCACAGCTTGGTTTTAAAAAGACTGTATTTGTCATAACACTTCAAAATGTTGTAACACCACTCTAAAACATTGGTTTTCTTGCAGTTTGAGGTTCTTAGCTTACCTGCTCCTGAACATTAAGGCCCACACAACTAGGCACACCAGCCACCAGCCTCTTCATCAGCCCAAAATGAGACTGATCACCATTCTTTGTATCTCACAAGCATTGCACGTATTTTTGTCACAAAGATAGTGAAGGCTTAAATGAGAACACTAACAACATCTGCCACCTTGTTGAGGGCTCTGTCCTTGAACTACTTAGAGATGGTGCATTCCAGGTGAGCATGCATTCTGTAGCTGCTATTTGCTAGCTGTGCATTTATTATAGCACCCGAAGCTCCTTACAGCCGTGCCTGGACCAGGAGGGCATATGCAAACCCAGTACTCCGACATACACAGGCAGCATTCCCACAGCTGAGCTCCTTAACAAGGAACCTGGGTTAGATGCTTAAATAAAACCTGGGAAATCTGTATTTCAGTCATGATTCTCCCACAGACTCCCTGTGTGACCTTCAGCAGGTCATTTGAGCTCCCTGTAGGAATAAGACTGATAACACTTCCACTATCTGCCTTGCCTAGTTAGACCTTAAGCTCCTCAGACAGAGATTGTCTCTTCCATGCACTGAGCCTCTAACAGCTGGAGCCTCTAATAACTTCTGTAATGCAGATAATGAACAGTACCAATGCAAGCAGCACTGACAGGGCTGCACTAACCCCCAAAACCACGGCAAAGGGACAAAAGTAAGCAGCAGAAAGTTGTGGTTAAGCAGAACAGGGATGTTATCAAATGCAAACATATTTCTGAGCTCTGTGATCAAACTGGAAGGCAGGGCTTGGGCTGTAACGGAAGGAATCGCGTTATTACCCACTCACACAGCCTGACAGCACAGCCCCATGCAGAACGTGTGAAAGCTTTCCCTTTCTATTATGCTTAGGTGCTGTGATGGAAACTCATTTTTCCTCTTTTCATAAATACAAACATAAATGACTAGCAGACTGGAAAGTCAAAATCTTGGGGGGGGGGGGGGGGGCTGCTCTCATGTTTTATCAATGAGGAAGCAGAGTGCTGGACATCACGATTTGTCTGTTTGCCTGTTTTCATTATCTTTTTAATGTTAACATTAAAGTCTTCCGGAGACTGCATTAAAAAAACCTGGTGTAGAATGACTATTTGAATAGAGATGAAATGCACCTCTGAGAATAGCAGCTAACAGCAAGGCCTATGAGCTGGGAAACACGTCGCAGTGTCAGCGCGGAGGTTTGCTGACAGATTCTTGCCTGTTCCAGGCTCTGTTTTAATTCTTGTATCTTTTGGCCTTTGCTCAACAACAGCATGAAGAAAGCTGGGACCACAGGATCCCAGAGAGCACAGGGAGCTTGAGGGATGGGTAAGCTCTGTCTAAAAGGGAGGTGCAGAGGAAGCCTTTGGGTTGGGTTCTGTTTGGTTGATTCTTTGCTTGTTTGCATTTCTGCTTGAGGTTCTTTATTACTTTGGTTTTTTTTTTCCAATTAGACATTCAGATCTTGTCGACCCTGTTTCTCATTTTGTGGATGGGTTGAGAACTAATAGGTTTAGGATATCAGAGGAACCAAGAAATTGGAAGAGCCCGAAAAATCACAAAGAGATTTTTATCTCAAACGAGACAGTTGCTTAAAGGGTACCACAAAGATGCCTTTTACTAACGGAACAAATGTTCAGGCCAGCTTTTGCATAGCAGGAGGTGCAGGCTGCTTAGGAAATTCGCCTCACAGCCCACCCAAAAACGCTGAGGCAAGTGCAAAGCCCATCCACACACGTGCTAATGTGCACGCATACGGAGAGGCTTTAATGAGGAGTAAGCAGGTTTCCTGTGAGTTCCTCTGCTCCCCTTACTGGTTTCTGACAGACTCTCCCCAGTTCCACCACTGCATCCCTGTGCAAGAGCAGCTGATAATTATCTTCTCTTGGGCATTAAAGCCAGAAACAATGGGTGAGATCGCTTATGCCACATTGATGTTTTTATACACACATGTATGTTGCTTATGCCACAGTTCATTCCTCCTGCCACTGCTCTGCTACAGAAATACTGGTGACGGGGCATGATTATTTGCTGGTGCCTTTCTGCCCCTGAGTCTCCTGATGGACATGGAAAAAAAGGTGGAAAAGAGCAGAAAAGCACTCCGAAATCCTGTGTGAAGGTTCAGGCAAACCTGAGCTTTCTGAAGCAGCTATTCTCACATGTATAGCACATAGATGAAGGAAACTGTTTGATTTCAGATAAAAAGTCTGATCAACTCTAAGGAAAAGTAAAACCACAGCTCAGGAAGTGGCCCATTAGCTCACTGTGAGTGGCAAGATGACTCGGCCCATGCTGCTTCTTTGCTTTCTTTATGAAGGACTGCCTAAGCCCCTGCTCCTATCCGGGGTGCATCTGGACTCCTACCTAAGCTTCAGAGAGGAGCCGGTGCCGGTGACTGGGAAGCCAGAGCCCTTATGGAGTCAGTGAAGGTCCTTTCCAACCCAAACCATTCTATGATTCTATGATTACAGGGTGCTGCACCCCAACTGCACTCAGTGCTTACCTACACAGAAAACTCATGAAGTTAATAGTAAAATTGTACCTCCTTTTCATGGAAATCATTGGGACCTAAAGCACAGACCCCTGCACACTCCTGAATCAGGGCCAGGATAAGCAAAAAGCAGAGGAAAGGGAATTACTTCAGCTTTGTTCCCTTCTGGATGCTCCATATGCTACAGCCAGCTGTTCTGGGTTTGTTCATACTCATTACAGTGGGTATGTGTGACAGACTCTCCCTCCCTTCAGAGTGACTCAATCATACAAGGTCTCAAATGGTTTGCTGAGAGCTCTAACACAGGTTGTGTTCCGCCCTTCTCCATCCTCCCACCCTCAGGACAAGAGGAAGGTTAGGTGACTGCTCTCTGCCCATTCCAAGTTTCCTCCCGCCATCTTACAAACGTCTCAGAATACACCTCTTATACACAAGCAGAAGGAACATATTTCACTAAAAGAACAAGAAAACTAGGTTGTGGGGGGAGAAGAATGGCGATGGGGTGCAGCAAAGCCCACCATACTCTGCTGACCCCACCAGTCTGACATCATGCAAACTGCATGTGCAGTTCCGGAGCTGTTGCTGCAGCCAACATGCTCCTGCAGTGTATTGTGATAGACACAGCAATGCAGTCGTGCCTCCTCCCCCCATGTCCTGAACTGGTGTAAGGCAGGCTTGTGGACCAAGCTCACAGGTTTGGAGACCTCATGATCCCAGAGCCTGTCCTGCTGCACAGACACCACAAGGGCTCCTGATCACCTCTGCTTCCATCACCCTCCTAGTGTCACCCTCCCTCCAAGTCCTCACACTGCCAACTCCCTGCGGGATCCCAGAGGGAGCTGAGACTTGACTACAGCAATAATAACCAAGCGTAAGCGGAAGGTGGCTGGTACATCCCAGGATCAGACCCCTCATTTATCCTCCATACCCCTCTAAGTAGAGGGGCACACTGCTAGAGAAAGTCTTTGGGGTTTAGTATTCTGCCATTCTTGCCAAAAGCTGGTGTGCCACTTGCCCACAGCGGGTCTGCAATGTGATGACAGGAGAATTTGTCTGTTCTGCTGCTGCTGTCTCAAACCATCACATCTCCCAGAGACCTGCAGCCTTCTCTGGGCCCTTCTTTCCTTATTAATCCATTCATTCAAACAGAAATCCTTCCCCCATCCCTTTTTCCAGTAGATTTCCCTTCCACTGGTTCAGAGTGGTTCCTCCCACTGTTCCCCCACATGTTGTCTCTCAGCTTTAATCAAAGTCACTTCCTTATTTCCCATCTGATTACCCAAGTGCTGTCTGGCCCTCAGCCACCCTCAGAGCTGGCATAAGCAGGTGCAGCTCTGACAAAGCGACATCAGTCTGTGTGCACCCTGAATTGGAGACGTCTCGCTGATGGAGACCTCTTGCTCCCAAGTACTTCTGAAAGCACAGCCCACGGTTTGCATATGTGACTGAAGTGTAGGGGAAAAGGAGTCACTTCGTCCCTCTTTATCCTGTTCCTAGAATCACCAAATGAATAAGCTGCCTCATCCTGTGCAACTTCTACCTCTCTTTGAAACACAAATGCATTCCACAGCAGATCAGAGGGACTGGTGGAACTGCCAAGTGCTCCTGTGGTACCACCAGAACCTTTATTTACCTTTCTCACCACCACCAGATCACTCTGCCACTCCTTGCTCTCCTTTGCTGCTGTCCTATTGCAAGGTTCTCCCATTCAGAATCCCTTCCCAGCAAAAAGAATGTCATACTGTCCTGGCCAAGGGAACCTCCCAAACACACAAGCAACCTCTGGTTTTTCTACACCAGTATTACTACAGCACTACACAGGTAGCGCAGGCTGTCAGACACAGCCTGAACCTTGCCTAAGTAGGAGTCACCTGCACTGTTGCATACACTGTAACCTGATGTGAAGGAAGAAAAGCAGCTTGTTCTCTGTGCTGGCCTTACCGATTCCCATCTGACTCGAAGAGACGCATGCCTGCAGATCCATCTTCAGGGAAGTCCCAGAGCCCTGGAGCACAGGCACACACAAACTGGAACCTGGTTTCTAGAAGAAATATTTGTGCCAGGAGCCTTGAAAATATTTCCAAGCTAGAGGCAGCACTGTGCTGATTCACACTGCCACTGAAACCCATTCAGTTTTCAGAAGCATGAATGATATCTGTCGAGGGACCTGCAGCTCTTTATTAGATTTAGATTTGCTTTACTAGTGAAGCAAACATGAAGTCTTGTGGTTTAGGCACCAACAGGATCAGAGCAGTGGAACTCCCTGCTTCATGGGAATAGATGCTAGAAATTCTCCAAAGTTTAAAAAGTAATGGCACAAATTCAAGGGAGGATGCCCCATTAGAGCTACTAAATGTAATGAACCTTAAACACACAAGAGAGTACAGGAAAACAGTCATCCCGTGTTCATTTTATAACCAGCAAGAGGGAAGGGCATGGCCGGAAAGCAAGTGGCCTTGGATGAGCTGATTTCTGTCTCTCCCCGAGTGCAGGAACTGTGCTACCATCACCAACATACATGACTGCGCTAGCAGTTTATTTGCATTCTTCAGCTCGAATGGGATGAATCCAAACTTCAATGGTGTACAGCCACAGAGAACAGAATCTGCACCTCACTGCCCAGTACAACAAACTAATGTCCTGCTGGAGTCCGTCTTTGATGAAACATGGTTTTGAGGAATTACAGCTCTGAACATTACAAGAGGGGCTGTTCTCTCATGCTATTGTCCCTTGCGCCACTGGGGGCAAACAACCTCAGCAGAGCAAACCCCGCATTCAGTCAAAGGAAAAGCAAACAAGACTCGAGTCCCACTGTGATTCTAGAGAGAAGGATGGGTAAAGGAGGTCTCCCAAGGTCATGGTGGAGAAAACACCCCCACAGCTGCACCAGCAGCTGTCAGGCTCTGCTGAGATGCCTTTGCTGAGGTCTCTGCAAAATAAAGGGCATCATTGAGCACAGGACTAGAGATGGCAGTGTGTGCTGGCTCTTCTTACCTGGGTACAGAGAATAAAGCCCACCTGCTCATTCCCTGTGCATGGAGCTGTGCACTGTCCCTTCAGATGCAGCTGAGCCTCACGCTGGATAAACAAGAAGGAGGTGCCAAAGGCTGGAGCTTCTCCTTTTTTCCTTGACAGCTCTGAAACACCAAACATACCACAGCATCTGGCTAAGCAGCCTGGCTCACGCTGTCACTCCCTTGACAAGGAGACTGACTGACAGATGAGATCAGGCACACGGATGATGGGCTGGGACATCTTGAAGCCCCAACTCGAGCCGCCTGCTGATTTCTGTTTGCAGCATTAATCCCCAGTGACAGAGGGGCCCCAATATCCATAAACCGGCTGTGCAGCACTGTAAGTAGGACATCATGTCATATATGCTAAGGGGAGCACAAGGGACTTCTAACGTACCTTGGTGCATGCTAGGGCAGAACGTCCCAGTAAGAAACTCCGCCTCTGGTGTGAAGAAAGGCTGAAATCACCATTGTGAAGTAGAACAGAGAAGTCCCAAGGTACGGATGGGAGGATTGAAGCCTCCTATCCCAAGGCAGCCTGTATGTAACTCACTGCAAAGCTTCCTGTCATTAGGAGATCTATAAAGCATTTTCCTGTCACAAGAAGATCTCCAAATCTCTAAAACAAATGCCAAAGAGCAGTGACAAAAATTCAGCCTTGATCATGGAGGGTCATCTCCTGCACCGGCTGCTTCGTGCCACGCAGCAACCCATCAGCCCTGTTTACTGGCTGGCTGCAGGGTCTGCCTCTGCTTCTCCCTCTTCTTCCACATTCCAGTGTGACCTTTGCCTGATCTCCACTTCAAATACTCCATCCCCAGCCCTTCTGCCTCCCCTGGCGGCACATATACCCTCTGCTTCACCACAAAGACTATGAATCATGATAGAATAATAAGCTCGTTTATGAGCTGCACACAAGCCCAAAGGACCAAAGAGCGGAATAAATCGCTACAAAGCTCTCTAAGCCGATTTATTCATTCAGGAGGGTTTTTTTGCTTTGACTCCAGCCTCCTCTAACTGCTGTCCAAACAATGTGGTAATGCAGCAGGACAAACAGCAACCTTCCTTCAAGAGGTTCATTACTTTTGTCTTTTTGAGATCAAGAGATGAACTGACTTGTAAAGGATTTGAATCCCAGCATGACAGCTGAATGCATCACTGCTCTGCCTGATTCTCAGGCTTGCAGTAAGGCCTGCAGCAGTGTAGAATATGTAAATGAACAGCTAACACAGGCTTACAGCATGCAGCTCCACTGGGGAAAGATGCTGCCCAACCTCCAGGGTCCTCTTGTCCTCAGGATGGTGGACAAGGATTCAAGCATGGGCCTCTCTTGGGCTAGGAAGACTTCCTAAGTTGAACACAGCTGTTTGCTGACTGGTACAATGCAGGATCCATAAAAAGGACTTCTCCCTTCTTTCACACTAAGGATCACAGCACTCTGCAGATACCACTCCTCCCTGGCATGGATGAGTCCATAGGATGGCTCAGAATCACTCCCTGTGTCTTACAAATAGGAAACAGAGGCAAGGCAGGTTGAAACCACTCATCTGGGTTTGCCTTTCAAGGTAGGCATGGAATTGGAATAGAAACCTTCAGATTATTGCTGCCTGCCCCCCACCATCCCACCTCCCTTTTGCCTTTCCCCCAGTCCCCTTAAAACTCCCATCTGTTACTTACATTATTACAGCACATCCCAAGGGGTCATACCTCAGGCCCACAGGTAGAGGCAGGTTTTTATAGGAGGGTGAGTAACTCAATAACTCAGCCCAGTGGAACATTCATCCTGGGCCACAGGAAAGGGTCAAGTTCCCACAGCAGACTACACTGCTGCTCCCAACGCCTCTTGCAACTCCTAGGTACTATACAAGTGCAGAACATCACTCTCCTACAGATGCTTCAGGTAGGAACTATGAAGGGAGAAGAAGCAGGGCTCAGCTAAAAGAGGAAAAGGCACAAGATGACATCTTGTGCAAGCATCCTATTTAGTGATTATCTGCAAGCCAGGCAGTATGAGTAAGAGACATTAATGGATCTCTCACAAGCCCTCGCTATTACTGTTTCACAGGGGCATCACAGCAAAAAGGAAGTTTTAAGAATGAGTAAGTTGAGTCCTTTGATTCATTACTCCCTGTAAAGTCTTAAAAGCACTACAGCGAGACAGAAAACACCAAATCAAACTGCAAACAGCATTCCCCTGATCCGGAAGGTTTGCCCTTTGGGAGGTAGTTGGCTACTTTCACTGATGTCCTCTCTGCTAAATCCCCAAGAGTTTCTGAAATCACTCTGCAGAACAGTTGGCTTTCCAATCGTGTTGCCCTCATGCTGAGAGTATCCCTAATTCATCTCTGTGGGGATGAAAGGAGCTGGGAGGAAGGCATTCAGCTCTTCTTCAAATAAATCCCTCTTTGCTTTCAAAGCAGCCCAGGAATCTCTCAGCTGGCATTTTCGTTCATGACTAAACACTGGTGGAGGGTGTAATATGTGGCTTAAAGGAACAGCTCACTATGAACACATAAACAAACTGCCAGGCTTACACTGGCTTTGCTTTGCAGCAGGGCTCAGACACTGGGTGCTGATGGGCTTTTGCTACCCCCTTTCCTTTACATAATTAAAAAGTGATTATTTTTGCAACACGGGATGGAATCATGTTCAACAGCCTGGTGACAGCAAGGAGCTCGAGTAGGGGAGGGGGAGGCACGCTCTGCAACTAGAGGATAAATGGCCTTCAGAAATTGTGGAGGCGGAACAGAAGCTGCAAGGAAAGGAGAGGCTGGGAGCAAAAGGAGGAGCCATTCAGCTCCTGTAGGGGTGTAAATTTCAGCAAAGTGCTGCTCCAGGATGAGGGTTGAGGTCCATTTAGCAGAGCAGTGGGGGAGAAGCTGAGAACCACATTAGGAAAGCCAATTAATTCTTCCCCATGCCCTCAGTGCAGGCTCCACTCGGCACCCACTGCAGTTACTGGAACTCTCCCAAATGACTGTAGTGACCCTTAAAGGCTGCCAGCAAGGCCTGGACTAGGGGCTATTAGCAGGAGCTGCCCAGGATGAAAGAGCACCTGGAGCCTGTGGAGGTGTGTATCCCACGTGAACGGCAATCTCTGCAGCTCTATGGGGATCAGGCCAAAGCCTCCTGTGGGAGTGTGGGGAAAGCAGGCAAACAAGACAAGAGACAGTTTGGAAGGAAGGCTGACCCCACGGATTGTATGAGTGATCATTTATCTTCAGGAAGGATAACACCAGATCTGTCCTGCAAAGATAAGGATGAAGAGCAACTTGCTTGGCAGTTCAGGGGAGCAGGGATGGAGGCAGTTATGATGTTTCACTGGCCACGAGCTCACATTTACCCCATTCTGCAAACCCGGGGGGGACCGCTGCCTGACAGGAGGATGGAGCCAGGAGGGGCTGGGCTCTGCTCCCAAGGAACAAGGGATGGGACAAGAGGAACCGGCCTCAAGCTGCACCAGGGCAGGTTTAGGTGGAGCTGAGAACCAATTCCTTCCCCAAAGGGTGCTCAGGCATTGGAACAGGCTGCCCAGGGCAGGGCTGCAGTCACTGTCCCTGCAAGTGTTCACACACTGTGTACATGAGGCCCTCAGTGCCATGGGTTAGTGGTGGCCTTGGCAGTGCTGGTTGGACTGGATGAGCTTAAAGGGCTTTTCCAAGCTGGTTGATTCTGTGATTCTATGTTAACTCAGCATTATGTTAACTTAGACTCAGTGCCACAGCAGAGGCAAAAGAGGCAGAGCCCACTTGTGCTGCCTGTGAAGAGCTCCCCCAGCAGTACCACCACTGCTTGCATGTGAAGCAGCCAGTTCCAATTTGGCCCTAGTCTCTTTTCAATAGCGGCAGCCTCAGAGCAACCACACTGTACTTAGAGACATTTCCTGTCATAAACTAAAGGCACAGCAGCTCTGGCACTGATTTCAAAGGAGGCAGGCAGCTTGGTGCTCTCAAGAATCAAGAATCTACATCCTGAACACTTTGGGACGCTTTCCTTAAGAGCCCACAAAGTGTTTTGAACGAGGTGCTTGGCCTCTTGAAGGCATTTTGCTATCATAGAAGTGCTACCGTGGCTCGCACAGTCAGACAGCTTCAAACTGGTTCCAAATCACCATAACGCAGAGACTGATCTAACACCTTGCTGTATTTAGTATAGATATTTTTTCCTCATTTTCACAGGCAAATAACCACTAAAATTTGGCTTTGCATCAATAACTTGCCCAAGATAATAGGATAGATTAAAAGAAGCGCTGACTAGCAGGAAAACATGATAAAATGGTGCTTGACTGCGTGAGCCAGTACTGGCCTCTGTGTCAGCGGCACAATTAGTCCTCCCCTTGCAGGCCGCATGGTTTGGTGTTGCATTTGACAGACAAATCAATCCTCCCCTTCTTCTGAGCACTGTCTAATGAATAAATCAGCAAGGTCACTGGTGCTGCTGCTTCGCCCTTTCCCTGCCAGCCAGCTGGAGCTGGACCTGCTGCCTGGCTCCATCTGCTGTGCTTCCATCAGGTTCCAAGTGTCCTAGGGAGTGAAATGGTGCAGTTAAAACACACGAGTGGGCAGCAAAAGCCCCTGGGTTTACTCCTGACTAATGTGTTGTCTTGGGCAAGTCACACCTAGCCTCTAGGCCAGACTGCATTCACTTAGCACATCCTCGCTGCTAAGCCAGGGCCTTGAGCTACCTCATCTAGTGTGAGGCATCCCTGCCCATAGAAGGGAACTGGATGATCTTACGGTCCTTCCCAACCCAACCCAGTCTGTGAATCTATGATTGTTATGCCACAGCACTATAAACAAATTGCTATAATGATCTGCTCTTGTGCATACAAAGGAGCCCATACAATAACAATCACAATTGCAGTAATTTACTCAGCACCAAGTATATATTAAGTGTTTTCAAAACACCCAGGAAGATGAGGCTGCTGTCCCGAAGCACTCACTCTAAATGGAGAGGAGGAGATGGGAAGACAAACACGAGTGGACCAGGAGAATGGCAACTCATCCGAGTCCTGCCAGATGAAACTTCCTGCTGACCTGCTGCAAAACTGCTACCCAGCCCTAGAGAAAGCTGGGCTGTGCTTGCTTTTGTTTGCTTTACCCATGCCTATTCCCACGGCTATACGAGGCCTCCATCCCCTCCAGCACTCGCTCATGTACAGAATCTCCCACCCCTGCTCCAATTGCCTCACTCCATTTTGTGAGCACCCCGGAAATCCCAGCACACCAGTGAATAACACATCACCTAAATACTTCTTGAGGGCCCACAGAAAGTGCTTCCCGAAGCCTGGCGTAAAGGGTGAACATGATTTCTGCAGCAGCCACAGGAGTGGTTGGAAAAGAGAAGCCCTCTCAAAGGAGGGCTGAGAGGGCAGAGGTGAGTGCTGGAGGGGACAGGGATGACACATTGCTCACTGGGCCCAAAGTCAACTGAGGAGAGTGTCTCCACTTCAGACCCTATGGACAGGGTTCCTTGAGAACAGCAGTTGTTCCCCCCAGCCCAGGCTGTGGGCAGCACTGAATCACATACAGGAGAAGCATGACTGAGCTGGAAAATGGCCGAGACTCTGTAATGACAACAATCCCACCCTCAAAAGGAGTCATTTTGTCATCTTCATTTCATACTCTCCTTCATTACCCTTTTGACACTGCAAGTCAGTTCCCAGCCCTGCCCTCAGCACCCTGCCCATGTTGCTGTCCTACTTCCCAACCTACCACTGCCCTCCCTTTTTCCTGCCAAGCTGACAGCTCCGAGGGAGCTTTGCCCCTTCAACTAGACTGTGAGGTCTCTGGAAAAGCACCTGCCTTCCCCTTGTTGGCTCTGAGGGCCTGTGATGCTTTGGAAGCCAGCTCTCACCCGCACATCTGCATGATTTGTGGATGCGCTGGCACACAAGGACTTAGGAGAGCTGCAAGGAATTTGTGTAGGGATAATCCAACAGCCTGGCACAGCAGAAGCAGCCTGAGTACAAACAGCCATTAGCAAAAGAAGAAAGTACAGCAGAAGGGAGAGCAGAGGCAGGAGGAAGAGATAGCGTGGACTTGCAGGAGGAATGAGTGGAGTGGTCCACCTCAGTGCAGGGCAAGTGGTAAGGCAGGAAGGAAGCAAAAGGCTGAGGAAGCCCTTGGGAAAATGACCTGCTAACCCTTGTTCTTGATGTTACAATGAAGATGAGTTACCTACTGCTAAATGGACCAAGAAACCCTGGCACAGAGAGAGAATTATGGCCTGGAGAAGCATGTCTTCCCCACACCAACTTTGCCCACTAAGAGGATTGGTGATACCCCTAGGAAAAACACCAGAACAAATCCTTTGCCTGAGCTGGGCTAGACAGAACTTCCTACGTGAAGTGCTGATTGGAAGTTCCATTTAGGTATTAAGCAAGAAAAGGAATGCTGTGATACTTCCCTCACCAAACAGCACACTTCAACCACTTCTGCTCGAGCCTCAGTGCTGTCAGGACAGCTGACTGCCCCTGCCTGCCTATTAGCCACATCATCAAGGAAAGGCCAGCCACAGAAGCTGCAGAAGAAGAGACAATCCCCATACAGTAATGAAAGATGACTGTCTGATGTCCTTATGTTATTAATTACAAATATATATTAATTAGCTATTATTATTCTCATATTCTTGTATTATTAGACATGAATTACAAATACAGCTTTCTGCCATGCAGGCATTCTAGTAATGGTACAAAAAGCAAGTTCAACTGCCTCTTTCCATCAAATTGATGGAATAAGAAGTAGCCAGTCCTCTGGGGTAGTATGAATCATCAAAATGCAGCCAACCCTAGGGTGGGATGCAACTGTGTGCAGTGACAGCACCTAATCTATTAAGGCAGAAATGAGCGTGGCTGTAGCAGCCAAAACAGAACGCAGAAGTGAAACGAGGCAGAGAGTGCCAAGATTCCTCCCTGCCACAACTTTCCCCAAATCAGGGTGGAGAAACCAGAAGGAGATCTCTTGTTAGTAACCTTGAAGCTGGCCCTGACGCACAGTGACCCTTCATTAGTGACTCTAAGGGCTAAAGACACCTGAGGGGCTCATATCCCATCTTGAAAACACCCCCACTACTCACCATTTGCACTTTCCTCACTGGCATAAATGTGTTAGGAGCTTGAGGATGTTGTAAGGACAGAGCAAAGCACTAAGATGAAGAGCCTGTTGGACTGCACTGTAACTTGTAGCAGGTCCTCAATCACATCTCCTCTCCCACACCACAGAGAACAACAGCACTGCCTGGCTGCCACTGCCTTGGCTTGGCTTCCTCCTTACCCTCAGGATGGAGGAGTTGATCATATCTTGACTTCAGTACACCGGGATGCACAAAAGCAGCTGCTTTTTTCCTGTTGGTCTGCTCGAACATGCAACACCTCCTCCCCTTCACTGTCTTTTATATGAGCCTGTGTATACAGATACTCAGCAGAGGGTTAAGGTTGTAAATCTAGCTCCAAGACAGTAAATTCAGCTTTCTGAAAACACACATTCATTGTCAGCAAGCAAAAGAACCCAGGGTTTTGCAGACAGCAAGGCTATTAAATGCTGCTGTCAGAACAGCTTTATTTGACTGCATCCGCTTTGTAGATGTAAGAGAAATG
Source organism: Pezoporus occidentalis (assembly GCF_034315485.1). NCBI lineage: Eukaryota > Metazoa > Chordata > Aves > Psittaciformes > Psittacidae > Pezoporus > Pezoporus occidentalis. The sequence goes on from NW_026913415.1 coordinate 2,170,759, forward strand.
GAATTTAGTACTGCTTGGGCCTGCCACCAGCACTGCACAGCCTGTGTGTACAGGCAATGGCTACTGCTTCAAGGACACTCTTAACTTGCTCACGTGCAGACCACACAGCACATAGCCACCAAGCCAGTAACATCAACAAAGCAAACCAGACCCTAGGCCCATGAGAGAGACTAAGCTCTAGGGTGCTTTTTGTCTCTATGTAGCTTGAGAAACAGAATTACTCCCAATTTAAGCTCTCAAAGAAGCGTCATGAAACAGCAAGGTCCAGCTCTTCCATAAATGCATACAATCCTGGAAGCAATGAGCCATGAGCCAGGCTGGGCAACAACCTCCCCAGGATACAGTACCACAGTACCTGACTGAGCCAGGCAGACAGCAATGGGTCCTATCAACAGATCATCAGGCAAAAGCAAGTTCTGAGGGCAATCCATCCTCAATGCAGGAAAGAACTGGGAGCAGGTACACTGGAGCTCAGGAAAGGACTGAAGCCCAGGCCTTAAACAGTCCAGGACTGATGGGTAGAGGCAGGGATGGAAAACCCAGGTAAGAGCAATGAAAATGTGTCGGTGTACTCACTGCCCAGCCAGGGAAGGGCTGTGTTCTAGGGCCAAACCTGCTGCCCCTCTCCATGAGGAAGACTCTTCTGAATGGAACTGGGCTGCTGGAGGTTGTTCCTTCCTTCCAGAGCTGCTGCCAAAGGGCACCAAGTTTCAGATGATGGGGAAGCTGCAAGAGGTGGCAGATGCTGAAGGAGGAAGGGAAGATGACAGAAGGGAAGAACAGGTAAATTAAGAGAGAGAGAAGGCAGAGGACCAATAATAACCCCTGCAGAGAGGCAGAAAATCCTTCCCGCTCACACGAAACAGAGTCCCTCGCGCCAGTCTCTTCCTCCAAGCCCCACTGAGACCATTTGCCCTCACTGCCATGACTTAACAGCAGCTTCCCTTTTTGGTGCAGACAGGACAGGCCTGGAGCCCATAGCACAGGAAGCACCGCTGTGAACCACTGACCCCATTTCCTGCTTCAGCAGCAGGATTAAGAGAAGTGACAACTTCCAGCAGGCACTATAGTGGGAGGATCCATCTTGGGACCACAGGGACAACATCTCCTCTACTGAGAAACCCAGGAGGAGATTTTGCTGCAGGACACTTAGAGAGGTGACCTCGGTCCTGCAGGGATGCTGAGCACGGGCTCAGTTACAATGACCAGCTTTTGCTGTAGATAGTTTATGACTAGCAACTTGCAGGGAACTTTGAAGGAGATTTTCTTCTTTCAGCCAGCCTACTTCACTAAAGCAGTGAGCAGTCACCACAAAGTCTCAGAAGACCATCGTTTTACCTGCTGATGCACATGCTTAGAGTGCATTTTGGGTTCTCCCTGGAAAAAGGATTTAGCATGCAGAAGCGTCCCAGGCTCAGTTTCTATTCCAGCAGAAGTCCTACAAAGCCGCATCGCTGCTTAATGAGATGGCTGTCCAGCCCCATGAGACTGACTGCCAGGTCCTGCCAAGCTACAGAAGCCAAGTTCTGTGAGTGATCCAAGTGCAAGAGGACAGTGTAACACAGCAGCACAAACAAGCAGACTAAGCCAAGTGAGAAAGAATCAGGCTCTGCATATAGAGATGTCACAACATTTTAGGGCTGTATATATATATATATAGGGTCTGTATAGATAGGGTCTATTATAAAGCAATAGAGCTGGGCCCAAATGTGGAGAGCAGAAGGAACAGCTCACAAGAAGCAGTACCAACAGTCCTTTGTAGTTCACACAGGTGACCATTAGATAGCTCCCTGGCTAAACAGGGCACATTCAGCAGAATTCCTCTCTTTCTGTTTCTATGTGATTTCCAAAGCTGCTTGAGGGAATATCTAGTTCCACTTTAAATTAGTGTGAATCAAGCACTGAAAGCCCCATGGTAACTTGGCAAATCTCTGCTTTAATATAGAGCTTCACTGTAATTAATATCAGATTGTAGAGCTCTGGGATGTACTGCAAGGTCAGTAAAGTGTCTCTGGCATCATCCTGAAGGTCTTTAGGCTGAACAATAAGGAAATAGCATGGGGCAATAACAGCAGCTTTATGGCTTCGAAAGGACACTGCCTCCCTCCATAAGAGGTTACAGAAGCAGGGTTCAGCCTGTGCTCCTCCTGTCCTTGGGAGCCAAGGGACTGATTGTGAATTGGATTAGCAAGGCCGCTGTCAGACGTCTGCAACTCATTTTGCAGCAATCCACACCTCACTGAGGAAACCTCACAAGGTGTACAAGTCAAAAACGTGTGCAAGTCAAAAACGTGTAGCTTTGGCACCAAACAGCCCCTGTGCATCCTCCTGCTGCATCAGCTCTATTATCAGTACAGGCCATTACCCCTCTGTCCTGTGCACCCTGGATATGCAGGGAGACCTTACTCACCCATGGGGCCACGCAGAGCAAGGCTGGGCTATTGCAAAGCTGCACCTCTAAAAGTATAGATACAAACTTTAGCTTAATGGCTTTCCCTTGTTAGTATCCAAGTGTGCACAGGACACAGCGATCTCCCCAGGCAAATGTTCATGAAAAAGGCCAGGTACAAACCAACAGTCATCCTGAGCTCTCCAGAGGAGAAGCTGCAACGTCAAGCAGAGTTGTCTTATGCTTCCCCAGCTGCCCAAAGGCAAAGGGAGCAGCTCCTCCTTAGAGTACAGTAGCAGCATGGAGGAAAGAACATGAATGACCCCACAATGGACTAAGGACAGCAGGGACTAGATGCGGCAGGACACAGAAGGGGAGCCTGGTTTGGGGGCACAGCCTGCATTAAAGTCCTCTCTACCTTACAAGCTCTTCCAGAGCACAGCTTGGATGGGAAGAGAGCAAGGGCCCCCATAACACTGCCACTGACAGGTAGACAAGTCTTCTGCCACCCAAAGCAAGCCCACCCCAAAAGTACCATGGGACAGGGAAGCAGGGACATCCCCCCAGGGCATCAGCTTTTCCTATGGCAACTGGTCTGAGCACAGAACGCTGAGCAAGGTGCTCTCATGTCTTGTATAACTGCAGGTTACACTCACCCAAGCCAAAGGCTGCCTTAAATCAACAGAAAATAGGATGGCAAGAAGCAGGCAGCAAAACAAGGAGAAGAGAAAGACCAGGAAGTAGATATTTCTAGCTTCTAAATAAATCTGACAGGGAATATTCATCTTAAATCAGGGTTGCCACCAAGCCAGTTGGAAATGTGCCTGGCCCATTTCCCTGTCACCTTGCCAGTTGCTGAGGAGACAACTGAATTTGCCAAGAGTACTTTTTTAATGTCCAAGAACAGGATTTGCTGCACATGCCAGACCCTTTGTACATGCCCAACTGCACTGACTACCTTGGACTTGCTCGTCTGAAACTGCTTTCACAACAGAATCACACGGGTGCCAAATCATTTCCCCAGATAGTGGAGAATGAAAGCATGACCACAGTGCACACTGGGCTCCCTCTTACTCAGGGTTTAGCATAAAATGCCCCATCTTCTACACAGACAGCTCTCAGCCCGGGTCTGGACGCATTTTTATTGTGGGTGTGAGTAAAGATTAGATGCCGCATTCTGCTTCCTCTCAGCACTCCAAATCGCTCCCATCTTGGTAGCCTTCCAAAGCCTTTTCATAGCTTCTCTTAAGAGACACATTGTCCTACAATTGGCCAGAAAAAGCTCCCACGGCATCTCAGCACATAGAAGTATGCAAAAAGCCCTGAGTACACACAGCAAGAGAGACCAGACAGGAGAGGCTTGGGGATGCAGGTGGAATTTGCAGGATAGAGGCTGTTACCACCCTGGCCAAACGTGATGGAGATGCAAGCACTAGACTGAGTCTCCCCCTCGGAGAATATTAAACCTCTATCAAGTCAACCTGATGTTAGAGCTGACCTCAGCCAGCTAACCTGGGAGGAACATTAGTGTAACTGGTCAGAAACTGATCGTTTTTGGGGATCACTAAGATTTTCCCAAGGCATTCCACTCCAGCTTCATTCTGCCAGTGCAGAAGCCAACGTTATAAGCCAGCTTCAGTGGGAGCAAATCAAGGCAACCTTATTACCCCCAAAACCCCAGCCAATTTTCCTACCTTTTGCTCTCTTCAGTTTGAGTGTCCTGAACACATCCTCACCTTGCCACTGTCACCATCCCACCCCCCAAACTCAAGTCCAGCTCACTGAAAACAAGGGTTAAGAAGAAAACAGCAATTTTGTGCCTGGCATTTGCGCTGCTGGATTCTAGCCTGGAAATAAAGGAATATAGAAAAAACACTTGTAAAAATATAAACACAATGTGCTCAAATCATGCTTCCATTGACTTTGAACAGTGTTATGCCTGGAGTGAAACGGCTCTGTTGGGCTTCAGCTTGTCCTCAGAAACGCATTCTGGGTTCTCAGCAAAGCCATGGGAACTACGTGGGAATCTCCAAGGGAAGAATTTGGCCAATTCTATTTAACTATTTAAAATTTCAGGGTTATTTGCAGAATATGGGCCAGAGTCCCATAAAAGCAAAACAATATGAAGAAAAAGATATTCCAGAATGCCTGTGCAACAGCAAACTGCACCCTCTTCTCTCATCAAAGCACATCAATTCACAAAGTGATCAGCATGGGTATTGATTCAGACAAGCAAGAGGCAATATTTACCTAAGCACCTGAGCTTATGGTGTGTTAGAACCACCAAACAGCCTGCAGCCCCAGCAACTGTATGCCATGGGAGAGAATTCTCTACCATTTCAGCCTTAAAAGAGCCATGAAGCAGTTGATAGCATGCACAAAAGTGTGCATTTTGGCAGCATGGGGGTAAGTCATTCTGTGTTAGAGCCAGAGCCTTTTGGGCTGGTTCATGTTGACTCAAATGAGCAGCTAAAACTCATTGTCACGTGTTCTCCTCCCTCTTGTTGCCATACTCATCCCTTCAAATCCCTGTGCCTGGGACTTCAGCAGGAATTTCTCTCCCCCCCTTCTCATAAGGAGGAAAAAATAAGCACAGAGCTCAGCAAAGCAGGCACAAGAACCATCCATGCCTCTTCCCACACTCTTGTCATGTTTCTCCCACAGTGCCCACCTGCTGAAGCCAGCCTGGGTGTTGTGAACAGCAGAGGAGGAGGAGCACTGGTGTATATTCATCCTGGAGCTCCGCTCATGTGTTCTTCAGTCCAATCCACCCTTATTACCCAAATCCCCCTGTTCCCACATCCCAACCCTAGAACTAGATGTTCATCAGCTCCAAGCATATAGTAGGAGATGTAAGGAATGCCACTGGGGCTCTCAGCAGAGAAACCTGCAATAACAGGAATTGGTTTAAAAGCCAGATATTGATGTGTCCAGAACATGGGCTGTATTTAATAGCATTTTCCAGGAAGGCATTGCTGCTATCATGTATGCTTGTCAGCTCAGTGTAGTGCATTCATTGCAAGCATAAGGAAGCCTGTATTTGACTTAAAGTACAATTAACCCAGAAGAGAGGTCACTTCTACAACAGGGGTCCTATTTGTTTGGAAATGCTTCTGTGGTGAATGGCATCTCCTCACCACTGAGAAAGTACATCTAAACCCCAAAGAGTTCTCATCCCAAGGGAAGCAGGTCCCAGAAAAGCCCAATAGAGATTATTAGGACAATTTATGTGTCACTAGATGATGGTCGTAGGCTGATACCTTAACTGTTCTATGATTCTATGATACTAGAAAAGGTTCACAGCCCACCCACTATCAGCACCTTCAGAAACCTACCTGTGTTAGCACAGGAAACCCAGGAAAGAAAGTACCAAAAGCAGCTTTAAAGTGTTCTCCTTTTAACTTCTTTTCCTTCTGTCACCTTTAGGAGCAGAAAGGACCTCATCCTGAGAGACAAGCAGCAGGTGGGATCAGCAGCACCTTTCCAATTCAGTCCTACCCCAATTTTGTCACCACTTCAGGTACAGGACTCCCCTAAGTCACCTAATTTACCACTGTCCTACAATAGAGTTGGCCCCATGACACACAGCCACACAGCAGCAGAAGAGGGCAGAATCAGCTTGCACTCCTCGATACATCCCTGGCAGGCAGACAGCACAGAGACCATGCAGCACTTTGAGACCCCCCAAAACAGTCTTAGATTTCATCTCCTTTCCCCCTTTAGCACATACATGAGCCCTTTCAGGGAAAGGACTGGATTCTCTTTCCTGACAATCCTCAGCTAAAATGACGAGGCCACGTCAGCAAGTGGGACAGCTGGGCCACATAAAGTGCCACAGAACTGGTGCCACAACAATATCAAGACCTAGTAATTTAGGTACCATTTGGTAGTGGGTACCTCTGGAATCACAGCAGGGCTCTGGCACCAGTATAGTGCCCATTGCTTCCAGGCACAATTTGTAGCAGTAATGCAACTCCCATCATGATAAGCTCAGTGCAGGCGAAGCTGCCAGCACCCTCAGCAGGTACAGCTGGGAGACGCTTCTCCTCAGTCCATTTCAATACACTTCTCAAGGAGTACTTCACAATCTGATGTTTTCCCAGAGCTGAAGTGTTGTGAATCATCTCATGAAAATCACTTCAGCTGCCTGTGAGTTACAGAATGATGGAAAGCACACTTTGGGGAAAAGAAATAAAGCACAAGCTCCACAACAAGACCCAAAAGCCTCCTGGCCAGGAAGCATGGCTGGTGCTTGGAAGGCACATGGAGCCTCAATGAGGAGTCTGTGCTTTCCTAAACTGGAAGATGGTTGGCTTCGATTTAACCAAGTTATGAATGTATAAAAATTACATACTTAGCATGCAATGTAGTACAGTCACAGAATGGTTTGGGATGGAAAAGACCTTAACATCGTCCAGTTCCAACCTCCCACCATGAACAGGGACACCTCACACTAGACCATATCTCCCATGGCTCTGTCCAGTCTGGCCTTGAACACTGCCAGGGATGGGGCAGCCACAGCTTCTCTGGGCACCCTGTGCCAGCGCCTCAGCACCCTCACAGTAAAGAACTTCTTCCTTATATCTGACCTGAACTTCCCCTGTTCCAGTTTGAACCCATCACCCCTTGTCCTATCACTACAGTGCCTCATGAAGAGTCCCTCTCCAACACCCTTGTAGCCCCCTTCAGATGGAAGCCTTTGTGCAGCCCTAACTCTGCATTAGAATATTCTTACTCATTTAAGTAAGGGTTGCAAATTATTTCTCTGTTAATTACTTCAGTGATGGACATTATTATTTTCCCTTTTGGAAGGCAGACTCTATTTCAGGAGGGTTAATAATCCTGCTAACTTCCCTTTCCTAAACTGTTCATTGCTGCTGATAAGGTTCCACCTGCTTTTGTTAGACTGCAGGCTTCTAGCTCATTCATAATTGGATACATCCTGTACCAAATATTTCTCGAAGTGCTGATATGATATCCCAGATGGTAATATTCTCTTTCCTCCGCATGTAATTTCACAAAAAGGCCCGCTGACAGCTAGTGTTTAAAGGAAATTCGTGTCTGCAGACATGGTGGGTGATCAGATCTGCTTTATGTTAGGGATGGGTAAATCCATTCAGATGAAAAAGAAGTAAAGAGAAGTGTAGCAGAGCCAAGGACTGGCACCGGGGAGTCCTGGGCTTCATTCCCAGCACTGCCACCGACCTGCTACGGACCCATTACGCTGCTCCACCTCAGCCGCCTTCAACTGAAATGGGCTTATTATTGGCAATACCTACCTGGCAGGGGTCTAGTGGGGATTAGTTAATATTTGGAAGCACTTTGAGATCCTCTGAGGGAAGGTACAATATAAATGCAAAGCAGTTGCACTGCTACTCTATTAACTGTTGACAGCCTGCTCTGCTCCTTGTTTGAATGGCCTGCCCACATTCCTGCACGACCCATGAATGCAAAGACCTAGGATGAGTAAGAGGCCCCCAATCCAAAAGCCATCCAGAGAGAAGTCCCTATGAGTTTTCCAAGGTGTTTCTCCCATCTCCTTACTACTAGTACACAAAAGCAAAGCTCTTTATGCAATAAAGGACTGCTCAGCAGAGCATAAAGAGCTGGAGCATTACCAGGACTAAACACACATTAAGGCCTTTCCCATAACTTAATCAAACATTTCCCATGGGTTTCCCTCTCTGTCCCACGGCACTCCCTTCTGCATCTTCCTGCACAAATCTAGTCGTGACCTTCTAGCTGGTTCCATTCCTGCATCCCAAGATCATCCTAAACCTCCTCAGGGGAAAACAAAACCAATATTGACCCAGTGAGGACAATATTTCTCAACCTGCAGCTCAGCAACCGATCCCCTCCTTCTGCAAAATCATCCACATACAAATGCAACAAGGGACAGGGCAGTGAAGTAGTCATTTTTCAAAAGGCCAAAAGGCTGTCCCTGTGCTGAGGAAGAGCAACAGACACTGCACTACAAGAAGTAATGTGCTTTAACCTCAAAGCATCACGTAAAGATTAACCTCATCAGCCTCATCTCTGGAGGTGAGATTATTCTTTCTATTCTGTAAAACAGAGTATAAGAGATTGAGGAGTGCCTCCCAGATTTCATTTTGCCCACAAAGGAGGCAAGAGAAGCCAGCAGCGTGACACTGTTCCTGGTGCCTGACTGCAAAGGCAGCATTGCTGATGACTTGAAATCCACTTCAAGCAGCTTAAAACAGTTCTGCCCCTCTTCAGGCTCCTTTCCTCTCTCTTTGCGTAACAGCGTTTATCTTTCTCAAACTCACTCCCATCCCAAAGTAAATGATAAGGCCAGGACACGAGGCAGGGTCAAAGGCTAGTGTACGATTTGCTGTATCATCTTTGCTCCCTCAAAGCCTTTCCTGAGTCCTAATAAAGATCTCTGAAACAAGATGCTAATGCTGGATTATCCAGGTAATCTCCCAGATTTACTTCCCTGGTTTGCCTGGTTATAAATAATGAATTAGGCCTTTACTTATTATTTCTTGTGCCCTTTGGGGTCGCTGCGAGTCCTGGGAAGGAATACAAATTTAAGAATATTACATCCATTTATTAATATCAATTTCTGCCAATCCTGCCTGAGAGATGGTCCTGGCTCAGCGCGTGCTATCGATACAGTGAAGCGCTGGGATGCTAATGGCATGGGTCTAATAGCAAAGAACTGGCCCAGCCTTACTCATCATTCCCAGAAATTGAATTTTAAAAAGGCAGATGGGTGCTTCGTAAGTGGAAACAGAACCAGGTGCCAGCTTTCATTGCTTCTCCATTCCTGAGCACCGGTGAAATTAAAGTTTCCCCACCGGCTTTGTCCACATATGCCTGTCATTACAATTTAGCCCCAGTCTTAAGAGCCCCTGTTATTCCCATATTGGATTTCTAAAGCAGCCTGGCCAATGCACCTTAACTGTTTCACTGCTCCTGAACACAGCAGCAGCAACCACAGGGGCTTGCTGAGCTCTTCAAACCTAAGAGAACCACATCTGTACCACAGACCCTCCCCTCCTTCTCCCTCTTACCTTATTCCGTCTGGTCTTTGACATGAATCCAATTAATTCCAGTCATAAATATGAGTATGCCAGCAGCATGGAGTCCCAAACCGAGCTATATTCTAGGGGCTGGAATGAAGTTCAGCCACAGTTTGAATGCTGGTAGACTCCTTAGTCCAGGCAGCATGCTCTTACCACCAGGCTCCTCAGCCTGCCCACAGGTCTTCTGCCAGCAATAGCAAAGTGCAGCAATCCCAATACTTTTTCCAAGAACCCTCATAAAATTACTGCCTCTTGACTTCTATGAACCAGTTGAGATCAGAGATGGCCGTCTGAGCACTCCTGGTAGGCTTCACCATGCAGTCCACCCCGTTACCTTAAAAAGCCTCATAATAACTTCAAAGTCCCTTCGCTAAAGACATCAGTTACCAGCCCCCAGATGAAGGGCAGGCAACAGAAACAAGCAAGCAGGAGTCTGAAGTTACTACAGCCTGATCATGCAGATGCTTTTGAGAGCCCAGGCTTGCTCAGAGCTGGGCTGGGCAGGACAGGGTGGTATCACTGCTGACAGTCTATACCAGCTCTCTTACTAGGCATTAACTCTGTGACTTTAGCAAGCGTTGCGTGAGCAAGGCCCTAGCACAACCAGTCTCCATCTCCACCTCTTCAGCACCAGGCAAGGCCGGAAGCCATCCCACAGGCACAGAGATCACTCCTTTGGCAAAGGATCTTGAGCTGCAACAGGATTCAGGTGTTCATCAGGGCTTGTTCAGTGTATGAATTCAGTTAACTCTTGAATTCTACACACATCCTCAGTAAAGCCCAGGCCAAGTCCAGTCACTGTCCCTGGCTTTACAGATGCTGCTGAGGGCATCCTTGTGAATACCAACTTCTTCTCTTGCTACCCATGCTCCATCTCCCTCCTGCAACACCAAAGCTTGCCCAGTGAACGCAGCAGCACTGTAATTGCTGAGGCTCCTCCACATCCAGTCCACCACCACTCTCTCCCCAAGCTCCAGCTTGTGGTCATGTTGCAAAGATCTTTGGAAATCTCAGCCAAAATGCATGAGGAAAGCACATTTCCTGTTGCAAAGCTCTTCTCTAGGCTTCAAAATACTTCTTGGATCTTCAGAGTCAAAAAAGGTGCTGTTTTCTTCACTTTTCACTTTGATGTTGTTTCATCTACACCTTTGAAACATGGATCTCCTTTCTGGAAGCACAAACACAGCTCTTTAAAGACCTTTTATATTTAAAATGCATCTTTTCAAGATAGACCACATATCTGAAACAAAACTGTGTGAATCACTGCCACTGAAGATTGTTGGCATAGCTAACGGGACTAGGGCTTGTCCTGATTGATGTTGCCCATGTAATGGGCAATCATTACTGGAGATCTTTCCCTGGCACACATATCCTGGCCCTCAGCGTTTGCAGATGCATTCACGCTTACCCCTGGAGCCCCAGGAAGTGATGCTTGTCTCAGCAGCAGCAGATGAGTGACTTCCTCTCTTAAAACGTGTTAGAGCTCTCTCATGAGGAAAGGCCAGTCTGCCACCGCGCTTGAATGAGGACCTGACATTCCTTCTCCTCCCTTGAAGCACAGACCATTTGTTCCCCTTCTTCTCTCAGGTAGTGTAATTGTGTCCCTGGGGGAATGCTGCTAATTGAATGAGACTAAGACTGTCTGAGGCAGCAAAAAAAGGCAGATGGTTACAACTGGGGGATAAGCTGGATGTAGATTGAAGTTCTGCCGCCAACCCCTTGGAGACTACGGATTTCAGTGATGGTCTCAGCATGAAGGTCACAACAGCAGATATTCTTCCCTTCTCCATGCCTTTGTGATGACCAGAGAGAGCTTGCCTGATAACCACACATGAGGTATAATACCACAGGACTGTTTGGAGACATGCTCTTCACTCTACCCAAAGGTTTCCTTGCAATACTGATGTATATGAGATTTTATCTCCTTGGGTGTGATATCAGATGGTTATGTTGCAATCATCAGAATCCTACAGCAAGCTTGAGATGGAGCAGGGAGTATGAGCGGTGTGGGAGACGTGGAGGGCAGAGCATTGTGCTATTCATATCTATTCCCAGAAGAAAGCAAAGCCTTCAGATCGTTTCTATATTTCACTGACAGCCAGTGCAAACATTATAAAAGCTGGTGATGATCTGCCAGAGCTGGGAAGGAATAGAAACACACACAATTGCTGCTGCTCCTGCTGAATTCTGTATGAAACAGGGTAATCTCAGAGGCCTATGTACAATGTATTAGAACAGCCTATCCCAGAGCTTAGAAATGCACGATCAAGCAGCTGGCTGCCCATCCACTTGGGAAACCAGGAGCAGACTGAGCCTTGCCATGCTTTTGAGGCAATTAAAAACAAAACAGAGAGAGGGAGACTGAGAGAAAGAGGAAAGGAATTTCCTCATTGCACACTAGAAATGCTGCACAAAAGGTTTGGGTTTAAGCCCACACACCACAGCATTGGACGTCATTCTTTGGATCACTTGATACCATCCCACCAGGCACAGCATTGACATCAGCCTCTGCAGATCAGTCTGTTGCAATACCAGGCTTGCTGCATTCTCCCAGTCTCGGAGATAAGCACCTGAAAGATCCCAGCCCAATACCGCTGGGATGGGCCAGATGGCAACCGATACACCCCTAATATCACCCGGCTGGAGACAGCTCTCGGATGCAGGTTAAAACCCTGACTTCAGCACTTCCACAAGAGAGATTTAACTGTCTCTTGAGTGCTCAGACTCCTCCTGGAGCAACCACAGTCACCTCACACCCTGCTTTAAACAGGCTGCAAGAGAAGGAGCTGTCACCATGGCCTGGAGAGCTGGGCAGGCTGTGCAGCCCCTCAGCCACTGCCAGCTCCCATGTCCCCTGCCAAGTGGAGTTAGTGGGATGAGAGGAAGGATTTTCTCCCTCCTCTGCCCTTCAGCTGCATTGTTCAAGTCCCGCCCCAAAGTGGGTATATTGCGAATTGAAAGTGTGCATGGCCAGAGTTGCTGCAGTGACCCAGACCCTCTCACAGTGTAAGATCTCTGCTCAGCATTGTAATGCTGATTCACACACTCCCATCGCAAGCAGAGGTGAGATTTTAAATGAGGACAGAGGAAAAGCAAGTTTAGATGCAGAGGATAAGACTGAGGCAGCAGAGATTAGAGCAGCCAAAGGGAAGCCGAAAGTCATACTGTGGCATCCTGTTGCCTTCTATCCGTGACAGACTTGGCTTTTAAACACCACTCCTGCATGGCTTTGTGCAGTGACTGCTCCATGAAATTATTTACCAGAGCAATCAAAGGGAAAAAACCAAAAGGAAAAGCAAAGATCCAGGAAGCTACTCAGATTACAAGTCTGCACAATTAAAACCCTGATATTTATGGCACTGTAAGACAGAGGCACATTAATAAATAATACTTTGCTCTTCTACAGCACTTTTCCTCTAATGATCTCCAAGCAATTTACAAGTTTTTGCTAGCTGAGCTTCACCAAACCCCTGCGAGGTAAGGAAGAGATAAATTGAGCCCCTTTGCTCCCAGCTGAAGTTAAGCTCTCTGGGAGGGAAGCAATGTAATCTGGAAAAGCAACACGGCCAAATGCATGCGAGTGCAAAAATAAGGTAAGTCCATCATTTTTAACTGTCCAGCAATACCCTAAAACACCTAGGCTGAGGCTTCACCATGCTGGACACTACCTAACACACACTAATGATATTCCTTGAGCCAAGGACACGAGATGTGCGAAGCATAAAAGAATACGGGTTCAAGGCAGGCAGGAAGCCGCATGAGAAGTGTCTTGCATACATTCACTCATTGCAGCGCTCTAATCACCACACAGCATGCCCTGGCTCTGTGAGGCTGGCACTTAGCTGCAGGAAGAATATTGCCTGGAGAACACCTGAGTTATCGGGGTCTGGGCTTCCCTCAGGAAGGAAGAACAGCAGCATCTTTGGCATCCAGGTCCCAGACACGACAGAGGCGCAGGGTAGCAGATGGCAGCAGGGCTGGTTGGCAGCCAGCTGGCTGGGTTACACAGAGCTGGCTGAGAAGCTGATCAAGGCCTTTGGATCACAGGACTGTCGCCCAGGTGAGGACTGCAGAGCTGAGCAGATTCTGAAGTGGATGCATGCTCTAGCCCCTCCATCCTCCAGAGCTCGTCCTCCCACTCCTTTATGCTTGTAGAGTGGGAGATTCTCTCATGAACCCTGAAAAGGAACAGCAAAGTCCCTCTTCCTCCTGGGAGCAGAAAAAACTGGTGGGTTAGGACACGAGGACCCCAAAGGCTACAGTGCCTTCAGGCCACAATTCAGTAACTGATCTCTGTGGGCCTGACACTAATGCCATGATCTCCATTAGCTCTTGGGAGCTGAGAAACCTTCTCAGACTGTTTTGCTCTTACAGCTCAAGAGATTCACCTTTGCTTGTTCTTTCCCAAGCTTTTCAAAGCCAGGTCCTATGTGTACTGACTAATGATTTAGAGCAGACCAGCCTGCGCTGCAGCCAGTACAAAGCCTGACGCTTGCCCCGCATGAGGAGGTGTGTGAGAGCAGAGATCCTTGTGATCTGTGGCACAGGCTGGCTTCTCCAAGCACAAACCTGCAGAGTGAGCACAGCCGAGGGGTATGGCACAACTGCCGGGTGGTCGTGCTGCTCACTCTGTGGCCAACATCCAAAGCCAACTGATTTACCACACGGCCAAGAGGAGAAATTAGATGCTTTGCTTAGAGGTTTAGATTTATTCTCCTAAAATAAACCCCATAATCACCTACCCAGTGGCTGCTAGAAATGTGTAAACTGGTTAAACACACTTTATAAACCCTTAAACAATAATACACTTTACTGAAACAGTCACAGGAGCAATTTTCACCTGTACTTACTGACCAGTCATCTGAGCACAAACAGCCCTGAGATTTATGCGCTAGTGGAAACATAATTTCTATTATCTCCAACATTAAACTTGGCAATGGAAAATCCCATGCCTGGAGTGCAAAATCAATTTCAATAACCAGAATAGCAAGAAGTCAAAGGCAGGACTTGGAAAGGACACGACTTCCTCAAATAGCCAGCCGGCTTGCTTTCTCATGGGATGCCACTGGGGCAGGATGGGATGGGCAGCTGGGTATTCTGGCTAGATTTTCTCTCTGAGCATGAAATATTGGTGTAGCTACAGAAGGCTGGCTCTGGACCACAGCAGTGGCTCTCAGACTTTGTTTTCCCTGTCAAAACCCACACCTGGGACATATGACAGAAGAGAAACAACTAAACTGCAGGGTTTAAGCTTGCTTTTCCCTGCATCCAGACCTGAAATACAGCTAGTCTACAGCAATGTCTCTGAGGCAGAACCAGGTGTGATACGCCAGATCCTACAAGGGGTAATCTAACCCCCATGCCAGTCCTCACTGGATCACAAAGGAACCTGCACAAAAGGTTTCCTGGATAACTGATTACAGGTAGACCTTATCCTGCCTTGGAGAAGGTAGATAAAACAAGTAACCTGCCAAGATCCATTCCAGGCTGATTTACTGGAATGACAAGACATTACCTTAGACCTGACACACAAGGTTTTAATTCCCTTCCCACTGTTGAGGTATGAGGGTGACAGAGAGGAAGGAGTGTTACCATAACTGTAACAACTCAGAATATTCCCATTTGCCAGCAAAATACCAGCTCCCAGTTTGGAGCTCGCTCTGAACACCCATATTCTACTTTGGAGGCAGAACTCAGACAGCTTGTCAAGCCATGATACGACAGGCACCTGTATCCAGGGTTTGCACCCAGCTCAGATGTGATGGTTTCACATAGGAGTTCCATAGGTTTCTAAAGTCATAGAATCATAGAACAGTTAGGGTTGGAAAGGACCTTAAGATCATCCAGTTCCAACCCCCCTGCCATGAGCAGGGACACCTCCCACTAAGCCATGCCACCCAAGGCTTTGTCCAGCCTGGCCTTGAACACCGCCAGGGATGGAGCATTCACAACTTCCCTGGGCAACCCATTCCAGTGCCTCACCACCCTTACAGTGAAGAATTTCTTTCTTATATCCAATCTAAGCTTCCCCTGTTTAAGTTTGAACCCGTTACCCCTTGTCCTGTCACTACAGGCCCTAATGAATAGTCCATCCCCAGCATTCCTATAGCCCCCCTTCAGATACTGGAAGGCTGCTATGAGGTCTCCACACAGCCTTCTCTTCTCCAGGCTGAATGCCATTCCTAGAGGTATCAGCTCCAGATGGGAAAACTGCAAGGGTGGGCTTAGAAGCAATGCTTTCACATGTTTGTGCTCATGCATTCTCTTCTAGGGCCTCTTTATTGAGGACTACATTACAGATAGCTAGAGTGATTGAACCATGTACTCAGATCCTTATATGCATCCTTATGCAGACAGAGCTCCAGCTGCCTCTTCCTTCACAGCCTTTGGTTTCCAGGGAGTTGTGTCAGGTTTTCATTCATTACTCCACCCTTTGGGAATGAAGACAGGCTGGTACTATGACAGCTTTGCCCTGTGAAGGCAAATCTTTCACCCTCCATTACAAACAGCCCTGCCCTTCTCCCCACAGTGAATTCATGCAAAGCCAGCTATTTCAACATTTATCAGGAAAGACAGAGAGGGGATAGCACACAGAGACACAAAACCCTTCTGAAAGAGGCATACAAAAATTAAATGCCATCTTCAGTACAAGAATATTCACAAGTCACACGGAGCTGAGCCTCTGCCATGAACTACAATCAAGAAATGAACCCAAGGCATGAACTGCTCTCCTAGCTCCCCTCACTTGTGTCTGCATGATAACCAAGAGCCAGTGCTGCAGAAAAGAAGAGAGACTCCTGAGTGATCCTTTCTAATAGATTCGTCTTTTATCATGTTTTCATGACCTTTGTAAAAGGCAATTTAAATTCTAATTGTCCTGTGAGCACCACAGGAATCAATTAGTGACACGAGATGTTAATTGTGCAGACTGGGAGGAGGCAGTGCGAGGCTGCTCAGCTCCAACACGGGGTTAAGAGCCCAGGGGAATGCTGGGATGGTTGAGGCTTTAATCAGTCCTCCCTTTTTAATAGTTTCCATGTTGTGCTGCAGTTGTCAACGTCCATTAGTCCTCTGGAGCACTGAATGAAGCAGTGGCATCCCCTCCATCCCTGCATTCCGCAAGCACACGCACAAAGGATAAGAATGAACTGCCACGGAGAAAGCAAATCCTAACCCCTCTTTCTCTTTTTGTTCTTGCTTCCCCCTCTCTACAGACCCTGCATAGGAATCAGGCCTTGGGCACTGGCCATTACAAAGCAAACGCTTCATGTCTGTGGGCTGTAGGGTAGGCGAGCCCTGGCCCTGTCATCTCAACATGCAGCTTGAGCTGTGAAAAGCAAATGCTCCTGGTTTTTGTACCAGGGCACAGAGCATCAGTCACAAAGACCCTGGCACTGCTCAGACTGTCCCTTAAAGTGCCAGGTGAAGGTCAGGCTGAATGCCCAGTATTTACACAGGCACAGAGAAGGAAAATGGCAATATGTAACCCAACAGACTGTCCAGCCCATCCTGGCACAGGTACCTTGCAGTAGAAGAGGACTTGGCACAAGTGACCAAGTGCAGCCTGAGACACATTATTTGTTACTGATTTCTCACCAGGTGAGAGTGGTCCTGCCCTGCTCCTGCACCATCTGGCTGGCCAGCAGCTGTGCACAGGGAACTTAGGCAGTGGTTCAGGTGCCCTCAGCATCTCCACAATGTGTAGTACAACTTCATGCTAGAGAAGCTTGTGCTATGCATCCAGGGTGGTTAAATCCTCCAGAAATAACAACCCACCAGCCATCACAGACCATAAACACCACCTCAATCTACATTAGGTGCTTAGCCAGCCCTCAGCCTCAGAAGCTGCCTTGGGTAGGTGTTGTGCAGGCCCCTGGAGAATCTGTGCATGGAATTCACACTTTAAAATCTCACTCCCCAACAACTCACCACCAGCACTAAGGCCTTCAAAAAACAGGAGAATGGTATGCACCCATCCTTGTGATACAGAGAAAAACTGCAGCATAAAAGCTAAATTGGCATTAGATTTGTCTTTCAACCCTGTATTTGCACTCTCTTTCATTCTCACAATCACATATTGGCTCCTGAAACTGAACTGGATCATATCAACAAGCTGCATTTTACCTCAGATCTGACACACAGAACTGCAGGCTCAGTCCAGCTGTGCTCCTTCTAAGCTTCTACCTTCATCCAGATGATGTCTGATACATCTCTGATTCCTTAACTCACTCTTTGCTGGTCATCTCAATAACTCACTGCCTTGAGGATCCCACAGTCAAGCTTTTTTGCCTGCAAATTCAAGAGTGAGTTAGCACCAGTGCCACTTGTCCCTGCCTTCAGGCAGTAAAAGGGTAAAACCACCTCCAGTGCCTTCATCGCCATAGCAGAATGTCACCAACCACCTCTCTTGGAACCATTTATTCTCAGGTTTGAGATTCTTACCCAAGAGATCAGCCTCTTACCCAAAGAGTGCCCTCTCCCAGAGCTTCACCAGCATGTTTAATTACTTCTGACTCTGCCTGAAGCAGAGAACATGCTCTTTCTCAGCAAATGCTTTTCTTGGGAATGCTTTCCCCATGGACACAGACTGATTGAGTTTTTTAATTATATATTCTTTTAAAATCTGTGTCATACTCTCTAGCAGCCTCTGGAATAGGAGATAGGGACCATTTCTGTAAGGAGCACTGAACACAATGGGTATGACACCACCATCACATACCCTTAGCCAGATCACTGTCCTTTTTCAAACTGAGCTTTAGGTACCCAACCCAGAAGAAAGGAGGAGAGGACCTCAGCATCTGTGAGAGTCTCAAGGCTGCTGCTCCCTGGAGATGGCATCAGAACCAACACAGAGATCCCTCCCTGTAGCTCATGAGCACGAAGCTAAGCATAGCTTTAGCTAGCTGTAATTTGGAAGAAACAGTTAACCTACTTATATAGAACACCTCCAAACAGATTTGGGTCTCATGGCAAAACTGCTATGCAGCAATTCCTGCCTTAATGCTCCCAGAGCAAATGTCATTAACAGTTCAGCTCTTGGTTTCCAGAGACCCTTTTATTTTTATATCCAATCCCACATGCACGAAGTTTGGTGAGAGCAGAAAGCCTCAAGCATACTGGCAGGATGTGAGATGGAGCACGGCCTGGGACAGAAAGACTGCTTAGAGTCCAAGTAAGCCAGAGAAGACAGGCAGTGTGACCAGGTCTGAGGCTGAAGCCAGCGGGGCATTGGCACCTCACTGAAATTCCTGAGCCATCTCCTTCCCTCCGCAGGGAGCTCAGAGCTTCCCACCAGCACCATGGACTTCTGTGGCACAAGTGGGAAGAAAAACTGGCAGGTGTGAGGTGCAATCCTCACGCGAGATGCCTCCCATCCCTTGCCAGACAGTCCTTTCCAGCTGCCACATCCGTTTCCCTGAGCTGTGGAACAAAGGCAGTCTCCCTCCCACCATCTTTATGAAATAGAATTAGCAGTTTCTCTACTCATCCTCTGCCCAGCACGTCTACAAAGCCTTTTCTGAATTTCCATTAAAAATAATAATGCATTTCGTTCTGCTCCACAAGGCCCATTGCTCACCAGCCCACATCTCTCAGACTTCACTAGTCTTCCTTTCTTTCACCCGCATAATCATTTCGTGCTCTCACCTTTTCTTTCCATTATTCGGGTGAATGTGGACATGTTTTTATTGCTGAGATTCACAAAACAACTCAGTCAGCCCTTACAAAGCAGACCTGATAGGGATCTAGAAGTGGGAAGGAATGCCTGTGTTCTCTGGTCCTCACACCAAACATGCGGCTGTGTGGTTAGAGCTGATCAGTCTCAGACCTGATGGGGAAGTTCACTTCAGAGCTCAGGGCTGGTATGCAGAGTGCTGTACAGGCTCCTAGCAGAGCTGCAAGTGAGTTTGTTCTGGTGCATTGATTCCTCTGCAAGGTTTGATGCCCTCACACAAAATTAGCATACAGTGAACCCAATCTTTTAAAACCAAAAAGGAAACAAATACCCTCTGAAGGATCATGACAGAACTGAATAAAATAGGCTCATACGTCAAGAGATTCCCTGAGGCATCAGCTCCCCATGCCTAGGGACCAGCTGAGAAGAGAAACTCCCTCTGGAGGCTGCTAATGCCTTCCTCTGCTTTCTGAAAAGGATGAAAAAGACAAGCTCCCTCGTTCTTGCTTTTCCACTTCATTCATTCACCAGCATCTGCATTGCGTGCTCAAACAGTCTGCACCATCCTGAACGTTCAAGGGAAGGCAGGAGGAGCTCCAGTCAAACCTACAGTCTCAGCAAAGGCTGCATTCACAGCGAGTTGCTCAGAGGAACAGAAAAGCCTGAGTAAAGAGCTGCCAGAGGAAACCCTTTTCTTGGCACAGCAACTTCTAACACCTCCATAAATCCCAGGAATTAGTCTGCATATATTGTAACACCTAATCTGCTAATAAATGCGTATAATGGACATGATATATGTACATGTAATAGATAGCATATGCACAGGTGTTAAAAGATGATATAGTGTGTCATACACATATGCATCATACATCTAATTACTAGACATTACTCCAGACACACCCGGTTTTGCCTTTCCCTTTAACTGTAGCATTCACTGAGTACACCTTAGGGGTTCCGATTCTCCTAATCCTGAATGTAATTCTTTAACCTTCATTTTATCCCCCCAGAATTGCTGCCCTGAATGCCTCCTGTGATGCTGTTACTTATTCACAGTTAAAGACAGCCTTATTTCATCAGCCCGTCTACCTCTTGCTCTCCTGATTCTCCCTATTCACAAGCAGCTTTGCTTCTTTCCTTTTTCATTCACTTGGAATGGCCCGTAATGGCTCCCCCATGGATTTTCACTACCCACCTGTCCCAGTCCAAGCATGACGGTTGGAATCGGGTCCCTTGCTGAGAGCAATGACTGCTGGCTTTCATCAGCTGAACTGTGCTGAAGGCAGGGGCTAAAGCTTCACCAGCTTTTACATTCTTTTCCCTCCTCCACTCCTATAAGACAGATCCTATAAAAAGGAGAGAGGCTCAAGCATGGGTACCTTCAAAACCACACCAGATCCTACACCTCAGCAACCACACATCTCTTGCACCAGGCACATTAGAAGGAAAGGAAGTGAAAGACAAGTAGCAGTTACGAGAATTGGGCTAAAAAGAAAGGCCAGCAAGACAGGAATTTCACTTGCCAAGTAGGAATTTAAACCGATTAGCTGTTAGTAGCCTGGAGTGAATGTTGACATCAAAAATGTTCACTTATAAGCTGCTATTCTTTCTCAAAGCTATTTTATCCAGCTGCCAGAAAATACAGCCACGTTCAGAAACTACAATAAAACATATCAACTTTTAAAGTGACTGAGCTGCAGCCAAGCTCCCATGATGGCATCGACCACATCAGAACTGGGTCATTAGAGCACAGCCACTGCAACAGGTCTTGCACATCCAACCTGGCACCAGTCATGTTCACAGGCACTGCAGACTTTGCTAGCTCCCGCCTGGCACTCAGCACTTACAGAGTCATGGAACTGAGTACCAGAAGCCACTGAGTCCCATGACAAATAGCTTCTTGCTTCAGTAGCACCAGCCATGCCCATTCCAAGGCTGCAGGTCTAATCATCCCCTGCTAAAAACATCCTAAAGGTGTAGGAGCAGGCTGCCCCCATATACCAAAAGATGAAGTGGTGAGGAAGACAAGCCTGGGTGAACAGAGAGCTGTGGCTGGAACTTGGGAAAGAAAGAGCTGCTGATCTTTGGAAGAAGGGGCAAGCAACTCAGGAAGACTACAAGGAGGAGGTTATGCAGGGAGAAAGTGAGAAGGGTCAAAGCCCTGCTAGAACTGAATCTGGCTACTGCCATAAAAGACAATAGATAATGTTTCTATAAATATGTTAGCAACAAAAGGAGGGCTAAAGAGAATCGCCAGCCTTATTGAATGCAGGGGGAAACACAGTGACAAAGGATGAAGAGAAGGTTGATGTACTTAATGCTTTCTTTGTTTCAGTCTTTAATAGTAAACCCGGGTGTTCTGCAGGTACCCAGCCCCCTGAGCTGGCAGACAAGGACAGGAAACAGAATGAAGCCCCCAGAATCCACGGGGAAATGGTCAGCAACCTACTACTCCCCTTATATACACACAGGTCTATGAGGCCAGATGGGATCCACACAAGGGTGCTGACGGAGCTGGCAGAAGTGCTCATGGAGCTACTTTCCACCATTTATCAGCAGTCCTGGCTCACCAGGGAGGTCCCAGGTGAATGCAAGTGAGTAAATGTGATGCTCATCCATAAGAAGGGCCAGAAGGAGGAGCCGAGGAACTACAGCCCTGTCAGCCTGACCTTGGTGCTAGGGAAGGTAATGATTCTATGAAAGGGATACAGTAAGACACAGACCAGTGTTCTATGTCAAGCCACGCCAAACACAGAGGGAACACTGTGATGTCTCCTCTGCATCAGCCTTCTGACACTGTGTTGTCACGGTGGAGAAAGCTGTTAGAGCAACCAGGGATGTAATTAAAGCATGGTTTGTACATGTGCATGTGGGGGAAATGTACTCACAGACCGAGAACATGTCAAAATAAGATGTGACTTGAAGCTGATGGAAGGAAACAGCTCACTGAGGAAACAGATGATTGTTTTAACAGTAACAGCCACTGGGTGGTAGATTCTGCTACCAAGAGATGTGGTCAAGAAGGCACTGCTGCAAGGAGCCAGCAGTGGTTTAGGCTGAGTAGTAACGGTGCTAATGCAGCGAAGTCCTACAAACCCTGCACGTCAGTTATATCCCAATGGTCCCTCTCAGCCCCATGCTCCCAATTTACACAAAAGCAAAGCAGAAAGAGCACGTGCTTGGTCAAAGGAGCACATAGGGCTACAATGAAACCCCTAATGAAACTGATGCAACATGGGTAACACCAAACTTGGTTCCAAGATCAATATTTCCATGCATTTACAAGCACAACGAGGTGAGAGGGGTGAGCAAAGTAAATAATTAACTCATTGACAGCTGGGGAATTTTTAGTAGAAAGAGTCATTTTAACCACCTGGGTAATTAGTTATGCAGTTGACATTAATCACAACTACAGCAATTATTTCAAGTATTTGATTAATCAATCCAGAGGAAAAACTGAGCTAGGCCAAACTACGTTTGCTGCATCGCCCTGCTGGTCAATCAGTCAATACAGAGGTGCTGGCTTTCAGAAACGTCACACGTTTCCTGGGGGTATCACATAACCAGTCCTCTGCCTGGCTGGATATAACAACAAGATGGATAGAACACTTCAGATGCAGAGCATGATGCTTTCAAGCTGAACTGAAGAGTATTTATTAATGCTAGACTTGCTGAATTGTGATTCTCAGCATTTGTGGCCCTCCAGCTGCTAACACACAAATACTATCACATGCACAGACCTGACGATACGCATGAAAAATACCACTACATGACAGTGTGTGTCAGCCTGCACAGGCCAAAACTCCACTCTTTCCTTCTTATCTATAATATGAGCAGTTATTTCCATTGGTCTGAACATGATGATTATTATTAAAAAGTCAGGTTAGAAAAGCACAGATGTAGCTGCTGTTTTTTTCTTGCTATTTTTCCTTCTAATGCTCTTGTCAGAGTAGAATTCCTGTTTGCAACTCCTACTACCGGTAGCAATGATCTTCAGTTTTGTCCAATTAAGTCTGCAGAGCCTTGGAAAACTACCCACATCAAATTTCAGCACCTTGTTGAGGACGTTCACACCTATCAGCAGGCAGCTGTAATGTGCTGTATTGAAGGCCATTCTCCTCCGGTTTTGCCGTGGATTATGCTGCTGCTTTCAAAAATGCAAATGTTAACTCCCAGAACAAACTTGGCTGCTGATGTTAAGCTTCTGTGTAAACTGAACTGCAGCAAACTTCCATTACAAGAGCTCAGCCATTTAAAAAGATGAAAATTACAAGATGGGGCACATCTAAAAACAAATATTGGAACGTTCAACCTGTATTGTATTGATTATGCCTCCCCCAGCTAACACTTCTACTGCTGCATGTAAATGCAACTAATGCTTATCACAAAGCCTGGAAAGATCAAGCATCTTTTGGGCTGCTTCAACTCTTGCAGAGAATCTGCCTTATGGCCATAGCAATGCCAAGCTGTGATGCTTGGCAACTGATTCCACCCTCTTCTGAGCGCCACCAGGTGAGACACAGGCTCTCCTGTGTGCACAGCACATCAGGCTGCCACACAAGGGTGAAGCACACTCCCAAACCTCTTATATGTCCATCCCTCACATGCAAAGCCAGAAGATTCCCACTCCAGTGCAGAGGAACCCTGCAGGAAGAGAAATAGCGTCTAGAAGAAGCCAGCACATGCGTGCTTTGGGTACTATCAACCACTCCAAGTCTTTAGTCTGCTCTTCAAGCAGCATATTTCTTACATCTGGCATGCAAAATACTGTAATAGTGAAGAAGGTCCCATTTTGATTTAAATGAATGTATTTATTTCCAAATGGGAGACTGTAAGTTAAACAAACACATTTCTCTCTTTGTACACGAAAGCATTGTTTTGTCACAGATGTACAGTATAATACATTTATTTTCTCAATTGTTTTGTATTTGTAAGGCACTGCCAGTTATTTGCATGGGTTTGTAAGGATGAAGCAAATTGCTCTGTGGGGCTCTATTCAGGGAACATAATATTCCCACAAAAGCACCATAATTCTGCATGCAGCAACACAAACTACCACGACATCGCAGCAGCTGGCAGGGTGGATGGAGTTAGCATTATCAAAACCAGCATGACAACTCCACTCCAAAACCCCCTTACATGCATAAATTAATGATGAATGTACATTGATTAGCCCCCCCCAGGCTCCACAGAACCCTGCCTCCCCTGCAATGTAACTTTGAACCTCACCACAGTTATTTTGTCAGGCCTGGGGAGCACTTCAGCTTTCTCTTGAATCGCATTGGCCTTGCCCAAGCCTCTTAAGCCCTGCTTGCATTAGCGCTCTGGGGAAGATCTGGGACTGTGCTAGAGCCCCTAAGCCATGGGGAACAGCCAAGAACACAGAATGGTATTAGTAATGTGCCAGGCGGTGCATTCTGGGAGGTATGCCACACAGAAAGCTGGGAGGAAGAACACCCTGCCAAGGATCGCATCTGTGTTTCGCAAGTTAGACAAAAATTCATCCATACCTGTCTTTCTGACCAAGTAACTCCCTTCTCCAGGCATGCAGCGTGGCGTAACAAGCCATCATACAAACACTTTGTGTGACTATGTTTTTCATTACAACAACAACAGGCTGGAAGCATGCACAGACTCACTGGACATCCTCAGGGCTGTCCATCCATTTGCCAGCTTCCTACACGGCTCCCTCTAACCAGTTCCGACTCAGCACGCTGCAGCTTCCTGAAACCTAACCACAGAGGCCTTCATACCCATCTTTAATTCCTTCTGGTTACACAGAGATGAGTTTAAGAACAGGAAAAAGAAACTACGTGCAGGCAAGTTAGTAAACTGGGATTAAAGCAGGAGTGAAGACAAGGCAGCTTGTCCTGGAGGCTCGAGTAGAACAAAAAGTGGTAATTCACATTGCAAGTCAGTTTGTCTTCTGTGATATTGAATCTGAGTGCAGTGCCTTTAGCACACAGAGATAAATAGGTAGGTTCATACGGAGTATATAAGCCAATAATAATGATACATGGGCAGACTGAATAGGAAAGCCTCCTGTTCGACCACTAACTCTCTAAAATATCCCTGCAATTTCCTATATCAGTTGATTTGACCTTTAACTACAGGCACATCTTCACTTAGTCACTGATTTCTGTGGGTCACCTGTGGAGCTGCTGAAGTCAGGCTTCACTTTGCATACCGATGACTCCCCTCAGCCCATGAATATGCTTTTGGGTGTTGCTTCTGTTACCATACGCAAGCTCAGCTTGAGCAAACCCTACGCAGCCTAGTTTATATGAGCAGGTGCACTGAATGAGTAAGAGGAAGATCTGTGTCAGCAGCATACCAAGAAAGGAGCAGTGGAGGGGGGCCTTAAGGAAACCACCACCACTTGCTTTACACTCATTGTCTCCTACAGACACAAAGGCAGTAGGTTCTGTGAAGAGGTCTAACAGTGACCAAGACACTAACTTTTAAGGTCTGATCTCTGCTGGAATCCTTTACCCAACTACAGAGAAGGTGTTGGGGATCCCATGGTGGTTCTAAGCTTATCACTTGTTTGTATGCAGCATCAGTTGCAGCTTTTCTTGATCTAACAGCTCATGACCTCAGAAAAATTGACTTATAGCACTGGTAGATAACAATAGATACAATGTGGAAGGGAATTCGGGCTGAAGTCTCAGCTTTCTAGACCTGTGGAAGCCAGGAAAGAGCTGACTCCATGAACACACCGAGCAGTGATTACACACAGCAACCCAACGATAGTAATGATGATTTTGTGGTAACTTGTGTACTACTACTGAACATCACTGGAAGAGAGAGGAATAAGGAAGAGCCCTGCAATATAATGCTGTGCTCCCTATAGACCAGTAGAAATCTTACTGGCAGAGTGCTGAGAGGGGTCTTGAGAGGCTGTCTTTGCTGGAGCTGGCAGAGAAGGCAGTGTCACAGGGACAGCTCTTTGAAAACGCTTTCCAGGCGAGTTCTTTGAGCTCTTTGCCAAGGTGAGCCAGGCCATTACCCTTGTTTTGCACATCTCCAAGTGATTTAACCAAAGTGACTTACCGAAAACGAGCCACCCCTCATGATGTCCAGCCCATCTTTTCTGTCATTCATCAAGCTACCACAACAGATGCCCTGGAAGGCAGCAGTCCCTGACTACAGAGATGGCAGTGAGCAAACCCCATGAAGAGCATGGGAATGGGGATGATTTTCCTGCTGATACCTGAGCAAATTCCAGAGAGGTTGCTCTCATGAACAGCTATCAGAGGCGAAAGCACAGGGCTGCAAGGGAGAAGAGGTAGCCAGAGTGGCTGGATGGAAGCACAAGAGAGGGGAAATAGATTTACAAGAAGATCTGAAGTAGTAACTTCTCAGAATAAGGCAGCAATTGCAATGAAACACACAAAATCATACGGCAATCAATATGGATTGAAAATCTGTCAGTTTTACAAAGCACCTCCCATTTCAATATGGATCATTAAGGGGAAAAAGAAGTGAAACTCTTTACTGCAGTTAACACACCTGAAAACAAAGCTACTTTTTATTTCTAAAGTCACGCGGTGACTTCATGTTTGAGATGAGCAAATGGAGAAGAAATCCTGCACACAGCAGTGAACTCAGCACCACTGTTTTTCTCCGGGTGACCGCTAAGGGTCTCTCTTGCTTAATGTGGGCCACAGCCGAGATTTTTCTCCCTCTGTCATGTTGTTTTGCCATCCCCATTCATCGCTTCCCCAACCCATGCTACCTACACCATCCCACAAGCTCCCCAGAGCACCAAACCACTACCACCTCACATCACCTCCTCTCGCCCATCTCAAACCGAGTGGTTAATGACACATCTTCCTGGGGTTTCATGTGCACACCACCTTTCCTGGGCCAGCAGAGCACAGGAGCCATGGCAGTGAGCACTGCCCATGGTCAGTCTGTATGGTCATGACATCTCTACATGCCTGAGACTTGTGTACATGTGGGCCAACCATGCCTCGTTCTAGAGGCAAACATATCCTTGTTTCTTGGAGGCTGTGAGCATCTGTGTGGTACCAGATTTCATGGTATGGATTCTAGCCTCGCACGTCTGGGTGCACGGACAACAGGAATGCTAGTGGTTACAAAACATGGGCTATAAGTAACCAGTAGGTAATTACGGAGGGATGTGTCTGCATGGCTCAGCTCCAACATCAACAGAGGGAAGAGCTCTGCCTATTGAGTCAGCAGCAGCATTTCCTTCCAGCCCTTGGGTTTTCCCGACAGGTCTCCCCTGTGAGCGACTGCCCAGACCCAGTGGTTGAGCTCATAAAGGCTGCTGATCTCACCCCCCACCCCACCCCAGGGAACAGGGCTCTGGTACCCCACAGCCAGGAGATGCTTCCTGGCCACAACTGTGCTTCCAAGGACACGGTGCCTCATCAGCCTCTTTATTATAGTAACTGCACTGAATACTGACAACATCCCAATCCCAGCCATATCACAGAAGCTTCATAGACACCATGCCAGAACCAAACAAGGGCTTCCTAAGTCACACAAGAGTTTTATGCCTTTGGTTATCTATGAGTCCCAAAGTGACCATAGCCTGAGTGATTCCATACAGGAATTAAATCAGCATCTCCTCTGTAGGACAAGAAATTGGCTAATGAGAGATGTTAAATGAGAGGAAGCTGTTTCTTAATCAGAGAACAGATACCATCTAAACCCCATAGAAGTTCACCAGACCTTAGCATTATCACAAGGTGAATGAATACACAGTTGGGCATTTTCTACTGTGCCCCTTCATAGAATCATAGAATAGTTAGGGTTGGAAAGGACTTTAAGATCATCCAGTTCCAACCCCCCTGCCATGGGCAGAGACACCTCACACTAAACCATGTCACCCAAGGCTTTGTCCAGCCTGGCCTTGAACAGCGCCAGGGATGGAGCATTCACAACTTCCCTGGGCAACCCATTCCAGTGCCTCACCACCCTCACAGTAAAGAACTTCTGCCTTATATCCAGTCTAAGCTTCCCCTTTTTAAGTTTTAATCCATTACCCCTTGTCCTGTTACTACAGGCAAAGCCATCTGAATTCCTCCATACTTACTTAATTTCTGCTATTTGCTATAGAAAGAGACAGACTTTTCATTCACTTTCCTATTTGTTCTACTCCTTCCTCCTGTTTTTCTATTCCTTTCCCAGTCCCACACTGTTTCTACTACTGTGCCCATCCCTTCCAATGGAGCTAAATAGCAAGCACATACTGATCTGTCTATTCCATGTAATTCCCCATGGCAATTTTCTCTCAGCAGATTTGTAAGCCCCACAGAAGTCCCTAAAAGGTTTCCAATGACAGCAGTACACAGGCCTCTGAAAACCTCACCTCACTGGATCAGGTGCCAAGTCACATAAACAAGTTAAAGCAACCGGTTTGATGGGGAACAGAGGGTATCTGCCAGTGCTCTGCAGTAAAGCATCTGCTCAGCCAGCCATGGGCTATTCTGTACTACTGCAGCAGCACCTTTACATCCCTAACAGAGCTAGAGCACCAGCAGAGCAATTCTCCAGGTCTGCAGGACATCTGATGACATTTCCGAACACCAGAGAAGAGGAAGCTGAAAAATCCAGCCTCAGAACGCCATGTCTCTCTGAAACAATAAATGTTTTGAGAGATCAGCATTTCTAGGCAGTGAAACAAATGAGTGTTTCCATTCCCGGGGGAAGCGGGAAGCAAGCGAACTCCACTCCTCTATTCCGTAGCTTACAGGAAATCTGTGTGATTGATGGCAGCAGTGTAGGGAAATGCACATTCAGCTTATATCTCCAATGTAAATGACTTGCTACCTCACCACTCTGCTTCCTGTTCCTTCACACACTCCCCACACTCCAGCTGATATCTCTAGTATGTGTGAATCAAGGAGGAAGAAAGGAGAACAAGACAATCCTTCTCAGACTGCTTCCCCCCACCCCAATTTAAATGAGCAAAGATAACATGCAAAAACAAAGGCTGAAGAGCTGCTCAGGACTGGGCTCCTTTTGCCTACAGACCCAGCACGGAGACACAGGGATGGATGGAGGAATCCTGCAGTGCTGCTCCCAGGCCCCACTCAAAGACAGCCACCCGTGTCAGGTGCATCAGGCTAGCCCCTGCTCTCACACAACTGCTCCTTGTATTACAAAGGTCAGAGCAGCAAGCAGAGAGGCTGTTTAAGATGCTGCTCACTGTTTGAGGGCTCTGTCCGGTTCACAGGGCTGCCGAGACGCGGCGACTGCCAAGGCAGGAGAAGGAACGCAGAGGAACGCAGTGCACATCCGCTTGCAGGCAGGGCCCTGTTCTTTCCCAGGCAGCTCAATGAGAGGTGCTTATTTTTACAATGCAGGCTCTGAGATCTTAAAGAACCAATGTTGTTGTGGTGCCCTAAACCAATGAGTATGTGACCTACTCGTTCCCACTCTGTCCCTTGACCTTTTCCCATAGCATTCTCCAAAAGCATCACATGAAAAATAGCCCTTCTCAGCTCTCCAGAGGCTTTGGAGACAGCATCAGAGCTCTGTGCTTATAAACAATTCCAGCTAGGCCAAAATGACATTCCAGCATCAGGGGTCCCAGGATTTATAAGCCTGTCACAAGGAACTGGAGGGAGAGGGGGCAGGGAAGAGGCTGCCAAGGGAAGCGGGAAGCAAGGGCCAGGCAGCTGAGCTCCATGAAAATGCCCCAGGCTGCAGCAGGATTTACCCACACACCTCAGAGGCTGCACGCAGGAGCTCTTTCTGCCTCCTTCCTTATTACAGAGAGCTTGCAAGCTCTCTGAGAGCATGGGAGTAATTTACTGCATTGATCTCCAGCCTAATCCTCCCGTTCTTTCCCTCCTCCTCTCACCTTGCACATCCACTAACACTCCAGCATCCATCTGGAGGTGAGTTTACAGTCCAGGTACAGACGGGGACTCTTCAGGATAAGACAAAACAGTAGCTGGCTAAAAACTACCTCCAGAAATCCCTGTCAGCTCCCTCTGGTGTCTCACACCATCCCTGGCACACTCCTGCCTTTTGCTAAATGGCTGAGAAAGCTTCTACTGTTCCCAGTTTTTGTGTTTCCTCCTGTCTCCAGATCTCGTTTCCCTTGGCAATGGCTGCAATGCTCCTTGAGCACCTTCTAAGAAGCAAACACTGCAGAAGGCACACCATAACGGAGTGAGGCTTTGCCTCAACCATCATCTGATTCCTCTCACTTCAAGCCAGTCTTCATTTTTCCCATATTTGTTCTTTTGTCCTCCTGTTCCTACCACAGGCTACAGGCAAGGCCTTCAGTTGGGCAATCTGCAACAAAAGGTGTCTGAGGACTAATTACAGTTCAGGGACCATATTCCCTTATTTCAGTGTACTACTGTTACCATTTTAAAAGACCCATGTAGGAAAAAGGAGAGAAGCAGCTTGTAAGCATCTTCAAGCACTCTACTTGCACACTACCACTTCCATGGAGGTAGAGAGCATGGAGCTGCACTGTTGCTCAGGTTGGTGCACTGACCCTGCAGGCTGGAGACAGTAATGAACCTGGTTCTGACAGAGCCATCCCAAGAGAACTCTCAAGTGCACTGGCCCTCCCAAGCTCTTCACAGCTCCTTGTTCCCAAAGCCATGTGACTCCCCTCTCCTTGTCTTCAGGACATTGTCCTATTGTTTGGCATTGTTTTCCTCCTGCCATCCCCTTTCTCTGTCCATCTCCTTTCCCTGTGCTCCTTCCGCCTCCTTTTCCCAGCCATCTACCACTCCTTCTAGCTCCACCACTGTAGTCTGGGTCACGTATTGCACAGTACAGCCAAGGAAAATCATTTTAATGCATGAATACGTACAATGGCCTGAGCTGCAGCCAGGCAGGTTTGTGTTTGGCTTCCTCTTACGTGGTAATAGGGACATTGTACTCTTGCAGGGCAGTAATTTCAGTCCCAACAAGGAAACTGGATAATTACAGAGAAAAGCAGCAGGCACTTCAATCATTCCTACTCTGTGTCAGGTCTTTTTAAATGCCATTGAAAAGAAATGGTGGGATAATGAAGGCCTTGACTCACTTTCAAAGCACCTGACAGGACAGCCAAGAGGAAGCAACAAGGTTAGGAGGGCTACATCATCCTTCCTGGTTCCTGGGGACTGGCCCGAGAGGGTCCCAGATCTGCAACAGGATGGTATGATCATAGGAAAGCATAAAAATGAAATCTCATCATGTGCATTCTTCTGCTGCAGATGTCTCCAATTTAAGCACAAACCTCCTGACTTTACCTTGGCTGCTCTGCTTCATTTTGTATTTCACTTGTGGCTCTTCTTCACCATTTTCCCTTTTATACAGCATCAGAAAAGCATTAACTCATGACTTTGTTCCATTCCACTGACATAACTGCTTAAATATCCTTCCTGATGTTTTGACATAGATCACTTGGACAGACACTTCGAAATTTAAACCATGGAAGCTGGAGGACATTTTAAAGAATCAGGAAATATGTGGACAACTCTTGTGTTATTTTAACAATATGAAGACTCAACACTCCTGTACCTCTGCTGGCAAATGCAGGGAAATATGTGCTTACCCTGCACAGACACAAAGTGAGCACACTGATTCTTAGACATCAGCCACACGTGAACTGCACACTGGGCACACATGCCATAAGCCCCCCTTCACAAACACACATTTAGAGCACGTAAGGCAGACACAGGTTATTCTCAGTGCAAAGCACCTCTTGTTTCTATAGCCAACAAGAGCTTGTGTACTGAGGGAGCATGCAAAGAAAACATTCATTCACTCTACGTCACAATGATTTTCTAAATCAAGAATTGTACCTGTACATCCATTTAGAATAAATTCAACATTAGCAAATGTACAGTTGCTGAGAAAGGAAATAATACATCTGATGCACTCAAAAACCACCCTTAATTGTTCTGGTTTCCTGTTTTCTGGAATGAACAGTCAAGAGTGCAATGACATGCAGTTATGCGCTGTATGTGTACAAAATGTACACTGGTGGAAGCACAGCACCATAAACAAACACAGTATTGTCAGAAGACTTATCCATACACTAATGTCATGCTCAAATGCACACAGGCAGATCCTTAACCATATGTTCACCTGCACAAATACACATCAGAAGAACAAAAGCCCATTGCACAGGAGCACAAAATGCACTGTTTTGCAATAAGAAGCACACTGCACAAATACACAGCTCATGCATAAGTTTTATATGTGCTCCGTAGAAAAGAATTCATAAGCCTCAAGTGAAGGCTGCATCTATTAAGCCTAAAATACTGGGGGCTGCATTTGACTCTGCAGCTCAGAGCCCAGCACATGGAGCATGGGCTGAGGTCGCAGCTGGCCTCACATAGGTTCAATACCTATAGCTCATAAACCATGTGTGGAATTCAATCTTCTTTCAGAGCAGGCACCTGCATTCCCAAGACCCAGCCTATAACTATGTATGAGCACTGTCAGGACAGCCATGAACCAGCCACAAGACCATTTAGAGATTCATTTGCAGTGCTCCTGCTCTTTTCCCCTGATTAAGGGACTCAGGATTTGAGCTTATGGGGGGTAAACTACTGCAACCTTCACACAAGCATCTTAATCACCACTGTGCTCTCCTACCTTACTACGCGTTACAGTGGGGGGGTACCTGTCACAAGTCCCACAGTAACTCTAAGCAATGAAGCAATTGCAGGAGGTGGAGGATAAAGGCATTTTACTCCCCTATATTGCCCAGATAAGACCTCTGATAATTTTACAGTCGGATGGTTATCTAAACAGAAACAAATGCACCTAATCAAATGCATCAGTGGGCAATGCCAGGCCAGCCAGCCAGGCATGACTCCAGCATTAATCAAAAGCATAAGGCAGAACACACTGCTGCCTGCCTGGGCCCTGTATGGTGTAGAGACAGCCTTCCACCTGAGAAAGATCTGCTCACAATTTTGCCAGGAAGCACCTTACCCGCATGTCACCCCCATTCCACTCTTTCTGTCCACTACGGGCTAAATGTGACATCCCAGTGATCCCCTGGGAACCACATTCTGGCAGGCAGCTACAGCACTAGTCTCAGCTTCAGCTGCTTCACATTTCAGACCCACTTCAGCTATGGACACACAAAGCAATCCTGTGGCAGGTGAATCATTTCATCTATTGCAAACTGCTTCAAAGTGCTTGACCTAAACTCATCATAAAGGCTTCTAAGCCTGGATAGCCAGGCATATCCACACTGTGCTGCCTGGAAACATCCATAGCCAGATACAGCTGTACAACTTCAGAGAAACAAAATGCCAGGCACACCTCTCCTTTGGTCCTTGGTCGGGGAATTCAGAACCAGCACCGCTCCTTTATCTCTGCTCTGCCAGAAGTTACAGCCTCTAAGACAGGCTCTATAAATGCTATAAACTTGCCCGGTACAAATATGGAGAAGGATCTCTTCCTGCAGCCCAGCCTAATGGCAGAGCATAGAGGGAGAGAGCACCCAGTTTCTGCCTCATCCCCTTCACACAGGTGCCTTTGACAAAGTAAAGGCTGTGGAAACCCAGATAAAAGGGGAGTACCTTCTCCCCCCTAGGTGCACTGTGGTGTGAACAAAGCTAACCAAAACAGAACCAAAACCAACCAGGAGAGACTAAGGAATAAGAATAACAGACTCTCTGCTTTTCTCCTTGCAATTTCCCCACCCCAGACAGCTGTAATGTGGAAAGTATTGAAATTTAACTCACACCTCAGCCTAACGTGGGCTGACAGGTTGCCGCTGCAGCAATCTCAGCCTGGCTATCTGCTCTGGGGGAGAACGACAACCCAACTAAGGGGAAGTGATAAATTTTCAATTTTATTTTAAAATATACCAGATGGGAGATTTTATTGGAGTCATAAATATGTCAGAAGCAATGCTGGTGTATGATTGGAGATTGCCCCCTCCAAGGGAGCAGCGCTCCCTGTTTAGAAGTGCCATCAGATTCTTAATAAGAGGCTCCAGTTAGGCTGCAGCAAAATACTCTGTACATTAAGCCAATTGAATTTCTATTTGCCAGACATCTTTTTCTCCTCTATGCCTCCCTCCTCCCCAGGTTCCAAAACACAGAAGATATGAGAGCACTGAGGTCAGACTTAAGCATCACCAGTTTGGGCTCTCATTTTGTTGTTGGAATACGACTCAAATGTATTTGAAAACTGCGTCTCGTGTCAGTCAATGACGCTTGCTTTGATTTCCTAGAATCCCAACTAAGTGGATGTCAACTAAGTTCAACTTCAGATTTAAACCAAATGAAACTCAAGCCCTTAATCCCAGCTGTGGGTCAACCTCAAATTCCGGAAATAGCACTTGGCCTCAGTCCCACAGCTTCATGCGAGCTAAAACCAGTTCCAAGTCCCACCAGCCATTTCCAGAAATATGGGTTGCCTTTTGTAGCCTCTGCTCCTCTCCTCCTCCTCCCGCTGGTGCTGTGACAGATCACAGGAGTCTGACAGGAAGCAGCCTGATATTTATGCCTTTTCATCATTTCAAAGGTTTTACAGACTGGTTCTACCAGCTGTGTCTTTAAGCATGTTTCCAGTCTTCCAATTTACTCAGGAAATCCTGATAGTCTCATACCATTAAATTCAAACCAATCAACTCCACCACCATTGATTCCCATCACCACAGAATGTGGCTCATTGAACCTCTGACACTGAAAACTGAACGCAGGGCAAGTGAAAAATAACAGTAATCTGTTACTTTATAGTTTTTCATATAAATGCTTTGCAGATTTAATCATAGAGCCACAAAACTGTAAGAACTGTTACAGAATTAATAAGAGATCTGATACATATTACAGAATGATATTCTGCAGTTATGGCCAATCTAACACAGTAACAGCACAGCAGAGGGGAATGCAAGAAAGAGGCATAACCAGAAAGTGACTTTGCATATGTTAGAGGTCTATGGGCCTTTTATGCTTTCCGTGTTCCTCAAAGTCAAGGAGTGCTGGATGCTATTTCAGCCATCTCCAACAGATTGATCAGTTGCTGCAGGAGACTTTTAAAAACAACTTCCTGAACATAAACCACCACCACATACATTTATCACAAAATATCATCCTCCTACCCACAGCCTCCAGTCCTGGACATGCCACTCATTGGTCATGAAGCAGCAGATGCATCAAGACAAGCTGATGCTTTTAGCAGCTTTTTAATCTGAAGGAGCAGACTGAAATAGAAGAACCATACCCATCACTCTTAAGCTTAAAATATTTTGACTTCATGCACTACACAGCGAGGCTGGCATTCCTCTGGCTTCTGCAGTGTTTTCGATGGAGACTTGTTCAATTCATCATTGATTGGCACGAGGTCAAGGGAATCTGCAGAAGCACACAAAAGCTGGGAAAGAATTCAGCTCGCAATAAAATACATCTGACAAAACAGAAACCCACGCTGTGGGGATGAGAGGATGGCCTGGCTTTACACTTCCACCCTCAGGAGGACTCGCTGAGAAAGCAGAAGCACCCAGTTCCAAGCACACTTGAAACTACCATGTCCTAAAATTCTGTCTAAACACCTCAGCACTGGTAATGCTGGAAGAATACGGACAAAGGTGAAGTCAGGAACACCACTGCCTTCACAGGGCAAAAGGTCTGCTATGCCATTTCCACTATGGAACCCATGGAACTATTATGGGTACTAATGTCTATAAAGACACTGTAACAGGCTGTTGTACAACAGTAAAGCCATAACCTCTCCAGGACAGAGACCGCCTCTTACTGCGTGCCTGTACAATACCTAGCACAATGGAGCTCCAGTTCTAACAGCAGCGTGTGCTATTGCACTAAAACAATGGGCAGTGATAACTGAGAGAATGAAAACAAGGCACGCATCAGGAATATCTATGGCATAATTACACAGTTTATTCCAAGCACCTAATCAAATTGTTCAGCAGCTTCACATAAACACAGACACAGAGGCAAATACTCTTAGATTAAGGAGCAAATTATGATTAGTGCAGGTATAATTGGCTTGGGAACTCCTCATGTTTTCAGTCAGGCCAAGGACTGGCTAGTGACATGCTCAGGCAAGCATGTATTTCTCCTCATGAAAGGTAAGCCCCAAACACTTGCTTAAGAGCAAGCTGAAGACGCAGGAATCCACAAGCACTGCATTTCTGATGCCAGCAGAGACTGACCTCAGGCAGCTCAGTGAGCTGCAGACCCACACTAAGGTGTCTTTAGGGCATTCTCCAGTTAATCTGCTACACTAATAAACTCTATTTAATTATTGGAATAAATCTTACTATTTAATAAATCACTTAACAAAGGAGTGAGCTTATTTAGGCATTGACTGGTTAACCTCCCTGGCTAACAAGTAATATCCAGGCAAATAAGAGTGTTACTTCTCCAGGTTCCTCAGTTCCCAACCCCTCCAGTAGTGGGTAGCCCTGCTATCTCACTAGAAAGCTGTCTCATTATATCATTGCAGTACATGTGAACTACAAAGGTCTCACAAGGTTATACTATGCTCATATTTGATAGCCATATGCCATCAGCCAACAAAGAACACCCTACCATAATCTCAAGAGTATATAATGCTGCCACCCAACATTACAGTATCCTGTTCAGCACAGGGTGACCTCATTTCCAGCACATCACTGAACACCCCTCCAGTGCTGCAGATGTCATGCACACATACTTGGGCTGTTGCTATGTGTCTGTCTTCAGAAGAAATCCATGCATACATTCAGATGTAGAGCTGGAGGCCTGAAAACACACATCCACCTTCTCATGAATTAGCAGCACCAGGAACACCACACAGGGGTGAGGAACCAGCACAAAATGGTCTGCAACCTGGTCAGCTCCCATAGTCCTGTTAGGACACCTCCTGTTTCCTTGATCCTTTCTTCCCTGGCACCAAGTCGGGGCACAGGCTTCCCCCGATGGAGCAGCAACCTTATAAATTACACAGCTAATTAAAATTACTTTATCAGAGCGATAACACCATCATCTGCAGTGTTTAGGGGTTAATAAATTGTGTCCATGTATGCATATGTGCTGACTCATTAACTAAGCTGCAAGTGAGAGCCATTCATCTCTTCTGTAATACCAGGGTCCCTCCTCTGCCAGGGAATTCATTTTCCCTGCTTTGGAGAGAGGAGTGGGAGAGGGGAGGAAGGAGGGAATTATTTCCTCTTGCTTGCTTCCTGCATCAGTAAAGCCCTGGAGGTTATTTAAATGGTAACTTCAAAGGAGGTATATGATCACTCTGTTTACTGCTGTAGGAGTCTCATTTTACACTCAGATTTAAAAGCCTCTCTGACTCAGAGGCAATCAGCATCACTTACAGGCTTTGGAGCTTCACAGATAGAGCCAGCTCAGGTGCAAGGGACCAGGAGGAATGAGAGAGCAGAGAAAGGATTTTTTAATGTCTTTTCAATTTTTTTTAAACCACAGGATGTTGGACAGAAGGATTTTCAGGGATATAATTTATGGAACTCCAGAGGGAGTGATAGGGAATGGTTCCGTATCAACAGAGCCGAAATGCTTCAAGTGGGGAGTAAGAGGCTGTTTGGTCTTAAGGACAGTAAGGGAAAGGAATTATGAAGAGCTGTTCTGAAGCACAGGGACAGTTACAGAAGGAAGAAAATCAGAGGTTCTCATGTACTGAGCCTCCTGCACACTTATCCACCATATCTTTTCACCAAGTCTGGAGGCTAGTTAAGTATTAGCTGCAATTCATTCACTCCATCACTCTCTCCTCCTGGGGATGGCTGTGGGTCAGGCACTGAGTTACCTTGGTAAGACTTGTGAATAAATTCATTAATACAGAAGGAAGTTTGGGGTTGCTTTTTCACTAATGCTGCTGGCACTTGGAAGCTGCATTTGTGATGACTCTGTTCTCCTGAGCACTGATTTCTCAGTCTGAGGTTACAGGCCCATTTGGAAGGGAAATGAGGTTTAGAGATAAGGCAATCCCCCCCCCAACATCACCACCAGTTTAGACCCAGTCTATCCAACGAGCACTTTGTCTCACACCAAGGCAGGACAGCTCCTCAACTACAGTGCAGACCCTTCCCACTGTTTTCATGGCTGCACCCGCACACTAAGAACCTACCATACATATGAAATTTAACTGCTTAGTTTTAATAATCATCTTTATAGGTGTGGTGGTTTTTTTCCACTAGGAAAAGCTGCTCTCCTCCATCCCTGCTTGAGCAGCTAAGCACATGGAAGCAGCAGGCAAGATGAAAGAAACCATCTCCCTAGAGAACCTGAGGGTAGGATTTGTAAATGTAAGTGCTCCTGCAATCAGGCATGTGGACTTGCCCCTGTAACTGGTCAAACCCAAGAACTATGAATTTTCACCTAAATCTATGCAGTCTTTCCCCACGGGCATAACTGAAATGGAATTTCCTGAAAGAAAGCCATTTTGACTAAATTTTCTGACACATTCTCCCTAATAGTGCCTACAGCAGGAAGCAGCAAGATTACATGGTAGAAATATCACCTTGTGGGAGAAATAAGCTCCAGGTAGTGCCAGCACGTACATCTGGTTGAACATAACTGCTCCAAGTATATTTCAACTCCTGTCTCCATCAGGCTGGCAAATTATTGCATATATATTCAGCTGATACAAAGAAAGTGTAGCTTTTTGAAGGGTACTTTTTTCTTCTCTGAAAAGCAAAAAAAAAAGGTTGCTTTAATTAGAATCTAGTGGCTAAAAGGCTTTATTTGGAGCAATTGCACCGACTCTCTTCCATTAGCCACCACACGAAGGTGGATCACAAAATAACTCGATACATAGCTGAAAGAAAAGTAAATGAGAACAGTCTAACAAACCCCTGATACCTCTGCAAGCTCTAGTCATAACCCTCCATCCTAACAGAGAGTCCTCCCTGTAGTTCCAAAGCATCACACTCCAGATGCCCAACAAGCATGTGAAGGATGTGTTTATTCTCTCCCAAGTGCACCAATAACTTTCTGTGCTGAGAACAGCTTCCCAAATAACCTCAGTCTCTCAAGTTCCACCTGCGCCTCCACCACTTCAGTCAACACATTCAAGGGTGTACAGACCAAAACTCTGCTCAAGTCCTAGTTTACTAGAGCTTGCATGTCTCAATGGCTGGGTCTTCAAAGTGTGCTGAAAGAAACCAACTGAAGGGCACAGACATATTAAACAAGGGACTGGGTTTGCAACATCTTTCCATCAGAGTTTATGCAGCCAGATGGGAGGGCTGTCCTCTGTGGAAGGCTCTGTTCTAGCAGCTCAGAGATAAAAAACAAGATGTAAATTCAACAAGTGAATATTCATAAGATGAAAACTTCACAGGACTATTTTATATTTAGAAGCCTTTGCTTGAGCACATACCTCCCAAACCCAGACATTTAAACTAATGAACCATCCAGACTGACACTAGCTCTGAAACTTCCCATCACAGAAGCTCAGCAAACAAGGTCTCTTGGGAGATCTGGTGCTGACAGGAACCTTCCCCTCACAGGCAGCAACTGAGCCAGCTCTAGAGCTACCAGTGAAGCCTAAACCTGACCTGGTTTATCCTGTTTTCTCCTCCCAACTTCAGATTGGGTCAATAAAATGAGGTTTCTCACCTGTGACTTCCCCCTTATGTAGAAAAGATAGGGCAAAGACCATTCTGACTGACTAGTTTTCTTCTGTACTTGGCTCCATCCTCCCAGCATGATGATGACCAGCTCCTAATCACAATGTGAGTTTCCTGGCTGTGCAACTCTTCCCTTACCTGAAAAAGGGCTCAATATTCACCCCTCCCCAGTTAAACTCCTTGTAGCAGCCTGACCTTTGCTCTGAATCTCCAGCAAAGCAATGGAAATGTGCTTCAACCTGACCAGAATGAGGAGCAGGACTGCAGCTCAGAAGAGACTAAGCAGTCCAGTGAAGAAAAGACGGAGATTGTGGAGAGTGGTGAATTTAGGATCCTGAGAAACACATCGTTGATAATGTATTATTTACTATGCAGTCTCTGTAGACAATAAACCCAGCCAGGGCTCATTGATATGCTAAAAAATCCCTTTCTAACCTGATAGAGTTAAATTATGCAAGACTGTATGGATACTGATTTTAATACGGCATCGTTTCATTTTACTAATGCACCCACACCACAATTAAGTATTTTGACAAATACATGTCCAGGCAGACGAAATCTTTACCCTTAAAGATGGCTCAACCCCACACTTTCATTATACGTGCTGTGGTATAATTTTGGCAGAGCATGAGGCTCACAAAGTCCTTGGCCAAACCAAAACACTTGTTATCAAGCTGAAAGTCAAAACACTGCACTGCACCAGCTACCAAGAAGGGGAAAAATGACTGCTACTGCTGAACCCAGGACAATGGCTCAACCCCACACTTTCATTATACTAGTAATTTTGGGCTAGGTGAACAAGCCCAGTCAAAAGGTTATTTCTGGCTCCCGCACTCACTCGTGTCATTCATTCTCTTTTATCTCTACCTTCCTGATGCATTTTCTGACTGCTACACCATGCAAAGAGAAAAGGACCGTTTTGAGAAGACTGCACAAGACCTCTGCCACCTCCTTGTACAGACACCATGTCTGCTTTCATTCTTAAAGGCCAGAGCTTGAGAAAGAATAATGAAAACAAGATTCAGCTGCAATATTTGCTCTCTTAGGCAGCACATCTCAAAGAGAAAAAAGATATCACAAGTCTCCCTGAAATGATAATAAAAAAGCAAACAAGAAATCACCATTTCCAATCTCTAATCTCTTAACCATATGCAAAACTCTCATTGGAGGTAGACGATAGAACGCTGCCTACAGATTCAGATCACAGTGCTATTTCCTGGACACTGCTGGCACGTAGGCTGACAGCCCCTTGTTCAGGCAGCACTCTGTCTAAATGAATGATGTTTACTCTTTTCATTTGCACAATGAAGAGCTGAAGCAGAGAAAAATGAATGACATGCCCAAGAACCATCTACACCTTCTATCATCCCCATCATTGCAGTATCCAAGTATCTTTTGCTAATACATTGACCAGACCATGAGACAGAAATAGTACATCACACACAAAGTCT
Organism: Pezoporus occidentalis; assembly: GCF_034315485.1. Classification (NCBI taxonomy): domain Eukaryota; kingdom Metazoa; phylum Chordata; class Aves; order Psittaciformes; family Psittacidae; genus Pezoporus; species Pezoporus occidentalis. The sequence continues at coordinate 2,211,872 of NW_026913415.1, forward strand.
GTCTCGGAGCCTGGACACTGGACCCAGATGATCTGGATGCAGGCTCAGCCCTCCCACCTTACCCTGAGGATACCTTCCTCTCAACAGATCTCCTGCTATGTGAAAACGCATTGGCCCTGGATAGTGAGACACTGGATTCAGGGAATTTACTCCTAGAGAGCTTCACGATAGGATTGACATTTCCTATCATTAAGAAAAAGTAGCCACAGCAATGGAAAAAAGTGTTTCTTTAAGTGACAGGACTGATATTTTTGTCATTTGAAACTCTCTCATTGCTAGGATTTTGAAGTGCTGATATTTTATCGTCAAATTGGAATCCTGCTAGTAAGTATCAATAACATGAGAAACTCACCAGAGAAACAGTGACCCCATTATATGTGAAAGAGCATTGCTATTTTAGCTGAAGAATTATAGGCTTTCACAGACTTGTAATGCATTGCAGGAGTTCCTCTTTGATTTTTTTTCTTGAGAAACCCCATGCAGATTCCTCTGTGAAGCTCTGCTGCAGGATGGGAGATACTGGATGAGCCCAGGAAAAGCTGCAGAGCCAGTTTCAGCTTCCCCACAGGCTGATAATCCATAATCACATCTACAATTGCTCAAGACTGCAGATGAAATCATGGCTCCAGCAAATTCTGTGACTAAGTTTTCATGACTTTCAAGGCTTTCCTTGGAAGCTTTGGCTCTATGGAACAGTTGATCTAGTTGTCAAGTATCTACTACTAGATTAAAAATGTCAAAGCCATATGACAACAAAACTGCACTGTGACAAACAAACCTGATACTTCATGTGAATTCAGGGCATCGGTGTGTTCCAGGAGAGTTTCTGATGAGTTTAGTGCTGTCTGTCCTCTATAACAAGCATAAACAGCAGAGGATGCTTTCAGGCACTCACAGCGCAACAGAGGTGACATTGTGTGTCTCATTCACATTAAACACATACTGCCTAGCGAAATGGTTTTTAATGTTCATGAAACTGTGCTTTTATCGCTAGGAAGTTGTAAGACCACCAATGGAAGAGGGCTGAACAATTCAGCTTTGTCCTGAGGCACAGATGCAGATCCATGCCATTCCTCTACAGAACAGCTGCATCCCAGCAAAGTCTTTTTAAAACTGCCACATTGCATAGTCAGTCAACTTAAAGTTGATTTTTGTTCTTTGTCTTTGATTTCCCCTCTGACTTTGTCTTGCTGGTGCCTCAGCATTACAGGAACCTATTTCATTATGACTGTCTTGGGCTATAATTCACTGTCGGTTCTGCTACAACATCACTGAACTCAACTACCAAATAGCCTTATTAGTACAAGCTGACTTCAGAGTCCACTGTTATTCTTATGCTTGTCTGCACTGCCAACAACATTTGACACATCTTTTCTTGTTGTATAGGACTGAATCAGGACAAAACAAGATGGGAATAATAAACCCAGAGTGTGATAAACCTCGGTAGATGGTAGTCTACAGAACAGTGTAACTGAAAAATGTAATGCCTCGACAGCAATTGTCTATGAAATACTGTGTGACACTCGGTACTGCTGGTTGGTACCAAAGCGAAACTGCATCTGTATAACTGCTTCCTGAAAAGGATCTTGGAATTCCTTCTGCAGTCACACGAGTAATGGAAATTTATGCAATGTCAAAAGGATTCAGAGAGATGGAGAAAGCACCAAATGAATAACTCCATGCAAGCCGAAGAGCAGACTCCAGCTCTAGTTAAGAGTCACAGAGGAGGACAGGACTGAAGGTGAGAAGGGACAAAAATCAAGTCAGAGCTAGAGTATATTGAGGAGGATGTAAAGACCAAATCCTGCCTGTGCTTATGCCCACGAAAGCCTGCAGAAATAAGAGGTCTGCATTAGTCCAAGATGGGCTATCAGATTTGCAAACAGATCAGATGCAGTACATAGAGATATCCCTCAGACTCACAGCAGGACTGCCAGAAAAAGAGATGCAAGAGATGTGATGAGAAAATACAAATACCAGAATAAGGCAAGCATGTCCAGGCATCATTGCCAAGCTAAGCAGGTATGTTACAGAGTATACCTATACTTCATCTGGCTTCAAATTGCTCCTTTTGCAGGCAATAAAATTACTGCACAAATCCCAGAGAATAAACCGAGTTAACACCCCATTAAATACAACAGACTTGCAATTGAAGGTAAGGACGTGCCCAGATTAAGCTACCCCTCTACAAACTGGCCCATGGGTAATATACATCAGTTCTACTGACATATGGTCTAAAAAAGGAAAAGAAAAGAAAAAAACCTGAGATGCCTGGGTGCTTGGGAATGAATTCCATTAGGAGGAATTTCTACAAGGTAAGAAAGGAGATGTTCTTTGAAGCATGCTTAAACAGCACAATATATTCTTCCATAAACATTCTTTCTACAATTGAACATATCCCAAGGGAAAAAGCCAGGAATTTGTTATTTTGTGTATTTGCTTTTATCAATAACATCATCTTCTCCCCTGCCCGCTCCCCATCCCAGATGAAACAGTCTTTGATTTTATACCTTCAGTTTGTTTTATCAGTATCTGGCTTGCAAATGGGTACCAGAGAGAATGGCAGTTGCTGAGTTGATTTGTTGCGCCCCCATTTCACAGAAGACAAGATAATTTTAAACGCTTACTTCCATAGTTCTGCCTTTCCTGAACATTTCAATTGCAGTAGTTGTAGGCACCCTCCAAATTCACTGCCTCTCCAGTGACATCCATTGAAAAACAACGTTCTCCATAGGAAAAATCTTTGTTGGCGGACGCACTTGGTCAATTTTAAGCCCAAGCAGCTTAGCACAAGGAAAGAGGGCAAGAGAGGGAAAGGCAGGCAGGACAGGAAAACACACAGGTAAGGGCAACAGCATGGAATAGGGAGTTGGATTTAGATTGTCATCTATTTACTGACAACTTCAGACGCTGAAAAGAGGATGGTTCTCTATAGCCTGTGCTCCAACATCATTTCAGTGTACAGTTTCATGAAATAATGAGCCAAAATGTACATAAGATACATCCAGAAAGGACTTCCTGCTTCTCCCTTCTTTCCTCTGATCCTCTGCTTATTTAGTACAAAGCTGGTGCTTGCCAGACCTCTACATGATTCACAGAATACCCAAAACTTTCATCAAGAAGAAAAGCTGGGCAGCTTTCTACCACTTCAATGAGTTCATGAAGCTCAGAGTTGGGCAGGGGTGCTTTGGCTGGAGTAAGATCATAGTAAAGCAGCTACCACCATGCTGCATATGCTCTAGCTCCAGAAAGCTGGCAGTGTTGTTGGTGTGTGAGGCTGTTGCAGGCTCCCAGAATGAAAACCAGCCCTGCAAAGACACAGTGCTATGTAAATACCAACAGTTGCAAAGCTTCCATTACATGGATTTATGTATTACAGCTCCTGCTAGTTAGGAAGCTAGAGAAGTCAGCTGTGCTGATTTGATGTATCAGCCAACACACAGAAGCAGCTTCAGCCAACTAGAAACCTTTATCACAGCCATTCCTTGCTGTCAGAATGACAAGTTCAAAGACATGCAAACTGAGTTCATGTTTTATTTGCCCTAGCAGCATTTCCTTGTAACACAATACTTGCTGTACCACTTTCACCCCGACCAGCCCTCACAGCACAGCAGAAGGAAAATGCATCTGCATGAAACAAAGAAATGAAATAATAATTAAAAAACCCACCACAAAACCCCAGGAAACCACCATCTGCCTGCAACAAAGCCAGGAACTAAGTTTCCACACGCAGAAGCTCTCTGGCTTTGGCTCCCACAACAGGCTTTTTCATTCTCATTTTGAGATACCAAGATTTATCATTAGAGGGCACTGCTTCCTCCAGTAGAAAATGGGTTCTTTGCCTTCCGTGGATAAAGATTCCAGACATCTGCAAATGAACATTTACTGCGTAACTGAGAAGTCCTGAAACTAGAGTGCAGCTGGAATTCCATATTCACATTTCCTACTTTTAATACGCAAAAGCACTTCAAAAACATACTGAATTTACAGGTCTGAATCCAAACTTACGGAGGTTAAAGCCTCAACCACTTACGCACTGGCAGCAGGCGAACATTAACCTCAAGAATAAATGCAAATTCTACTGCTCTATCCTCTCACTTCTGCTGTCCTTAACCTACAAAGTCCCTCAACTGATTTGGGAAGGAACGAGGGTAGAATGTAATTCTTACCTTTAGCAGAAAAACTAAACTGTAAACTGAATTTGACTCCGTGCATTTACATGTGTCAGAGCCACTCATTGTTAGTAAGCAGAACAAAGTGACCTTCTCCCCTTCTGCATCTCAAGCTCACAGCATCTGCTCGAAAGCCAGTATACAGCTACAGTTCTAAAGGAGCAGATGCTCTGCTTCTGCACAAGTATTTAAGGGAACAAAAGGCTTCTGAGGACAAAATGAACACTCTCCATAATCCATAGTTACATACCAGAAAAAGAGCATGTGCACTGTTGCTCCAGCGCATATACAGCATTCATGCTCAAAGTGCCACAGGCCTTTCTAGGAAAGGCATTAGATGAATTTTCCAGAGCTTTTCACTCTCCTGGCTGCAGCCATCCTGCTGGCTTACAGCAGATGAACTTCCTGCATCTCTTGCCTTAGCCCAAACTGTTTACTTCTCTTCCTCCAATATTAAAGAAACAGAAACAACTTGGGCAGGAATTTGAAGTGTCATAGAGGAAAAGAAACTTCCTCAGAGAAGAATGAGGATACTATTGCAGTTGTTGACATCCATTTTGAGGGATGAGGAGTTGAAGCAGTATGTTTATAGGCTGAGAGCTTCAGCTTGGGATTTCTCTGCAAGTGGCTTAAGCAAAGTGAGGGAATAAAGTGAGGGAATTCACTTCTGGCTAATCCTGGAACAGATTTAATAAAACTGAAACTGCCGATATGAGATAGAAATTCCATGGCACTACTACTCCAGAATGAAAACTAGACCTCTTCCTGCTTCCCACACAGCCAGGTATTCAGTTCACGTATAGTTCCTCTCAATTCACGGAAGCCAGATGGATATCTAGCAGCAAAGGAGCTGAACAGGCAAAACTCCTTACACCTAAGTATACAGAATCCAAATTTACAAACAAAAAGATCGGAGGGGCTTCAGTAGAGAGACATACTTGTAGGGAAAAGTGAGATATGCCTTCCACCTTCCAGGGCATGCGTGACCAAAGCTACAAACCTTTAAACAGTAGAATCCAACAACCTCAGGAGACAAGCCATTTCATCAACAGGAAAAGAGAAACCAAAGGATCTTCGAATCCACTTCTTAGAATAACTTGAATCAATAAAATACACACCATTATGATTTCATCTGATTTTTCAACCACACTGTACCAGCATAAGCACAGGGACACCTCCATGGCCAGGGTGAATCAGCACCAGAGACCTGTTGCCAGGCCTGAGCAGACAAGCACATAAAGAATGCATTCTAACAAATTGTTTTAATATTGATGCTTATGATACTCAAACACATACACATCAGTACATCTGGAGGAGGATCCTGCTCACATTCTTCATCATTCAAATCAAAAATGCAAATAAAATCTGGATAGTTTAACATAAACACTGATTTCCAAAGCTACAGAACTGTCTGAACACCGCATAGTGGCTACACATAGACACAGACACAACAAACCTGTGTTGTATTTGTGCTCACACTGGGGTTAAGTGGAAGTCAAAGATAGAAAATGAGCAAACAGTAGATCATTCATCCTATCTCCCACCCAACATAGCTGAAGTGAAGCTCACACAGGAGCCATAGTTCAGTGATACCTGCTATTGGCATCACACCTCTCTTTAAGGTCTTTCTCTGTGTTAAGAGTAGGAAGCTGTATGTTTTCATGTCCTCCAAAACTGTGCTTAGAGATCTCCTACCTACATTTGTTTGTCACTATTTTGGTTCAAACATTCAAAAGCTGAATTGCACAGGTCTCCATTTGCTATGCACTAATTTATTTGCACTAATAATACAGACTTCAGCTTCACAAGCCTTCAGCCAGGTTTCAACCTACAGACCTATATAAACTCCCATTTCTGTAACTTCAGAAACACAAGCCATCAGTGTGTGCACATTAAATGATAAAATACCCAAACCCCCACAGCATAAGAATTACAGGTTTATTAACACAACCCATAAATCAGTTTCTGTTCTTCCTTGCATTATGTAACAGATGTGGATACTTCACCACACACAGAACTGGTACCATACATACAAAATCCAAAGATTGTGCAATGAAGATGGAAAATCATGAATATATTAAGAAAGACAAAGTTTAAAAAGTAAAAAAGACCCAAAACCTCAATATTATGGGAAAGAAACTGCTCATGGTTCACAAGCAACAAGTTCTATGGTAGAAGTAGAGGACAGGCCCCAGAGTACTCCTGACTTGAAGGATACAATGAACTGAGGCAAAAAGACAAAAAAAGACCTAATTTCAGATTCCAAATACATTATCAACAGGAACCTGCCTGAGGAAAGAGGAAGTGATCCCTTCCTCTTAAAAGAGCCCTCAAACCCCCCTAACTTCCCTTAAATGCTGATTAATCATCAGTCCAATTGACCAGCAGCAGAGTAAACAGGGGGGAACTAACAGGAAAAACCAGCGGAAATATTACACTACACTGCCTTCAATTGAGCGTGATGGATCACCATCTGCTCCTGATGCCATGTACAGCACCACGGCTTCGGAAGGAGCTAGAGCTCTGTCTGATAATGAACTTACTGCTGCTTTGCTCTTACTTTTTCCTCCAGGGAAACACCTGCTTTGCTGTTACCTTCTCCAACTCTTGACTAGCCACGGCAGCTATTCTCCTATGGGGGATTTCCCAAGATTCCTTCTGGGTTTTATACTTCCATCATTTCGTAATTGGTGTTTTACAAAATCTCCAAAGCACTCCAAAGTAAATCCAAATATGCAGTCAGGATCTGAACCAAGTCTGTTGCTATACAGAAAGAGAAGGCATTAATATGGCAACCAAAATAATGAGATGGAACATAAAGTACCACAAAGACATGGTTGCTTACAGCACTGCGACCTTAATAAAGAGCACCAGTGCAGGCAGAAGTCATCCGAACTCCTCCCCAGAGGATCTACAGCAAAGCAGAGGTTTCACGAGGCTACAGTTTGACTCCATACTCAGCAACCAGAAGGGAAGATGCATGATAAAAACCCAGCCAGGAAAAGCAAAACCAAGTCAGGGGGAATGAATATGATACAGAAGGTTCTTATAGGAAGAGAAAATAAATATGGTGGTGGGAAATGAGGGAGGACAAAGAAAGGCAAAGATGTCTAAAAAGGGCTGAGGGAAGGAGAGTCACTCATGACAGTTTTAAAGCTACTCGAGTTGGGGAACAAAGATGACAGGAAGTGCCCAGATAACAATTAGCTATAACCACTGATCTATGACATTTTCATCACTATAAATAATAACTACTTCCTTTAGCTTGTTCAGAGGGAGGGACCTTCGGATGGAGGGGGGAAAAGGGCACGCTACTTCCTTTCAAAGATTAACATGGAATTGCCAAAATCTCTCAGACAGAAGAGCAACACTACTAATAATTCTTTCACGAAAATGCAGTTAAAATTGAATCAGAATGGATTCAATGTTGAACAATTTTAATGAAGCAAGTGTCAAACAAGCACATCAACTTCTTAAAAACAAAGAACTCCAAAGTTTAATTACAAAAACATTGTACAGAAAACTTGGCATCTCAACAATTACAAACACATTAGTCCAGCAAATGGATTCTGGTTTCATATACTGCTCTTACCACTGTTTTAAGTGACAACAGCATTTTATTCCACTCTCCTCCTTGATACCCACTTTATATTTTACCTTTTATAATCAGCCAACACTGACAAATGTAAACTGAAGTGACACTCAGAAAACACTGGAAAGACAAAAATCCATTTTTATAGGGTTAATCTATGTAAATAAGAAGCTTTTTAATGAGACGAAACATCATCTGTCACATCATCGGTGAGCAAGAACTTAAGTCTTCCCCCCAGATGCTTTAAGACAGGTATCACCTCCCCTCCTTCCTGGTGGAAAAACCTAAGAGATTTGTCAGCTCCCAGGTAATACTATCGCCTTAAATTTCCTATCCCATAACACTTGCATGCTACTCAGCACAATGATCCATTAGCAGTATGCCACAAGCTGATAGCTGCATTGAATTTATGTAAGCAGGGGCAGCCTGCAGCCACCCGTATCTTATTTACAGTATGTGTATGTCACAGCCTGGAATTGCATCCTACTATCATATTACATAGCTATTTCTGGAGTCTTTATGGCATACAACTCCAAGTATTAGGTAAGATGCCACAAAGTGAGCTTCAGAATTCTGTAAATCATCTTTTGGCTACACAGTGCATTTTGGCTGCTTCAACAGAAGTCAAATATCACCAACTCTGGAGAACAAGGTACACACAGGAGATGATGAAGGTTGTTGGTGCTTCTTCTGGAGACATTAACAACCAGTAGGATTCTTTTCCCCCACACAGGATTTGTTACAGAGTCCACTAAAAACATTCACATCAACACCTGCTTTCTCATTCATGCTAAAGAAAGGGGAGGTCAATGCAGCAAATTGAGGTTCCTTTTGTGAAGTCTTGAAAATGAGACTGAAGACAAGAGAAAGGAGTTTCCTCCCTGAAGGAAGACTTGAATTTACAGGGAAGTCCTTGCTGCCTGGCTACAGCAATAAACCCATAAGCAAGCAGAGACCTGACACACAAGCTGTTGACCTGGAGATGGCTTCAGACAAGCACAAAGTCCATGGGTAGAGTGTGGGAAAAGAAGAAATTGCTTTTTAATTTTCAGATACTTGTGTTACAGATACATTAAAGTGACGCTGACTGTGACGCACTCTAGTAATGAAAGCAACCTCCAATTCACAACAGGGGATCTTAAAGGTTTCTTGAGGAGGGGCAAGGAGACTGTCATGTGGAAGAAAGAGCATTTCAACCACCACCATAAAGCCCAGGGATGTCCAACAAGTGCTCAGCCAAAGCCCGAATTAACAATTTGACAGGAACTAGGGGACAGCAAATGATTTGTGTAAGTTAGTGCAGACAGTGGGTGCCTTCGTCTTTGACAGGAGGTGCAGCACAGCTCAGCAAGATTACAGACTGCAGCATGCAGAGTTCTACCTGATGTCAGTGAAAGGCCATTTAGGTCACACTGGAACATAATACACTGAATGCTATAGGCTCCACAGGCTCTACTTTATCTGTACAAAAGGTGAAAGCACTTACAGGCTGTAATGTAGAATTCTGAGGGCTGCTATGTGGACCTAGCTGCTAATAACCTTCTCTGCTCTAATAATTCATGCAAAAATACGTGTGCTGCTCCCAGGCGTATTGTGTCCCAGCACTGCGATTTCGGGAAAAACATCCAGCAATCCCTCTGCCCATTTCTCTTTTTATAGAATACCACTCTCACCATGAGGTCATTCTCTCAAAAACAAGGCAGTAACATTAAATTAGACTGAGCAACGCATCACAGCAAGGGCAAGCTTTGTGGTTTTAGTCTAAAATGGAGGTTCTTATTTTTCCTGCTGAGAACTAGTAATGTTTCACTTGCTATCTTGATTACCACTGACCTCTGTGGTAGCAAAATGCACCACCAAAAGTACTGAAGAGATAACAGGAGACCTTCACAGAAGAGCAGGATGCTTATGTGCAAGAGAGGTGACTGAAGAGAAGGGAAAGAGAAGTCGATCTCACAGTCGAATCGAGTCACAAAAGGCATCAACCACAGCTAGCAGGGAGCAGACTCAAGTTGTAGAAGTTGGAGGCTAACACAAAAAAAAACAGGATTCTGCTTTAGAAAAGCTTACATAAACCTAACAGGCAGGGTAGGACATGACAGTGGGCACCAAAGAAGACTGCCTGTTAAAGCAGAGAACACAAGTGCTGCTGTCCAGTACTGCAAGTAGCAAGTAACAAGATCAAAAGAAGGAAAGTAAAGAGGAGGAAGGTAATCCCACAAGATAAACATGAAAAAAGGAAAGACACCAGAAGACATTAGGCAATATAACACATCAAAGTTATTACTACAACACACAGGCTGACTTCATTTCACCAACTGTGAGATTCCATCTCTGTAGCCAGCCAGTCCACAAACGTATGCACCCTCACACCCAGCAAAAGGAGTAAGAAACTGGAGATTGCACAAAAGTTGCATGCCTTTAAATGCTTCCACAGAGGACAGTTCCAAACGTTTACTGGGTGGCATCCGTGGCTTCTTAAGACCTTTTAACGCATTGAGATCTGTGTCTCACTGACAAACCACAAAGGCAGGGACACGGACAAACCTGCAGCTCTGCCTCCCACCCCATCTCTTTCCCTCATGGCTTCTTATTCCACACTGGCCAAAAAAAAATTTTGTAAAGCATCCCATGGGCATGAGACCTGCAGATGAAACAGAAAAATAAGTGTTAGAAGCCCTCAATCTGCCAGGACTAAACAGGCATTGTGACATTAGTTTTTAGATGATTTATCGGCAAACACAACATGAAGCAGCACAGCAAAGAAGCTACAGAGACAGAAGTGTAACTTTCTCTTCTGCCCTATATAGTGTTTGCACAAAGAAGTTCTCATCCCCATGCAGTACAGGAAACCAAAACCATTCACTGGTATAGTCAAGTAGGCAAGAAATGTACTAAGTACATTAGGACAATGTACTATGCCACCAAAACCCACCCACTTCTGTGACCTACAGGGGTTTTCAAGAGTATCATAATAAATATTTTGCTATGAAATTGATTTGAAACATGTCTCAACCTCAAACAGACCATTTAGTTGATAGAGATTATATTTAGGTGAATTAATATTATTCATAAGCATGTTAATAACAGGACAATGAAGACAGTTTGCTGGTACAGTTTACTGGATGACAACTGAACCTTTCTAGCCAAAGCTTGCCTCTTTTCCAGAGGGATTCTACTCTTCTCGAAGTTTGCATCCCCTAAAGCCCAACCTTCTCCCTTCTAAGATGTTATCACAAAATGTAATCACTGCCAAGTGATCATCCCTGTAATTAATAGCCGTATGAATTACTTAATAATTATATCCAGTTACATGCATGTCTTTATATAATGAAACTAGGTGATTATTAATCACATTTTTAATTGCCTCATGCTGTTTTGCTGCTGGAAAGAAGGAAGATATTGGTGGGAGGGGGAAGAAGGGAACTGAGTCCTAATTTTCAACTATAAAGTAGAAGGAAGAATCCTAAAGCAAGAATTCTTTTATCCAAACAAATCACAGCTGAATCCAGTTTATCCAAGAAAAAAATATTTACATTTTTAGGAACACGGACACTGTCCATCATTTAGGAAATACGAATCTGCCTGACATGGGAACCAAAGTCTAGGTTTTAGTAGCCTTAAGATACGATTTTTCTGGCAAGGTGCTTAAAGGACAAACATCTGCTTGAGGGCCTGGCAAACCCTTCTAATAACTGATTGATGAGAAACTGCTTTCCCTCTCATGTTCTGTAAAACCTTCCCATCCCCCAGTTCTCCTTCTGAGCTCAAGTGCTAATTGAAAACAGTATCCAAAAATGAGGAGGTTGATGAGCTACTGAAAAATCCCAGACCTGGATCGACAAGCTGTTCCCTTCATAAATAGCAGCAGTAAAGGCACTTCTTTATTCTGCTGGGAGCTCAGTCATCTCTTAGAACTATAGCCCGTTCCATCTGGCTACCCTCTGGAAGGACAATGATCTTTTAGCTTAAGCCACACTATAATGGGGAATGTGTAATTAACTGTTCTACAGAGTATCACAAAAGGTCACACACAGAAAGGATGAAAAACCTTGTCTTCGTATTTGCAGATGGCACAACACAGCTTTATTTGCATTTCTAAGCACTAGTCAAGACATGTACCAGTAGATCTCTACATAATAGATGCCTGAAGAATGCAGGTATGCCCATAGTTAAAATAGAAGCAGGCAGACTCCTAATGGCTGTCTAGTGCTGTGCATCACAGGGGAAGTAGGGGAGTAAGTAATGTGGGAACTGCAAAGCAGCACAGTAATGCAGAAAGACTGGTATTTGTTTGTTGCTTTGTTTTTCTACTCAGTCCCTATTAGTTTTCTAAGCTGCTAAACAGAAGCAAAAATACAGAATCATGAGCTCAGTAATAACCTATGTGTAAAGCCACATGATCATTAGTCTCAGCAAATGCTACATATAGCCTGAACCACACACCACTGCTTCCTTTCCATCTAAACCTTCATAACCAGAAGAGCTTTACTACAGGTGCTATAGAGCAGGCAGTTGTAGGGCATTTTCAGATTATAAGAGAGTTGAGTTCACCTCTAAGCTCTTGAGACGAATGGAATTTCCCTGGGACCATGAGATTCTACAGTTAATGTTGCATTGTTCAGATATCCTTACTCAAAGAAGGATCCTCTTCTAAGTCAGTCACCCTGCTCCTTTTTGTACACCATTCTACACAATTCTTATTCACCTTACATGAGTACAATGAGTAATGGGACAAACAGGTCTTTATACAAAAGATCTTGGAGCTAAGGGGAAATTCAGAACCCTTTAATACTGATGGGTATTTCCAACCTCATTTAATTTTCATTAGGTCAACCTGCTGCTGCGCCTTTGAGGAAGCAACTGTTTTGACTATACAATATGATGATTGACGCAAGAATCAGCATCAGAGGTACAGCACAGATGCCAAAGAAGAGCAGCCTAAAAGCAAACACTTACCCAGTCACTAGCGTTCAAGTCTGTTCACCACGTCCCGGACCGTGGCGATGAGGTTCTCATTCTCCTGGGGGTTAGCCATAACAATGCTGTGCAGCCTGTTCATGTAGGAATCAATAGTTTCCATCGTGGGTGTTTCCCCACTACCTACGGTTAACACAGTAACATGAGCCACGGAGTATTCAGATGACTGCAGCAATTCCATAAAGTTAAGACTATGCTAAGGGCAATTTGTTCCAACATGGAAACTATTACAGGAAGTGGTTTTTGCCATGCACCGCCTCTTGTGACAGATTCTGTAAGACTACGTTTGCCTAACTCCACAAAGTGAGTAGTTCCAAGGACATCAGGACTAACGAAGCATGGTTTTCTTTTATTTGGGCCTCACAGCTGATTATAACAAACTCTTTCAGACGGGCCTTCGTAATATCTAAGTGGATTCCCTAGCACCTGACACTATAGATGCAGCCTTTCTTTTAGTCCAGGAACTTGCAAGTTCCATCTTTTCCACTTAGAAACATTTTCACAAAGCAAGTGAAGGAGAGCAAGGACTGAATATGTGCCTCCCTTTATCAGCAAGAGAAGAATGAAGAAAAAATAAAAAAGCCATGTTGAAATAAACCACTGACACTAAATGTTCCCCTGCATGAATGTTCATATCTCATTACCTAATAGGAATGTTCAGGGGAAGTTCAGGTTGGATACAAGGAAGAAGTTCTTTACTGTGAGGGTGCTGAAGCACTGGAACAGACTGCTGAAAGAAGTGGTAAATGCTCTGCCCCTGGCAGTGTTCAAGGCCAGGCTGGACAGAGCCTTGGGTGACATGGTTTAGTGAGAGGCATCCTTGCCCATGGCAGGGGATTGAAACTGGATGATCTTAAGGTCCTTTCCAACCCAAACCATTCTATGATTCGAATACAACTAAGGCTCAGAAACAGCCAGGACCATAGAACTACACCAGCAGGCCACACGTCGTAAATTCACAGCACCGTATAAACATCACAAGTAAAATTCAACATGTCAGACAGTCCTAAGGGAAACAGAGTCTCACCTGGTAGTGGAACTCCAGCAAAGCTGCTTGTGAGTGCTTGGCGTAAGGTCTCGAGATGCTGCTGCAGCACTGTGTTGCGGCTCCGCTCCTGTATCACATCCACCTCTAGTTTCTCCACGGCAGTACGCATGCTCTCCACATGCTTCTGCAGAGCAGCATTCCTCTCCTCAAACTCCATGTTGGACTTACGCAGCTGCCGCAGCTCAGCTTCTCGTGCTGTGAATATCAATCCATTCCCATGCAGTCAAAAAACTATAGTATCTATGGTTCGTAGGCAATGAAGCTGAGTGTTCTGGAGTGCTGAACTGATGACTACAAATGGTGCAGTTTTGGTTTATAGGTGAAAAAAGCATCATATCATGGAGTGCTGGTAGTGCCTACAGTAGTACTATTTCATTTCTAGAGATAGACAAATTAGAAGACATTCAAAGCATGAGAGTAGAAGTGAATAGGGCAACTGATTAGGCAGGGAGACTGCAAGACTGATTTCAAATGCATTCAGTATGACATAGCTTAGCTACATCTTCAGTATTTCTTAATCCTATACAACAGCAGATCCAGCTTAGACTGGCTGGAATAACAGCAAGTGGAGCTTAAACATCAGAAGCATTCTCAAGAAGAATGAATAGCTTTGGAAGACAAAGCCAGGAAAACTGCTTTTGCAGCCATTGTGGTTTTACAGAGGTAAGGTAGTATCAGAAACACTGATCAACTGTATTCAAGTCATTACATGAGCTGAGATTCGAGAGTGCAAGGACTCTTGAGCTGCAAGAACCTGGCAAAAACCTTGGAATAGCAAAGAGAAGGCCCTGCAGAAGTTTAACTTACCTTTACTATGATTCAAGAACTCTTCTGTGAAGATTGGAATATCAAAAACAGATCTCTCCTTTGTATCTGCTTCTTTCTACAAAAGAAAGAGCAATACACAGCTAAATACTGCTAGTTTTCAGGAATGCAGTAAATTGCTTTGATCAAGAAAATAGAAAGAAGGAAGACCAAAAACCAAGGCAGCTAAAGAGCTGGCTGTTTGGAAGACACTTCCAGATCCTAGCAAGGAAGGCCAAAGGATAGGTCTCAGCTTTTTAAGATACAAGTTTGGCTTTAAAGATATAACCAAATAACATTTTCAAGTAATATAACATACTATAATATACCCTTTCACCCTAATGACATTATATATCTGAATCATTCTGTTTTAAAACTATCTGAATTCATTTTTGTTTTCCACTGGAAAACATTCCATCATCAATCAACTGACACATGCTGAAATAGTCTAGACAAGAATATCAACAATCAGGAGATAAAGAGAGATGAAACTTTTTGAATAGGAGGCAATCAAAACACTCAATCATAAAGTTTTGATTACCTCCTATTGAAAAGGCCCAGGGTGCTCAGGTTGCACAGCATTTTGTCATCCCCCAAGGCAAAAGAGAACCAAAATTACTGTTTTTATCATTTGCCTGAAATAAGATTGGGATGCTCCCAGAGTGTCAATAATAGCATTCTCATCTGGTTATTAAAACTGAGGTTGATCTTTGGAGGTTTCAGAACAAATCAGACTTGAAATTCTTAGAGCCATGGTGAAGTGTGGTAGAGAGGAAGCTGAGATTTTGATGGGGTTTAAGTTCATCCTTCCTTGTGTGGTTAGATGCAGACAAATACACTACTTCATTAAAAAGAAAAATATATATTCTCACGAGTAGATGGTTTTCTTCCTGTGTTCTCATACTACAGCAGCCATTTTCCTGTCTTCAAAGGTTGCAGATACAACCAGGCAATGCCTAATCTCCTTCACGTGTGTGTGTCCCTTAAAATCTTGCCAGTGAGATGTTGTGTAACTGACTGCATGAAGCTAGACCTACTCTGAATCAAACAGCGTGAGGAAAGAAGCAGTAACAGAACAATGGAGAACAATTAATAATGGCTGGGGCACTGCTGATGACAATAGTTCTAAGGGCACATTGCTATGTGTCATACTTATGAAATCAGGATTTCATGCCCAGAGATGAGCTCATTGAGACAGTGTCTCCATGCTTTTAATAACTATATTTGCCTATTAAAACTTTCCTCTCACCTTCCCAAGCTTCATCCTTTTGTTGTTTTTTTTATTATGAACAGTATTTGAATTATTCATTGCAATTCTTTTTGGAGGTCATCTCTATACACAGTATTTAAAATTAGTTCTACACTGATACATAGAAACTAATCATGAACACCTAAACGGAGCGAGGGGAGAAGGAAAGGTTTCTTTGACCTTATTTTCTTTTATTCTCAAGAAGTAATTTAATCAGATTGTACCTAATCACAAGCACAATAATAGCCAACGTGGATAACAGAAACCAGCAAGACAAAAGGCATTAGTCTTGCTTCCAATAACAACTTGAGTATATACTTCTAAAGGCAATCTAAATCTTTTCTGCTTGTTTCTTGCCTGTGCAGGATTATACCACTTGAATCCCTTGCAGAGAAGATGTGAAAGCCTATCAGGTGATATGCATGTAGAATTTTGTAATATAAAGGTGAAAACTGCTAAGCAAAACCTCAGGCTTTCATAAGAGGATGACAGCCTAACATGTTGCTAGCTCAACTGTGTAATAACTATCCGATGAAGCTTAAAAGCCCCACAGCGTATGGAGGATACCTTTTAAACCAGATTTATGATGCGAGATTTCAGCAATGATATAGCTTGAGTTAGCAGGATGAGAGCTAAGACTCCAAATTTGTAGTCTGCCATCTGTATCACTTAAAGGTTATGTAAACATCACAGTCAACCTGCAACTTCAGTAACTTGGTTTTGTATAATTAAAGGCAAACTTTGCTTCAGTAACTACAGAATCAGAAATCTGGGGGACCGTGTAGTTCTAAAGATTACTCTTACTGCAAGTGCTTCCTTTAAGAGTTAATAAAAAGCTTATAAAAAACATGCTACCAAAGCATCTTCCTGGAAGTGAAACTTATTTTCCTTGAAATAGACAAGACCAGAAGTTGCCTCTCACCAGCACCCAGCCTTCTCATATTGTAACAAACACATTATAAAGCAATTTGATTGCTTTCCTGAGGCAAAAGGTCTCACAAAGAAAAACAGATCTTTCAGAAAGGCCTATTGCTTTCAAGTGAAGAGACTGTGTATAAGTAAGTTTCTTCACTGCTTTTTCTTTGCAGTTTATTGGTAACCACGAATGAAGCTCTGTGGCCCTAAGTAATACAACTGGAGAAAACTTCAGCACTTCAAGGGGAGAGATAGCATAGTCAGCCAGGATGCACTGTGGTATGTCCCATCAGCTAAAGCACAGGCATCTTATCTCCAGACATTATTACTCTTTTCCAGTATTTCCATTTGCAGAGGGGGAGGCAGGAGGAGATTCAAGTCAGAAATCTCCCAGTGATAAATGTCCATTGATTTATTTAGCATTACAAAACACATCTATGTTTTAAGGGTACCCTACACTCCTACTTACTCTTCTATCATTTGTACTTACCCAGGACTTACTAAATTTAGTTTTCATCATACTACTGTGAGCACAAAACTACTCAGTTGTATCTAACTTTTGATCAAAAACTGCATAGGAAGAATTCACACTCTAAACCTCTGATGAGGGTTTTCAACTGGCATAAACTGGCTTTTATTGACTTTACTAGAAACTTCTGGCGTCTGAAAATCTGCCTACTGGTGCAAGGGTAGAATGTAGAGGTTTACCTCATGATCATGGGCTGGCTGTCTTGCTCCATCTGAAAAATTAAAACCAAACAAGAAGCACACTGTATTTTAGACAACAAGAACCAAATAATTCAAGCAGTTACACAACCATAATTATAGTTGTTACAGACAGGACTCTTGTGCACCTTTCCTAATAAGTCACACAAAAACTGTGTCTAATTTCGAGGCCTTTAATGCTCATCCTTCAATACAATCTAGATACAGTTGGATTTACATAAATCTAATACTTTACACACAGCTGATGCAAATGCCATAAAAAGAACACATTCTCTTCTTAACAAGCTTTTAAATCAAAGGCTTTAATCTATATCAGGCTAAATAACTCACTGGTAATCTTCTATTGCCCTAGGTAGGCACACATTTCTGTACCATTCAATACCTTGTCTGTGTGATTTGCCTTTTTGTCTGTCCTGCGCTTTCCTGCTGAAGACTTTGTAGGCTTCAGTCTTCTGATACTGCTCCAGCTCCCGCATGTAACGCTCCTTATCTCTATCTGCTTCATCAAGGTATCGCTGAAACAGAAAAGTCCAAGAGTTTCAGGGAGTTTCCCCCCTTCAGGAGGAAGGGAAGAAAAACAACTTGTCAGATGAAGTGCTATTTCACCTACGCAAACAGGAAAGGAGTGAAGAAACAATGAGGAAGTATGCAACATGCAAAGACATAAGATTTCTGGATAAAACCACTGTATTCTGGTGTCCTGTTTTCTCTATTTAATTCAAATCACTATCCTGTTAAGGTTTTTTTTGTTAGAGGTATAAGTAACCTGCTACCAAGCTACTCAACTGAGAATTACCTAGACATTATAGACCAAATACTTAAGAACTGTGGCTGGGATTAAGTGCCACCAAACAAGAATACCTTAAGAGGTCATGCTTTAAGGTTCAGATCTGTAACAGTGGGGTTCCAATACATTGTTTTGATGCCCCACAAACAAAAAGCACTCTACAACCACACACTTTGCCCACCTGACAGGTGAACAAAACAGCATGGCTATTGGAAAAGAGTAGCATCAAGATGCAAGAGTCTAGGAGATACCAAGTTAAGCAACATGCATCCAGGTTGAAAGTAATTACTTTTTTTTCCTAGCCTGAAGATATTTCACACATTTGCATAACAGAATAAGCTTAACTGGAGAACTAAACATCATTTAAGGAGTGGTCAGAACACTGATCCTGTCAAGAAAAAAGCTGCCTTCCCATTTGTTTCCCCGCAATGAATTAAAAATTCAGCGGCAGTTAAGTATTAAACCGGAGTGAACCTCAGTCACCTGGTATGCCTTTTATTTTCATTAAGTCATCCTAACAGTACACATAATTGACCCTGCCAAGGACACTGTTAACGCTCTGGACTGGATGCAGATTTGGTGAAGCACTCCTTTTGGACACTGTATTCTTCCATAAGACATTAATTCTTTTCCAGCTTTAGCAATGTGCTGCTGAAAGAGTGCAGTAACTTGAGTTAAAAGCACAAGTTTTTACCCCCTTGTGTTTTGGATGGACTGGTTTGAATCAGGAAGAAAGAGTTCTGCTGCACTACCTGTTAGTACATGACCTAGGTTTTCTAGTGCACATCTCTACATCTCATTAGATTTTACCCCATACAGGGAAATAAGATGACTGACTATGAGGGTGTTTGCTTTATGACCTCAGTAATGGACTTTTTCTAGGAGAGACTCATTATTTGGTGAGCCCAGTCAGCTCAACTGACCTGTCCTATGCTCACCAAATATAAAGGGAAGCAGCAAGACTCCAGGACTGGAACAGGAGAAATACGAGACTGTGCTTTAGCTACTGCTTTGCTGTACCAATCTAATTGGCAGGCAGGCATGGATGGCAAGACAACCATTAGCAGTAACAAAATCCACTCCAGGAGGAGTAGCCAGATCCAGCATTGCTTTGGTCTTCATTCACACATCAGACAGTGCAGAAAGCCACAGCAGTCCCAATTAGAGGACATCACATTCTGACTGAAAGATGGGGAAAAATAGCCAAACCACCTTTTCCTGAGGTATGTAGAAAGTAGAATACATAACTCTCGCTAACCCATCCACCATATACTTGCCAACTTCCTTTCTAGGGCTAGCACTACTTTAAAATACTGTACAGAAGTTCACTCACGTTAGCCACCTCCCTCAGTAATCTGTCCTTTCAAGTCTGCTTGTCTCAGAGTAAGACACCAGATGTTTATATACACTGAGGAGTTTGTAAAATAAGCAAAACTGAGAAATCCTTCACACAGCTCTGAAATCCTGCCAAGTTCTCCTCAGCCACAGTGAATAAATGCCTGCTCCATCCTTCCAATGGCTTTGCCCTTGGAAACTACTAGGTCTCAGCCGTATTTCAATTAGGTACAACAGAGTTACATCCAGATGAATCACATAAACTGTGAGATGTCTCACTAGAGCAATCCCCCTGTTCTGAATATATTCTGGCACTATCTAGAGGACACAGTCCTCCTCAAGTCACACCTGGATGAGATGCTATGGCCCTATCAGGGTTCACTATTTGAACTCTGCAGAAAACATGCCCCTTATTTTGAAATATATCCCTAAACACAACTTTAATCAAAGGCCTATGTTAACTTCCTCACTAAACACAATATTCCCATTTAACAGTAATCATAATCCATGAAGGAAAAGGGAGTTTAATGGTACCCGTTTCTCCTCAGGAGGCAGCTTACTCCATTCATTGCCCAGCATCCTGGTGATCTCTGGGAAAGGGACTTCAGGCCTCTTCGCTCGAAGCTGCTCCCTACGCTCATTCATGAACCGCACATACCCTGTGAGGGGGGATTTGGGGGCATTGGTGTCCCTAAGAGGTTTCTTCCTCTTTCTCCCTTTGGCCCAGCCTCCTCGTTTAGTTCTTTGCTGCTGCAAAATGAAAATGGAAGAAAATTCAGACTGAAGGAAAAGAACCTCCAAAAGGAATAAATATTCATGTCTCAAACATTTTCATCAGGAGTATGTTGCTGCAATACATCCTCTCCATGGATGTAAATATCTCATCTTTCTTTAGAGCAACCCTGACTTTGCTGCTCTAAGCAAAGCCAAAGAAGTCTCACTGTGAAAAGCTCTAAGTTGTTTGCAGTATCTCCTGGTCCACAGGGACAATAAAACAATATTTGCATCAACTTCTTATTGTAAAACCAGCAGGATTAATAACCCATGAAATTATCATCCCAGCTAATGTAACTGCAAACACTGGGTTTGTCAATTGGTTGGTTGGGGGGTTGGTTGGGTGTTTTTTTTTTTGGAATTATTCTCCTATTCCCTTCCCCAGTCACTTCCCTCTCTCATGTTTGCAGAGATTCTGTGTAGCAGTTAACAACTGTTAACCAGTTATTTTGCCCCTTCCACAACTTTTACCTTCGTGCATTATGTGCCAAAAGTGTGGGTGAAAAGACAGTATGCAGGCTTTTCTGTTCTAACCCATTTCGTATGCTTTCTTTCCCACTGATCACCTCCAATAGGGAGATCAACAAACTCCAAAGGAGGGAGCATCATAAAATTTGCCTGTAGCATACTGTGAGCTCACAGGAATAACATAATTACCACTCATCCTCTTGGCTTCATACTGCTACTACAGCAATCTCTGGACAACGCTATTTTCTTATGCTGTGTACATACAAGTATTTTAGTACTTCTAATCGCTCCCCAGATCAGCATGTTCCTGCCATCATGTTAGTTTTAATTTCCTTTCTGGAATTTTACTCATTCCTTAATTAAACAAGGACCTTGCAGCTGAAGACAAACAACAAGGAGGAATATCAAATGCACCTATCAAAAAAAAAAACACCAAAACCACTTTCTTATCAAACTTTATCTCTTTCATGATTTAGTCCAGAAAAAAATTTTCAGTGCAGGACTGTGTACAAGGCATAGTCTAAAGTAGTAAGCACAATGCTTTCAAAGACATCATTTACTCCCAGAAGAGTGTAACGGTCTCACTCCTGATTCACAAGAGATAAAGTAGGTTGTGACAGTTGAGCATTCAAGTCTTCAGAAAAAGCCTGAGTGCAGCACGAGTCTGTGGAGCTGCTGGCTAAGCTAGAGACACGTGTGCTGTTCTCTGTACATTGACTGCCAGCTGTCTGTGTGGCTGGCTCTGTGCCACTGTGCAGCACAGGAGAAAACTAGAGAGAATCACAAGATGAAAATGGTAAATGGATGCAAGTTTGTGATCCCATCCAAAACCATGTGAGTAGGTAAGACAAACTGCAGTGACAGAACTCCATGGTTTTGCTTCAATGAGAAGTCACTATTATGTCATCTCACCTCCTCCTCAGGCTTCTGCTCAGTGTTTTCAGCAGTATTAGAGGACTCATTTTGCAGCTGCTGAACCTGTGACAAATCCTCCACCAAATCTGGGTTATTCACAGACTGTGAAGTTCCACCAGTGAATGAACTCTCAGAATGAGCTAGTCTGGAAAAGCACATAACAGCAAAAGAAAATACAAAAATTAAGCATCACATTGCTAAATCACTTCCTCCTTAATCTAAAATATGCAAAAAATGTTGCAAATATATTCAGTTCTTACACTAGCAAGAAAAAAAACACCCTATCTGAAAGAGTCATTTTTGAAGAACTGGCTGTTCCATCCAAGCAACTGCTTTAACTACCATAGTTACTGTGGACTTTAAAAAAGACAGTTTGATTTTTAAAGTGTTATTTTGTCTCAGAAATCAGAAAGCATGAATCTATGCTTCTTGAAGAATACCATAAGGAATTTAAAATGAATGATTCCACCTTCTACCAATACACACCTCTCTGAATGCATTTAATATATATATTTCTCCACAAATACACTTAGAGGATTGCAGTTGTGTATGATTTTGGATTGAACATCATTCAACATTATCTCATGCTGATACATGTGGGTATTTAAAGCACAAACACAACTGGCTCCCAAAAGGCTCCTGAGAGGCCACTATTTGATTCTGCTGCAAGAGCTGTATCCATCAACCTTACTCCAGGAAAGGCCAAGTTGTCTGGAAGCAAAAAAACCCCGAAAGGCAAGCATGCAGGAATAGTTCTGAAGATGAGATGAGCATATATAGGCAGAGATGAGCTCACATTTTGGGGCAACAACCCCAAAGTCATTCTCAATGTTTCATTCATTAGGTAAACTCATATGAGATTCTGGGACTCTCATTCTAATCTCTTCTTAGGCCAGGCTAAAGGTTACTTGGCCTTGCCCAGCTGCATCTATGAAAATTACTAGAACAGAAGCATTTGCTTCTAGCTGCTTACATGCACGCCAAAGTTTAAATATTCAAAATAATCATTCCTGTTATGTACAATGCATCTACAGAAAATGGAGATATAGTAACAGAATTGTTGGTTGAATGCCTACAAGAAAATTTGTCTTCAACAGAGAGACAGCACTTTTTCATTAATCACTATAATCAGCAATTGTGGCATAATAACTGGTAAAGACACAAGCACTGGAGAGAGCCATGCCTGACTTTCAGGTATCAGATTGAGTTCCTACTACTAACAGGGAGGGAGAAAGGGAACAAAATGGATGTACTCCTGTAAGTTAACTGCATCTGGTAATGGCAAACAGAAAATGGAACAATACTGCCTCTCAGAATCACTGTTACGGTTTGAAGAACATTTTGGGAAGCAGGGAAGCTTTCTAAACTACACACAGAGGAAAAGCTTCAATGTTGCGTAGCCATTTGCAGCAAAAGCTGATGAAACCTCATTCAACACCTTAATACCTCCTAAACACAAACCTAACTTAAACATGCATCTCTCATTTGGCACCAGCAAGTCTAAAGTCCCAGATATGTAAATCTGAATTCAGCTCTCCTTGAAGTAAACGTGTCTATATTCATTTTACAGGGCTTTACCTGCCTGCAAAGTCTGAATGTTACTGCTTGGTGCTTTACAGAACAGAAAAGAAACATCAAGAATCAAAACACAGCAAGAATCCCATGAATTCCTAAAAGACAGCTCCTTTTGTCATTGTGAGTTTTAAAGAGGCCATTGTCCCAGTCTGTAAAAGCAGAGTCAGTCTGACAGAAATGAAAGATCACTTCCTCAGTGATATTCAGAGATCAGTGATGAATACTGTATCTTTAATAGAAATAATCTATCTAGCAGGGATCACTGTAGCCAACAGATTTACCCTCCCCTCTCTGCCCCCATGACACTGCCTAAACCTGTCTTAAAGACTGAAACTCTAGGGAAGCAAAATTTAAAAGATAAGATGTTAAAGGAAAGTTTGTGATCCTTTCCATCAGCTCAGAAGAGGCCTGGTTTCTCCTAAACAAAGTGCTGTGCTGTTCTGTCAAGGCCAAGGGAGTGTTGTTGGATTTCTTCTTGCTGGGTTTATTTGTTTAGTTGAGGTTTTTCACTTACTTAGAATGCCCTCCTCCCACTGAAACAGTTTCCCTAGCAAATCTGGAGATAGGATCTCTAAGCTGAAGGTTAAAAAGTAGTAGTTGCTTACCCAGTTACAGTAATTTCACTACCTTCCTTAGACCCATCTTCATCTGTAAAAAGAGGAGGAAGGTTGGAGCCAGCCACCAAGTTCTCCATACCTCTGGTAAAAAAAAAAACATAAGTTAATTATAAGTTTATTATCTCACTGTTTCCCTTCAGCTGCACTTGAGTTTAAACATCACATCACTGGCCATAAACCAATTGACCTGTCAGAGCTGGTTGGCCTCAGGACAGATCCTACAGGCAGCTATGCTTGAGGTCAGAGAAGAAAGACTATAAATGATGCTTCTTAAGAGTTCCCTTCTTAACTGAGCCAGTCTCACAGTGCTGCTGGAAATCACTCTGTAGCACTGTGGTTTAGCCCTTGAGAGAGATTTTCATTCATCATAGCCAGCACAGAGGTACACAGATCCCCTCTTCCAAAACAAGCTCCTGTTCATCCTCTACTGCACACCCTCACCAGGAGGTTTCTGTGTTGACCCCAACAGAAAACTGAAACTAAGCCCCCCCTTCAAGTTTCAAATGAAGACAGTATTTGAGAATTCCTTATCCACATTTTCACAATATATCTATGCACGTAGTTGAGTGTTACTGCTAAGTAAGAGAACACAGCACTGTTATCTAGACCGCTTTAAGCTTTGACTCCCATACAACAGCTCCAGAAGCAAGCAGTTTAAGGCACAATGTATTTCTCATTCAATACAAACTGGTCCCAAGTGAGAATTAGTTTCTTTTGTATCCTTGTAGATAAGAAATCCAAAGAATAAATTTATTCATCCCCTTTCTTACTAAAATACAGACCTGTTGTATTATAGGAAAAAAAAAAAAATCTCCCAAAAGCCCTAACAAATTCACTCTGTGATTATGAGTGACAGTTTCAGCCCATTTTAAAAGGCCATACCACTTAACTTTATGTTCCTTCAGTTTAGAAGCCACCTTTGATGAGCTAGCAGATATTCAACTGGAGTATTGCTACCCCTTTCAGCTACTATACTTGGCCTTTCAGCTTAGGGGCATGTTCTGATGCAAGTTAATGATCCTGTGCTGCATTCTCCTGGATGGGTACACTTCCACTCAGCACTGAAATCAAAGCGACCAAAGACACAAACTCCTGCTCCATGTTTTTAACATTGTAAGTGTTTTCCCACACCCCACCCCAGCTCTACAGGTCAAGGTTTTCCACAGACGAAAGTAATGATGCTGGTTTTTGCATCTAATATCACTTGCAGATCCCTGATATGGTGAAAAGCTTGTACCAACAAACCAGCAGGCCACCCAAACAGGTGAGCACCATACTCCTACTCAAAGGACTCAGGATGTGAGAGACACTGATTCTACAGCTATATTTGGTTAAAATTAGTCAGGAGTCAAAAGGCTGGTCTCAGAAACCAACAGCATAATCACACATCTGATGTTCTGTTTGGAGATTGTGAGCTCTGTGCTATTCATGCTTCCCTTTGAAAACCTAAGAATATCTACTCTCTGTAGCAACTGCTCTATACCTTCATAAGCTACTACCGATGTTGATAAATGAATCTCTGCTAAGTTTCCAATTTGTTCAGTTTAGCAAATGTCCAGTTATTGCTCATGGTAGATCAGTCGAAGGTCACCATGAAACAGGCATTGCATCAATCTAATTTCCACCACAAAGTTCATTAAGTTTCCAAAGACAACTACTTTTCTTACACACAGAAGTGTAAGAAGATGACAAGGATCTCTCACTTTTCAGATGACATTCACCCTTTTCTCTTCTGCTTTTTCAACTGTTGAGATCCTCAGATCATCCTTCAGAACCCCATCACAGATTCCTTACCTAGAAAATAATTAAGCGGACTTCTAAGTAGAGCAGACATTGACCTCCAGCAAAAAAACTCCCACCTTTTACTTGTGTAGACAAAAGACCCAACCAGGAACAAAGAAATCAAATTCATGCTTTATCATTATAAACCATGAACTGAACATAGTTTTGAGGCCTCAACCTCAACAGAGAGTGGTCAAGCTGGAGATAGTCCAAGAGCTGCCAAAATAGTCAGGGGCCTAGAGCACCTGATGTGAGTAGGGATGTTGAGGACACCAGGCTAGCTCAGTCTCGCAGAGGAGGATAAGGGCAAATCCAATCTATACACCTAAAGCTACACGACGGAAGCAGCAGAGAGAACAGAACCAAACTCTCAGTAGATATATTGTCTTCTCACATTCTGAGTGGACACCGGGAGGGCACCACAACACTTGGTGAGGCCTATCCTTGCAGATCTTAAATGCTCAGTTACACAAAGCTGTAACTGACCTAAACCAGTGCTGGCAACAGTCCTACTTTGAGTGGGAGGCTGGACTAAGATGACCTCCAGATGTCCCTTCCAAAGCAACATCTGCAGTGCTCTGAAGCACAACTCTACATTATGCTTTTAAATACCAGCATCTCTGACATAAAAAGCAAAAACCTCAAATAATACAGTGCTTTTACGAAAAAACGGTGAGATATTCTGGTGGGGCATATAGCATTTTAATTTTTGATGAAGGAAGCAAAACCAGTACTTCTTCACACATAGAAAAGAACCTACACCAAGGCTGGGGCTTTAATGTATTAGAGGAAAGCCTGAAAATACAACTGATTTGAAGAACAAGCTCTTCACTGATGCCCAGAAACTGTTTAAGCACCACCACTAAGTATACAACACAAATTGCTTCATGCAGTTGCCACGGAAGAGAGTAATGAAGTTTTGCTGCATGTTACACAATCTTTCATCTTTGTCAGAAGTCTTAAATTAGTATCTTCAAAAAAAGGAAGTTTAAGAAATGAGACTAAAACCTTGCAAATCTATTTATACAAATGTATATGCACACACATATATATATGAAAAGTTTTATGCATGTCTGAAAAAATAAAACGGCTTCCTTGTTTGTCCATGCACCTCCAGCAGGGGGTCAACGACCCCTTCCCAGCCTCACCATGTCAGTCTACTGACACTGCACACAAACACATACCCTCTGCATCTGAACATGCAAGTGCTTCTGTCCCTCATGTCCACTGTGACCTTCCCACCAGGCCCTGCTGTGCCTCTTCACATCTGGACCTAGTCAGCAAGAGCAGCGCCTAAGCTTGCTTTCAAGGCTGTGGGGATGCAGCTGGACATCAACCTTAACAACATATAAACAGAATGCAAACACAGGAAGCCAGGAGAACACACACTTTGTTCTTTCATTTGATTTTTTAAATTTAACCCATATGCTTTGGGTATTAACTCCTTCAGTTGATACTGAGTTGATATTTCCTGAAGAAAACTTAACATCAGTGAAGTTACAATGGCTTCTAATCTATTCCAGAAAGAAAAAAAAGACAGTTGTCCAAAAGCTCACTGAGAATGGACAGGAACCTACACAAGCCTTCCACTCACATTCCTCAAGAATAACTGTGCTCCAAAGCCACTACCCACTAGTTCCAACCCCACTGCAGAGCTACATGTTCATTCCAGGGATGTAACAAAATGGGCAAAGCAAAAACTTGAGGAAAAGAACAGTAATGGGAAGGGAAAGGAAATCGTGTTTCTCAAACCTGAACCTTAACAGAATTCACAGGACTCGAGAGTCGGCATCTACATTTGTTCCACATTGTGCATATATTTATGCACACAGTTTTGCAGCTCTGTCAATTTAAACTCTGGCCAAAGCACCTACTAAGATACGTTTGGCTAAATTCAAGGCACAAGAAACAATGTATGCTGAGCTTTTTTAATGGCTAACATACATCCTATCTTCATTTTTAAACTCTGTGTACCCAAATGCAAAGATAAAACTGAAATTGATGTTCAACTCTAAATCTTTACAAGCACTACAATTCAGTGCTAGTAAGCATCACTTCTGAAACTAGAGCAGCTCTGAGTTCACTGTACTGCTATACTACCAGTTGTACCGGCTCAAGGAGGCAACCAGCTAAGCAGGAATGCAGAAAGACTGATTTTTCATTAACAGCAGCACTTGATAAAGCATTTGAAAACCTCTGATTTATTTTGGGACAGACAAGCTCCGGAAGATCCTGCATGCACTCAATTCTGTTTCCTTTACAACTTTTGCAGGGTGGAGCAAGACTATAGCCAAACCAGAACTGTAATGCGCAACCTTACCACCACTTGGAGTTTCCATGGAGATTCTACTTCCATTTTAAGCACTCTACTGCTCAAACAGAAACCCCGTTCCCTGAAGGCCAGCACCAGACACTACCTCCCAACTCCACTATGGGTGAGCCAATCCTGTCAGCAATACATGTTTCTGACTTTACCTTAGTTCTGAACACTCCAGGCTCTCCTGTGCAATGATTTTACTCCCAAGTGCAAACTCCACCCCAACTTGGGATGTTTTTAATTTGTATTTACTACAGCCAGCGCAACACTGGTCAGCTGTGGAACAGCAGCAACAACCTGGCCTACAGAAGCTGGAGGAGCTTCCAGATGCCTGTTTTGGGATGCACTACCAACCAATATATTTAAAAAGGACAAACACCAACGAAAAGGGCAAGTACAAGGATCAAGGTGCAAGCTTGAGCTCCAGAAACAATGCAGTTATGTGTGCAAAAATCCAGCAGGAGGCAACGAAAAACTCCAGTGAAGAACAAGTTTCCTACCATTCCATGCTCTCAATGTTTAAACATTGATAGGATCTCCAAAGATCCATTAGTCATGTGTACTAATATTAAACCTCTTTAGGAGCCTAGAGAAGATCCTACATTACCATAAGCCATCAAAAAACTGGCTTAATTTATCTCTTTCTTTCCCTCCCTTCCCTCCTCTCAGGGAAAACAAGGGTTGTGTGAAACAGAAATCCTACAATGGTACTCTGGAGCTTCCAGTTTAAATTTTCAAGCTGGGCACTTCAGCTGCACACAATAAGAGACCATACCTAATACAGAGTGTGCCAACATAGTTTGCCAAAATGACAGAAGAACTTATACAGCATAAAGACCTAAGTGCTGCTACATGCATCAATTCACAGGGAAGAATCAAGCAATAGGGAATCAAATACCTTTCAAAACCAGAAGTATAATTTAAACAAGCTTTCTTAATTTCTTCTTACATTAAATTTTGTAGGCCATGCCATATAACTGTAACATTCTAGTAAGAAAGCTGAAGTAGCTGAGTTGTATATTGGGTAGACTGAAAGCTCCATATGATCCGATTGCTAGTCACATCTGTACAGTAGAAAGGAAAAGTTAAAAAGGAGTTGTAAAATCAGGGTGAGGACAAACCCATGACAGGGGCTAGACAGAATGACTGACTCTGCCATAACTTCATTAACAGGACTGCAGTGTTAATGACACTATTATAGGGCAGCAGAACCAGACACATGGGTGATGCACAATTTAAAGCCTAAGTTTATTTAAAAGCCTTTTATGCATGCAATAAAAATGATGAAATTTGTCACAGTTTATTCAGAGAGTCAGATCATTTTACGCAAACAGCAGAGATGCCATTTAAAACGCGCAATCCAACTACTGTATCTAGCACATCACCTCAGTGCAGCTCATCCGCATCCCAGTTCTTCAATGGAGATGCCTAGAGACAGTAGAATATGGTAATGGCCAGACTGTTTCAACAGTGCAAGCTACAAGTAGCTGTTCTCCAACACTGTGCCATGCTGTCTCACAGCTCACCCCAGATGAAGAAACAGCCACAAAACAGAACTTGCTTTACTTGTGTAAAGTCAGCCTCAGAGCAGCCTTCAGTATCTGAAGTGGGCCTACAGGGATGCTACAGAGGGACTCTTCATCAGGGACTGCAGCAATAGGACAAGGGGTGATGAGTTCAAACTGAAACGGGAAGTTCAGGTTAGATCTAAGGCAGAAGTTCTTTATTGTGAGGGTGTTGAGGCAGTGGCACAGGGTGCCCAGAGAAGCTGTGGCTGCCCCATCCCTGGCAGTGTTCAAGGCCAGGTTGGACGGAGTCTTGGGTGACATGGTCTAGTGTGAGGTGTCCCTGCCCACAGCGAGGGGGTTGGACCTGAATGATCTTAAGGTCCTTTCCAACCCAAACCAGTCTGTGATTCACAACGTATCTGAAATGAGGCTGGACTCTACAACCTCTGCAATAGGCAAACTTACTTCTTACTCACCCCAAGGCCATGCGGAGTCTTAAGATGGCCCTGAACACTGGTAAAGAAGGGTGAAAAGAGTCCTTCGCAATGCTGCCTTTCCAATGGTTACACCACACCAGATGGTCTTAAGGAGAAAAAAAAACAAAAAAAAACACAGAAGAGAGAGAAAACCCCTCCAAGAATTACTAAAATATTTACCCATCCAATTAAAAGCTAAGGTTATAAATACATACTTATTCCAGTTAAGCATATTTAAGTATGAAGTCGGCATCAGAAATCCAATTTACAGCCTGACTATAAAACACCACAGGACTTTCAGTTACTCCATTGCCAGCTCTACTTCTAGAAACATTCCTACTGAATGAAGGATTTTTCTCCCATATTTCCTAGTCCTGAAGTGTCTGACCCTTCTTTGCCAGAACAAACAGATCCCAACTTTACCATTAAGAGCATAACAGATTAAACTAAATCATCTGCTACATCACAGAAGAGCCCCAGTGCTCCTTATCTAAGCATCAGAGTCCAAGCACTTCATAATATAAGTAATTTCAATGCAGATGATTTATTGAGAGAAAATCCTGCATGTAGCCAGACTATCAGAATGAAAACTGAAGCAAGAACATCTCCAATTAAAACCACAATGCTTCTGGAGCTGTCAGACTTCAGATTCTCTCGACAGCAAGACATTTTCTTCCACCAAGCTGCAGCAGAAGCACATTATCCAACATCCCTGACTGCAAAAGTCGGATTTGACTTTTTCCCTACAGGCAACTCATTAGACAAAGGTCTTTGTGTGACTTTAGGAAAATTGCAAGCCAAACCTAATGGGATGAAGGCTCTTCTGTCAGAGCAGAAGGATATACCAGAGAACAGCCAGTGTTTTTATTTTTACTTCTTGCCAGTAAAAGCAAAGCAGCACTAGAGACCAAAATAAAGACTTGCAGGAAAAAAAGATTCCAGAGTCCTGCTGCATTTCCAAGCAGCTGAAAGAAGGAAGAGTTGTAAAGGTTAGTTTTATGCTAAGTTCATTTGGATCTTTGTGCTAAGAAACCTGTTCATATTCAAACCTTAGGAACAGCCTCCAAACATCTGCAAAAATGTATTTTTGAAGTGTTGAATCCTACATTCTACTCATATTTTTATAAATGCATTAGGATGGGGCATATATGAGATCTCGTATATATAAAATCCTCCTCTTTTCTGGAATTTAAGCCCTTACTCAGGAAAGTTATCTACTCAACTCTACAGACAAAAGCAAGAACAGCTCCACGCTGAATTCCCTTTCCTTCACACATGAAAGACATTTTGCATCAACAATAAACAAGGTTTTTAGATGGCCCAAGGCAAAAGAAAATCGCCACAATGAGATGACTGTACAATTAGTTGTGCTATCCACCCCCAGACAGCTAAAATCACTAACTGTGGTGCAGGTACCCAGAACGGAGGCTTTGTTTTCCAACCCTTCATTACAGCTATTAGGCATCTACGGATTAGGACAGTTCGTTTTATTCTGAATTAACTTTCTTAAGGATAGTATCAGTTGCCATTGAAATAATTTCATTAACATTCACAACTCTGCAAAATTAATTCAATCCTTGTGGTATAGATGAGATGAGAAAATATAAACCATTCAGAGCACAAAAAATCAGTATCAAAATAAACCTTGAGATTTCTTTTAATGAATCACTCTACCTAATGTAATTGCAGTATGTGACTAGCAGGGGTGGCATTGGCTTTTGTCATTTACGTGTGAAACCCCTAGATTTCCAGTTACTATGGGCACTGAGTCTACTTCTTCACCTGCTCTGTCATTTGGAAATCCCCCTAGGATCTGAGGACCTCATATTTCACAGAACAACGTTTTCCAACAGCTACTTTTATATCAACAAGGCAAAAGGGATACCCCATAAAAACCCCACAGCCACCAGCTATGGAACAGATACAAACCACGCCTGGAGCACAGACACATCTCTGAAACCACAGTGCTTTTAAGTCATTCAAGACTTCCCCAGATCCTGTCAGCTTCCCCATTAGCAAGTAAACAGCTCCTTTCCTTCAAAATTCAAGTTCGGTTCCTCTGATCATTTATGTCAGGAAGATGCAATCATTTCACTGCTTGCAGAAGGCAAACACACAAGTGCCACGAGCAAAGCAGTTTATTAAGAAATGAAAATGAACAGGCTGAAATTTTTTATGGTGTTTGCCCAGCTTTAACATTTATGAGTATCACAGAACTGAAACAACAAGCAGTAGCAATTAATGCTTCACAACTATTTTAATTCCCAAGCAAGTGTTCTGAAGTAGAGAGAACTGAGTGTCGCAGAATCCCCACTGTGACTGGCCAGTGAAGTGAAAAGTTACGCATCTCCGAATAAAACAGCTGAAGAGAGGGTACTGCTGCTGAGATTAAGATGTTACTTTAAATCTCTTGCAGCACTTTTAAATCTCTTGCAGCACTTTTGCTCTCTTTCAACACCTCACCACAAAAGCAGGGCAGCAAGCATATACTCCTAACTCAGTTGTGGGAGATGAAGCCCTAGCTGCTGCCACAGAGGAATACAGATTGGAATTTCTCATACACACCCACCAAAACAAGTCATTACTGACCATTTCACAGAATATGGGGTTGAATATTTTGGATGTGAGAATATACTGAAGGAGGAATTGAGTGGATACTTAAAAGAATGACTCTCTCCACAGGCTTCATGACCCAACACAAAAGCATCTACTCTGACCTCAAGAGCCACAAAGACAGCACAGAACGGGATATTTTAAAGACACTGATATGGGTATGGGGACAAAGGTTAGAGGAAATGAAGTGTGGGAAGAATCAGTGATTCTCACACAGAACAGGCAATGAATCCTGCCTACTTTCTGAAAAGACCCATCTTAGAGGAAAACATGACATGCAAACTTCCATTTATTTCTGCTGCTTTTCTTGCTGTTGCTTTGTACTATTCCAACATAAAATAAATGAGTATGAGGTATTATTAAAATCTGCCATTTATAAGAAATCTCAAGTTTAAGATAGCCTCAGTTGTGTAAAACAACAGGTAAATAAGCATTCACTCTGATCTTTCTTTCCCTTTAAAAGACTAACAGAACTGACACTATCAAATTATTTGTAAGAGCAAGAATAGTGAAGATCTGGATTGGATTATCTGGTTTTAATATGTTCTTAAAGCTCTCTGGTAATAGGCTAGCAAGCATCACAAACCAAAGTCTGGATGTGCATTGCATGAAGTGCACCAAAATGACAGCAGGATCCTGGCAAAGCATCTTCTCTCTCGAAGCAGCAGAGAGCTCCTTTCACCAGTGCCAATACCCAAAGCATGAATTAAAAAAATAAAATCCTAGGAAAATTTTAGATGAAAGAAACTACATGCTCTTAGTAGGCAAACCCCCTTACCACCAAAAGGGAAAGCACACATTTTAAAGTCATACAAGAACCCAGATACTTCCATGGCTCCAGAAAATAACTGAGTGATATAAACAGCAGAAAGTAGACAAGTTAAAGCTTTACCTATCCTTACCTTAATCCATCAAAGGCACCAGGAAGTGATGCTATTTAGCATCATGAATGTAAATCAAAGTAAAACAGAAAC
Organism: Pezoporus occidentalis; assembly: GCF_034315485.1. Classification (NCBI taxonomy): domain Eukaryota; kingdom Metazoa; phylum Chordata; class Aves; order Psittaciformes; family Psittacidae; genus Pezoporus; species Pezoporus occidentalis. Next base: position 2,245,499 of record NW_026913415.1, read on the forward strand.
AATGGCATAAGCCTACTGGGGTAGTCCAACTGCTCTCCAGTTGTAAGCCATTCCTGGCAGAGCACATTCCTGGACCACCTGTAGCATACATAATGGAACACACTTCATTTTGCAGCTGGAGTAGGATTTGAAAGGCAAGAAGCCATGCCAGCAGCATGCCTACGCAGCCTAGGCTGAGCGCTCAAAGCAACAGGTAAGTATTTGCAATAGTTTATCTGATTCCCAAGCCACTTCCAGTAGCCCAAACAAATTGCTGTGAGGACAGTGGCTCACCTCACTGCCTTCCTTACTGATGCTGCAATCTCTTCTTTGTGCCTATCCTGTCATGTCATAGGGAAGAAGTCAAAAGAAGCCAGGGGAAAATAGTGCCTAAGAGCAGAGCATCAGTGCCTAGAGCTTAGAGCCAAACAGCAAACAAAACCTGGTAGAAGTGCAGCTAAGGCCTATAATCATCTGCTCTTCCAACTTCCCTCTTCCAGAGCCACTCCTCAACTGCTAGAAAAAAGGAACTGCAAATTGGAAGCCTGCATAAGCTCTGCAAAATTAAGTTGATCTGCATACACAATGAATTCGGTCCTAAAAAAGAATGTAGATCTTTTCAACCAAGTTGAAGACTGAACATTCATGAAGATGGAGGTCTTGCACATAACGGTCTCAAGCACTTTTGAAAGTAATCCTAATTCATGTTATAAATGTTCTGAAAGGTATTTGGCATTCAGCTTTGAGTATTTACCGTATTTAGCAAACAGCAAAGATTTATACTGCTTTTACATTCCCTTTTACTGATTTCATTTCTATATATATTTGTTAAGTAAATAAGGTTCCTCTGAGCTAAAGCATAAACATTATCCCAGCACCCCTATATATGGGTAAAGATGCATAGCTGGTTTAAAGAAGGCCCTACAGGAAATCTGAGAGCTAAGAATACAACCTAACAACAGAACCAGTCTTAAAAGGGTTAAGCTTGGTAGCAATTTAATTTTTAACATCTCAACTAACCTTTAGGCATTGCTTAGTTTCAGACATCCAGAAGTCATAAGAATCTGACCTGAATACACATTACACAATTCTTACTGCAAAGAGAAATAAGAACTCAAGTCTCTGTGATCCTTGACGAAAGGTCAGTAACACTGGTTTACAGAGCACTGAAGAGTGGGAAAATGGAAAACTATTTGTATTTACAGAAGGACTACAACATAGATTTCACCTCGCTATAACCTCATCATCCAAAGTTCATTGCCTTGATCAGAAACAGACAGCAAACTGGCAGAAAACAAGAGTTTGGGCAATGATCTGCCTTTTTTGATTTGTTGATCCTAAACATTCTACAACACAAGTGTCAACACAGTGCTGCGTATCTGGAAAACTTATTTTCCTTGGTTACTTTTGCAGCCTGTTAGAATTACCTGAGTATCCATTACCACACTTAATCCTAACAGTTAGATCAGGGGCTTTTCAGTGACACAACTGTCTTTTTGGCTCCTCTGGAAAGGCACCCATCTGTATTTTGCTCCTCCCCACATGTCCCAGAACAAAGGCAAAAAAGCAGGATACTGCTTTTGAAACATTGTATTTTTAAAAACAGAAAGTATTCGGCTTTTATGAAAACTTTAGCATTCACATTTGAGCTTCGAGACTTCCTCAAATAAAACGAGGTGCTATAGTAATGGAAGTTTGGCTTTCCTGGTCTTTAACAGTCTCCTGAAACAGCCAATTCCCACCCTAGAACTGTTTCTTGACCTCTAGAAAGGGTCATCTATGTATAACTGTAGACAAAATAAGCCCCTGGCATTCCAAAGCTCCCTGGTAAGCTCACTAAAAAGAATCCAGCAGGTTCAGTTTGTTTTCCATGATAAAACATCCACTCCAGAAGAAACCCTTCAGTAAATCTTTAAGTAACCCTTACCTGGCTGCCATAAGCAGCGCATACTGATTCTTCAGCAATGAGCATATTGCCGAAGGATATATATGATGAGAGGGCTGGTCACCTCTCCTACTTCTTCCTTAGATGTAACAGCAATGAGTAAATCTCCAAGAGCTGGTTGCAATGTGTAAATGAAGAGCTCTGAGAGGCCCAGAGGACTACCGCACCACACACATCTCCCATCCACAGTGTAGTAAGCCTAGGCCTTGGAGTTCAGCATGTGAAAGACAAGTAAAAGGAGCAGCCTATTATTTGAAACTACACCAACTCATTAAGCTGAGTAGGAAAGACTGTTCAAAATTTCAGCTTGTAAAAAACCTGTATTCTTCTTGACAACTGAAGCATGTGTCATCTGCAGCAGAAACATTCATCCACTGCACACTGAAACTTTCTTCTACTCAAGTATCCATGTCTTAGTTTCCATTAACTTGTATTTCTACTTAAAATGCCTTTCCCAGTAACATTTCCTAGTATCACCTGATAATCACACATTTTATATGTAAGTATTTTGTAACCATATAAAAAACCCTGCAGATTCTAACTAGCTTTGCTGACTGAGATCCACAGAAGCATTAAGCGCTTGGCTGGGTGGATCTCAGTCAGAAAGCCAGTTAGACATAGGGAAGGCATTATGTCTAGTCACCACATTTATTTTGTTGCCTATTACTGCCCAGCTGAGAAGGAAGTAAAAGGAAACCATGTGAGAAAAGTCCATAGTTTCTGCTATACTGAATTAAATCCACTTCCATAAACCAAGAAATACATCTCTTGTATCAGTCACATTTCATGACTCAAACACTGCTTTAGACTAGAAGGGACTGCTGGAGATTATCTGGTCCCAACACCTACTCAAAACCAGAATGAAGGTCATCTTTATGGCAGCCACTAGCAATGTATTCTAGCTAAAAAGCTTCTGGTCAAGACAGAAGTAAACCAGCAAATGCCTTCACTGCTTTTTTTTTGTTAGGAAGGCTACCAACAGCTGAAGAAATAAGCACTGTTCATTCCCAAGACAGAGACAGCAGTGAACAGAAGACAGAACATTAAAGCAGTTGAAAAAAAATCCTTACAAAGGCCCCAGCAATAGAGGAGTATCAGACAACACCTCTCCTACTCCCTGAAGCTGGAAGGGCACCCCCAGAACAGAGATGGGAAGTTTTCATTTCATTCACCTATTAATGAGGAGGGGAGGAGGGAAAACAGTAATTAAAAATAAATTAATTGAGAGCAACCTTAGCAAGGGACCCAGGATCTTCTCTCCAACTTTTGAAGGTAGAGCTAGACTTTCAGTATTATACTGCCCATACACAGATTCCCTACCCCTTTGTGTAAAGCTCAGATTTACTCTCAACTCTAAGCACAACAAGCAGTATTTACTCCATTCAAACCATTTAAACAAATTGTAAGCACCAATGGCAAGTTGTCATTTCAGAGGGGCTCACTACACAGAACCCAACTTTCAGTGATTTCAAAGTAGGTTTAATTCAGTAGCAGCTTCAAGTAGGTTTTATTCTTTTCTTCAAATGGAAAGCTTAGCTCTGGGCTCCTGCATTTGCCACTCCACTACGTTCAGTCTATTCTGTCCTTTGAGTGGAGGACACAACAAACTGCATACCTTTCATAAGACTACAGGGGTAAGCAACTAAGGGACCAAGAATATACCGTAACACCAAGCCCTTCGCTGCATACAAGCAAATGGCAAGCTCTCATTTCTAGCCTCACAGCGGATATGCTTACTACCTGCATGACAACAGGGAGTTAAATCTGAAAAGAGCGAGCCTCCACTTTACCAAAAATGGAAGAGACCATCTGTGCCAGTCTGAGATGAAAGCTCCCAAGCACACATGCCATTAGTAGCATGCAACAACCTCCCCAAGCCCTACCCAAATAACCACATATTTCTTCCTTAATACAACTACAACAGATGAGACTTGACTGCTGCCACAAATGAGGCTGGGAGGTACCATCTTTGAAGGCAGGTCTTTGAGCTTCTCCAAGGCAGTTACAAACCATGGTTTGTTACTGCAGTATTTAACACAACACACTTGCAACCCCTCCTTTGTGTTCAATATCCCAAAGCAATTGATTTATAAACTGTTTCAATGATTTGTCATTCCTTACCTCTTCCTTCAAATAAACAGCCATTCTAGTTCCTTGTCCACCTTTGCTGATATACTGTCTAGCTTCTTTGGGGCGTTTACTTTCTATTTCATTTACCTTTCAAGCACTAAGTTATTTAGCAGTAGAAGGTCACAGCAAATGCTTGTTTCTCTGATCTGCACAAACTGCCAACTGGTCAAATCTCTATTTTTAATTACAATGATATACATACACATCTGCAGTAGTAAGATTTTACCAAGTGAGTTCAGAACCAGAAACACTTATAAGCCTCAAAAGTGAAGGTACTGTAAACTGACAATTCATTTGACTATAATTTACCTGCATATGACAGGCTACTGTATCTTTTTCATGATAACTTTGAGTTAATATATTATTGCATTATCACAGTACTGCCATATCACTTGCCTGGAGTCTTCTATATGTCAGTCACTGATCCACTGGAAGTGAAAAAAAAACCCAACCATGCAACAGAGCTATAGACCAATGAGTTCCTACATTTATATAGCATTATGTAAATGTCTCTATAAAAGGCAATTATAGACACTTATCCGAGAAGCCTTACTGATCTCAGAGCTGAGAATAAAGAACTGTGCATCAGTAAAGTAAAAACATTTTCTAAACATAATTCCCAGAAGCCTATGCTATAAAGACAGAGATAATAGCTGAAGTTTTGGTTTTTTTCCAACGCCTTTCCTATGCATTGGAAATCTCCTGTCTTCCCACTCATCCTCACTATAAATATTTAAACCCTTTGTGCGCGCTTACTTGCATATCAATACTTACAATACTTTTATTTTCCACACAACAGCAACACAAGAACATAATCTTTAGGAACGTGATGGAAAGTTTCTTGTAATCTGTTATTTTCTGCCTGCTTTGCAAACCCTTCTGATAAGTGTCTTCTCTGCAATTCCCTTGAGAAATACTTTGTTGAAATGGCACTGGAATAGAATGTATGTTTTTACAATTGGCAATAAAATTATGCAAGTAATGTACCTAAAAAACCTCCAAACATTTAAAGCCTTTTCCTATGGAGAAAAAACAAGGAAGACATCTATAACAGAGTTCACATTTTTTCATGCTTGTAATAATTTTTAAGGCTAAAACAGTATTAACAGAAAAGGTTTCTCAAGTAAGGAAAATACTTTTGATACTAGGATGATGTTCAGAACACCATTCAGAACAGTTCATGTGAAGTCTTGCAGTCTAAATTTAACACGCAGTTATTAATTCTGTATCTTTTTATACCCACATGGAAATAGATGACCAGTCAAAACAAATCTTATGGCAACACAAAGATCGTTTTCATTAGCCTAGTATGAAAATGTGCAAGATTTTTGCACTTTCAAGGAAGTTTTCTAGGCTAGAACTAAAAAAAAAGCTTATTTCCTGTCTGTAAAGCTGCAGCATACCCACATGTATAGGCTAGAGGGGATGACTGTGATCACCCAGACTGACCCATTTGAATTGGCCCTTACCCTCCGTTAAAAAAAGAAAAGAAACCCATGAAGGAATGCATATCTACATAACCATTACCCAGTCTTGTTTTAAAGACTGACAATAAAAGAAGCACCACTGCATCAGCTGTCCCACATGGCAGTTACACAGTAAATCTGTACAACTTTCTACTCTAGCAGTCACTTGGATCCTACCATGCTTTTGCAAGCTAGCACTATAAGCTAAGAACTTATATCAATAAATTCTGATTAAGTTATTTGATAAATGTATCCTTTCAAGAAGTTAAACAAATGCAGCCCTGCATTCATTTTCAGGACTAAAAATATACTAGCTTAAACGTGAACAAATCTGAAGTCTGGTTTGCTTGAGTCTTTAAAAACAAGAAGCTAAACCAGGTTAGTAGACCACAACTACTGAAAAAGTAGCTGTCACGTTCTCTCTTCCTAAGTAACCAAGAAGCCTTAACTTGACGCCATTTTGTTCAAAGACACGGAGAGCAGTCATTAGTGACTTTAACATTTAAGAACCCAAGGATCAAACTAACATGTTTCAGATGTTTTTTTCTGTCTTTTTCCTATACTCAGAGTTTTAAAACAAAATCATTCATGCATCCATTTTGATTAAGTGTTTGCTGTTACTAAACAGTCTACAGAATGCTGATAATGTCACAAAATGATTTATATGCTACTGTCAACTGATGGAGAAGAATGGGAAACTGGCAAAATACCCATGGCACGAGTCAACCATTAGATTAATACAATTTTCAGACCTCTTTTTCAAGCCCTGCATATTTTGCTATAACCAAAGGACAGGTTATAGAGTAGTAGCTTGCTGCCAAAGAGAAGGGAAGGTCTTCTCCTTTCTCACTTGGTTATGGCAATCTCCACATCTTACTGGACTTTTCACACAGCGGCTCTAACCCCCTACCTCCTCCCTTTGGGGAATGGCAGGCAAGAGGGGAAGCTGGGTATCTTCCACCAGCTCAGATATAGTTGAAAAGACTCCGAGGGCTCAAATAAATACCAGAGCTTATTAAAGAAAGAATGTGTGCAGAAACTCCACTCCCATGTGTGGTAAAGGGTCATGTTAAGCTATGAGCCACCCACAATCACCAAAGATAACTTTCTGGACTCAATTCTGTTAGTAGTCAGTTTTAATGTTCACATGACATCAGGGAAGCATTCAGAAAGGTCATCTGCCTACATGAAGATAAGCCAAGTGCTAGAAGGTGCAGACAATAGCTCTCCACTAAGACAACAGTTTTACGGCATCCTATGCCTATTTAACTACTAACTAGTCATACAGCATCATCTTCAGCCTTGCACCTCTTTTCACTGGTCAACTCATGCTTATTAGCATGCTAAAGAAATAGAACAGCTTTTCCTTCATTTAGCAAACTAGTTTATGCCAGATTGAAAGTAAAATGGCTCAGCAAAGGATCCAATGACATTACAGCTGGCAGAAGAAAAAGGGATGCAAGAAGCAAGAAGTTAGTGACTTACGTTTCTATAACCCTATAACCAGAGATTCAGCTCTCACTCAAATTCTAGTGGTGCCAGAAATGAAGAATATGTGAAGCTATTCCAGTAACTGAGGGCCCCAAAATAGCCATAAGTAGGAGGAAATGTAAGTACCAGATAAAATTAGGATTATCTCATAAAATGACTTGACATTTTCAGGGTTTTTTCTTTCCAATCTAAAGCCAAACATCCATTTTCTGGATGACAGTTGAAAGTCTTTCCCATAAGTCTGGAAACAGAACTTGAATTCCACAAATTCTGATTCATTTCTTCTAACAAAGGATACTTATCACACATGTGTCTTTGATGAACTGCAGCAAATATACACTGAACTCAGCAGAAGAGCAGTCTATTCTGTCATGTTTTCACATATTGAAACAGTGGGGATTTAGTCAAATATTGATTATCTCAATTTCATTTCATCAGTAACATGAGTCATGTGCAATACCAGCTAAAATATACTGCAGTAAATGTACCCCAAGCCAGAAATCTGCTCCAAAGGACTTCAGTATGGTTACCTATGATAGCAACTGCCTCAAGTTTTTCCAGACTGAAAAAACCCTCCTCTGCCATGTTTTTTACAGAGCTACACTGCTAACCAGGCACACAGGAACACTATCATCTTCCTGTGGTTGCTATTCAATTTTGCATTGGCAAAGTTTAAATTCCAAAAGAACCAAGGAATCTTCTAATGCTATACTGCCTCCATTGAGTTTTCAAAATTCCTCCCAGTTTATCACCGCTTTAGTACTCTGGTTTGCATCACAATCATCCATCTCCTCTCTTAAAGCTCTCCTTCCTTGAGACAGTCACAGATATTCAGATGTAAGTAGCAAGAACTAAGACCTGCTCATTGAAAAATACAACCTGGAGGAGAAACAAGAGCACTCCAATATACTTATTGTAGTTCAGGACTTTTAGAAATACAGTAGATTTGCTCATTTGATCTAGAAAACCTACAGAATTTGTGATGACTGAGGCATTCCAACAAGGTGCTTGTGTATCTGAAGATATGGCAGCTTTAAATGGAATATCTTTCTTCAATAAGTCTTAATTTTTTTTATCCTTTATGGATCAGAAAATGTCTTTGTCAACATGCTGGATAAGTGAAAATGCAAACAAGGAAGATTATGCTTATTCTCAGACTGTGGAGAACTGGAACACAAGAGAAGTACTGCACCAAAGAAAAAGGCTTGGAACGCCAGGAAAAGAAAAAAACCAAAGCAAACCCAAAACCCCAAATAAAACCTAAAATGGACACCAAGCTTTCTCCTCTTACCTCTGTGTGCCATTTACCCTGTATTGGGAACACTTCCCAACAACTCCCAGTCTTCTTCACAGAAATGTGATGCTAGCAAGCTCCAGATTTAAAAGTGTGAAAGCAGATCTACAGTTTACTGTTTTCAGTACTTTGCTTGGTGTTGGTCCGTTTTCTCTGTTGTATAGTCTCATACTGTTATAAGAACTTGTTTGCCACAGCTCTCCACTGCTTTTCCAACTATGGAGACTCACACTTTCCATATATTGTCAAACACAGCATATTTTGAACGCTAGCATAGGAGACTAACTCTATTATATCAGAAATTCAACCTCTGGTCAACATATAATTACGTTCCCAGAGTTATAAGCCTCAGAGTATTATTCGGCCCATTCTTACACAAATGATAGTCACCTCTCCCCAGAAAAGTTCATTTGTATTACTGATGTTTTGTCCATTACTAGTTTTAAGCAAACAGAACTCCAGAGCTCAATAACAGCACACCATCTTATGTCCAAGGCTTCGAAACAAGCAGCCAAGGGAATTCCAAGAGAAACAAATTGTTTCTTGCTTGAGTAACAAATACAGAAAAATCACACCCTCCATTAATTCCTGTCATAACACTTACCTGAATTACAAGGAAGTACAAAACAGACATAATAAGTCAGACCTATTTAATCACCATTCAGTTCAGACAGTCCAAGAACCCATCCAACCACAGTGAAGGATTATGTACCTCTTTAGGTCTCACCCTAACAATTAAGTATTTCTTAGTCCTCCATTAAGCTTATTTCCTAAGAAAAACCCCAAATTACCCTCATTCCCTGCACTTGCTGGGATATCTAAGCAACAGGATAAAGAAAAGGAACAGAACTGGCCTTTCAGCAACTGTTTCTTGTACCAGTATGGATCCAGAGCAGCAGCTACAGTTGAGTACCCCCTTGATTTTGTTCATAATTTTTATGGTTTATGCACATCAGTTTTATGTTACAGTTAAACCATGGGCCTTACCACTTTCCCATCTTATTATTCCCAGCAGCCACACTCGCCTCTCATGCACACACTCATGTTCATGCCAACTGCTCTGTTTGCAACTTCTCAAAGCCCTTAAATTAATTTACCAGCAAAGTTTTCATCTCATCAGCTCTTTGGAACAGTTTGCCAACAACACGCATGAGTGCTAGCATCAGAAGGCAACAACAGTGAAGACTCACTAGCTCGCACGCCTTGAGAATTACACCCTCAAGTAGAAAGCACAAGTCATATATACCACTACTTAAAGTCCCAACAAGTTCTATAGATGACAGGTTATTTTGAAGGGCGATTAAGAGCTTTGAGAGTTTTTTGGCTGCAAACAATCCCTCAAATACCACTGCATAATTAAAGTTATGAATTTCTCTTTTCATATGTGAACACAACAATAAAACAAAAGTCAACTTTCCCCCAGTAATTCATTAAATTGCCAAAAAATCCTCTGTGCTCTGCACTAGTTAGTGGAAGGAAATAAAATGGAAAAAGCATTCAGAATAAATTCTATCAGTCCAAAGCCTCCTGAATTCAATTAATAAATGACACTTCCACTCTCTTCATTCTCACATGGACTTCACACATTTTTATTATCAGTAACACAACTTCATGCCACTCAGTCTTTGGACTAAACCAACTCTTCACATTTTCAGGCTACTGCAATTTTTTGACCTACAAGCAAGGGTGTCAGTTGCTCACCACTTTACTTATCCCAGCCATAATGCCCAAAAGACACACCCCAAGGGCTCAGACTCCCTTTTACCTGAAGAAATGGTACAAACAATCCAACCCATAATAAATCTTATACCTCTCAAATTCTTATGTTATTCACTGTGTGTCATGTAAGATGTACGGTCCAAAAGACTGAAATCAGACAGCCAAAGTCAGCTACTGTCCTAGTCCCCTGCAAAAGAAAGCAGGATCATTCGTTCCTCGGATCAAAATTGTTAACGAGGCTCTTTGAAGACAGCTTCACACAGCCTCCATCTAACATTAAAAAGACCTAGTCAGTCATGTTCCTAATGTCATTTCTGAAAGACAAGTTTTCTTCAAAGTACATCAGTATTTGTGAGAGTAGGGTCAAGGAACAAGGAAGATTTCCTAATAAATTCAGAACTTGGAGGCATTCAGTTATTCCACCATTACTGGTTTTGTTCCCCTATAACAAAGAATAAAGATTCCTCCCAGCTGAACAGTCATTCAAAACTAACTCTAGCTGCAATTCACCTAAAGCTGTCCTTATCAAACTGTTTAGTCCTTCAGGAATAGAATGTCAGTCCCTAATAGAGAGGTATGAACAATTTAAGTTATTCCTTTAATGTCAATTAACCCTCTTTGGGATTAACTTGCATATAAAAAGCTTTAACAGACACATCCCAACAATCCCATTATGGAAGAGATTATTGCAAGGCTATACTCTGTTTTAAATTGCTTAATATCTGTCCTATCTCGCTCAGACTAACACTGGCAGTGCATGTATAAACTCAGATTCAGTAGTTCTGCCCCCAAAAATCAAAGATCAGCATTAAACTACAAACAGAAAAAACTAATGGCTGCCATTTGAGCAAACAGCCCCGCAACTGATGCCACTGGAGCAGGAACAAGCCAGTTCTGTAGTCAGACAGCAACACAACATTGAAGATCTTGCCAATGGAGGCTGACCTACATTACTAACCAAAGTTTAAGTTACCAGTTGCACTGCATATTTCAAACAGACATCAACCGGCCTCACCCGCTCTTCATGAACAAATCCACTGGGGAAATAATGGTGGTTTCTGAGAACAAACTGTTCTTAGTAAATTCATACCTAGTGAACACTTTAAAGTGTTTTTATTTGCCACTCTTCACATCTTCAAAAGAACTGAAGTTTAACAGTTCCCATGAATGCAAGAAATACCCTTCTTTTATTACCAAGGGGGATCATGGAAGTAAAAAAAATAAAAGCTTAAAGGAATGCAGAAAACAACCCAGTTTTGGGAGCTCTCCAAAACTAAACAAATTATAGATAGAAAGGGTATATAAACAACTAGCAAAAAAAGACCACCTTTCTTCATTCACCTTACTGTCCTCATGATAGTTCCCTTGAGTTGTCCTTCTCTCTCACAGATGATTATCAGATGAGTATCCTGACTGTTATAGGTGCAGCCTCTTCACCTGTGCTCTTACATCCAACAGGCTCTCACAATACATACCACAATACTGAAAGAAATCAGCACAGCTCTGTGCACACTTCAGTAACAGTGAGTGGGAGTAAAGTTTTTCAATCACAGCCTGGAGAGGGCAGGAGGTACAACAAGAGTTCAGAAACCTGTATCAGCTTGTTGTAGTGAAACACGCTCAATTGGCCTGCAACCTTTGTCCCAGTCAGTGGTAAGCTGGAGGAAAAAACTCATCCAAGAACTGGCCCTAAAATATATCCTATTTAATCAAAGAGAAGCACTTAGTATGGAAGGCTGAGCTTCCTTTGGCAGGTCAAAAGTATCCCTTGCTAACTGGGCACACCTTGATACTAAGTGACCTTGTATTTAAACACACTGTGAATAGATGCACTAACAAAGAAAACTTACAAAGTTAACATGAATGCAGTAGTTTACAATTTTCTCAGTTCCCGTGCTCTGACACTAAGAACTTTGTGATGCAGGTACAAAGCAAAAACACAGCTCACAGGCACTTTCATTCAGAGGCAGCATGAGGGAAATCAGCACGTCTCTGCACACCCGCTGGTCATCAGGCACGGAAAGCCTGGACTTCTCTAGGGAAATGTCCTGCAAGACCAGAAGATGGAAAACAGAATCTCTCTCCTCCTTGGCTGCTTTATTGCAAAGTATTGCAGTTTATTATAGTCATCTCCTGAGCCAGGTACACGTGGAAGAGCTGAACCCCATTCTCAGGTGCTAAAGAAATATCAGTGTAAGAAACAAGACTTCCTCCTCCCTTTCCTGAGCCATAAAAGGTGCATTACCTTCTATGTGCCACACCCTGAGCAAAACCTAACCTTTACAATCAAAACACACAATCTTCAGACATTCTATTCTGAAAGCTGCTAGTACCCTCTACAGAAGAGCAGTATTTTAAGACTAGCCTCAATGCTCTTCTTTAGCCACCATTTGTAAGCCTAGACCTCCTTAGAATTGGTCATCTCAACCTCTATTCTGAGACATGCCAGATTGCTAAGGACAGAGAAAAAAAAAAGAATCGGCTTCCCTCAGTTTCCTGGACTCCAAAGTTACAGGATTTGCCAGTGATTGGTATAGTTTCAGAAATACTGAGTTCCACATCCCTTCTAACAAGCATGTAACATAGCTGTGCAAGGCGAAAAAAGATAAACCAGCACTTCACTAATAACTTCAAACAACAGATAGTCTGTGCCCCTTCACATATGGCCTGGATTTAAGAAAACACCAACGAAACCCAAACCACAAACCAAAACAAAAAAACCCAGCACACAGATGATGAAAATAAACTCTTTGTTTTCAACAGTTGGTTGTTTATATTTTTCTGAAATCAAGGGGTACCACTTTACAATAACATACATGAACTTGCTAGAGCATGGTTCCCACATACTACTGAGCCCAGTTCTGTCACTACATGGCTTTAGCCAAGCTCAGTCCACCTACACAGTTTACTTTCCACAGCAAAGAATGATGTTTCCAAAGATCGAACAAGACTTAACCTGCTGACAAAGGCAATAACTGTAAAGTTCCCCCTGCAGTAGTACTAATGCGAAGATGAGACCTAGCTTCTTCTGTGCTTAGAAGAGAGCGGTCCTAACCAAACCGTGAAAGGTAAGTGCTCCAGAGCCATGGCCTCAGGTTGGTCACACATGCAACACAACCTACCGAGATGCAAGAAGAAAACTTTAATAAATATTTTAAGCTAGCGTTTATTTCATCTTTATCTTCCCTTAATTTATATATTTCAGTATGTTTTATGAAGTATGCAACAGCACAGTAGTGCCCTTATTGATAAACCAGTACCTGTAGTACCCATATTGATAATAAATCAATGAATATACATATATTGGGGGTGCATGCTAACAAGTGGGTCTTTATTGATAAGCATGTACAGCCCCACAAAAAAATGGAGGCCGCATCTCTATAAACCAGAAGCTCCCTTTGCTGAGAACAGGATTTTCCTTTCTTATTGAGTAAAATGGAGGTTTGACACTTGTCCTGCCTTCCCTCTTTTTCCTAGATGCCACTAAGTTAACACCAAATTACACCTTCCTTTCTCCCTCACAAGACGATTTGGGGGTTGTTGCCTTAGAACATCTCCCAGCAGCCAGCTCCACAGCTACTCCTAGCTCTCTCCAAGGGCCCAACACCAGGGCAGCACTCAGCCGTTTGCTCCAGGGAGGGCCAGACCTGGTACCGCAGATTTGAATGAATGGCGCCTCACAAGGCACGTGGCTCCAGTGTTTGCACTTCCAGGCTCGGGGCTTTCTCTGCCACCTTCATAGTAAGAAACTTTAAGTTCCTCAGAAACAGGCAGCTGAATGTGAACACCTATTACTGGAAAGAAGTACTAGAACACCGTACTATGACAAATGATCTGTTTGAGATGGAAACAGTGAATGGACATAATGAAACAAAAACCAAACAGAATTAAGGAGCCACCAAATATTAACACCTCTCATCGCTCCGTGGGAAACGAGGAACGAGATAAGGGTTAGAAGGAAGCACAGAGGAAGCCAAGTGCCCAGACCCTCGCCCAGCTCTTCCCCCTCACCCAACGCGAGCTCCGGCAGACACGCCAGCCCTCCTCACCGGCGGGCCACAGCAAACGGGCATCGGCCGGCAAGCTCGGCAAGCGGGAGCCCGGCACGAAAGCCGCCAGGCCTGGCCGCTGAGGAAGGCCGACCCCGGGCCGCCGGCTGCGGCGCGAGGGGGGCCGCTCCTCGCCTCCCTGCTCCCACCGCGGCGGGAGCGGTGCCCGGCGGCCCCGGGAGGGGAGAGGAGAGGAGCAGAGAAGGGCCCGCGGGCGCGGCGCTCCCGACTGACCTGCGGGCGGCGGCTCCCCAGGGCCGAGGGGTCGCCCGCCGGACCTCGCTCCCCTCAGCCCGCGCAGCCGCTGCCGCCTCCCTCTCGCGAACGGCCGCGTTACCGCTCTCGCAATCCCTCTCAGATCCCTCCGCCACCGCCTCAGCGAGGCCCTCCCATCTTCCCAGACAAACCCCGCAGGAGAACGCCCCAGCCTGGCCGATGGCACCCACCACTGCCCACCCGCCCTCCCGCTCCACCACCCTTACCCAGGAGCGAGGCGTGGGGCGGGAGTTCAAACAACACACCGGGACTACTTTTTAACCGTGAAGCGGAAGCACACTATATGCATGCTTGCGTGCGCAGTCGGCGCGGGCCGACTTTAAAGGGGCAGGCCTGAGCGCGAGGCACGCCGGGAGTTGTAGTCTCCGCGCTCCGGCCCCGCCTACCGCGCTCCACCCGCGGCGGCGCCACGCCCCCTCGCTGCTCCCCAGCCAATGGGTGTGAGAGAGAGAGAGAGAGGGAGCGAGAGAGAGAGAGAGAGGAGGGGGTGTTCCCCCCGTTCCCCCCCCCCGTGGTGTGCGCGGGGGGGGCGGGGCCGGGCCGGGCCGCGGCCGGCGGCGCCCGGAGTTGGTTGTTGCGCGCGGTCGCAGCCCCCGTCCCGGCGCTTGGTGCCTGCCTGAGGGAGCCGGACCCAGCGGAGCCTCCGCAGCGCCGCCGCCTCCCCTCGCCGCCTGCCCGCGGGAGGCGCCGCGGGGCCGCGGAGCCCCTGCCAGGTGAGCGGCGGGTCCGGGCGCGGAGGGGGGTGATGGCCCCTTGCGCTGTGAGGGGAGGCCGGCGGCGGCTCGGGTTTCCTCCGCGGGGCCCAGGCCGGGGGCAGCGGGAAGGGGCCGCCGCGGGCCGGGAAGGGGGGGGGGGGGTTCCTGCCCGCAGCGCTTGAGGGGGTCCCGGAGGCGCTCTCCCCCACAACGGGCGGCGCTGGTCGCTGGCTGCGCCCGGAGCGTCTGGCTGGCGCCGGCAGCAGCCCCGCGGCCCCCCGTGGGGTCGTGCGGCGCCTTCGCCCCCCTCGGTGGCGGAGCGCCCGCGGGTGTCCGCAGACGGCCCCCGGGCTCGGGGGAAGTTGTGAGCCGGCACCCCGCGCCCCGCTGCTGGGGAGCGCTGCGCCGCTGCCGGGCGGACACCTTCTAGGAACTGCCCGGTGAAGCCGCTGTCGGTGCCAGGTGGATGCTGTCCCTGTCGGGGCTCCGTCCTTACCCTGTTATTACTGCGAATTCCTGACATGAAAGGCTTTACGCCTTAGTCTGTACGTGTGTAGCTACATTCCATCCTCTCCAGGCTCTGGGTGCTTCCTTTTCTCTTGAAGGTTATTTTGGAGTTGTAGGTGGGTCGGTCTGTGTGCTTGTTTTCATTGCGGGGGAAGTTGAGACTAAACTGGAAAGGCTGGGATTTGGATTGGGACAGCAAGTGAAACGATGTAAATGCATTGCAATGCTTTAGTTACTTACCGGGCGGCTGATACCTAACACAGCCTGGCCAGGCTGCTCTTAGGTGAGCACAAGGAGGAGCGTTGCCTGGTGGATGTCTGACCTCGAATTTAATAGGGTTCTCTTCTTGGAGACCGAGATTTCTGTTTACTTTAGGTCTTTGATGTTTTATTTCGTAGAGCTTGGCTTTCGTTCTTCTTTAAGTGCTTCATAACGAGCTCCAAAGTTTTTCCCCTTACTCGTTGTGGCTTAAAGGTGGTCCGGTGTCTGTTAAAGCACTTTATTCTCAGCTATTTGGGGAAAAAATAGTACGCCTGTTATATGGGTAGGAAGAAAAGTACACTCAGCTATTTCAGGAGCCAAGGCTTTATGGAATTCCAATAATTAGGTTCTATAGTTACAAAGTTTACTTCGACTTGTATAAAATTGCCAGCTGAACAACTACCTTTGTTATAAATTAGATGTAGTTAATTCTGTATGACTTTGGTTGGACTTGCAACCTCATCCAGACAGTTTGATACCGGTGGTGTAGCAGAGCAGGAAATACTTAGGGATGTTTTGTTTGGTCGTTTTGACTAGTTGGAGCTCTTAATCTAGTTTCACACTGGCTTAAAAGGTTTTGTCTGTAAAGTGGCTAAAATGACTTATCCAGATGAAGCATCTCCCTAGGAGAGCTGCTGCTCCAGTGTGTTTTCAGGAAAACCTCATTTTGTCCTCTAAAATGTAGAACTATGCAAGAAGCAAATTACCAATTTTCCATGAGTAACTTTCCATGATTAATCTTACGTATTCATTTCATGATGGTTTTACCTTATTGTTAGGGTATCTCAAACTTCATTCACAGACTTCCTAAATTACTTTGTTGGAATGCTCGGTTTGGCTTGAATGGCTCTTCCTCACCTGAACAGCTGTGGAAGGAGGTGCAGAGTGTGATTCCCGAGCCTGGGCTGCAGAGCAAGGAGCCAGCAGCCTTTCCTGCCTGGCCTTCCTGCAGGCAGCCACTTCCCCCAGCTGCATGCGTGTGGAAATGAGCAAGTGATAAGAAAGTGAGTTTCATTCCCGATGCAACATTTGCGTCTCCTATTTCAGAACGTTCATTAACGATGTAAATAAATACACAGTTATTTCAAACCAGCAGTGTTCCCTGTGTATTGGCAAGTCTTGTAGTTGTTTCAGTGACAGAGAGAGCAAAGCGGCAAAATACCGTTTCAACTTCCCAGGGGTTTGTGCTTCTGACTTTTCAGCTCTTTAGGAAATCTGCTTGCAAACACATTTGCCAAGCCATGCACGCTTTCCTCTTTAGTTTCCACAGAGCAGAAAAAAAAATGGGGGGGGGGGGGGGGTATGCTGTTTGACTAAATGGCTCCTAAATGTTTTCTTGCCGAAACAGGATAGTAAAATATTAAGATCCCTATTTGTAAGTTATTGCTTAGGGTCACGGACGTTGGTAATCACTGTTACCCTTCTGTGTTGTGCTAGGAAAAATGTGTATGCGAAGAGCTTACTCTAAGTTAACAAGTTGCAACATGTTTTCTTTGCCTTGTTCCTGAAATTACGCTCCCATGTCTCTACTTTCCTTTTTCTTTTTCCTGTTTAGTCTTTGCTCTTAGGTTTCCCTTTTTCCTAGAGCTGTCCCTCATCCCAGTTTAGAATTAGACACTCCCATCCCCATTGGCTGCCCATGTTTTCATTCCCCTTTTCTCCAAGGGGATCTGCAGCTTTACTCCTTGTCGCTGCCTCTCTTGTTCCAGTTGCTTACTGATGAGGTGGGATTTCAGGTGGTGTTAACTCAGTGGTCCCTTCTGTTTTTTTTTATGTATGGGTGGCCAGCCATGAAGAGAGAGCCCCAAAGGTCTAAACTGGGCTAGGTGCAGGTGCAGATCAGAGATGAGGTCTGTCTCCTGCCAGCTTCCACACTGTTCCCACTTCCTGTGCTGCTGCAGCTCCCGAGGAATCCTGCCGAGCTGCTCCCTCCCGTGTAGTCAGTGTGTCATAGCTGACATTCGGGTATGGACACACCATCGTGTTGGGGTGGGTCTAACGAGGAGATGGTGTTGCACTGGGAAAAGCAATGTGAATATGGTGGGGTGCATGCAATGTGAAAAGAGATTGTAAAGAAAACACCTGACATGGGGAAACTGGAAAGAAAACTTCCTTATCTTTCTCCTGTTAATATGTGGTAACTCCAGAAGTTTTTAACCTCCTTACAGTACAAATATCATAAGCTGAAAAAGGTGTTGTGGTTTATTAGTTGAAACTTGAAAGTTCAAAGAAATAATGTCAGGTTCTTTGGAAGCCATAGGTAGTTTCTACCTGCTATTAGTGCAGCCAAAAATCACCAGTGAGGCAAAATCCACTTGATATGTATATAAAATAACATGGATTTTGGAGGAGGAGATGTGTGGCTCCAGTCCTCAGCCAAGGGAAAGAGGCTTCAGATTCTCTGTGCTAGTACCAGTAAGGGTTGCAGGAGCATGGTGCCACTTTCTGTGACTGCATGACCTGTGATAGGCTGGTAGAGACCTTGTGCATAGAGGGGGTTTTGGTATTACCAGCTCTCCCACCCCTCTATGCTCCCACACATGGCCACTGTTTAAGGACTAAGCATCGCACTGGGATTTACATTGGCCTAAGGCTGAAATACTTTCATTGTTTCATGTATATCGGTACAATAATGTAGAATTTCCATTACCGTCCTGTTTTAAATTTCAAGTGGAAAAATACAGCCTGCAAACTGGAATAAGACTTGCTGGTTGACTTTCACTGATTTAAAGCAAGGTGAAGCAGAACAGGTAAGCAGTATACATTGAGAAGAATACAAGAGCTGGAGTATTTCTGCTACATTAGAGACAAGGATAAATGACTTCTTTTCCTTGGTAACAATTCTAATTAGTTGTCCAATATTTGAGCTGTAATTTCAAGAAATAGTGGTTTAATATTGTAGGCTCTGCATTTTCTTTGGCATTTCCCAATGAGAAATTTTCAATCTTCCTTTTTCCTAAGATATGTAAGTGGCTGAGTCACTAAAGAAATTTCTTTCCCCACATGTCTTTAAGTGGACTGAGTTGGTTTGAGATTGCCTGATTGCTGAAAATACAGACGGAGGAACGCTGCACAGTGTGTGTAGCTCTGAGGTCAATTTCTTTAAATTGGTTTTCTTCTGGGACCCCATCAGCTCCTTACAACAGTTACCATGTTAACTCACCGAGTTACAAAACAGCTTTACCATAAATGTTCTTGGGTTTGTCTGTTCAGATGACACTAAGAACATCAGAATTTCAGAACCCCTCTAGGGCCTAGTTCACCATTTCTCTCCTCCCTATAAGCACATATTGCTGTGCAGGATGAGTTCAAAATCAGTTTGAAACCTCACCACTTGAAAAAGTATTTTGTAATCAGTGTGTAACTGAGGTGTTTTTTTTAAGCTTTTGATTTTGGGGAAAGTTGTCACCCTGCTAGTTTCCCCTTTGTGTGAGTTTTTGGGTCCCGTAGCAGGTTCCCTACCCACAGCTGCTATGTATGGGCCTGGCCTTAACCAGGATGCTTTTGCATTAATTACAGTAGCAGTAGCAAAGATTACAATGACCATTATTGACATCTGTACTTTGATCACCAAATAGTTACCTTTGTGTTTAAAGGTGGGTAAGTATGGCCTGTAAAAAGTATTTGACAGCATTGTTTTGTCAAAATACCTTCAGAATTCATGGTTCTTTTTGCTCAGGGGTAGGTCTTAGTTGCCAGTTTTTAGAGGAGGGGATGTTTAATTTCCCTATGAAATGAAATGCTAAACATGGAGAAAAATATTTTAAAGTGGAAAAAAAAAAAAAAAGATAAATATTACCTGGTAAAGACATTTTTAAATCTTTTCCATTTGTAGGCTTTATCCCACAGTTTACTTTAGAGTAATACTTAAGTTAAAAACCCTTACATGCGCTTACATATAAATGCTGAAAAGTGCTCAACCATCTTAATGCGCAGTCACTGGTGACTGCAGGAATCATTCTCACCAAAGGTTTTGAAATCACACTCACGAAATGGATAAAAAGCCTGCCAGGCTAAACATTGTAGGCTTCTCATGTTAGTAACATCTTGTCTGAGACACCAGTTCAGTGGGGTGCTAAAAAGGAAGATCGCTGACTTGATGAAGTTAGTGCTATTTCAGCAAATATTGCTACTAGCACATAGTTTGCCAAATGCAACCTTATTGGTGTTCAGAAGATTTGGATTATTATATTATTCCATAGAATAAGCTATTTAGTGGTACAGTCACAGTTTGACCTTATGTGTTTTTGTAAAACCATTAAATAAGTGCAGATCTCAGTCCTAGAATGTTCTTTCTTGGATGAATGCCTGTATTTATACAGGCCTCTCTACCAAAGGAGGAAGAGGGTGTATAATACAAAAAGTGTATACTCTGCATGTATATATTTCTATCCAGTCTTTGACCTCTGAGGCTCTTGCTGTCAGAAAAACCTTCATATGCATTTAAAGACATTTAAATGTACAGTGTAAACATGAACAAATACAGGCATCCTTGTGCATTGACTTCATGTATGTTCCCTCCCACTGTAAGTCTCTGTATATATCACAGATGCTGTTGGTGTTGTCTCAGCTGACAAACAGCCTCTTGGTGAGCATTGTTGCTTTGCTTTTATACCTCTTTTGCTTTTTCATACCTCTTTTATACCTCTTTTTGCTTTTATACTTCCTTTGTCCTTTCTGTGGGCTCTTCTAATGCAGTAGGAGGAAGGAAGAACAGTTAAAAAAATATATAATCTCCCCCAAAATTGGCCAGTAAATTCAGAAACATGCGTGTCTGAAGGTAATAGAGACACTTAAAAATCCTGTAACTCTTGGGTTGATACTGGTCTTGGGTAACCACTGGTCTTATAGCAGCTTTATTCCTTGGGCAAGTTTTGCCTTTCTACCTTGTATTAGCCTTAATAGTCTTCTGCAGAATAACCCTAGAACCTGCTTGGAGCCCTGTTAAAAATCGCTGATTCTCTCTGTAAAGGCTCAGGATTACATCAGTATTGCTTTAATAAACTTGGAAGTTTAATGCAAATATGGACAAGCTCAGAGAGAATAAATATCAGTATAGAAGTTTTCCGTGGAGGAATAAATCATGTTGAGTAATTGTTTTTCCATTTGCTTTAAACCTCGCTAATTGTTGTTCTCTGCCTCCTTCATCCAGATTGGGTAGTTTTCCTTAAAAACAGGTTGCACAATATTCCCCAGTCTTGTACTTTTATGTCTGTAACTATATGGTTAAGGGTTGTGACTCCTACTGTTTGGAATGATCTTTGAAGAAGATGGTTTATTTAATGACTTTTGTACTGTAAACTGTAGACATTCTCGGTTTTTAGAAGCAGGAAGATGGCTCATAGTAAAGATGTAGAGAATGTGGGGCATGTGAAAACCCTCAGCATGAGCAGTTACACATGCTTCGATCCGGCAACAGTTTGTAGTCAGCGGAATGACTCGCTGAACTTGGTGTTAAATATACATCCAGGGCATAAATGGCCATTATTTTAGAGCTTTCTAGCTATAAAATTGTATTTTCATACTCTGTGTTTTGTTGTTTGGTTGGTTGGGTTGCATTTGGAAGTTTAAAGCAATGGAATATCAGATTCTGAGCAAGAAAGCCTCAAACCTGCTCTGCTGCCAGTGAAGCTGCCAGTAATGTCTCTTTTCGATTATAACAGCAAAGTTTTGACAGGATTATGGCAGGCCTTCCTAAAAAGGGGCAGGCTCACATTTGAAGGTCACTATCTCTGGCTAGAAAAGATTGCTTGGGACGTGCAGAAAATAAAGGTGTGTTAGGACAAAGCTTGCTGAAGCTTGAAGTGCTCCTGTGCCTATGAAGTTTGCATAGTAATTATTTCTTGTAGAGCAAAGGCAGTATCCCTGATAGAGAAAATGTCAGTACAAGCAGAGCTTAATGTACATTTCATTTACCCTGTAATCTGTATTAGTTCTGGCTGCAGTATCGTAATTGTCATCTTGCTCCATGAACCTGCTGGCAGGCAGGGTGCTGGTTCATGGTTCCTTACAAGTTTAACCCACTTATCTCTTCCAAAGGTGGCTCTTTTAAGAGAATTGCTCAGAAACTGGTACCTCAGAAGGGATGTTTCAGGCTGGTATATAAAGTACCTGTTTCTAGCAATTGATAGAGAGATACTGTTAGTAACAGTTGCCATGAAAAACCTCCCGCAACAGCCTTGCAGGTTTAAGGTGAGATTGCAAAGTGGTTAGAGGGAGATTCCTCAGCTGCACTGGAGCTTTGGTCATGGTGAGTCCTCCTGTGTTCTGTGTTATTATCTGTTTTTCTGCTTGTTGGAATGTGAGAAGGGTTTGATTGTTTCATTTGTTTGTGCAGTTGCTTCCAAAGAGAGAAGCTGAATCAGGTTCCTTTCTGATTGGTATTGACTCTCAGCATCAGTATGGTATTCAGTAAATACCTTCTTTAAATACAGTATTGCAAATCATACTAGATTGCATCATAGTGCAAATAGCAAGAAGTGGGGCATTGTAATTAAAAAAAATATAAGCCAGGTTCTTACCACCACCACCCCCTTTATTTTTTCTACAAGGCTGTAATTTCTCTCTGTAGTGCATAATGGTGACAGCATTGCAGGCTTTTTTCCTACTCTGTCGTTTGCAGATTGACTTCGTGGCTTATGGCTGTACATTATCTTTGTTTATCAGCATAAATCAACAGAGCTATTCCTGAACAATGGAGATAGCAACAGACAGACCTTTTGAAGACACATTTGCGGACTGAGAAACGGTGTTGTATAGAAGCATGTTAAAAAAAGATAACCAGCATGGGTTATCGGGGGGTTCTGCTCAACCCCCTGCAGAGGAGATTATGGAAGAGGCTGTGTAATGGCATTTCTCAAATATTCCTACACAGCTGCCAGGGCAGTTGATGTGCATACACTAATAATTCTTATGGGAAGTAACAGTAAACAGGTGAAATACCAAAGCAGCAGCATTTAAACATAGGTGGGATTTAGATTTCTTAAGATTTCAAATGTTACATAATTGTTTTCTTTCCAGAGTCAAGTACCTGCAGTTATATGCATACGAAGTCACCATCTGCCTACGTAGAAAGCTGACTTTGGGTGCCTTCATACAAGAGTTAAACATCCAATCCAAGTATAATCTGTAGAACACAGAAGGGAATATTAATTCACATGATGAATAATGTCTTCAGTGGCAAGCACTGCTTCCTGAGAGAGGGTTAGAAGTTCAACCAGTAGTCCCTGAAATTGTATAATATGCCTAACATGGACATGTTCTTCTTGTGCTGCCTGAAAGAGTTGGTGTACGTTTCCCATCAAACAATAATCACAAAGACTGTTGAAAATGCATTGGAAGAATCGGAAGCCAGTTTTGGTTCCTTGTTGCGGTGATTGTGCTGAATGCAAATAGCCGAGTTGTGGGTAAAAAACCAAATACTGAACAAGTGAAATAATTGAGAATCAGTGTCATTTTCTAAACAAATATATGCTCTGCTTTTCCCCAGATCAGTGTTATTACTTTTTGGTGTGCACACTACAGAGGAGTGTTCATCAGCACAGTCTGTATCAAAGTCAGTCTCTCTCTGGATATGGCTTCTTGGGTTTCTCCTGCTTGTAACAAGCAAGATACTTGTCCATTCCACCTTGTACTTCAGGTGATATGAGAACACTTTTGATAAGACTTAAAACATTATTTCTCTCCTTTTTGTGACCGTAAGGCAATAGAGAGTTCCTTGCAATTTTTATTTGGCTTCTTCCTGCCAGTTTACAAAATGCCTGTAACTTAAGCATCTGTAGGTCGCAGCTGCTTTTAACTTGATTTTGCCACATGGTTCAAAGGGCTTTTTTCCATCACTGTTATTCTGTGAGCTCTCCCAGAAGTTTCAGGGGTGATTGTTCTGCAGGGAAGATCAATTCTAGGATTTGCAGCCGTCAGTCTGTACCTCTAATGGTTTTTCTTGAGCATGCTTGGCTTTTTCTTGGTGGTGGGTTTATGATCTGGTTTAGAAGGAAGAGTCGTCACACCACAAAAGAAACTCTCTTTGTTAGTCTGACAGATGAACTAAACCTCAGTTTCTGTTCTGAACGCTTAGAAAGTACAAGGAGAATGGACAATCGTATCATCACAAGTTGCCTTCCTCAGGCTGATAAGTAACACGCTGTACATTGCAGTAACTCATCACTTCCATATCCTTGGGTGGACATGACCGTGTCATTTAAGAGCAGAAAACATGCAGAGAGCAAAAGGGGTATGATTCCTGGAATTAATTGAGCAGTACCTGAAAAATCAGAAACCTAGCCTGTAGTATAAGGGAAAAAATACTGAAATACAAAGTCTGCTTTCTTTATTTTTCCCATGAGAGAGAAAAGGGAAGACTTCTCATAATAAAGATATCTGTCTTTCTAAACGCTGCTTTGCGAATTGGTGCAACCCTGCCCAGGCGATGCTGGGACCTGTGATAAGCATTTCCTTTTGGAAAAGCTGTACCCAATGTGAAAGCAGAGGGAACATAATCTCTTCTGCCTCTTTAAGAAGTGTTGGAATAAGTGTGTCTTTTTGAAGGCTTTTTTTTTGCATATTTTTCAGATGAGCAACTCTGGAGCTTTGTGCTTTTTATGACATAACTTTTATGTTTTTAATGTTCTGAGCATGAGCTCAGGTTTTTGGTTTGGGTTTAGTGAAGTATTTGCTGCTTTATTTGCTGTAAAACCTGAGAAGAGTTCCTGTCTTCTAGCTCTGTAAGACCTGTAGTCCCCCCTAGTTCCTATGGGAGGCTTCAATATGCAGCCTTCGGAGTAGAAAATACTTTCTTTAGTACTTTTAGAATTCCAGATCATTGGGTCTTTCTCTGTGCAAGATTATAACTTTCTGGGGGTATTTCGGCACAACCTGGAAGCTGTTAGGTTTTGCAACTTTTGTTCAAATTACTTATTTTCTCTGCTCTTTTTCTTCTTTCACTTCATAATTAGAGGCTAGTGGACAAAGCAGACTTGGGGCTGAAGGCACCAATCTGGTATCTGGCAAAAAGGCTATGACTTAGAAAACTGACTGTGCCTGTTTTGCAGGGGATAAAGTCCTTGAACAGAAAAAGCAGCTTTAGGAGCTGTGGTTTATTTTGTGGTTTGGTTCTGTAAGCTAGTCATTTCTGGCACTTCCATACACCAAGTTCTGCTAATTTATATCTTACGTTTAATAATGTAGTTATAGGCTTATAGAAAGCAGTTGCTAACAGATTCATTCTAGTATTTGTGAAAGTGAAGGTACATAATTTCCTTTGGTAGTTGAAGAGGACTGTCTGATTGGAATTATCTTTGGCCATGAAGATCTTGGACAGACATGATCATTCTACATTGTGTTGCTTTGAAATGCATAGGTTAAGAAAAGATTTATAATTCTAACCCAGCTTTTTAGGGAAGAACTGTTAGGAAGAAATGCATTCTGCAAACTTTACTTGAAGGAGGAGACATGTTTATGTTCTTTTCCTACTGAGAACTGTGTCTGAGCTCAAATTTGACTGGATGTGAACATGAATGTCTTAAAGACATATTTATGTTGAAGTGGCTATTGATACTGTTTTAGGAAGTACTGTCAGATCTCCAGTTATATTCATATTTCAGGAAGAGCCCATTTTTATCTGCAGACTAGTGCAGTAGAAGGTTAAGGGTGATTACCACACACAGCAGTGTGTGTAGCTAGCGTTTCACTGGATGGGGCATGACTGAA
Organism: Pezoporus occidentalis; assembly: GCF_034315485.1. Taxonomy (NCBI): domain Eukaryota; kingdom Metazoa; phylum Chordata; class Aves; order Psittaciformes; family Psittacidae; genus Pezoporus; species Pezoporus occidentalis. Next base: position 2,271,019 of record NW_026913415.1, read on the forward strand.
GTTCCCATCTCCTTCCAGAAATCTGGTCTGATCTTTGCTAATCTTTTTTCCTTCAAAGTGAGAAGACATTCAGTGATCATCCCAGCTGGCTATATATTAGAAGCAGAGAGACAGGAGAGTGAAATGGCTTATTCAGTTATCTCCAATCAAACCCCCAAACTCCATCATCTCCTGATTTAACAGATAAGAGAACTAAAAGCTTGCCTGAAGACAACTATTCCAGCTGTAACCAAAAAGAGGGCCCAGAACACACTCTGGGTATTACTCACTTTGCTAACCCAGCCTTCTGAAAACAGCTCTGGTAAATATTTATTCAGTTGCCATAATACAGTATGGGTATCTCTTTGACCTCAGCCATTAGGCTGAGCTAGGCTATTCCTTCTAAGAGCTTCAAGTCTTTAGTTCAAATAGTGAAGATTTATGGCTTCACATCACAAAGTGTATTTCTAGAGGCTTATCCTGGCACTGTTACATTTTGTTTGTGTAACTGTGTTGTATTGTCATCTTTCTTGTGTAACTTGCTGTCAAAGCACATGCCAGGTCATGTGTTATGGTCTGTTCAGAGCAAGCGTTCCTTTTGCTAGTTAAATATTTCTGTCTGTGAGTTGGAGAAGCTGCACTGCAAATCAGAAGCTTGCAGTCAAACTTGCTGATGAGCAGTTACTTTTTGCATGGCTGAATACTTGAAGTTAGCATGTGATTTGGGAGTAATCTTTGGAATTAATCTCTGTATTGTTCAGCAATAGGAAAACTTGGAGCCTGGGATGATGCTCAGTTGTTTAGTTTCCAGAGTGTTTTAATCAGAAATGTCAGTTTTAAGATAAGAGTGCCCAGAAAAATGGGTTTGCTGGTTTTAGAGCAGTGAAGATCCTGCCTTTAAACTTGAAGTCAGAGACTGAATAAATCCTTTTTAAGGAAGCCTCATTTTTACAAGTTTCATCGTTGGCCTCAAGATCACTTCTTCCATTGCTTGTGACAAGGGATCAAACAGGCTGTCAGTAAATGCATTCAAACAGGCTAAACAGTAAAATGCATTCAAGTCTTGTCAGGTCTTGACAAACGCTTGATAAGATGAGTGTGATTGGCAGAATGACATATTATTACTTTTTAACTCTTCTGTAAAGTACACTGAAGTCTAAAATAAAGCTTAGTGTTCCCAACAGAATGCTGACTGTGCCAAAATCACGGACAATGCAAACATCCTCGCTCCTGGAGCTGAATCAGTTGAAAACAGCAGCCAAAAAGGCAAAGTGGAATGACCATTAAGTTATCTGAGACATTAAATAACAGCAATCTGCATTAAAATAACTGGGTGAAAATAGTTGATACCTTTGTCATTTCTTTTGCAGAGCAGCTTTCATGCGTGCACCACAGTCTTATCTTGCAGCGAGAAAATGAGGTTCTGAAGTAGGCTGATCTGGCTAATACTTCATGGCAGAGATTTATTTCTTAATCTGCATTGGAGATTTTTGAAGTACTGGCTGTTTTTTAGCAGGCTGATTGAGGTTTTGTTTGCTACAAGAATACACAGAATAGGAGTGCTGTAATTAGAGTGTGGTGGGAGCTTTTGGCAAGTCCTGAATTATTTCTGCAGTAGTATTGTACTGAGAACACGAGGCATTTTGAGGGAGGGGAAGATCAGAACAATGTGCAGATTTGCTTGTGTGGGCTAATATGACTCAGTTAGCCTGAACTCTTGAATTCTTTAGGAAAAACTGCCAGGCTAACCTTGTTTTTCAAGTCAGTCTCAATTGTTCAGCAAGCTGTAAGTCTTGATCCACAAGGACCTGGCAATTCTCCATAGGTTTGGGTCAGCAGTTTACAAACACTGCCTGGACCAATGATCTGTGAAATCAATCTTTGGGTCTTTCTGATGCTGCCTTTGGACAGCTTCATTGATGGCAAAACAGAAATGACTTTAGAAAGGCCTCGGGATTGGATTATGAAACTTAAAAATCACGGAAGACAAAATGGTGTTTAAAAATGCTTAGGAAGTTTCTCTAGTCTTTGAAAATATTTTGGTCCTGAAATTTTCTGCAGGTATGTTGCAAGCTACTGAATAGGAATGTTTTGGTCATGTAAAGATTGCATAAACCTATTAAAGACACTTTGCCCATCATAGAAATTGAATGCACTATGGGAACTGGTCTGCTGGGTGGCATCCACGTTTGTCAGTTCAGAATTACTTGGCTGCTTGTAGTCTGTGAATGCATAAGATGGATTCAACTTATATCCTATGCTTCCTAGTTAGTGAGAAGCCAGTGGTTTTAAAGATTTGAGGCCACTGAAATAGTGGGTGTACCTGCCACAGGACCTGCTCCTCTCCTTCAAAGCATTTTAAAGCCAAAGTGGGTTTTTTTTCTCCCCTCTAGCTTCTTACCTGTGTTAGTAAACCCTGCTTTCTGTTACTGCTTCAATCATCTGTGACAGCTGGCTTACTGCTCCCACCCTGTGCCAAGCTGTGTTTCATATTAAATCCGTTTTTTTCCAGAGCAGTTGTTTTGGGAGGAGTTTCTTGCATGCTGACTCCAGCTAGCACAAGTCACTCTGGCAGTGCATTTGGGTATCCCTGTGGAGGCTCTGGGTCTGATTCATCTACCATCTTTTGCTCTGATACTTTCTTTCAACAGCGTTTCATGCTCTCCTTGAAATACCTGTAAAATATCATTCTGGATTCTCAGATTGACATTATTGTAGGCGAAAATTTATGTTATGGCAATCTTAGTTCTGCCTCTGCATGCTGAAAAATTGATGGGACCTGTTAGAAAGTTTGCTAGTGTTGGCTTTTACTAGGGACAAATCAACAGGGAGAAATGAGCTGGTGCTCCCAGGTTTAGGAAGGCATATAGGGTGCCTCCCTTCAAGCTCAAGCTGTATGTAAGAATAAGAGCAGCTGTTTGACATGTCGCAGCAGCCTGGGAACTGGCCATACAAGGAACACTCTCTTTACAAAGCCAGGTCTGTCTGATTCATGTGTTGCATATGTGTTAAAGTTCATGGGGCTCTTTGTCTGGATGGTGGCTGCGCGTGTGTTTAATCTCCGAGGTGTTTGAAAGCTTCTCTAGATATTAATAGAATGGTAGAAAGGAAGTGGAAAAGAGGGGGAAACAGGCTGGCTGAATAGTCAGCGCTCGGTTGCCAAATCACAGTTTGGGATTCATTTCTATTTTGAATACTACACTGGCTGCCAAAGCTGGCAAACTGTGATCCCCTTTGGAAGGGGGAGGAGACTGCATTACTTCTCTGCGGAGGAGGGACATCACTTCGTTTCCTGATGCTTTGTTTTTTCCTTTAGCAGTGAACAAAGACATTCTGGGGGAGAAAAGTAGAAAATGCCAGTTTTCAAAGTTTTTCCCGAAATTTTACAAAAGAATGGCTTTGATTTCCACTTTGAACGGGGCTTCCTGTCTTCTCTGCCATCGTTTGGATACCTTTAACAATAGTTGAGTTTAACTTTGTTATAGGAATGTGTCCTTTCCCCATCTCGTGCTGCTCAGGGCATTGTTTCTTTGGTTATTTCCAAGTGCATACAAGCAAGAAGAGATGAAGTTTAGTCAGCAAATGATTGGCCAGATTTGCAAAAAAGGAAAGCTGATTAGAATCACCAAAACCCCAGGCTGCACAGAATACTATGTGTGCTTAAATAACTAAAGCCTACAGCTTCGGAAGAGAAGATGGCTGAACAGCAAAGAGAAGAGAAGAAAAGAAAAACTAGGAGCCAAAAAATATCTGGTTTTTCTTCCTGTCTTTGTCGTGCCTCAGTTGTAGCCTTGGAAACTGAGACAAAGAGGTTAAGAAACTTGCTCATTCTTAAAATGGAGATAAGATACAATGTACAGTTTATTTTAGTCTCACTTAGTCCCCTGCAAGTGCTGCATGTGAACAGTCTTGGTTCATTTAATAGTATTGTCTGTAGGATGAGCATGTTTGTTTGGGACCTGAGACAATGAACCCACATTCAATTATGTTGCTGTGCCTAGCTGTTAGACTGAGCCTTTGTTTCAGTCTGTCAGGCTTTCCAGGCTATTTCATCATCTCCTCTATCAGGAGGCTGTGGGGTGGATTGGTGAAGCTATTCTCGGAGTTCAGCGGGATGCAAAGTATCTCCAGTGCATAAGCTGAGGAGTCAGAGCACAGAGCACAACCAGCTCTGTTGGCTGTGTTCTATTCAAACAAGCTCTTGGTTTCCCTAAGGAATATAAACCAGGAATTTGAGACTGTGGGATCAAAACATTGGAAAGTGTTCTTGGCAAATTGATCAGCTGTGAAATTGTAACAAGCTCTTATTTCTGAACTCGGAAGGTGACACTTTCAAGTTGAGTTTAGTTCTGTACTTAGGGCTTTTGTTTTATAGGCTCTCTGGCCGTGCCTGTGCTGTTTATATTAATGCAGCTCATTTGTAGGCAGCGCAGACGCTTTTAGAAATTGTAAGACTGTGGAGACGTTTAATGGCTAAGGATAAATTGCACAGCTGTGGAGGCTATTTATACTCCCGTGTATAGCGAAGGGTGTATCATGAAACACGCACAGCTCAGTGGTGGGAGTTATTTTTCACGGGTTTTTTAATCTTGGTAAGGATTTGCCAGCTTCTAGTTTTACAGGTTAAAAAGCGTTAGCATGTCCATATCCTAAGAAGAGAAAGATTGGGTGTTACCCATTAAGAACGTGAAAAGAGACCTCTGTAGAGAAGGTAGATGGGCTGCAGCAGAATGTTTCAAAATCTTAGTAAGGAGTTCTGGAAACCATGTGGAAGATTTCTGGGCTGAGAGGAGTTCCTAAATGTGCAAAGGGAAACTGTAAGCATTTGAGTATGATCGAAAATAGCCAGGACTTGATGGAAGACAAAGTGAACAGTTAAGTCATGCTGTGACTTAGCTTACAGTTGAAGGATCTGAAACCTCTGCAAGGCATACATCCCTTCCAGAAGAAAGTGATGTCCAAGCCCACAACTTTCTGTAAAAGAGCAATTTAAAGCAATTTCCAACTTTCTAAAACATGCGAGGAAAAATAATTAAAACCTTCCGAATTTTATCTCAACCAAAGGACCAGAAAGGGAGCAAGTTGTTTGTTCTTTGCAGGTGTGTTAATGATGGGAATCTTTTAAAAGTCAACTTTAAAGGACAAAAGGACAAACACAATTATAAGATGTGTAAAATGGAAATTAGACACTGAGACAGAAACGGAATTGCTTCGAAGATGAGAGGCTGGGATAGATTAAGAGCTACCAGATACCATCCTCAATACTGGCATCTAATGTCTTTTACAATCACTTTGAAGAAAGCTCACTGAGAGAAACCATAGGAACTTGCAGACACCGTATAGTTTGTGCTTCTGGTTTGTGTATCTTGCACATAGATTGGGGATAATTTCAAGCTGACCCCTCTTTTATATCTGATGAATTCCATAAAATTACTTTGATATTTAAAATATCTCTGAATGCTTCTACATCCTCCAGAGATTTAGTTGCAACATTCTCTTTTCTCCCTTAATGCTCTAAAACCCACAAGCTTGTTCCATCTCAGATTGCTGTCTCTTATGGGAACCAGGGATAGGTTTAGTGGGTGAATTGTGAAGTAATTCGATGAAGGGCTCAGAAGATAGGATCTTTCCTGTCTTTTCTTCCCTTGTAATGTCAACACTGTGGTTTCTAAAAAGAATAATTTGCACGTATGCTCTGAAATTCCAGCTTTGGCTCTGGCTTGTCCTAAGCTGTTACCACTTTGCTGAGGCTGATCTGATACGGGTTAATCTTTGACAGCTCTTGTCCCTCTAAGAAACTCATTTCCAAATTATATATTACACAAGTTTGATGAAAAGATAGAGCTTGAACTAATAAGATGAAGAATTTACTGACATCAAAGCGAAAATGAGCAGGGCAAAGCTGAGAGCCTGAAGTGCTGCTGTGTTCCCAAAGTCCTCCTTGTGGATAACTATTGCTGACCATTGTGCGTGTGTCGTTAGCTAATCCAGATTTTTCTTTTTCCAGAGTATTTAATACAGTTATACTTTTGTTTTTGAATCGGATATTTATGAAGTTCTCGTACCTCCCAGCCACATTCCCTCAACTTAGTTCTACTCTGTTTGTGCAGACTGACAAATTCTGTCTAGATCAGGTTGCAGCCCATGAAGGGGATTTGTCCCTTGCTTTTCATTCATCTCTCAACCACAGGTTACAGCAGTACCTCTTAGCTGATTTCAGTGCAGAGTGAAGCAGAATAGCTTACACCACTGCCAGGGTTTTAAACATCTTAAGTCTAACGTGCTTTACTTTGCACTGAAATGAGTTTGCACATTCACCATATTCTCACTGAGAGACAGTAGCTTGATAAATCCCTCTGTCTGTGACAGCAACAAAGAACAACATTTTAGTTCTTGACTGATACCTTCAGCCCAGTCTGGAATGATGCATTTTTTTCCATTCCTCAGATGACTGGTAATGTGAGAAAACAATACGTGGATGCAGTAGGAAAATCTATCAAGCCACTGCTTTAAAACAAAAGTTGTGAGGCTGAGTGAAGAGATGGAGGCTCTGCCTCCTCTGTCTGACAGTAAACCTTCATTGCAGAAACCCAGAAATGCCTTTCTCTTGCAGGGTTCTACAGTTGTTTGTTTTGAGAACCACTTGAGTATGTTGCCATCATTTGAATGAGACTTTTTAAGAGATGTTCCTCTGGAACCCATTTAGATGGGTTTATACATGTATGTCTGTTGCATTGCATATTTAGCTTTTTCCACTCTGCGTGTTTTAGTCCAAGAATGTGTGTTGGAGATCATGGAAGATTGCTCCTGGCTGAGCAGCCTGACAGGGCCCTGCTGTGGAAAATCTGCATCCTCTAGATTCTTTTTAAATTGCACAGTGCAGAGTGATTTGTGATTCCAGTGTGAAAAGCCCCACCACTACCTTCGACTTCTTGAAAGCAAGACAAACTGATGCTTTTTCTTATTGCTGCCATGTTGGGGAACCACTGTATGAAACATGCTACAAATTTAGCTCATGACTGCACAGCAATAGCTATTTAATCCTTACTGTCCTTCAGACACTTACACAAAGGCAACTGCATCAGGTCTCGGTGCAGTGGCTGTTGGCTTCTGCTTCCTGGGATGATGCGAGAGATCAGATTTGTAAATGGCACGGTACAAGGTAGTTCTTAACATGGTCTTTAAATGCCTTTTTTTACATGAATTATTAGCATTACCCTGCTGACTACTTACAAATACATCAATAGAAAATCAAGCTGTAGTTGTGAGGTTCTCTGTGTTACCACATTGCAGTCTGGGCAGCTCTGGCATGCAGCAACTTTTAATGATGAGCTCATCAGTCTTTCTTGGTTTACTGGCTCTGGGGCAGTAAGTGGGAATGTTTGTTTCAGACTTCGAGGTTTTTAAACAACCGCCTTCTTTATCAAATGCATAGAAATTTGCTCACTTTCTGAAAAGGCAGTAATGTGAAGTGTGCAACAGCAGAAAGCCTGCACTGAGTGACAGAACTTAACAAAACTTGGAACGTAGTACCAGAGGAAGCAATACCACCTCATAGTCTGCTGGTTTCCAACAGAAATGAAGCTGTGAGCCTGTAGCACGGGTTAAATGCAGACTGCAGTGTTTCAACTGCAGCAGTAGTCTGGGCAGTCAGGCTTCACTTCCCCAAAAACTCTTTATTAAAGGAGAAAAAGGTTTTACAGGTCACCTTGTATAGCTTTGGCTTGTAAAGATACCTGATCAATCTCTGTGAAGATAAAGTAATAGGGAAATAAGTTCTTCATAAATGTATTTCTTTCCTAAGTCTTTTTATTAAGGAAAATAAAAATATAGTTCTAAAGCATTTTTAATATGAATTTTTAAAGGCACTTGAATTAAGAAAGTGATATAAAAGTGTAATTAAATATTTATGATACTGTAAAATCATACTTTCCATGTGCTTACACAAAGCCAGGCACGTTTTTTTGTGTTCCTCTTGTGTATTCCTATTCTGAGATGTGGGGTCAGAGTCAGTGAATGAGTCTCGTGTGCCCAGGCTCCTAAGTCCCACTTTGCCCTTTTCCTGTTGTGCAGTCAGTTTTCCCAGGAGTTGGTCAGCCCCAGCAGAGTAATGTGCAATCACTTCTTAGCTTCCCCTGGGTTAGCCAGAGCTTTTGGGGTATTTTATGGTTCCATTCTGGAAGGCGCCTGTAGCATGCTCATGCGCAGTCCCTCAGTATTCTTTGGAATCTGTTTTTTTTGTCCAAGGTTGAAGGCATTGCAAGAATCATTTTGAAGTACCCATCATATGGAGAAAACACACTTTTCTCTAGAGGGATTGTGTAGGAGTTTAATAGCATCTCCACCTGATGACTTTCGTAGGCAAAATGTTAAAGCTGTGTATCTGAAGGAATGGGATCCAGGCTTTGATTATTATAGTAATATTAGCCTTTAAACAGGCAGGCTGGCTAAGTCTAGCTTAGGAACCAAATCCTTCACCAGGGCTTCATAACCTTAATGCACTGAAGCTCTGTGATGCTGTGGTGATTTTCACTTGAGAATGAAAACTGCCTCTGAAGTCTGACCAGCCTTTCCACCTGTGTTTAAAAGGACTAAATTCTGTTTGGAGTTACAGCCAAATTAAGTAAGAGCTTGAGTGTGTTCTAATCTGAAGAGCCCTACAGTTGTTATAAAAATCAATAGTTCAAGATCACAGTAAAATTTTCTTCCTGCCTTGATGCTGGGCTCCTGCAACAGATATGGAATCTGAGAAGGAGAATTGTTTTCATGACACGCAACTGTGCCACTGAGATTCTTGGTTGCCATCAGAAAGGTGATTTCATTTAGTGCCTATTATAACCTACAAAGTCAGACATACAAAACTGTTGCCTACTGTCAAGCCCTGTGCACCTCTCATCTTGTATCCCAAATAGCTGTTCAGCTACCCGAAGCATCACAAGCAAGAAAACAGGTCCTTTCAAGGTTATGGCTCGTCATGCTTTGGTAATGCAATTCAGAAGAGCCTAAACACAAGAAATCAAAGCCTGTGAAATGATGCATGGATTCATGCTTCTCTAACTTAGAAAAAAAAAAAATCATGTAGCTTTCCATAATTCCATCCCAAAGAGCCCTTGAAGCACATCAGGTATTTATAGCTTTGGATGTCTCACTTGTACATGCGGGAGTTAATGACTCACACCTTTCCCAAACAATCGAAGTGCTTCCTGAATAGCAGAGAAAACATTCCTTCCTCTGCTCAAGCACTGATTCACATTCTGATTCACATTTGTTTGTTGTCATGTGGCAAACACCATTTGGCATGTTTACTCCTAGGTCTTAATTACCCTGCAGCAGTACTTTTCTCTTTATAGATCTTATTTTCTTTCCTTCTCTCAGTTGTGGCATCAAACAGCACCTAAATTAATACAGAAATAATGGCTTGGTTTTATCTTCTATCTTCCCTCCTCTCCCAGCTGCATGCTTTTGCTTCTTTCCCTGTCACCAGCACCTGTGGGCCCTCCACTGAACTTGAGTTGACTTGTTAAAGCAGCAGAAAATGAATCCAGTGAAGAAAAGACAGTTTTAGCAATAGGTTCACAATTCAAGTTGGCTCGGTGAGGAAGCTCATAATCAGCACCAGCAGGAAGGAAGAAGTCAGGCTGGCATCAGGAATGTGGCAAGGGGGAGGGACCTATACAATGTCCCTGTACTGAATATAATGAATTAAGAGTAAGCTGTTAATTCTGTTACTCTAACTTTTGTTAGAGGCTTATGTTAGCTTTTGTCCCTGAAACAGCTCATCTGAGTCGTGAACTTAGGGTGGGAGCATGGGAGAAGGAAACAGAACATGCTCCAGGGCTGGAAGACAAGGGAGTGGTATTATGGGTTCTAGCTGTCACTAGCCAGGCAATCCTTCAGTTGTTCCCTGGATCTGGCTTTGGTTGGCATGATGGAGGATGTATTGCGTTAGTCATCATAAAGAGTTGCCCTACCACCTCCTGCCCCACAACTCTTGGGTTTGTGCTATGCTAGTACATATATTTCTATAGCTGAGTCAGGAGATGGATCTCAAAAAAACTGGGAATGATACAAGTGATGTTTATGTAGTTGCGTTAGTGTTTATCCATATCAGTTCCACTGCCACCATGCAGGAGGCTGTCAGCATCACTGAGGAGAGTTGTTACTTGTGTTTTTCCATCTCCTTTGCCATGTCGGCATTCCTGGCTGCTTATCACAAATTTGTTGCTCTCTCATGTGTGCTGGAAACTGGGCTTCACTGGTAAGCAGGCCACAGGAATGATGTGAGCTTAGTACCTGGGATAGGCAATGTGTCAGTTGACCCAGGGGTACAGTGCTCCTGCAGAGCAGTAGCAGCAGGATGAGGGGAGGTTGGGTGGGGAGGTGGCAGTTGACTTTTCCAAGTTGACTTTGTCACAAAAGAAAGTATTGTTTACCCATACTCTGGAAGGGTTTGTGTACACTTCTGATGCTTTTATTTGCATTAAAAGCAAAAGTTGAGGACTAGGCAGTAATTTGTTTAAAAATGCAATGAAAAATTTATAGCCTAACTGTAGCATTTGTGACAACATCTCGGATGTGGTTAAAATGGTTATTTTGAGCTTAGTGAAACAGCATGCTTTGAATTTTAAGTCCTGAGTGCTGTTGTAAACGTTATCTGTCCTTTGCTGAAGCATTCCTAGCAATCTAGATCAGATCTCTCCAAGATGGTCCACTTTGCATGGGTTTTGTTGCCCAATCGGTCGTCATTCTGTTCATTCCTCTGCCCTTTATTTATATCTCTTTCTGTTTTCCTCCTCTTTCCCTGTATGCTTGAATGCAGACTATTTCTCTAAATGTAGTTCTTCTATTTAAATGTACCCATGGTAGTTACTCATTATTCTCCCACGCCCAAACACAGATTTGCTTCCTCTTTTGATATTTTTTTGCTGCTGACCTATTACACTGATGTCTGTCTCCTGCTCCATGAATTCCACAAGTTCAATATTTTAATGGGCAATCAGTGCTACAGGCAGTTGTGCAAAACAATCTAGCAAAAGCACTGGTGGGAAGCCAGCATCTTCCTCTGCCCAACATCAACTAATATTCAACCCCCAAATTTCCGCACCACATCCCACACAACTGTCTGTCTTCACACGCGAATATTTGGGATCCTACTTGATTCCTGTGGGTTTTTAAATGGAATGACCTTCTCTTGCTGTCCCAGGTTTTAAAAAACGAGTAATTCAAACCCCCAAATGCTTTCTCTAAACTAGTCTGACAAGACCACACAGATGCAGGTTACAAGGACAGCAAAGGGGTGTAACACGGCTAACGTGGAACAAAGCCATCTATGAACTAGACAGATGAGGAGTGTGACAACTGGAAGCTCTTTCTTTCTGTCATCCTTCTCTACAGCATATCAAAAAGCAATGGAGCCAATAGCTCTCATACATTGTGCCTTAAGGGAGCCATTCTGTTCACTCCTCTCTTTGCACAGAGGCTAAATTTATCTTGTAATCAAGTTGTTGTTAATGCAAGAGAAAACATCTGCTTTTTAATGCTGGGAAACATGAGTGGAATTTGTCTTCTGAGTGTACTGCAGGTAGTCTTGCAGTTCTGGAAAGATCATTTTGTATTAGGCTTTTGGGGTTTAAAATAATGCTCCCCACTATTCAAAATATGAAGCCTTTCATCTTTGTGGAATTAGGAAAAGAACAGAAAGTATTTTTTATAAACTGAGAAAACTGCTCATTGTCGGTTCACCCTCTCACTTGTACCCTTCTTGTGCAGATAACCAACCATGAAACCTGTCAAACTAATCACTCTCTTCAAAACTGGTCCTTGTCCAAGGCTGTGTTGCCCGTCAGATCATTTTGGTCATGTTCATAGTGCTGGGAATGGTTCATTTTTCACCAGGAAAGTGGGAACGTGTTGCAGGTGATGGTTAGTTGTGCTGGTTTGCATTGTTAATGACAATCAGAATAAAAAGCCTGTCTGCTTACCATCAGGTTCACCGAGAAGGAGCTTTGTCTCAAAAACACGCTGGCAGGATTATTTAGTGATTTCATTCTCATGTGCCAAATACATTCTCTACATATCATCAAATAAATTTGGCTGTGACAGTAAATATTTGTTGAGATGATGCACTGCAGCAGTTGTGTTTTGGTAACTTTCAGTTCTGTTTCTTTCCTTCTTTGTTTGCTACACATGCATAAAATCATAGAATCCCAGACTGGTTTGGGTTGAAGGGGCCATAAATCTAATCCAGTTCCAACTCCCTGCCACTACAGCAGCTTGCTCCAAGCCCCAGACCAGTGGTTCTATATCCATATATTGGTAACTTCAGGTGCCAGCTCTGTCCAGATGCTCAGTCAGGTGCCATGTTCCCACAAGTTCAGCTTAGCTACTATGGGAGATGGACTTAGTGAATTTGTTATCCTATTGGCTCAGTCCAAACTCAGAGCTACATAAAAAATGACCAACCTGAAATGCTCTCACTTGTAGTGACTGCAGCCTTTTCATGAGAGTTTAAGAGCGAAGGGACTGAATTTCTCCCCTGAAGAAAATGCAGGAACTTTAGGCACTAGCTGCTGCTTTTTGGATGTTGTTCAGAGAACAACTCAAATCTGATCTTCAAAACTGAAAGCCACCTATTAACATGTATTCAAGAGACCAGCTGTTGCCAGGGTAAGAAAATTACTTCTCTATTCAGGAGGAAAAGGCACAAAGCAAAACTGAAGTGACCAATTTAAAACAGTATGAGCATTCTCCTTCCTCTGACTTCTTATTGTGTGTGTGTGTGTGTGTGTGCATGGGCGGGATGACTGAGGTGATTCTGTGAGAACTTCCTAAGTATGTGATCTGTGAAATAAGCAGCTATTCTTTTACGGATTGATTATAGTCTGAATAATCTGGGATTATTCAAAACACAGCCCAACTTCTGTGAAAGCTTGGTTCAGTTCTTGCAAGAAACTTGTCCCTGGATCAGACTGCCTACCAAACTCGATGTTGCTTGCTATCTGCATGCCAATGTAACTATGTATTTTACGGTTATAGATCAAGTATCCGATAGATTATACACTAATGGACCTGGTATCTGTTCAGATGGATGCTGATTATCCCTTTGGGATTTAGGGGGAAATGGAAGGGCTTTAGGTCACTGGACAATTTTAAGTGTTAAGGTGGAAAGATAAGACTTGGGGTGGAAATACAAGTCTGTTTTCTTCATGTTTGGAAAAGGTGGGTAGACGTTATCGCAGTGAAAAGTATCATGATTATGACCAAAACAATTCACAAAAGCACATTAATTTTCCTGAGTTATTTTACCCATTTTTTTCTTCTTAGAGTTGAAAGGTATTTTGTTGAATCTTTTAACTTTGTGGTGTTCAGTGTGGTGGCATTGCTTGGCATAAGCACAAAGTGGGAAAATGCTGTGGAATTTCTAATTTCTTTGAAAAGAAGTTTTTACTCCTTTCAGTTTGGGGCAAAAAAACATGTTCTTGGAAAACTGAGGCTTGATTTTCTCTCTTAACCACCTCTGTGAGTAGAGGAGAGAGGTTTATTTCTGATGTACTGGCCCTTTTGTTCCTCAGTTCCCCATTCCAGTGCGTTCCCACTGCCCACATCCCTTTCTGTCACATCCAGTGCATCACTTACCAGCAGCAGTGCTGTGTGTGGCTGGGCCAGAGCTGCATGTATAAGACCCATTTGGCTGACTGGACTCTGCCAAGTGTATCTCAGCAGCACTCTGCCTTGATCGTTTCTGCCTTGGTTGCTTCCTTCTGCCTTTATAAGCTGGTACTTGCAAAGCTTGCAGATTTTAAGATGCATTTGGGATCCTGACTCTCCTTTTATGTGTTTGCAAGTTGTCAAGGGAAGACACACAGCAACAAACTTCATTTTCTTAGAATGTGAACGTGTGATTTCTGGGATATTAGTACAATGAAGTAAGTCAGAATTTGTTGAAAATATGGTGTTATACCATGCCCAATTCAAGTTTTTACTTGAGAATTATCACAGTATTTAGTCTCTCTGATTGTGTTTCTATGGTCAGAAATAACTTGCAAAAAAAAGATGAAATGACACTCTGGGAAATTAGAGTTGCCTCTTCAGTAAAACCTTGAAGTGGAGTAATATTAAAAGCATGAAGCTGTTTACAAGTGAACATCCCAGAGGTACTTAACTGTGGTTCGGCAGATGCAGATTGTTGATTGCATAAGGCTGCTTTTAGGCAGTAGTGCCAAAGAGGGGGAGGCTCAGCAGCATTAGCACTTGTGCAGATGTGACCAGCTGAACCAAGTTCCTCAGCTGGCTGGAGATTTTGTGGTAGGGGGATTAGTTTCCAGCCAGATTAAGGACCGCATCTATCTAGCTGATTACACAACCTATAAGCACTTCCACCAGCTGCGCTGGGAACACTCAGCCAAAGAAGTGGAGGGATAGTCCCTTCGACCAGAACTGCAGATTTCTATCTTCTTATGCAAATTGTCAGTCTGCACCTTAAGAAATGTCTTGTTGATGAGCTGATGGGCTCAGAAGGGCTCAGCTGCTTGCATACTCTTTAAAGAGAAAGTCAAAGATCCAAAATCTTGTTGCTTTAAACATAGTTGAGTATGCAGCAATAGTAAACTTGTATCTGAGTAAGTTCAGATATTTCAGAGCAGAAAACCCTGTAAACGTGTTTTGTACTTTTGCATGCTGAAAATGTCCTTTCATAGTGTTTTGTACATTGCTAGGTTGATACTACATAAATTTCATCCCATTTTTAGCTTCAGATTAGCAGTTTCATACAGATCTCAAGGCTTCTAAAATGCTTGGAATCCAAGATGTCAGTATAACAGTGAGCTGAAATATGATGGATTAAACTGTGTTTTTGCTCTGGGGCTTCCAAGGGCTTTTTTATTTAGAGATTTATACCTTAAGAGCTAGTCTGTCATTCTAGATTCTTCACTTCCATTTCAGCTGATTTTTCAGGTTGCTTTTAGAAGACTTATCTTAAAGAGTGCATGAGAAGGCAGGTGGTGAGATGCTGATCATGGTGGCACCACTCCAAAAGCTATGGGGCTGTTTCCTGATCTGTATATTTTCAGGATCAGGTTTTAAAAACTGCCTTGGTTTCTGTCCCTCATTCCTTAGGGAAGCGCTGCTTAGGCTGGGTTGGCACAGTGTGGGTTTGGCTCAGCTTTTGCACTGCTTGGCATCTCATCGTGCCGTGGCACACTTCAGTCGCTGCAGTGCTAAATCATTGAGATGATCAAGCAAGTGGTATGGTTTGGGGCACACCAGTGTGTATGTTGCTCTATGGCTCATTACAAAAATGTTTAGGTAGCCTAGGGACTTTGACAGATGGTTTAAGTCCTTACTTATTGTTCCTTGTGCAATAAACTTTAACAGTTTCAATGTGCAAAACAGCCTTGTCTCACCGAAGGTCATGCAGTGTTTTTCGCTGGGGATTTGAATGTTAAACCTACAACAGGTAATTAATCTCTTCTTAGTAATCCTGGTTTTATTCTTGTTGGAGAAAACCCTTTGAGAAAAGCTCTGTCATGGGTCTTGAGTAGATGATAAAGCTGTGATAGTGAATAGTTTGTTATAATGAACCCAACTGTGAAATAAGTTTTGCCTTCTGAAGTCCAGTATGTTCTCCCCCCCCCCCCACCCCCGATGCTATTCACAATGATTTATTTTTTCCTTGCTTGTGATAGTCCCCTCTGGACTATGTCCATCTACAGTCTTCATTGCCATCAACTGCCATGCTCCTCATCCTGTAAGCCATGCTTCAGGTGGCACATTTTAGCTAAAACCCAACATACAGGAACTCCAGCCTGTGTTCAGGTAGGAGCTACAACGCAGTAATTACACACTTGGGTTTAGCCTCTGGTGAACGTTTTCACTAGCAATACCGGTAATGAAAAGAGCTGCCTAGCAGGCAGATCAGTACTGAGCATCTATTCTATGACTGTGATACTTTGTAGATCAAATACTTGGTTTAATTTTCATATTTTACTGGAATAACCACTTACATAAAGATTTAAGCACTGGCAGTTTGAACACTGGGAAAAGATATGTGGGTTTGTGTGTACAGAAAGGCAGAGGATGCTAGCAGTGTGCTTTTTCTTCCTTTGCCAATACCTGTCCAGGACTTCCCTGTGAGTTTGCCCAAATACAGAGAAATAAATGGCTGCTATAAGGAGTGATAAGAATTTAAACAAAACATGGGCAGCGTATTAAAAATCTCCTCTGGAGAGGGAGGTGGGTTTATGTTTCAGGAAGATCTTTAGGTTGTTGCTTGCTGCAGTGCTTCTGGTTCTTAGTGTGAAAGAGCTGAGAATGATGCTGTGATGGTACACCCCAGTTTTAAAAGGATGTCCTGCTTGAGGGAATATTCATAGAGCTTAAGTAAGTATTATTCAGCTTTACGGTTTATTTGTGGCAATTTGAATTCAGGAAATGGCATTGTTATGCAAGAACTGGAGCAGCTAAAAGGAAAGGAGATTAATATACTAAGATTTGGAGGGGGAAGCTGGGAGGAATTAGCTCAGGCATTGATCTTCATATTTAACTAAGAAACTTTCTGTAAAAATTCCTTTTATTTCTTTGGAGCAGAATAAGGATTCAGGATCAAAAAGATGCTCTTGATGTGTATAAACTGAAAATGTTTCTAATCTTTGTGCAGAAATTTCCCTACTTATTCAGGAGATCTGGGCATGCTTCACTCCAGGCGTTGCTTTCCAGGGACTCATTAAAATGACTGCACAAGTAGTATCAGATCATTTTTATTCAGCTACATTATTAACAGAATAGGAAGTTAGAGTGATTAAGCCATGAAACTGTCCCCCAGGAACACCTCCACAATTGGTTCTGATTTGATTCCAACGCTTTCTTCAGCAGAGGAGAGAGGCAGCAGTACAGAGATGAGCTTGTGTGTGCCTACAGATGGAAAGACTGGCATTTGCAGAAGAGTTTACATGCCTTATGTTTAAAATGGACAACTTCACATCAAATCCTTTTCATAAGGATGCTATATATTTAATTACTTTTATTGCTGCAAACAATAACTGCAAATCTTAAACCAGAAAATGCCCCAAATTTGTGAAATTTTGTGCCATAAATTGTATCACAAAACACCGTACAATATCCCAGTCTAAAAAGGTGCAGTATCTTGCATATCTCTGTTGCTTTACAACTTTGATGTTGTGTTAGTTTTTCACTAGGGGAGAAAAATCCTCTTTGAACAGCGGAATGAGTTTCAGAGGAGTAAAACTAGAGGATATTAATCTATAGCAATGAAGTAATTCGAGTTCCTTGGGGAATAAGTACCTTCCCTGGGGAAGGGGAGGTGAACAAAAAAACCCAAACCACACAGCACATGCAATCCTCACAGTTTTGGAGGGAAGAATAAAGATGGTCAATAACTTAATGAAGGAAATACCTAATGAAATGTTAATATTTAAAACTACTGGCCTAAAAGCCAATTGCAAAAGGGGGTTGTACATGTAATCATTCTCAGCTGTCAACAAGAAAGCAAGGGGCTCCTTGGGGATCACTTATATCCTGTATTCACCTTGTAAGTTAAGGTCTCTGTGCTGTAACTCTCAAGGCAATGACTGTGCATGCTGAACCCTATTTTCCCTTGCAGCTGAACTGCTTTCAGGCACTCGTAGCTTCACAGGTCCTGCAGGCAGCTGAAAGCACCATGACCTCGGTAATTCATACAGCAGCATCGGAGCAGCCTTTGCGATCCCTGAGCTATGCAGTTGTGTGTTGTGTGTGGGGTCTGCAGCCCAAATGCTCTGAGCCGGTAGCAGTGACAAAGTTGTGTCAGAGATGAGGAGGACATGCGGAAAATAAGGGTCCTAACTGCACAGATCTCTTCTGAGTAATATTCAGGATAGGAAAGTGAAATGTTACATACCCTGGTGTATACTTAATACTCCATTCTCTGTAAGTATATATGGTGTGTGTGTTTCTTGATTACATATAGCACAAAAGAGCTGAAACTTTGAGGTAAAAACCCCAGAAGTTTAGGAAATAAGGATTTAGAGAATTGAGGATTGTAGTCACATGCACAAATATGGATCTGTAAAGTGTTAACACTTTAGGTCCTCTCCAACGTGCAGATAGCAGACCTTTAAAGTAGCAATCTGTGGAAAAACCAATTGGGTAAGGGCAGCAGATCTTACCAGCCCAATGAAAAAAAGAGCAATTCTAAGCTAAACCTGCAATTCCAAGAAAAGCAACAATATTTTTTGCCCATTCAAACTTCATTGCCATTAAATAATGCTTCTCAGTTTTCTACTGTTCCTCCTTTAGAAGCATGTGTTTCTTTTGGCAGGTAAGCATGCTAGAAAGCTCAGGGTAGTTTGGTTGCTTTGGAGGAGCTGGAGCTGTTTGAGAAGATAGGAATTTCTGTTTAGAATGGAAAACTGATCCTAATGGGCTCTTTGGAGACAGAATGGTCTTTCAAAAATTGTTTTACTGCTGGATATTAGAAAAGCACTTTTCTGTGGAAAAAAAAAGGTTTATATGTTGAAACTGAAGTATGGTGCGAGCGGAATACGTGTCCGGATACATTCCACCACTTGCTGTTTTCAGTGTACTGCTTCGGATTGAAAGTAAGGCTCCTTGTGCTGCTTAAAAGCCTTAAGTGGAAGGTAAATGTTAGTGTGGTAGAAGGGAACTTCAGGAAAGAACAAGTGTCATACACATTTAGCTTTGAAAAGGCAGTGTAGTGCTGTGGTTTGCTGCTTGTAATAGAGCCTGATGTGAGGAAAGGGGTATTTTATAAAAGGGAAATTGCAGTTAAGGAAATAGCATGTTCCTTGATCACTGCCATTTCAGAGTGACCTGTGGGAAAAATGGTGTTATTCTGTGTCCCGCTTTCTGGAGGCATGGGACAGGCATGAGCTCTAAGGCACGTGTGGGTTTTAAGCATTTTTATCCTGTAGCATACGGTAATTCTGCCCATTGGTTTTTGTAGGTGGGAAGGAGACTTGGCTAGTTATGGGAAGAGAAGGCAGAACATTGCCTGGATAAAATCCTCATCCCAGACCCATGGTGTTAGGAGCATTTTAATCTAATTGGAGCAAGAAATGAGGTGGAGCACCTCAAGCTGCCTAGCTCCTGTGCCTTCACCTGCTTAACAAAGGCAATGGAAGAACACAGGACCTCCCTCCTTTCCCACGGAGTATGGCTGGGTGTTCCAGCCAGCTGCTCCAGCATTTAGATCATCCCCTTTAGGATGACTTCAAAACAGAAGCAAGAATATTGTAAATAGTCTGGGGTCAGATACAAGTGGAGATCTAACTAGATAATTTCTCTCATAGGCAAATCTTTGTTACTAGTAAGTGTTTGAGAAAAAGCAGTTTTATACATGTAAGGTGTGTATTTGTAGCAGGGGACATGAAGAAAACTAAGTGACCTATATTTGGGTTCTTTTTTGGGGTTTAGATGTACACTGAAGTTCTGGCCATAACATTTAGTTTTTGCTTAAGAATAGTTCTTTTCCAAATGCTCTTACAAATCACTGTGTTGCTCTTTGTAACATATGCGTAATGGGAATATGTATTACCCACTCTACCGAAGTGCAGAACTTGTGTATTTAGTCCCAGGATGAGTCTAGAGGCTATATTTCCCTGTTTCCTGTTTCTCTATATTGCACTGTCCAAGTGGGTATTTGATGTTGAATGTGAATTCTGTCTCTGGCCATACTTGGCATTTGATTCTATGCACAACCAGCCTAGACCTATGTGTGTCTATTTAAAATAACAAATTTTACTCAATATGGCAGATGCTAAAGATCTTTAATTGTTAACCCTTTTGCATCTAATTTTTGACAGTGCAAGTTTCTTTAGGTTTCTGATGTCTTGTCTCTAATAATATGAGCTTTTTAAGAACATTTCAAGACTATTTATTGACTGAAACAGCATTTCAGAAGCCATTAGGATCTATCTTGATTTGGTGGGGAAATCCTAGTAGATATCAAATTCTGTTTGTTTGTCTTTTGGGATAAGATTAATGAGCCTTTTAAATTATTAAAGGCTGTGCTCTCATCTTCCAGACCTGACTTCTCTGAACAGGCGCTGGATGCTAAAAGCTACTCATTAGTAGGTGAACTGATAGCTGAATGTATTTAGCACTGAGGACTTGGTGGGAGTTCCCCTGTCTGAAGAAGGGAGGTAGGCTGGCAGAAATACCTGACATGGGAAGGTGACGGTAAAAGATTTGCCATTTTGTGCATTTATTTCTGAAGGGTTGATTGGGCTCATGCCGTGGGGTACCCAGCATGGAAAGTTATCACTGGCAAGTGGATTGAATCTTGCTTTGCACCCTCTTACTGTTCTTACAGACCCATGAGGTGTTTTTTATAACCCTGATATAATCTGAAGTGTATTCCTGTAAATTTTATTTAGTGTATCCTCATCAGTTGTTTTAGCACAGAAAAACAGGCTATTTAGCAAACCTAAAGCAATGAAGCAGAAGAGAGTCCCAGGTTCCAGCATGGCTACTGTAGCATCTTAGATATTATCAAAACCAGTTTCGAAGCATTATTGCCAGCCATAGGCAGAGAAAGCAGGCAATATTCTCACTGTACTCATAGCCCTTGAAATTCGAATCTGCTCGTAAAGAACTCTAGAGATAAAATGTCACGATTAGGTATCCCATTAAGAGAATATATTACTGTTTTATGTAGGATAACTTTTCTGCTAATGCACAGATTGAAAATGTTTTGTGAAAATGAATCAATACTTAAAATAAAACCCAAACCTCAAAATGCCAATTTCCTTTAAGGCACGGCTCATTCAGGATGATTAATGTCTTATATCTCCACTTAAGCCCGTCTAAATCTGGACTGCCGTGACCTTACTGTGTGATTTGTTCTGTGTGACTCCCACCCACCATGTGCCCATTCCCTCTGGCTCCCTGTGGTGGCACTCAGTTTCCAGCTCCATCAGCTCTCTAAAGTGGCTCCCCATGGATCATGGGAGCATCCATGTGTGAATGCAGGAAGGAGCTGAAGTTCAGAAGCCAGTGACAAGGGTAGGGCTGTGCCAGCCAAGATTTAGATGGATCTAAGATGCTGTAGATAACACACCCTTTTGAAACATCACTCATTTGCAATAGATTATCTTCGAGTTTCCGCTGAGCCTGGAAGTTTCTAGATGAAATGGATTTTAGATTAAGCTGAGAATTTGCAAAACAATAGAAGAGAGGAAAAAAAGTAGCATAAGTCATAAGCATGGGACCTTCCACCCCTGGATGCTCAGGATGGCTGGAATCCTCGGGATTAGTTAGCAGAGTAACTGTAGCTTCCAGCATGTAATCAGCTGCTATGTCCATTGTACTTTCAGTTTGTTGGAATGAAAGAACCAGTTTAGTCATCAAAATTTAGTGTTAGTATGAAATTCTGTAGTTTATGACCACTGGTTTGAGCAACATGGCATAGATGATGTGCTACATTAAATGCCGATGTTTGTTCAATGTTTATTAGGTTTATATGTTCTTGTTGACTTCTCATAACATCTGTGACAAGCTAGGCCCATCACAAACCACAGAAAAACCTATATATTGCTTTGGAAATTCACGATGTAATGATTGATAACGGAAAGGAGGAGAATACAGTGTGTCCAGGCATGTGTATTAAACACCAGAGAAAAAGTGGAGTAATCGTAATAGAACACTGGCTGGGTACAGCATTTGCAACCTACTGTGCTGGCTTGGGGGAACTGCCAGGTTAAAACAGTAAATGAGGACTGTAAATGGTCTGTTCAGAGGTCACTGGAATTGGAGATGGTTTAACTGAGTGCATTATAATAAAATAAAGGAGAAAAAAAGTGGTAAATGGAATAACTGACCCAGCTAGAGTTAGAATAAAACCAGGATCTGGAGAAGCAAATGGCCTTTTAGCTGGCTCTTGAACTATATCCCAACCTTTTTATTTCAGTTTGAAGCATGAGCTTTCCTGCTTACTACAGCCCAATAATGCTTACTGTAAAATGGAGTTACATCTTTATTTTTGCAATTGCTCGTCTTGACCACTTTAATGTTTAGTGATAGAATTCTAGGGGAACAAATAGTGCTTAGAGGCAGCTGAGGGGCAGCAAGTACCTCATACGTGTGGGGCATTTTGCTTGGTCTTTCTCTGGTTGTCCTTGTCAACCATATTTATCACTAAGATACCCAGAAGTCTTCTGCAAAACAGCTACAAGATTCTGATGGTGTTGAAATGCCTCACTAGAGTAACTTCAACATTGAACTTCAGATGACTCTATAAAGGATTTCTGCCTAGATTTACTACTATCACTTCCAAAGTCTCCAGTGACTCGTATCTATTACCTATTGGCACAAAGGTCTGTGGCATTGCCCACATAGACAGTCTCAGACACAGGGATCCATGGAAGCATTTGCCTTCTGAGGCAGCTTGACCTTCTGAACTTGGCTTTGAGGATTGGGAAGGGTTGTTCTTACTGCTTGGTTTCCCTGTCATCCTGCCTGGTGGCCCGCTGCACTCACTGGAAACTTGGAAAACCCTTGCCTTCATGGGATTTGAAGCCCACTGGTGTGTAGCAGCACCAGATGACAAGTTCACTGCTTGCTGTAACAACTGCCAGGGTGTTTCTTAGCTCTTCTGTAAATCATCAAGCAGACAGTTTGGCATCCTGGGAACATACTTGCGAACACCAAAGCATATTGTCCTCAGGAAGGAAACACTGAATTCCATACCCATCCCCATCCTCTTACAAAACCACCGCTTTTTAGTCTAAATTAAGACATTTTCTTAAACTCTGGAGTTTAATCAAATGGGTAGTTATTTTCATGATTTTTCTGAGGAATGCCATTCAGCAGTGGCATTATTCACAGAATAAACTTTTCTCTGTACATGAGAGAGGATAATGTAGCCAAACTTGGCATCTAACAAAGTTTAGGAAGGTTTCTTTGCATTGAGTTCAGTTTGGGCAACTTTACATGACACGTGACTTAGATTTCAGGTAGTGTATCTGCATGGGCAAGATGAAATGTGTTTGTATTTTCTATGGAACTTGGAATTTCTGTGACTTGTGAAGTGCTTCAAAGCTACCATCTCAGTATTTAAATACCCTGACTCTGCCTCCTACTCCTTATTGTCATATCCCTTCCTCATTTTTAGTTTTATCGCTCTTTCCCACCTCTTCATGGTTCTGTAGCTTACCTTGTGTGGAGAACAGAAAGCAGATGAAAGCCAGGGTTGCATCTCCGGTGGCACAGCAGCCTGACTTCCCATCCTGTCCTGGTCATTCATTTCCACCTCTGTGCTGCCTCCATGGTGTGCCAGCACATGTGTTTGTGCAGCCCTGTGGTGAACCCAATCAGGGAAGCGATTCAGCGGGAGAAAGAGAAGCCTGCCAAAAAAGACCAACTGCCAGCCTAAAGCAACGTCGTCTTGGGGGTTTAAGTTTATTCTTCTGCTGAGAAAATGATAATGGAGCCTCCGCCTAAAACCCAAGGTTTTGCCTAAAAGTAACTGATATGTAAATTGTGGGAGTTCAATTTACAAATGATTTAATTTAAAAATGATTGCCACTGACTAGTGCGTGTTCTTGTGTTTCAAATTCTTGCATTTGTTTCAAGTCCTTGTGTTGATTTAGCCCAGGTCAGTTCCTTACCGAGTTAAATTAAATCACTAAAGTATTCTAGAGTAAATAAAGTGTCCCCCTGCGCGCGATGCTGATGGAGCTTGGGCAAACTACTCGGTTGCTGAAGTTTACTTTGCTGCAGCAAGGTTTCCCAAGGCAGTTCCTGCAAGCCAGTAGGTTTGCAGGTTGGAGGCTTTCAGGAGCACTGCAGGTGTGCCAGTCAGCCTGTGCGCACTGGGATCAGCTGCCAGAGCCATATCAGCAGGTCTTCAGTGTTCCTATTTATGAGCACGTTGCTCCATTGCCTCAGTTTTGGGTCCATCATGGCAAATGAGAAGGATTCCTTACGGATCAAATAGTCACAACCAGGTTTTCCACTTATTTGTTTCTAATGCTATAGATACAGATTTGCAACTACACAGTTTGTGTGCTACTGTGTGGCTTGCAGATCATAGTGATAGAGTTAAAATAGATGTAGCAGTGTGGAAAGAATTCCCAAAGCGAAGTTATCTGTCAGGACATAATCCCATCCAGCAGCTTGCTGCTGCTGAGGAAGTTCCCCAGCACTCTGCCCTTCCCCTTCCTCCCCACCCATGCTGGTGCCACCACCTCAGGTCTTTGGCAGCTGATTTAACCCACTAATTCGGCACAACATGGCAGAAGTCGATGGCTTTCTGCTGTGTTAGTGAGTTGATGGGCACAGAAGAGGAAGCAGAACATGGCTGACAGCAAAGGCAGGTAAAGGAGTGAATCCACAGCCTTTCATCTATAAGGACACCCTTGTGTAACTTCACCCTTAATGATCCAGGCAATGCAGATAAGGAGCCTTGCTGAGGTCATTAACATCTCTGTGTGTAAGGTATCTAACTATAGGCTGTCTTCTGTGCTGTGTCACCTATGATACTGAAGCAAAGCTAAGGTGCTGCTAGCGGTCCTAAAGTTATTTTACATGATAATTAATAGTAAGAATTAGGAAAAAGTGAGAGTACATTGTGCCAAGGACGAACCCAGTTAAGGTTGCAGCCGACTTTTCTGAAGTGAAAAACCAAGCCAAGATATATACTGTTATGTTGGCAAACTCTTTGAAGTCCAGCTAAGAGTGAAACCCAAAGCAAGGATGCTCAGTTTGAGTTTCTGTTGAATGCCAGGAAAGAGGAAAATGTGGCTGTTACAGTATTTCTTTTACCTTCATTCTGCATACCACATAATTCAGTTCACTGCTCAGGAGGCTGCTTTAGCATAAGAGGAAGTCTGTCTCCTCATAGGTACCTTGTCTGCTGTGAAGGGGAGGGCAAGATGGTGTCAGAGGCCTGTCCCTTGGATTGGAGGAGGTGTGAGATATCATGTCCTCTCTGACCGGTGGCAAACAGCTTTGTGAGGGCACTGTCGGTTTGATTTACTGATGCCCAAACCGCTGCATGGCAGATGATGCTCTGGCCACTGGGAAAAGCAGATCAAGAAACCAGCTGAGGCTTAAAATCTCTGTAAAATGAATGAGACAATATTCATGACACAGCTTTCTCCATTTCTTGGCATCTTTTGTTGTGTGCTGTGGGAGTGGTATCTGTGTACCTGCCTCTCCTTGCTTACAGCCAGGTTATTAGTGCTCAGATCTTAGCCCAAGAGCTCCTGCTTTGCTTTCAGAATGTAACTCCAATTTGTGTCTGTCTTCCCCTTGGTTTCCCCTGTCAGGTTTTCCCTCACAAGCACACGGTGTATAGCCTAGCTGAAACACAGCTGTAGGCTAGAGCACAGCTCATAACTCAGAGTTAAAAATAGAACCACAGAATGGTTGGGGTTGGAAGGAACCTTAAAGCTCATTCAGTTCCAACCCCCTGCTGTGGGCAGAGACCTTCCACTAGAGCAGCTTGCTCCAAGCCCCGTGCAACCTGGCTTTCCCTTTATCAATACTTCCCCTTTATCTTACAAAACCACAGCTTGAGGACTTTTTGCTACAAGGGAGAAGGGCCCAAATTCATGCACTTGATACGTTTTGCAGTTGGTTTTTACGGTGAAGCATGGACCTGTAGTTTAACTTCTGAATGTGTGTGATGAGCAAGGAAGTACAGACGCATGATGTTTTGATTGAGTAGCTTTGTCACCATGCTTCTAAGGTTGGCTTCTTCTGGGGAGCATGTTGTGACAGCATTAGCCCTCATGGCTTCTGTCTTCTGCCATTCTTCTGTAACACACAGATGTCACCTATATTAAACTCCAGTACTTGCAAGCCCTGTTACAGCCACTGGTTTTCCACTGGTTTTTGTTCTGTTGGTTTCCTACAAGTGAGGTTCTTGAACTGCAGTCAGCAAAAATATATTAAACAGCTTCTTTGTAACGGCAAAGTTTGAGTATATGCAGCAGTCCGTGTGAAACAGAGTGGCCTGTTAGCTCATTTTAAAAACAGAGGTTAGGAAACAATCTTATCCAGGTCAAGTTCCCTCTCAGCCCTCTGGCATGGAGGAAAACGCTGACAAGTGCGATGCTTTTACTCAGAGTGATTATCTTGGAGAGGAAAAGAGGCTCAGTTCAATATGCATACACAGCTTTTGAACTCTCAAGTCCTGTCTTCCTCAAAGATCAGGGAATAACCAGTTTGCTTCCCTTACATAAAGAAAATCACCTCCACGTTTCTTCAATTACGAAGAGGATTTATGGGTACCTTAGTACACCTTTCTAAATGCTTCTACTTGATAAATAGCTATTTTCATGCTGGTACACATTTTCCTGTCTGTAGAAATCTTGTGTACTGCTCAAAATTCTGCATGGAAACAGATCTGAGCCTAAAAGCAAATAATGGCAGTGACTTTCAGCCGTGCTTCCCTGCACCCAGTGAGCTAATGCACGTATCTGGGGAAAATGAAGTGAAGGGAGCCTGCATGAAACCAGTCGGAGCTTTTAAGCTGCAACAATACCAAAGCATTGGCATGTTAAATAAATGGTTATAATCAATTCCTGTAGGTCAGTGCTGGCCTATTCAAAATTCCCCCAGGGTCAGAAGAGAAAGGGAGAAGGAATTTTAACCAGCTCATCTGATAGAAAAATGCCCTGCAGATGTGGTTGGAGTGAATAATGGGCAGCAGGTGACCATGGGGAAGTTGTGGTGGAGCAGCAGCTCGGACTTTGATACATTGTGCAGAGTGGGCAGCGGAGGGGTGGGAAGAATTCCTCACCACAAACCTTGCAGAGCTCCAGGATAATACATTCCCTTTATTCCCACTGACTGCTCATGCGCTGTGGCTGTTGAGAGCCGTGTTACGTCGATGAAGGGATATGCTGGACAGTTTTCAAGTATCGGAAGTGTTACCTCGTGTGCAGATATCAGTGGGGTTTCTTCCATTTATGTGCATGTTTTCAAGCACAGTCATGTGTGGGAAACCTGTGACTCCTCCACTCTGTGGGAGTTTTTCTGTAGCATTTAAAAACTTGGTATTTGAGATACTGGAGGTTAGAGGTGGGCAGTTTCTCTGAAAGATTAATAGAACCCATTCTGCAGGGCCAAGTGAACAGTATCCATCTTCACAGCTACCAAGCCTCTTGCACTCACCCTTGACCTTGTGCAGAAGCTCACAAAGGAGAGGGAAGCTTGGAGTGTGTGTGCGCAGAGCCTGCCCTGGGTAGATGCTGAAGCCTTTTCTCACTGCAAGGTGTTTTACCTCCGGGGGACTGGACTTGTAGTGACCTTGCCTGACCTCAGCTGGAGTTCATTAAATAACTCCTGTAGTAAAGAACAGTTGCAACAAGCTGTTTCCTACTGTACCACCAGCGCACACTCAGGTAGTGGTGAGCTGAGGAAAGCACCTCTGCCTGTAACAGGTTGTTCCTTGGTGTTCCAGTGTGGCATCCCCGATCTGAGGAGCGCCTTTGTTCAGAGACTGACCAGGTTACTCAGATCAAAATGCCTTCTCCAGTGTTTTGGGGATACTTTTGGAAGCTAATAATAAAGATCCCTGTTACATACTGGAAAATAAAAGTTCCAGGCATTACATTTACAACTTTAAAAGGTGTAAGATGACTAGTAATGATCTTCATCCTCCTTTGCCATCACCCACAGTCCATTTGTTTGCAATCTGTTTCACTCCCATTGTTTCTTTTCTTTCCTTGCAAAATATAAATGCAATTAGAATACAAAGTCTCATTAGTGTACTGCCTCTAGCACGGCTGCCTCCTTATAGATGGGGCAGAAAGATATAAAATGCAGTGAAGTGCTTAGCAGAGGGGGAAACAGCACACAAATTATTTCAGCTCTGTAAAGCATGAAGGCACAGAAAAATTGTGACTTCTACTACAAATCTTCAAGGGTTTTTTCCCTATTTTAAATCTCCTTTTAATAATACTTGAACAGTTCTGTTGCTTGCAAATATGGAGCATCGCAATGAACCTGCATTTATTTTCTATGTGGGTTTTTTTCCCCAGAAGAAATTTCTCTACTTTTAAATGTGTGTCTCTGTTCTCAGCACTCAAGAATTCTTTCACCCTCTTCTTCAAAGCTTCTGAATCTGCCATAAGGTCTAACTTGAAAGGAATGCAGCAGAGGAATGTGGGACAGAGAGCTGGAGGTGTGGAGCAGCACCCCTCAGTGATGGTGTACATCAGAGCACCAGAGAACTGGAAGACAGGTTGAGGGAGGCCTGGAAAAGAAATCACAAATCATGATGGCATATGGGAAAGCAAATAGAGGTGGTACAAAGGAGCAAGTTTCTTATCTGGTGTGGGTTTTGTTTGTTGGGTCTTTTCTTTTCCCCAACAACAGCCTGGCAGCTCAACAAATGCACAAAGGTACTTCAGGCAAAGCTGTTAAGCTGTGGAATGTCCTTCCACAGGATGTTGTGGATACAAAATTGTGAATGGGTTCAAAAGGTAATTGGATAAATTTATGAAGGAAAATTCCATGCGAGACTATCAAGTACAAAGATGCCATTTCTTTTACAGCAGATCTCCAGGCTGCAAACTGCTGGAGATGTGGGGAGGGTTTGGCAGTGGTGCTGGTTCTGCCTTTATGCTTTGGGCTGCTGCCAGAGGCAGACTAATGGACAAGCTGAACTTCTGCTCTGATCTGCTCAGCTACTGTCACCCTGTAAAGCATTTCTGTCCTTTCTGAGGCTTTCCTCAGCAGTTGTTGTATTTCTTCATCTTCTGGCTAATCCAGCCAGTTCAGTTTGCTTCCTGCTGTAGTTTCTCGCTTTAGATTTATATATTGTATTAGTGGCTTTCTCATTGCAAGATCAAATGGAACTTCATTGGGAAGTCCAATGTGCGGATTGGCTCTTGTCACAAACTTTATCTGTGTTCTTGGAAGGGCTCCATTTTTGGTCCATTTAATTTATCTTAAACCTGCTTTTAAGTGAAACATTGATGAATGAGAGCAATCCATGAAGACATTTTAGCATAATCTTTTGAAAATCAGTTTCCTAAAGATTGGTGAGATTTCTTTTCCAGACCAGACTTAAATTAATAGTGTTCTGAAATGTCAAAGCTGGTAAAACTATTAAAAAGAAAGGGAATTTTGACTAATGGCCCATGTATATGGCTTAACAGTTAAGTACATTTCTGACTCCAGTGATTAGAAACACTCAGCTGAGTGATGTTTTGGGTTAAAGCTGAGTTGGTTTTCTGGGCTAAATACTTCAGTGGCAACCCACATAGAGAAAGGCAGTTCCAGTGGAAGTGAATCTGGGAACTGTGTGTTTGACAAGCCAGGGAAATGGCAGAATTAAGGGGTGGGAATCAAGATTCCATTGTGGCAGAGCCATTAAGGTCATTCCTAAAACTGCATATTTCACAATTGCCCCTAAGTGCTGGTGGTATTCCCATGTCTGTGGTTTGGTTCCAGGGACACACAGGATCACCAGAGATGGAGTCTCAATCTTGGCAAAAGGAGCAGTGTGAGGAATGAGCAGTGGGTTTGTGTACAGTGTACCTGGCAGCAGCCCCACAAGTGCAGAGGGCTGCATTGATCTGCTGTCCTTCTGAACACGATACACCCAAGGAGGGCTTGCAGTTCATACTGTGCTTGCTGTGGTACTCAGATTGCAGCCCTACCGAGGTTCTCTCCAGTACACTGATTCTGGGGGCTGCTCACTTGCTTTCATCTGTGGTATTAACCTATTGAGCAGGCTGGAAACAGCCTTTATTCCTCTTCTCTCAGGGAATGCATTCATTTCATATGGGCAGGTTTCACAAGGAGAATGCCACGAGTGTGCTCAGTCTGCCAGTTTCTCTTCACATCACAGTGCAGGAAGGTTTTCTGATAACCTTTGTCATACGTCCCCAAGTGTTGGCTCCTGTGGGGAGGGTATTTACAGCTGGCAGCCCCAGTCTGAGGCAGTGTGTTAACGGTGGTCTTGTTTGAGATGCAGCCCTGGAGTTCTCTCAGAAAATACTTTGCCATGTCACGTTTGTTGATTTGGAACCAGAGAATCCAGGTCATAGACTCGAGAGCAAGGAAAGTGGCGTTTGCAGCAGGGTGTAATTTTATTTTTATGGTCCCAAGCATTCTTTTGTTTGCAATTTTGGCTTAATATATTCCTGATACCTTGGAAAAGAAGTACACAGGAGGGGGGGGGGAGCTGAGTTGCTTTTTTTGTCCTTGCTGTTTCTAGCTCATAGAAATGTATTTATTCTGTAAAGATCAAAGGTGACCTGAAAAGAGGCTTTATAAGAGATTCTTCATCCAAATGATACTTTTTCCAATACAAAGCATGGGGGGAAGGAGGGGAGGGAAAAGGAAAACTTTAAGTTAGTTGTCTCAAGCTTTGGGTTCGCTCAAAGTTCTTACTTGCACAAGAGATCTTGTTTCTACCAGAATTGCTGATAAGCCGGTGAGTAAAGTATGTGCTAACAAAAGTCATTTTAAGTCTTTTAATACAGGTCTCTCCTCTGCTCTCATGCACACACTGGGGGGGGGTCATTAATTCTCTGAAGAGATCCCAGGACACTTTTTAAGAGCAGATCTACTTTTTGATGCTGTCATTTGAGATCATACACACGTTTTCTTTTCATGTGAATCTTTTCAGGTGTTTTAACATTCTTACTGGCACCTGAAATGTATGAAGTGAAATGATGACAGTACTGCTTCTAATGCTTCTGAAACCACCTTTAAAGTTGGCCTCTCGTGACCTGTCAACTCAAATGATTACATTTGCACAGGTAGAGCCTGTGCAATTAAAACATCTGTAATTTGTCTGCCTTCTATGGTAATGTTCACAGGTTATCTTCAAGAGAAGATACGCCCATTTGTTTGTGACCCATTTGAAATACTGCTTAATACATTTCTTTAAGGATTGAAAGGAAAGGGTGGGAAGGAGATGGCAAATCCCAGTGTATGGAGCTGTAGAAGTCTTGTCAAAGTCCAAGTAGTTGAGACACTTGAAGTGATCTTGCTTATTTAAACAAGGAATGAAGGATTTGCTCAGGACAGTCATGCACTTTAACTTGTGTAAAACACAGTGAGAAAGGTCCTGAGAGATGAGAACAAGGCACATGTCTTGGATAGGATCAGTGGGGTTCAGGGCTATGTGTATGCACGTGTGGAGTAGGTTATTTCCAGTGCTGAGGTTACTCTAGGGAAAACTTAAGCCAGTTGATTTCTCAGAGTCTTCAAATTTACACACATACAAATGTTGGTAGCACTTCAGTATTGTCTGTAGTTGTTTGTTACCTTTTAAATAGCAACAACATGAGAAGAGCAAAGTACTTCTTTGTGGGGAAAAGAAACAAAATGTTCATAATATAAACCAAGAAGTAGATGTAGTGTCCTCAGATGCTACAAACATGAGGACGTTGTGTTCATAGTTGAATTTCAAAACCCTGAACTTAAAAAAACCCTTTACTTAAAACACGTTTTCTGAGATGATTTAGAGAAGCCTGGAGGAAAAGTGTGTCTCTTAATCCCCCACAAGTTAAGGTTGCACCATTCTTGTGCAAGGAGGCAGACGCTTCAGCAGAAACATTTTGGAGGAGAAAACTATCAGAACAAACAAAAACCCCGAGGAGTTTTGCTGTTTTCCATCAGTGATGATGAGCCCTGCCATACGCTGCAGGCAGAAGTTGTCCTGTCAGGTTGAAGTGCACGGTGCTGGTATGTGTATCTGTGCATGGAAGGGAACACACGTGTTTTAGGAGGGTTCTGTAGACAGCTTGAAGCTTAAGCAGCACGGTGCTCAGGCTACTAAAGCAAAGGAGAGGATTGCAAAGCAAGGTGTACTTTGCAGGGTTTTGGTTGGGATTTTCTTAGCTGCAGAAGCGGTGTGTGTCCATCCTGCTACGTTAACCCACTTCTGAAAGGTGTAGTAGAGTGAAACAATTTCATGTGCCTACACAGACACATCGTGTTCAGAATTTATGGCAAGGTGAGTACAGGATATTGGAGAGCAATTAGATTCTGAGGTACTTCTAATAAAAAGAAAGCCTGAAGTCCCTGACTCCTGTATTCAAAAACGTGTAGTGCTTGTATCGTGTACAAAGGAAATCACTCAAACTCTGCTACTTCAACATTGCTTCTCTTCGCACTCCACTTGCTTATCTTTTGCAAGAGCTCCTGTCAGGCAATATTTGTGCCTTTCGCTTCTGCCAATCCGTGATGATGATCTTGAAACTATTCTGCAGTGGCAACTTGCAGTACTTGAGTAAATTGGGGCTTTTGTCAGATAAATTGCATTGGTAAAAATTCTCTTGATCCCAAAAACCTTTATCTTCCCATTAAATATATATGTATTCTCCAACTCCCATTCTTCCCCTGTAATCTGTAAAGCACAGTGTCTGATGTGGTTCTTTGTTAATTTCAGAGATAATTTCTAGCCTGTCAAAGACCTTCTGTCTCAACAACTTTGAGATGGAGATTTTGAAGGAGATGATAAAGTGCAGCTGCCAGATTAACAGACATAAGGGACTG
This sequence comes from Pezoporus occidentalis, assembly GCF_034315485.1. NCBI lineage: Eukaryota > Metazoa > Chordata > Aves > Psittaciformes > Psittacidae > Pezoporus > Pezoporus occidentalis. The sequence goes on from NW_026913415.1 coordinate 2,303,479, forward strand.
GAAGGGGAGGATCTCGCAGATGGTTCTAATAAAACTCGGCAAACAGCAAAGGAGTGTGGTGCTGGGTGGGGGAGAGGATTGAAATTCACATTGTAATCCCAGTGCGAGTTTGGGGTTTGGTTTGTGAAGGAAAGTTGCATAAACAGCCCTTTGAGGGCTTGGGCTGGCCTGGGGAGTTTATTGTTGCTTTCCATTTCTCCTGTTGCTATAGCACTGCTGATTTTTCCTCCTTCCTGTATCCCTGTGTCCATGTTGCTACCTGAGGCTCGTATTGCTGTGCCAAGAGTCCTCTGGAAAGCCACGTGCAGATAGTCACGAGATGTCTGTGCACAGGCAATGCCGGTACCAGCAGGAAACGTTGCTTCTGGTTGCAGCAAAGAACAGTAAAAATGAAGCAGTAGATTTCTGTTGCTTTATTGACATGTGCTGCTCCTGTTCCCATCTTCTATCCCATGGCCTCCTTCACAGCACTACACAGCTCTTCGTTGTTTTAGGAGGTTCCTACTGGCTAAGCTTGAAACTCTCTTCCAAGCTTTAATAAACCATGTTCCTCTTTTAATCTGTAAGAGGTTTGTACTACATGATTCATTCATAGGGATGGGACTAGTAGTACCTCCTGTCTTCTTTCTGCTGTCTCCTCTTATTAAATAATAGTAGGTCTGTAATATTAGGCCAAAAATTAATGATTAAAAATTGCAGTAGGAAAGATGCAGCTGAAGGCCTGGATAGTCCCTGGTGGCCTCAGAATTCAATCACTGGTTCTTCTTGATGTGACTCTTCAGGCTTCTTTGGTGAGGGGTGAGGGTAGCTGGTTTTTGGTTTTAACCATTTCAAATCAGACATGCTGTATGTTATATCTTGAGCTTGGATTTCTATCATGGTGGCTCATGGCAAAGTATTTTATTTGGTGAAAGAAAATGTGTTCCCACTGAATAGGCCCAACATGGTGTCACTTCTAGGTACCCTTGGTAGATTTGTGTTCTAGAAAGTCAGTTTGATGACAGTGAGTTGTACCCAGCTTTTTCAGGTGGCTATGACAGCTACAAGACGTGGTGGTTTCTCTTCCATTTGGGGCCAGCTGGATCTGGTCACAGAACGGGAGGTGGATGTATATTCAGAGTTTGGTTTCAACCTGTGTCTGGATGATCAGCCTGTGTTAAGTATAGCTGGTGGTGGTTCTGGGCAGAGAACCTTCCTTCCGCCTCATTTCCAGAACCAAAGTAATTAATGCTGGTTTTTTCTACTCTTGCTAATCTTTCCTTCCTTCCGTGAAAGGAATCATGTTCTGAGAGCACACAGACTTTCAAGCCTACACAGTAGACCTTTGGGATGTGTCTTCATCTTGTGGAATCAAAAGCTTTTCAAATCAATGGTTCAGGAGTAGCAAATCCTTCAACAGATACTTGTTTTTAAGAGTCCTTAAGGATGAGCAAGTTAATAAGTAATTCCATGAATCTCTCCATGAATCAGTTCTATTTTAGGCAGTATATTTATGCTAGATTTAATATTTTTCAAAGTAAGAAAAGTTTTGCCTTTTAAACTCCCTTTTTGTGCCTTTTCTCCTGTGCATCTCTGAATTTGTATTGAAAACAAGTACATCTGGAAAGGAAGGCACGTTCTCTGCACTAATTCATTCCCTTTATCTCCTTTAAAAGTAGATGTAGCTTTACAGCATTTCTTCACCCGAGGAGATAATGTAGAAGCGAAGGGGTTATTACCCTCCAAACCCAGAATACTGTATCCCTGTCTGTTACCACGTTGAGGGTTAGGCAGTGCCGCTTGAGCACACCATCGCCCGAGCAGCCTGGCTGCACGTACAGCGCTATCCCCTCGCACTTGAGCCGGAGCTCTGGAAGCACTGGTCTTTCAGAGCAGGATATTCCATGCCAGACTCGTTGGCAAAGCTGTCACGTGGCCGTTGTGTGTAGGAGGCCTGTGAAATCTGCTGGAAGGAAATCCCATGGTTTAATGAAGTGTTTTGGTGGTCGATCTTGACCCCGGGATACTCTGTTCTGCTTTGCTGATGCAATCAGGTTGGGAATAATGTCTCCCCTCCCTTTAGTGTATCGTGCAAAAAGGATATCCTAATGCGTGTATTGATAATGGTGCATTTTTCCAGGGTTTTGTGTCCAAGATATCAACATGCTGAGACATAAAACAGCATAAATGTTGCCAGAATCCTGCTAGCCTGGCAAATCTGAGAGCCATCTGAAAGTGAACAGTTCTTAGGATGGAAATCAGGCCCCGTACGGAACGCTCAAGTACCACCAGCCGTTCGCAGCCATGAAGAGTTCACGTGCAGGCAACATGAATAGGAAAAATATTTCCCAAGTGGGCGCTTTGTTTCCTTTCGGGTTTGCGGCAGTTTGTGCTCCTCGCACAGCCGGCAATCATAACTTGTATGGTGGCTTTTGAAAGGGAGACTTCCTGTTACTAATCTTGTAATTAGGTGCCCTTTTATTCATGGGCTGTCACTCGGATTGACAGGACAGATCGCTCCCGGCGCTGGCAGTTGCTAGAAGGTCGGGCTGTGTTGCAGAAATGGCTGGTGATTCATTTGTTTAGCATTCCTCGCTCTTTGTTTTGCGAGGACAGCTTGTGTGGCACCGAATCACATGGCAGCTCTTTTCACACCCCGCTTCTGCTGCCTGCAGCCTTGCGGAAAGCCGAGGGGAAAACGGAGAGGGGTTTATCCGCAGCTCCATTTACTCCAGCCATACGCATTGTCTATTGAGAGCAGCAGCTAAAAGGAAGGATTTTGTGTCATCTTTATCGCTTAACTTGAAATGTTGTAAATTCAATGTAAGTGTATGTGGAGCAGTCAGGGTGTGTGCCAGGGTTTGGTTCTTTTTGAGTGGTAAATTGCATTGTATAAGTCTGTGTGCTGTTTGTGAGTACAATATCAACTTTATTTATGGCCTCCAATACCACTTGTTGACTTTTCATAGGCAATGAGCTTATGTTGGAAGCAAAATGTTTTCAGTGGCACCTAGAAGACATAATGTAATGGCAGGTTTAAAACACACCGAAGTGTTCCTTGCAAGCCACAGGAGCACCTGATTTATGGAAAGCTGTGGTAGGGAATCTGTGCCACCTCCAGCTGTGGCAGAGCTGTCAGAGTGCAATCCTGCAAGGAAAGGCAAATGGCAAGCACAGCCCTTTGCTGCTGCTCTGCAATGTCTGCAGAGTTCCAGGACTTAAAAATGCCTGCATGCAGCTGAAACCAAGAATATGGATGTCAAGGTTGGGGTTTTCGTAGCATTCCAGCTTATCTACACTTAGAGAAGTAGCACATTTACAATTGTGACATCGTTTGGTTTTGTTAAGATGTTCTTAGGTTTGGTTTTGGCTTAGGTAAGTCCCTGGGATAACCATGACAATGTTACATACACTATTTGCTAGCCATTGGTGAAATTTAGTATTGCTCTACTACTTCTACCTTTAATCTGTCTATTTTGAGGCAGGCACAGATGTGGCTATGACAAGGTTTTCCCATCTTGGTGTTTCCCATAGAGATGTGCCTAGAGATACCTACAATTTGGGAACAGTATGGCACCCCATGGCCACCTCCAGCACTGAAGGAGAAGAAATGCATCCCCCTCCCCTAGCCAGCCTTTGTACATTGAGCGTGCTGCCTGAAATTCACAGAGCTCCCAGTTTATATATTCCCAATTTAAATCTTCTGGAAGGGGTTAAAATTTCACACAAACACATCCCTTTAATGAGAGACTTTACATCTGGGTTCAGTACAGCTGTTCCAGGCCTTAAAAGTGTTTGCTGATTCCTCTGTTCTTCAGGGCTGCTTTTCTTAATTCACGTAGCTCTCTAATACGCACTAGTGCTGCTGCTGGGTGAGTGAGGTTCTCAAACACCTCAGGACTGGGATGCTGTCTCACCACTCTTTCTGGAGCCTTTGCAGGGCTCTGGTCTCCTTTCTGGTTGTCCCCTACATCGTATTTCCAACTAATCCCTTCTGTGAAAGCAGAGTGGTTGGGAGGAGAACATTAACTCTCCATCCAGAGTAAGCTCTTGACTTCTCTCTAGTATCTCCATTTAGATGAGGAGCCTCAAGTTGAAGTTCAAGACTAAGTTTGTGGCTATTCCTTTATCTGTCTTCAGCATTATTCGTTCCATTTTTAAGGACATCAATACGTGTTTGCTGTTATGATGGCCCATACTCATCTCGGGTTGCTGCTCCTCTGCAAAGCTACTTCAGCATCTTCCTTCCAAATGTCCAAAAAAATTGGTTTTGTAGCAATAACAGAAGGCATTTTGCTGATGCTGCTCGGCAGCTGATGGTTCTGCTTGTCACGCTCATCAGTGCTGCCTCGCTACTGTACAGCCTGGGTGTGCTCAGCAGCCTTTTCGCATTAGTAACAAAGTGCTTTGCTCCATCTCATCTGTGGCTTTCCTAATACAAGTAATTGCTCTGGGCATTAGTGTTTACTTTCTTTCCACCAACTTTGGCATCCACAAATGTGGTTATACTTGAAGGCACAGGAGCAGAATGCTGAGCTGGGGGGAGAGAAGAAAAGCCCAACCCAAAACACCCGAAAGAACTGACTGTTCAGTTATACTGGATTCAGGTGAAGGTTATTTATCTGAGCAGCTAACTCCATGCAAGTCTAACCACCACAGATGCTAATATGCAAAGATAAGTAATATAATGTGAAGTTGTTAAGATTACTTGTTCCTTTTTCCTTGTAAAGTCTGCAGTGATACCTGCTGCCTTCTACAGGGTGTGTGCTCCAGCCCCTGCTTTCACGGCAAAGCTCATAGTGTGGCTGTATAGCCACTGCAGCAGTGTGCTTCTGGGGTTTGAAAAGAAATGGGCGTGCTGAGGAAGAGGAGGAGAGCCTGGTGTGGCAGCGATGCAGCCAGAATCCCCCGAAGAATCCAGGTGTCTCTTTATAGCTTGTGTAGCATTTGGGAGATCAGAAGGTCACTAAAGAAGGAAAACTGACAGTATTTACACCTCTGAAACTGGTTTGAAATAAGGCCATTGTCTGTCTTTTACAGAAGATGTTGCTGTCCTGACCAGTGACCATGAAGAGAAGGGGATGAAGAGAATTCGTCTGGAGAAGTGAGAAGCTTTGGAGTTCTCAGCAGGATTTACTGCCGGTAGCTGCAGAAGGTTTTGCAAAGAGACCATTGATGCTGGAATGGATGAAATGCCTCAAAATTAAGCGGTAGCTAAGCTTTCTGACATCTTATTTCCCTCCTACAGTACCGTAAGGTAATTTATATGGATTATAGAGGATGTTGGTTTACTACTACTAGAGTTTAAATAGAGCAATCTTACAATAGCCAAATATTGGACGAATCTGTAAATTTTGATTTTTTTAATCGTTTATTAGCAAGAAGTTGGGGTTTCATTACCTGATGGTTTACTTTATGGTAGTTGAAATTTCTTCCCAAGGGTTTATTCCATCTGTTCATCATTGACAAACAAAATCAGGTTTTGCTATTGCTCTCTATTAGTAACCATCTTCCTACCAAATGCCTAGCAAAGCTGCAGTGTGGAACAAGTTGTAGAAGCATCTCTCTATCTCTTCTTAGTTAGATAGTAATTAAGTGGAACTCCTGAAACATGCAACAAGACTCACAGAGCACACTGGGAAGGTTGCTCATTTCTGCCAACCATCAGCAGCTCCTGGTATCTCTTTTGTATTTCCACTTTTTTCTTTTCTTTGCTGTTCTTACTTGCTTATCCTGTTCTCTGCCCCTCATCCACTCAGAATGGGATATGAAACATCTCAAATAGCTTTATCTCGTATTTGAGACCTGTACTGCATCTTCACCAGGGCAGTGTACTAGCCAGAATACAAAAACGTGCTACTTCTTAATGTTGAAGTGGGAGTAGCAAGACCCCAGCTTCTCCTGGCTACCTGACTGTAGGCTCTGTCCCTTTGTAGAAGTGGCTGAAGTGTAATCCCTTAGAAGGTTTAAGGGGCCGGGGGGAGAGGGAAAGTTACAACACCTTTAGTACAGCAAAATGATGATTTGATGTCTTTTGAGAGCAGAGATTGAGGTCTCTCTGCTTTTGCCAAAGCCTCACTGAACCTGCGTACAACAGGATTTTCCCTAGTTTGATTCCACCGATGGAAACCAGTCATGTTAACTGCATGTATCAGAAATGCCATACAGCCACATTGCTTCCATTTGGCATGAATTAAAGAAAAAAAGAAAGAAATTTCTGTGTTGTGGTTTTGTTTGCTACAATTTCAAACTGTTAAGAACTTGGGTTTTCAGGCATTGATAGGAGTTCTTTCTTACACTGCTCTTTATCCTCGAGAAGGAGCAGATCTGACAGTATTTATGTGACTTTTGACCTTACAAGTATAGCTATTCTCCTTTACCAGACCAGGTACAGTATTTATTCCATCTGTATATCATAGTGCCCAGAATAATTCCGTCCTAACTTTGGTGAGGTTTAAAGGCAGGACTGTGGACAGTGTTCAGCATTAATGTAACAGTTGCTATCTGAAACCCACAGTGAGATTTCAGTCTCTTGTGAGAGCAGTCAGGCCAGCACTCCCAGCTGAGAACTCACAGCTTGGCCAACGCATCACTTGGACAATAGGCTGCTGGGATTTTTCCCTAACTGATTTTCCATCTTTATCAGTTGTCTGCTTTGTTGCCAGAGTGGCTTGTGTATTGTATTTATTTATCCTACTGCATGGGCAAGAAGGGAATGCTTGCAGCTTCCATTCATCTGCAGTGCTGACAAATGAGGCTCAAAGAGGACTTACAAGAGAAATGTTTTTCTTCTTTCATGTTTTCAAATTTACTGGGCTCTTTAATGTTTTTCTCTGTTCTTCTGTTCACTTCTGTGGTCTTTTCCCTTGGAATGTGTGCACATAGAGATCTCCAATTCATTGACGTGTCTAATGAGAACAAGAGCAAAAGACAGTTCTGGTGCTCACATCCTTATTTTGCAGCAGCTGTGGAGCTGGAGCGCTGTTGTCTGCCTTCAGGTTTCTATAAAGCACTTTAGAGCCCAGAAATACTAGTAATGCTGATCACAAACTTACTCATTCTTCCTAAGGGAAAGTACCACTTCAGCATATCTGTGTTCAATAGTAGTAGAAGATACAAATAGTTTACAACCATCGTTTTAGAGATGGTTGTAAAGCTGGAAGGTGATGCTACCTTGTATGTTGCTGCCTGACAGAGCAACTACTTCATTATACATCCAGCCTTTGCCAAAACAGCACTAACTAAATCTACCAGGAAGAGTGGCTTCAGCTGAGGGAATAGGTTCCCATCATTGTTGCTGTATTCAGATGACTGTTATCTAGCTGATAAAAGCGACAGTCAGTGCCCCTAGAACAGGACTAACAACGCTGTGCGATAAATCTCTGTGCTGGCACAGGAAGGTCTTCACGGGCTGAGCATCAGGAGGTTTGTGTATCTGGGGAAGTGCTGAGTGAGCCAAGGGAGAGGTCTGGAGGGAGCTGGGGCTGCTGCTTTGGGCAGATCTCTTGCTGCTGGAGGTGCTGCGGGTGCTTAGGTGGGAACTGAGCGAGGGTGCCACGTGAACAGATTGTTTCTGTCTCCAAGAACAGCTGGAGGATGTTGCATGGGAGGTGCTCTTGGCTCAGGGATTCAAGATGGGAGGGTTTTCTCTCAGCTTGAGAACACATTTTTTCCACTTGACTCACTGAGTGAAATTGAAATGAGTGATAAAATTTCCAAAAGGACTGTGGAATTGGTTGCAATAATAAAAAGTGCATTTATCATCAGGAAGGAAGAGCAAAACAAGGGGAAAGAGTCAGTGAAGAGGAAGTCACCACCTTCTCACCAACAATGGAAGGCTGTGGGCAGCAGCACACCCATCCCTCTGTCACAGCCACATGGAATTTGCCATTGGAGAGAATTCCTCTGGCCCCACTGCCAGCCGCCTCTCCCACATACAGTACCCATATGCCTTTCTGTAGGGACACTCCATTCAAAAGACATTACCCTACCAACGTGTTTGCATAGGTTAATGCATGAAAGGAAACTGCCCACTAATTCCTACAGAGCCCATTTTTTTCCCAGGAACAACACCAGCCTTTGTTTCTTCCCTGTGGCTTGGCACGTAGAGCAAAGAAGGAACATAAAATACTGGCGCTGGAGCCTGCTGTGATTGATGTATCCTGGAGATAAAGGTACCTGCACAAGGCAGGGAGGGGCTATTGGCTTAAATGTATTTTTAAGATAATAACCATAAAAATAGTCTTTTAACGATTTTACTTCTCTCTGCTGCGTTTCCTTTGTGCATTCCTGAGCACTTTGCCAGGCTTCAACTGCTGTCTCCATTACTTTGTGCTTCCAGTTTGAAAAAGCTTTGGAGCAGGGGCACCGTGTCCCATGTGCTTCTGGTCCAGGCCAGGCCGCTGCCTCTCCCACCAGTGGTGCAGGAATTGCAGAACTGCATCACTAAAACAGGGAAGAGAGAGGAAAGGTTTGAATTTCCATTACCTATGGGCAAAAGAAGGATTCAAACCCCAGGATTTTAGCTCTATGTCAGGAGTAGCTAAAGATACTGAATCCAGGATCTGTTCGGGCTCGAGAGGGGGTGTTTAAGAAAGACTTTGCTCTTCCCCTGAGACCTGCCTTGCGTGGTGTTTGGGTCCAACCAGGCTCTTTCAGCTGAGGTATAAATGACTGAAGACAGTGATTCAAAATGGAAACATTGACAGACTCCGAGCAACAATAACATACAAATATTTATTTAACGTCCCTCTGTGCAGTTCTTTCCAAAGGGCACTTGTGATTTCTCACTCGCCTGCATTAGTCTCCATTTTCACCTCTGTTTATCTGTGAAATGTCCCATCACAGGTATGTTATAAATACTGTCCTTGTCAGTTCAGCTGTCCAAAGGAGGCTGCTACTTCTGTTTGTTGGATTCTTGCTGTTTTGATGCTGTCCCTGGAAACTTCAAATAAGCAGGACAGGCACAGTGGAAAAACCATCTCCTGAACTTATAAAGCTCCAAACCAGCACTGCTCTTGATTTGAAGCAGGTTCCTGTGTTTTACATCAAATCAACTCCAGGCATGCTGCTGGGTATCAGATCTAGCTCTTCTTGATGGATGGCAGATTGCTTATTGGGGCAGCAGTGGATTTTTGGCGATTGGAGACTGGAGTCCTTGTTTATGGTGAGGTCTCCAGTTCTCATTTGCTCAATACTTGTAACAACGTCACCCTCCCTTAATTCCTTTGATTTCTATCCTCTGCCACTACTGTGTTTCACTTTGTCATTTCATTTGTCGCTGTTCATTTGGTGATAATTAGGTTATATTTTTCATGCTGGGTCCTTTCATTTTTCTCTAGCCTGTGATGTGATGTGGTCTTGGCAAGAAACACATTTCCATTCTCAGCAGAACCCAACCAAACCTGAACACATCTCAGATCCTGCTAATTAAAAAAATGATTGACTTCTAGGCTTGGAAAAGGATAATCAACACACTTGAACCTGCCTCAAGCAAGATTGTATGAGGAAGAATAACTTCCTTATTGAGCTGGAAAAGATTACGTATGTGGTTGCCATTATTATTGTTTAGAGTGCTGTCCAGATACCCAGGAGTTCTACCTATCCTATTGGGGCCATTTCTTTGCTAGAATCTGTAAATCACAGTTGTTCCATTAGCTCTGTGCTCTCCTTGTTAGGAAGTAGCACATAGGCCATTAGGTGAATACCAAACTGCTGGCCTGTCTGTTAATATTAAGAGCAGAGTGAGGGAATGAAGGAACAGAAAGTAGCTGCATCTAAAAATATACCTGAGAAACAGACCCAAGGCAGCAGCACTGCTTGCTGTTTTAGGAGAGGACTCGGAGGGTTTCTTAGCCATTTATCCTTTCCAGCAGGAATCTGCTTAACTCTCATCAGTGTATCTCCCTGAAACTGCTTTCAGAAACAATTGCTGCTGATGTACAGGCTTTTTCCCTTGTTCTTACAAAGCTGGATGTTTTCAGCCCAGTCATCATTATCTTTAATACAACCATTAGCATACATATATGCTTGAAGCACAAACGCCTCAGAGGTGTACAGGAGAGTTTTAACAGACTTCAAAATAATCCCCAAAACCCTTTCATTTTCAGCAATTCTGTATGCGAGTTAACCTATATTTTTGCTAAGCTTTTACTTTTATTCCATTGCTTTCCATTTCTGGTACTCAAAGCCTGTGTATTCTCCAGAGCCAGCCCTCAGGTTGCCCTTTGAGTTGCCCTGTTGTGGTGACGCTGTGTGGTTTGCGTTACAGCAGCATTCCAAAGATACCAAACAAAACGGAGACTTTTCCTACTGAAGGCCTATGTGGGGCAGTGTGCAAACAGGATTGGGGTTATTTATTTCTCAGCCCCAGATAAGAAGGTGTGAGCACAAAGAGAATACAAAATGCAAAGAATCCCAGTTCCAGATTCCTTAGATTCTTGCCTCCCCACCCAGATCTTTTCAGAACGCTGCAGTGTGCTCCTGAGGCGCGTGATGGTTTTCTTCCTTGTAGCCCTACCCAAGACCTACCCTAACAAATATCGATCGCTTACAGTTCTCATTGCACTGTTTCTTTGCCAGCAACTTTGTGGTGGTTTCCTCTATTTACAGACGTCTTTCCCATGTTAAAATATCTCCAGTTTTCCTCAGGAGATTCCTTGAATAGTCGCTAGACATGGAGGCTGCAGGAGCTGCTGCTTGAGAAAAGCAGTGACAAAATGTTTTGATCACTGCAGCACGAACCGGCTCTATAACTGGCCAGAGGGACTGGGCCTCTCTCAAAACTCATATTCTCAGGGAAAGGACTGCTGAAAATAGCATTGGGAAAGGCAACTTTTCTTGTTTGTGCTGATTTCCTCTTTCAGATTCGGGTGGTTTTGAGGCAAACACAATCCAGGTACAGACCAACAGCAAACTGTGGTTCATCACAAGCAGGGGATGTGTTAGCAGCAGGTTTGCCTCCCAAACATTTCAGGCTACTTGAGCACTCTCTCTGCCATCCCTTTTTGTAATAGCTTTGGAATTTGTGCATTGGCACTCACATCGGTACTTTTGGCATAGTGCTGTTTGGTTTCAGCAGCCCTATAAAGCTTACTTGGGAAGACACACAAACCTGCAGATTTAAAGGCAGCATGCCGTGAGGAATGAAGGTGTATTACTACAGTAATGCTTAGCAGAACATTTTTGGGTTTATTTTATCACGTCAGTGTTGTGGCTTCAGTGTATTTAAGTTTAGGGCTTAAACTGAGTGAATTTATAGGCGTTAAATTATAAATATAATACAATTTATTAAAAATAATTTATAATGTAACTATAATGTAATATAAATATAATATTAAATTAGAATATAAATTATAATTATATTACTGTGCCTTTTTAATGGAAAAACATGCTTCTTCTGCAGCTAATGAAAGATAGCACCAAGCTCTTTGAAGGAAAATTCATCCTGTCTTACTGTATGCCTGTGTTACTGATTTGCAGGACTTGAGCTGATAATATCCATTAAGCTTGATTTTAGTGATGGATATAAAAATTAACCTTGAATATCTGTGTGGTGGTGACATACTTGAGTGTTGCATCAGTCAGTATTTGGTTAATTATCCAAGTATCCCTGCAAAAAGAGCAGGCTCCAGCTGGCTGTAATTAGGGCTGAATTGTTCCATGCCTTCAAGACAATTTTTACATTCATGGGATCTGCAGCTTTCTGTTGTCCTCATTTCCTGTAACATAAAAGTACTTGTAGCTCAAAGAATTAAAGGGGGGCAAATGGGGAGAGAGGCTCTGCGGATAAATCTTGCTAACATCCTTAGAGGTCTGAGTGAGAAATATGCATTGTAAGTTTAAAAAACAATAAAAAGGAAAAAAGGGAAAAATCTAACGGGGTCCTAGCCAAAAAGTGCTGTTTCACTTGATGAGAAGAAAAGGTGGATCTTTAGAAAGCACAGTGGGTTCTATAAAAGCTGAAATCTGTGCTCTGTAAATCTTGGTCTTAATGAGAGACCACCAGGCTGCGTAGGAAGAAACTTGGATAGCAAATCAGGAAGGCATGTGACATAAAACAGTCAATGGAGATTCAGTAATTCAGTAGCCATGGGATACAGCACTAACAGTGAGATATATCACATCCAATTTGTTGAAGTAAGTCTCCCCTTTTTGTCCTTGTGCTGTGGAATTACTAGCACTGCAGTACTCGTATTTGCTCTTATGGATGTCCTAGCTGCAGGAGATGCCCCTCAGCGTGCTTTCTCCCTTCAGTATTAGGGTCATCGTGAGCTGTACTCTGTGCAGCCTCTGTTGTTATCAGCCTTTATTTTAACCCATGATCAAGACTAGCAAGTTCTCAAATTATTACTCTTTTTGGGGAAGAAATAGCCTTTTGTTTAGTTTGCATATAAAATTGCACATTGGTATTTCAGTGGTACCCAATGGGGAAGGTACATGCCAGGAACTGTGGGGAAAAAAAAGAAAGTGGTGGTGGGGTACAAGTAACATGATTATTTTAAGAGCATCTGTAAATAGGTAGTTCCAGTCCATAGCCGAGTATCTTGAGATCAGGTAAAACAAGGTGGTCATGTCTGTGATTTACCGGAGCCACTCACAGTTCCCAAGAAAACCATTTGGCCCTAGGGAATCTGTTGGACAGAAGGGTGGTGCTCCCCCTTGCAGGGAGGCTGTGCCACGCTGCTCCAGCAATCTGAAATGAGTGAAGTGTTCCTCTGGCAGCTTGAGCAGAGTGGAAGCTTTTATGCAGCATGGTAGGTCAGTCTACGTGAGCCCAAGAGCTTCAGAACAGCACTTGTCTGTAGGCCGTGCTGCTTCTCTTCTGCTGAAACCTCTGCTGACCACTTCTTGGGGTGCAGAGGGCAACATTGCTCCAGCAGTGACCTCACTGCTGCTCCGAGCCATGCAGTGGTGTCCCCTCTGTGGCTGAATGCTCAGTGCTTGTTGCCTATCTTCATGAGCCCTTTCAACTTGCTGACCTGACTGAAAACACCTCTTCCTCCCTATCCGCAGGTTGATTTGCTGCAGTTTGAAAGCCAGGTCTGTTCAGACGTGTCAGAACAGCAGAGGTGGCTCAAGAGAAGTGGTGAGGGTACATGAAGGTGAGCATCTTTAAGGTTACTAATGTCTTACCAGCGTAATGGCCTAAAGGAAGTTAATGAAGCCAGCAGTTGATAGGGAAAGGTGTACAAGTTAAATTCTTTCTTCTTTATTAAATGCAAATTAAATCTTTCATAGGCAGTAACAGTTGTATGAGTCTTTTACTGATTGCCTTCATATCTATCTGTATTTTCTGATTTAGATCTATTTAGACAGGCAGCTCCAGCAGTGGCTGTGCACGTACCTGAGCTGCATTTAGAAAATGGTTTTGCAGTGGAGTCATATAATTGTTATTACTCCATTTTCTGCACATGAGCAATCATTCTCCACTGCCATGGCATTGTTCACTCCACAAACATAGGTAATGAGTGCGTAAGAGCACTTGCAGCGGTGTAGGTCTGAAGTGTACAAAATACACACAGGAAAATCAATTTTATTGTGTGTGCTGAATTAAACTTTTTTTATTTGCTTCTGTGTGTTTGATTACATTATTAATCGAGAATTAATATATTTTGTGCTATTTAGACAGGAATGCTTTACTTACTGAGCTGCTGCTGGGAAAGCTTATATTCTCTAAGCATAGAATTCAGAGTCATAGATTCTGTTTATTAACTGAAAATAAGTTTCTTAATCCTTAGTATCTAGATAACTTCCTTTAAACCTTACTGTGACAATGATGGCAAAAGAGCAGAACAGATAAGTGACTGATAGCCGTACCTGTTCATACTTAACAGTTTGAGCTCTAGCCATGCCCTAGTGAGCCCCTCATACGCAGTTTGATGTTAGTTAAATCAGTCTAGTAACTAGCTGCAAGCAAAGGCAGTTGATGAACTTTCCTGCATTATAGAGTCATAGAATCGCTTAGCTTGGACAAGACCTTTAAGATCGTAGAGTCCAAGCATTAACCCAGCACTGCTAAGTCCACCACTAAACCACATCCCTAAGCACCGCATCCACCTGGGCACAGGCTGGCTCATGTTCAGCTGTCTGTCAACCAACACCCCCAGGTCCTTTTCTGCTGAGCAGCTTTCCAGCCACTCTTCCCAAGCCTGGAGCATTGCATGGGGTTGTTGTGGCCCAAGTGCAGGACCTGGCCCTTTGTCTTGTTGAACTTCATACAATTGGCCTTGGCCTATGGATCCAGCCTGTCCTCTATGGATCCAGCCCTCTGCAGAGCCTTTGACCCTTCAGCAGATCAGCACTCCCACCCAGCTTGGTGTCTGCAGGCTTAGTGCAGGTGCTTGTCCTCATCATTCCTACAGGGCAACCCATCTCCTTCCCTTTCTTCAGTTTTGGTTTCCAGCAGCGGTATTTGCTGCATAAGCACCAATATTGGAGGCAGGGCTGCGTGGTCACTTCTAACATCAAACACAACCTATGGGATGCGGGCAGGTTTCACTGTGTTTCTAGATGAAATGGCCACAGTTGCCATTTCACATGTTTATGTTTCAGTAGTTTCCAGCAGTCTAACACCTACGTGTTTCCCAGGCACATTAAAAGAGAATTCAGTTATCATGGCAAATGTTAAAGGTAAAACTCGCAACAAAATCCAGGAGCTCTTCAAAACCTCCTCAGCTCTACACTGTGGTCCCTGAGGTCATTAATCCTGCCATGACCCTGCGCTCTCAGCTGCCTCACCTCATGCAGAAGTTTAAACGTGTATCTCACAGTTCATGTTACAATGATCTATGGAACTTCCAGCATGAGGGATAATGCTTCATAATCGTTCAGAGTTGGGTATTGACTGCAATAACCACTAACCTCCCTCTGCAGTGGTGTACCCCAAAAGGAATGGCTTTCGTGTTGAAACCTGAGTGGAGTACACTGTAATGTTTAATGCATCATTTTAACAGTACTCTCAAAAAGCCAACTATCTTGGTGTGTTATTATCTCACACTCCGCAGTAGTTGTTTCTTATTTAAATGTCCCATCTCACTTGAGATTTAATGTAATTAGAACCAGCCTGTGGAAAAATCTTTTTCTATTATGCCTTAGTTATTGTTCCAGGCAAGATGGTAAAGGAAATCTAGCAGGATATAATGAAAATGATACAACCATTTGCAAGAGGCACTTTTCCTGAGGGAAGTAAAAGGCAGCACCACTTTTCATTTAGCTTTGTATTTCTAAACATGGTATGTATCTGGAATGATTCCACTGAGACGTGCCAGTACACCTGAGAGCAGAGTCAGGTACATCTGACAGCAGTCTGACCTGATGATACAAGAGGGAACCAAAAGTAGCACAGCAATAAGCCTCTTGCGCTATGAATGTTGCTTTACAGCCAATGTTGAGCCAAAACTAGGTCTACTTGCCCACTGAGGTATGTGTGAAGGAATTGGGTCTACCTTAATAAGCATCTCTTTGTTTCCTCTAGCTGTAACATCTTCACTGGGGAGGTACGTCCAGAATGTAGTATCTGAAGATACACTGCAAAGCAAGTCATGCCCAAAGCTATAGGGTAATGTGTTTCCCAGACAAGAAGTGATGTTCCTGGTACAAAAGGGTAGGTGAAAGGATGTCAAAGGCAGAGAGTCCATTCTCTTGGTCTGGCTTGGAGTCAGGATCCCAGCAAGGCATAAGGTGTGAGCTGGTTCCTCACCGCTGTCTATGCCTGTGTGATTTCTGAGGGTTCAGATGCCACTACTCTGCATCTTTGAGCTTTTGTACTGGGGTTAGAATTTTATGTCAAAGCTGGTTGGCAGTCTTTTCTCTTTCGTGCAGAAGCCACTTGTGAGCAGGCTTTTGTATCGTCAGTATGTGTTATAGTCATCTACATTAATTCACACTAGTATTGATAAACTTGAAGTCAGAGAGGCTTAATCAAGAGGCTGCATGCCCTGGAGCACAGTTAGAAACACAGTTCTTTCAAGGGGTGATGGTAGGATTTTCAGCCCTGCTATTTCAGCTCACCATGGCTGTGTATGGATGGAATGAGCTCACAAAGCAGCCGTGTTTATCTGGTGCTGTTGACGTTCATCTCTGACAGCGGAGACTTGAAAATGCAGAGGAGTAGAGGCAGCTAAGTCTGTCTTCAAACAAACGTCAGAAGCAACAGATTGATCTTGGCTTTCAAAGCTAACGGCATAGAAATTCCAGTGATCAAAAAGTTGTGAGTTTGGGACCTGCAAACTATTGTTTGGAATGTGTGTATATATGTATATAATATATACTATTCTATTATATATATATAAAATATATATTATATATATATATATAGTTTGAAACTATTGTTTCAGCTCCAACTTAAAAAATTAGAACTTTACCTGAAAAGATTCATTGATTTGTACGCTTCTGGGGTTGCTGATGTCTGATCTGTCAAGCACTTGTGCACAAGTTTATCTTCTCTGTTGCCTTGGACTCTTTGGAACCGAGGAAGCAGTCATTCCTTCCTCTCCCCTTCCCCCCATGCCTTTTTTTTATGAAGAAATGATTAAATGCTTTGAGTACAAATGCACATGAATATTTATAAGAACTTTTATAACATTTAGCAAGGCAATGCTTCATGGCTGTCTCTTTCTGAATGCACATAATAAAGTATCCATAATTTCTTTGAAGTTGCACTTGCTCTGTACTAATTTGATCACAGATTGGTAGGAACTGGAGGCTCCTCGGGGCTGCAGGGCAGCAGTTGGTGCTGGCAAAACACAGAGCTCCTTGCTGTGTTCTCTCCTTTTCTCTTAAATGCCTGTGGTTTAACATTAAATAAGAATACGTTTTTCATGCATCGTTTACAGTTAAGTTGCAGAAAATTGCCAGGTAGCAATTTTGTAACCTGCATTGAATGAATACCTGACTCTCCCTGCATTTACACTTCAGCCCTGGAAGAAGCTTTAAGTGTTTTCTGCTTGAAACACTAACACTGCAGAACAATTGAAGGGCCCTGGAGCACACTCTGCAAACCACTTGGAGGATCCTCCTGTTAATGCAAAAACTGTTTTAGTCTCCACTTGTTCCTCTGTGTATTGTCTCTTGGTAACAGTGCATCCCGTGAATACTGACAATGTGTGTAATGCCTCAGAGTCTAAGGCACCCATTTCTAAAAAGCAAATGGAAACTTGGCGCTGTGAATCGCAGTATTTATCCCTTCGACATCCTTAAAGCATTTAGATCAGATTAAGTAGATGAGCAGTCTGATGACAGGAGAAAGAAGAAAGACTTTAGGCAAAAGGGAGTGGAGGATAAAGCTGGATCTATCGAAGCTGAAGATTGTTTTAGAACTGGGTTTGGAAGTTCCTTGCTCATAATATTATGTATTATAACTCCTACCCTCCTCCTCTATAAAGTAAAGAAATTGCTATAAATTGCATGTGCTCATGTCCACAAAGTCACTCTATTAATTGCAGGTTTACTGTGGCTATTTAAAAGCTGGGTAGTATTTTCTGCATTGGAAGTTATTCATTGGAAAGTTACCTGATGTGTAGGCCTGTATGAACACAAGTAAATACTACACCAACAGGAACCTCCTTCAGCTGCTCACACCAGCCAAAGCACTGGAGCAGCCCACCCTTACTGCTTACCTTCACCACGGGCTGAAACACTGCTTTGAACATTCCAAATGGTGTGGTGGTGCAGTGCTCCCAGTGTAAGTGCTGGTGCAGCAGACCCACTGTGAAGGCAGCAGTGGGAATCGCTTCTAAAACCACTGCTGTGGGCAAAGCCGTCTCATCTCCTATGGAGTCAGCTATAGTAGGTACCCAGGAGCGTCTGACTGGGGTTTAGTGTGTCATTGCGAGCTGTGCTGGTAGACTGGATTCCATGGAGATGTTTTAAACGTTCCGTAGGTTTATGGCTTTCTCTGGGGTAATTCCTCTGCATGAATTTTCCCTGGGATTCATTACTAGTACTGTTTTTTTCTGTTGTCTTCTACCTGGTCACGATGCGTACATCTTGTGCAGATCTCAGCATGAAGATCTCAGAAATACACCAACGTTGAAATGTCTTCCTTTCTTGTGTGTTTGTAATTACGTGTAATATACACTTCTCTGCCACTAAGATGTGCAAGCTCTACTGGTGTATTCTTAAAGGTGGCACTATTTATGTGACTTTAACCTCTACAAAACTACTATATTTGACTTTCAGATAGTGATGTCTATCTTTTCAGAATCACTTTCATGACTGGAAAAGGAGAAGTGAAGGAGACAGCATCAACAAGCAGGTTTCATTTCCATTGCAGCTGCATATTTGCAGCATTGCCTTTATCCCTCTCTATTAAAATAGGTTTGAAGGAAAATAATACTCTCAGTTGTGCTTGAGCTATGCAAAACTTTGAAGGCAGGCACCTGATGAACATGAAACATTACCTTGGAACATGTAAGATTTGCAGCTTGGTTACTACTGTGGGAAAAGCTTGTGCTCCCCTGTTATCTGAGTATGTATAGCAGCAGTAGTAATGCTGAATGTAACGATCCAGTGTTTGCAGCTACCAGAAAACAAAGATTTTATTTGTTTCTAACTTACCAAATCCACTCAAGCAGCCTAAAAAGAATACAGACCTTGGACAATAATAACTGCAAGAGATTTTGGGTCACGTTCTTCATGGGGAAGATTAAAATTGGACCTGGAAAAAGAGTTTGACAGCTCTTCCTCATTTCTTTACACTTTACTTTCAGAGTGTAAAAGCAAAGTGTGCACCGGGAAATGAAGAGGCAAACCAAGCAGTAAGGGTGGAGGGACCTGTTTTGAGACTCTCGTTTGTCTGTGGATCCTGCTCTGTTAAGGGTTCACAGAGATTTGAGGCAGACTTAATTAAACTGGGCCATCCATCACACCCTGTGAAATAAAACCCCTCCCTCAAGCAGTGAACTTGCTGCTAGAGCTTCGTATCTTAAAACTGGTTAATGCAGAAGGGCTCATTGCTGAAAGGGAAGGCACTGGGCAGTGTGAGGAATTTGCTTTTTCCTTTCCTTAGCAGACATTAAAGATGATGTTGCCCGCTTTCAGCAAGCAGCCATCTCATTATCTCTGTGAAGCCTGTCTTCTGCTCTTTTCCTTTCCACTTCTTCTTTCTCCAACTTTAGCATGTCATTAAAAGAGTACAGTGGCTGAAGAGTGAAAACTGAATCTTCCCAAATGCTGTTCCTTCTAAAATGTAATCCATCGCCCACACATCCCAAGGCAGTGATTGAAGATCTTGTCTAATTTGTCTTACTTGAGATTTAAGCAAAATCATCTGCTGAGTGTTTCAGCCTATCTCTGTGCGTTACAGTTCAGCCAGCCTTCTCTGAAAAGAGAAATGTGGAAATAAGCCATGGTTAATGTACCAGTCTTTTATGTCTGGCGAACAAATTGAACATAGGATGTGAGAGATACAGGCCTGCAGTCTATCTTCTGACTACACAATGCTAATTAGCATTACAAACCCGTCCTTTCATTAATCATGTTGAATAACCACAGACTTGGAAGCGTTCTGTGCTGGAGCAGCAGTGCAGGAGGCTGGTACTGAGCTGCACTTGGCAAAGTGCACTGGGGTTGGCAGCAGAGGGGCAGTCAGGAGCAGAAGCACCGCTGTGATGGGCTGTGGTGCTGCACCCTGGCACCTGCAGGTTGAAGAGAGCTAGGGTCTACCACAGCGGGTGAGCACAGGGCAGCATCTTGCTTTGGCAGAGCCAGAGGTGGAGGTAAATAAGAGGTTATATGCAGCTGCTCTTTATAACCAGTCTGCTCTGAGAAATGCCCTTGGTTTCTGTGTGTCCTTCCACATTTCTCTCCAGTCTTCCCGTTCCTTCAGTGCCATATGGCAGTAAGGAAATTATTTTGCTGTCTGCAGAAAAAAAGGAGAAAAAGTACTTTTATGTAGCAAAGCCTCTGGTATTAATATGAGTTTTGAAAACCTGCACAGTGCAGAGCAAATATGCTTCAGTTTCCCAGTGTATTTGTATGAAGCAGCAGAGGGGCCAAGCCCTACAAGTGCATTCAGACTTGATAAGCAGCTGATAAATCTCCTACTATTGACTTTCATGATTTCTTTTTTTACATGCTGCATTGTAGCATCCAAGCACGGTTCTGCTGCCTTTATCGAGCTTGACATACAGCAATTTCTATGAAAATTAAAGCTTTGGGATCACTGTTAACATCCTTGCTTTCAACAAAAGGCTTTTTAGAGCAGCTGACTTAAAAAAGCTGACAAGTGATTGTTACATGAGAAATGATTTGAGTAGGAGTAACCTAAACCAGCCCTAGGAGGTGGCGTGAGGAGGATTCATTTTCTGGTGATGCCAAAAAACATTTCTGCAAATCTCTGTGGAAATCTGAAAATTTAAACCTTGGATTTTTAATGTGATTTACTCAGAGTGGTTTTTTCTATGGAATATCTGCCCAGTGCTATTGCAAACCAAGAGCTTTGCTTCCGAAAATAGCTTTAAAATAAGGCCCATTTGTTGCATTTGCAAAACCACGTTTTCTTCCTCAGGCCTGTGTGTATCTTCTTTCCAGATGCTGAGTTTTAGTGAGCTGTGAACAGGTATCTATCTCTTCATTAACAAGTCTAGAAAAGGTTCAATGAAATTTTAAATACTGCATGTTTTAATTTCATTCTTGATATGTTATCAAGAAACTGCAATGATGACAATGCAGTGTATGTCATGTGGGTTAGGCCTGGCTATAGGTGGTGGGTCTGAAACTGATTGTAAGCAGGAGGTTGTTACTGAGGTAGCATGGAGTGCTACGGGTTAATCTTTGCCTAAAATTAGTCAAGGTTTCTTCAGGAGTCGTCTGCAGGGAAATGCAAATAGAGCGAGCAGGAAGTCTGCAGGCAGAGGTGCTCACTGATTGCTCTGAACAAAGGCTTGAGCAAATAACTTGTATTTATTATGGGCAATTGTAAAGTGGGAATAAAGAGTTTAGGCCAGGCTTGCCTGACTCCACTGAGAGAAGTGAAGACCCTCAGAAGCTTGTGCAAGTCATGACCACCCCGTTAGCATGAGTTCAGGACTGAAAAGGAGAGTGCCTGGGCTCCACACGCAGAGGGATCGATTTCACGAGTAGGAAGGGGTTGTTTCCATTGTGTTTGTTGCTGGTATGAAGCTCCAGGAATGCTGTGCTGTCTTTTGGAGAGCAACAGTCCAAGGGTGCTAGTAACAGTTCTCAAGAGTCACCAGCCATTAAAGGTGTGAGCAGCTTGTGTTACAGACAAGACTAAAAGCTCTATTTGCCTTTTCTATTAGAAAAGGCAAAGTAGACCCAATAGTACTAAAGTATGGGGTCAGGAGTAACACTGTGTTGTGTAGCTGCTGTAATTACCATTGCAGTTCATGATTTCACTAACAGTTGGGATCCCATGTACTGTTTAAATAGCCATAACATATGCCATTATGTATTATTAAGCTGAGTTTGAGCCCATAACTTTGAAGTCTGCTGTACAGATTTTCTTTTCCTGTATAAAGTGCAAGATTAAGTACTACAGTGAGCATTTAGTCCCTTCTGTGGACCATACTTGGGAATCCTGGTACATACATCACCTTCTTGTGCATAGGGTTGATGAAGCAGTATTGGGGAAGCATGATTTAGATTCCTGAGCAGTTTTCCCCATTTGATGGAGTATTGATGTTATCTCTGGCCTGTCTATAAAGAGTGAGCCCAGGACCTCAGCAGGGAGCCATGGGAAGGGTATTGCTGCTGCCTTGCAACTTGTGCCTTACATGGATATGGGGGAGTAGGTCTTGGTCTCTCTGTTTCTCTTAGCCTAGTTCTTATCACTGTTTAGTTCAGTTCAAATGGCAATGTGTTGCATACAGCAGGAAAAAACCTCCCTCCAGGCCCTCCACAAGGGCAGGCAATAGCAGCCTTTTGTATTTTATTCAGGTTGGTAGCAACAGAATGCAATTTTCCAATTGTGAAGTCCATTCCTGTACAGTGATGGACTCGTAGCAGACCTGTGTGCTAGTAAAGTACATTGTCATAAAAGCCTTGTTGGAAAAGTAAAGAATTCCAATGGGTGTGATTGTGCTTTTACCTTCAGGTCCCTGTAGATTGAGTCATGTTAGCGGTCCAAGACTAGAAAATTCACACTCTCTTTTTTTTCTGGAGAGAGAAAGCTTTGCACGTCAGGATTCTCTTGAGCACAAGTAGCAAAATGGGTGTTTGTCAGTCAGCTCCTGTAAGGAAAGCGTGCCTGTGAAAAAGAGCTAAAGGAAAAGAATGCAGGAGTGCTGCTTCTGCAAACAAACGTGTCTCTTGCTTTCCTTCCCTTTCCTAGAGCTTGCTCACAGTGCAACAGCAGCGCTGGTTCATGCTGTGTCCTGACACGTGTGTAAGGTTGCAAGCTTTGATATTCAAGTGTAATCAGCGCTCTGTTAATGAGTACGTGAGTGCTCTGACAGCGCGGCTCTTGTCTCTGTAGGTGGAGGAACAGCTTCGAGGGCACCACGGGCTCACAGGGGTGCTGTGAGCAGAAGGGGCTGTGGGAGTGGGGGGACGTGTGCCAGGCCCTACTTTGGGTTGCTCTAAAAGCCACCTCTGGCTTTTAAGGGGCTGGATGCTCTTGCTGCCCACAAAGCACGTTGATCCTTAGGGGAGGTGTTGCCTGCGAGAAGTCAGCTTTCTTAGAAGCAGTAGGCGATTCCTTCTTTCCCTTTCCTTGTCTCACAGCACTGGGTAAGAATTACAGCGGTTTACGTAGTTGATGGGTTTCAACATCTCTCTTTGGAAATGAAGGTGGCTTCTTCTCTCATGAAGTAAAGTGAGCAAAATCCTTTGCTGCAAAAACCAGTCACTGAATGTAAAGATAAAATCTGATTCAGATTTTCTGTTAAGTTTCCTTTTGGATTCCAACACAGCGTTGTGTGGTGGGAAGCTGTGCAGGGTAACGCATGGAGAAAGCGCAGAGAGCACAATCCAGGTGTCCTGGGGTGTGTTATCCTAAAAGATGGTCAGGCACAACGCTTACTGATCAGAATAAGTAACAAACCAGTTCTTGTTCATCATGAATGCTACAAGCACCCAATTTCAGTATCTGCCACCTCCTTTAATGACTTTCACCTCTGATGCTGCTTTTTACCCAACGCTTTCTCATCAGTGGTGGCTCCCCATGTTATGGGGATGGATTCTAGGCAGTGCCTAAGGACTTTCTGCCTAAGAATACGTGTTGTAAAGCATTGTTGTTTGCTTTTTAACTTCAACACTAGTAAACAGTAATAGCGTGAACCTTCTGCCTTCCAGCTCATTGCTCATCTTACTGCTGTGGTCTGTGACTGCATTCATCATGCCTGGTAAAGCAGCTTATTGGGATGAATTAATGACACGCTAATTAGGAAAGTGGCCTGAGTGAGAATAAGCTGCATGAACCAGCTTTGATGCCCAAAAAATTACCTGTAGCCAGTTTCTCAAGATTATCAGAGATCTTCCAATTAGAATGTCTGTCTTTGATCATAGATGCAAGGAACAAGGCAAAATGATTGCACCGGGTGGAAGGCAGTGGGAGGAGATGGTTGCTGTGGAACAGGAAACTGAAGGAGTTTTTAAAGAGATTCAAGCCCTTTCCAGGCACTTGCTCCACCCAGAAGCAAGAGATACCAGCGTGTGGCTCATTTTCCTTTGTATTTCCCACCATAAGCTAGTAACATAAGCATCTTTAACAGTTACATTGGTTAGGTTAGCTGTAGAGAAACTCCTTTGTCATCTTGTCCTGATTTTTCTATCTTGTAGCATGACAATATGCAAACAGCTCTCATCTTTTGTAAGGCTTCCATTGGCTTCCTCACCTCTGCAGTTGCCACCACCTTAGGCCTCGCTGTGGATTTGCATGATTATTGCAAGATGTGCTAGCATAGGGGACAGTCAGTTGGCCCAAGCAGTTCATAGCCCAAGATCCCAGTTGCCCAATATCAAATGTGACAGTATAGTCATAAAAAGTCAAAATGAAAACAAGGATGGTTCCAGGGCTGAGGTATAAGCCTGGCACAAGTGTGATAAAACAAAGTGTGGGAGGAGGAGAGAAGGGCTTTAGGAGATAATGAGATATTCGTCGTATTTCACCATTTAGCTATTTTGCTCTATTAAACTAAAACCACTGACAGTGAAGAGCAGGCTCAGATAGAAAGGAAAAAACAGAATCCTGTTGTTATCAAAGGGACTGATTTTCAGAAGGGCCTTGCCAGAGGAAGGCTTACATAGGTAAATTCCTGAACAAGAGGGACATGCCATACAGAGTGGGAAGGGATAAGGGTGATGCAGGTTGGATGGAAGAGTATAGACCCGGAATCTGTAAAGGAACATCCTGTGTTCTGTGGTTCTTTGGTGCATCTCTGGTGAAGCAGGAGATGGGATGTGGGAGCATGAGGAGGCTGACGGCTGGTTGGTCCCTTGCAGGCAGTGTGGCACCAGGCAGTGGTGGCTCTGCACTGGTACCGGGGCCTTCGCACTGCCCAAACACCCCGTATGGACTATAAAAGAATAGTGTGAATGAGCAAGTTTTCTTCTCAGTTCTAACAGTTGATGCTTTGGGTAAGCACTGCGAGTGGAAGCTTTGTGTTCACCCCACCTAATACAACTCTCGGTGTCTCATCCTATATATAAGCATCTGATTGGTTTTGCTAATCCAGCTGATCTCTTGATCTCAGTGCCAGCTTGGATCAGAAAGCACTTCATATGGAGTAATTTTCTTTTTACTAATTTAAGTATGCTACATTGGGTTTGTTGCTCTTTTTTTTTGAGATAGACACTAAATGGAAACACACGGTCTATCTTCTTTATGTGATGCATCATTTAATATTGTTTTACTTGTCTCAATCCTGAGCTAAACTGTCTAATCTTTTTGTTTCACTTAATACAGAAAGCTTTTCATCCCTTAAGATGTTTTTGTGGTGGATGCATTTCTTCCTGACGTGTTGTAAATAGAACTGAACACAATATTAAGTAAATCACGTCATTGATTTTCTGAGAATGAAAGCAGATGATCTGCTGGTTGCCTTGTGTATTCTGTTGCACCATTTGCATGTCCTGTAGTGAGCAATTATGAGAACTTCTTAAGAAGTACAAATAAAACCGTGCCATTTCTCTTTTGCCCATTATTTCACTGTTTGGTAGGAGGAAGAGCAGGTTTCCTTCACAGAGGTTTTGATAAAGAAGCATTTCATTGGTACTGTCCTTAGCTCCTTGCTGTGCTGATGCCTGGTTCCAGTAAGGGACCCCACAATTCCATACGTAGCTCAGCCATGTGGCTCTTGGGTTTCTCCACAGTGCTTGGCTTTATGCAGTCCAACCCTACTGCTGTTGGTCTTCATTTATCATTTATTCTTAGTATCTCCATTTTTTATAATGGCTGATGGGGTTTTAGGTTTGAACTGATTTCTCTCAAGTCCTTATTCAGCAATTCACAAGGCTTTTGTAGAGGGGGTTGAGTCCAATGGGGAGAACTGGCTTCTCTGGAGTAGATTTTCTCTTCTACAGTGTTGCTGACCTCTTACACCTCTGCAATCCATAGTTCTCTCCTAAGTTGCCTGCTCCTGATACTACAGAGTTTGTTTGCCTTTGGCAGCTTCGCAGTAAGATCCTTCATATCCTTTCTGATGTTATTTGGTATTTTGCTACCCACAAGTTACTTTGCTAAACTGAAACTGGTATATTTATGGCAGCTGTGGGTTTTGCTGCATCAGGGGTTCAGCATAAGGATACCTGCAGCCAGAGGTTGCAGTAGTCCAAGGGAGAGTTTTAAGTAAACTGAAGTTGCAGAATTGATGGATTCAATAATACAGTGATGATACACACTTACTTCACACTCCAGCTGTGCTCAGCAGAAGGCTAACCACAGCCATTACTGGGTTTTGTAACTACAGAAGCAGTATCATACTTTTCAGGTATTTGTATTTTGTTTGTTGTGCACTCACGCTGGAGAGGTTCAGTAAAGGTCTGGTAAAGTTTATTCTTCTGCACGTTTTCATGTGCTTAAACAACAAGCAGAAAAGATGAAAGGGCAGGATTTCAAGTGAGCCCGGGAGAGGTGAATCCAGGATAATTCAGTTGGTCAAGGCACAGGCATAGCAGTGCAATTTGAATATGTTGTGAAGGGCTTAATTCTCATCATTTTGCTTAAATAGCGTTGGGGGAAACTTAAATGTGCTCAAATTGGGGATTTTACTTCGTTATCATTATTACCATGCTTGCTTCTGTCAGCAGATGCACTTACCCTTAATGTGCTGCTAGAGCCTGGAATGTTGTACACAGCCTTTTTTAGGAATGAAGGTAAACCCAAACTGTTCCAAAGTCCGGTTTATCTTACTGGGGGGGGGGGGGGGGGGGGGGCTGTTAAGAAAGTATAAAATGAAAACTAATTTTCTGTGCAAGTAAAAAGCACCCCTAAAGAATGTACTGTGCAGCCTTGTCTGAAGGGTCACTGGAATATGAGCATATGCAGTCATTACAAATCTTTTAATGCCAAATGATGATTGTATTTTTGCAAAAGGAAAAAAAAAATATATATATATTTTAAATAGTTTTCTCCAGTTAAGAACCTCTTCTAATTATTGGAACTCAGAAGAGTTCATATTCAGATACATGCCTTGGCTGCTGGTCTGTTGGGCCTCCACACGAGCTATGAGAGCTTGTTCTTATTATTGTTTCTTGTGTTCTCAATATAGTGATGCAGAATCTAATCAGATCAGCTGGGCAGATCCTGAGGATATTTCTTGCCTTTCCCCTGCTCTGTGGCATTACCGCTTTGGGTTAGGTGAATTGGAAAGAAATGCCTGTTCTGTTCTGAAGCGTTACAGACTGTAGCCCTAGGCAGGTTTTGCTCCAGTTCGTTGGTTATCTCTATCATGTTTTATTCTGACAAGTTTTAGGTAAAAAAACCCAAGCATATTCAAGGGTTTCTTTCACTCAGTCAGTTTTATGAAATGTTTATGTAATTTAAACTCTTTTTAAGGAGAGAAAATAGAGAGTGTGTGAGCTTAAAACCAGAAATAGTTGCAAGTTGTTTCCTTAATTTTGTTCCATGCTGTCTTGTAGCAAGTTAGCAACTAGGTTTTCTCTCAGTCCTTTGGGTGGAAGTGATTCTGTTGTCCTCTCCATCCATCTCAGCAGCACAGCAACACGGTGCTTAAGAGAGGTTCTAAAGTAAGTTGGCAGCTTTTCCCTCTGGGTCATTGCTCAGTATCACTGCAGATTCATTGCATTTTCTGCAGAGCTGTCATCTTCTGGCGCTGGACAGTTACCAGGACACTCGGTTCTGACTGGGTGTTAAAAACCCCCAGCCCATCTTCAACAAAACAGAACTTTGCTTTTTTAACAGCAATGATAATGCCTAGCGTTTGTGGAAATTTCCATCTGTGCTGTCTGCCACAGGCACGGTTCTGGCCTCTTACAACAGTGCTGTGGTGTTAGTGAATATTAGCCCACTTTGAGAAGAGACCTGCGGCAGTCCGTGGTGCTGTTTGCCATGAGTTACTTCCACATTTGCTTCCTGGAATAACTCATGTGAAGTAAATGCTGGGACTGAACTGGGCATCACACTTAAGAGTCTGTGTCTTGATCTTCCACCAGACTGTGAGTCACTGCTCCTCTCTACAACAGCGGTACTGGAAAATGCTCATTCAACTTTGTGAAGTGCTCAGGGACCTCCGAGGGCACCGCTCATGGGTTTTTACATCGATATGTTCAATTTGATTTCCAAACTCTGGTACTGCACAGCGTCTTTCTCTCTTTTCTTCTTGCTCAGTTTACATTCCATTAGTACCTGCTGCAGGATTGTTCCAAGCACAGTGCTCCCGGTACTGAATGCAAACAAGTGTGCTTCTCCACATGTCTTCAGATTGGGACCATGGCTTCTCTGGCTGTGGATTTCATGATCTTAGGTTCCTTTCCAACCTTACCTGTTCTATGATTCTACGCATCTAATAGATGCTGCAGGTAGCTGCACCTGGGGGCTGCTTTCCTTCAGTGGGACAACTGATGTAAAATTTAAGAAGAAATTATTTTTTTATGGCATGAAGGACAAAATATCCCCTAATGAGCACATCCCACTCCTTTGTGGGCCCAGTTACCTGGGGTAGGTGGCTCAGCAGCCCTGCATCAGTAAGCTGAGACGCAGGGAGATGGAGCATTTCATTGCCCATTGCCACCCAGGCAGGATGTTATGTGTGAAGTCAGAGCAGTCCAGGTTTTCCAAAAGGTCTCTTAAAATGTTTACAATTGTATTAAAGCTTAAAAGAAACAGAAATCAGATCCTGGCAAAGAATAACCATCACTTTGTTCTTGTTACGTTAGTCTCGCACTGCTGTTTATGATGATCGGTGAGTGTCCGGATCTCTGTAAGTGCTTCAGACAAACCCACGAAGCCAAAGTGGTTTTGTGGTGGTTGAGCATTCCTACCTAGCAAACCTAGGTTGGCTTCCCATTGCTGCTGTTTTCAGTCCGAGGACATGCCTGTCAAGGGGGAGAGGTTTCTGGGTTCTTCAGTAGCAGTTTAAGAGACAGGTGTCTGATAAGAAGGCTGATCAGTGCAATTTATTCTGCAGCATAAAACCTACAGGCCCGCTTTCATGGGTAGCAATGCTAAAGCTAAATGCCTTTTCCCTGGAGGAGGACAAACAAAAGGAAGTACGTACCAAGTATCAGGAGATCTAAGAAGAGGCCAAAGTGATAATGTTACAGTACAAATGATGAAATGCACACTTGTGCATGTTGCTCTGTAATATAGCAGGCGTTCATTTAAGGGGAGCTCTTTTGCAGGATGCAGCATTGAAAACGCATGTCTAATAGGTGCATTCATTTTAATATGCTCATTCATTGAGCAGGCCTGATTAATTAGTGCATGTCACCATCTGGTACTTACTGAGACTATTCATTTTTAAAATGTTGAAATTGTAGGGAATGTTGCACACCAATTAAGTTCCTTTTAATTGGATTACGTTAGTATAAAGTATTACTGGAGAAGGCCTTCATTGTGATGCAGCCAGCATGCATCTAAAGGAGACCTGCCAGCCTGAAATTACTTAGAAAGGAAAATGCCTCAAATGTGTGTTCATCGCTATCTTTGCGCACTCAACAAAGATGATGTCAACAAAAATCCTTCTGCATTTCTGTGCAGTGAGGATATCTCGGCTGATTACTTCTTCATCTCTGCGCTGCAACTCTTGAGCCTATCGTCACCTCCCTCTGACCTGGAAAGTGAAACATGCCTTTGTGTTTCTGTCTGATATCAGCTAAACAGGGCCAGACTGAGCCCTCCTGTGTGCAGTTGTGCATCTGCTGAAATGAGGAGCATTATTCTCATTTACACAAAGAGTGATTTGGCCTTTAAAGCCAATAAACTGTCTGTGCTGACTCAACCGTTTAGTGAATGAAGTATCACGATCTGCTGGCTGCAGCACCACATTAGGAGCAGAACTTGTCTGTCTGTGCTTGTTCCTGTCACTGACTCACTTGGTGAATGTTAGCACTGCGGTGTTTCCATGTATAAATCCGGAATAGTTATGTTTAGCAACTTACGTGAAAGGCTTTGAGATAGAGATGAAGTGCACGATGTTGATAGTATGTATTTACCATTAATGCTTTCTTTGTATTTACAACGCCTGAGGTTGTTATTGTCTTGAAGTGAGTTCTGTCATCCGAACTCCTCGTTCCAGCAGAGCATGCAGCCCTGTTCCTTAGCCATCGTATGAGCTGTTATGGAAGCAGGGAGTTAAGAAAGAGGCCTAATCCTAAGAGGTCTGACGTGTGACTGCCCGGATCTCCTGCTGGCCACCGTTGTGCTGGAGAGCAGGGTTGGGGTCTAGGAAGGAGCAATGTGAGGGTGGTTTCTCTTGCTGCGTTTGGGTGCATTTGCCTCACCTGCAGCAGGCTCTGCTGCCCCCTACCAAGCCGCAGCCGCTGTTAACAGCGCTGGGAGCCGCGGCCCGAGCCCGTGAAGAATGCTTTACATCTTGTTAGTACCTACAGATTTCATTTCTGTTGTCGCGCCTGGTCACTCGTGCTGTAATTCTGACTCACAACAGGGGGTCTGCAGCTGCAACAGCGTTCTTGCTACAGGCAGAGGAACACCTCAGAAAGATGCCGTTTAGTTTCACAGCGATGAAGAAAGTGCCTGAATTTCAGAATGCAAATCCCACGTGTAGACATACAGTGGTCCCAGTGACTTTAATCTCTTCCAGCATAGGAGCGCTTCTGATTTCAAAGTATGGAAGAGGCAAGAAGTGGGAATTGTTTTGGTTGTTTTCTTAAGATCCATTTCCTCCTGTTGGAAGGTGTGTGTTTCCTGCGGTACAGCTGCAGGAACTGCTCATCCTGCAGGTGCCAAAGACAATTCACTGTGTCAAACACGGTGTTAGAGAGCATGGTTGTGTTGAAATCCTTTCCATTAGGTGTTGAAGAGTGAAAGACCTAAAATATCCATGCATGTCTTACGTTTTTCTCTGTAGAAGATATGTGTCTGCCTTTACACAGACATGTCAGCATGGGTTTTAGCTTTAACCTGAATGGCTGCATGTGGAGCTCCTGGGACATGGGATGCGTTTTTGCACAGAGCCATGCCTGTGCCATAGTCTGAACTCCAAGCGGAGCATTGTGTGGTGGTTCTGCTAAGTGTCCTGTGGTTCACATTCATCTGTTGAGCTCAGTGCTCATTTGGGGGAGAGGCAAATCAGTGTCTCTGAGCAAAGCAGAGTGAGCACAGGCAGTGGTAGAACATAAAGACGTAGTCAGAAAAGGTGTGCGATCGAGTGCTTCCTCATCGCTACCCAACAGTATTAGCAGAAGGTGCTTAGCCTGGAAGGCCATGGAAGTGTCTGGGTTGTGAGAAGTTTCTAGAGCAAGCACAGTTTATGCCATTTCAGAGAAATAATATCACCCAGTTAAATCCTAAAACCCACACACATGCACTAAGCTCTCTGCTCCCGTTGTTTGTTCAGAGGTTGTATGTAATGGAGAAATAGCTTTTCAAAGCCAGCGTTTAGTTGAGGCTCTCATTAGTGTAACTTCCCTCCTTTTATGTGTTAAATAGATGAAAAGGAGCTAACCAGAGTGCAGAATTCCAGCGTGTGTCCACTCACTCTCTGATTTTAGGAGAATTAGATCTTGGTGTAATTTTTCTGCTTACAATATACGGGCTTGCAAAGTGTTGAAGCAACAGATGTTGGCAGAGCTCAAAAAGAATACAAAGACATTTCACTCTGCATATATAAAACAAAGGCTGAAGTTTGGGCAGATCTCTATCTGGCAGACTTTCTATCTCTTAGGTCATAGAGAGAAAGCTTTTGGCACTGGCTTTTTGGCAAAAAGCTTTGTCTGGAAACATATTTAGTCAGCATGTGAAATATGATAGCCCTGGTACCACAAATGTGTCTGAAGATACTCTAATAGCGTTAGGCTTCAGCCCCATCTGGTGTTGGAACAGGATTCCTATATTAGTTTTCCAGCACAGGAGAGCCCTTTGCCAAAACACAGAGCAGTACGTGAGGAGACTGACAAATCCATACAAGTGCCTGGTTTACTAATGGCTTCTATTGTTTGCTGCACTGATGAAAACCAGTTGTGCCCATGGTGAATTCCAGCACAGGCATCCTGCTGCTGAGTTCCTAACCACGAGCTCTAGCGAGAGCTGCCTCTTTAACTGAACAAGTTTCTTAATGCCCTTTCAGTGTACCTGTGTGAGCAGCAAGTAGATTTTCACCTGAAGCCTGTAAGAATAGCAACTGATTGATTTTCAGCGCCTGTCTTTACAGAAGCAGCTGTGGACATACAGAGCCTTTCACCTCACTCAAATGCCTCCAATAATTTGAGTTATGCAACAGTGCCGAAGAGACCAGACTTGTGGATTTGGCTTAGAAGGCTTAAAATCCTCAGACATTAATTCATGAAACTTTCCAATCCTGGCTACTCCAATGACTGTAAAGCACAGCAGATTGGTGTTTGCTTTTTACTTCAGGCTGATCAGTTCAGGAAATAAGAAGGTTCGCTTTGAAAGAGGTGTTCAGTTCTTTTTCAGTTATTTCTGGAGGGCTTAAGTAGAAAAGCTGCACATGAAACAAATCAGGGACTAAAAATCCATAGCTTTGTTTTGAGGCTATGGGACTGGTTTCTGCCGCTATTGACAGCTAAAGGAGAAGAAACAGTGACTTTCTGGGAAGGTTCCCCAGCATTTTGATGTGACTTTTCCAGGAGGGCAGTGCAGCCTGAGTCTTCAACCCGATACCTGTCCCATTATTATGTGCCTCTGATGGGAAAAGTGCTGAAATGGCAGGGTTTGGAATTGCTTGAACATATTTTGTCACTTAAGCTGAGCTCGTTCACATTTGAAGCTAAAACAAATGATCTCGGTTGCATTTAGGAGAGTAAACATACTCTCAATTTCCTGTCTCATGTTCAAGTGGTTATGTTGAAAGCGATGTGCGCTAATCTGTGCTTTTATATCCTCTTCCTAGCATTTGTTTTATTGGGCAAAATTAAAGGTCAATGGTCCTGAACTAGTCAAGAGAATTATTCTCAGTTCTCAGTCGTTGCCATTTCTCTTTCTCTTGCTCTGCTTTCAGTAGTACAGGGCTCAGCTGCCAAAGCTTTCATTCTTACGGATGACACAAATGATATTTACGACTCTTTCTCCGTGTCAGCTGCATAGTTTTGTGAACGTAGGTAAAACGAGCTAGCATGACAGCAAAAGGCTGCTTGCTTGTGCTCATAGCATAGAAAATACAAGTGTAATGATCAGCCTGTGTTTTCCCTGTTCTTATCCTCGTTCTCTTCTGTGTTTCAGAATGATCGCTGCTCAAGCCAGGAGTCACACTAAGTGAACAGAGTGGAAACACATGGGTGGAACTCTTACCATGCACTGAAGCGCACAGCAGCCAGCGCAGAGCTCTGGGAAAATGTCTGCTTGCAGCACGTTCACTGAACACGTCTGGAAACCTGGTGAATGTAAGAACTGCTTCAAGCCCAAAAGCTTGCATCAGTTACCCCCCGTGTCCGAAAAGAAAACCCTCTCGCATGCAAATCTGAAAGCCAATGCAAACCAAAGCAACAGCCAGCGCGGGAGAAACACAGGAAGCTTCCGACCGCCCGTGGCAAAGAAGCCCACGATAGCTGTGAAACCCACCATGATGGTAGTAGATGGGCAGGGTGTATGTGGCGAGATCAGCACACCGGATCATTGTGAGAATAAAGCAGTGCCTGCAGGTTGGAACCGAAACAAAGCTGTCTTGAACAAAAAACCACTGAACAATAATAACGAAGATGAAATTGAGGGTTATAGCCATGTTCATAGGCCTTATGGCAACAACGATGGTGTAGGTAAGATACCAAATAACAATAATAATGGACTGACCGAAGTTTTGAAGGAGATTGCGGGTTTGGATAGCACACCTCAGCTAACGGGAAGTGAAACCAACTCGAGAGAAACCTTCCTGGGGAGAATAAATAATTGTTATAAGAAGTCATTGGACAGAAAGATGCCTCCAAGCTGCATGATGGGGGGAATGAAGGATTCACAAGGTAAGCGCGTTATTCTGAGCGGAAGCACTGAAGTCATAAGCAATGAAGGTGGACGTTTCTGTTACCCAGAGTTCTCCAGCGGAGATGAGAGTGAGGATGACACGTTTTTTGGCAGCATGCAAGAAGAGCATGAGAGCTGGGATGAAAGTGATGAGGAGCTGCTAGCAATGGAAATTCGCATGAGGGGCCAGCCTCGCTTTGCTAATTTTAGAGCCAACACCCTGTCTCCTGTTCAGTTCGGTGTTGACAAGAAATGGAATACCGTGCCCCTCAGGAACAAGTCTCTCCAGCGGATCTGTGCAGTAGATTATGACGACAGTTATGATGAGATTTTAAATGGTTACGGGGAAGAGGCTGTGATTCTGTACGGGCAGGAGAGCATGCAGAGTATGATATCTTCTGATTCTACATCCCCTGATTCTTCTTTGACAGAAGAGTCTCGTTCTGGAACGACCAGCAGCTCTTCGCAGAAGCTCTGTAATGGAGGGCTGTCTCCAGGTACTCCTCAGGACCTCAAACTGATTGAACCCGAATATGAAAGTCTTTGTGACAGTCAGCAAGTGAAAGATGTGTCAAAAGCCCCCCGAAACGTGCCGAAAAGTCTGGAAACTCACAAGGCAGTCCTTGCACTTCGACTGGAAGAGAAGGATGGGAAAATTGCTGTGCAGACTGATAAGCAAGAGAATAAAGGTCCTTCAGATGTTGCTGGTCAAGCTGTAACTATAAATTTGGTGCCTGTGGAAGAGCAAGCTAAACCTTACAGGGTGGTCAATATGGAACAACCAGTTTGCAAGCCATATACCATAGTAGATGTATCAGCTGCCATGACCAATGAATGTAAGGAGAATCAGCCTGAAACCTCAGAAACCAAAAATACACCCTCTAACCCAAGCTCACCAGTAACTCCAGGCACACCTATTACATCCTCTGCCGCATCGCCTGTACGAGTGAATGCTAACCTGAAAAAATCCAGTGCAATCAGGTATCAAGAAGTGTGGACTTCTAGCACTAGTCCAAGACAGAAGATACCTAAGGTGGAGTTAATTTCCAACAGCTCAGGACCTTCTGTTCCCCCCAGGAAGACAAGCCACAAGTCAGCTCCTACTTCGCCTACAGCTACAAACGTTTCTTCCAAAACTATCCCAGTTAAGTCTCCCAATTTATCTGAGATAAAATTCAACAGCTACAACAATGCTGGCATGCCACCTTTTCCTATTATCATTCATGATGAGCCCACCTATGCTAAGAGTTCCAAAAATGCCATTAAAGTCCCTATTGTAATCAATCCAAACGCATATGATAACCTGGCTATCTATAAAAGTTTCCTGGGGACCAGTGGGGAGCTCTCCATCAAAGATAAAACTACCAGTGTAATAAGCCACACCTATGAAGAAATAGAAACAGAAAGCAAAATGACTGAAGCCATAGGAAGTAAACCCAGTGAACTTCCCCAAGTGAAGGGGGTGGCTAATAGCTCTGAATGCAGGCTGGGTTCTGTGGCTCAAAAGGTCCAAGAGTTTAATAGCTGCCTTGGTAAAAGTCAGATATCGCCGCAGAGAAGCCATAGTTCTGACCACAGCTCCCCACCAAGGGTTCAGAAGACAGCACAAGAGCCTGCAGCAAAACCAGACCTAAAGCCAGAGGCTGCTGTTGGCAGCAGCAGCGGCAGAGAGAACGCAAGCACGGTGCTTTCACAGATCGTGGCTTCTATCCAGCCCCCCCAGTCTCCTCCTGAAACACCTCAGTCTGGACCCAAGGCCTGTAGTGTAGAAGAACTGTATTCCTTACCCCCTGATGGAGATGCTACTAAAAACACCCTGGTACGACCCAAATCTCTGTTTACATCACAGTCTGAAATAGAGTCATCCAAGACAGTGGAAAACACTGCCATTAAGATGCAGAAAGATTCACTTTCACAGCCAGTTGTCACTCACTCTCCAAAGCCAGTGAGAGCCTCCCCAAACACCACAAGTCCCAAAACGGAGCAAGCACCGCCATTTCCTCCTCCTCGGTCCACTTCTTCACCCTATCATGCAAGTAACCTGCTGCAAAAGCATTTCAGCAACTGGAGCAAACCAAACAGCCCCACCAGGTCGACAGAGGCCGAGTCAATCCTCCATTCGGAAGGGCGGCGAGCTGCTGATGCAAAACCCAAACGCTGGATATCGTTTAAGAGCTTTTTCCGCCGCAGGAAAGGCGATGATGAGGAAGACAAAGAGAAGGAACGAGAGAAAGGAAAATTGGTGGGTCTCGATGGAACTGTTATACATATGCTCCCCCCTCCTCCCGTTCAGCGTCATCACTGGTTCACTGAGGCCAAGTCAGACTCCAGTGAGAAGCCGTCGATCGTTTTCATGTATAGATGTGAACCGGCACAAGCTGAACCAAAGGCTGAGCATCAGAACAAGAGCGGGGTGGAATCCGCTATTGCGGACGTGCTAGCGAGAGACAAAGGAGAAACACAAGAGAAGCCTGCAGAGAGCTTGGATCAGAAACCAGTGAGCCATTCATCACCACCTCAGATTCCCAAGAAAATCCCCAGGTACTGCTCATCTTTTTTAGTCTCTTACTCCTTGTGAACTGCCCTGTATGCACTGCTGGAAAGGGGAGAGGATAAGGAGGTTTATTACATCAAGTATATTTATATCAGGTAACTTAAAGCATACTTTAAAAATCTTTGAGTTACATTGGATATCAGAAAAAGTTAAGGTAAAACAGGCTAGAAAGAGTAGCTGGTATTTGAAGTTGGCACTGCAGGTTCACTCATATGTCACAATAGCCATGACACATTGAATACATACATTTCCCTGAATTTCCAGTTTAAGAAAGGGCCCCTGCATTATAGGGAACTAAAGACTTTCTCTGCAGAAATAGAAGGCAGCTATTGAAAAATATAACAGAAATGAAAAGGTCTGTGACTCACAAAAGGGGGTGTGCTAACTTTATCCTGCATACCCAAGAACACAATAGATGCAAATTAACTCGATGCCACGCTGCAACATCACTGCAGCACTCCCAAAATAAACCGTGTAAAAAAAGTAATAATAGAAATAGATGATCTATAAAATATCTCCATCTTGCAAGGCCTTCAGTGATGAATGTACTTCGTCCCCTGATTGCACTGCATTCAGTAGGGCTGGGAGCTCGAGTTAAGCCTGCCAGTTTTGTCTGGTGGTTTCATTGACATGCTTGAGAGGTGGCCAGTGCCAGCCTCAGGAAGTTCAGCGAGGCCAAGTGCAAGGTCCTGCACCTGGGTTGGGGCAATCCCAGGCACAACTACAGGTTGGGCAGAGAAGAGATTCAGAGCAGCCCTGCAGAGAAGGACTTGGGGGTGCTGGTTGATAAAAAACTGAACATGAGCTGGCTTCAGTGTGCGCTCACAGCCTAGAGAGCCAGCCGTAACCTGGCTCCTCAAAAGCAGCGTGACCAGCAGGTTGAAGGAGGTGATCCTGCCCCTCTGCTCTGCTCCTGTGAGACCTCACCTGGAGCATTGTGTGCAGTTCTGGTGTCCTCAACATAAAAAGGACATGGAACTGTTGGAACAAGTCCAGAGGAGGCCACAAGGATGATCGGGGACTGGAGCACCTCCAGTATGAAGACAGGCTGAGGAAGCTGGGGCTGTTCAGCCTGGAGAAGCAACAATGGGTTTAAACTAAAACAGAGGAAGTTCAGGTTAGATGTAAGGAAGTTCTCTACTGTTAGGGTGGTGAGGCAGTGTAAGGGTGGTGAGGCACTGGAATGGGTTGCCCAAAGAAGTGGTGAATGCTCCATCCCTGGCAGTGCTCAAGACCAGGCTGGACAGAGCCTTGGGTGGCATGGTTTAGTGTGAGGTGTCCCCACCCATGGCAGGGGTTGGAACTGGATGATCTTAAGGTCCTTTCCAACCCAAACCATTCTATGATTCACTGTTTCAGTTTCTGTGAAAGTATTTGGCCAGTAGCTGCTTATTTTACTCCTAGAAGTCTGTGGCAGTTGAATGCTTCGGGTCTGCCTCTTGGTTTAAAGGTCTGTTTGTTCCCTTATCAAGGGTACACATGCTTTCTTGGCTGTCTCTGAACACAAAGCAGTGTGTTTACTTCCAGATATGCATTGTTTTCAACATACCACTGAGTTCCTGCAGCTCATGGCAGTGCATAACCTAAGAGGGCTGGAGACACTTGTTGCAGTCAGTCCCATGGGCAGAATAGGCATTTCACTGAGTAGAGACCACAGCTGTGGATGTATCCGAATGTCTTCCACTGTTGCTATACACACCAATTCCAAAACAGCTTCCAACTTGCATTATTTAATGCATTATAACAATAACCTAGTGGTAGGAAATGAAAAATATTGTGAAGTTTGAGCTGTGAGTGAGCCTCAGAAAACGTATCGTGGCCAAAGCGTTCTTTAGTTTTCTTTCTCCATTGTCTATACGAGAAAGTTGCAGTGAATTCTAGTTAAAATGGTTTTAAAATTGACTTAACTAATAGAATCCTCTTTGTGAGCACAGTTTGGAGTTTACCAGCCACTGGTTGCTGCTTGTCTTAAAGACAAATAACTGTTCAGGCTAGCCAAGAGTGACCATTTGCAAGTAATTAAATCACTTATATCGCCTCTTGGGAACACTGATACAGCATTCTGATGAGGATCAGGACTACTTTTCAGGCTGTTTGCCTTTTGGCAGAGGTGGACAGCATTGGGGTTTGTAATGTAAGGTGGTAATAGTGTTTATCATAGTATGATGTGAAGCTGGTGTCTGTAGATTCACATTTGAAGTAATTGCCCCAGATACAAGATAGGACGCTCTCCAAAACCTCAGAGGACTGCCTGTTGCTACAGACTTGTTTGAGCTGCAGTCTCATGGTCAAGGGGGTTATTTTAACTGAAAATTAACAAATGGGGTTTAAAAAGTCCCAGTGCAAATTGTGGGGCTCAGTTTCAGAAACACGAAGCAGTTATGGAGCTGTAAGTGTTCAGCATCTCTGCAAGATGTATGGGACCACAATAATACAGGGGTGTGGGCAATGACAAAAGGGGATGCCCCAGTATTTATGAGTTAAGGCTGAAAACTGGGGAATATACCCAGGGCTGGAATAACCCTTGATAGGAGTCTAATCTCTCTAGACCTACCCTAAATTCAATGGGGAGAAGTAGGTAACTTTAGAGAGCAAGTTAAAGAACTGGAGACATTTGTGCCCTCAACCCCTCTTTAAAAGAACCATTTTTTTCTGTTACCTCCAGGAGAAGCTAGAGAAAATGAGCTTGTACCAACATTTTTGTTTCTAGCAGCATTAGCATCAGGAGATGCACTTGCTCCCACCTCCTTAGTGCCCCACTCCTGTGCTGGCAAGACGGATAGATTAATTGTTGCTAAAAATCAGTACTCACATCAGCTTTATCACTAATTGGAATTAAAATGAGATGGGTTTGGAGCACCACAGTTAATGATGCAGCAGTTGTTCCCAGCAAAACCTAAAATTTATCTCTAAAAATAAAATGTGCTATTTTTGCCTACCTCAGTGTAGTTGATGAGGTTGGTACAGCACAGCGTGGCATCCACACAGCACAAGTTTAAACAAAAGAGATTCATCAAAGGCTTTATTATCTAGTGGATCAGGCTGTTGCTACTGGAATTTCACAAGATAAAGGCTTCTCCTCACCTTTATAGAGAGATCACTGCAGCACCTTCTCAGATTGAGATGTTTCCTAAAAGAAAACTGCAGAACAGCCTTCTGATTCTTGTCCTATCTTCATAAACCACAGCAGAGCTGAACTGAAACATCATTCAGCACTGCTTTAGATGGCAGTGCCTTTGTAAATCAAGGTACAACTGATTTGTGCACAGCCATTTCCATTTCAGTTATGTATTAAACTGAATAGCTTCTTCTCATAGCTACAAGTCAGCCATAACTTTCCTTTATAGCATCTTTGGGCCAGACTTGGATGAACTAAGATAAAACTGGATGTTTACTGAAGTACTTCTTTCACATAGTGAGGTCTGCATATTGGTTCCATTGTGCTTTAGATAAGAAAGCATTAATTCACAGCTAAAGCTGGGATTAGCAATCTAATTCCTAAAAAGATGTGAACTGTGTCAAAAGCATTGGAGCTCGTAATCTATGCATCTTGAGTTCTGTTGTTCTGTAGCTGCAGAAGGTCATTACCCTGTGGTTGTATCTTGCTTCCAAAAGGGGTGAGATGCTTAAGCATACTTTAAAGATTAGTTTTGAACATTTCTCTTTAAAAGCATCACAGCTCCACATTACCTCAGCCACTGGCACTCTTTTAAGGCTATTTTTTGTTAAAATAGCTCCTGGGTGTTCCACTGGACACTTTTCATGGGCTCGATATTTGTCAGAGGACATAGATATCAAAGCTTTTGGAAATGCCTTGTTATCCTTCAAGTCTTACCCCAGTGCCACACTTGTAGGATGAAGTTCACCTTGAGTAACTTCAGCCAGATTGCTGCTCCTGGAATGAACATAAATGAGAGTGATGGGAGAATCCCATAGAGAACTGGCCAAAAACTTGCACAGTTCCTGCCTGCCATGGGAGCATTTCGGGAGTAGAAGTGAATCTCAAGTGCTTTTTGTTGTGCTGCCTGCCTTGAGGTTGCTGACAACTGCTAGCAGTGTTTGCTTTACATTACAAATGTGATTTCTAGAATCCAAGCCAGGCACTGAATTTCCATATACAGGCAATGGAGAAAGACAGTTCCAATGAGGTGATTTAGAGCACCAAGACTTAAAAGGTCCCAAATGGGTTATTTCTTCAGTGGTTTTTTTTTAGCAGTTTCTTTTATGCACATTAAGTGTTATTTAAGGGGTGGGGGAAAGATAGGTGACTGGGGCTCGGGGAGTGCCACAGTGCACATCATCTGTGGCCTTCTGAGCCTGAGCAGTGTAAGGAATGGAGCTCTCCTGAGTCAGTGGGACAGGAGCCATGACATTACTGTGAGTTCTCTGGGTGTCTAGAGGAATACGGATGTCGTAACAGATTACTCAGTAAAAACAACTGCAAGCATTGTTCTTCAAAAATGTACTCGTATGCTAAGACCAAGATTGCATCCAGAGGCCGGCAGGAATAACCACCACTGCCACATTCCACTTGCTCACCGTCATTGATCCAATCCTGCAGATTGCACAGCTGCCTGAGAACAAACTCTTGTAACTCACAGTAGGGCTCCATTCAAAACAAAGTCCTTCCCACTTTGGAGGACCTCTTGTGTAAGTCTTAAGGTAAGGTTCTCACCTGAATCCAAAACACTTGAAGTGTGGCTTGCATAAATTTGTGAGGAGGATGCAAGGATGTTGGAGGACAAAAGCAAAACCTTGCTCCAGCAAGTCTACTGAAAGGGGAGAAATTCCCAATGGAAGCCTTCATGTGGAACTATCAGCTCCCCCATCTCCCCAAATCCATCTCGATTTGCTTTTCTCTAGATACTAGCAGGGTTTATTTACCTTAGCAGCACTCAGCAGTGCTTTTAAAAGGATTGACCATCTATCTTACACGGCTTCATCAATGCAAAGCTTGGGTGGGATTTTTCTCTAGCGCATCTCTCTGCTAACAGAAGTGGGAATCGTGCACGTTCATTAAGCAAGAAGTTTAGTAACGTTTTATGTGAATACCTGTAAACACCAAGCACTGCTAAAGAACCAAGCAGAAGGGATTTTACCATTTATTACTTTGTAAGTTTAGATTAAGGAACGGTAAATCATGTATTATTGTGCTTAACTCCTCCGATACAGTCTGGAAAATGGGAAGACTAAGAACTTAAAATGGATAAAGACAAATGTCTCCTTTAGAATGCACAGTTAATCTGTGGAGCCCATTGCCATCAAGTTTCACTGACACTAAAGAGCTTAGCAGGATGTCTTTACTGGATTATCAAATGTACTCTCTTTATCCATGCAAACATCACTTTATACCAGATTTAAAACAAAATACGTAAATTCCCATGCTTCAGGACTAATCCAACTTCTGAATCAATAAGAACTAGGAATAAACTTGATGGCTTAGTCACTGCAGATGGTCATTTGAGAAGTTTCTTTCACTTTCTTCTTACATGACTGTTTCTGGCTGATTGGGGCGATGAGGAACTGAACTGCATGAGCCACTGCATACGTACACCCATGTGTACGCTGACTGAAACCTGGGCACTCGTGGCCTTTGCCTAGTGTTTGTCAGGAATGAAGTGGTCTCTGTTCTGGGTAGAAGGTCCTGTGTAAGGAGGCCTTGGCTGCCTCCAAGCCATGAACCTCTGCATTTTTCCTCAAGCATTACTCAGTCAATTTAGGCTTTATATTAGCTTTATTAGTTTAAAAGTGTTGGGCCTGAGGGGACCTCCAAGGGATCTCTTTGAAACTAACCATATCTAGAAACGACACAGATTTTTTTGTGTAGAACTGAGTCATCTGCCTTGTCGGGCTCTCTCATCTCAAACTGTCTCTACTGCTTTGCTGATGTCCACTGAGGGAGGAGATCAGAGCCTCAGCTGGGTCAAAGGCCACATTAGCTTTCCTCTGTTTCTGTCTCTAGTTTCTGCCACTTGGATTTATGTGCTGTCTTGCACGGAGCTGTACTCCCTCAGCTTGACCTCTAGATCTGACCCTAATTCAGGAATGCGCTCTCAGAATCACTTCTTATAAGTATTCTGCTCTCTCTGCTCATGTTCATTGCTGCTTATGAATCACGCAAATTGAGAAGGCGTGATCTGAATAGAGGAAAATACAGGTCAGACAATAGCTGTGGTTCCGCTGTCCTCATGAAAATCAACACGCCGCACAGGCTGCTCTCTGGGTTCTTATTATTCCCAAAAGACCGAGGCAAGTTAGAGAACATCATCTTTTGGCTACCTTCCAAAAGCTGTGGAGGAGGAGAGCCTGAGGGAAGGAGTCGGGGGCATTTGTCCCCACAGAAGAAAACCACTTTTAAAACCATTTTGAGCTTATGTGCATGTGAGTGACAAGCATGTGAATTCAGTGGGCCATGAATCGGGAGGACGGTCGGTCACTTTTATGGTGAGCAG
Source organism: Pezoporus occidentalis (assembly GCF_034315485.1). Lineage (NCBI taxonomy): Eukaryota > Metazoa > Chordata > Aves > Psittaciformes > Psittacidae > Pezoporus > Pezoporus occidentalis. The sequence goes on from NW_026913415.1 coordinate 2,345,981, forward strand.
AGTTCTCCGAGGTAATGAATTTCCTATGAAGTTTAGGTTTGAAATAAAAAAGGGAAAAGAACAAGGCTCGGACAGAGGAGGCTGCACCCACTATGGTAAAAGCTAAATACGTGCTCTTATGCAAGGCATCAAAGAATCCATCCTGGCAAAATAGCTATAAATATCCCAAATAAGGAGATAGCTTTAAGTATCACTTGCTATCAACAAGCAGATACAAAGTTATACAAGATCAGGCTTTAATAGCTGTAATCTCAGAGAACTGCTTGTTTATCAGCTGCTCTGCTTCTCTTGAAAACTGCTGCTTTTAACTGTTTAGGCTACACCATGAAGCAAAAGCAATTGGGAATTGGGTTCCTGCAGCTTACAGGGTGAGGATGTTTTCCCCTTTTGTTCCTTCTGGCTTCTGTCGGCACCGGTCACGCGTTGGCATTTTGCTCGTGGGTCGCTGCACCTCGTACGTATGCTGGGTCTCTCCATCCTTTCTGTTCAGTTACAGGGAAGCTTTTCCCCACCGATTTCATGGCCTGACACCCAAGTGCTGCGATTTAAAATGTATTAGATGCACACACTAAGACTGGTTGGAATACAGGTCTGAGATACTCACTTTCGCCAGCGGCTTAGTCAAAGTTCTTAAAACTCCTCTTGCAATTTGAACCTGCTTTTCCTTAACTCATTAACATGACTAAGACCATAGCTCTCATACCAGAACAGTGATGTAGCAGCCTGTGAACTGTTTTCAACTCAGGAGGCAGTGGAAGAGTTAAGAAGGCAGGGCTGTAACTAACTGGTTTCCTGGGGCGCTTTGGCAAGTCCCTGGGACCAACCCCCTAAGGTAAACATTAAGGTGCAGTAGGTGTATCACTCTGTGCAGAGTTCAGCCCTGTTGCTTACAGCTTGCACAACTTGTAGCACATCAGAACACTGTGGGATCAATGGCTCGCCAGAGTTTCAAGACATGATTAAAAGACTCAAGAAGGCCCTGAAAGAATTTCCTTTAATGGGGAATTGTGTGAGTGAGTACAGTGGGTGAGTTGGTATTTTTTTTCTTTCTTCCTTTCTAGCTGTTGGTTTACTTTGCCAAAACGCTTCTGAGCTTAGGTTTAGTGAATGTGCTTGCATGTGTCTGGTTTGGAGAATGAGTATGTTCTGTACCTCACCAATCGGTACTAAAAACTTACTTTGAGATACGGTAACTCCCGGTTTGTGGCAATGACACAACTGTAAAGCTATTAGACCCTAGTTTTTCCGAAGGAAAACACCCCTGTTGAGGAATGCAGGTATGTATCTGATTTACAGCAACTACAAGCCTTTAGATGATTTTTTCATCATCTTGAGAGCCTTGTTACTGCTTTACTTTCATGTATGCTTTGCTCTGGAATTATGCGAGGTTAACTCTAGTGAATATATTTACAGCACATGGAATGTTCTTCACACTGTTCCTATGCATGGTACTAAAAACGTACAAAAAAATTTATTCTAATTAAAGATTACATCTTTTTGAACTTCTGCCATTTTTCCTCTTTTACTAACAAGTTCTAATGAGCTTGGTTTGTATCAGCCTGCAGTTAGAATTCATGAGTCTGAGTAGAAACGGCATGTGCGCACTGCACCGTACATGGAGCCTTGTGTTATGCAAAGCACTGGCATGTTTTAATCTTTGTAGTCTGGGATTGCTAGAAGATTATGTACCGTGCTTTTCAGTAGTTTGGCTTTGCCATAGAGAGACATAAGCCTGTAATTTATGTAAAGTCTTTGAGGAAGTTTTAAATCTTTACCACACAAATTAATTATCTGCCCAGATGTCTGATGTGCTGCTCATCCTGCAAAGGAAGCGTTACTCCTATCCCTTCTGGAAGTCACGAGCACTTAAAAATCTTGCTTCTATTTGATTAGTGACCAGGACATTGAGGTTTGGCCTATAGTGAGTACTTGTTTCTGTGAGAGAGAGCATAAAGGCACAGAAATGTTTTTGCTCCAACATGTTTTTGTGGCATATTATTGATAATTGCTGCTGTTTTCTGTAGGATTGGGGTTTTTTTAATAAACCTGGATAGTTATCAAAATTCTATAATGCATAATTTAAAAACGATACTGCAATAAATATATCCATGGCAACTGATTGAATCCCTGATTTCCACACCTTTTAAGTTTGTAAGTCATCACAATTTGATTAAAACCTCATGGCTAAGAGCGAGCACAGAGGAAAGTCTTGATGGCCTTTTGCAATTGGTCTAATGCGGATGGATTTTAATCCTGGAGAATTTTACATGGGAAATACATTACTGGCTTAGATAAGCTACTGATCTGTTTCCCAGAGTGTCAATTCCCCAGTTCCTACCAGTACACGAAAATGTATCATTACAGTTGTATGCACTGATTAAGATTTCACAGCCCCCTTGCTATACCTTGGTCTCCTCGATTAAAGCAAAACCACTGATTGGTGAAAAGCACCTTAAATTCAGCTGTTGTCCTATGAGTCCTACATGTTTTATGCAGAATTACGCCTGTATATACAGGCGCACGTATCTTGATTGTAGTCGACTGTAAAACATTTTATTGCCCCTTTTGTATGAAAGGTGTGAACCTTTCTTCCTGTTACTATTTCAGTCAAAAGTTGTTTCTTCTTATTAAGGAAAATAAATATTACAGAAAGTTGGTTTTTAAAAGGAAGGGTGAGAACAGCTTTCCTACTTTACCAGTTCGTTCCCTTTCCTGAAGACGTTTAATGCCTCATCTGGTATTCTGCCAGTAGGATCTAGCACCGAGCTTTGGTCTCCAGGTGATTTTGTCTCGTTTCGTTTCAGTCAAGTGCCCGATGATACGACACTGGAGGATTTGTCCCCTCGTGTTCCCAGAGCTGTGTTTGTGAAGCAGGACAATGGTGGCAGTGCCTCAGTCATACCAGTATCATCTCTCCGTGGCCCACAGGCGGAGGAAGAAAAGGAAGAAACTTCAAGTTCTCCTGACTTAAATGCTTGCAGTGCTACGTACAGCAATTTAGGTAAGTGTGTTCTCAGAGGGGAAGATTTAAGTTCTCTCAGGTCTTACACACCTTTCTAGGACATGGAGAACCTTTGGAACAGCTCGATACACTTCCATAAGGTTAGTTTTTCAAGACAACCTTTTAAGTATGAATTTAAATATTTAAAATAACATAAATTCTTAATAAATTTAAATCTTAGTTTAAATGTTAATAGGAAACAGTTTTGTTGTCTCATTCTGGGATACACAACCAAGAAAATGAAGATTCGGCCCACTCAAAGAGTTTTCTTTCCTGTGATTTTAAAACTACCTTTTAATTGCTCTCCATGATAAGCATCTCGCATACTTTTAAAAGACACCCTGTTTGATCTGTTTGGAGGAGCTTTTACCAAAGGAGTTTAACGCACGGAGCAGGGAGGCTTTTAGGACGCTTTATTTTAGAGCATCAATGACTTCTAAAATGTTTGTAGCCATCTTCTGTTTACTAAAACATTTCTCATCCCAGTCTGAGAGTTTACTGTTGCTCCTTCAGAAAAGTTGAAGGTATGAATGTCCCGAAGGTACTGCATGGTCTGTGCAGCTACTGCTGAACTCCTGACATGTATTAAGAAGATACACGTATGCAGGGCTTCTCTGGGAAATAAGTGAGCAAGACAAATTAGCATCCCCTGAGATACACTATCAATATTATCAGCCTCATTTTGTAAAGCATTTTGATTTGAAGTACTGTGAATTCAGGAATACTTACAGCCTTATTTTCTAAAAGAACAAAAATCTCTCATTTATTATGTTCGAGAACACCTGAATACAGGTGTTTCTGTAATACTTCAACCCTGTAGTATGTATTAAGCATCTGGACAACTTATTAAGCATTTGGACAAGAGTAACCTGACAGCACTGAGCTGGCTCACACAAACAGGGGGTTGGCACATCCACACAGGTTTGAGGGATCAAGAACTACATTTCAAAGCCTCAGGTGCATACATTCCTTAGACATTTAGTGATATTGCTGCATTTTTTTTTCCTGAAATGTGAATTAGTGGCCAACTTATTAATGTGTTCTGCTACTAAAACATTCATTAGGTGTTGTTTATAAAGCATAAAGAGGAAAAATATCCTGCCCAAGAGTGCTGTTAACCTCTACCAAGAGATTGTAACTTCAGGGAAGAAAACTAATACTTATATTTGTATGCTGAATTATTGAAAGATCCAATGAATTGTTTTCGTATATATATGATGTATATATATATGTGTATCTGTATATTTTCTGAATGTAGGACATAGCTATGTTACAATAGAATCCAGTCAGTGAATCTAGCCACATCAGAACTATTTACAGCATGGTTAGCCCACGTCCTTAACCAGACTGACATGTAAAAGGGTCAAGCTAAGATATCATTTAATGTATGAAATATCGCTTATTCCTCGTGGTGAGATTGCTGGTTTTTAGCCAGAGTGCTCACACAGCCCAGGAATGACTTGTATTTCATAACCAGAGTGATGCTAGTGTGAATCTTCTGTTCAAATCTGTACTCAATTTAGCTCAGTTTTAGCAAGAGGTCACACCTGATGGCAGCCTCTTCACTGCACAGAATTAGACGTGCTTCCGTAGGTAGACCTCTGTCCTCCCCACGGCATCTCACAAGCTGGGAGTAGCCAACTCATGGGAAAGGCAATAAAACACCATCAAACACTGGAACAGGTTGCCCAGGGAAGTTGTGGAGTCTCCTGTGGAGAGACTCAAAACCCAACTGGACATGGGCCTGGACACCCTGCTCCAGCTGTGACTCAGACTGAGCAGAGAAGGTTGGACCTGACCAGCTCAAGAAGTCCCTTCCAACCTAAATGCTTCACCCAAATCACTTCCATCAGTCCTCGTTTTGGGCAGTGTTTTTTCTGTGTAGAACTGTATAAAACGTGACCCTCAGCATTCTATTCAAAATCTTCTCCTCATCCTTGGCTGACTTTTCAGATTTGGTGTCACCAAAGTAAGTTTTAGGTTTGAAAGAGTTAAAGTAACTTCGAGGCTTGGCTTGGTCTGGCTTGGCAAGCTTGCTCCTTGTTAAAAGCACTGCTGCCCTAAATGGCACTGAGTTCTCTGGCTGCTGTTCAAGCCCTTCTCTGGTTTATTCAAGCAGCCTCACTAATGCAGATAGCTATCAGGAGATTACTAGGTAGGAATAGAGAATAATTCCTACTTGTTTGCACATCTTACATCACCAAGCAGCAAAATCATAGATTTTGTAAAATTGACAAATACTGATCTACGTAACTGAAAGAAAGGGTGAGACAAGAATTTACATCACATTTGACTCTTGCTTCAACTGCAATTGCTTCCACAGTTACCTTCTTTATAGCTACATACTACAGCCTGTAGTTTGGAAAATATATTGTGACCATTTGAATTTGCAGCATATAATGCACAATATTCACTTTTAAAATACTGATATAATACATATTCTGTGGGGGTTTTATTGAAAAGCAGATAATACTGTGTCGTTACCTTGATAAATGTCTAACCTGCAGTTGTGACACATCACATGGAATTTTATGAACAGAAATTACAGCAAGCTTTGGTAAACTTTCATCTGCAGTCAGGTAGTAGTTTATATTGGGTATTGCCCTCACATGTAGCTGGCTTTGGCCTTCCCCTGCTCCCACAGGAGTTATCCCATCAGCAGTTTACAGTCCTGCCTGCAAAACCTGCAGGTGTGCCTGCAGTTATCTGTCAGGAAAGAAACCGCAGATGCAGAATCTGGGAGCAGCTCACGTGTAAAATCTGGGCTGTATTTGCTATTTCAGCAAACCTGTAACATCAGACATCTAGGAGTTAAAAAAGAAAATGTAAAATGCAAGCAGGCATTACCAAGATGGAGGATTCTTCTCAGATACGGGGTAAAAGAGCTGGGGCTTTCAGGAAACCTGAGGTCCCACTATGATGATAGATGAAAGAGCCCAGTGTGTTCTGGGTGTGTAAACAAGAGGAGTTTAAGAAGAATGGTTAAAAAAACACTGTACAGGCTCTAAAGAACAGTTTTGCAAATGCCTAGTATTGTGTCAGGCCCTTTATAGGGACTAACTGAAGAAGCTGAATCTGTTCAGCTTATCAAAGAAACAGGGTCTGGCTTGATCATAGTGCGGATGGATGCTCATGTGGTGAGCAGAACTGTGGAGAGGGGTACCTTTGGTATCAACAGCCAACGCATTTAAAACTCCAGTGGATTCTAGATGCAGAAACAAACGTTCAGATGTGCAAGGTCAGGCGTGGCTGTTTCTTTTGTATGGTGTGCCCTTATTCTAACAGAACTTAATTCGGGTAAGCCCTGTAGCTTATGGTAAGGAAGACAAGAGAAGGGAAATCCATTCCTTTATTAACCTTTACTTTTTTCTCTTTGTTTGACTTTATTAAGGAAATAACTTGATTGAACTTATATCGCTGTAAGTAGATGCAGTATAGATTCTCAGTATACTCGGGGTAGTATTTCTGTCATTTACAAAAGAATAGATTATTTTATTATCAGCCATTTTTGTCCTTACACCTAAAGAAAAGGTGGAAAAAAAAAAAGGCTAAGTTTCTAGGTTTTATGATTGTTGACACTGGAAAAAATCCCAAACGACAGCATCTGCCATGGAGTATTGCCTCAGTCAGTAAGTTAGACAAGAGCAGTGTGCTTTAGTCAGGCTATAAATAAGGTAGTGAAATCATTGCTGACTAAAACTGACAGTTCAGTGACAGACAGTGATTACAGTATCAGTCTGAGGCATTTTGTATGCTATGTAATTAGTCCAGGTAATATCTTTAACATGGTGTAATGGAGGGCAGGCAGCAAGACCTGACAAGTCACCAAGGCAGACAAGTGTTGCATCTGAAGTTTGTATTTATCTCGTGCTTGCAGTCTGTCTCACTGTAGTTCTGTGCAGAGCCTCAGATTATTGGTAGGAAACTGGAGGTGCATCATGAATGTTACTTAACAAGTGATATCTCTCCTTTCTGTTACATATATTATCATCCTTAGAAGTGATAAACATGCATTTCTTGCAATTGGGGCTGCGAAGGATGTTGGGAGCTTTTGCAGTGGTTGGAAGGTACTTCACGCATTTGTGGGTTTTGTCATGGTTTGGTTATTTCTATCAGTCAGGGTGTTAAGGATCAGGCTAACTGATCTGCTGCTTATACAGAGAAATCTTTTCCAGGCTCTGTATTACAATAAAAATGCAGATTGCAAAGGATGATGAATATCCAAGTACAAGGGGAAGAGGGGGAAGTACTAGGACAAGGGTAGAGAGGGGGAATTTCTAAAGTGGAGGTGGCCAACCTGTGGATTTTACTTAGTGAATACTTTAATCGGCTTTTCACAACTGGACTTTGTAAGGTGAAATGGGGATGTACTGACATGAGAACTACAGGCACATCTGACTCCATTCCTCGCTGTGAGGAGGAACAGGTCAGCAGAGGCTGCCAAAGCAAATGCCACTGGATGGCTCCGAGATCCAGCACAGCCCTGTCTTGCAGTGGGTTTCCTGCAGACACCTAAGAGCCACCTGAAATTCCTCTTTCTCACTCTTCTCTACTGTAGAGTCCACAGTTTTGATTTTAGTTCAGTTGGGGTTTTCATACATGTGGCCTTGGGATATTGGTTATCCATGTTGTACATGCATTATTATTACATTTTTTGTTGTCCTTGGCAATGTAAAATGAGGAGCTTTTGTCAAAGTGATGTGTTAAGTTTGAGACTGGCAGAGGTGAGAGTTATTTTGGTCATTTTAGCCCTCTGGGTCTTGTTCATCCTCTAAATCCTTGCACTGGGGGATTAGGGATTAAGTAGTACTATAATGATCACTAAAATTGAGAACAGAGTTAGTAATCATGGCAGTCATTTAGTGACTACTGTGAATGCTAGAGTATTGTTTTCAGCTCTAAGTCACATCTTCCCACAAGGGATGTTATCCTTGGATGAGAGATGGTAATGGCATATAATCAGAAAACCACTTTCAGGAATCAAGGGGAATGTAGGATATATTACCATGTCAAGAGTAAAATGAGTTTGGAGAAAGTACAGCAGCAGCCTGCTGTCATTGGTGTATTGGCCTATCATGTTTTGTAGAGCAATATATGTCTCAGGAATAGTTCTGATCAAGGCAGGCTGGAAGCATGCAGTGTGTCACCCCCTTGGCTTGCCTGATTCACCATTACTTGTCTTCCCAGTTAAAGAAGCATTTTACTTCACAGTTCTGACTCTTCCTGACAATGTGCACAGCTGATCTGGTCTAAGCAAAAACCATGGACGGACTGTCAAAAAGTCTAAATAATAATTATGCCATTACTCTAAGAAACACATGCTCTTGGAATATAAATGTGAATGAAACCTGAGCCCAGTGTGTCGGATTGAATAGGTTCATGCGCTAACACAAGTTGCAATGCAAAGTCTGATGATAGACCAGTCATCCCCAAAAATAAAATCTAAGTGCTTTAGGACTGATTTGGAGTTTCAGAGCTCTGCGTGATACCTGGAGACTTCAGTATCTAAACAGTATAGAGAGCCTGCAATAGATGTTCCTGAACTGCAGAATTACTTAACGCTCTCTAGAAAGATGCTGTCTACAAAGAGTTCATTTTTTTTTCTGTCTTTGAGCAGTCTGGAAGCCACTTTAAATAACTTTAAGTGGTAGCCTAATATTGTGCCTGTTCCACCTTTCTATTTGCCTTCCAAGTGTACCTCAGGCTGAACCTTGTAATGTTGGAGCATCTGTGCAGTAGGTATGGAAATGATGGGGTTTCAGCATTGCAATGGGAGAAGGAGATGACAAGCAAGTAAGAGAAGCAAATGGTCTGCCAGGAACTGCATGCAAAAGAACATTCTTGTGCCTTTGGCAGGGACAAAATTTAAGACAACCATTTCTTTTTGCTAGACAATGAATTTCAAATGCAGAACATGCAGCATCACGCCATGCTTGGGGAAAGCTGAGCTGGAAAGAATAGGCCATTGGGCATGAAAGAAATGTACAGCATTAAGAACTCAGCATAAAAACAGTTCACATGTGAGCTTTTCAAACACATAGTACAGATGGCTAGATTACAATATGGAAAACTAGTTCTTGTGGGGAGAAATGATACTGTAACATGACATGTTTTACACACTCGTTTTCCTCAGCTGAAAATACTTGGAAAAGTAAGTACATAATGGCTTGCACATGCAGTTCTCTGGATCCTGCCACCCCCACCAGACATCTGCAAAGACAACTTCTGGTTATGAAAACCACCTTCAATTTTGATGTCACAGTTCCAACAGCTACGCAAAAGTCAGTGGGTGCACTCGCAACACCCCTTGCTGTATGAAAGGCTTTTGGAGGACAGAGCCATTAAAGCAGATGGAAAATAAGGGAATCAAGAAGAAACACTGCTGTAAATCTTACCTTTCCTGGAGAGAACTTGTGCTGCTTTTGCTTGAGATGTGCATCTTGCTGTTTCCCTCTAGCATCTGTGCAGTCCTTGGATGAGCAAGTCACAGAAGCAATATGTATTGGGAAACTGCCTCCTGAAATAAGCAGCAGTTAGGCTATTTTAGCATAGTGGGGAAGAGGGTAAGAATGAGCAAATGGGCACGGGATCTTTAACACAGAGTATTGCAAGGGGTACAAGTGCATAGGTCACAGATTTTGTAAGAGTGAGCAATTGTGGAAGACAACACATGTTTGGATGAGCAAGAAAGTTGAATATGAAGTGTGAGTGAATTTGTCTCAGGATTAAGCAAAAGCCTGCAGCATCTGGCAGTGTGTGTTTGGCACAGAGACATCAATTCTGCTTTTGACTCCGAATCGTGCCACTCTGTAGAAAGTAACCTTGTGATAGGAGTTCCTGCACTGCTCAGCTGGCCCAAGTGGTACATGCTGCAGCATCTCAAACGGTGACAGGAGGAGCTGCTCTTAGAGCATGTTCACTGCAATAGCAAGATCAGAAAGGAGCAGTAGAGGGTCCCTGGACTGCTGAATTTTTTTTAAGCCACTTTAGAATGGCTTGGAGGGGACCTTAAAGAAAATCTCGTTCCAACCCCCCTGTCATGTGCAGGTTTATCACAATATCCATGCATATCACAAAATCCATGAGGCTCTTCGGAGGGTTTCTTGAGCTTAAACAAAACATAGAGGTACAGCTTCCATTTGTGATGCCATCTCTTCTAGAATGATTGAAAAGACATTGAATGTTAAGAGTTCAAGAGTCAATGCTATTCTGTTTGTGGATACATATAACAACACAGCCCTCCCTGATCTTCTGAATCTAGGAAGTCCTTTTCAGCGTTCTAACCCAGTGTTCCAGGGTTTTGTGCATCCTGGCCAAGAGGATCTTAAATCCTATAGTATTCATGAAAGCTCTAACAACCTATCTTCCAGCGGAAAGGAAGCTGTTGAGTTTCCTTTTCATGGACAGCAAAGTCATTTATTATTTATTATGGACCAAAGTGATGTAATGCCAATCTGAATCTGAGATTCCCCCCAGTTGGGTTCAGCATTCCAGTTCAGTCCTTTCTTTACGAAGACTTGGTGGACTTGGCATTGCTGGGTTAATGGTTGGACTCCGTGATCTTAAAGGTCATCTCCAGCCTAAATGATTTTATGATGCAGCAGATATTATAGAGTCACATAGCCACAGTGTCTTTCTACTTGCTGCTCCCGTGTTAGGAAGATGCTCAGCCACAGTTATACAGAGCACCCATTTCATGGCTGCTGTGTTGCAACTGTAAGAATTGGCTTCCTACTTTACCACAGTAGTCAATGAACCTCACAGGAGCAGCAGAAAACTTAGAGAACAATTTCTCTGAAAGCAGTGGTTGATTATTAAGAGTGGAAAAATCTCATTTTTGTATGAATAACAAGTGCTTAATTGTCCCAAAGCAGCCAGTTGGTCATTTGTGTTGTCTGTTTAGTGGCTTTTATTCGCTATTATATTATAGTAATTTATTTTTTCTTCATTTCCAAGGACTCTGGCAGTTATAAAGCATAATTGTCCTCTCTAAAAGCCATCCAAAACACATGACTGGAAGTTTATCTTCCCTAGAAGCATGCAAATGTTTGAAACCAGTCTGTCAGTGCAAATCCCGTGCTTTTGTGTCTGGACCTGCCATTTGGAATCTCAAAGAAAGAGTACACAGAGCCACTCAGCAGCATCCACCCCTATATAGCACATTCGAATAGGAAGTAAGGAGGAATATTACACTTGATTGACTGGAGAAGGAATTACAGGGGGCTGGCTGTAATTACTGACACTGGAATTTTGCCCTAGTGCCAAAATGGATGTTTGGGTTTTGCTCACACTTTTCATTATTAATCCTATGGGATGTAAAATGCCAGCATTGCTGGCACTGAAGCCAATTTGAATATATAGGCCATGGTCGAATTAGAAACTGAGTGCATATGACAATATATATATGTGATTTGGTCATTTTGATCTCTCATGAGTTCATCTTTTCAGGCATAGATTTAGGTTTTCTTCAAATATTGGGGGTATCTAGCACATTTTAATTTTTTTGCCCTAAAATTCTTTGTAGAGCACAAATACGAGCAGCAGATGAGTGCTTTAATCTTCTATTACTGTTATCTTCTTATTACACAGGACAGTCCAGAGCAGCCATGATACCTCCGAAACAGCCGAGGCAGCCGAAGGGAGCTTTGGATGATGCCATTGCCTTTGGAGGACTAGTAGACCAGGAGACAATGAACATCTTACAGCCAACGCCACCTCCACTGCCAAAGAAAACCATTTTGAGAGCCAACACAGAGCCCACTCCCAGAGACCTCCAGAAGCAGGCTCTGGAGAACAACCTGTGCATTGTGGCCAATCCCACCTACGATATCGACACCAACTGGGAAGCAAGCAGCGCCTGCTCTTCTGTCAGCCTGGAGCTCAAGATACTGGACAACGAGTCAGGAGATTCCTTGGACAGGCCTACAGAAAAGCTAAGAGCAACCACCTCAGCAACTAACAGTGTTTCCAGCCTAACCACTATCAGTATTAAGGACCGGTGTTCCAATAGCATGGAGTCTCTGACAGGGAGGCGCATCTCGCACACGAAGCAGGGCAAAGGAGTCCAGAAGCCGCAGAGACAAGCACTTTATCGAGGAATTGAAAACCGGGAGGAGGTGGTCGGTAAGATCCGGAGCCTTCACGCTGATTCACTGAAGAAGCTGGCACTTAAATGTGAAGACTTGTTCATGGCCGGACAGAAGGACCAGCTGCGCTTCGGCGTGGACAGCTGGTCGGATTTCCGGCTGACCAGCGACAAGCCGTGCTGCGAGGCAGGCGATGCAGTTTACTACCCAGCTTCTTACGCAAAAGATCCTCTCAACAATTATGCAGTCAAGGTAAGAGGGGCTTGAAAAACAGTAACCCTCCGCATCAGTGACAGAATAACATGCAACACACCCAGTAGCGATAAGCCCTGTAAGTGCATGGTTCTTGCACTTACAGGGCAAGGCAGCACTGCATGAAAAGTCAGATTCCCAGGACACAGGCCCTTCCATCTCACAAGGAGCCTGGGTTGCACTGGTATCTGCTGTTTAAGTTTCATCTGTTCTTATTGCAGCTCCAAAATCACTAAAACAAAATCAACCCAGCTCAGTCTTTACTGTGATCAGTGTTTCATTAAATACTGAAGAAAAAGCTGTATTACTTTAACGTGTGTCAGCAGCTGTTTGGAGACTTGCAATGCATAATCCTTTGGTTCATCTGCATGCACTAACACATCTCTTAGGAAAGATTTCAAAGTTCTCAGTTTTCAGAGCCATGCAATTTTAAATTTACAGGCTAGGCTAATATATCTTTATGCTCCCATGCAAGGTCTTATATTTCTATCACTGTTAATCACCAGCCTTCCAGAAGCTCTCTCAAGCCATCAGTGTTTTCTTATAAGCTATACTAAAAAAAGTGGAACGTGTCGGTGTTTTGTGGCCTTTTACTATTCAATTGATTTGGGTCTAGTTTAGTCTTCAGCTAACATGCTACAGAAATAAGATTTACTAGATTTACTCCTGATCTCTTAATGAACAGTTGGCGGTTGTCTCACTAGATGTTGTTACTTTATGGTCTTTTATATAGGTTGTTTGTTCTGAGAGCTGTATCTCTGCAGTTCTCAATGCTTATCTGGTAGGGTGATAGTAAGAAAGACAGCTGAGACTGGGCTCTGTCAGGCTTCCTGTGTGACCTTGAGTAAATCAGTGAATGTTTGACTGCCCCTTGTTGAAACTTGAGATAAAACCTTTATTACCCAGCATAGATAGGTGTGCGCGGCCCGATTGATTATTGCTCATGGAGAATGTTGACATTCTCAGAAGGCTGGTGCTTTACAGGAACAAAATATTATCACTCCGGCATCATCGTTTACAGGAAAGACAAAAAAGAAAAGGTAAGATTGGTACAACTGATATGTTCTTCTTGACTAGAAAAGGCATCTTCCTAAGGCAGATTTGTTGGCATAACCATTGGTACTTCTTTAATCATCAAGGAGCTCTTTTTGATAAGATGTGCAATGAAATACGGGTGTCCTGTGGACGGCTCAGAACCAGACCATGAATATATCTGGCAATCTACTCTGGTTGCAGAATCAGCAGTCTGGCATTGCTCAGTCTGGGGGGGTTTGGTTTCAGTAGACTAATGCAAAAGTGGTTGCTGCTAGGACCCAAGGTGGTATTTTTCTATATAGTCAGATCTGGGTTATCACTAATGTGATTCCTCTTTGCACAGTATGGATGTGCCCTTAAAGTATTCCCTGATAGGCAAGTCCTACGTCATTGTTTTCGTACCTGCTGTTCAAGAAAGAACAGCAATCTAGCATGGTCAAATATGTGCTTTTTTTATAGCTCCTCTTTCAGGTGTCTTAAAAGCAGTTCTCAGACTAACAAAATTCACTGCAGTGTAATATAGGTGTGATGGCCTTGAGAGTGAGCGAAGGATCCACAAAATATCCTTGAGCTGGAGGTCACCATGAGCTGTTGTGCTGTTACAATGAGAGGAAGCTGCTCTTGAAAATCCCCTCCCTATTGCTCAATGTGATGTATGAAGATACAGCCTCATCTTAACATTTGCCCCAGGCTGATCTTTGACTCTTTAAGTCATCAGTCCAGGAGCAGATTTGAACAAAACCTCCTGACAACAGATTGCTATTACATTACACAGAGATTTGGGAATTTAGCTTTAACAGATACACCAGTCTGATCATGGGTATTTTCTGAGTGAGTCAAATCATGTAATAGAAGATCTCCAGCAAATAAGCTGTGTGTTCCTGCCTTTTTAAATCCCTCATCCCCCCCAAAAATATGGCAAAAACAGTGAGATTAAAATTATCCAAAATACAGTCTTCCTGTTGGTTTTTATCAAGTCTTAGAAATATAATTTGAAAGTGTATATGGAGCCACACAGTGTAAATTTCTGTAGCTCTTTTGAGTTCTATAGAACTACCCAAGCAACAAGTCAGACACTTCTTAACTTCTATGATTTTAATATTAGATTTGAGGGAAAAATGTGACAACAGGATTTCTGAATTCTTGTTCCTTTGTAGAAAACAAGAGATTCACCCCAAAGAGGGTTAAGTCTTAATACATAAGTAAAAAAAAAACAACAAATCACATTTTCAGACTGTATCTCCAAAAGCAGAATTACAAAAGCGCTGTTAAAAAATAAGCTTTCACTATTTGACTGCTGCAGAACTAAATGAAGCAGAATGAACCTTTTGTGCAGATGCATGTACCAGTGCACCTCTGTGTTTTGGTGGTACCACCAAAGATGCTCTGATAAACCTGGTGAAGGGCACAACTTGCTCTGTCAAACATTGTTTGAAGGGGTGTGTTGTTTCAAATCATCGCTATGCGTTTTGCTTCACTCTCACCTAATCATCATCATCATGCCAGTAAACATCCTGTGCCAAAACTGTTGCAGGAAGTCATGTGGAAATTATTTTGACCGAAACATAAGTAAAACCAGTAAATAAGTCATAAACCTTCTTTTCCAAATGGAAAAACCAGAAGTTCCTGTACAGGAAAGGTTTCCATAAAATTCTAGTCCCTGAAGTACTTTTCCTTCACTAAGTGCAGTACCACTAAGGTAGATCTGGGGCAATATGGGTAAACATTCATCTGAAACCACAGCCTTATCAGTAATTCCAAATATGTAGCATAAAGGTTACATTAAAGTGAAAGCAGCAGAGAGCACAAGCTTTTGTACAGACTGGACTGGATTAGTTTAATTCTTAGTATCTGTATAGATTGAATAAGGCAGTGATATGACACATCCTTTTTATTGGGGAAAAAAGATTACTCAGACTGAGTAACAGACAAGGTAATTACTGTGTCACTGGTGTGAGCTACTGCCACTTGCAGTATTAAACTCGCAAGGAAATTACTGCACGGTATCATAGACAGACACATAGAAATCATGATTCAGAGTCCACATGGAACAATACAGCCGTCAAATCCAGCATGGTTATGGCCTGCAGCTTGTGTGTTCTGGCCACAGGCACACGTTGCAATGCAGTTCAGGCAGGATAACAGGAACTGCAGAGGTGCAAACAGCTCAAAAGGAGCAGTTAAGTTTATTGCTTTGACTGATACAGAGCAGCAGCAGCAGTTCTTCTAGCAGTAAAACCTTGGCCTTTCTGCTAAGGTTCCTGTCGCAAGCATCAGCCAGAGCAATGCAGAAGTACAATGGTTATTGGGCTGAATATGGCTGACAGTTTCCTTGTTGCAGCTGACAGCTCTTTTCCAGTTCTGTTTGGTTTGTCCAGTGTGCTAAGGCGGGGGTTTGGTAACTCAGTTTGCTAGTGGAGCTTCTTGCAGGGGTGTTACTAAAGGTCATCCCAGAACGTCATGCTTCGGATGAAAATAAAGCTCTGGACGTTCATCTTTCAGCCCATCCCGAGTTCAGTCCCAGCAGCGTACAGCCCTGTATTTTGGCACATCATTAAATAGTCAAAGCTCTGTTCCAAGGCCAGATCAAGAGAATGAGGTCAATCAGAGATCAAGCTGGCCTCCTTGGAAAACAAGGTTGTGCCAAGAACAAGCTATCAATTTGGGATTAGCAAGCTTTCATTCTGCACAGAATTTCATTTGCAGTTGTCCCTCTGTGCAATACAACGCAGCAGCACAGATGGTGCAGTCTTTGTGATCTTCTGTGTTTCTCATTTTCAGCATTTGTAAATTCATTTCCCACAATATTCACCGTGCTCTAAGTTCACTGACGCCTGGAAAATGCATAGGACAGAGTGGAAATGAGATTCCCTGCTGGTAAAGTGGAAGTCAGCTGATGGCACAATAGGCTACTGGCCTCATAAAGGAAAAAGAAAAGCTAATGCAGAACAGTTTCTAGAAGCTCTGAACCATTAAAATCTTGCTTCTTAGGGATGGGGGCAGAGGGGAGAAAATGGAAATGGTGGGATATACGGAAACTTGTTCCCACCCCTAGAAATGTGACTGAAGTTTAGTTCCTATGGATGCACTAAAGATAAATGATGGCAGTGCATTCCAGTGAAAAGGAAGATGGAAGGTTTCCATTCCTTCCTACTCGGATCTCTGCTTTTCTCTCATTGTTTTCTTGCATCATGTGGAAGGGCTTTTTACCAGCATTGCTTCACCTTTTGAGCAACCAGCTCTTTATCAGCTTTCGAAATGAGGTTTGCCAAGCCCTTATCAACACCTTCCTTTCAGCTACTATCACATACCTTATCTTCATGGCTCAGCTGATTGTATTTCATTAAAGCAAATGGTAAATGAGGGATTGATCCTACTTTCTGTTGGTGTTTCAGTCCAGGTATTTTCACCTTTTTTTCTTTTCCCATGCCCCAGAAAAATAGGAATTCAACATACGAGGTATGTAAAAGGCAACAGGTTTTCCATGGGGTTTTAGAGGAGTTAACTGGAACAGACAAAAGCTTTAAAAATCATGCAAAGAAAACTGGGCTATGTATTTACTCAGTTTCGACACAGCATTAACTGTCACAAACAGAAAAGCTCTGTATCCACTCCTTTAGCAATGCATCGCAAGCAGTCTAAAACACTGCTCCCTAAATCTTTTCAAATGTAAATCTAGACTTTGGTTGCATTACTGATTCTCACCATTTTGAAAATGTTATTCCAATACGAGTTGGAATACAGAGTTATTCCAATACAAAATGCTAGGAGGAGCATTATTACCCATTAACAGTATTAAACACTAACATTCAGCATTCTACGGCAAAATGGGAATATAAAATAGCCTTCTGAGTAGGATCTGCAACTCAGAAAACGATAACTAGTACAAGAAGTTTGTCAGTAAATTGTATTTCCATTCTATAAGCTTTCCTTGAACAGATCAGTAAGAAAACTTGGTCTGCCTCCACTGCTTTCAGCACATTTTCCTCTTCTAATGAGATATTGGTAAATAAGAATGTGAGCTGTCCAATCTAAAGCCCCAGGAGTTACCTGGACTCGAGCAGCTGCATTTGACAGCAGAAGCCTGAAGAGCAGCCAGATGCTTACAGGAATGTTAGTTTATTGCAGGTTTGTCTTGTAGAAAGTGTTTTCTGAATTCAGACAGGTGACCCTTTGTTGTCTTACTCCAGTTCTGGGGTGCAGCTTGTAGACAGCCCAGCTTTCCATTGTAGACAGCCCAGCTTTCCATTCCCCTTGTCAAGTACAAAGCATTTAGTGTACAGATTTTAGTGTTTGTTTCTATAGTCAGCAAATTAATCAGCCTTAAATAACCCAGCTGCCTTTCCACTTCTCACTTCATGGTGTTCATAAACCAAAAGCAAGGAGCAGAAAATACCTCTCCAATCAGATCTCGGCTCTCTTGACTTTGTAGATAGTGCATGCATGTTCATGTACCCATATACTTCCCTGCCTTTCATTTCTGTTTTGTTGGTATAAAGAGAGGAGTCTGAAACTCCTAAAAGTGACTTTGGGGAAAGTTTGTGCTGTGGATTCAGATTTGAGAGTGGATGCTGCTCTGGAGGTTTTCATGGACCACACTAACAATGGAGTTAGTATTGTGGCTTGTTCACTCTGGGAAGTGTTACAAGGATCATTACAAACAAAGCTCTGTTCTGCTTGATGCTGGAGAGGTCTTCACTGGAATACTGCATTCATTATAGGGTACCACTCTTCAGGAAGATGTAATAAATGGGGAGAACCCAGAAAAGAGCAACAAAAATTGGAGAGTTAGAAATAAAGATAGGAGAAATGAGGGCTGGAATGAGGGAAAAGAAGGCAACAAGGCGGGGGGGGGGGGTGGGGGGGTGGGGAATTACATTTCCCAAGTGTGAAGGTGTAATGTTAAAAGATAAGAATCTATATTTTTTAATATACCACCTAGGAGAAGGGCCATCAGTTCAATCTGTAAAATAGGCTTAGGATTGAATAGCAGGAAGGAAGAGCAAGGAGAAGATAGAGAAGAACAGCTCACTTTTGGGGTGCTTTTAGTAGGCTGGAAAGGCATCCCTTAGGAATGATCCAGCCTGCAGCATACAGATCAGGCCAGTTCTGCTGGCTCAGAGGAAGAGGGAATGAGTGCAAAGGCAGTGTACGCCGCCCTAACAGCTGAACGCCTTTTGGTGCAGAGGTGCGTGGCCAGTCATTTGTAAATCAGAAGGAAGCATCACCACCTCCACAGAGGCCTGTGAGAGCTGCTTCTGTACCATTTGTGAGCCCTTTTCTGAAGTAAGCAGGAAAAATAGGCTGCCTAGGACTGAAACTAGAAACTAGGAGTAAATGTTGATTCCTTTTCTTTTTCTATCGGCAAGGATAAATCCTTTTCATACGCTTTTAAAAAGGCCTTGTAGTCACCAAATTGAGAAGTATTAGTTCTTTTAAGAACAAATACTCTGTGGATTATATATTCCTAATAGAATCCAATATAGTACAAAAGCTAAGGGTAAATGCTTGTCTGCACTTTTCTTACCAGCAAGTAAGCTTGACCTTAAAATTAAAACTCTTTCAGAATGGGTTTCTATTTTGGATTAGGTCACTTTAGCACTTTTAAAACTAAAGGCTGGATTACAACAGCCTGAACTTTTTCTGCAGTTGGAATTTATTATTCCCATGGCTGGCTGTACAGGAGAAAGGCCATGGACTTGCAGGGCATGGAAGACTAAATTATTCCATTTTCCTTAATAGCTGTTCTCCCACTCCGATTTGATACATGCTGGTAGGGTCTATATAACACTTTTCTACTCCTGCCTTCTGTGCAGTATTAAGGATGTGATAAATCTGTGTCTCCCAGACACAATCAGCTGGCATTTTCTTTTTATGTATAATTCAAAGGTTAATGCTGTCTTCTTACTATATTTGTTTAAACTTTTGTTACCCTTGAGAGAAGGGAGGGGGGGAACTTTCCATCAGGAACTGACTTCACCTCTAACAGGAGAAAATATATTTGCAAATATGAATTGGCAAGAGCCACTGTCCAAACAGGGCAATTCTCAGCATTTCCACAGAATTATGACTTTCCTCACTCAAATAAAATGGACTACAAAATGCATTTTTCACATTTGTTTCTGCATGGCAGTTACAAACAGCCAGTTTAAGGCACTGTGTACATAATATGCGGGGAAGTCTAAATGCATGGTGTCAAAGACAGGAGGACAGTCAAATACTGTTACTACTTGTGTCTACTTTCATATGATTACTTGCCGATGCACTTTGCTCATCAATAAGCAGAAGACTCGATCTCCCATTAAACTATATTTCTTAACCCCGTAAGCATAGAAAAGATGAAAGTTTTGGTTTTTAGTGAGATGTATTCCTATTTTCTCTTCCTTTGAGCTTTGCAGTTAAGAGCGGTTGGTGCATTATACCAACTGAATGCTTGGGCTCTAACCTTGTAAAGCTTACAAGATACACTCAGCTTTACACACTTGAAATGATCTCCCTGAAGTCGGTAGAACTAAGGTTGACATGCAAAGTTCAACACACCTGAGTCTTTGTAAGGCTGTAATGTTAATCAGTAAGTGCCTTAGAACAGAGGCCCTAATAGAGGCTGTCCAGTGACTGTTGTCAGAGGGTCAGAGCAGGCAGTTGTTAATGTCAGTGCCAACAGTTACTAAGGATAATTATTATGGTGATAATGTACATATCAACAAGATATTGCTGGATAGAATTAAATACAGCTCTATATGGCAAAATAAAAACATATACTTAGGATCAACGCAGTTAAGGTACCACGCTCTACTGAGTTTCCATTCCTCATCTCAGGCACAGCAAGTCCGCTTGCCAACAGCCTCTGCCATGCACACATACACCCTTCACTGCAGACATGATGTGTTAGCTTGACACAGCTGCAGCTGATAGATTGCAGTTTCCAGTTACAGTGGGCAAGGAGCATGCATCCAGTCACTTAGCGCAGCTCCCAGGTGGTAACTTGTTATGCTGTGCTAACTCAGTCCTGCAATCGTTTGATCATACCCTCAGATATTCCATGCATGTTTGTTTGTGTCTCCTATTGCCATTGATTATTTTTACCTTATTCAAGCTTCACACCAAGCTGAGAGAAGAACACAAAATAGAATGATATGGATAAACAGTAATTGTAAAGTAAGCTTCACTGCCTTTGCCATGTGTCAGCTGCTGTTCTGACTGGGAGTGCAACCTGCCTGAACTGTATTTTCCAGTGAATAATATATGCACAGGGAGATCTGTCCACACATGTTGGTCTGCACTTGCTCACTATCCAATGGAAAGTGTTCATGTGCCTTAAGATAGGCTGCCAAGGTCAATTCAGGAAAGAACTTTTTCAGTGTTTGTGTTTAGGGTTACCCTGTGAATACCCATCAACAAAGTACCTGTTAAATATACAGATAGATATATAATTTACAAATGTAAGTGTTATGTCTGTTCTGTTTATTTTCTTCCCCAGATTTGTAAGAGCAAAGCTAAGGAATCCCAGCAGTATTATCACAGCCTGTCTATCCGGCAGAGCCTGGCTATCAACTTTAACATCCAGCAGGACTGTGGCCATTTCCTTGCTGAAGTGCCAGTTCGTCTCCTTCCGTGGGAGGATGCTGATGCACCAGAGGTGGAAGAAGAAGAGCAGGAAGAAGAGGAGAAAGAGCCTGAGGAGAAGAGAGACACTCCTACCAGTCCAGAGGCTTCACAGAAAGACAACTCGAGCAACCAGGGGACCATCAGCAAGCCACGCAGCCGCGTTGTGGTCATCACACGGGAGGTCCCATACTTAACAGTGGCTGACTTTGTGCGAGAATCTGCGCCCCGCCATGCAAAGAGCCCAGATTTGTATGAGAGGCAGGTCTGCCTGCTCCTGCTACAGCTGTGTCTGGGCCTGGAGCACCTGAAGCCCTACCATATCACACACTGTGATCTGCGCTTAGAGAATCTGCTGCTTGTTCATTCCAGACCAGGCGGCAGCCCTCTGAGCTCTGAGTCCATGGAACCCAGTCCCAACACTGCTTGCCCGGCCAGGTTAATAGTGAGTAATTTCTCGCAGGCCAAGCAGAAGAGTCACATGGTGGATCCTGAAGTCCTACGGGATCAGTCCCGCCTTGCTCCAGAAATCATCACTGCAACACAGTACAAAAAGTGTGATGAGTTCCAGACTGGCATCCTCATCTACGAAATGCTGCACTTACCCAACCCCTTTGATGAGAATCCAGAGCTGAAGGAGAAGGAATATACTCGTGCTGATCTCCCCAAGATTCCTTGCCGTTCCCTCTACTCTCAAGGGCTTCAACAACTTGCCAGCTGCCTGCTGAATCCCAACCCTTCGGAGAGGATCCTGATATCGGAAGCAAAGGGAATCCTTCAGTGTTTGCTTTGGGGTCCACGTGAGGACTTGTTCCACGCTCTAAGTACATCTTCCAACCCCTCACGGAGAGATGCTGTGCTTCAGAACTGGCTGGATATAAAAAGGACGCTGCTGATGATCAAGTTTGCAGAAAAGTCCTTGGACAGGGACTGTGGAGTTCTTCTGGAAGACTGGCTCTGTTGTCAATACCTGGCTTTTGCCACTACAGACTCACTTCATCGCATTGTGAGAATCATGCAGCAGCACTAGTTTGTAGAGCCTGTTGCTTTTCATGAAGCACCTCCCACCTCCACCCCAGCCCTCCCTCCAGCTTGCCCTAGGGCTCACACTTCATACGAGTGTTAAGAAACAGCCTAGATATCAAAGCCAGCAACTCTGAGCAAATAGGTTCTAAGTGGAGAAATTGCATCCTGTACCCAGTATGACAGAAACTTTACCTTTTTTGCCAGGCCTGTTAGGGATTGATTATATGTACATGACTGCATTTGGACCAGACAGTATGTAACTTGATTAATATCTGGCTGAAAAGGAGAGCAAACTTTGATACCACTATTTCTACCACTGCAGTAAGCAAATTGCCCTCCTCTGCTGGTTAGCTTCTGTCATTTCTGTATGTAGCATTGGTTAGTGAATAGCAATGACCATAAGCAGAGATGGATTAGTTGTGAGATGAGTGATCCACCATGCCACAAAACACTCATTTGCTTCCATGCCACATACCACACAAAATTTGCCCTTAGCTTGGTCAGTCCCCCGCCATGTGGGTGAATCCTCTTTCCTTTGGTCTCAACCAAACAGATTCTGATCTTTCTCTTACACTTTACTCCTTCTTTTTTCCCTCCCCAGCTGTGGCTCCCCTGCTGACTGCAACAAGTCTCAGTGGGCAGTAAGCACCTGTGCTCAGACCTCCTCCCTCCTGCTCTGACTCACTGCCTACCCATCTCCTTTCTAATCACGGAGCCCTGATTTCAACAGCACTGCCTTAATCAGACCATTACCCTTAGCTTAAGACCTCTGCATTAAAAAGCAGACTATGCACACTTTGTCTATCCCATTTCCTACATGACATTCACAAGCCTGGACTGTTGATGTACTGTAGCTATAACCATGTTTATACAAGAACAATACAACACATGGTGGGCAATTGAAATTCCCCTTCCATCGCAAAAGGCACTAAAGCCTGACTTGAAATGGATAGGATGTACATAACCTTCTCTGACAATCACTGCTGTGAATCTGGGATAAAAATAACAGCCACCTCTTCTGGTTTATTTTGGTCTGCTCTTGTCACTTGTGCCATATTGCAAAGTGGGACTGAAATTGGCTCTGCTGGTATGTTGGCAGGAGATAGAAATGTTTAGAGCTTGTCTGTGTGTAGCTAACAGGCCACATGGAGACACTTCTACTGCAGACACAGTTCTCTGAAGGGTAAAAACAAGGGGGCAAAACCACTTGTTTAATTATTGAGGGAGCTGTTAAGTTTGGCAGCCACAACTAACAGTATCGTGATCCATTTTCCCCACAGCGGTGTTTGGCTGCTTCTCTCTTGTCTGTTGTAATGAGTGTTTTCTAAGATTGCTATAGGCAACACCCTACAAATGGAATGTTGTTAGGACAGCACAAAGAGCATTGCGGAGTTTTGGACTAGAGCAGGAACTGGGATCAGAGACAGCATTTTTAAAACTCAACCTGAAGGAGCTTTTCCCTTTGAGAGGCCACTGCTGACTTCCTTCCTTCTTCCTTCCTTCCTTCCTTCCTTCCCTGACCTCAGGGCCGTTTCCTCTGGAACCTCCGCAGCTGTACAGACAGTAGCTTTGCTCAGTCTTGCTAGGCTCTGAACCGCTTCCTGAAGCGCTCGGAAGAACTGAGCTGGATGCAGGGGAAAGAGCGATACCCAATATTCTGACCTGGGTGATGGAAAGCAGACAGCCCTAGTTATGAGCCTGTGCTTCGCTCCTATGGATCTATGTGCAATTCTTGTATGTATTTTTTTAAAGCTGTACATTATAGTGTTCACTTTACACACCAGCCTTTACCTGATGCTAGATCTGCAGCCCCTTCCTTTACTTTTCCTGGCACATAAATGCACAGATATCCATGTGTTCTTTTTATGGATTGATGTTTCATTTTAATTGTTAAAACTGTGAGGAACCAATTCACTTCAGCCTTGAAACAAATAGCCACTTTATACAGCATATGCATGCTTGGACCAGATACATGGAAACTGAACAAACAGTCCTGCAGGCTTAAAGTCAGCAAAACTAGCTCTGGATCCACACCGTACATCTGGAGGGGCTGAAATGTCTCTATTATTCTTCTCTGGCATCTCTCAGAGCTAAGCTGAATAGTGTGTGGAAGCCTACATCGATTGTGCTGTAGTATAGACTGTCTTTGTGACCTTTCTAAAGATTTTTTCTGTTTAAACTTCTGATGATTATTCTGTTGTTTGATTCACCTGTATCAGTGAAGGATCAGGCAAGGATAAGGATAATATATTTTAATGTGATATATATATATTTTCTTTCTCTTTTTGCAAAAAGGTCAGGATGGTGGCATTGATGCAGAAAAAGAAGACAGTGCATTAAAAGCCCAAGTGCAATGTATGTAGTTGAGGTACTTCCACTACATTGGGAAAGAAAGTTTCTACACTACTGCTGAGCAGCTTGTAGGAGAACCTTTACAAAGAATCACACACACATTCAATGCAGCCCTGCTTTATCTGGACACAGGAGGGCAATGCTCTCATAGTTTAAATACACTGAGCATGACAAGTCACTTGTGTGCTATCTACTAGCTATTAGTCACAATGTGCTGAGCTACGAGTAGGGCTTCTTGTTCTCTGTGGTCTGGTTTTGTGTTTGTTTCGTAGTGTGTGTGCACATAACTTCTCACCGAACTCATGCAGGCTGTACGAGCAATTCCTGGACCACTTGCCATTGCAGTGGGCTGATTCCTTGAAGCCGGTAGGTGTTTCTGTGTTCCTGGACACGTGTTCTCAGTGTCACTTTGTGTCAACATGCACATGCAAAGCTGAGTTTTGAATGTTTTACAGCCATCCGTATTTAACACAGCTGGTCCGAAGCCTTTGTATCTCTAGCTATCTAATCTCAGTTTGTATCTTTTTGTGATGAACCAATACTCATTTTAGCTCTGCAGTATAATCAAGCATGGATAGATGTTCACTACCAATCTCTTTCTTGTGCAGCACTGGGTAAACTCTAGCAGTTTGTAATGTTGTGTGTTTTTTTTTCTTTCAAAGAGAAGGAATGGTCAAAGTAGTCAAACACAATCTGGCCTGAGCTATTCCTTGGCGAGCTTGAGTCTGACTTTGCAGATACACCCATAACTGATGATTGTAACTGTGTTTGTGGTGGTTCTCCATCCTGGCAACACATAGTGCCACATAAATATAGAAGAATGTATGCATTAAACTGATTGTAAACACATCCTAAGAATGCTACAGCATAATTGCTAAGCAAAAGGAAAAAAACCCGTTCTGTTTGTAACTGGGATCCTGTATATGGCAGGAACAAACCCCCGGCTGTGCATGTTACAACTTACTTGAATATGTGCACAGATCTTGAATTATTTGTTTTTAGCAATGTCGCACTTTCAGTTGAGCTCAAGAAATAGGAAGAGCTGCAAATCTAAGATAACAGTATTGACTGTAAATATATATTTTTCTATTAATAAAAGCTGTCATTCAAATATTTTTAACATGAACTCTAAAGATTTTTCCAGTGGAAACTAATTTCTGGGAGAATCAAATGCTTGTTTGAAGAATTACGATGAGTGGTTTCCGATCCTATTAGAGCCATTAAAACCCTCTCTAATGTTACAGAGAGAGCACAGAGATTGGATTCACAATGTTTAGTGCCTTGTCAAGAAACTCACATGTAGCTGGTCAGTTGGTGGAAATCTTATTCTTTTCATAACAGCCCTAGAAATAATACTGCCCACATTAAGATGCGAAAGACTTCCACACAATTAAATGCTGTACTTTGTATCACACGGAGTTGATCTATTCAGTGAGATTTGCTTTGCCGTTTCTGTGAATGAGTTCCTTTAGGTTGCTTGTAGTACAGCATAAACCTGAACTAACAAAATCCGGGGCTTTCAAATTTGGCATCTGCACAGGGAGAATAGTAGTGGATAACAAGTCGATGGGTCCAGACTGACCACAGCATCAAAAGAAGCCTATTGCTTTGACAATCTACTGCAGAGAGCTCAGCTTCTAGGGGATGAGGAATCTGATTAGTCTGGAAGAAGCTGTGAAGGTAAGATGTGCTACTCCTGCTATAGGTAGTGGATGTGCTGCATTCCGTACTCTGGGGTATGAAATGCAAACCTCTGTTAAAACAGCAATTCTACAAAACTGCTCCTAAGATGTTATGGAAAATGGTTTTGGTTTGTGTTTCTTAAATAGGAATTACTTATTCACTAATTACCTTTCAAATGGCAGATCTGATCTAGTCAACGTGCACCACCAGGTGAATATAAAGAGGATCTACTAGTCAAAACTTCTCTACAAATTTTCAGGAGTGAGGAAATCCAGGATTTTATTCTGGAGTGTTTGGAATATCCAAATACAGAAGCCAAATTTTCCTTCAAAACCCAGACATGATGAAATCAGTAACTCAAGCTAGGATATGTTGCTGGCCCACAGACAGGAATGCATGTAGCAATTACAGGAATGTTCCACCTTAAATCTTTATTGCTCCGCGCACCCCGGCAGCACCTACAATGTATGAATGGATCATTCTGACATGTTAACACAGGGGAATTCCCACATGTTAGAGAGAAAAAACATATTCTTTAAATAAATCACATGTGGCAGGGTTCAGCTACTGGGAGAATTTATTCAGCAGCTTCACACTGTAGGTCCTTAACTTTAGCATCCACACAGTATTTGCTGCTGAACCAAAATGTGTGTTTCTCAATCCTTGTGCTGCCATGCCCCACCTAAATTAATTCTTTCCTTTGCAATAGCAATTGAATTGATGTGTAAATATAAATATAAATTAAATAGAAATTAAAATTATTTAAATCAATTCTAACTTTTCTGAGGGATACAATGGAAACTGAATCAGACCTTTTAATGCACTTTCCTCTCCCCCTTTTCCCAGATGGGAATTAAGCTGTTTCTCTGGAGAAGTAGTACGTGACCATTACTCCCTGCATGCCTGGGCCATCTATTTTACTCTGATTTTGCAGAGGTAGTGCTGGTTCTGTAGAGCCTAGAGCACAGTCAGCCCCCTTCAGTCCATGCAGAGAGAGATGTGGTGATGCTGTAGTTACGCAGTGAGATAACATCAAAGAAGTGCAGAATAGAATTTCAAATACCTCTGTAAAATACACCTGTGGAATATTCTGTAAACAATCATCTGGATTCCAAACACTTCAAGGGAGGAATACACCAAAAATACTCTTCAAAAGAAATACTGGGGAGAACTTTCTTTAGGGCACCCTCAGCTCCAACAGGAGGAACGAGTCTTTCCCACTGCTCTGTGGCAGAGGATTTCTAGTAGATACCTGTATGGCTTGTCTTATTCACCTGGATGCAGTATTAGAAGGATGGAGATTTTGAATAGGTGTAGAATGTAACTCAACTGCTTTCCTGTAAGTCTCCTTGCACTGGTGCTCCACTCAGCATTTAGTTGGAAACCACAGAATGCTTTCAGATCAAGCAGAGTTGCCAGTGAGAAATGAAATACTCCACTTCCCTGTACATAAGCATTTCACCACTCGACAGAATTTGAAATTTGGTTTGTACTTCAGACTAGAAAGATTATTTTTTTTTCCATTAATCCAAGGGGAAGATTTCAGGGATTTAGAAGAGGTTGGAACATTTTTTATATGGAGGAAATATTTGTTCATATATATACATATATATATCTTTGTGCGTGTGGGCATGTTTTAATATATATATGTATGTATATGAATTTTTGTATCCCAAAAGCAGTCTTTGCCCCTTTTGCTTGAAAATATATATATTATATATTGTATATATAATATATATTTAAGAGTGTGTAAATTTGAATATGGTCATTTCATCATAACACCTCCTCCAAAATGACTCGAAACTTCTGTTTCTTTGTCCTTTGGCTTGTTGGTATTAGAAGGTTTTGCAGTTGAAATTCTTGGGTTTTTTTTCTTTGAACACTTGATTATGCTGAGCATTGAAGAATATGTGCTTGTTTTTAATCAAAGGGGAAAACTTATTTTTCCATTTGGGATTCAAAAAGCGATGGACTTTTCTAAATGGGATTTCTTGAATCCTTTCAGTAAGGGATTTGTTTGGGTTTGTTGTTTTTTTTCCATTTCGACTCCATTCTTGTGGGTAATTTGTATTTGGAATTCCTGGTTGCATTGCTTTTATCTGGTGCTTCATATCGATATTTACACATTTTTATATAAGTATATAAACTTCAAGCCTTCCTTTGTGATCAGGGGCAGTTACACTCTGGTTTGCTGTGGTACTTTGCTGTGTACTCTGTGGCATTCATGTTACTGTGTAAATAAACTAGTTTTATTACACTCAAAATCAAACCTGCAGTTGTCTCATTTTTCTCTCTTCCTAGGGAATTAGACAAAAACGTGTGTTTCTGAGGAAAATGCATGTGGCAGGTTCAGCAAAAGATGAATACAGCACAAGAACAGCTGGCTGGTTTGCAGTGGGGCAGATCCAGCCTTTGGTTGACAAGACTGATGCTCAGCATCTCCTGCCTTGCCACCACAGTGGCCAGGCATCCCAGCTGCAGGGATTGCCGGTGGCTGGGCCATTGCAGCACCTCCCATATCTGGTGTTTTCTCCCGAAGCCTCACCGTGGCTGACACTTTTTTGGCTCCATCTGGACAAGTGGCAGCAGCAGCCCAAAAATAAGGTGGCCACCAGCAGCTGCTGTTGATTGAACCAGAGTCTTGTAAGGCCTTCTTGGAGAGAAGTGACACATTAATGAAAACAGAGACAGTCAAATGTCCACACTGGGGCAGCCATTATCACTAAAGGAGCTGAGCCAAAGTTAGCAGTTTCCCTAGTGTGGACAGGGCTTAAATGACCTGCTGTGAAGGAATAAAATGACTCTTAAATCAAATTTTTATATGCTGTGACAAAGCAGGATGCCTCTAAGGCAGTCGTCTGCAGAGAAATTCATTGTGTCTGATCGGTTACCTTGAAGCATACAACCTGATGGAGGAGTTGTGAAAAACAGATGGGATAATATGCATCTTCCATGATCATGCAGACACACTTCAGTGGCAGTGAGATCAAACAGCTCAATTTTGCACTCAGATTTAATAGGCAGCAGTGGTGGCTGCAGATGCTGATTTATTAGCATAGAACAGATGACACCATTTCCATCAGAGCAGCGCTGTGCTTCTGCACGACAATCGCACTGCTCACAAATACACTTAAAAGACCCCAAAACAAAACCCAGCATCCTAAGGGCACTATTCTCCCCACAGCTACAGTGGATTTGCACAGGTATGTCATCAATTAATACGATGAGAATTAGTCTAGAGAGAGTGTTAACTACCACAGGCTTTTCACATTTATCCCATAGACATTGCTCCAAAGCCTTTCAAAACCAGTTTAAGCTGTTGTCCTCATCTTTTTTAAGAACACAAAGCTAACTGGCTCCAGAAATGTCACTAAATGTGCAATACATTTAGCAGCCTGACAGATAATTTGGCTTTGCCAGAGTAATCCCTGTTCACTTCAACAAAGTGCCATGGACTTAGCTCAACAGTCAGATTATGCCATTTGTCAGTGGCAATCACCGCTCTGGAGGGAAGGGATACGCAAACATAGACTGAAACCTTGTCGAGACATCATAATTGTACTAGTTTAAATAAAATCTGTTTGAAATTAATTTAGTTATGTCAGTGCAAAGCCTCTTGTGGGTGTCCTTAAGCGCTCACAGACTGGCATTCTCATTTCAGCTTGTGCCAGAAGCGGATGCCAGTGAAGCCAACAGATGCCTGGTTTCAGTTGATACAACAATGCCTGTATCAGGTTTTTCACCATCTCAGAAATTCACCTTATGGTAGACAGGCCCTCAGGATCTATGTTCTTCTGCATGAGGAACCTTTATTCTCTAGAAAATCTCCATGCATCACTTGAGCTCTGCAGGCTGATCTTTTCACCCAAGTTAATGAGCTTCCATGCTGCCATATATGAATCACTCCTTACCCAGCAGTGGTTTTAACCAGAATCAGATAGAAGCAGCCAGCTCACAAGTCAAACATTTGCCACAATCTGTCCTGCAGAGAAAGGCTGTGGTTTCCTTTCAATTCTGAGCTAAGACTCTTAGGTCTGTGAAGAAAGATGCACATTAAAATTCCACGTTGGGTCTTCAGACCTACTGCACTTCACTTGGTGCCGCTGCTGCTACTGCAGGAGGCAACTTTAGAGCCTGGTGCTGGGCCCATCCACCTGGAAGATGGAGGCAGGCTTCTTGCTATCATTTCAGTGCTTTCAAATGAGCACAGAAGTCATTGTCTGGCAAACAGACACTGGGGGAGCCGCTGGGAAATCAGCTTGGAGACCGTGAAGCAGATCTGCATGTATCAAGTCAGAGAACTTAAAATTACAGCTATCGCATGTGCATTTTCTGTTAGCATCTCCTGCTCTCATCCCCTTGTTTTGCTGTCATTAAGGTGTTATTTTTGTCACATTGCAGCTGGCAGAGTCAGGACATGTACAGAAGCAGACGCTGGAAGTAACTGACTGTCACTTAAGGTAAAGCCACAAAACTATCACAGCTTATACTCCAAAAGGGGAAGGAATGGGAATGGGGAGGCTTTTTGTTCTTCCTGGGTATCAGCCAATAGCCCATGTTCAACAAACACATAGAAAGCTGCTTTCTCAAGCTGTTGCATGGTGGTTTAGAGGTCCTGACATGTGTTGTGCCATTGATATCAGGCAAAGTACCTGGCTTGCCACTCTGGGGTGGAGGAGAGTCCATACCACCTGCGCAGCACCCTGCTGCCATTTAGAGACAGAGCAAGCCCAGGGACAGCATCTGGGTGCAGCAGGGCAGGGGGCAGTTACAGATCTAACGCCAGACACTAGGGTTTGCCTGATTTCACTGAAGTCTTAATGGCCTAGATTAACTGCAGTGAAAGCAAAGATTAACCTTAAAAACCATGAAATCCCTGCAGTTTATCTGTAAGAAGCAAGCTATTAACTTTGCACCTCTCTAAAGTGCAAAGAATATAGATGTTCTTCTAAAGAAAACTGAGAATTAAATCAAGATAATAAAATTCTCCTGGTTCCTATGGGGGCACTAAATTCAAATCAAGTTACTGTTGGAAATGAGCCGGTAATCTGCCCATTTACAGCCACTACCCCAACCAGCAAAAGAAAAGGAACATCCCATAACCTGCTAGCTACTCATACAACTTCTGTTGTCCAAGGAAAAAAGTCTCCTTCTGAACTTTTACCATTTATATTAATGGAAAAAAGGTTTATGCTTTGTCACGTCAATCCCCCAGCTTACATATTTGTGTATGTATGGGAGTTACTGCTAACACTGTGACCACACACAGCTTCAAACAAGAAGGAGCAGCAGAACGTCAGGTGATGCTGTGGGATACAACATGGCAAATATAAATGTTTTAATAGCATCTATTGCTTCATGAAACCCCAAGTGCCATTGACCCTTTTGCAGCTATGAACCACTCACATCACTGCCCTGTGGCATGAAGCATCATCTCCCTGGAGGCTTCAACTTCTCCTTCCATGTAAACTGCAGAACACAGTCCCACTCTTCACTGCCATGAGACTTTTCTTTTTGTGTGTTTTTGAGGTGATACAGCTTAAACTGAGGGACTGAGGGCATCAATATCCCATTGACATGCCAGAACAGATGAAGTATCTCCAGCCCATCAGAGCCCTATTTTCTTGTCCTGGGCAGACATCTCCATTCCTAGAGCTTTGACTTTGGAAAATTATGGATGTTCAGATTAGACTCTTTAGTTTATTTTTTTATTAGGAAGCAGTCTGTGTTCATCCAATTCAACATTTCCTTTGCTGGTTTTGCTTGCTTTTTCAAATAATTCAAATCCATCTGGAGTCTTTTCCAACCTCCTGCAATTTATGCTAATCTAGAACAGATTTCACTTGGTGATTAATCACTTCTTCCTGTAAATCAGCAATCAGAAACACTCAACTAACATGAGTTCTTGGGCACAATTGTGGGTCTTCTCAAACAGATTTCTACTTTCTAGAATTTTTAGGGTTAAAAGGGTTTTCTAGTTCACCACTCACCAAAAGTAAAATACAGTGTGAGTTTTGTGCTGATCCTAAGCACTTTACAAGGAGGACATAATTCCAGTGTCACAGACTCAGGAACTTACAGAGAGCATGGCAAAGGAACGTGTTCAAGGACATTTCCCATTTGAGGGGAAAAGGTATGCAAGAATCAAGGGCTTATTCAACAGTATTTCTA
Source organism: Pezoporus occidentalis (assembly GCF_034315485.1). Taxonomy (NCBI): domain Eukaryota; kingdom Metazoa; phylum Chordata; class Aves; order Psittaciformes; family Psittacidae; genus Pezoporus; species Pezoporus occidentalis. The sequence goes on from NW_026913415.1 coordinate 2,378,192, forward strand.
CTTACATGCTATTCACCACTGACTCACAACTGTCCAGTATGACTTGGGAAGCTTCATCAATTAAATCCATCACAGAATGATTTTTATAGAATTCTACATTTGTTTTGTCAATGTTAATAATAGTTGCTCATATAAGAAAGCAACAAAAATATGCAGCTTCTAAGAACAAAGGAATTCAAAGCTACATCACTGAAGTAGTAGATCAAGCTGCTCTGAAATCCATTTCAGCTCCAGTATACATATAGATGGAGACTATGGTCCTCTGCCAATTCACCATCCTCTTCTGTCTCCAGGTGTGCTGTCAATGCCTCTGTTTTGCAGGAACAACTTTGCCTTGGAGCACCTCTCCCACTCAGCCCAGCCCTATTCCTGGGCATTGCTGAGCAGCCTTTCTTATGAGAAGGTCATGGGGAAAGATCCTCATGAATATGAATAGGAATCCAGAGGTCAGCTGCCTTGGCACACTGTCAGAAATGTGCTATCAGCCTGTGGGGTTCTTAAGTCCCAAATCCACTACATTATTATGCTGATGACTTCAAGCAGTCCCTACCAAAAGCTTCAAAGGCCCTTGTGTGATTAGCACATATCGTTCATATTACTCCCAGAGGAGCTGGTCCCTTCTTAGATGGTGTATGATACCTTTCATCACCATTATCAGTGTAAAATATACTGAATGGAGCTTCAGTGAGCACTGGGAACTTAGGCAGAGAGTAATGGCATATTAGAACATGTCAGGACACTGTAAACCTTCTTTTTGTTATTGGTAACTTGCAAAACAGCAAACTGTCAAGGCTCTTTTCTTCTGCTTTAGTCAAAAGGCAGATTCTTTAACAGCTTGGGATCCCTCACACTGTGCTGGGTATCGCTCCAATACTGATGTACTGGAAAAATGCCATCTGCTGAGCAGCAGAGCACAGGCTCCATTTAGACTGATCTCTGGAGCATCAGGCGCAGCCTCAGGGGAGGCAGGTGAAAACTAACCAGTCCCAGCCTCCTCTGGAGCTCCTGGCTGACCAGAAGGGCTGTTATTACAGCAGTATTGCAAATTTGCCAAGAAGAGATAGCAGACAACAAACTACCTACTTCAGATGCATTCCCAAGATGGTATTTGTAAGGAAATGAGAGATGCCACACAGCCCCCTCAAAGTAAGTCCCTGCCAGCCTCCTGAGCACTGCCAGACCTGGCAGCTCTCAGTCTCCCGAGAACTGGGTCCTTGTGACATAAGGCAGCTGGGGATGATTAGAGAACTGGCCAGTGAGCCTGACTAGGGACTTCCCCACAAGCCAGTATGAAGCAGTTGCAGAGCTGCTCCACGTTGCTTTATGTACAACCTGGATTTAGCTGCACATCAGTTTTCTTGCCAGCCCAGAGAAGGTTGCAGATGATGCAGCCAGAGTTCAGTGGAGCTATGCCAGTTTATACCACTAAGTATCTAACCTATAAATCCCATTAGTAAGTTTAAATAAGTCTAAGAGGAAATGATGGTAGATTTACCATAGACCTCATTCTTTTTGGAGTTCTGTCAAATACTCCCCACTGGGCTGAGCCTGTCGCCCATGGCTGACGCCACTGGCTGTGCATCTTGGAAGCTTGTACCAATAACAGCCACTAGCAGAAAAGACTTTTCCATGATAACGTCTTTAACATTATGTGTCGTTGTAAGGCTCTCTTCTCTTCTTTTCTCTTTTCCCTCTTTGTATTTTTATTTTTTTCTCCTTTGATTCTTTTCCAAATTTTCCCTGATAGTTATTAACTAAATGCCAACACACTGTGTAGTTTGTAATCAGATTATCTGCTAATACCTGCCTAAAGCAGTCAACATTGATTAAAAGAAAGGATGGCCATTATGTTATTTTTAATACAAATGATTTGGGTCCCGAGGCTGACACTGAATTAAGGGAGAGAACAAATTAATGAGGGATTGAATTAAATTAGAAACATTTCATTGCAGTATTTCCTAGCTCTCCAAACTGCCAAAAGAAGACAGTGGTATGGCTGTGAATTTATGTTATCCCATGAAAAGGTACGAAAAACAGCTTGTTTTAACTGCATATGGGAAGTGAGCCTGATCATGGATAGAGCTAGATAAGTGCTCAAAATCTGCAGCAGTAGTGAAAGGAGCTATAATGCAATCTCAAAAGATTCTATCTGAGTATTAGCCTGAAGGTCACTGCTAATTTCTCATTTCACACAATATAGGCGAGATTTCCCCCACACCCTCCCACACACACATGTGGACAGGACAGCTATGACAGAGAACTAGGGATGTGGCTGCACTCAGTCCCTGCACACAAAGCTGCATGCCACAGTCTGAATGCAGACAAATTTAACACAGTCATCCAGTTACTAAGATTGCTTTTTAATCATTTTATCTTTCTGTGCTTCCTAAAATGTCTTAATGAGGGGTCTGACATGAAAACACTTCACTGGTTTCTAATTTAGATGCATTTATTAGTTTTAAATAGCACAGGGAATGAAGATTCCAAGCTTGCTCTTTAGAGGGAGCGATCAGTGGGCTCAGGACATTGTCTGCACTGCACTGAGCACCTCGGTTTTAAAAGTGGGTCTTTCAAATCCTGCTTCTCATCCTACTAATCATCAACAATCCCATTGCTGTTCCTGCCCTGAACCTGATTTCAGCACAGAAGTGTTTGTGCTGCACTGTGTTTCAGTCATTTTAGTGAGATTCTAAACTGCTTTGGAGAACTGCTTTAACTGACTTCGATTGATTGTTTATTATCCCCCGATCATAAATGCTAAGTACATAGCTGAGATGGGCTTGTCTTTATTGCCATACTGTCACATAGAAATGTAGAAAATTAATTTTTTTATGATTTCAATCAATTTCCTTTGTACAGTGATTGCAGAGAAAAGATTATTCCTTCCAGTGCGGTTAAATGCGAGAGCCTGCTTTACAAAAGCAACCAAATCAAGAGAAAAATCTTGGCATCCTGAAGTTGTGACCTAATTCTATCCTTCACTGCATTTCCTCCTCTCTCCAAAACATCGTAAGTTCAAAACAGCTGCCCTTCTACAGAACAGGTCTCTCTACTCAAATAGGTCACGTAAAGAATAAAGGCCAGAACTGTACATAACCTTCTGAAACACAAACCAGCCACAGTCCTTACCCAAGCAGTGCGTGGCTGGGCTCTGGAATGCTTTACATGTCTGGCACAGGCCTCCCTTGTGGTAAACGCAGCTGTGTTTTACATCAAAGATTGACTTTTCCTGATGATTTGAGAAATGAATTGCAATTAATCAGGACAAAAGCCCAAGTTCAGTGTGCAACTCACTGGACTGCAGCCTCAGAGAATCGCCCTGCATGTGGCAGACCTCTGGCATGGCAGCTTGCATGCGCAAGGAGGCTCCATTCTGGATGGAGATGGGCATTTCACAAAGGTGCATCTTTGTGCGTGGAGGTCTGAATGTAAATTAAGATAGCTCTGCTGAAGACCACAGAGCTATGCTGATCCAAGCCATCTCAGAACCCTGTTCATGGCACGCAGATGAAAGATATGAATGTAGCAGCTGTAACATGAGCTGAATATGTCAGATGGTAAAACAGCATGGCCATGAGCATAGGAACCCCTGGGCGGTTTAGTGATTTAACTATAAAACCTCAGAAATTACAAGCTCCTAAGAAAAAGGCAGCAGATCCCAGTAAAGTGATCCAACAGTGGGACCCACAGCTCCAAGTTCAGTGTCTGGCCATCCTGCAGCCAGTTGCCTCAGCAGCTATATCACACAAAGTGAGATGAGCAAAGGATGCTTGCTGTGAACAGAAGGCTTCACATGCTCCATGTCAGTATTGCATTGTCCCAGTGTTCTGAATTGGGATAGAATGGAAAAAGGTAAGAAATGCAACCGGACCAGATAGGCTGGCACTGCCTTCCTTACAGGGTCACTAAACTGCATCTGTTCTCAACACTGACCTGCCACTTTCCGTAAGGTGTGGATAAAAGCAGATGCTTGTTACCCTCAAGAAAAGAAGAACAGGATTCCTGTCCCTTTGTACCACTCAGGTTATTGGGAACATTAGGACTCCAACTGTCAACAAGAGAAAAAGAGAACAAAGATTTATTGGGCAAATCCAGCGTGCTCAGGACTGTCCTTGTAAGTATATTTCAAAGGGGCTGTTTTATTACAGTTGGGAATCTCTAAATTTGATCTTTTGCCTCTATCTTCACTGGGTTTAATTATTTTTTTAGCAAAATTAACCAATAACAGTAGCATGGCACGTTCTCCCTATTGCTTATACATAACGTATTTCAAAAGCCTACACTAATGTACTCTGTGTCTTTCACTACAGAGAAGTTCCCAAGGGACTAAGCCAATAAAAAATGAAAGTGAAAACATGAGTTTTCAAATAATGAAATATAGATTTCATCAATGGTTAACACAGCTACTGACTTTGGTGTTTACAATGTGGTTCACCCCTTTCTGCATTAAATCTTAGCATAAAGCTATATTTTAACATTCAGCAAGTTCTCTACCCTTCCAAAATATCCTCACAGCCTCCTTGCAGGCTTCACAGCCATGCAAGTTGACATATGTCATGCCAGGTTGCTTCATCAGAAAGCAAAGGACTTTGGACACTGTGGGAGGAAGATTTTATACGATGCAGCATCGCAGGCAAATGAGTGAGCTCTGATCCTCATCCCTCCCTTACTGCTAAAACAGATATATCTGTCTGCTTCAGCAGAACAGGTCATCAGATAAGATGCTGACTCTCAACTCTTTCTCACCTACAATATTGACTGATTTTGTAACCAGCTCAGTGCACTGTGCCAAATTAAAAGACACTGTTCTCTAAAGAATTAAGAAAACTGCTACATGAAACAAATTAAATGAGCCTCAGTGACAGCATTTCATTCCTGCAGCATTTGTGTGACTACTGCTGGAGGAAGAACTTCATATGCTGTATCGAGACACAGACACAGGATGTTTCTGCTAAGCCCATGGGCTGTTCTACTGAAACAAAGATCTATTTTCTTCAGTGGTAAGGAGACTCATGTAAGTGATTCAGAGATCCACAGCTGCTGAGGTAATTGCCTGAGATGTGTGGGATATACAGGATTTATGAGTTAAAAACATGATGTTCCAGTCAATTACCTTGGGTTTAAGATGAAATAGAACTGTACTGCAATCAATGATACTATGGTGTAACACACTGGAGAATTAAGCTCTGAATCTTTTTACCTGCTCTTTGCTTACAGGAAAACTAAAACCTCTTGGAGTCTGTTTCTGTGACAAGGTTGCTCAAAGTCCATGTATCCACAAATAGTTAAGGCACCCAAGGACGATGCTTACAAATGGATAATCCAGTCCATTGGCTCTGTGGAAGCAAACCAACAACCACTGCCCTACACCATGCACACCTACAGCAAAGTGCCCATCCAGACAGACTTCTCCTGTGTTTGTCCTGTAGCACAGTGAATGTGACATTATGTGCAACAGCTGCGGCACAGGGGACAGGCTGGAGCAGTGGGCAGCAGCAGTGAAAGGCACAGGATGAATTGCTGTCTCAGCCAGGCAGGAAGACGGGCAGCCAAGAAAGGCAAGGTGCCAGATAATGATCTGTGTGCTTGCTGACGGCTACCAAGACTGGGACTTTGCCTGTGGAGCCCTTCCCAGATAAAAGGAAAGCATGACTACATAGTAAGACTTGAGGAGGAGGCCATAAGCAGCAACAAATCCTCCTGCTCCTCTGCACAAATAATGATGACAACAGCCAAAGCCTGGAAAATAGGAATGAAGGCATATTTCTGTGTTTCTGAAGAAGTTGTAAGAACATAAGGAGCAGGTCTGCTGGGGGATATCAACTGACTTGCTGTGGCAAGGTACATAAATCCCTGCTTTGGGATCCTGCTGTGCATAAGTCACCAGATGGTGCTGTACATACAGACTTGAACGTTCTTTATCTTAATGTGGGAACACGTATGGCCTTTGTTATTTTTGTGAAGCCTTTCCTTTAAAGTTTAATTTGCATCTTACTCTTTCCATCTCAAATCATGTTTTGGTTGAGCAAACAGTCTTACGGTTGGGATTTTTGAAGAGGAATTTACAAGCATGATGTTTGCAGCCAGGTCTGCAGAAAGCATGAGACAAATGCATAAGGTGCACTAAGAAAACATTTTGTCATGTAATTTTTAAACCATATATTTTTTCTGCAATGGGAAATGCATATGCAAAGCCTGCAAATCTTCTGCCTCACAGTGGGTAAGTGACATCATCCATAAAACTGGTACCATGTAATAAACCGGTACCATGGTGAGGACTAAATACTAATAAGGTAGTAGGCTTTTCAGATTAAAATAACTACAGCATAGCAAAGCATCCTTATCTATTATTAATATAATGCCAATTGTAACCATCTCCTACTCATCTTCCCTCTGAATTGCTATAACCACCCTGCTTCAACTAAGCAATACTTTTAAGACACTCAGCAGAAATATTCAGAATATGAATTCCTCTTTTTCTCCTCTGTCACCCTTTAAAAAGGATTCATCTCATTAAAATGTGCTTTAGAAGTCACGAGCACCACGGCTTTGACTATCAGGACAACAAACGTCTTGGAGCACCGATTTGACGGTCCCCTTGGAACGTTGGCAATGTCCGGTAGATGGCAGCAAACAGCACTCCAGGGAGCAGGAGCACCTCGAGGTGACAGCCTGCGAGCTGCTCCAGCGGCCCCAGTGCTGGCAATTATATGGGGTTTTATCTTCTACCCTGAATGAAATAAGCTCATTTATTTGGTTCCTTGCAGGGAGGCAGCGAGAACAAAGCCGCAGGGGACCTTCACAATGCTGCACTCAACCGATGAGTGACATGGTAAAAATATAGTAGCACTTTCACTCACCCTTTTCATCAAATTTGGAATGATCTGAATCATTTATTTCCCCAAATGAAGGCTATCACTATAGGTCCTTTTGCATAAATCAAGAAGGCCATTAAAAATAGTTTCAGGAGGAGAGCAATTTGTTATGAAATGAAGGTCAATCTCATTAGATCACTGTAGCAGCTATCCTAATAACATCCTGGCAGAAATGAGGTATCTCATTACAGAAGTTGTATTTTGTTTGAAATATTACATTGTCATTAAGTGAGCACTAAAACACACATAATATTGGGTGACATAAAGTATTCCCCTGAAAAATTGGCCTACACAGAGGTGCTAAGTCAATAATGAGGACACTACATTAAGCTTAACTTTTTCTGTTTTTTTTCTAGCTGGATTCACCTGCTCGATACCAGTTTGTTTTGTTCCTACTTCAGGACACTGAGCCACACTTGGCTTGCTAGAACTATACAGAGGGATGATTTCAGACTGCAACTCAGCTACCTATAACTGGTAAGGAAGATGTTTAATTTTCCTTGGAACAGTTGAGGACGGAGGACTAAGTCCCATCAGCTGGGAAACACCAAAATTTAGATGGAAAAAGGGACATTTACAGAGTACAGAAGTGAACATTGGTTTTATAAATACAAAAGAAGGAGTTACTTTCCCTTTAATTATCCATACTCATGTGGAAAGTACCAAGTGTGGTTTTACAGATTACTCTACTGGAACCACAGCTGAATATAGGGATGTGTTTAAACACAGCTCTGGAGCTATGTCATGGCACTTAACACCTGGCAGGATTATGTTGAGGATCTACTCCAAGCTAGTCGATGATATTCATAAAGGTATCACCCTGATCACTCCAAGTGGGATAGGCAGAATATCCAAGGGAGGGTGCTCAACAGGTACAGCAGTCCTGCTTTCCAGAAACTCCAGACCTCCTAGGTGTCAACTAAAGACTCAAAACATACCTGTGAGGTACACCAAAAGCCTTGAGAAATCATGCAGAAATCAGAAAATGAGGTTACATGAATTTCCCAGTACCAAGAAGTGAATCCAGGCAAGGTTCTTCATGCATGGAGTATGTGCTTTAACGGCGATACCCTCTTTCCTCTCAGTATAATAGGATTAACCATTAGTAAACTGCAAAGATTGTTGTTAAATGGTGTGTGTGCAAACACAGATGCTAAATCTTAGAGCAGCCCACAATGGCTACAGATGGCACCAAGAGAACAGTTTGGTAACACTGTTTTGCAGCAGTAAAGGCAGCCCTGCTAACTAGTTTGTGCCTAGAGCTTGGGGGTTTTAGGGGGGTTGGGTGTAGGGTTTAAGATTTATCAGTTTTCCAAAGATAGAGAAATACCAGTTATGAGAATGACATATTTTAATGATATCTTTTTCAAAAGCACTCCACTGCAGACTCTACAATGAACTCTGACAACAGTACCTACTGTCTGAGGCAGGGAGGCTGCACAGCACCTTACAGAGATGCCCAAATTCCCTCTGTTCCCTGAGCCATGCCCCTAGGGTGTACATAACCAAAAGGAAGTCATCATACCCATCGTGTAATGGGGACACAGGGACATGCATGTTGGATTATGTGCCCATGCAGTGCTTCTACAGGCCAAAGTGTAAGGAAGCCTATTTATCCTGCCTGTCACTGACTCACTGTCTTACCTTTACACCAGCTTTATAACCTTCTGTTTTCTTTGGGAAACACTTTCTTAGTAGGTAAAAAACTTAAATAGCCAGGGTGAGAGAGTCATGAGTTGGATTGAAGTGAAGGCTGTAAAAGAGAAAAGGCAATACAGAATATGTGCAAGGAACAGACATGGCACAGTACAAACAGCACAAAAGCTTACAGAAGATGACCTTAACAGCTGAATTTTGAACAAGAATCGAACAGCACATGATGATGGTTTATATGGTATCTGTTTACAGCATGTTAAATTCATACAAGTGGAAATGATTTGACAGACTGTATGTCTTTCATCATTCTTGAGTGATGTGGGTTTAGTTAATAGCAGTAAGTGCACTGGAAATCTGTAAGAAATCATGCACACCTTTGGCTGAGAGTTGCAGGGAACAGTAATGGTTTAGATTCAGGAGAGCTCATCTGGCCAAACACCTAAGCTGCTCATTCAGGGTCCTCCATGCTCAGTGGATTGAAAGGTATCCCTTAAGGATGTGATCCATTTCATCCCAAATACATTCTTTAGGATGGGATGAAGCATCCATTCATTTTCCACTGATTACAGAAGCAATGTGGGGAGGCAGCCTACACTGCCAGTCAAGACTAGACAGAAACTGAATATCAGGTAACATGAAACGCATTCCAGGTTCTTGAAAGAAGTGAAGTCTGAGAAGCATTTCTGCTTGCCCACTGTTCATTTCTACCTATGCATGGCCCCGATGGGTGGGCTGTTGCACATTCTCTTGGGGAACGTTCAGTGAACAGACTGGGGAAAAATCCAGGGTAAAAATACAACCTTTTTTCTCGAGTTGTTTTTCTTTTTTTTACCATAATCTGCTCCTGCCCCTTGGTAGCCATGGTTACTCGAATACGTATACTGGTAACTTTGTTACTGCCACGGGAAGAAGGGTTAGGGAGAAGGGAGAAGCTAGCAGAAGGCTGCTGAAGCTGACAGTGCTGCAGAGAGGGAAATCCCACCAAACTGTGCTCTGAGATTTCACAAACCTTTCCTTTGCAGCAGTTCTGATTTAAGAAGTCCCCATCCCCCAGTCACTGCAGCAGCACCCAGCTCTTTGTGAGTAAAAAAGCATCACCCTCTCTTCAAATATGTGCCCTGGCCCAACTGGAAAGGGAGTGGGGCAGTGCGGGGACAGGAGCACACGCCCGCAGGTGTGGAGACAGAAGGGCTTTGTTAGCAGGCTCTGCTGCCAAAGGACAAGTCATGTCACACTGAAGCCATTTTCCAGGATATAGATCCTGAAAAATGAGTCAACTGGAGCTGGCAGAGAGCTCACACAGAAGATGTAATGTTGGGGGAGTGTGGAGGGAGAAAGTGCTATTTGTAGTTTGAAGACTCCAAAGAACAGAAGGGACGGTGCTGTGATTTCTCCCTTTTCCACACAGCATGAAATGGATAAACTGCATAGATTCAGTTGCTCTCCAGCATTAGAAAAGACTTTGCAGACAACCTGCACCTACTTCTTAATATAAACAAAGTTAGTGTGCCTCTGGGGAAGCTGTCAATAGCAGTGACATGTTTTTAATCGGATTTTTTTCATATCTTGCTTTTTGACTATACTACTCCAGTACATCAGTATGCAGAATCTTTCAGATTCTCACATCAGGCTTTTAGCTTCAAACTGTAGTGCTTTGGTCTCCCTCCAGCATGCCAGCACTTACCATGACACCCCAATGCCTGTTATCAAATGCATGTTAGGATACACCATCTTAGAGCATACAAACATTCTGCATGTCATCCAGTGTATTTGAGCAAGAATGTATTATTACACAATTAGTTCATTAAAATTATATTTAAATGATGCATATATAAGTGTGCATGTTTTTATTATTGAAAATTATATTTTATGTAGGCCAAGTCAAATGATAGCTGATATAAAGAAAATAAGCTAATCTCAACCTTCTTTTTCCACTCAGTCTTGAATGGTGCTCCTGGTTCCTTCTATATGCCTTCTACAGCAATAAAAAGGACCTTGCTTCCAACATTTGATCATCACCTGATCATCACTAATAATCGGGTTTACAATACCCTGTCAGATGCAGGCTCTCATTCGCTAACTGTACTTCCAAACGATGAATGAAAAGATTGATTAGAAAAATGTTTGTCAGGTCACTTTACTATACATCCTTCAATGTTCACGGACCTTTCCAGTCTATTACATTTCAAAGAAGCTTATGATTACCTACTCAGGAGCTGTTGAAAAGCTGGAGGTTCCTGATCCATTCAAATGGAGTTAACTCATTTCTATTACATTTACTATTGTTTGTCTCAAGAGCAAGCAATTTTACTTTTCTAATGCATGCTTGCAAATGGAAATTATCACTGCTGAGCTATTGTCTACAGGCCTGCCTAGATAAGTCATTTGCAACAGCCTAGACTCAAATGCATCAATACAAAGTGCGCTGTGCCCACAGAATTTAATTCCCAGTGTTTATATAACAAACAGAGAGTTGAATCAGGCATAATTAAACTGAAGGGCAAACTACATTACAAGTGTATCTGCTGGCACACTTGCCTCTGCACTTCCAAGTCTGCAGAACTCCTCAAGCCACTTACCTTAACCAGCCATTCAGTGCAGTCTGTGCCATGGTGGTGTCTTACATTAAATACTAAAGATGCCTCTGAGTCCACAAATGATGCAGTCAGTATCTTGCTAACACACTTGCATTCTGTATTTGAGAACTTTGGGCCTCTCTTGCCCCACACCTGTCCTTAGTGTTCTCATCTTCTCGCTGTCTCATAAGAAGTGGAAGTGCACGATATCCTTGTCTACATTTCTGGTACACATTTCTGAAGATACTGCTATGATGATAGTCACAAGCTAAATGTTGTGAAATGTGGGATAAACACTCTTTGAAGAATTTCAAAGAGGCTTAAACTGTATTAAAGACAAAAGCACATCTCAGCAGCCAAGCTACCTGTCCACATCAAGCAAGGCGGGGAAGATCTAAGCAGCAAAGCTTTGCTGGAGACAGTTCAGTCCAATTCAGCCAAGCCAACTATTGAAACTGCAGCCAGTTTTCAAACTACTTGTTACAACCTGCTTCTAGCATGCCTTGCTCACCGCTCTCCTGGGAACTGCACTGCCTATCCTCAGTTCAGCAAGCCATCCCTCCTCCTCTACCTGTGCAGGCAGAGAGCTAGAATTTCCTGCCTGTGTTCCCATAAGGGAGGAGGGACAGTTTTTGACTGGCATGCCATGCGTGGTACGAGATGACAGCACAGGCTAACACCTTATTCCAGAGAGAGTGTGGATTTGAAGTTACAGGGACTGATAATACCCAAAACTTCTGCATGTGTTCTCCAAAGACCCAAGAGTATCCCTCTGCACAAAAACCTGACAAAAACCCCAACAAAGACCCCACACTGGCACCCAGCATCAGCCAGCTTTCTGTGCATGAGAGCAGCAAGACAGCACCGCAAAGAAGAATGCCAACCACTGTTATATTTGCTTTTCTCCAGGAGCCATGCTGAGATGAACACTTGGCATTATCTTTTCCTTGGTGCTTGATGTTACTATCATGGGAGCCTAGACCACACAATCCCGCTGCCCATTCAAAGGACTGGCTGCAGTCTCCCCATTCCTCCTCTCTCCCCGACACCTTTGCCATCCTCCCCATGAGCCCCTGTTGGTCCCACATATATAAAGCTCCAACCCCATCCCAGGCCATGCGTAACAGCACTTTTCTCCTCTCCAAGCATAAAGTCCTAGCCTTTTTATTGCACCTTTTCATCATTCTCAGTTATCAAAGCTAGGTACAAAAAAGAAACCAAAGACTGTTTAGTGAACACCCATTCCTATGAATCTGTAACAAAATACATACAGTGTTGTGAAAGTAGAGAAAATTCATATAGAAAATCAGAGCAGGCTGCTAGGTTTGCCAAATTCAACACTGAAATTGCACAACAGCATTGTCGTACAAAAATCTAAGAGCTTTTAAATATCATTATTAATCCTTTTTTCTATCAAACTCCTTTTAGAAAGCCTTTTTTTTCTATCAACTCATAGTGGCATTTTTGATAGCATAATCTATATACACTTAAAAATACCATATGTCATGGAATTGTAATACGTAAAGCACAAAGAGCACATCAGAAAGCAGAAATTACAAGGCATAACCACGCTCTAAATGCCACATATTGAGGGCAGAACATTAATAGTGCAGACAACTTTGAGCATATCTTCTGGGTCCATAAGTCCATTTTCGTGACAGAAAATGGCCTGATAACACTGGGAAGATTGGGAAGTTTTCTCCATGAGCATATAAGGCCTTGAAAGCTGAAAAAAAAAGACTTAGTATCTCCATGGTATCGAGGAACTGGGTCTGGATATAATTTCCAAAACTGTAGGAGGGGGAAAAAAAACGTTGGTACCATGGAAACAGAGCAGGGGATATAAGTGATTGTTACTTGTCTGCCTTCACACGACTCATCCCTGAAATGTCAAGACCCTCAATAACATGGGGTTATTTCCACCCAAGATGTCAACCTGCTAGAACAGCAGAAAGGACACACTGCTGAGCGAGCTCACCAGGTGTGACAACCAGGCAGGGCAGCGCAGCTCGGGAAGGACGGGTATTGTAGGAACAGAGAAGGGGAACGAAAGCAAGCTCAAGAAGGAAGATACCATGAGGCCAGGAGAAGCGGGGAGGAGGGGTTTGGTTTGACCAGCAAGACAGCAACCGAGGCCTTCACAATGAAGGGCTGGCTGCTGGCTGCACTTAACCAGAACCTGGTGAATAAGCAGGGCAGTGGATGCCGGACGGGTGTTACCTTGCCCTGGCTCCCGGAGCGCACATGCAGCCTCTGCAAGGCACAGCTTGTGGAAGCCATGCGCATCCTCTGGTGATTTCTTCAGTCGCTTTTCCTTTGCTCTGCGCTGGCAAATCCCACCCTCTTTGGGTGCATTCTAACAATTAACAGCGCTTGGACTTTCCTCACTTTGCTGGGTTGTGCAGCCAGAGCCATGTGCTTTTACATCACTGGAAGCTTTCCTTGTTCCTGCTAAATGTCCTGATTGTCAAGTGCATGTTGTTCCCTCATCTCACGCTCGCTCTCCCTGCCTGCCGTGCCTGGTGCACAGATAACACAGGTTCATTTTCTCCTTTAAGGCCCATCAGCACACCAGAGATCCCCTCACAGCCCAACACCTTCACACCCTCTGTGGGCAGCAGATCAGCCGTGATTCGGGAAGCTCTGAGGGCAGGAGGAGCGCTGTCCACCCGAGCTAAGGTGAATGTGTACCGGGGCTACCATTAGCCGGGGCTCCCCTTCCTGAGGTGAACCCCAAGGGCGCGCTAGGCTCCTCAGCGCCGCGGCGGCTCCTTTAAGAGGGAGCGCGTCGCCATCTTAGGTTCCTCCGCCCCCCTCCCGCCACGTGACCCGAGCGGCCGCCATCTTAGGCTGGCTGCGGCGCCGCCGCCTCTGCTCGCCTGGGTCACGTGGGGCGGGGCCGGTGGCGGAGCGGAGCTGAGGGGAGCGGCGCGGCGCGGCTGGAGGCTGAGGGGCGGCAGGCGCCATGGGGCAGTGCGGCATCACCTCCTCCAAAACCGTCCTGGTCTTCCTCAACCTTATCTTCTGGGTGAGTCCCTGGGCGGCTGGGGAGGGTCAGGGTCTCCGGGCGCGGGGTTGCTTCTTCCTCAGCCGTGAGGGGAGGGTCCGGGCAGGCCGTGGCGCGAGACCCGACCCTGAGGGCTCTGCGGGCCTGGGCCGCGCCGCCTCGCTGCTGTCCGGTTCTCGTTCGCGTACGGAGGCAGCTGGGCGCTCCCCCTCCACACTCCCCCCCTTCTCCACCTCGCTATTTCCGTGCGTATTTAAAAGCTTTGTGTTGAACCAGCGTCCTGAGCCCCTTTGCGGGGCCCCTGCTTTAGCGGTGGGCCCAGTGCTTTCCCTCTCAGCCAACTCCCCTTGCCAAGTTCGGAGGTGCATGGAGCTGAATCTGTCTCAGTTGTCTTTCAGTAGGGGTTTAACGGGCATTCGAGGTCTTGCGGTAAAGACGCTTGTGTAATTGAATACAGATTGAGTTAGATTGTTGAGATTTTCAGATCTCTGAAAGTTTAATTTTTGTAGTGCTGTTCTGGCTATTTAGGGTTTGGCCACCTACTTTCAGGACGTCCGTCCCAAATACATAGCAGTAAGTATGGAGCACTGTTTTCTTCCTCGTTTTTTTAACACAAAGTAAGGACATGCAGTGTTCAAGGCCAGGTTGGACAGAGCCTTGGGCAGTATAGTCTGGAGTGAGTCGTCCCTGCCCATGGCAGGGGATTGGAACTGAATGATCTTATGGTCCTTTCCAACCCTAACTATTCTAGTTATATGTAACGTAATAGCCCAAAATCAAGTCTTGCATTCCACTCTTCCAGTAACCACAGCTGCACTATAGTATTTATGGGTCACTTAAACCTCCCACAACTACAGTCATGCTGACAGTAAGATAGAAGCTTAGCTGGGTTGGTGGATCAGAAGGTTGCTGTAAATGACCTTTCTCAGGATCATCACACAGGCTGCAGCATGGCATTGTATTCACTGTAATAATTGGGCTGTCAGAATGACATAACTCTAAATAAATAATATTCAGTAGACTTTGAGAATTTGTTTTCCTCATTTAGCTATTGCATTTCTCATCCTCTAATCCCAGCTCCAGGAACAGAAGATCTGTTGTCCCAGCTGTTCAAAGATTTCAGCTTTGAAAAAGTACTAGTGGGTGACAAGATATTAGAGCATAAAAAGGTAGCTATATATAGCTACTTCATTTAATACTGATAGCCTCGTAAAATCTAACAAGTGTTGCAGGATGGAAGTTTTTGTCTAAATATTTACAAAGGAATCTCTCTCATGGGTGCTTAAAAATTAATTGTGGTCAGGGAAAGCGCGTATCTGTGTAGTCTCACCAGCATTTGTCTATACAGCTCTTCAGAGATGTGCAGTAAGTGTGAGGCATATTTGACTCTAAGTGGTGTATTATTAGGAGGTTGTCATTTTGACTGAGGTGTATAGGCTCCATTCTTTATCTCTGAAGTATGAGGTAGTTACATCAACCTTTTAGTGCAGCTTCTTGTTTGGAATCTGCTTTGTTGGGTGTGGCTTTTTGTTACATGCGTAGCTGCAAATGCCATTAAAAAAGCTATTTAACAGGTGCTACCTCATACTTAAAAGTTTTGGACTAGACAGTTGTGAGTTGCATTATTAATGGCATCTTGAAGTAGGTTTTTCTTCAGTTGCTGATAGAAACTAGGCTCTGTTCTGAATAAATGAACACAAATTCTGTATGCAGTTTCTCCCCCCCTCCAAAAGCTTAGTGATAAGTTTTCATGATTGATAGGTTTGAAAGGTATTTCTTGTTGTTTACTGTATTAGTAATTTAGTAGCACATTGAAGTTTGCAGTAACTCAGCTTAAACAGTGGTGGGTACAAAGTTATTTTGTGTAATGCTGAATCTAGCAATTCACAGTTGTTAATGACTTTTTTTTTTTGAGACAAACTTGAGTGAATTAAAAATGGACAGACTGTATTTAGATAGAATGTACTTTGTGTCAAATTAAAATGTCACCGATTTTGTATTCTGTCAACCATCTCCAGCCTAAGAAGTCAACTTGTGCTGATAGCTTTTTGGCAGGGAGGTAAGTGGGTTGCTTGTGCTGGAACAACCTTACGGCTCATCAGCTGCATGTAGAATGAGGCAGGCTTTCTAAAAGTGAGAAGTGCAAAAATCAGCATTTTTCTTCTCTTTAGCAAGCTGTAGCATAAAATAGGAAATCTACATACTTTAATCAAAAGTAGTACATCTTCATTTTTAAATGGCAAGAGACAGAAGAATTTCAACTCTTGATCTAGCACATTTCATTTACTGACTTAGTTGACTGTGTATTTAGTAATTTGATGCCAATCTAGTTGACAATGTGATTGCTTCTGTGGTGTTACAGAAATCTTCTGCTTGATTCATGTGAACTTCCAGTTTTGAAACTTCCAGATTTCCACTGAAACTTTACAATAGATAACTGCCTATGATGGGTCAAGTAAATATAAAGTCTTCTATAAATGTTTTTATAAATTAAATGTCTCTATTGGATGTTATGTGTAAGTCTTAGGTATTATGGTCATGATCTTTGTGGTCAACTGCAGTAACAGCAGAAGACTTCTGCATAGTTTGCTATTGAAATCTCTGCAACAGTGGCTGGTCAAAATGATTTATAACTTTCCTGACACCCCCACCTTTCCCTATGGATCTCATATTTGCAGGAGGATGTGGATGCTCAGAGTGCTTTGGTAGGTATCTTATGTGAGATGTTCAGAAAGTTGTGTCTACTGCTGGAGAAAAGGCAGAGATATTTCTGTTATGCTCTGCATTCTAGGATGCAACTTCTTTATTTCTTTCCAGCCTTCTGAAAAAGGCAGATCAGCTGAGGCTTGCTCACAGGTCATACACAGCCATACCCACTCATTTATCATGGATGACTGCTGACTTTAATAACCCGTACTCCATTCAGTTTGTCAGTGAATCTACAAGTCCATCTCCTTTTGAGAAGTCCTGTGCTACTTAATACATATTCTGTTTGACACTATAAAGAAGTTGTCTTGTTTCTGTGTAGTTTTGTGGAAACTTTTTTCATATCTGGTTAAATTTGTCTATTAACTGTACATTCCTAAATATTAATTACTGCTACAGGAGGTTTTGTTTTTTTTTTTAATTAATAAGATGTGCTGTGGAAACTACCTTCCCCTTGCAGCAGGACAGGTGCTGGCTTATCAGATAGAAAGGCTTTACTCACCTTTCCAAGGTTTTGTTGTGGAACTTTGACAGTTCAGCTCAGTTGCGTTTGCAGGGGTGTCAGGCATGGAGTACATCTATTGTAGGTACACATATTGCCTTAAAAACAAAGTTCTGCAGGAAAACAGCATTATGAGTAATAGTCATCAAGAGTAGCATAATGCAGATCTTGCATGAAACATACATTTGAATTTTGGATAATTTGGCAGAGTCCTTAAGCTCAAAGGTACTTCATGAAGAAATGCATTGATAAGAAACATCAGTTAAAACTTGCCCTTCTTGGAAAGATCAGAGGAATACAGATCAGATTAATACATTTCTTAGTATTTTGTTATGAATTAGTTTTAGAGTAGATATGATAAATGGCAAAGAAAAAGCAAACATTCAGTTGACCTTTACCTTGCCTTAAATTTGCACAAGATCTGTCCGGTCAACTAGTGACTTCATTTTCATTTAATGGTGCTGAGTCCCTTTCTTTAAGGAAGGTTGTTGCATAGGAGGAATTGTAGCTTGAAAGACAGTATGACTTTTTGAAAATTAGATTATGAAATTGAGTTATGAAACTTCTAGTACATGCATTCTCTGACATGTTTTTGATGGTGTGGAAATCCCAACATTGATCAATCTGTCAGAAGATTTAGGATGTTGTGTGGGAAATAAATGGTATGACAGCAAACCATTAAACTGTAGGCTTTAGAAAAAAGTCAGAATAGTTGATAAGAAGAAAGACTTTTGATATCTTGAGAACGAAATGCTGAATATGACCAATGACAAATAATTCAGTTGAAAGCCGTTTTGAAGAAATGAGATGACAGAAATGCTAGGGAAATGTCTTCAGGCTTATGATTAGGTTATAAGATAGAGGATAAAAATATTCAGAGATGCTTGTAGTCTTGCTTCAGAAAAGGGGGGTCTATCTTATGTTCCTGAAGAATGTGTTTTGACAGCCTGCTTGACCTAATACCCCATGTTTGCTCTGAGGTTTTCTTCACCTCTGTGTCCTCATCCTTGAGAAAAGGAATGAATTCTGCTTCTGTAACACTTTCAACTCAGTAGTTGCAAACTAAGTTCTTCAGTTGCTCTTGCAGTTATTTAACTGACTTGAAATTATTCATTTTATAGTTTGTTTGACTAAGCTATTCTAAAACCTTTGGTATGGTTGTTGAGAGAAATCTTGAGGCTTTAGTTCTGTACAGCAAGAATGCTATCTGTGCTGTCTTTAAAATGGGCTGTTGCTATCAATGTGCATGTAGTGTGTTCTGGGTTTCTGGTAGAAAAGAAGAAAGAAAATGCAACAATGGGAAAATAGATTAATATTTAGCAGTAAAAAGCAAAAGTAGAATGGAGATCCCCTTACAAAGGAATAAGCCAGGCAATTTTTCTGCTTTACTGGGAGCTTGAGAATTGTTTCAGATCTGGACTTTAAAAGATGGGATAATGAGGAAACTTAGAGTCATCAAAGACTCTAATTGACAAATGATCTCAAAGGCTGCGGGTCAGGGATTACTTGACCAGAGCCTTTTATGTCTTGAAGGGCAGTTACTTCTCAATGTGAAAATTGAATGTTTTGTGCTTCAGTAGTGAAGTAAGTGTATTGCAGGATTGTGTTACGGTTTGGAATCCTGTACATTGTATAAAATATATTTTTATGAATTAAGGATTTAAAACTCAGTGTTGTGCCTCTGAGTGTTTTGGGTTGGTGGGGTTTTTTTGGCAATATTTGCACATGAATTTTCAGGTAGCAAATGTAGGCCAGGCCCAGATTTTTATGTAGTCTTTGATTAAGTAGCATACTATTGTCATTTATGTTTCTTTACAGGATAAGTTTCAAGTCTCTGCCTGAGCTTTTACAGGCGTTTCTGAATCTGGTCTTGTGATTAAAACCAGCTTGTAAAGCTAAATGTGATATCTTTCAGTAGTGTATGGAAATTGAAATGCAGCTTTACCTGGTGAAACTTCATAGCATGGATTAGTCACTGGTGTTCTTGTGCAGGGTTTCGCTGTCTGGAAACAGTGGAGCACCAGGCCAAGTTTACAACCCTGGTGACTAAGTAGGTGTAAAAGAATATCTGGTGCACTGCCTTTTGCAGTTAGTGATATTTGTAATGTCAAATGCAAAAGAAGCCTAACTTAGCCTTTTGGTTTAGCTGCAGAAACATTTGAATTTGAGGGGTTTATGCATAGGGTTACCAAATTGAATTTGCCTAGTATAGACAAATCAGTCTGGCTTACTTGAATTTTACATGGCTTTGTTTTATAAGCCTTTAAACTATTTGTAACTATATTACAAGATTGAATGGAATAGTTAGTTTTATCTTCCAAAGGATTTTTCAAGACAATTAATAGCTCAGTGTTCCAATTGAATTATTATTAATGAGAACAAAGTAGAAGAGTATCATGAAACCACTGGTTTCTAAGGTGGATGGGCATTAATTTAAGCAAGTAGAGAAAATAAATATGTGTGTGTATTTGTTTCAGGTGGAAGGGGAGAGTGAGAGACAGTAGCAAAGTGTTGAAAAGAGTCTAAAAGAGAAATAAGCATCAGAGATGGGGCCTTTGAAGTTAAAACTGAGGAACTAGATTTTTGAAGGACAGAAAGCTAAAAGAAAAACTTAAGACAGCAGATCCAGGAAATCTCTTCATCTGACAGTAATTAGGCTGCAAATACTCTAGTGTTGGAGAGAACTGAAACTGTCGAATAGAGTAGAAGTCAAATAATGGAGAAGTGTGGAAAAAACACTTAAGATACTGCTCAAAGAAGCCCAAAAACTGGGTAGCAAGCTACTGTACCAGTGTCCCTTCGTATAGGTAAAAAACATTCAGGCATTGGTATGTGTGGAGAAAAGTAATTTTTATTAAAAATGAAACTGGTAGACCTGCAAAAATCTCTCCTGGAATGTTGTTGGTTGGTTGGTTTTGTTGTTGTTTTTTTTTTAATAAAAGAAGCTTGGAGCAGACTAGAAAGACAGTGAGAACAAAGGTACGCTGATCTTTAGCACAAGGAAACCAACACACACGTTGGGAAAAGCGCTCTAGGACAGGATCCAAGCAGAAAAGGTGAAGGACTGTTAGCCAAAATTTTGCCTTTCAAACTGCTGCAGTGTGTTAGCATTACAGAAAACAGGAAGAGAGGTTTTGGTGTTTGCAACCTACTTAAGGAAAAACAGCCAAATGGAAAAAAACCAAGCAAACAACACCACCCCCACCCCCACCCCCCCCCCAATGACACCAAGGTGCATTTAAATAAGTGTGTAGCCTTGCCTACCTCAGTGCGTTTGAAAGCTGTCATTATGAAACGGGCATGGGCTTAAGACGCTAATGTTTACCATTGCAGGTATCATTGTGTCATCAGGGCTTTCATCTTTCCCTTCAGTTCTTTTTATACTTTTTTGGCTTTTAATAACTCCTAGAGGCCCATGCCAAAGCAGTAATATCAGGCTGTTTCTGAACTACAAGAGGTATATGCATTTTTTAAATTTTCCTCTGATGAGAAGGATGTCTGATTGTTCAAGCTGTCTGCAACAGTCTTCATTGACTGGACTTGTCATCTTTTTTAAAGGTTAACTTAACGTAAAATAAAAGTACACCACTTCAGGTTCACTACTACAGGTTAAATGCAAACAACTCTAAAAAGGATGTGTGAATGCTGAATAACCAGTCATCTTCCTGGAGCACACATGTGACCTGGCACAGATTCAGGAGCTGCTGCTGGCTCTATTCAGAGCCTTGAGCAGATTAAGTTTGAGAATTCTTCCTTCAAGCCTTGTTTATCAAAGAGTTATTTGAACTGTGCACTGTTCATATATTTAGCTTCCATTTAATGATAGGAAATGCATGACTGCATATTTGGTAGCTTCTTATTCAAATATCTTTGAGTTGAGTGAGTTCAGACTTCTGCAGATTCAGTGTTTACTCCACAGGATAACAAGCTTAGAGATTCTTTTTATTTTTTAATTATCCTTTTTATACAGATTTCAGTTTCTCTAGATGATTCCCCTTTTGGGAAGCAGATTGTTTAAGTGCATGATAATGTTTTGGGGTTCTGATTTTCTTGTTGTGGGTTTGTTTTGTTTAAAGTTCAATTTTATTCTTGGTTTGCAACAGGTAATGTGCATAATGGACTGCAGGCTAGCCTGGTCCCATTGGCTGAACATATACTAGCCATTAGCACAGTAAATGCCCTTCTGGTTTAGTTTTTTCCAAAGTGAATCCTGATATACACTCCTGAGAGTATTCAGTGCTGCAAACCAGAAGGTAGTAAGTGAAATTCATCAGAAGTTGAGCAAGGATTCCTTCAAAATCACTTTCCTAATCCCAGCTGAAATACTGATTTAGAGACCTCCCTTCCTGTTTTAAAGTAGACTACAGAAAATATTAAGCATCTTGAAGCTGCAGTGTGAAAGGAAAACAGCAGGCATTTGAAACTTGTTTTCCTGTAAATGAACAGGGTAGTGTTGCTGGTTTTGTTGTTCTGTGATAGGCTAGGTAATGTGCCTGTTCAAAAATAGTGTTAAACTGTGCTACACAGGAAAGGAGTTTTAATCTCCATACTTTTAGAACTATTGAAAGCTCCAGCAGGTACCTCTGCTTTCAGGAGCTTGTCAAAGAGATTCCGAGGAAGAGTAATTTTTGAGGATATGATAACCTCAAGTAGAGGCAGTGTCTATCTTCAGCTTCCTCGTGATTCTAGTGCAAGGTTTACAGGCATGAGTGCACACTGCTGTTCCTAGAATTCTGTAGCTTCTTCCACAGAACCACCAGTTCCACAACATTCTTCAGAAGCAAAACTGAAGGCCAAATGCTTTCGTGGCTGGTTAGTCATTTTAGTATCTCCATGTGTGGAGAGGATTTTGTGAAGTCTTCAGATCAGGCTGCTTTAATCTGAGAAGTCTAAAGAAAAATCTGCCTTTCCAGCTAATTCTTTTAACAGGCACAGAATGTGGCTTTTCTTAGTTTCCAAGATGATACCTCTGTACTTGTCAGACTCAGCTTGTCTGGCATAATGGTGAAAGAGCAAAGTTCTGTAAAAAGTATATGCTTCTTACATTAGGGAAGGAAAGCTAACACCTGTAGGCAGGTTTGTTTTTTTTTTAAAGGTTGAACTTTATGTTTCAAAAAGATTCATTAAATATATATGCTCATGCAGTTTAGGAACCAGATTTTGCTTAGAGAAGAAGAAAGGCGCTGAATTTTCACACAACAGAGAAGGACAAAGGGGTTCACAAATGGTTCTGATTTCACTTTTGTGGTATATTTTCTTAAGTGCCTGATACCAGCCACAGCTGTGGGGTTTTTGTGTGCTGCCTTGCAGTATGGCATGCTTCTGAGAGGCATGTTAAGTTCTTAGAAATGGGAGATTACATCACTGTCCTGTCATTCACACAGTTCATTGCTGGGCAACAGTTAATGTAATTCCATTGTTCAGTGACACTACTTTGAGTCTTTGCTTTGTGTACAGAAATCATACGTCTGCATTTTGCCATGCATTTCTGTAGCTGGATTAGCAATTCAACATCTTTTGTGCAAAGGGGCAATTTTGTAACAGCTTGTTCACTTCAGATAATCTTGTCTGGAGATGTCTTGCTGTTGGTGCTTGACTGTTACTGAATTTTCAGTGTCTCTACTGTTGTATCTACCTAGCACCTTTTGTTGGATGAATGTGAGCTTCCTGAATGCTTTTAAGATTCCTGCAGAGTACACACTTACCTTCACTGCACAAAGAGAGGGAGGGGGTGAAGGATATTGCACAAATCTATGCAGAACAGATGATGCTTTTGAGCTGGCTCTTAATACCTTTGTCTTTGACATAGTGTTTCTGTAACAGAGTGTTGTGGGAAATATTCAGTATATAAAGTATTATTCTAGTAGTGTTTATGCAGTATTGTTTTATGGGAAGTAGTTGCAGTAATACTGCAGTATATCTAGTACACAGTAGCAAACAATGCTGAAATACTAGAAACCGGTCACCTTACAGCTTGTCTTGTTCTATGCCACACTGGGCAGGATGCCCAGAGCTGTGGAAACTCCATCCTTAGATTTTTATTTTTTTTTTTTAAGACTTTGGAGAAAGCCTTGAGAAACCTGGTCTGAATTCACTGTAGACCCTTCTTTGAGGAGGAGATTGGACTATATCATCCCCTGAGGTCCCTCCTGGCCTTAATTACTCATTGGTTCTTTGTTTCTGCAATAGCATAGCCCAGTCTTGTGGTATTGTAGCAATTGGAACCAGCTATGTGCATGTTTGTCTGCCCTCTTCTTTGCAACACAAGGATAGGACATTTGTAAAGTAAAAATTGGGAAGGCCCTTTGAAATAAATGTCTGTTAGCTGGCTCCTCAAGCAGCAGCTGCCTGTCCTTTACTAGGTCTGCTCAGCTTAAAGTTAATGAAGGTATTGATGTGTTGGGATAGCTGTAAGGGGGGAGTAAGGTCACATTGGATTGATGAGTGCTTTGTCTTAGGGTTGTAAATCTATATAGTGGCAGCTCCATCCTAAAGGTCTTATTTGCAGGAACTTTAAGCGAGTTTTTTCGTATCTTCGTTTAATAAAGACCATTTTGTACAATGATCCTTCTGAAAACACATCTTTGAAAAGTTCTGTGGTATGTGTTTTGGGGTATTTGGTTCTGTCTTTTAATAACTGGTGTTTCATATTTGTTCCTACCTGCTTTGCTGATTAGAATTCATTTTTACAGTCCTGTGAACACTTCAGAAATGCTGTTTCTAGCAGTTTATTTTTCCTTAGTAGAGGTTAAAGTTTGCAATGTGTGTTCTATTCTAATATTAAATCATAGGTAGTAATTAGCGAAATGGAAGAATAAGTAGTAGGTAAATAGTAGGTAAATAATAGCAGGTAAAATTAACTGCATACATGTTCTGAAAGCCTGTGGGATAGTAAATAACTTGCTGCTTGAATGGATTGGAATCCTGTTCTCAAAAGTATGAGACAGTTTGTGAATGTTAGACTATGTCGAAAGCTTAGTTCACAGCATGGGAAGGAAGTATTTGAGAGTAGGGGGCAAGATCTTGGTGTTCATGGCATGGTTACCATAATTTCTTGATGATGTGCTATGACTTCCATATAACTTACATAATGAATGTAATTTGAAAACTACTGGTTGGCCTTCATTTGGGATGTTCCTAGTAAGCATATGCTGTAACTTAGCAAAGATGTCTAAACTTAAACAATTTCTGAGGAAGACTGCTTTATAGAATTCTATAAAACACTTGCACATCAGCCTTGCCGAAATGCGGATTTGGTGTTCAAAGGAACTTAGTGTGTTATTGTCTGTTGCAGGCAGCAGCAGGCATACTGTGCTACGTGGGAGCCTATGTGTTCATCACATACGATGACTATGATCACTTCTTTGAAGATGTCTACACACTGATTCCAGCAGTTATCATCATAGCTGTGGGAACACTTCTTTTTATCATTGGACTTATTGGGTGCTGTGCCACAATTCGAGAAAGTCGCTGTGGACTTGCTACGGTAAGCTGCAGAGGTTTTATGTGATGTGGTATGTTTTGCTACCTTCTCTTTTAATGGACTTATAAAATACTTTTTTAAGGCTTGTTCTAATCTTATTTTATGGCCTTAAATGTATTTTCTTTATATTTTGTTACAAACATCTTATTTTGATTTTTCTGTTCCAAATACTGGTGTGAAATTAGCCAGTCCTGGCAGCAGAAGGCTCTTAGTTGTACCTTTTTTAGAACTGTGGCTATCTCATTAAAAATATAAAGTATAAAGCTGTATAATTAAATCTCATCTTTATCTGTTCTGGTTGAAAAGCTGAAATTGGACAGAGAAAGGTGATTCAGGAGCCTTCTTGTTTTCAGTATTCTGTGTCGAGGTTAACTAAGGGTTGTTATGGTGCCTAAATATTTTCCTTTATGGCTCAATATGAACACTTAATTTGTGGTATTTAATGCTGTGTGTTTTCATGAATTTTAACTGTAATTTCAGCTTGAGAATTAAGTAGAAGAGAGGCTGGTATTTAAACTGTCCCCTCATTTTGTTTTTCTCTTTGTTGGACGCTGTGTAGACTTCTTTAACAGTTTATTTTAAAAATGATCTTAAATATACTAAGAGGAATGTATAGCTTGCTGTCTCTGCCAGTTGTTACAGGGCTTTATGTCAGGAAACAGTCCCTTTAGTCCATCTACCACTCTTAGTAACAGCCTGGGGAGCTTCTCTGTTGTGGCATTCATATTTATCTTACAGAAAGAAGACTGAAAAGAAACACTTGATGAAAGCAGTCCAATATCGTGTTTTCAGCCCTAATGATCAGCACTTGCCTGGCTGGGCAGCTTATTATTCTTTGGTGAAGCTATGAATGCTAGAGTTCCTTGATGCAGTTAATTCTGGGCTCATTTGGTCAAATTAATTGCCTGTTTTGTTATCTGTTAAATCTGTTAAAACGTTACCTGAAAAATGACTTTACGTAGCAAAAAATCTATATGGTGACTTTCAGAGAGTAAATGGGTAAAATTATTTGCACACTCTTGATTGTATTTTGCAGTTTGTGATCATCCTGCTCTTGGTTTTCATCACTGAAGTTGTGGTGGTGGTCCTTGGATACATTTACAGAGCAAAGGTAATAACTTACCAATTTCAGCAAGTGCTTTGTTGTGAAACTCTGACCAAAATACAGAGATGTTGACTTTATTGAATTTGCTTCTGTGGGACTGTTAATAGGTATTTGTTAAGGGAATAAAACCAAATCTCTATGTGGGTTAGTTTGAGATGTCAGTATCTTAAAACTTAGAACATCGATATTCCTCAGAGTAAAGCAGAAAGTTTTCCTGCAGGCAAAAATCTAGCTGGAATGTGTCATTAACAGTTGAACAGTGGAGGGGGTCGTAGTGACTCGCTTGGGTATGTTTCCATTATCCAGATTATCTTCTGATTTATTTATGCTTTATGAATGATTTAGGTTACACAGTATTTGAACATAGAGCATATTGTTTTGATATACAGTAACTTAAATGTTGTCTTGTGTTTTGGTA
This sequence comes from Pezoporus occidentalis, assembly GCF_034315485.1. Taxonomy (NCBI): domain Eukaryota; kingdom Metazoa; phylum Chordata; class Aves; order Psittaciformes; family Psittacidae; genus Pezoporus; species Pezoporus occidentalis. The sequence goes on from NW_026913415.1 coordinate 2,404,520, forward strand.
TGCAAACTAACACTGCATAATAATAAAATCAAATAGATTGAATGTGTTAATGTATACTGTCTAGCTTTATACAGGTTGTTGACAGGAGGTGTGGCTAAAGAAATTATTTCTCCACTGTTAGAGCCCGAAAAATGATCCTAATGGTGTTTCTACCAGCACAGTATGTGGCAGAAATATACCATGTGTTATTACAGATACCACAGTGTAGCTTGATAAAATTCTAACTTGCACAGTTTCACTGGCTGTTGTTACATCTGCATCTAAATTTTGCCCCCAAAACTAGGAGAAAAGGCATTTTTAGCTGTGATACGTAGTATGATTGCAGTATAGGACACTACAGTGATAGTTAATAGCAAGCTGGACTACACCACAGTTAACCTTTCTTTGGTCTTCTGCATTTATATAAACCACCCAGGTCTTGCTAGTTCAGTGTTCTCTCCTCTTTGCTTTCTCCTACTATCATGGAAGAAACAGTGAGACAAACATGAAGTAAAAATCTGGAGTGCTTGCTTGGTTTACAAGGGAAGGCTGCCTTGAGTATGCAGTACACAAGAGGACCTTGAGCTAAGTGTTAAAATTCTAGCCTTGGTAACAGGTAGAATGGGTTGTTACAACAGAAATACTCTATTGGCAGTGCTTAAATTCAGGATATGTTTTCCTCATGGTCTACATTTGATTTCTGGAATCTTGGCAGTGCACTGAGAAGATCATCTGGGACTCTGAAGCTTGCAGTGGAAGTAGTCCTTAAAAGCAACTGAGGAAGGCAGTACAGTTCCTGGAGAATGGGAAATATGTTGAGTTCTTGCACATTAACTTGAATGGTTGCCCTATGCTCTAGTACTTACAAGGGTGTACTGTATTACAGTATAGTTGTTATTCAAGAGTTACCATGGATCTGATGTGGACTAAGCTGTGGTCATCTTACACTTTTCTGTCTTTGGTCTTTAAGTAGCTTGCTCTTTTCAGTTAACAGCATTCAAAGCAAATAGAAGCTGATGCATAGATCTTTCTTTCCTAGCCCCTCTGAAATTGCACACTTGAAACACTTGTAAGCTGTGACCAATCCAAGTTTCATGTTGCCTCTCACTTTTGTATTGCTACCATACTGTTTCACAGCTGTAGGTCAGAGCTTGGGGGAAGAGGGGTTATCTCTTTTTTTGTCTCAGCATGGTATTACAGTAAGTCATTTGTGGGAGTCAGTATTTGAAAGCAGAATCTTAAATCTTGTGAAAGATCAGACAGGGTTTGTTAGTAAAAAGGCAGTGTTCTATTACCCTATGGTACTTAACATCTTAAACTTGTTTTAGAGTACAGCAGGAGTGTGAGAAATAATTTATTACCAGTGAAGTAGGAAGTGAAATCTGCATATACTGTGCTTCATTAATCTTGTCCTCTTGGTTTTGCATGGCATGTGTGTGGTTTTTGTCATTGTTTTCCTTGGTTGTTGGTTTCATTTTTTAAAAGGCCCCTGCATCATGTTGGGATTACTTCAGTGTTAACTGAACAAATTTCCCACCAATGCTTTACAAACAAAAGGAAACATCAAGTCAGAGCAGTTGCTCATCATAACTGTTGGTACTAAGCAGGACTGAATATATGTCTCAAGAAAGTGGCATTGTGCCCCTTGAAAATACAATGACCTTGAAATTGCTTAATTTTCATTATGTAAACCTGATGCTATTCAGACTCCTTCAGAACACTATGGATCATGTCCAGGTCACATTGTGATACTGTTGTGACCTGTTGCAGGATCTGCTAGCAATGACTCTTATTGGTAAAAGTAAGGCTTTTTGTAAGTGGCAGTAGGGATTAAACAGGCTGTCAGTTGGTTGAGGATTTAATGACTTTTTTTCCCTCTGGGTGGAGTAGTTGATTTCTCATTTTTTGTAAAACCTGCCAGTTAGCTCAAGCTAGTGGCTTCAGTTTGCATTGTATGTAATTTGCATGTTTTTTCAGGCATAATGTTGCCCTAATTGAACCATAAGCCAAATGATACACAAGGAAGCACAGAAATAAATGATTTAAAAACCTATATGACAAATTGAACAGCTGGTTTGTTACATAAATCAGAGTTGTAAATCACAGTAGTTAAATCCTCAAACAACTGATTTTATGCTGGTCTGAAACAAGCTGCCTGTGCAGGCTAAATTGACTTTTATTCCTATCTATCTTGATACAGATATACTTGTAAAGATAACTAGCATTCTTGGGTGGTGGGGAATGAAGCTTGTGCAACCTCTTGTGTAGAAAATTGTTCCAGTAAAGCATTTAAGGGAATGATGTGTTGGCAAGACCCTCCTACTGTAACTTGCAAATCTAAAGAATATGCGTGCTTAGTTAATGCTCAGCCTCAAGATTACATTCCTTGTACATAATTCCTGTTGAATGTAATAGGAAAAAGAATCAATTCAGAGCCTTACTATTGTACAAATGTTTAGCTACACCACACTTTATGTGCATTTAAATAAGGTTACAGTGAAACGTCATTAAATGGCTCTAGTCAGATTTCCTCCAAAATGGGCATTATAAGACACCTTTCTGGGGGATAAGTGATGATTCTTGGGTGGCATCCATTTCTAACACATGTACTTGACAGCATCTTTAGCAGCTTGACTCATCTGCAGTAGCTTTAGGAGCTATTCCAGTATGTACAACAGTCATCAGCGTTTCTTGGGGGGGGTGGGGGTGTCTGGGACTGAGCAGGGAGCTTGGATCAGCTGGAAGACCTCATCTTTGGGAATTTACTTGTGCTTCAGTCAGAATGGGAAGAGCAGGTGGTATGACTTACTTGTATCCTTGTGGTCCCAAAGGGAATGAGATAGCCCTGGTTGTTATACTGGGTTTGGTTTGGAACTTTGAAAGGTGAATGAATGCTATGGTGGAGAGTCCTGAAGTTCATGGAATGTCTGCCACACTGTCATAATAAAAGCAATTTCTCTGGAGGTACTTGGCAAAGCTGCTTTGTCTAAAATCTTGTGGAAGATAGCTGCTTGGGTTGTTTTCTTACCCATTTGCTGCAAACTAACAACATCTTTGCAGAAGTCAAGTTAGAAGTGTAAGAAGCTGTACCACCCAAATATGCTGATTTCAGATGATAGGGAGTTACCTTGGTTTCCTGCATTGCTATAATGAGCAGTGAAATAACTTTACCTAGCCCTGTACTGCTTCTGTTGGAGTGCTAATGCAGATGCTTTCCTACTGCTTCACAGGTAGAGGATGAAGTTGATCACAGCATTCAGAAAGTATACAATGGATACAATGGGACAAATCCTGATGCAGCCAGTCGTGCTATTGACTATGTACAGAGGCAGGTGAGATGATGAGAATCATGGGAACCTTGCAGTCTTTTCTGTCCTTAAAACACAAATGTGATGTTGCTCTGCTACTTGTGTAGCAGTTTTTCTCCTATTCTCACAAATCTAGGAAACAGCTGATTGGTCAACAAATGACTGGACTTGGTTAAAATTAGTGGAATTCTGACACTGTTGATGCAGAGCTACATTTTATGTAATTGGTTGTGGGTCAGTGTTTGACTTAAAATATTTGGTACTTGCATGTTTTCCTGCAGTGGGATATGATCTTAATGCACTTGCATATTCTTAATATTAAATAACTGTACATGCTTGGGTAGTCTGAATATATTTGGTATTGCAATTAGAATTACTGTCTCATCCCACTTCTTGACTGGTAAACCCATTGGCTCTTTACCTGTGTGATCTTCCAGTTGCGCTGCTGTGGGATCCATAACTACTCAGACTGGGAGAATACCGTCTGGTTCAAACAAACTAAAAATAACAGTGTGCCGCTGAGCTGCTGCAAAGCAACCCTCAGCAATTGCACTGGCAGCTTGACCCGCCCGATGGACCTTTATTCTGAGGTAAGACACTCAAAGTAGGAACTTACTAGCCACGTGCTTTTGGTGACAGTCATTTAATTTTCTTGTTGGTGGGAGCATGAAGTTTTGGGAATATTTGCTGCTTTAACAGGAAATAAACAGTTTCTGGGGAAAAATAAAACCTTTTCTCATCATCCTTAGTGATATACTAATTAATGACTTCTTTTAGTGTGTGGATTATCTTTCTGACCTGTTTGATGCTTTGGGGGCTTTCTTGGTGTGTGTCTGTATGTGGTTGCCCCATGGGTATGTAAGAATTGTACTTGTTTCAGGGGTGTGAGGCTCTGGTTGTAAAGAAGCTTCAGGAGATCATGATGTATGTCATCTGGGCAGCACTAGCATTTGCTGCTATTCAGGTAAGAGAATATTCTTTATCTGTAAACTTTTTCACAACTGCTGTCCAGGTTATTACAGGTATGCACAGAATCATGGCAGCTTTAGTCCCTGCTTGGTTTGGGGAGTAAATGGACATCAGTCAAAAGGATCTAAACACTTTAACGCAGAACTTTTCAACCATGCATGGTCTAAAACTACTGCTGTGTGGATGAATATTCTGTTAGCTTTGAAGATAGCTGAGCAGTCAATGGTATGTGCAGTTAGCTGCTAGAGACTAAGAGGTAAATTATTTCTTGAAAGCTAATTAAGTGTCATGAATGTGCCCTGATATTTAACTCTTGAACAATTTGCATAGTATTTAATTTCAGACTTTAAAGCAGGTAGTTCAAATTTCATGCCATTTTAAAGGTACGTCAGCTTAATTGTGTTTCATGGCATACAGATAATGTCAAGCCCACCCAGGAGATACACCAGGGTTTTTGATAGCATGTTCAACAGAGCTTTGCCTTGTGGCTTAAAAGTTTCTTGTGTTCTGGACTTCAGCAAAAAATGATGTCCTGAACTGGAGATGCTGCCTGCTTAAAATCAAGCACTGGCTGTCTCCGGATGAATCTTGATTGTTACAGTTACCCTGCTTTTAAAAAAATGAGGCAATAAACTAATGTGTGTCTCAGTATTTACTTAGATTATTAAAAAAAAACAAGCCTAGGGCTGCCTTCTAAACATATCTGTAAAATTGGAATTTTGAATGCTAATCAATTTGGCAGGCTTAGTGCATTATTCATATTATTTTCAGCCTGTGCCAGTGTTACAGCCTCTCAGAAATGTAGTACATATGATGAATACCAGAGACTTGAAAACTAATTTCAAGGTTACTTTTGTGCCTTTAACAGGCATTTCTATTTCAATTTCTATTTCAATGCTACAAGGATATACTCATAGGTGACACTGTATACAGTAATATTGTGGAGCTGTGCAGAACCAGATTACTCCAGGTATGGAGCTTTAAATATGATGAGATCTGTGCTTAGGCTTCTGAAGGAAGGTATTTGTTTTAATTGCCATTCTTAAAACTTTGACTGATAAAACAGTAGTCTTCTTGAACACGGAAATGTATTTGTGTAATGTAAATAAAAGTATTTACCACAACCATGGCTACTGTGGCAGATTTTTATGTAGGAAAAAAAAATGTGTGTTCTGAGGCTGGGTAAGCTGAATCCCAAGAGGAGGCATTATTCCTAGTTTTGGAGTTTGCAGGTTGATTAACACGTATATCCGAAAATCCTCCCAGTGACTGGGCCACAAATGCTGTGGCTGCTTGGCCAACTGTTATTCCTGGCTCATCCATTCTAGGCAAGCATGTTAGTTGTATCCCTTCTGCAGTGAGTGCTCTTTGCTTTGTCTCCACATGTCAGTAACCAAGCTATCTGCAGGAAGTACATCATTTCTAAATAGTTCATCAGGAAAATAAGAGCACCAGAGAAATGTCTTTGCTAGTGCTGCAGTATAGCATTTTGAAATGTTTTTGCTTAAAGGTAAAACAAGCTACACGATACCTGTTTAGAAAATGAATGAAGCTAAGTATAGGATACAAGGTGTTGGGAATACCCTTGAAATTCCTGTCTAGTAATACTCGGTGGTAATCACATTTAAGTCTACCAGAAGTCATATTTTTGTATCTTTGCTCCACAGTTCAAATGATTGTACATTCACATGTTTTTAAAACATTAGTTTCAGTCAAGTTGGTACTAAACACTATTCCAATTGTTCTATTGCTCATCTCCTGAAATGTAAGAGGTAAGTTGTGACCCCCCCCCCCATGTTTGTAATACAGGATTTATGTATTTAGCCTGATTCTCAGCAAAACAACCTGTGTGCTAATTGAACTGGAGATGAGAATGGACACTTCAGCAAATGGCCTGTAGCCTGCATAGTTATGGCCTGTAAACTTGGAGGAGTAGTTACATTTTTCTTATCTTTTGGTGAATTTTACTACCTTTCCTAGACTCATAGACTCACTGCATAAGAGTCCACTCTGAACTGGTGGTTATTTCATGTTATGCAAGAAGCCTGTCCAAAGTTCATCACCTCTGATAGCTTACAGCCGACAAATTCAGCTTTCAGTACGTTCTTTCAAATGGAAAGGCTGAGGAGAATTTTTGCAGGGCTTGGGGTTTGTGACAACTTAGTCTTCTCTGCACAGAAGTAATCGATATGCCCATGTCTCAGTTACCATGGGAATCTTCCAGCATCCAATAATTCCTTAGTCTCAACCACAGTGACAGCACAGAACTATTAATAAATAGATGGCAAACTGAAGGGAGAGGGAGCAAAGGCATTGCAGGGCAGTAGAAGTACTGCTGGATTATCTGCAGAGTTCATCCTTAAAGATAGCTTTTGTAGTCAGTCATCATTTCCAAGATCCTGACCCTGCCTGTTGCATATACAAGTGATTACAACAGATTCGTTTGGTGAGAGATTGGATCTAATTACTGCTGGCAGACAAATATTATAAAATAATAGACTTTTTAATAAACCCTAAAGAAACCTGACTGCGGGAGATGTCTGAACTGTTCAAGTTGAAGGCAGGGTTGTGCGTGGATCCTTCCTCAACACAGACTTCTAAAATACTTTTGTTCACAATATTAAATAGCAGCTGAAGAGAAGCAGAATCAAATGCCTTAGAAAAGGTTTTAGAGGTGCGAGCATGTTTTTAAAGTGACAGATTACAAAGGAAATTGAAATACAGGAGTTATTTCTGTGTTTACTTTGAATTCTAGGAATATGCTTAGTGGCCTCCAAAAGAATACAGATGGTTTAAATAGTAACTGAAAAGTTGATTGCATGAGCTTTTGTTATAGTAACTGATGGTTTTGGATCTTACACAGCTGTATAAATTGAATGTCTTGAGTCATTGAACGGGATTATCTTGTGTGGGTAATTGTAAATGTGAATTAATGAATTGACTAGAATGGATTATAGCAAAAGACTAATGATGTTTCTCTGCAGCACACTCTTCATTTTATCCTTGTTTTGAACAGGGGAAAAAGTTAAAGTTCTTATACTTGCAGGCTGTAAGCCTTCTTCAGAGTTCTGGAGCCAGTGGCATGTACCAAAAACTCTCCATTTCATAAGTCTAACCTAAATTTGGGTTTTGTTTGGTTTGGCTTTTAATTGTGGATGTTGCCCTGTCACTTAGAAGGTCTGTATCCATGAAGAGGGCGTGCAGTTCTGTGTTTTCTCTTCTTCCAACATGACTATAACAACCTGAGCTAGTTGAAGATGTCCGTGCTCACTGCAGGAGGGTTGAACTAGATAACCTTTAAAGGCCCCTTCCAACCCAAACCTTTCTGTGATAACATCTTTGGGAGTTAATCTGAACTGGAACCACCCCGGTACCACCCCAGTACCAATGCAAAGTGAAGAAAGGTACTGATTTTTACCAGCTGGCCTAAGTGCCAGCCTCTGGGTTACCCTTCATACACTTTGAGCTGGTTTCTGCTATAGATCCAAAGCACGTGTAATGCACTCCAGACAAAGTATTTTATTAATCTTTGCAGTGTGTCTTTTTCGAGGAAATTAAAAGCTTATATAAGAATTTCTTTGTACCACTTCTTAAATTGCTTCTTATTTAGATTCAGAGTTCTAAAATTGCTCAGTCTTTGAGCGGACTGAGTTACTGTGTTACACACATGATGCTTGCATCAGACTTGATATTAAAAAGTTAGTAATTCTCCTTTTGTGTCCCAGTGCTGTATTTTCACTGGGTTTTCACTGTTTCTGTGAAGAAGCTGTATACTTGGTTGTCTGCTCAGCCATTTCATTCTGTTTGCTTTCTGTTCAAAGGGGTTTTGGGGTGAGTTTTTTTTTGGGGGGTGTTTTTGGAAACTTAGCTTCTGGGTGATGCTATTTAATCCAGAGCTGTGACAGAAGCCTCTTGAAGTATTTGCATCTGTGAATAAACTTCTATCCATATAACCAAATCAGGATAATATCTTACTTTACTAGAAGATATTGCTGACCATAGGACACAAGATTGTACCTGATCTTTTTTTAGTAGGTACAGTCTTATTTTACCTTCAGTAAATATGCAAGTTCTGAAGAATATCATGCCCTACATCCCTGCTTACATTCATCTGATTTAAGCCTTGTAAATATATGCAGGCTGATTCATACCCTAAATTCCTGATAAACTTGTCAGCAGAGTCATGGTGCTTTGAATTTTAACAGCAAGAAAATGTCTTCAGAGTGAAAAATTCACATTGGACTTAAGCTTTCTAATATGACATTCAGAGATGGAACATTTGGAAGAGATTTCAGGGGTTAAGTAGATTCATAAAACTAAAGTTCTGCTCTTTCTCATCATAGCAGTTGGAGGCTAATGCATTTGAATTTCACTTGGATTTTTTAGACCAGATAGAGTGTCTAAAAATCTGTAGTTTTCATAAAAAAAAAAAAGTCCCTTCTTCCATCTGAATTACGGAGGCAGAATGCAGATGGCTGACCAAAACACTTTTGTAAAAGACATCAAGACAATCTTGCAAGAAAATCAGGCTGGAGTTTGTGGCACTTCTTTTTCAGAGCAGGGCATGAAGCTTGCTCAAGAACAATGCATTTGTTGCCATTTACCTTCTGGATGTTTAGTCTTGCAATGCATGCTGACAATTTCTGTGCTGAGTTTAAATCTCTTGAAGTATCTTCTTTGCACTCAGCTTGTTTTCTTTTTTCTGTTTTTTTCTCCATAGCTTCTGGGCATGTTGTGTGCCTGTATAGTACTATGTAGGAGGAGTCGGGATCCTGCCTACGAGCTTCTCATCACTGGTGGAACCTATGCCTAGAAGAGAATGTGAACATGCAGTTCAATCTTATCTCAGTCATGTGGAAGGTGAATGGGCCAGGTCTACTGCAATAGCTTTCTTGCCCTAAGCTTAGTCAAAGCACACCTTTCACAGATGAGACAGCTGTACTGTACACTGGTGATGGGCAAAACAACTCAGCTTTACACACACCCATATAATACCTGTGACTTTCACTGTTTTAGCCAGCTATTCATGTATCTAAATGTTTTAGTATACTAGTAAACTTTCTAATTTCAGAACCATTTGCAAGTTTGGTGTCATTTGGTTGATATGAAAGTCAAAGGATGTGTGCCTACTTTGGTAGATTACCTCTAAGCATTAACTGGCTGATTCTTGCATACAGAGAGGGTGTCTTAAAACCTTTGCTACATGAACCTTTTTCAGCCAAAGTTGTACAAAGGAAGCCAGCTGTATTTAATTGGAGAAAAGAAGATGTGAATCTTGCCCCTCACCAGTGTCACTTTTTAAAGAACACTTAAGTCCAGTACACTTTTATATAAATAAAAGGAAAAACAAAAAAGACTAACCAAACCCCAAAACTTTAGGATCATGTGACTGCAGTTTTGACCTTCCGAGAGCAAATCTTTCCAACGTTAGTGGTTTAAAATACAAGCTGGCTTTTCAGGAGTATAATGTATGCACTACTGTTCTATAATGAAATATTTCATTTTTCTATGAAGAGCGGTTTTATGTGTTGAGTGAACTGTTAGACTGTAGATCTTCAACTGGTTTGGAAACAATGTAGCCATGTAGCGTAGAAAGTAGTATGTGAAAGTGATCTCAACTGTAAATAGTAAACCTGATTAAATAAATCTCTGTATATCCTCCCTATAAACATGTCTTGTTTTTCTGTTTAAGATTCCGGTGTATCTGTTCAGATGGAGTCCTGGTGTGCTAAGAAATGTAAGCTTTAGTACAAAAGCACTGGTTTTGAGTGGCTTCACTTAAATAGGTCTGTATTTAAGGTTTGATGGAAGCTTGATTGTATCATGTTTGTTCTTTTTATTTGAATCAGTACCAGAGAAACACAGCACAACAAACTTGGTTGAACTTGGTGGAAAGTTAACATGTGAATACAATTAAGAAAGAATCTGTTGCCTCTCAACAGTGGAGGATGAGTAGACCTACTATAACTGCTGTATGTTAATTGTGCATTAATGTGTCTTGCATTATTCGGATGCTTAGTCACTGCTCTGCTTTCCATGGCTTCAGTTGCCTCAGCCTTTGTAGATGCCAGGAACATTCAGCATTTCTACCAGTTGTTTGTGTGCTTTATCGTGCAAAACAGACATGCTCAGCCAAACTGATACCAGCGTAATCTTCTCAAATACCCAAGAAGCATTGCTCAGGAAAAGAGAGTTCTAGGAGGTACAATCTGTTGTTAAGGCCAGAGTATCATGGGGGGGTGGGAATTTGAGTTTCTCAGAGTTGTTACACTGCTGTAGAAGTACACTTTTGGAATTCTATGTTAATTTCCCAAGGGTAAGTTTCAAATGATAGGCTCTTGAGGCTTAGGTTTTCGTTCTTACTTTGGTATGTGGCTTAATAATCTGAAAGGCCTCCAGGGACTCTTGCATTCAGTTTCCCAGATGTGGTGGCAAGCCTGCTAACTGAATCTACTGTAAGAAACTGACAAATTTAAGGATTATCTTCATCATGTTGTATTGCAGATTGTGGATATGCTTGGTATTATCCCATATTGGTAAGATTAGCTTGACCCTGGCTTGTAAAACCGGGGCAGGTTTTAAACAGACTACTGTGTTGCAAAAAACAAAGCTAAGGATGCTTCAAAAAGTAGTCGGCTCTCAGTAACTATGAGGCAGAAAGAAGCTTCACAGTCCACAGCCTAAACATACCTCTTTGAAGTGAGGATAGCTATGGAAAGATTACAGTGCGTGTACTTGTTAATCTTGACAGAAGCCATGGATCTGAAGTAGAGAGGACTTGACGGGATAGCACCAAGTACTTGCATGTAGATCAGGGAAATCTCTGCTTTAGAAAATGCATATAATTTGTGCTGCAATGTGGAAACTTCTGAATCTACTTCATATTTTACAGCATTTTGGCATAAAATGCAATCTGGACAAAACCAAATCGAACTTTTAACTGTTGTGAATTACTGTTTCTGGGAGTAAGTGGCCTTCTGGCACTGGATCATGTCTGTTGTGTCTTGGATGTGTGAATAGTTATGGTCATGTGCTTTTAAAACTAAAATGGCAACAAAAAAAAGTTGCAAGTGTCTAATACAAAATGCAGTGTATGATGCACTGAGGTTGGGAACAGGAGAAATAGACATGATTACTGCTGTAGTTATGATCTGACTGGTTTTGCTTCTTACGGTCTTTGAACCAGAGAATCACAGAATCAGTTGGATTGGAAAATACCCTTAAGCTCCTCCAGTCCAACCACTCCCCAGCCCTGCCAAGGCCACCACTAACCCATGGCACTGAGGCCTCGTCTCCACGCTGTGTGAACACTTGCAGGGACGGTGACTGCAGCCCTGCCCTGGGCAGCCTGTTCCAATGCCTGAGCACCCTCTGGGGAAGGAATTGTTCCTCAGCTCCATCTAAACCTGCCCTGGTGCAGCTTGAGGCCGTTTCCTCTTGTCCCATCCCTTGTTCCTTGGGAGCAGAGCCCAGCCCCTCCTGGCTCCATCCTCCTGTCAGGCAGTTGCAGGGAGCGATCAGGTCCCCCCTGAGCCTTCTCCAGACTGAACCCCCCAGGTCCCTCAGCCGTTCCCCATCACACTTGTGCTCCAGGCCCTGCACCAGCTCTGGTGCCCTTCTCTGCCCCTGCTCCAGCACCTCAATGTCTCTCTTGTAGTGAGGGGCCTAGAACTGAACACGGGATTTGAGTGATCCTGTACTGTAAATATGCTTGGGCTGTTGTGTGCTACTTACTGCAGACAGTGGGATTCATACTCAAATAGGGAGGCATGTGCAAGTAGGGATTGAGTTAATGCTGCCTTACCTTCTGTCTACTTCCAGTTACATAGACTTCCTGAATTCTGAAGGTGGTTGGAAGCCAGACAGCTTAAATATTTGTTACTTGGTTCAGTATACTTGAGCTTGGTCAATGATGAGTATTACCCTATTACTAAAAGCCTTGGACTGGCTATAAATCCATCTTGCTTAGAATTCCAGAGCTTCAAGCTAATCTGGCAGGCTTCTGAAATTCAGTCTTTGGTCCCAGTGTGTTTAACTGTGGAGAAGAATTTGTTAATCTTGAGTCCTGTGGAAAAGGAGGCAGTTTAATTAAAGGCAGATGACAAATGTGAGGCTTATCTAGCTGTAGTTCATGTATCTGTGTCCTGTTGAAAGCTTTAAACAATGAAAGCAAACCAGGCTGTTCTGTTTGTCAGGGGGGCATTATACATTACCATGCATTATAGATAGTAAAGGTGTAGTGTGTTGCACTCATTCATGGCAGTACTGTTCAGTGTACCTCCTTCAAGGGAAATTGTGGATTATTTGGCATTTAACTGTGACTGTAATAGAAAAGCACTGTATTTGGGTAAATATGCAGAGACCTTACTCCATTATAAGTATATTAAATACTAGTATTAAGATGAGTCTTGATATGCTGAGTTTCTTGCTGTCCATGTGAGGACTATTTCTTGGGTTTAGCTAAAGACCCTTGTTTCTCCTAGAACTAAAGTTCATGCATTTCCCAAAACCTGTTCTGTGTCTGAGAAGAGCTGCTTGACTTGTTTTCTGCCTGAATTTCTGTGTATTCTGGATCCACGCTGCCTGGTGCTGTTAATGAAATTCTGCTCTTAGCAAACTATTCATGTGCTAAGAAAAATGAGAGCAGAAGACTGGATTTCTGTCCTGTGGGTGAAAGTGCTATTACGAACAGCTGCTCTTTTTTGAGCTGGTGAAGCCATATGCCTTTCCCTGGCAAACAGTCTGAACAAGGTTTGCACCCCAGCTTTTTCTTCACCTGAGTTAGAAGGTCTGCCTCAGCATGAGATTTGGGTTTTCAAGTTTAGGGGGATTTTTGCTGTTGAGCAAGCAGACATGTTAGTATTAAAGAACAGTGGAAAAGTCTAAACAGTGTGGGCCTGTCTGCCAGGTAATACTCTGATAATCAAGTTTTCTGTTTTAAGTTACCTATATTGGGTGTACTTCCTCCTAAATGAAGTTATACCACAATAAAAAATGGGCTTCTGTAAGCATTCAAAGCAATGTTTTCCAATATGGACTTCATTGACATAATGAACAACACAAAAAAGAAGAAAATACTAAGAACTTGGGTGTGAGCAACCTGGAGTCTTCCTTTCCTCTAGTACAATTTCAGTTGCTAGCTGTTTTTCTGGCTGCTACTGTTGAACCCTATTTAGCATACAACTTTAATCTGCACTGTAGTATAACTCCACTAGCTAGTTTGAGATCAGCTCAAGTATCGAAAGTAATTGGGCCGTGGCAGCATGCAGGTTAGTAGGGGCTACTTAATATTACTGAGAAAAATAAGGATAAATTTAGCCTGTGCTGGATTAAAGCTGGGAGTACCACAGGCTCATTTGCTTCCAGTACCAGCTAGTTTGGTTTGCTCAGCGGTGCTGAGGTTTGCAGTGTAGATTCTATCCAAGCTATGTGTTAATTTGACTTGCTCTGTATCTCTGGTCTGCACTATGATTCTTTACCTTTCTCACTGCCCCTCTTCCTGTGTTTCCTACTAGTTCACACTCCTGAAACTTAGCTCTGAACATGATTCTCATTAGCACTTTAAACATGAATTCTTAATATTCTCCAGCTTTAGCATCTTTAACTGCCTTCTTCTTTCTTCTGGCACAGAATCCACATGTATTAACTATTTATAAGGTCAGCATTCTAGCACAGGGGTTATTAAGTTTCTTCCCTCCCTCTTTGTGGAAATCTTTTGTGTATTTGAAGAACGTATTTTCTGTGACTGAAAAAGCTCATGGGCTTAAAATGCAGCAAGTGAAATGAGGTTGTTACATCGGGAAATGCTTTTTCTTACTGAAAGAATGAATAAGCTTTTGATTCATTAGACAAGAATGTTTGTGTCACTGGAGTTCGGCCTTTCTGTATGCTTGTATCTCCCAGTGCTTTTTAGGGGATAGGGAATGACTTAACTTCATTTATTTCCTTGTCTCCTGTGTCTGTTGTTTTTAGTTCCTGTTGGATTTCCTTCTATCTCGTAGCTGGGCATAAGGCAGTCTTTGGAAGCAAAATATCACATTTCTTCATTTTCACATGTAACTGACTGCATCCAAGAGGTTTCTTCTGTGTATTTAACGTTCTTCAATATACAATATGTAGGATGTTCCTATTCCCCTACTTAATCCAATGCAACTCGTGTTCTGTTTGCAGTCTACCAAAATTCAGCTCTGTTACAGTAAGAACTTACAGCATAGGAAATGCAAAACCAACAAATAATCTGTTGATAGCCTTGATAGAAGCTCTGTAGGACTGATTATGCTGTAGTGTATTGATTACATCTTCATGTTTCACTATGCTGTTGAGTGCTGATAGTGCTATCTATGAAGTCTAGCCACTTCTTTCCAGCAGTTATTGCTTTCACTGTTACTTCAGCCAGTGAAGTTAATACCAGTAACACCAGGAGGGAGAAAGGTTTGTGTTTTTGTTTAAGGGGGTGACTGGATCTGTTCTGTGTTGCTTGGCAGTACTTGGATTTCCAACTTCAAACAGCTAGCAGTATGTGTGCTTTGCCCTAGCTGCACAGCTGAAGTGGCTGCTCATCCAAACCACCTGGGTCTGCTGCCTTCTGCTGAAGAGGCAAAGGAAGTCTCAGTGCAGACTGTGCAGGAAATTACTCAAAGAATGATTGAACATTGTGTATGCTGCGTGGAGCACACGAGCATGCAGCTTGCCTGCAGCAATAGGCCTAACATGATCCAGAGCTTTCTAACACATGGAATAGAATTGCCTTAAGGGTGTTTTTTAATTGAGTTTTGTTTCTTCTTGCTACTATTAAAATGACTTTAAAGTACATTGCAGTGCAAGTCTGGTGCTTTGCTGACTTTCAGCAACCTAATAGGAGGCTCATGAGAATTCAGGAATCTCACTCAGACTGCAGTCTGGGAAGGCATGATCAGTGTGTTTGTCGTGCTAAACACAGGGGAAATAATGGTCCAACAAGCTTGATGGAATGAAGTTAGTTAAAAAAAACCCTGTCTTGATAGCAAGAGGACAGCTCATGAGATATTTCTGTACTTGGAAGAAACAAGATTTGAGATAAGCACTTGTGATAATAGTGATAGCCTCCACAGTACGGTGTTAGTGGATCTTCTTACTGACTTAATCTTAGGCTTGAGATAAATCCTACTGAAATGCAATAGAAGACTAAGTGCAGTGGATCTTAGGTTTTCTTGTGCACTGTGTCCTGTAGCATAAGCTTACACTTGGGTGAATGCAGTGCTTAGCAGACTGCCACCTGAGCCTCTACATTGTCAGTTTCTTGCTTTTTGGTGTCACCCTCACTGATTGGAGCAGCTGCCCTTTCTACATATAAGAAACCTAATTCCGCATCCTTTTTTAAAGCTCATCTTGCTAATCTTTTCTTTCCTGATATCTGCACCTTCTCATAGCTGATCTGTTTCCTCTGGAGCTGAATTGAGTAGAAGGAAAGGTCTTTATGGGGTCAGCATCTCTTAAACATGATGTATGCTTGGGTTGTTGCTAAAAGGCAAGAGCAAACTGACATCTATACTACATCTAAACTGGTGCTAGCACACAGCTTCCACTGTCTGCCAAACTGCTAAACTGGATGCAGTGACCTATAAAGTGGAGCAGTATTTGTTGGTTGCTCTAGGCCATACATGGCTGTTTGGGTGATAAGCTGCTGGAGCTCTTATCCTGTCTCCCGTATCATTTTCAGCGCTGACGCACACTAGAAATGAGATTTCACTTCTGTTGTAGGGCTGTCTTTCTTGGATTTGCTGTTGTCCATCTTGGGTTTGGTGATAATGTTCAGTAGTGGGACTGATCAGAGCAAAATCAGTAGCAGTTACCAGGATTGTTGCTGCTGCTGCTGCTTTGGTGGAATTCCAGATATGATCTGTGTCATAGTTCTGCCTATGCAAAAAACATACCAAGGTAGCCCTGCAACAGGTCATGTTTCCTTCTGTATAGTATATCACAAGGATTAGTGCTCAAAACTCACACTGGATAGCAGGGTACTTGTTAGTGGATGGAGGAGTAAGTGCTAAGGAAGCACATCTGTACACCTGCTCCTCAGCCATGTGTTACACCCTGGGCAGGTCTAATGGCTGGCTGGGGTAGCAGAGGTAAACATCAGGTGTAGATTTTGCCCAGCTCGCTATGGTAGTTGCCTTCATGATACAGGTTTTGTTTTCATGGTACATATTTAGGCCAGACACACACCTTTGAGTTGGTCCTCGCTGTGGCTGCAATGACCTCTGCTGGATCTGTGCCTGGCAGCAGCTGTTGCTTCCCTCCATCTCTAAGACTCCAGGGCTGTTGTTCAGCTGTGTTTTGTGTGGTGTATTTACACTGCAGATGAACATCAAGTACAGTTTACTCATAACCTGAAAGCATGACCAGATTTTGTAGACCAAACTTGGATGTGCGCTTTAACTACACAAATGAGAGATTATCAAAGCTCAAGTTCTGGTGACCTGGGACTCACTTGGTGATCCTGCTCTAGAGTGCTTCATTGCTGCCCTTGAGCACTCCTGCAAAGTTTTAACTTCTTGGTGCTATGCAGTACTTCCTTTTGCTCTCACCTGCTTCTCTTCACCCTGAGTGACCATGCTTCAGCTCAAAACTTCGCAGTTAAAGCTTCTGATCTCTGTGCCAGAGGGAAGCCTGTAAACATGGCTCACTGCTGGTAGCTGGTGAGCCACAGCAGTATGGGACCATGGTGCTGATCCCACTGACACTTCAGAGAACAGACAGCTTTGCTTTCATCTTGAATGTGTGGTGCTTCAGGCAGCAGCCCTTTTCACCCAATGGCTCCTGCCCCACTTCAAATATTAACATTAGCTTTTCCCAGCATAACAGTGGTGTCAGACCTTTGCTAGCATCAGGCGGTGACTGAAGAACCGGAATTCATTTTCTTCATGCTTAAATAAAATGCTTAACCAAACCACTGACACTGGGGGAACTTGGGCTCATCTAGAATGCTTTGCCTGCAAAAGCAGCCTGTTTTGTAGGCCAAAGTAGGAAGGTTCCTGTCTAGAAAGCTGCTTTTGAACAGAGTTGTGAAACTTTTCTCCCACATGGACAGAGGAAGCAGTGAGAGATGAAATGAAGTCATGCTTGGCACTGAATGAGGCTGCCAGCAAATGAAGTCAGCAGGGGTGGTGTTCATACCTTCTCAACTAAGAGAAGGGTAGGTCCTCTTTGGCAAAGACTGCCATGTGTAGTTCTGTGCCAGGCCTCTACCAAACACCTCAGAGGCAATAGGCAATTTCCGTGTACATGGTATAGAAGAGCCAGACACTCTTGGCATTTCCAAGACTTGGAAAATGCCCCACATTGGGAAGCATGCCTGTTGCTAATAGTCTGCAAAATGCTCTTGTGCTATGAATAAAATGTCCATTTAAAAGCATAAAACCACATTTTAGCCTAGCAGTGTTACTATACATGGGTGGGAAACAAAGATGTCTGCCTGGAGAAATGGTGCAGACTCTGCAAATACATTAGGGCCTATGCTGATAAAAGCTGTGGTTAAAAAGGTGGCAAAGGACCTTGCTGAGTAGGGAGGATGTATTTCCCCAAATCCCTCCTATCCCTCGAATAAGGGTTTCTCTTGAGTTTTGAATCCTTCCCCCCCCCTTCCGTTGGCTGCTGAACTGAGCAGTGACCATAGTGAAACCTTTAGCTGCCACTTAGCAGAACAAAGTCACTGTCGCCCTTGTCTCCCCCACAAGGGGCTCAGAAACAAGAAGGGCTGTGCAGCCCTTCTCTAAAGACAAAGCATTTCTCATGTCTATCAGTGCATTGAAAGCTTCCCCATTCATACTGATGTTAACATTCTTATCCTGGGAAGGTTAAAGTTCACCAGTTTCCCAAGAAGCTCCTCCATGGACAGAACAGTCCTTCCCTGGATGCAGCTGTTGAGCATTTGTGCCCTTGTGAAGTGGAAGGGAATGTACTCAACTCCCCCACGCGCTCCCTGCGTCGAGTGTGAGTGTTCTGTCATGTCTACAGTCCCCTCCCCGAGAGCCATCCTGTTGTTGCACAAAGCAAGCAATGGCACTGTGCACGTAATGCAATTTGTCCTTTTGTACAAGATTTTCCACTGCAGACATTGATCTGACCACCACCCAATGCTGCCTTCATTAGGCTGAGTCTGGAACTGAGCAATCACAAGAATACTTCAGAGTGCCAGGAGGATTTTTCAGCTGGTGATGCCAAAGTGCTTTACAAGCTCCCCATGGTGAATAGGAAGTGAAGTATGAGGTGTGACTTCTGCGAAGTCATACCTTTGCTTCACAAAGTCAGTCACTGCTTTGTAAAGGGTTTATCCTGGGCTCCTTGAACAATCTGAGCATGGAATCCCACACTTGGGACATTTCACTCAAGTTTAGGCTGGAATTTCTTTAGCTGTACTGTGTGGCCATTTTCCCTGGGGCAGGGGTGCCTCAATGCCAGGATTTCAGTCAAAGAGGATTTAAGTCAAAGCACCACTGATGGTTATAGTTCATTCAGTATTGTACCAGTTAGCACACTGGTTACTTCTCTATATGTCTGCCCTTGGTTTGGGGGATTAGTTGAATTATGATAAAGGCAGCAAAGCTCGGATTATATGTCCTGGTTTATGTAATCTGTACTACACTGGCTCTTTTAGAGCTGCTAAGTAAAATTCCTTCTGATTTCAAAGAACCTCTTAGTATAGCTGTTTCCTCTTCACCACCACACATACACATTCTCCCCCCGTTGTTTTTGTACCCTCCTTACCCTCAAGGTGATATAGGGACACACCTGGCTATAAACCAGTAAACCCCATTCCATTCACTCAGTGCTTTTGGACAGTTTTGTCTTTCCTCGTAGAAGTGTTGTGGATGTTGGGTCTGATTTCTCCTGGTTTTTCTGGGACGTCTCATTTCTATTAGAGCTTTATAACTAAAAGTAAGATTTAGTCTGTGCTTTCAGTCAGAATACACCGCCGCACTTAAATCTGCCTTTTGGGCTCTTGTGTCAGACAGCATTGCTGCAGCCACGTGGCACACAGCAGTGGAAGGCTGTAAATGTGCTCTTAATGTTGCACCAAGCAGCTTTGTGCCAGATCAGGTGTCAGTTGCCCTTTAGCAGCTGGTAGAAGTACACTGTACCATGTGCACTGCTAATTTGATGGAAATACTATCTGGCTGTTCTAGAAACAGATCAAATTAGTACTGTGAATGGTCCAGGAGTGCACAAACCTGGAGATAAGTGTGGCTCTGAGCTTCCCTCATCCAAAATGTAAGCTGCCCACTGGAATTAGGTAATTGCTAACAAAGAATAAGTAATGACTAACAGTTAGACTCAAACTTCTTTGCCCTCTCTGCTTTCTTGCGGTAGATGGGGTGTTGCCATGTTGTTAATAACCTAGTCACGGGTAGGATGCTAATTCCTCTTCAAAATCTAATTACTGCACACAAGTATCCTTTTCTCTACAAAAACCAGTCCATAAGGCCCTGCAGGCCCCTGGCAGCTGTTTGCTTTCCAGAAAGCCAGTGTGACCTAGCATCAGCCCTTGGTCTCTCCTCTTCCTGAGGAGCAAAACCCCAGCTATTCTATCTCCTTTAAACCTCAGCTACAGTGAGCATGCCCACCACATCCCAGCTGCACTATAGAAACACCTGTGATTAATACTGTCATTAATTTAAGAAGCTGGTGAATGGTAGTGACTGATCCTAATGCAGGCTTTTAGGTTTGTTTTTTAACAGCAGGCTCTGCTTTACTTTCTGAGCTTGAGAACTTGATTGTGCCCATAGCCCTGTGGCAGCAAGGAGACATGAAGGCTAAGGGCACCTTCCTGTTCTCCTTGCTCACTAGTAATTGAGGACAGATGAAGCTGTGTGGTTGATAACTGCCCTTGCTCTCAAGGCCTCAGCCTTTGCAAGTCAGAGAACAAAGCAAGAGAAAAGATGTGGTGTTGGGCAGCAGAGGTTGCTCTTCAGGCCTTTGCAGTTTGTCCTGTACTGTGCAGGGTTGTTGCTAGTTCACATTGAAGGTTAACAGTGACCTTTCTGTGCAGCAGACTGTATAGTACTGATGTAGAGTCCCCTGGGTTCTCTGAGCCTGCACAGTTAAGCCAGCTAGCAATGATACAGCCAAGAGGTTACATAGTTCCAGAGAAAAGGGGGTATTTGTTATCTACCAGTTTTTAGGTTAGATGTTTCTTAATGGCCAACCAGGCTCCAACCTGATACTGGTTTGTAATGAATCTCCTCTTGGCATCCATGTGCTTCCACTTTACACACAGTAATCAGTGAGGTCTGAGCTGCAACTGGGAATCTTTGCCTAGAAAATTACCTCTGGAAAGGAGATTCAGACATTGAATGCACCTCTTGAAGAAACAGGATGCAAAGGAATCCAAGGTAAGACTTGCTGCTGTTTATGGCTTGTGTATATGGTCTGTCAACACTTTAAGCTGAAGTATGTCTGGGTTGTGTATAATGCAGACTTCAAGCCAGGGTCCTCAAGGAGATGGCAAGCACTTCAAACCTTGAGCAGCCGCTGTGCTCCTGCTGTTGCTGACTGCTCAGCTGTAAAGAGGTTGATTTCTTCCTTTTAGGTGGCTAGTTGTAACAAAATGCTAGAAGGAAGCTTGCTGTCTGTAGCCATGGACCTGTGAGTTTGGCAGGAGGTACCATTCTTTGTAGTAAAGCACTGTCTGCATTGGCTGGCCTCAAGCTGGGTCTCCTGGATCTCTCTGTTTCTGGTCTGACACTACTTTGACAAAGTTTTACTACTGGCTTGTGGGCTCCTGATGCCGTATACAGGAGTCGAAATGTGTTCTGGGCCTCATGCTGCACTTGTAGACATTTCCTAAGTACATATGGTTGTCTTTGGTTAAGTGTTGTTTTTAAGAAGGTTTTCCTGTTCTGCTTTATATGGTAAAGGAGAATAATACATGTATCTGTGTTGGGCAGGTTGCCTACTTCCAACCTTTGAATTCTTGTTGCGGTTAAAGAAATAATAGAACAGATTACCACTACACTTTTTCATATCAATCTTACGGTCATGTTCCTCCAAACCGAAATCCATCTCAAAGAACAGCAGGTGTCAACCCCAGTTCCTTCCTATTCTGTTGTTGTTCATGAGGGAAATGAGTCCAAAGCTTTCTTGCCACTCATATATAATGGACAGATAATGCCTAGTCTGAGAAGAGCTTGTGTGTGATCCCACCCAGAGCCAGAGCACTGGCAGTGTCAGTTAAAAGGTAGTTTGCTGATTGTGAATGGGCACTGAAATAAGAGTTAACCTGACAAATACACAACTTTGCCACTCTTGTTTTGTTCCCGCATGTTGACTGGCACCACCTTGCCAAAAACTGGCAGTCACAATCAAAGGGGAGGTTCACCAGAAGTGTTACCCAAAAAGAATTTCAACCAAAAATGTTAGACTTCAGCTTAAGAATGCCTCCCACTGGAAAGGGCCCATTTCAGTTTCCCATCTTAGCTGAAAATTAAATGAGTACTTGAAGGGGTCAGTTTTGTTGCCCAAGGGTTACTAAGCTGAAGAGGAAACATTGAAAGCAATATTATTAGGGCAGTAACCTACATTTGACCTTCCTGCTTTTCCTATTCATGGGGAGGGTGGGTGACACCTAAACTGTGGGTGTGCTCAGTGGGTGTGGGTATTTCTTGGTATCTCTGTTCTATTTCTGCCACACTGATAGGGCTAACTGCGTAGATATGGCTTGGTAATTACTTATCAGCCACACTGCAGTGTAAGGCAGAGGAGTAGTGAGAAGATATTGCTCCTGCTTTTCCTTTCCCGGACCAGTGTGGAGTTAGCATGTGGGATCCAAATGCTATGATGCTGGGTAGACTTTGAAGAATCTATAGCCTTTTGCACTTACAACAGTATTTACTTGACAGAAGAAGAGATAGGTAGAAAGGAAACCAGGTTCCTGAGTTTAACAGCAAAAAAAAGAAAAGAAAGGATTTGATGGGGTAGAAGCAGCAGGCACCATTCCACTGTCTACTGGGGATGTAGACCAATGGTACATGTTAGCAAAGACAATCTGTAACAGGATTTCAGGGTAACCAGGAGTGGGCATTGCAGTGGCTTGTGTGAGGCTGTCAGGGCCCCCAGAGTCTTAGCAAAACCCCTGTGTTGTACATAAATTAGAGGAGATGCATCTCATAATCTGCAAAATATCCACCTACATTTATTTCAGTATTCATTGGTTTATTACAGTTCTCTGGAAGGCTGAGTGTTGAAGAAGCCAATATATTAAATCCCATGCTTTAGGTTTTCTCTCATGCTGTACATAAGGAGCGATGTGGTAGTTGTCTCTGATAGCAGCATTTACACTGTGGTGGCCAGCTGCAGGTTATTGTGGTCCATCTTTTCATCACTGTTCAGTTCAGATGTGGTCACAGAAACCTGTCATTAACACCTTCAGCCAGAAAGGAGCACTACTGTTCATATATCCTGCTGCCTTAAATGCCATTCAAATTCCTGCAGTTCCTCTGGGCCTCTGCTAATGTGAGGTACTAAGAGCCCTTCAGCACTGATGCATGATGACTTGGGGAAGTGTGGGAAGGACAAGTGTGCCTGTGCAAAGGACTGCAAGGAACTAAAGAAAAAGGGCTTGCAGCAACTTGAATTCCATTCTTGAAACAAGAAATTAGAACAAGGTACTGCAAGTGCCTTTGACCTTCATTCTGTCTCATTTAAGGGATAATTGCATTGACCATTATGGCTTTTTCTTCTGTGTAGAGTTCTCTTTGTTTTTCCTGCTGTGTCTTAGCTAACAGTTCCTCCCTCCTCCGTGCCTTTTGGGTAGCAATTTGATTAATCTTCATTGCGTTGGTTCAGTTTTGAGAGCTGAAACTTGGGCAAACAAGGTCATTCTGCCCCAGAAACAGTGTGCTCTCCTTCAGATTACATCTTTTATGTCATTTTTTCATTCTAACCATCTCGGAAATGCTGAAGAGGGAGAAGTGGCAGAAACTGCCTATCGATCCCTTGGGAAGTACAGTGGCAGCTGGAAACGTTCTTAAATACTAAACTAGAAAGACTGATAGAGCTGAAATCTGTGCAAGACAGTTAACCTGCGCAGTGTGACTCCTCTGAAGAGGGTTTGTTGAAGAACTAGCACATTAAAAGTGCCTGGAAAGGAACCAGGACGTTTCTGCACCAGCAATCCCAGAGGCTGGAGATAGATGCGGAAGCATCAGCCAGGTGGACAGAGGTGTTGAAAGGAGAATGCGTTGATGACATGGGTATGCAGATTGCGTGAGGAGGTGATAGGCACTTCTCTCTCGTGCTCAGAAGAGAAGGATCAGGGCAGTGCAGCACTGCTGGAGGCTTTGCTTGTTTGTTGTTTTTCTTGCTCTTTAAACATGAAAAATCCCAGGGAAGTGTCAGGGAAACCATCCAACCAAGGCAAAAGCAAGCCTTGGACTCATAATCTGCCCTCATTTTGCTGCCCCAGAATCCAGTGCAAAGCAGAAGCATGGGTAGCATGGATTTCATTATGTTAGGAGATGGTTGTGATCATGAGTGCCTTGTGTAGCACTGGTACTGATGTGTATAGCCTGTGCAGTGAGAGGAAGGGATCCATGGCAGAGAACGTGGCTGCCGTGACCATGAGGGTGGCTCACAGGCTGGCTGGAGGTGGTCCTCCATCCGGGAGATGTAGCACTTGCTTCCTGGGTCTTTTTCCTTTAGTGCAGTTCAGTTCTGGGCAGGATTTTCCTCCCGGATTCATGAAGCTTTGCAACACTGATGGCAGCACAGTGTGCTGAGAGGAGGAAGAGCTGTGGTAAGGACCAACACTCCTAATTGGGTTTTGCAGACAGTGTAGGTCAAGAGGTGCTGGGATGGGGCAGGAGGAAGGAAGAGGAAAGCATGGTCAGTTGGTTATTATTTCCTGACTGGTAATTGTAGAAGACAGTATTATGGGTTGCCCTCGGTCAGCTGGAGCGACCTTGTGTGCTGTTTGTTTTCAGTAATAGAGTATTTTTGAAGTCTGAAGACTGGGGCTTCTTTTCATCAAAGCTTTTCCAGATAAGAGCCTGGCACAAAGCCTCGCTGCCCATTCCGTTCTGCTGTCCACCAGCCATCCTCATTTTCTTCAATGACAACTATGATGTCTCCTTCACTGATGTCCAGCTCATCCATGTTCTGAAAGGAGACCAGAACAGCAATGTGATTATTAGCCTGAGAGCACAGGAGGGACCAAGCATGTGCCTGGTCATTTGGGTTTGGGCTTTTTTACCCTGCCTTTCATCAGAAGTCTGCCCTTCTGGTTGGAAAAGAGCCTGAAATACCAGCCAGTGAGGGGATTAAACACTTGCTGAGGTGGTTGTTTCCTTACTATCCTCAAATTTCTCCACCCTCTGTGGGAGCAGCTTGACTGTTATATCATTGGGGAAGGCCGGAAGGGGTTAAATACAACTGTCCTGAACCAGCTAGCTGTGACCCTTGTGTAGTCTGCATTACACAGCTTAATTCCCAAGGGAGATGATAACAGTGTCTCTGCTAATCCAGGCCTTAAATAGGTCTCTTGGTTCTTTTAATACAGAACAGCAGTGACCAGAGGAGGTCCAGCGACTTTTCCTGAGCTAGGTAACTTTTATCTCCAGGGCCAATGGAGGAAGCTGTCTCTGAGCTCTCAGGCAGCTCTCAGTCCCTTCAGTGGGTCTGTCCTATTTTCCATAGGAAACCACTTTGCTACCTGCAGTGTAGTAAAATAGAAAACAGAGTAAGAGAGGCTTCCAGATACGTTTGTCACATCAGCTACATCTAAATTTAATGTACCTGAGTAGGTACGAAGGGACTCAAAACTGAGAGGCCTCCATATACCTTATACTGAAAGTAGTAACAGGCACTTTTCTCAGCAGGGAAAATCTGCGTGTGTCATATTTTTAAGGCAACTCCTGGAGTAAGGATCTGACAGAGAGATGCGGCAGTCTCCTCGGGAGGTACTTTCAGCTGTGCTTGCATGACATTTCAGGCAAATAGTAAAAGAGTGTTTAAAACAAAGCAAAACAAAGCCTATATCATAAAGGGTGTCAGAGTGCTGCTGTACCCAAGAGAAAGCTCTCCTTTCCAGCCCTTTCACTGTTTCATCTGCCTGCCTATTTTGTCACACGCCAGCATTTCTTCCATGTTGGCTGTTGATGGCAGGTCCCTCAGAGTGGGGGTCTCCCTGAAGACCTCCTGGCTGCTGCTCCTTCTGTTGATCTAAAGCCAATGAAATGAACCTTTAAACTGACATGTAATTAAACTGTTAAAGTCCCACTGGGGGGTAATGATTTAACAAGAGTCCAAGAGGTTCTGGAGTCCATCTGAACAAAAAAATACTCATCACCAGCCCATTTATAGCCTTTTACTAACAGTATTATGCCTAGATAGGCCTGGAGCCAGTGTGAGTTCAATATTCCCATTAATGATGCAGGTTGCTCCATATAATAACCTTTTGGTACATGGACCACGTCCAGTCTGATTCTGCAAACTGCAACATGGATGTACAGGGAAAGAGTGTCCTTTATGGGGATTCAGTCCTCTCCAGCATGGAAAGCCAGTGTGTTAAACGGGAGCAGGACTCTCCAGGTGATAAGTGAAATCAAATGGAGTTCCTAGACAAGCATCTGTCACATATTCTTACATGAGGAATCTATAGCCATTTTCCTTAGGAAAACATTTCACAAGAGATGGAATTTCCAAATACACAGTACTGCATACTTAGTCATCATTTCCTAAAAAATAACATTTTCCTTGTGCTTGTGGTCTCCTGTATCTCTAGAAGGAGGCAGTAACAGCTCAGCAGTAATTTAGGGGTGATTGCACTAATGTGTAATCAAAAAATCTTATTGTTTCATCTTGAGGCAGCATCATCTAGTGATGTGTGCCAGGAACTGGCATTGCGTTTCCTGGCTTCTGCGTGTGACCTTGACCAATAATCCTCTAAGTGTCCCTGCCTGCAAAGTGAAGATAACACCTCCTAAACAGAATCAACACTTTCAAGATGTTGCACATCAGATCAACATCATCTATTTTAAATCTGATGCTGTGAGATATGCATTTTAAAGCCTTTCGTTACCTGGGCTGTGTAGTCATAAAGTACTCTGTAGTCCTGTGATGCCGTGATTCTAGCCTGTTGATTTTCAAAAATGGATGCATAGACCCCATCTGGTTTCTCTGCTACAGGGGGGGGAAAAGACAAAGGTAAAACCTACCCACAGAAACAAAAAGTTCAGTTGCTTATACATGCATGAGTTCATATGCAAGAGTTCACAAATACAAGGGTGTCTGTTCTGTCTCTCTCTGGAGATGTACATGTATAGAAAAGCTGCTGTGAACTGTATGTAAAGTCCTACACACAAACTGTGTCCCATTGATAAGATGACAGGACACCCTTTGGATTTAGTGGGAGGTCGGACACTATCTTTAGCCTCATCCAGGTTGGGAAAATGTTTATCCTGGGGAAGCACAATGTCCAGAGAGGGAAATGCTGTGGTGAAAGTGGTTTAAAATGGTTGCAGCTGGTGGGATCCAATTCTGGCAGTTCAGTGACTCACACAGGGCTTTTCTTTCTCCCTAGAGAAAAACGGCAAGCGCTGTGCCGATGGGCCAGCGGACGTTTGCTGGTAGCTTACATAGCTCCCAGATAGCTGTTTGTCACCGACGTCACTTTCTTGGCAGACATTGCTTTAATCCAGCTTGTCATAATTAGGGCAACCTCTTATCTCCTCCCAGCATCTGCCTGGGAGCTTCCCCAGCCACTGGGGTGAGCACAGTTTCCCCACAGCGACTCCTTTGTGGGATGATAACACTGACGGTGCATGCAGCACCCAAGGTGCTTGTACTTTCCCCCTTTCTATCCCTGGGTTAGCTGTCCTGCTCTAAGGAGCACTGTCAGCTCCTGGACTTCCCAGATACTGAAAGGCAAGCATGGGAGCAGTTGAAAAAGCTGAGGGAGTTTGCCATTCCTGTGGGCCTTGCCCTGGGAACGCTCTCCCCTCATGTCCCTAGCCTAAGGGAATTCAGGAGTGACTACCCTCAACTGCTCAGCACAGCATTGATCTACATGTGCAGCTCCAACTGGTGTTTGGTAGCACTGGAGGGTCCCCCCTGGCTGAGCACCAAATGCAACAAGTTAAGATAGTCTGGGCTTCATTTCTGGGTGCCCAAGCAGGCAGGTCTGACAAAGGAAATCGATATGGGGTGTTTGTAAAACTGTTCTAAACCAGCTTTTTGTTTTCTTTGAGCAAGAATCGCAGTTAAAATGGTTTTGGTTTAAACAGAACCATTCAAAGTGTCATCAGCTGTTACTTTCTGCATAGTCAAAGTACTATGCTTTAAATATCGTGTTAAATGCCTGGTTGCAATGGTTACAATAAGACAGTGTAACTGTGAAACAAGGTGGATATTTGCCTTCATAAGGCATGAACCTGATCTGTTAGGAACTATGTATTCTCATAGGCTTTTTAGAGGTAGTGTATTCTACTTTAGGAGAAAACTATTGCCTAAGATGGATTGTGGTGTTCTGAATGTACAGTTCCCCCTTGCCTAGACAGTGGTTTTGAAGATCTTATGGATTATTTGGCACTTCAAACTGGGAACTTTGTTTAATACACATCCAAGCTAGGTTCATTTCCAGGCTTTTCTTACTCTTGACTGCTGACGTGAATATCTGCTGTGCCATTTGTGCTCCATGTCAAAGCTTGATTTAGCAATGTGATCTAAAACAAACACATCTGGTAAACCTATTTCCTGAAGAGGCATACCGAGAGGAGGGGCTGAAGGAGTGGCACTTTCCGTGTTGTGTTTGCTGCTTCCATGCAGTAGTCCAGAGAATCTGCAGAACCAAAAGAAACCAATGACAAAATGAGTGAAGAGGACTGGGTATGAGCATTCCTTCTTCTCAGCTGTCTGACACAACCTTCCCTCCATCTGCTGCAGCACTGGGTAGATGTCACCTCTTCCTGTGGCTGTCTATTTTCATTTCTGCTGCAGATAAATTTATCTTCAGTTAAAAATACACTTTAAAAATGCAGCAGAATGCTGAACCATCAGCCATCACTGAACTATGCATAAACGGCATCAGATAGTATTTTATTGTTGATCTGAAGGCACCAAAGTGCAAAACTCCTTTTATTTGACAACATTAATATGGTGAGAATTATCAGTTGTTTAGAAGAGATTACTATTTTTAAGGAAAACTGGTGCAATTTAAAATCCAAAGCTTGTATAACAGACTTTCTGAAAACTGAGTCTAAGGAGGAAAAAAGAAGATATTTATTTTTAATCTATCCCTAGTTCTGTATCACTGCTGGGTACTGGAAACTAAGTGAGGAAATGGATTAGGATTCTGAACCATAGGTAGAAATGGCATTGCTTGCTTTAGCATATTTAAGGGGTCTGATTTTCCAGCTGGTAAATACTCAGTGTTAATGGAAAATAGACACCCAAGCTCAACAGTTTCTGCACAACTCAGGCTGAGCCTCTCTTGGCTACTTGCCCATGCAGAGCAGTTATATTCTACACAGCAGTACAATTGTCTTCTGTGACTGTATAGGATGCAACATTAAAACTCATTGTTACAGAAGATCCGGTTTCCAGCTGTAAAACAGAGCATTGTATATAAACCTTACCAGCTCCCTAACAAGCCTGAACCACACTTTAAATGGGACATCACAGCCTGCTGCTTGTCTTTGCTGTGTAATAAGGCTTGTCAAAATATAAAGCTCTTCTACTTTAAATGTGATGCCATTCCCACTGTGAATTAGTCATTTTGGTATAAAATATTTAAACCCAGAGATCGACCATGCTCTTCTGCTGATATAACTGCATCCATGTGACAGCATTTACAGCATAAATGGATCAGAGAAAGAGAAATTGCCTCCCTAATCATCACAGTTATTCCACTCGGTGCTTTTCCCTGTGGTCTAGCTACAGAGAGCAGCTCTTTGTTCCGCTCAGCTGGGCGGTGCAGTAAGCCAGGAGGTATTGCCGAAAAAGACAGCTCTCCCCAGCCCCTGTTCCCAGCAAGATTCACCTTTACCCTCCCTTGAACGAAAGTGGTTTTGTTGCTATGTGCCATGACTCACTAGGAAAGAGGAAATAAGTGACTGCTATCCGCTGCTGGCCAGCTAATTGTTTTATGAACACATCCCCTGGTTCTCTTCCCACTAGGCTATGGCAAAATTACTCTCACTCTGGTTTTAATAGGTTTACTTCTCTTGTCAAGTTATATTTATTGATATGTATGTGTTGCCACAGTAAAGGAAGTAATAACTTTGCAGGTCCTGTTTCCTGTCATCAAACATTGCTGTTCATACAGAGAAATACCTGCTCTGGGAACTGAAGTTTGCCACTCACCTCTTCATCATCCCACAAGACTGGGTTGGACTGCTGTTGTTTCTGTTTGCTTCTTTGCTGTAGTAGTTCTCATATCCTATTGCATCTGCAGGAGGGTGATAAAAATGAGATGTACACATGGGCAGAACTTTTTTTCTCCCCCCCCAACAATGCAACCCACCATTGCAACCACTGGGCTGCTGGAGCAAACTGCAATGCAGCACCTATCTGCACTAGCCTATAATGTGGCTGGAGCAGCTCGGGGGGACCTGGGGACTTGACAGAAGCAATTCACATGATTGTAAGCAGATATGTCTGTGGTGGAAAGGCGTGCTTGATATGAGATGAGCACAGTCAAGGTCCTGAAGAACCGTTCTAATAGCTGTGGCTAACCCTAATGCAGAAGGCAGTTTCCTCCGTGGCTGTTTCTTCTGTTGCCTTGAAGCTCAGGATTTAAGGGAGCGGAGCATGGTGACTGTAAGCCTGAGACCATGTTCATGAGACAATTGGCTGCAGTGTGTTTTGTTTCTCTTTCTTTTTCTCAATGTATTGAGGCAGGAATTTTTGTCAGAGCTGGGAGATTTCTGAATCTTATTGCCAGCAGCAGTAATGAGCAATTTTCTGGTCTGTGCTTGATCTTGAGTGTCTCTACCTTTCATATCTCCCTTGTCAGCCTTCCAAGAGCTGATTTGCCATTTACCCAGAGATATTTGGGTTTTGTTCTTAAACACAGTTATGTTACAGTTCCTTCACTCTGCCCCATGGTGGTGTTAAGGGTGAAATTGAGACCATTTCCAAGTCTAGCTTTACAGCTAAAATAGTTACACATGGATTTATTTCTTTTTCACCTCATGGCTCCCAGTGTGGTTGCTTAGAGCTGCTGGCCACATGCCCTTTCTGCCTTCTGTGTGTTAAAGCCAAACAAACATGAGTGAAGTCTGTGATACCATATTATCTCAGTACTGATGCCAGCAAATTAAGACTTTGGCATTGGACTTGGGCTAAAGGTTATGTTGACATTCTCACATTGGGTCAGCCAAGATCATAAGTAGAGCAGGCACGCACAACTAGTGTGAAGAATCCCTGCAAATAAGATTGAGGGTAATTAGTGAGCTTTCTGAGCATTTTAAGGGTCTCCTACTGCCCTTCTAGGTTGTTACTTTGGTAGTTCCTACTCTATAATGATTGTAAGATGAGGTAGAAGAGGGGAATGAGCAATCGCATCAAGAAACTGATAGACTAATGAAGGTCTGCTACACAATGCAAACCACACGTGGGCTTTCTCCTGCATTCTGCAAATAATAAAACAGATCAACAGGTCACTATGTGCTACTGTGCAAACTCATTAGCCAGAGCTATGGAGATACAAGGATGTTACTTCCAGAACATGACGCCTTCTAGGTGGCAAAAATAAAAAAGCAACCCAAAAAACCCCAAAACCCATCAAAAAAGCAAGGCAGTTCTTTCTTTGCTTTTCAGACAGCTCACAAGGGTTTTTCCCACCTATTTCTTATTAGAAATGAGTCCTGACATAGCCAAGAGCTGTTTGCAGAAAATTGCCTAGGCAACTGGAGAATGAGAAATCTCACATAGGAAAAAAAACAACTAGCTGAGAATTACAGATTTCTTAGTATACAGAAGTTGTTTCACACTGTTGCAAAGCACAGTACTCCCTTCTGCTAGTGCAAATGTAGTTTTTCCTTGGTAAATGCTCCTATATCAGTGAATTTAAATCCCCTATGTGCAGAAGAATAAACTATAGCAGCAAAATGACATCCAGTGCACCAGTATCAATATATTCCTTTAAAATATTTCTCCCAATCCCAATTCTTAATTGTTGCAGGTGTAATGATGGAAAAGGCTGAGTGAAAACCAGGCTCAGTGCTCAGTCAGTGGCAGCATCCAGCTCTGATGAAGAAGTTCCTGGGGTGCAATTGCTGCCAGCTCCAAGCTCTGTGATGAAATCAAAGGGGTGTAAGCTGCTCCTGTATGAGATAACTATCCCCTGGGACAGGGATGTCAAACACCCTGCTGATGTTTGTACCTATACAACTCCTGGCATACACAGGTTTTATCAGTATAAAGTTTTCTTATGCCTGCATAGCTTATTCCCCACTCCGAATTGGAGCGAGCTCTGTTGATACTGTTGAGGGCATACTGAGGGCATTTCCTGTTTGACCTAGCAGTGTGGTGTTAGAGCAGATAGTGGAAGTGAACCAGTATTTGTGCACAGATTAAAAACAATGGAGGAAGAGATCTTTTCAGCATCAGTACATGTCATCAACTGATGAAGAGCTGAAATACGGCTTTTTTTTCTCCTTTTACAAAGGCTGTGAATTTTTGTTTACTGCAGCAGCTGCACAGAAGTGCAAGCACCACTCAGTCTGTAAATATCTTGTATTGCCTGTTGAAGTCAGAGGCTGTATCTGGCCATGTGAAACATTAGATAGCCTCCTTTTTCATGATGTGTGTGGAGAACTACCCTGGAGCAGCATGTGTTCATTTTACAACTGCTTTTAGCTCTGGGTATCTCAATCTCCATTTCAGCGCAGAGGTTTTGATCATTGAAGTCAATGAAAAGGCTGCTTTGGCTTGAGTGGGCAGTTTGTGAGCCTTGCATTGCTTCTGCATGCAAATGTTCATTCAGCATTTCCCCCAACTAGAGTCTTGCCTTTATACAGACAACTTCCCGAGGGGCCAAAAGATGTTATTGCCCATTGGGCAGGTGGAACAAAACAAAATAGAAAGTCTGGTCTTTTCTGTGCTGCAAATGAAGAAGGCAGCATCTCTGTCAAGGGGATACCATGGTGCAGTTACATGGTAAGTTGGCTCTGACTTGTCACCACTGCAGGAAATTGAGGTTGCCATCTCTGCAAGGCAGTTTGCCACCTCCTTAGCGGCATCAGCTCAGCTGTACTGTGAAATGAGCCTGGTTGCAAAGCCAAAACAACTTCTCTTTTATTTTTTTCCAGTTTTGGAGGGTTATTTTTGAGTGGCTCATCCATCTATGGCACTTACCCTGCCACACAGGGAGCGGGGGCAGCACAGTGAGCAGGAAGTGAGCCATGGGCGGGTGGCAATGAATAGCGGGAGCACAAGCTCCAAAGGACATGTACTGCACCAACTGCAGCCTCAGCCTCCCGGGTGACTCATCAGACAAGTCCAATAGGAATAATTACCTGGAGGCTGTGTTCCTGTCATTTTAGTCTTAATGAAGTAGTCTATGTCTGACTCTACAACGCAGTTCTCCAAGCTTAACCGAACCTCTTCATACAGCTACAAAACAGAACCCAAGAATTGAATTTAATTTGTAACATTTCACATTCAATCAATGAGTAATGCTCTTCTAAACATTTTCCCCTGAAGAGACACTTTATACTTGGTACGTGTCAGACCTGGATGGATCTTCAGCCTGTCCCCCATACAGACGTTCCTGTAAACACAGTTGTTTATTTGTGCTCTGGATACTCTTTTAAGAGAGGATGCTGCAAGCAGTCCAAGGCTTTTCAATGCAAGAAAGAAATAAGTAGCAGGAAACAACCATTCAGAGTCAAAACTGGTATGTTCTTTGTCTTCCAATTTTGAGACCATGAGTGGATGCCTTCCTGAAAGTTGTGCCTCAGCCCAAATATACTCAACTGAGCGTTCTGGTAGCTGGAAGCACACCCAACAAACTGAGGGGAGGAGACATGTAAGTGTCTATATCCAGGCATATATCTTGTTTACATCTAGAAGGGAACAAGCTAGTTTGAGAATACTCCCCCCTCACTGAAACTGCACAACAGCCAGTTTGCTGTCAGCAGGCACAGAGAAGGGCAAGCTACTGCTGTACTGCTAGAGCACTCTTTTCCTCCTCTTCCTCCTCTGCATGAAAGTTACTTGGCAGGTGCCCCTACCTCATCATCCTTCACACACTGCATGGAGAGCTGGTTGCAGTGAACCCACAGTGAGTTGCGGAGGACGGTGATGCGGTCACACTCCTGGAGCTGGAAGACCTAAAGCCAAAGAGAGGATGTGATGTAGCCTCATGGTAGTTAGTTATTTGCATTGCAGGCAACAACAGGGCCAAGCTGGTAAGTCTGCAAACTGTTCTGAAGGATCCTTTGTAAAGGATGTCTTTACAGCTACTGGAGGAGCTGCATCTACTTCCTTGTGCTCAAGAAGTTGTTTTAAGTGATTGCACCAAATCAAAGTTATGTATTATAGACAAAAACAAAGCAGGGGAAAGGAATCAGGATCTGGATTTGGCTGCCAGGGATTTCAGAGTTGAGGTCCAGTCTGCTCTGAAATCTTGATGTTTAACAGATCAGTAGAGTACTAGCATGAAAAGGTGTTTACATTAGAGGAAGAGCCAGAACTATCCATCTCTGCCTTCTAAAATGGCTTTCCATACTCTTCTCTTTTGAAACTACGTGAGACTCTCTGGAGTTGCCTCTCTTCATTT
Source organism: Pezoporus occidentalis (assembly GCF_034315485.1). Lineage (NCBI taxonomy): Eukaryota > Metazoa > Chordata > Aves > Psittaciformes > Psittacidae > Pezoporus > Pezoporus occidentalis. Next base: position 2,438,534 of record NW_026913415.1, read on the forward strand.
CTAAGGTTCTTTTCATGGTAAAGTGAAGGCATTTTTCGTTCTTCAGAGTTTAGTCCCTGCCTTCATCTGACTGATTTTTCTCCTGTTGTTGCACAGCTTGGGAAGAATGAAGGGGGAAGAGAGAGAAGTGTGAACTGAGCTGGGGGAAGAGGCAGATCAACTCTTACTTGAAGAACTTAGATCAGGGTGGTTTGATATTTTTTTAAAGTTCTACTTCTATAAGTAGAACATAAATTTTTGGTTTCTAAGAGGTGTGAAACGCTCAGATGCTTCCAGCCATCTGTTTCCATCACCATTTGCTAGTAATTATGTCCAGAACACCACAAACGTGTACAGTATTCTGCAGAACATTTAGTTGGGTGTGCTGCCTGCCATGTAATATCTTGCCATCTAAAAACTAAACAGCAAAAAAGGAGTCCATCAGGGGAATAAGCTGGCCTTGGGATCAGTTTCTGAGAGAAAACAGAAAAAGCTTTTACCTGAATGAAGGGTGGAGAATGAGTATTTCAATATCCATTCTGAATACAAAAAGACAATCTCTGCAGCCTGGCCCTGCAGGGGCTGCTGAAATAGCACGAGAGCTCACTGGGAATTCTCCAGGTAAATGATGTCCTGTCAGGAAATGCAGCTCAGCAAAGAGGGAAGCGTAGTGACTCTGGGCTTGTCAGGTCCTTAGCAAAGCAGAGCTGGGTGTTGTGTTAGACACATCCCTCGTGCTTGTGCAGTAGACCGACAGTGAACCTGGACATCTCGTTCCAAGGAATACAGCACTGCCCCTCTCTGTTCCATTGCTGCCACTTGATAGCCAATAATTTGGGGTATGGGTGTGCAGCACTCAGCTAGAGACCTAAGTGACTTCAGCACTTCCACATTCTCCACTATGAAGCCAGAAGCTGGGGATCTTAAGCTGCTTTTTGTGCTAGTTACTAGTTTTAAATGCCTCAAAAAAAATCTCTCAGTTCTTGTATCCACAAGCACCTTTAAAAGATGTCCAAGATGCCCTTCCTTTGTGAATGAGTTCAGCAGCAGGCAGGCCACAAGCTCTGTGGCTCTTCAGAATTTAGCCATGTGAGAGAAATGAAGTGTGTTTGGTTGTGGAAGAGCTCACTTGTTCATTGGCTTCTTTAGAAGGGGGGAAATTAAGGCTTGGCAAAATTTCTATGGGAAGTCTGCTGGGCCAGCCGTGGGACTTTCCGGTCCTCCCAGATAGGGAATATTGAAGAGGAAGCAGAGAACTGGCAAGCTATGCTCCTGGCATTTTATTTTATGTGGAAGTAAAGCCTGCAACAAGTAAACATAGCAAAATCATACTTCAGCAGATGGGCAAATGTACTTGAAGGATTAATATGATCAAATATGTGGCTGATTTGGGTGTCAGCCAGTTCCTGTAAGTTGTTGTGCAAAGCTTACTAGGCAAGCACAGATCTCCTCACCCATCCTCAGCATAATGGGAACAGAGACTTCACCACCACCTTTCAACTGAAAGATTAGTCCATGGCAGAGGGCAGGTGAATATAAAGTGCTGTGCAAAAGAAAGACTCTGAAAGGAATCTGTTTGTTAATTTTTAATTAATTAATTAATTAAATTCTTGTTTCTATTTTGAAATTCACTTTTAAAACTGAAAATGAATTTTCCTGTCTACATTTCTGTGCACTTTCTACTGGTACTGCATTTTGTCACAAAGCAGTTACTTGAGAAACAGCCTTGTCTTGGCTGTGATGGATCATTCCTAAAGCTACTGTAGTCTTATGTTTAGTTTTGGGTGAAAACTGGCACCAATAGATTGTACCAGGTCATACATTGCTCTGCTTCTCACACCTCTGCACTGATTCCCCTCCTTTGTATTTACATACATATGCTGGAGCAAGCAAGGAGAGTGCAGGCAGGACAGCTAGCAGCTATGTCTAAATCAACTCCAGCTTTTGCAGTATTTTTGCAAAGACATCTACTGAGACTCCACATAGAGCAAACAGGAAAACCCTTGGGGCCAAATCTCAGGTCTAAGCCTGATACCTGCAAGTAAGATCAAATACAGAGCACACAAATACATCACTGCGAAAGTCAATGTTTACCTGGCAGGTTTTGATATGTTCCTGTTCCCACTCTGTCCTGACCTTATCCAGCTGCTCAATGTTCTGTTTGTACACATTCTCTGTAAACACACACACACATAATAGAAATCCAACAGTTAGGGGGAAAAAATGATATGGCCTTTTTCTTGTCCCTTCTATTGGGACTTTGCTGTGGTTCTTGCACTTTAGGCCTGTGGTTTGCTAGAGTATCACAAGAATGCGTGAGTTTGAAACTGGTGGGCCACAGGGTATTTGGGGGTTTCTTCTTTGTGACTTTATACTAGAGTGAAGAGGATTCTCTCTGTGTGGTTTGCAGATCACCTGTAAACTTCACAGTGGGGATAATGCAAATTGGAGATGAAGAGCCTCAGTGCTTGAGCACTGAGCATCCTTAGGCTTGCTCTGTGATGAGCCAGCCAGGTAAAATGTGCTTTAGTGTAAACTCTTACATGAGCAGTGAGGGGCAAGTCTGAACTCATGAACCAGCTCAGGTGACTGTTGGCCTGTCCTTCTGGACATGCACTGTGTTCCTGCCTGGAGAATGCTACCATGCTCATGCACAGGGAACCTGGGGACTGCGTATCTGGTTTGGGCCAATTGAGAGCAATTTGAGTATCATTCTTCTGTGCTTTCAAACTTGTTTTAAGGGAGCTTTTATTTCTTGGGTGAAGTCCCTAAAGGAGGTCTACGAATTCTGTAATGAAAGGACGAGACTTGCATTCCCACAAAGGAAAGGAAATGCAGGGGACTATCAGGTTGCTGTTCTTTAGAAGCTGCTTCATTAATCTCTGAGTGTAGGTGCCTTTGGGAAACCTGACTTCAAACAGAGGCAGCCAGGATGCTTTGGATGGTGTTCTTTCAAAATCAGCATGCTGGCAGATCTTTGCTGAAAGAAATCTTAGTTCAGTTGAAAAGAGAGCATCACCTGCTTCATTTGCTGCGTCTCTGCATTGCTTGGCTTTGTTCTGACTCTGAAACAGGAAAAGAAAGACCTCAAATTAATTTCTGACCATATGTTTTGCTGCTGGCCCATTTTTTTGCTGCCAGCTCCTTTTCCCTTCTCAAATTTGCAGACACTGTCCTGCCTTTATGTGTGGTTCTGTTGAATGTGTGCTATGGAGAGGCAGGGACCAGAATTTCACAGATGCAGCTATGGGTCCACTGACTTCAAGGGAAATCTGGCAATTTACATCTTTCCATGCAGACATCCCTGCCATAGGAGCTTGGTGCCAGCACGATCCAGCCTGAATCTTGTTTCTGTTGGCTGAATTGGTTTTTCTTAAGTATTTGATGTGCTTTTCTAATAGATAACTTACAAGCAGAAATAAATGGCAGTTGAAATTCTTCATCTTCCAAAGCTACTTATTTAACACAGATGAAAAGAATACAGCCTTTATAATACTTATAAATACTTATAATACAAATACCAAAGCATTTCCCAGGCCAACTCAGAAGCCTAAAAGCAAAATTCACACCAAGTAGAACTTTTCCTTTTTAAAACCCTGCAGCGTTTAGCAAACAGGACTACAGCTATTACTGACAGCTCTGTACTCCCAGCTCTTTCTGCACAGATGGTGATGACAGTACATTAACACACGACTCTAGACATCAGTGTAATACATTCTTCCATTCTGCCCTTCAAGACAAGGCTCAGGTAGGGGTTCCTATGACCATATTCCTCATCACAGCTGGTTGGAAAATGTGTAGTAAGCTGGGAACATAAGCTTCGTTCTTACCTGCTTCCTGACCCAAACTGTTTGCGAGTGCTGCACAGAATTAAACAGCCCGCAGTGTTTCTTGTGGGATGCCTCTGCACATTTCAAATGTGCTGGCATGTGTGTGGCAGTCATGGCAAGGAAGCACCCTGGGATCCTTCTGCATGACAGGAGCTGGGTCAGGTTTTGATGCCATTGAAGGTGCTAAGTGTTCCGGTGTCATTTCAGTAGGGCCAGGATTTCACCCCCTCTCTGCAGCTAAGCTGGAGGGTTTTGTTCATCAAAGATTAGCAAATGCTGGAAATAAAATGCGAAGTTGTGATGCTGTTTTTAGAGCCTCCATCCCCCTGCTCCTTGAGATGATTTTTGATCCTTTTTGCTTACACTGCACTGATTTTTATCGAGCCAAAGGGAGTTCATTTATTTTGTTTTCTCCATCTGTTCCGCTGTAAAATGTTCCCATTAAAAGTTAGTGAATTGTCAGCTGCAAGTATCAAGACGATGCAATGAAGAACTGCAGTGCCTTAATTTCCAGTGATTTATTTTTGAGTTTGTAAATTTCATAGAAATTAAACTAACCATAAGGAGAAAAATGTTGAGGAAAAATATGCATTTTAATGTAAGATCCTCTGCCTACTAAATGTAAGCAGCTAAAAGGCAAATCCTACCGCATGACACACTTCTGACTTGTTCCTTCCTTATTAGAATTTCCAAGAAAAATCTCCTTCGGTTTCCCTTCAGGATGCATAGAGCAACTGGATTATAGCCTGGGATAAATGAATTGGATAACTTAATCCCTCCCCAGCCTTTTTGAAAACCCATGGCCTATTGCAGAACAACATTGGGGTTACCAAGGCTTGCGAAGGAAGACCTCCTTGGGAAGGGGCTTTGTTTTCATTTTGATTCAAAGGGCTAATTAGAAGGGAATGAAGTCCCTGGCAGCCCACAGAATGGGCTGTTCAATAGGATTCAGTTGTACCTTGAAAAGATAAACCCCAGATAACACTGTCCTGTGAGGTACCTTTTCTGTTTGCTTCTGGTTGCCTGAAGCACTTGTCCGTTCAAAGGACTGCTCTGCCTCATCTGCCTCCTTGCACTTCTGTTCATAAGTCTTCTTTGACTGTATGGAAATGAAACCAAATGTAAGGGTCTGGGTTAGGGACTGTCTCCAATGATATTCTAGGCATTTTCTGGTTTGCAGTCTGAGGGGAAAATCAGTGCCAAAGTTGGAGCAACAGAAAAACAGAGCTGAAGAACTGGGCTAGGAATTGGGTTCTTTTCCTGCAGCCCTGAAATTGTTTGATTTACACAGCTGCAGCAAGCTCCCTGCAGGGGTGCTCATGAACACACAGGCAGCTCTAGCGCCATCAGTGCATCAGGCATCTGTCCGAGCTACAGTGCAGAGACACACTTAGGAGCACACATTCCTATGTATGACTTGGAGCATCAGGTGCTGAAGTCAGTGTGTTGCCTTGCCCATTGTTCCAAGCTGTGAGACCGAGCCACCACTCCATAGTCTTGGAAACAAAAGAAATCCTTCTTTACACAAGCAGACATACGTGTCTCAGAGATTCACTTAGAATCTCTAATTTAAGCTGTGTTTAAATTAAAATTGTTAGTACAGTTCCAGCTGTAGCACTGGCAGATCTGCAACTACTTTTCTTTAGAGGCAATTGCCCATTGGAAATCAAACCCAGCTGCCTGCAGTTCCAGTTGGAGAGGTTTCCTCCTGTTTACAAGACTCCATCACTGGTTTTAAAATTGTATTTACACAGACTGAAAAATTCAGTGTGCTTCTGTAAGTATCCTTGCCTAGGAAGAATGAAATCCTGTGTGACCTGGGGCGTTGCTCATTCCAAATGACTTTCTGAATACTTATTTTGGAGACTCTTCAGTGGGTGCAGCAGAGATCAGCTTTCTCCTTGGAGCAGGAATCACAGCCTCTCTCTCACACACTCTTGCACACTCACACACTCTTGACCTTTCTTTAATTATAGGTACAAGTGATGCAGATTCACCCTGCCTCAAACCAGGGCCTGTTTGCATTGAGAAACCTGCACAAAACCTCCTTGCTTACCTCCATTGTTTTCTTATAATGGGATAATTTGCTCTTTTGCATGCGCTCCATTGCAGACTCGTACTGTAAGAAACACATAGAATTTAGCATTTCTTGCATCAGACTTTTTCCCCCCTCTTCTAGTGGCAGGATGAGGAAAATGACTTCACTCTGCTTTTACTCAGGACAGTTTCTAAGTGATACTGAGAGCATCAAGGTGCCAGGTAAAAACAATAATCCAAGATAATTCTGCTTCAGTGGTTGCCATTAATAGCAGAGAGGATGGAGATCTCCATTTTCTCTGCCTCCCCCCCTCCTTTTATTTTCTTAAGGAGATTAAGCAGTGTAACACCCAGTCACAGTGCCCATTAGCTCCGCCAGCAGAGTTCCTTTGGTGTTGCAAGACCTTGATCCCACATCTTTGCAGACCAAACCATAGTCTCACCTACATGAGCAAGGGTACTTGTTCATTTTAGACACAAACAATCCCTGTGTAATTTATATTCCATTGCTTCTGGCAAAGTTATGCTCAATGCAGTTTGATTTCCATACCATCGTCTGGTCAGTTGTCCCCAAAGGACAATGCTGAATTCTCTTTTATGGCTTTAGTTGTGATATGCCCAGCCTTATGTGGCAGTGAGATATGCTCGTACTTGGCAGGGTATGTGTTTCCTCAGTGGGACTTTTGGTCCTTTATATTCTGCTCAAGCAAAACTCTCTGTGGGGCTACCCAGAGGCTTGCTTTATTGGGCTAAATAGCACAGTCCTGAGAGCAGCTCCAGTGAAACACAAATCACAGGATTTTGGGAGCTTACCACAAATGCTGACTATCCTGTCTAATGTTGACTCCCCCACAGCCACATGCTGGACAGAGCAAAAAGCTTGCCTAAGTTTCCAAAACAGTTTTTTCCAGGTCTCTCTGTTTCCAGTTGTTAGTGTTTTCAATAGGAGAGGGAACCTCTCTCTTTGGAAATCCTATGGCAAAGTGGTGGGGATACAAATGGTGATGAACTAGGTGCTTGCTGTCTGTCTTTGCATGCCTTATTTACTTCATCAGATTGCAGTGGACCTCAAATCTCAGTAGCAGCACTGGTTTTACCTGCTTTAATGTTTGGAGCCCCTCGCTATTCCAAGTTCCTGTGTGTCAGGGTTGTAGGCACAAGACTTTTATGCCATTGGATATTGGTCATGGCATTTTCATTTATTTAGAATTAGCCAAGAACTGAACATTTTACTCCTCCATCAGTGCTTTCAATGTTAAGTGACTGTCCCATCTTTGTCCTCTCAACCCCATGGAACCAGAGAAGGTGTTAAGTGACCACTGTTGTCTCTGTTGGGAGCTACTCTTTCAAGGGACTTAGAGCTGGATATGGTCATAGGGAATGAAATGGCCTTAAAGGTACTGAAATTTTTGTTACACAGCATCAACTAGACACTGTTTATTCCACGTATTTGTAATAGAGCATATACTGGTGTTGCATTCAGCATGATAGTAATTTGCTTTTATGTTTCTAAATGTTTGCATTACCCCTTCATCGTAGTGCGTGTTAGAGATGATGCAGGATCATACCAAAGAAACCCAATTAGCAAGGGTATTAAAAAGAGCAAAGGAGGAATTACGGTCTTGCAGGAATAATAATAGTATCTGCAGTTACACCCAAGAGAGTAAAAGTGAGTAAAGCCTCTGTCTCCTGAGTTCAGAGCACTGCTTTATTTCCAGCTGGGAACAGAAAGATTTTCTGCCACAGCCCGGTGTATGGCGCGAGCAGGGCACACTGGACACGTTTCATCCTCTTGGGCAGTATTCACAGCCCCTGGCTGGAGACAGGCCATCGGGATGGACTATTGACCCAATCTGTTTCGACATTTCTCTGGTTCCTCACCTTTTTCCTTTGTTCCTTCTGTCTTTCTCGGAACTCCTCTATTCCTTTCAGTTCATCCTTCAGCATTACTGCTAGCTGGAGGTGAGAGTTTCCAACACTTTCAATTTCTAAAGCAAATCAGAATTCACATACAGTCAGTGGACAGGTTTTGAAATACAAGGTCATGTTTGTCAGGAGATGTTTCTGGGATGTGGCTACTGCATGACTTGTTAATGTACAAAGCAGCCATAACAAAAGGCTTCCCTATGTTTGTGCATGCACTGACATTGCCGAGGGCTCCCACAATCTCAATAAGGCTTACTGCAGGTCCTCTCAGGGCTGCACAATGCATGGGCAACACTCCTTGCTGCAGAGGAGGAACACGCACTCAGAGCAGCCTTGGCAAGTGAGGAGCCCTGTTTACCCCAGGCACCTTCTGGGGCTGGAGGCCAGATGTGGGGCAGAGGGAGGGAAGGAGCCCTGGCCTCTACCGCCATCCCCTGTGTCTGCCTTCCTTCCACTACACTGCTGGATTGTCATTGCCTCTGCTTCCAGTTGCACCCAGCCTTGTACAAGTGTCATTAGAGGAGGCTGCAAGCTGAGAATTCCACAGGGTTGGCAGGGATTGATTGAATGTCAGAGCACCTGGCTGATGCTGTTTGAAGTGGCCGGTAACTCCTCCCCATTTGTCCGCATTGGTGCCTCTGAAATGGAACCCCACCACTTCCAGCAGTATTGAGCTCCCCCACCCAGGCTCTAAAAATACCATCATTCTCCAGCTGCCTTTCAAAGGGTGTTTTTATCTAAGCAGCAGGTGCCATAGCCCAGTCGCTGTGATGGTGCTGCATTTTCTGTGTGTGAAAGGGTTTTGTTCAGCCTCGGGTACATTTAGAGAGCGTGCTGGTTTGAGGCCGGGGGCTTGCAGCAGGGGGAACAGAGCTGGTATCTTGTGACCTCATCCACACAAAGGTAATTTGAGGAACAAGCCATTTTCTTTGCCAGCAGAGAGTGGGTTGAGTGCCCAGCCTTGGAGGACTCCCAGTGAGTCCTTTCCCTCCACTCTCCCCACTACAGACCAGGATAGAAAAGTTGGAAATGGAGGGGGAAAGAGGATGAAAGCCCCCCCGAGGGGGTGAGCACATTGGGTGCCTGTCTTACCCAGGTCAGAAAGGAAGCTGTAAATACTTACGTTGCTTGAGCCTCTCAAATGCTGCCTTCAGTGTGCTGTGTGGCAGAAACAAGTGCACTTTGTTAGTACAGGCTTCTAAGGACTGTGAATCTAGAGAAAAAGCTTTCCCTCAGAATAGGGGATAAAACTCTTAATAGTCTTGTAATAAAAGTTGACCACGCTAACAAGCACAACAGCATCAATCTGTTCCCATCAGGAAATGCAATAAAATGCTTCATGAAGCAAGGAATTGTGCTACTCCTCATGTGCACCCTCTTTTTTAATCCCACTCTATTTGTGGCTGCGAACGTTAACAGGCGTTTCTCTATTCGTGCACCTTGCCCATGGTTACGAGTCGATTGCATGAAATAAAGACGGTCAAGGGGAACTGGGGTTTGGAGCACTAGTCTGAAGTGTAGAACGAAGCCAGCTCCACCCTCTGTGTCGAATGCGGCACCAGCAAATTTCTCCTCCTCGGTCACCCTTGAAGCTAGAGCAGCTCCGCTCTGCAGCATCCTCCGTACCGTGCTTCCCGAGCACCCCCGTGTGGCACAGCTCGCTCTCCTTTAACACACACAAACGGTGCAGAGAGCTTGGGGAAGCTTTGAAACCCTGCTGCTCCCGGGGATTTTGGGCATCCCAGAAGCACAGCATGAATAAACCATGCCGTGAAATCAGGCCTCGGTGCTGGGCTGTGAAGTACAGCGCGGAGATGAGCAAAACGAGATGTTATGCTGCTCGTCCAGATGGACCTACATAAATAAGTGGTCCTACAACGTAGAGTTGCAGAAGGGCATGAAAGGGCAACAGATTGCTTGATGTCCTGGTCTTTTCACAATCCAGGGTCCATTTTAAGCAAGCACCAGAGATACCAGAGAGAAGTGGTGGGAAAGAGCCTGGTCTGTAAGAGCATTTTCAACTTAACCTCCTCTAGCTCCGAGCCTGGAGGCTGGCAGGGCATTTCTGTACACAGAAACCAGGGCTGTGGTGTGAGCTGGAGGTTTCCCAGGTTAGAAAGCGTGCCTTCAAGCCCCAGAGTGTTTCCTCAAGGAAACAGGTCTGGGATCTCCGTGGAGCCCTGGTCTATGCCAGGTGGGCACCCAGGGAACAGCCTGTTAATGAAGCCCCTGCAGTCTTCCTGGCTGCAGCCTGGCTACTAGGAGAGCCCAGAAGAGGATGCATATCACTTCCCAGCCATGTGCAGCTGCAGATGGGCAGGGAAATTCTGTATCTCCTGGGCCGTTTCAGGTGCCTTAAGAGACACATGAAGGATCCTAATTGCCCTGTGTTAATTTAGGCTGGACATCTGTTTCCTAATCAAAGCTTGCTCTCCCAGTAGCAGGGCTGCCTTGCCAGGCATAACTAAAATGCACAGGAGATGGGAAAGGCTGGACCTCTCAGTGATATTGCTTTGCAGTCCACTGCCAAATCCACATTGGTATAGAAATATGAGGAGAAGACTTGCAGGCAGAGAAGATGAGTACTGAGCTAACTGCTTGATTCTTTCAGCTGTCAACTAGATTGGTTGAGGTGAATCTCCTGAGACAGGACAGGAAACGTGCTGGATCAAGTACTTTTCAGTATTGTCCTAGTAATACTCAAACATTTTGAAGGCTCATTTTAGAGGGGAAAGGAAACAAAACCGTGATATGAAATATTGATGGAAACAAAATTCTCACCACACAAAGGAAACAAGCTAAGCTAGTTAAAAGCTTGCAATTAAAAGGCAGGTTGAATACGAGCAGCAGAGAGAGCTTTTGCTCACCCCAAAGCTCTAATGGATTATTTTGAAAAACTACGCATATTCAAGGAATAATAAATTGCTTTTTTCAGTGTGGATTTTCCAATAGGAGGTGGAGAATATGCCAACTTCATGCCTGAAATGGGTAAGTGGTGCCATTTAAAAAGCAGAGGACACCTGCAAACTGCACACCCTCTGTGCACGCTGTGTTGATCTCTTGTGCCCAAAGACTGCTTTTTTCCACTTGCTGCTGATGATTCAGGCTATACAGAGGCTGGCAGAATTGCCATGGTGCGTACTGAAACCAGCACTTGCTCAGTACGTATCAAGGACACAAGCAGCTCCCTGCTTTTCTGTTTTCCAGGCATCTGAGCTACCAGAGCAGCTCATGATCCATACATGAAGCTTTTCTCCTTTTTGCTGGCTCTCTGTAAGGACAAGTGTGTCTTCTCGTATAATAACACATCTGGCTCTGACCTGGAGAGAGACCAGTTTGCTCCCTGCATGGTCTCAAATGGTCTTTCCAGAAAGCTCTGGCCTTTTGCTCCTTGCACAGAAGATTTGTCCAGCCAGTTCGCTAGCTGCTGACTGGGACAAGCCACATTCCATAAGTAGATTGAAAAAGGCTTCAGCCATTTCCTTCCTTATTTCTGTAGTAATCTTCTATAATCATTGGCTCAGATCCCTCATCCTTACGGGGCTCAAGGGAGTACCAAATACATCATTGTGCCAAGTGGTGTGTGGGAGAGAAAAAATAAATCCAATTTTGATCCATGGATCCATCAGGTATTCCCTTAGGATTTAGGGCTGCTGCAGCAGCACTACAGATTAGCTCCTTATTGCTTCTATGGGTTCTGATTAGATCAGTGAAATGCAGCATTCCAATGCTTTGGAGGTTTTAATGGAAGCAACTCATGTAGCTGACATCCAAGTGAGTTTTAATTGTGGTTGTGCTGGTTTGTATGTGCAGCATCTGTTATCCATTTCTCATGGGTGGGTCTGACTTTCTAATGGGATCGATAAGGGCTTTATTCTGAAGCATCAGAAGTGAGGGTTTCTCACCTTCCTGGATGAGTTCTGTCCTCCCTACCTGGAGCCCTCTGCAGATGCCTCCTTGAAAACAGGGTTGGGCACAAGTTTACTGTGGTGTTTGTTAAAGGACTCCCCCTTGGACATCTGAAGATTGGATTTGTCACAATGAATTTCTGGCAGAAACAGGATTGACCCTGAATCCGGAGTAAAGGGAACCGATACAACCTGTGCAACAGCGGCTCTGCAGCAACTTCGGGTGATCTTTGCCATCTAGTGGCTAAAATACTCTCGTCGTCTTCGGGAGCACCCACCCTGGCTGCTGCCTTCTGGTTCTGTACTCTCCTGCTGCTCCACTGAGCTGCATTGAGCTGCTCTTGTAAAAGCTGCACTTCCCAGTGCTCGTTTTTTCAGTTGGAGAAGGAGAAGGACAATAGCAGAGCTTTTAGAGGAACAGGGAAACCAAGGGGGGAAGCTCATTACAACAAAGCTCACCCATTGTTCAGCATTCTTGTTCTGTAGATTGCAAAATGCTTTCCAAAATGAACGTACCCAGATTTACCCAGCACACCAAAGCTGGGAAGGCAACCCTGTGTCTCCAGGGCACTGACTGCTAGTCCCTGTGGCTCTCCTCTGACAGGATAAATGTTGCAGAATGCATCATTTGAGAGCTTGGCTTGATTTCTCTCCCAGCAGAACCTGTCCTGTGCTTCCCAGGCAGCAAATGCTTCCTGTATTTGAGTGCTTTGTTTGGCATTTGCCCACCATCACAGTCCAGGTATGAGGAGCAGTGCATCTGATCATAATCCTTTCTACTCATGCACTGTGCAGAATTAGGTTGTACCTGGTTCAGGAGAAGGAAGTGATTGGAACAGCATGGGATGTGGACTTGTCCTGAAGACTTGTGGACTTCCAAGTGGACTTGTCCTGGCTGCTCTCTGTGTTTGCTTTCTCTCTGTTTTTGGGTCTGTTTTTTGCTAGAGATCTGGGTTGTTGCCGGACAGCAGGCCTATGTGACATGAGGACCACCAGGAAACGGACTGTAGGAAGGCCCTGGTACCTTCCCACTCATCCAAAATTGAGTTTCATGGCACCAGAGGTGTACACAGCAGAGCTGTCTCGGTGGCAGTGCAGGTCACGGCTCACTCACCACCTACATGGTTGTACCACACCTTTTTGTTTTCAGCTTTAGCCTTGATGTTGTGGGCATTTTTATATATATACTTGCTTTTAGAGACTGGTTTGAGTAATTCAGAGACTCCCTTTACATCTCTTACACAGGAAGGTAAAACAGGCCCTTCTACCCGGAAAACCACAGGTCTTTTTTAATTTTCTTTCTGTCTTTGCTTGGTGGAGTGTGAAATAACCTCACCTCCCTTTCTGGTGGGTTTCAGTTTGAGCAGCAACGTGGTCTACAATGTTCTGTTCTTATCGTAATTGTTAAAAACACTCTTTCTGAAATGGAGAGAATTCTCTGCCACATGAACTCTACAGACCACTTCCCAGCAGAGCTCTTCACCCTCTGTCTCCAATAACTTACATCCTGATAACATGGTTACAAAACCAACCCAGTGCCAGTCTCCTCTGAGGCCATGGTTAGCATCTCTCCTCCTGCCACACAGGGAAGAAAGACCCCATGTAGTTTAACCAACGTTTCTTTGTGTACAGCCCAGTGACAGCAGCAAAGTGTGGGGACCCAAGGTCGGAAGCATCTGGTCTCAAATAATTTGCCCTCGGGACTCTGTCTGCATTGCAAAAAGGAAAAGAAGGGGGAGGTGGTGTCCTCTGTGAACCCAAGCCACTACCAGACACGCAGCAGAGTGTTGCCTAGAAGAATTGCATCTAACATTGCTTAGCAAGGATGTGGTGAAAACATCAAAGACTTAATTTAGCCAGGATGTTTTCTTCTGGCTCTCAGGGGAGCTATAAACAGAAAGGCAAAACCGCTCCGTGGTGCAACTGGAAAGATTTCTGCACAGGTCCCAGCTGTGGTGTGATGTTGAAGCCACCTGTAAGTGCACAAGAGGCATGAGCAGCACTCCTTCTTTGCGCGGGGCATCTCAGTTTCTGACTATCTATAAATTCATGCTAGCAAGACACTGGCCATCATGAGCAGTTATGAAAGTAGCAACCAATGTGGAGGGTTGCTCTGGTGCTGCAGTGTGTCTGCACCGTGTTTTGCCCTGATGCTCAGGTATTTTCAGATAAGGGTCAGAAATGGAACAGCCCCAGACTGAATGGGGGATGTACCATCACTCCTAGGCCTGGTTACTGGGAGCATGGATGCATCACCCCAGACTTTGCTGGGGCAAAGGGATAAGCAGGATGAGATTTCCATGTACTTTCTCTTCCCTATAGATCTGTGCCCATAGACTACAGATCAGACCCCTTGTGACTCCAGAATGACCTCTGCTATTCAAATAAAGAATAAAACCATCCAAACATCTTTTGTGCCTTTAACATAAAAATAAACTTCCCCATATCTCTTGGAAAGAGAGCAGCACTGCTCAGAAGTGCGTATCCCCATCACTAGAGAGCTTACATAGGCTGGGTGTGACAAGAACTGAGCAGGGCCTTAGCTCTTTCAAACTATGTGTTTCCATAGTCCTGAAAGTTCAAAGCACAAGTTTATATGCTCTGTGTGGGTTCAGAACGTTTGAGTGGAGAATAACTAATTATGGAAGGATGTGACCTTCCCAAATGCCTTTTAGCTTCAGTTCACAAATGCCTGCTTTGTGTGAATAATACAGAGAGTTCTGTATATTAAGTGACAGTTGCCCTATATTTATACAGAGGAAGCAGCAATTGGCATTTCGTTACAGATGCCCTCACCTCACGCTCTCTGAAATACTCTATTTCAGGCACTGCAGAGAAGGGCAGAGTACACACAGGCTTAATGGAACAGCCCTATCCCAAGATCTGAAGGAGATGGCAGAGGAAAAGAGGGAAGAAGAACAGTAGGAAATCATATACATGAGAAGAGACAGGCAGAGCAAATGACAGAAATAGCTGTTGTCAGAATAGGCAGAATTTAACCAGCGACTGTTTACATCAGTTATTGTACGAAAGAACAGAGTTCTCAGAGGCTTTATTTCAACTGAAGCTGGGGATGTATCTGAAAACTGGGCTCTGTTTTCATGTTGTGCTGCTGAAGAGGTGCCCAAAGCTACTGCATAGAAATTCCCAGTCACCTTGCAGCTGCAAAGGTGTTTCCTCTTAAAGGCATGAAGTGTGCTGAGAGCCATCTATAGTGTGTGGACATCAGTACTGTGTGCACTACCAGCAAACACTTGCAAACTTGATCTCAAATACCAAGTTTCTGTGCATCCCTTCCCATGTGAGCAACACAGTATGGAGAGTGCAAACCAACACTGCAGTTTGAACTTAGAACCATAGAACCACGGAATGGTTTGGGTTGGAAAGGACGTTAAGATCATACAGTTCCAACCCCCAGCCACAGGCAGGGCTGCCTCATATTAGACCAGGTTGATCCAAGCCTCATCCAACGCGGCCTTGGACACTGGCAGGGATGGGGCAGCCACAGCTTCTCTGGTCACCCTGTGCCAGCACCTCAGCACCCTCACAGGGAAGAATTTCTTCCTTATATCAAACCTGAACTTCCCCTCTTTAAGTTTGAACCCATCACCCCTTGTCCTATTGCTACAGTCCCTGATGAAGGGTCCCTCTCCAGCATCCTTGTAGCCCCCTTCAGTTTGTTTAGGAGATAGGACCTCATATGCTTGCCCTGTTATTCCACTCCTCTCCTGGGACCTAGTTTTTGGGAGAGCCTATTAGGCTGAAGGGCTTTTGGTCTGAGCCTCTGTGACCCTCTTGCAGTCTTGCATTTAGATTCAAGTTGTGTGCATCCTTCTGTACACTAGAATGAACTTGCCAAGACCTATAGCACTGCTCAGCGAGATCTGTGTCATGGCTTGGGAGGAGGATTTCTCTCCCTTCCCTATAGGAAGTAGTTTCTAGCAGCTGCAGTGCTCAAGGCAAGGGCAAGCAGCCTGAATTTGCTTGAATCAGTCAGGACTATTGAACGATTGTGCCCTGTGGCTGTTAGGCAGCACTTAAAGGGAACTTCTGTTTCTTGAGCTGGAAGCTGGAGTGTTTGTTTGCTATGCCCATGGTAACCAGCACCAGCTGCTTTCAGAAACCCTGTCCTTGGCTTTTCTGTTGTTTCAGTTTTAATTTTTAAATAAAAGATAAAGGTTTTCTACACCCGTAGGCTCACCATGGCCATTTCCAATGCTGGTTTAAAAAGGAGCAGTGAGGATCTCGCTGAAGTCAGCTTGCACATCCTGTAGCAGTGCTAAAAACTTGTCCCCTGCTAGTTCTCAGGTCAAAGTGTGATTCCTTGTATTTCTGGTGCTGAGGAGTCTGCAGATGGAGACACAACACTGTCCTCTTTTCCCAGGTCGTGATGTTATATCACTGCTGGCACTCAGTAGTGAAGTGTCCTAGAACAGTCTTGGCTTGTCTCTGCCAAGCACAAGCACCCCCAGAGGTCAGATCTCCAGCAGAGGAGCTGTAAGGATACTGAGGGAACAAGCACTAGACAGCATATAGGATGGAAACCTGATGGCTGCTGTCACCTAAATTTTCCTCAAAGCAATGGAGAGTGGCCCCACAGTTGCTGTTACATTTCAGCAAGCCTTCCCTACTATCTTGCTGTGAGGCAGCAGCATATTTCTTCATCTGTGTCTTTCAGTGAATCATAATGGGCAGTTGGATCTATTTATACCTTTAGCTGAGTTCAGCACTTTGCTCCAGCTGAAGCAAAAGTCTGGGGGAGAAGGAAATCTTCTCTGTGATTCACTGGGGTAGAAGGGAATCTTTTTTCTCTACGTATTTCAATATCCAAAGGTTTGAGATGGGAAGAACTGGGCAGCCATCAGGGACTGTGTTTCTGGAGCTGGAAAGAGCTGTTCACATTGGTACTGGGATGACATGGGCACATGAATGGGCTGCCCGTGACATGGAGCAGTGCCACCACATCCAGTTGGGCAGATCTGGTGTTGGCTGGGGCGGAGATGGGTTTGCCAAAAGGCCCCTGCATGGGGACTGCTGCTCAGTCCAGCTTCCCGACACCTCTCCCCTGCTCTGCCCTTCCATAGCGGCTACAGAGCATCACTTGGATGCTCCACCACTGGTGGAGTGATGGGAGGTTTCTGCAGCCAATTCATTCATTGCAGAAGTTGTGCTAAACAGAATTAATTGGCCTTGCAGTTGTTTCTCTTCAGGTCTTCTGGGTATTTTCTGATACTGGAAGTTTTTAGGTGGTTGTTGTGGATGGATTTTCTATGTTCTTTTTATTGACTTTTTGGAAGTGTATTGGGGACCTTCCTGCTATTGAGACCTACTGGGGTGTGAAATGATTTCCGAGGAGAAGTGACAGAAAACCTTAGTATCAGAAAAGTTTAAAAGATGACTGAAATTAAGACTACAGGATAAAAATTTTGCACTAGCAAGAAAATGAGTGATCTAAAATCAGTAGTTCCTGCTCCTCTGCAGCACAGAGCATGGAATCAGTAATTCCTGCCCTTTGCAATACAGAACATGGAATCAGTAATTCCTGCCCTTTGCAATACAGAACATGGAATCAGTAATTCCTGCCCTCTGTAGCACGGAGCATGGAATCAGTAATTCCTGCCCTCTGTAGTACGGAGCATGGAATCAGTAATTCCTGCCCTCTGTAGCACGGAGCATGGAATCAGTAATTCCTGCCCTCTGCAATAGAGTATGGCTGTGAAATGTTCTGCTAAAAATGTTGTCAAATGTCAAATGCAATTGTCCAATGCAAGTTTTAGGTATAAACACATGCACACACCTTCACTAGACTTTATTTGCTCTCAAAAGCTGCATTTCAATATGTGTACAGTCCCGTTCAGCCTCTCAGTCACTTATAGTACTATTAGGACTCATTGTGCCAATAGGGAGTCCTTTAAAGAGGAAGCACTTGGAATAATGCACGGGGATATTTGTAGCATAGTTCTTTCAAGCTTTTCTTATTATAGGTATTGCAGAGGTTCCCTCCCACTGGTCTCCCTGAAGGAGTGTCCTTGGGAGCAGACCTGCTGCCAGCAATCAATGCCACACAAACAAACACAAGCTTCACACCGTATCACAAATCTTAAGGCATTAAACCCAAATACTTCCCTTTGTGAGTTGTTCCAGCCTTTGGATAGACCCTGGTTCTCTCAGATTTTAAAGTGCCCTTCACTGCCCATCTGTATAACCCCTTAAACACCCAGAGAATGCTGGATGGCAGAAAGCAAAGTGTCCCCTCTCTGCTTCAGCACAGAGACAGAGAGACATCAGCACAAAGCTGGTCACTACCAGCTCTGAAGCATGCTTTGTTGGGATATTCAGCCTTCTCTCTCTATGTCAAGCTATAAAATTGAGGGATCAAAGTAGAGCTGGGCCTGAGTCCAAACTTCCCACAACTTGAGGGGGAGCTTGGATCCATATCCCAACTCTGGGGCTTGGCTCTGCCTCTAAATCAAGCTCTTATAATCTCTTAGGAAGAGTCAGAGCCATGAATTACCCACTAAGTCACAGAAGGGCAGCCAGAGCTGGCTGTTTCTGCACACGTTTGCTCTGCCTGCCTTGTGTTGCCAGTAAAGAAATGGAGGTAGATCCTTTGGTTAATCCTGGAAATCTTTGCCTTTACTTTGGAAGAAGCTGTGCATCATTCATCTGCTATTTTAACTTCAAAACATTTTTCTTCTCCTTCCTTTCCTCTGATCAGGTCAGTGAATCGAGACACCAGGGAAGGTAGAAGCCATCTCCAGCAGCCTTAGCAAGGAGCCTTGCTATACCTTACTGCATCACTCAGAAGCAAGGGAGAGGCAGAGGCCACTGGGGGAGGAGAGGCTTGCATGTTCTCTATAGTCACCCTCAGTGCTCCCTGCACTACCAGGCGCCTGGGTAACACAAGTTTCCCTGTTAGCCTGGATGTGCCACCACCAAATGGATAGCAAGTGCTACGGGGATTGCCTTGCACTTCCATGCCGTGGTGGTGCAGGGGTTTGAGGTCAAGCTTTCCCATAAGCTCCGAGCAGGAAACGGAGAGTGGTGAATTAATGTGAAAAGGAGACTGCAATTAAGAAATGAGATACAGGATGGATGAGGATAGTGGGCCCCAGGGATCAATAGAGCTGTTCTGTGTTTGATTGAGGTCTTCTCTTTCAGACTTGTCTTCTGTGACCCCAAATCTTCATCCTCTGCCACCTTATTACTGTATTATTACTTGTTGCAATAATGACAGAATGTCTCATTATTGCTGCTACCATCAATAATAGCAGCAGTTTATCAGCAGTGTTTATTAAGTTAAATTCCATGCCAACATATATCTTCCCCTCACAACACAATTTATATGTGATCTCAGATAGTAGTGGTAGAAGACAGAGAAAAATCTATGTCATTTTAGTGTATTCAGTAGTTCATTGATTTGTTTCAAATTAAGTCCCTTCAAAGAGGTTTAAAGTTTGTGTTCCTAAACTGAGCCTTTTTCCTGCTGCAGAAAACTGATTTTTGGTGTCTTTACACTTTGCATTTGTTCTGTCACAGTTTCTTCATCTCCACCATTTTCCCAGAATTGCCAAGCCACCATCCTAAACAATTCACAACCTTTTCCGTTCCATTTTCCCCCATTGCTTAGTTTGGTTTTGGAAGCATTTTTAGGAATCCTGAAATGAAAAATTTCCCAGTGAAGACCTACTGGGAATTCCCAAATAGGACTACGGTGTTTCCCCCTTTCTTCCTGTACGCTGCTCACTATAGTGAGCAGCTTATGGCCCTATTCACAGGCAAAACACAGGAGTCTGATATTGTTTCCAAAATGCTTTTGTTTGCATTAATAAGGACAGAATTCCTTACTTGATTTCCGTTTGTCCTCCTGCTTTTCGGGCGATTTGAATCAGCTCTTTCCCATATCTCTCTTCTGCTTGTGCTCTGTTAAGAGAAAAACTTCACTCAGTTTCTCTTAGTGGTACCAGGATCACATTCACGTAAACCTTGTAATTGCATCTGAGGTACAGAACATGAGAAATACAGTTTCTTTACTTTCTCTATCTCAGTTCTCGTGCTATGATTTACCTCTCAAATATTTGGAGAGCTATTTCTAGAAGAAATGAGGGAAAAGGAAGCCCGTCGCCATGGCTTTGATTACTGTGGAGTCCTATGGACAACTCTGTCCCCAAAACATTGGATTTCATTAGAAGAAGGGGTACAGAAGTGTAGCAAAGATGCTCTTTTGCAGCAAAAGCCAAAAAGAAGAGAGCTGACTTGACCCATCAAAAAGAAGGCTGGGAGGGGAGGGGAGAGTAGCTTCTGAAGGACACGTTTGAGAGGTTGTGAATAAATGAGAGCAGGCAGTAGCAGTAGAAACATGAAGTGCAGCTTGAAAGAGCTGCGGTGGAGGCAGAGGGGGAAGGTGAGGCTGTGATAGTTTTGCGGAGGGCACAATACGATGCGATGTCTCACCTAATGGGGAACCGGAACTGGTGACTCGGGGAAGTGGTTCTGTTTCTATGGGTAATAAAGAAATACGAGTACTGCTTTGCTGTTTCCCATTCCCCCAGCTCTGGAAGAGATTTCTGTTCTCTGTTATTGCTTTTCTCCTGAGTGCAAGACCGGGGGGGAGTAAGTTTTCAGTCCTTGAGTAGCTGCTGAAATCTATTGAATGGATAATGAACTGATAGCCTGGTGCTAGGATTTGGGGGGGAAGGGGGTGTTTGGGGTAATTCCACTTCTCAAAAGCGGTTTCAAAGCATTTCAAACAGTTTTGAGTCTGAAACTTGGCATCTTAGAGAAACGCGCTCTTTGTTCAAGGAAGGCATTTCCATGTGGGTGCGAGGCCATGCAACCCCGCTGGCTTGTTCTTCCACCCATCCTCCTGCTCGGCCACACTGTGCTTTATTATTGCTATTGGTGATTTCCAGTGGTTTGGGGGCAGGTTTCGCAGTGTTCAGCACGGCAGCTGTAGGACACGTCTCTGTTTGGGAACACTCGAGCATGCATTCGGCTGTTCCTCTGCGCCTGATGGCTGGGAGCACCTTGTATTGTACCAGTGGCTCTGGTGCAATTTCACTGTTTTGCAACCATCTTCCATGGTTGTAACCATCTTCCTGACCTGTGGCAAGCTCCTCCTGGGGACTTCCCCCAGTCCCAGGTATCTGTCAGGCTGACAGAGTAGCAGTGTTGGTCATACAGCAGCCTACGGTCACTATAGCCTGGAGCAGAGGCTGCTCTTGGCCTCTGTCTATGGCTCCCATGCATCCAATACTGCATGTGCAGTTAGTTAATTGCTGTCATCCTGTGCTAGAAATGGCTGAGTTGTAGTGGGCTGTTCCTATGTCACTGCTTTGGGATTCCTCCTAGAAGAACAGGGTGCAAAGTATAATGATAGGCCACATTGAAGTACCACTTTATTTTCACATTAGATGGATGGAGTTTCATTGAGATGGAAATATACCTCAGAGACACAATGCTGCAGAAGTAAAATAGGTTAATTTTCTTCTGATTTTTATAACAAGAAACACAAGTGGCAGAGCCTTTGCTTAATGCCAGTGGGTGTACAGCAATTAGAACAACCCCAGTGCTACGGTCCCACTTGGCTTGCTTGGTACACACAGGCTTGCTTGCTATATGACAGGGAAAAAACCTGGCCAGCTCTTAAGTCAGTCCCAGCTCCTGCAAAACCCTTGGATCATCTCTTCCTGAAAGCTCAGGCATGGGACTAGACTAACCCAGGGTCAGAGGAGTTTGACAGGGGGCTGGCACCATCACTTCACATCTTGGTGCTGCCTTTCCTAATTCCAGTACTGTTGCACACAGCTTCTAGGTTTCCCTGTCCCATGAATGACATGAGAACGACCTGAAGCAAACATCCTCCAGGGATAAACTGAGGCGACACCTTCTTTCTGCAAGTCAGTGAAGTCAGTGCCCACTATCTTTTCTCCTTTTCCTCCTCCCCCAGCATGCACATACATGTTTGCACACTCACTGAAATGTTTTGTGGGTGTGCAAAAGTTCATGGAAACAGTCGTTCTTGTGGCTTTCAGATCTGCAAGATGACCATACATGTATTTTTCTTTGTGGGAAGTCTTTTGTGCCTCTGCCACAAGCCAGGAAGAACCTTATCCTGTAACTTGCAGAAACCTCTAGAGTGTTGTGTTAAAAAGCACAGGTGTATTTGGCATCAGAAGCGTGCTGCCATGCAGAGCCTTCCTGAAGCCTGCAATGAGTTCTGATCTCGGTAAGTTAGGAGTCACAAAGGAGCTGTTTCAAACAGCTGAAGCTAAGTGGCCATTGGTCTTCAGGGCTTGTGACGCAAAACAGGTTTCCAGTGGTGGTCAAGAAAAGCAATTCAACTAGGTTCAGATTTTGATGGGAGACTCTTCACACCCTGTGAGATAGTCAACTTTCAGTCTGACCATCAGGTCCCCTCCAAAGTCCCTGTGTTTGAAAAGCAGTCTTCAGAAAACCAGCCTACAACCAGATGGGGACAGCCTGGGAAGAAAAAGCAGGCTGTGACCGAGGAAGGCTGAGCAGTATTCACAAGGAGACAGTTCTGCAATGGGCTGCTCTAGGACTACCTGCTGAATCCATAACCTGTATGGTGTGGTCTTCCTCCGGGTCACGCATGAGCATGTATGTGCCTCATGCTACACGTTGGAGCTGTTAAACCCAGCCACTTAAACCAGAACCACATCTCGGGTGTATTTTTCCAAGTAAGAAGTACAACACTGAATGGCAAAGGAGCCAGAGCAGCTGTGTAACATGTGTTTTCTCACCCACAGAAGTGTCAGCAGCCTACAGCAGCTGTTGAGAGGCACCCAAGCAGCATGTAAAGGATGGACATAAAGTACAAGGTTGTTACTCAAAGTCTGGTAGTGTTGGTGAACGATGCAGGCTATCTTGGGAAAGGCTTCTGTTATATGGGTTTGTGTTAGAAAAACGGGCCGTTGTTGGTAGCTCCAGAAAACTGAAACAGTGCCCGTGGCAACAGTGAGTTCAAAGAGAAAGGAAAATGTGCAAGTGATTTGCTCCCTGCAAAAGGGGAAACTCAGTAGTGTTACTTGGGGACGTGTGTGCTGCTGTGTGATTCAGGACTGATAAGACCTGGCTCATGAAGGAGCTCTGGGCTTCTTGCTTTTTCAACCTTCTGGTTTTCCTGTTTGCTGTCTATATCACAAGGCTCGGACTCAAATTACCAGGTTCAGAACCAGCCTGCTATTCCTTTCCAGATGCCAAACAGGACAGGAACCAGAGGCTGTTCAGACCTCTCAGTCTGATTCTCTTACCTTTGCTTGAGCAAATCCTCCACATCTTTGCACATCTTCCTCCCATCCAACAGCCGCTGTACAAGCACCTCGTAGCCAGTGTGGAGGGTGAACTCCTTGCACTAAAGACAGAAAGATAAAGAGTTGAGCTCATTTGTGCACTAAGTTTGCAGGTTTACCAGACACCTACTGTCAGTCGTATGGAGCGAACTGGGAAATCCCAATGGATTTAGATTTGCCCAGAGCAGTGGTCACTGGGACGGGGCTAAGGGCACAGGCAGGGATGAGGTCCCTGCAAAGTGAAAATCTGTAAAAGTTTTTATTAAACCAAGTTTGGGTTTTAATACTGAGAAAGTGAAGTGGGCTGCACATTTTGCTGTGTGGAAAGCAGCTCTTGCTGTCTTTTTGGGGAAGTCACGGTTAGCTTTGGGTGTGTGTTCTTTGCAGAGCAGAGATATATTCACAGCTCTTAAGGACAACAGCTCCTCTTATCATATGTTCTCTAAAACGAATGGTCAGAGTCAGCTCAGTGGCACAGGACTCTCAATAAGACAGTGACCTGCTGTGGAGGTGCAAGAGGAGAAGAGAAGGATGGACACTGATCCACAGGGCAGTGGCACAGCCACCCTGTTACTGGTGGGGTTTTTAATGGGAAGATGCGAGAAAGTAGGCATGTGGAGAGCTTAGGAACGTGGATGTGGGATCTGCAGGAAATTGGAAGTGTGTATTTCTGAGATGCTTGCTCATGAGTGCTGCTTCCCTTGCTTTGGCATTCACCACCCCATCTCCTGTGCAACACATGGGATTTGCTTGTGCTTTTGGGTCCTTTTGCAGCCTGTCCTGTCCTGTGACCCCACATGGCAACTGGAGCCAGCCAAGGTGATCCGTGGTTTCCAGCCACACCAGACAGGCAACGTTACAGGGCTGGGAGGTGTTTGCTGCCCCAAAGCCAAGGCTCTTATCTCTTTCCAGGGCCCCGTTCCTCTGCGTGCTGTAGGACTGCAGTCCCTCCCCATCACACTAGTCCATGCGTCAGGCTTGTCCCTGTCCATGTGATCTATCAGAGCACACCCCAGTGCATCTCAGACAAAAACATCCGAGTAATGAGAAGAAAAACAATTAGTCTTGTACTTCCTTTGCCATTTTCCCAACTTCCAGATTGCACTGCAGCAATGGTAAATCAGAGCCACAGCACAGCCAGTGCTGCTGAGGAAATAGTGGGAACCCACCCAGAAAGGGAAGGGAGGAAAGTTCCGACATGTTCCGAGTGTGGCACTGGGAGAGGATTTCTGTGTTCTGCTCCTGGTCCTCCCACTGACTCACAACAGGATTAGGACAAGCCATTTTTACTTTGAGAGCCCCAGCTAACCAGTACATAGTGATGATGTTACTGAAAACGTAGTGAGGAATGTTATCTGGGCTTTATGTTAGAGCATTATGGTAAAATCATGGACTGTGTAACCATAAAGAGAATGAGTATGTTCCTTCCCTCAAGCAGTTTATGTACAATATAAGTGCTTATATATGAACTGAACACAGTTTATACATCCATCCACTGTCCCCATAGCAGTTAGCATTTAATAAATGCACTAGTTTATTGCTTCCCACCATGACTGTGAAGAAAAGAGCTGTTAGAGTTTTGGGACTTGGGACGGATCCTCTGTCAAGCAGAGGTTGGACACTTCTGCTTGTGGCTTTGCTTCCTTATTGCTGGGACTAAGAGGAATAGGGCAAGCTCTGGGGATGAATGGCAGTGGCTGATGGCAGCCTTGGTGCTGCTCACCCAGGCCCTAGGGCTTCTGTGAAGATTTGCAGCCCTGGACTGCTTCAAGAGCCAGGATCAATTTCTGCAGAACATCTTTGCAAACCTGCAGGTTGTAGTAACATTTCCAGTGCTACTGTTCTTGAAAGCAGTAATTCCTGCTTCCCTAATGGACACTCTTATCACAAGCAGGGGGAGAAAGGAAAGACAGTGGGATAATGGTCCACAAGAGACAGAGACAAATGCCTCTACCAGCAAAGTGTCTGTGCTGCAGACAAGATAATAATGTAGATAAAAGTATACAGAAACAGTGCAATGGATCCACTGTTACCACTGTTGCCACTGCAAGAAAATAATAGGATGACATATGCTCATCTGATGCATATGATCACCCCTTAAGAAACAGGATCTCAAAACCAAAACATCAGTTTTCCTAATGTTTCCAAGGGCAGGTTACACACACATCCCAGGGAGAGATCCTGCTATGAAATAAAGAAGAAGCAAGGATTTGCCATCCATAGAGCAAAGCAGGAAAGGTTCTTGGTAATATCCTGACAGTGAGCATGTCAGTTCCCCCCACTCCCTTTTTCTTTCTTTAAGGGTATCCCAATGGAAGAAGGCATTGCTGCTGTAAAACACCCTCACACATTGCTTCCTCTGCCTGGCAGAAACCACTCAGGTCGCATTCTCCACAGCCATCTCACAGCCCAAACATTTGGATGGTGTATTTCCAGATTCAATTCACTACATCCCATAGCTGTGTACACAGCTTCCTTGTCCCAGAAATGCTTCCCAGAGGTAAGTGAAATGTCATACGGGCCTGTGTGACTCCAGCAGTCAGGCACGCTGCCACGAGCAGCATCCGAGAGTGTGAGCACACTGTAAAGTTACTCTGACATTTCTGTTCAACATCCCTCTATGTTTAGTAAATGCTAAAACTCACTTGAAGCACATCTGAGTTAAAGGATCCTTTGTAAGCTATGCTGCCCTGCAGTCTTCTTGGAGCTCTGTGAACAGGCTTGCCTCCAGGACATGCACCGGCACTAGTGCCAAGGGAACAGGTTACTGCTGCTCCCCACTGCCCACAACAGATTCTCTGCTCCATATTTTTGCCTTCCTACTGCCTTACTTCAATGAATTTAGAAATGAAAAAGCCAGATTTTACTTATGATAACTATAGGAATATTTTGGTCCTTTAATGCACACAGAAAGATACTTGTTTGAATGTGAAATCTGTAATAGCACTTGCTCATTCCTAGATCGCAGGCTTTCTACCAAGCAGGGGATGGGAGTAGTGTTCTCACTGTTCATTCTGTGCCCTTGTGTGCACATACGTATGCCAACTGCAAACAGGCAGTTCCTTACTCAACAGTTTTTCTTTGCCTGTTGCCTGCTAACATGAGTAAGACTTGAACTTGTTAAAAATGGAGCCACTGCAGCCGCATCTAAAGGAGAGATGAAATCTCCTCTTACGGAGACAGCAATCCCTGCTTGTGAGATTCATCTGGGTTTTGTCTCTATGGCTGATCCCTGTAAAGGGATTTGGCTCTAGACAGATCTTAAAAGGACTTTGTACTCATTTACTCTTTCTTTGGTTTGGGGGGATCCATCTCAAATTTGCTTTATTCTCCTCACCCTGTTTTCCTGAAGAATATATAAGCCCTATCTCAGAAACCACAGCATCTGCACCCTAAATCAGGACTGCCTCAGCCTCCCAGGCAGCAGATCTGCCTGTGGTCTAACTAGCATGTGCAACTGTCACCTCGCAGGGTACAGCAAGGAGGGAGAGGAAACACAGACAGTTGACAGCCCCAGGATTAGATAAGTTTAAGCTGCCATGGTCACTCACCCTGCAACATTGCTGCTTAATTCCCAACCACAGTGCAGCCATAAATCACTGAGGCTTCAGTTTACTTGCACAAATATTTCCCTTCTATTGCAACAGCTTTTTTTGTTCTTTTTCCATGTGTTGTACATCTACATCCTCTTTCAACCTCTCCTTGAATCCAAAATAACCTCCTTTGCCCTTTCCTGTGATACTGGTTCTTCATTCCATCGATTCCCTTGTGTTCTTATAGTACCTGTTCAAGGCTGAATAAGTCCCTGCTGGACAAGGATGATAACCTATTCCAGAGAAGGCTAACTGATGCTTCATACCATGGCATTAATGTCTGCTGCCTAAAAAATACTTCTGGTCCATCAGAGGATTGTATTTGCCTTCTTCCACTATCAAATCATACCTAATTGAGCTATGATCTATCGATGTACCACAATTTTCTCCTCTCCTGCAATTTTACTTGCTGAGGTCCCACAAGGTATTGGACCTTTTTGCTACTGATTCTTACTCTCACTTCATACTTTGAAACTTGCATTTTATCTGCTTTCTGTTACCCCAGGCTTGAAGGTTATCAGCAACCTCCTGTACAATATTTCATCCTACCTATTTGTTTCAACAACAGCTATTTCCAGCCCATTCTTTCTGTCTTATGCCAGTATCTCCAATGAATATACTGAATGAAATTAACCCTGAGACCACCTCTCGAGATCCCTTCCTCCAGCTCAGGCATTTCCATTCCAGCACAAGCCACCAGCGTCTCATCCAGAATAGTGTCTGTTCTGCTGTGTCTGTTCAGTCCTGTTTTGTTATTCTTCTCTAGTTTCTTAAGGATTTCCTGTATAGCACCATAACAGACACGTATTTTCTTTGTCAGGACAATCAAGACAGCAAGATTGTATCACATTGAACAACTGTCTACCCTTGCTAAGCTGTCTTGCCTTTATTCTATTTTCCATTTACCATAGGCTGTTAAAACTGCCTTCTTGGACACCTCTCAGCTGGGACTTCATGGTGATTGGAACTAATGAGTAGTAAAAGAACTATTTTTTTATTAGAAATTAGAAAAATGCTTTAGTTAGGTAATAAATACATTCATTAAATGTGTAAACATCATTTGCTTACAGCAAAAACAAGGTAGTTGCTTGGAAGGAGGTGATTTGAATCACCACCACTCATTCGTTTCATTGCCAAGAAAGTGATTCCGCTTAGTCAAAGCGTGTGCGGTTGTGAAAGAGGATTTACTCACTGTTATTTGAATAAAAAAGATTAGTTCATCTGCATTGTCCAGCAGACCCATAATCACTTGTAAGCAAGCGCTTGACAAAGGGATTTCAGTGTTACAGGCAGATTTGTATTGTCCTGAGATTCTTCCATGGGTAAAATCACGGCTAATGCAGAGGCAGCATCTCTTCTCCTCCTCTCATCTACGAAGGTTGCTTCCCTTGAGTGCAATGAGCAACACTGTTCCCCGAGAGATGAAGGAATGTGAAAGGGAGTATATGACTGAAACCCACAGATGTTATGCTCTAGTTTAGCCAGAATAGCTTTTCCTTGAACACTTGAAAGGAGACATGGAAGACTGCAAGCAGAGGTGTTGACAGTAAGCACACTGGGATACGCTTTCTTTCCATTTCTTTCTTCCTCTGGGGCTTAACACTGCTGCTCCCTCACAGTAGTGCTTTTCTGCAGAGATAGGGGCCTTGGGACTGTGTCATCCCATCTGGCAGAAGTCTCTCCATAGGCAATCGCGCAGGTAAACATCAGAAGTTAATTGTGGGAGAGATCATTCACTGCAGCCATGAGGGAGAGGCTCTGAGGAGTCTGGTTTCCAAGGCTGCAAGCGAGAAGGCCGATGGTGTCAGTTCCCTGCCCAGAGGGTAGAAAGTTCAGTATGCAGATAGCTGGGAGGTGACAGTTTCTTCTTACCTCCTGGTGGCACGAAGCTGAGTAACCTTGTGCCAAGCCTTGTGTCTTTAGCTGAGAATCAGCCTTACAGCACATCGCTCCTCTGAGCCTTGTGCTGCGGGTGCTCAGAGAGCACTGCAAGGCTTTTTGAAGAGCAAACATCTATGGTTCGAAGTCACGAGGGTACTGCTGCACTAATATCAAGTATGAAAGACTAAAATGCTTTACTGGTTGCTGAGGCATGGTTTTGGTAAACAGCTATTACAGTGGACTGAACTGAGGGAAAATATCCAGGCTTCTGTGTGGAGCATATGCTAAACCATACATCCTTACGTGTCCAACTGCTAATGTTCAGAAAGTGACATGAATTGTTCAAGTCATGGTTGTGCTGTAGGAACCCTGAGCTCTTCTGCTGTGGCTGGTTTTCTTGGAGCGTTTCTGACACCATCCTGGGACCCAGAACCCTTTTTAGAGGTGTTTCCATACCACAGTTCGTACCTCTGCCTGCTCCTGCAGGATAAGCTGGCTTGTCAGCACCTTAGCATCTCCCCCAGGGAATTGCTTTGCACCTGAAGCCGTAGGTCCTGTTTGGTAAGTGCCACTGCAGCTCCACCTCAGCTTCTGCATTGCTCAGGGGAGCTGCAGTCAGCAAAATAGGTTCTCTTTCTGAGGACCTCTAGCTGCAAAGCCTGCTCCCTTGCTCTTTGCAGGAAACTAGGTCCTCAGTGGTACACAGGGAGAGTAACCCCAGGATGCAGCATGGCAGTATCACCACCCTGATGCAGAAATAGGGCTGGGAAAGAAATAACTATGCAGCAGACACTGGGTGTTGTTTGGTGTGTGGCAGGATGGTGCTGAGCTCCCATGGTGGTACACATAGTATCAAAATCTGCATGTTGACTGGTTGGCACATCTAAGGTGGGCCTGACTGCAAGTGGTAGTGGTACGAGCACCAGCAGTTACAGCACAGCTACCGTGTGAGCCTGATGAGCCTTCATTCAGGAGCTAGTTGAAATGTGTTATCTGCAAATATTCAAAAATATTCCAAAAGCATTCTCTCAAGTCTGAAAATATTGGGCTCTGAAAGTGCATTCCTTGTCTTTGTTCTTAATGGTATTTGCCCAAGGCTTTTATCACGATGGGGTTTGGATTGAAAATGATAGATGTTGTGAACTCACCTACATAAAGTCTTCAGAGAGATCTTCAATAGAAAAAGAAAATGAAACCAAATCCGTTAGGGATATCAGTGTAATTTTTGGAAAATCAAGCTTCTTTTGCACACAGCTCTCCTGTGTAGCTATGGGAAACTCCTGACAATTTTGGTAAAACAAAAGCTCCAGATTCCTTTTTCCAGGCTCAGACATTAACAAAGTACTGGTGTGAGGAGGAGGTTTAGAGAGAACAGGGGACAGTGAGTTTTGAACAAGCTTCATTCTGCCAACACCTTTTTCAGCTGTCAGAAAGAAACCCTTTTTATCCACAACTGCATCACTCCTGATATCTCAGTCCTGGATTGAAAGCAAGTTCTACCGACGGGGTTACATCAATGAACTGTATCACTGCACCATACCACTGTGTACTGGCACTGTTTAAAAAGAGTGTTTCTAGATGCTGATCTCTTGATCTGCTCGTCTCCTTGTCAAGAGCTCTGTCAAGGGCTTAGTATTTACTGGTGAGCAGCAAACAGATCTAATAGCCAGCAGTCAAACATGATTTATAATCTCCAAGTACATTGAACTAGGATGGATGTTTGCTAGCACGTCCTGGGGTTTCACTGTAATTGAATGACTTTATGGTGTTTGGGTTTTTTTTTCCCAGGATACTTTAAATTTTCCCAGTATCTCTAGGAATATATTCACAGGATACCAAGAGTTTTTAGGGAGTTTATTGCTCTTTTTCTGCCGCACTCAGGCTATCCTGAAATAAACAGCAAAACAAAATGGGGTAGCAGCCACGGATTTGTGTATCTGCAGTGTTGCAGCAGAAACCTCTAACCAAAACAGTCTCCTGTGCTTGGTGTGAGATGAGTCCTTTTGATGGGATAACAAAGTGGTTAAGGAATTCAGAAGTGTATGTCCATGTTGCATTCAGCTGTACCATGTGAGAGCTCTTTCTCTTACTGGCCAGAATGGGTTGGGATGTACAGAAATGCCGTGACTGCTCCTGCTTCCCAGCACTGAGCTGACAACAGAATTTATACAAGAGTGATTTTTCCACATAAGCAGAGAAAAGCAGGGACAGGCAGGTGGGCTGGGAGTGGCTGTAAATTCACTCTTTGCACACTGGAAACGTGAATGGTTGCTAAGGATGTAGATGGCTCTCTTGGGACTTGTGATAAATTTGGGAGGTGAGCCGGGCATTTTCAGTGCGAGGCTTAGTTTGCAGTTTCACTGTGATGCAGTACTTTCCATTGGGAGTCAGCAGGATTTACTGCCAGCCACAGCACAGATGTGAACCTTGCATGGAACCGTCAATAACCATTTGCACATGTAGCATCCCAATGGCTGAGCTGCTAGATTACCGCCTTGTGCTTCCCCCTGTAATGAGGCAGGCTAGAGAACTTCAAATGAAAGCAGAGATTCTCATCAGGCTTCAGTTCTCCAGCAGCTGGGATATTCAGAAACAAAACTGCAAGTGCGATTTCACAAACTCCATGGTAGCATTGCAGAACTGGTGGCTTTGAGCAAACCCAGCAGCTTCCCAGTGGTGGTTTGCCCCCTATGATATTTCGGGTTTTCTCTAAGAAGGAAATGGTTGTTTCGGAGTTCTGCTGACAAGATGAATTTGCTCCTCAGCTTCCTGAGCCTTCACCCTTATAGTCACAGCATGATGTTTGGCTCTCTTCAGTTTTAATCGCCCTGTGATTTGCATATAGCTACAAAGGGATTGCTGCACAAAAGCCACCCTAACTTCTGCAGGTGGTTTGTTGGCTGGCAGACTAATGGCACACAGGGAACAGACTTGGAAAGTCTCGATTCCAGTCTAATAAAAGCACTCTGCTTGTGCTTATTACCTCCATTTTAGTTTCCCTTCCAATAATTTGGTTAAATAACATTCTTGGAATGCACAATGCTTCCTAGGGAAGAAAAGCTGGAGTGCAATTTTTGGTCTCTTTGTAAAGAGTGCAAGCGTTCTGGTTTTCTTTGCAGAGCACTGTTTTTACATATCACAAAACCCAAGCTCTAGCCAGAGGACTGAAGGATGTGACAGTGATCTTTGAACTTTCAGCTTCTTCCAGACATTACATGGAAGCAGCTTTACCTTTCAGAAGGCAGAAGCAGAGCTTTGTAGGCATGCCACAGTATCACCTCCTTTTCACTGCCCATTTGCCTGTCTTTCATAATGTCTCAATTCAGGAACCTTCCACAAAGGTCACAAGCAAGGTCAGGAAATGGAAACCTCATGCTGCCTTTATCACAAGAGCACCTCTTTCATACTGAATAGAAGAGCAGCATCTGCCATTTACTGTTTTATTCCAAGTGCCTTGAATTGTAAAGCAGCCAGGGAAAACAAGGCACCTTCCCTTGAATTGCACATTCTTCCAGGTTGAGATCATGCTTTTATTTGCCCATTTCCACTAGTTTTCATTGACTTCAGCCTTGGCCTGAAGTTCCTGCAGGTAAGGGTCTCAGGATGTGCCTGACCACCTTTGGGACATGGCATGCTCCTACTGCTTCTGCTCTAGGAAAAGGAGAAAGGGGCCAGCAGCCAGATGCGCATAACAATAAAAAGTGTGACAAAAAGCTGGGAATCCATTCAGGAAATTCAGATATAACAAACTTCTGGAACAACCTTTGTGATGGGAATGGTGAGAAATGGGACAGGAGGACGCAAAATCCCTCACTAGTTTTAAATCGGAGCTTGACGTGGCTGTATGGCACAGGTCTGAGGTGGCGGCACCCCTTTTCTCCATGCAGTGACTTTAGACAGCAGCTAAATCCATAAAGCAGGGTAGCTTCTTCCTGGGAGCCAACAGAGAGGCCTGGTGTGAGCATTTGCACCTGCCTTTCCTAAGGCACAACACTGCTTTGGCATGGTGCCTTCCAGATTCTTATAGATGAGTGTGTCAATAGTGAAATCAGATGTTGCTTCAGTCTCTTCTTGAAAAGTACTAGCTACACAAGAAAAACTGGAGGTGAAATAGGGAGAAACAGAATCTTAAAAGCCGAGGATACTTCTGTTTCATGGTCATTCAAAACTATGGTCAGGTTTATTTTTGTTTCTAGTCCTCTTTACTTCATCCACTTCCAAGTCTTTTCTATAAGAGAGCTCCTCTCCTCCTGCAAGCACTGTGGGTCCAGCCTCAGACCGCTGTGAGTGAGGCAACGTGAAGCAACCCTGACTTTCCCATGCACAGAAGCAGCTGTTCTGGAGGTCATATATAGCCACTGGAACCAGCCCTGCTCCATTGGTACATTAATTCATTAAAACCCATGTGTCTTGCTACTCCCTGTCTTAGAAAGCTTAGAATTGTTTCCTGTCAGTCCTGAAAAAGGCACTAAATGCACCATTCTGCTGCACCCATGCTCTCTGCTTCCCCTATGAGATGAGCAAGAGTTTGTCAGTGGTCTTTCCTGGCACTTTCCGTAGAAGGGGAAAGCATCAGGAAATCTTCCCAGAGTCTTGCAGTACAAAGGGAATGAATTAAACCTTTAGTTCATTTCTCAGTAAGCTGTAGATTACCATTTCCATTTTACAAGAGATCCTCACCACCTAAATAACGATTTTCAACATCTCCTGTTACTCAGCATGATGCAACATATTCCTGCACTCCGTTAGCATGGTGTATCACAGCGTCCTGGGGAATTGTGCAATCAGGACAAAACAGGACAAAACCAGCTTTTGGCTGTTAGAATCTTAAAAAGGGGGTCATGTAAGTAAAGCGAAGCAGTTTGTCCATTGGAACAACTGTGCCACTACTGCATTACCTTCTAGGAAGCATTCCTCTGTCTTTGCTCCCACTTGCATGAATCTCTCCTGCCTTATACAAAACTAAGTAAAACTGGATCATTTCTGGGGGTTTATGAAGTGCTGAATCAAGGAGGTATTTAGCTGGATGTAACCCCTCTCTGCTGCAAGCTCCTACAGTGTAGGAAATGGGCAAGGTCTACAGAAGTGGGTGCACACTAAGGCATTGCCCCAGCATAGCTGCTTTGGAACACTTTGAGGCTCTGAATCAGGAAGATCTGATTGAGACATCCCATCGCTTAAGCTAGCACACTGTCCACCATCTGCTGTCTGTATAGGGAAGAAGAATTTCATCTTCACCTCTCCTTTCTTGAGCTGCTTTACTTGTGGACAAATCTACTGGAGCAGAGGGAAAGCATGCCTGGAGTCCAGGCTGCTGTAGGGTACGCTGTGAGCCGTGAGAGCTCCTGTTCCTGTTCCAGAGTAGGTCAACCACTGCAGAGCTCCCCAGAGGGCTGTTGTTTGAGTCTGGCCTCCTCTTTGGTTAGAAATGTCACCTCAAACCTCCCTCTCCATAGGAAGCCTTCACCAGGGGGGAACTTGGTCATCAAAACCTAGCTTTACCTTCCAAAACAGCTCCCCTACTTCCAGTAAAGCTGTGCTGCTGAGCTCCTGGTTGCTTTTCTGCTTCACCCCCACCCCTTATTTCGGAGTTTTCTTTCCTTTTAGGAATTAACCAGTCCTGGGCAAATTGAGAGCAGCACCAAAAGGCGTCTTGGTGTGGGAAGCTGTGACTTGAAAGACCAGAAAGAAACAGGAAGTTTGTGTTTATCTGTTCAGTATCTCTGATCGGACACTGGTGTCTCGGAGCTAGCCCAGCTGGCCAGTTTTCACTTAATTCTCGAGACTAGGAGTAAACAACTGATGCCTTTCACTTCAACCGCAAATGAAGGTGCACCAGGAGTGTTTTACCAGGAGCTATGGAACTTTCCAGCTCCTCAGGCTTGTTCAGTGTTTTCCCACCACTCTGGAGGTGCTCTGACCTGCGGCTATAGTCAGGGAGCAATTCTCTGGGGAACTGAAAAGCTTTGGGATGTGGATGCCTGTTTTCAATGTACGTTTTTTCCTTAAGCTTGACAGCCTGAGCAGTGCTGAATGGTCCCCATGCAGAGCTGGGCCCTGCAGCCCTCACCTCATCCCTGCCTCAAATCCCCCATTCCTACTGAAGCGCGCAGGGAACTTCGGAGGTTATTGAACTGTGGCTGCTGAGGGAGGTTTTGTTACAAAACTGAGATCAAACAGGGGATGGAACAAGTGTTCTCTGTGCCACCTGCCCGCCAGAACCTACCTCGCTGCAGCATGGTGTGGAAGCAGTCAGGAAAAAAGGTCTTTTTGAGCCCAAACGAGCTGAATAATAATAGCGAAAAACCTGTTCACGAAGCAGCCTCATTTGCCTTCCCCACAAGCATGAAATGGGTGGAACTGGGTTGAAATTCAATGCAGAGCAAGGTCAGTGTCCCCACTCAGTGACCGTCAGCTTTGCAGAAACAGCCCATGCTGCTGCCCTGGGGGAGTGCAGGCCTTGTGGGAGGAAAGGGATGGGCCATGAATCACCAGCCCTGCAGGAAGACCCATGTTGAAATGAGATTCCCAGGGAAATTCACCCTGGAGAGGCTGTAGTGGGAGGAGAGGTGGGGAGCTGGGATGGCTGAGCCTGCAGGAGAGGTGGCTGAAGGTGTCGGAATGCATGGCGCAGGGAGCAGGGGAAATGGAGGCAGGACTTGTCAGTGGTACCCAGTGTCAGGGTACTGGGTACATCTCTAGGCTTTGCATCAAGCACTGTTACAGGACCCGTTCGAAGCTGCGTGTGACAAACAGTCATTTAACTCCAGGTGGTGTTCACTAAACATGTCTGTGTATGTGTGGGTGAATCAAGAGTTGATGGCTCAGCTATCCCATATCTAAAATGCAGACTCATGGCACAGTTAAAGTTGGCATAAATAAGAACCTTCTGTTTCTCTGAACTGAAGCAAGCCCAATTTCTGCAGAGCAGGACAGATCGGAAAGAACAGCTCTAACTGTGTGAAAAACGTTAACAAAACTGGTACAGTGATTCAGTGATTTCATCAATCTACCAGTTTAAGCAGTCACAGCCCCTAGATAAGGCACTTGCTTGCATATAGTCATCAGGACTTTTAATAAAACATAATTTAGCTGTCTAATTATTTCAGTCACTGGCCTAAAGTGAGCTTTCCATAAACCCATTAATCTACCTGGTCTGGAAAGCCTTCTGCAGCCTTAGGACCGGATCACTGCATTTATACTCTTCCTCCTCATAAGGAAGATGCTCAGCCTGGTGTGCCACATGCAGGACATAACCAAGCAGATAACCAGAAGTTGCAAACATAAAACTCTAAGCTCATCACCAAGGAAATGAACCACACTGAATGTGCTGTAGCTGGTTCCTGACAGACCCTTCTAGAGCTTTTTTAGGAATACAGGGGTGGAAGTAGACATTGACCTGTTTGTCTCACTATCGATACCTGTGCTGGGAGTGGTAATTCATTTGAGCTTCATTTGAGCTGTTGTGCTCTGCTCAGAAGGGATTTGTGAAGCACCAGTGTTCCCACAGCCATGACAACTGATCAGGTTTTCTTCTTGTGAGATTGCAACCCCTTCACCAGTGCTTCTCATTGCCCCAGTGAGCCAGGAGCCTTCCCAGGTCAGCTGGGGGAATGCAGGAAGAAATCACACGTGAAAAAGAAGAGAGCAGCCTCTTCCATGGAGATGAAGTTGATCCAGCAAACACACTGTACTGATTTTGACTTCAGGGGATGCAGTATGCACTGACAACAGATCCTGACTTCAGGTGATGCAGTATGCACTGACAGCAGATCCTGACTTCAGGCGATGCAGTATGTACTGACAGCAGATCCTGACTTCAGGTGATGCAGTATGCACTGACAGCAGATCCTGACTTCAGGGGATGCAGTATGTACTGACAGCAGATCCTGACTTCAGGTGATGCAGTATGCACTGACAGCAGATCCTGACTTCAGGGGATGCAGTATGCACTGACAGCAGATCCTGACTTCAGGTGATGCAGTATGCACTGACAGCAGATCCTGACTTCAGGGGATGCAGTATGCACTGACAGCAGATCCTGACTTCAGGGGATGCAGTATGCACTGACAACAGATCCTGACTTCAGGGGATGCAGTATGCACTGACAACAGATCCTGACTTCAGGGGATGCAGTATGTACTGACAGCAGATCCTGACTTCAGGGGATGCAGTATGTACTGACAGCAGATCCTGACTTCAGGGGATGCAGTATGCACTGACAACAGATCCTGACTTCAGGGGATGCAGTATGCACTGACAGCAGATCCTGACTTCAGGGGATGCAGTATGTACTGACAGCAGATCCTGACTTCAGGTGATGCAGTATGCACTGACAGCAGATCCTGACTTCAGGTGATGCAGTATGTACTGACAGCAGATCCTGACTTCAGGGGATGCAGTATGTACTGACAGCAGATCCTGATTTCAGGGGATGCAGTATGCACTGACAACAGATCCTGGCCTGCCTGTGTGCCAGTGAGCACCGAGGTTGTTTTAATTTGCCTGGTGTCAGTAGATACAGATGTGACTGATGCAGTCCCGTTCACTTGGATTTTGGTGCAGAACCGCTTGCAAAGCTGAGGTGCCAGGGTGAAAGCTTTGGTAGCCACGTCCTTCCCTGCC
Organism: Pezoporus occidentalis; assembly: GCF_034315485.1. NCBI lineage: Eukaryota > Metazoa > Chordata > Aves > Psittaciformes > Psittacidae > Pezoporus > Pezoporus occidentalis. Next base: position 2,475,628 of record NW_026913415.1, read on the forward strand.
TGATCCCAGCCCTGCTTTGGGTGCCAGGGGCTGCCAGGAGCCCTCATTAGCCCCTCTTCCTCCCTCCCAACAAACCTGCCCTGTCTTCCTCCTGCTTCGGAAGAAGGGGCCCTGTGAAACTTAACCTCTGCAGGAAAGCAGCTCCTGGTATAAAAAAGACTTCCTTTTCTGAGCAACCAGTTGACATTATATTTCTTCAGTACATCACCTGGTAGGTCTATAAAATAGTTTTACTGTGACTTTTACCATCATCTCTGCACCCTTATTCCACAGTTAAGAGTCTCATTAGAAGTTAAATTATTTATGAAAGTAATTACATCTTTTCCCGGCATGTATAATGGACTGTTGTGTGAAAAAGCTACAGTAGCAGTTGAGAGGTTCACCTGCAAACTCAACTTTGCATTGAACCTGATGTAGAATATAGCCTGGAGTCAAAACAAGAAAGGTGAAGCAAGCATCTTTGTAACAGGCTCTTTATCTTCAGCACTTCTGTATCTCCCACTGCTGTAGGACCTGGCCACAGGTACTGCGTTGGCAGGAAGGTGGTAAGGAGAAGTCCAGAGCAGCGCAGGGAGGCACAGCTTGCTATCTCATGTTCATCATGTTTGCTGGCCCATATCTCCAGCTTAATTGTTCTTTTAAAGGAAAGCTGTGAGAGTGCACAAGCCCTGAGCTCATCCCACAGCTGAGAACAGAGAGCACTTCACACACCTAATCCCAAGCACCTTAGGAGCCAATTTCCAGAACTGACTTGGCCACTTGAGTTTGATTCAAAGCTGCCCAAGGGAATAGATTTGCTCTCATTCAACTCTGGGCACTTTGGAGCCTGCCCCAAAACCAAACACCTCCTTTGGAGGTCTTCCTCATTCCCCCTTCCTGGGTGGGTGAGGCCAGTAAGCACCTGCCTTCCCCTTGGGTAGAAATAGCTGCATTTCAGAGGGTTGCAGCTGGAGTGCTAAGCAGCGTGTTGGAGAAAAGCACAATAGAAGGAATAGAACAGAAGGAAAAGGCAGCGACAAGAATTTCAGAGGAAAAGCAATGATAAGTACGGGAACGCAGAATAAGAGAGACTCAATCTTTGTGACAAGGGGAAAGACATTCTTGGTTAGTGGGTTTTGCTCAGCTCTCTGCCTATTAACATAACCCTGTTACCATGAAACTCAGCAGACGTTCTCCCCATTAACATGGGAATGTGTCTACCTGGCTGATGTGATGCTGGAGAAGACAGGTAGCATCTGTTACATTTGTATAGCGGCCCAGCAGAGTATGAATCCATTAGCAACTGCCCTGCACCAGCTATCAAAACTCATTTGTGTTTCCATCTCACTAATGTTTTCCAAAAGCTGTTAACAGAGGACAGGAGCCTTGTGCTGAGAAGCACGTTTTGGTGGAGGCTTTGAGCAAGTTTGACTTAAACCATCACAGCGTGTGTGGAGGGTACAAAACCAAACTGAAATGAAGAAATATACTGGTTCGAGCCCAGGCCATGCTCCAAAGCAAGTGTGAAAGCTGTGGTATAGGACTATGATTAAGTCATGGCTACACATAATAGGGGAAAAGAGAGATTAAAACTTACACCTCTTATGAGGAACAATTTGCATTTTCCTGGAATACAGCACACCCTGTTCTTAGGAAGTTTGAGGGCCTTTGGGGAGGAATGGCTGGGGCTCTTTCTCTGCTAGTTGGGAAGATCTGCAGCTTTTAGGGTTTCTTTATGTATTTCACATTGCTACAGATGCTAAAGAAACTTCCTGCTATGCACAAGTTCAGCCATGGTGAGAGCAGGGAGTTCTTGCTCTGGTGTACCTTGTCAGGAGGAATGACAGCGAGGGTGCAGCAGTGTCCTCAGACAGGTCTTGGAGATCAGGGATCTGTACTGAGCAATCTGCTGTGGTGCAAATACGCTCTTTGGGTTTTAATGATAAAGCCAGTTTCCATTCATGGTACAAATCAAATCCAGGAGATAACTGCTCACCGAAGCAAACCATGCAAATACATTTCCATCTCACTTAATGGGCATAACAGAGCCTTTTGAATGCAAAAATAATTGCTGATCTTGTGATCTGGGGGGCAAGCTGCGTGCCTCTGCCACACTGTGCAATATCCTGTGAGTTTTCATTTTAAAAGACTTACTATTGCATAGCTAAAACTGCCGTCCTCAACCGGATATATTCCTGCCCTCTTAATCGAGCTTGGTTTGCTCTCAGCCAAACAATATTAAAGACAAAGATGCTTTCCTTTAAGGAAGGTGTTAGCTTCAAAGCTAAGCAAGGATTATAGTCATGGTAACGTGACTAAGCACAGGAGAGAAGGTGAGGGAAGAAGAGCCAGCAAGAACTGGCCTGGCCAGATTGCCAGCTGGTGCTCATCACCCCAGCCCTGCTCCAGCCCCTGCAGGACGCCTTACTGAAGCCTCACTGATTTATTCTCACTCAAGTCCAAGATCTTGAAAGTAAATACCCCAAATGTGGCAGCTCTGAGGGTCAGATGGCACATTCCCAAAGGCTGTTCAGGAATGCCAGAGCTGCAGCTCCCGGGGCAGCACTGCCTTGTGGTCACATCCTGCCCCATGCTCTGCACTGTGCAGCTGTGCAGCAGAGGAGGCACGGAGCATCTCGTGTGGATGTGGTTGGGTGCGGTGAGGGTTAACATCGAAATGAACTCGTGTGTTTCCTCATTGCATTTGATGTAACTGCTCAAATGTGGTGCTGGGGGTGGGGAGGGCTTCCTGGAGGTGCTGGGAGGAAGGGGGGTCACCAAAATGTGTTCCTGCTTCTACCCTGCTGGTTTGTACCAAGAGAGGGTTTACCCTGAGGGGTGGGTGGATAGAAAGAAAACACAAGCAGCAAACACACTGTAAAGGGACTGTTCTACTTGGCCTGATAGGGAAATGGCAGGAAGAACTCATAAGCCTTCATGTCTTTCTCTAAGTCAGTGCTATATGCTGGAAAATGACTGCTCAGAGAAGGGGCAACCACGAAACATCCTGTTTACCCAATTCTGCACTGTTGGAACTTGTTGCTGCTGCTTTTTTCCTTAAAACCCCCAAACCAGAGGCAATTGCAAGAAAACTTCAGGTTGCCCTGGAGAGAAAAGTGATGAGGGCCTCTTTACCTTGTAACTGCAGAGAAGGAGCTTGATAACAAGACACAAAAAGGTTCTTCAACCAGAAGTCAGACAAGAACGGAGTGTATCTGCATGGTTTAGTATGCACTGGTTTTAAGGGAGTGTTGGGCTTGGTTCTTGAGTGTCACTGCTGGCTCTTCCTCCGGGTGCTCTGTCTGAGCCATGGGCACCTCCACACCCCGTGCGTGCCCTCCTGCACCTAGAAGCAGGCACGGGCTGCGGAGGTGGCCGAGCAGCAGGGTTTGCACGCAGCCAGAGCAGCAAGCGTGAGCGAATCCAGCCTGTCATTAGTAACAGTTCACCTGCGCTGGGAGACACAGTCCTGAGAGACACACAAACCCTTTCACAGGCGGCTCCCGGACCTAGCACAGGAACCGGGAATGCCGGTTGGTTTATGTGGGCTGGATGTGTTCTTACAATGCAGCCTTCTGCCGAGGACCTAGCACTTGTACTACCAAACAAGTAGGTTTTCACTTGGAGTCAAATCTGGGCTGTTACTAAACTAAATTTAAAGCGCAGAACAGGATTAAATTAGTTTTGAGCTATCTATAGAGCCAAGCTGTATTTTAAGAGACTTTTAAATGCAGATATATTGAATGTAGGAAATACTCACCCAAAATGCATCTTTAAACTGCAGCTGTGTCATTATTACCGCACTGTGGAGGGCGAGGAATCCTTCAGTGAGTTCTCTCGTGGGTGAGAGCCGCAGCAGCCACAGCTCCGAGCCCTGCTGCTTTCCCCCAGCCAAAGCAGAGAGTGAAGCACATCCACAGACCTGGCTCTTCTGAAGTCAGGCTGGTGAAAACAGCATTGGGCAGTTTCAGACAGCTCCACGTGATGACCTATGGCTGGGACGGGACAGAGGGGATAAAAGCCGTGGCTCACACAGAGAGACATGCACGCGCTCAGCACCCTAACCCCAAACCTGTTTCTCTGCTGGTAAACAGTTCATATTGAAATGAGGAAGCAGGGAGATGTCAAGTGATGTCAGGCTGCTCCGTGCCGTGGGTGCGTGCGAGAGGCTCACAAGCTAAAAACCAAAGAGGTAAAATTCAGCTCTATGATTTGATGAGCTACAGGAGAGAGAGCAATTGAAATGCAAAGGAAACCAGCACAATACAAAGAGATAAGCTGTGGAGGAAATGAGTGCCAAACTGTCACAGAATGCTGTGGTCTGACAAAGAAAACGATGTAAAAGAAGCCCACGAGCCACGTTTCTCCTGGGGTTGGAGGGGCCCATGTGTCTGCACACGGCAAGTGTAGCTCGATGTTGCATTTCTGCAACTGAAAAGGCTTTTCAAGGCTGGTTAAATTAAGAACACTGAAGTGTGCAGGTGTCTGCACGCTTTTAGATACCTGTATGTCTATATAGAGAACATTCTGATTTGCATGCCCTCATGTAAATGTTGCTGTGAATAACCAGGAGATGGGAAATATAGAAGTGAAATCCAAACCCTTGAGAAAAGAATTGCGATGAGAGAGCTGAGAGTTTGTTGGCACCAGCCCCTGAAGTGATGCTTCACAGACATTGTCCGGGTACCAGTGGTCCCTCCATGAGCAGTTGGTAGCTGTGTGCCAGAGAGTTTCTTTCCTTGTGGTCTGAAGAAGGCAGGGAACACGCAGAGACTTTGAGAGGGCAGATGAGGAGTGCAGAGGGCAGAAGGGAGGTGTGAAATTGCTTTGATTGTCATAAGCAGCAGGAAAAAAAAACATCGCTGCATGATAGAGGGAGCAGGAGAAGCGTGAGGATTCACTTGCGGAGGGTGCTCAGGGAGGAGTGATGCTTCCTTCCACGGGGAGAATTCCCTGAAACGTGTATTCTGAGGGCCTGGGCACTGCTCGTAACACCTGATCTGTGAGCAGAAAAGGAGCCTTTTAAAGAGTATTTTATCTCAGTCTGTCTAAAACTGAATGTTTCCTTTCACTATTTCCAAATCCGAGCTGTTTCGATAGCTTTGCTCCTGTTGGGTCTCACAACAATGCCCAGAGGGCACTCGGGCCCTCCAAATCTATATCCTGCTTTCCCATTAGTTGTAGTTTGGCCTCCAACCACAAAGCCGTTACTTGGTGGGCTCTGACACCGAGCTCTGTGCCTGTCCCAGCCGGGACCATCGCCTCCCTTGGGAGCAGCCTCTCACCCACCACCAGCTTTGTGCTGTGGGGGAGTTCATCTCCTGCTGCTGCCTGGGGGAGAGCCTAAACCATGCTCCTACTTCAGGTGCTCTCATGAGCTGCCAGACACCAGCAGATGCGAGCCCAGCCCTGGCTCTGATGGAGCAGAGCTGTTGGGCAGATGCTTGCTTTGGAGCCGTCACCAGCATGGCTGGGTTATGTGCAGAGGGTGCTGTGCCTTGCAGGGGCAGTCAGGCTCTGCAGGGCTCTGGAAGAGGGGGGGAAATGCCTCAGTTTTGCAGCTGAAGAAACCAAAACCTGCAGCAAACAGTCAGGGCAAGCACATCAGTGCGAGAGTGCGGGCCTGGGATGGGGTTGGTGCTTCACAGCCTCCAAGGCGCGAGGAGCGCACAGAATCCATAACCCTACATGCTCATTTCCCCATCTCTGCTCAGTGAATAGCTCTCTGCAGAGCCTCGGGTGCAGTGCCCCTTCCCACTGCACTGGCCATGACTGGGTTCAGGAAAACTGGGATAGGGTTATTTGCCTTTTCTCCCTTAAGCCGAAGCACCAAATCGTACCTAAATGTCTTGCAGTGGGCATTTACTAGGTTTGTGCTGAGCTGCTCTGCTGCAACGGCTGGGTCGTAGCACGCAGTTACTTGTTTTAAGCTTGAATGGTTTAGCAGAGCTTGAAATAGCATGCAGAAACAGCAGTTCCCAAGAGCTGTCTGCCTTAGAAGATACACCAGCCTCCTGACTGACCCAGGAACTCATCTTTGTCCCTTTCCCAACCAGAAGAGTCAGGAGAGTCTTGTGAGTCTTCTGCAAAGCTCTCATAAGGAATGCTGCACTTGGAGGAGAAATCTTCCTAAGACCACCCTCTGAATAGCAACAAGACAGCACAGTGTTCAGTTCTCGGGTCTCGTGGTTGGGTTCACTTTTTGGTGTGAGTGGCCTGAGTTGTGGGAAGGCTGGAAAGGCTGTGGGAGCTGTGCAGGGCACAGGGAAGGGGAGCAGACCCAATGAACCTTGGCTGCTAAGTGCTGGAATGCCTCTACTGAATCCACCCTGAACTTGATGAAGTTTTCCCCTACCATACAGTTACAGTGACACTTCTGTGCCAGGCAGGAGTATTTCCAGTGGGCGAGAGGTTTAGATTAGGGTACTGTAGGGAGTGGGATGAAGGTGGCAATGAGAAGTGATCACCCACTTGTTTGTTTGGTTATTGCCAGGCTGGCTGCTTCAGAAACCTTCAGGGCCTTTCATCTCCCCTTCCTCCCCCTATTAACATGGCTTTTCACCTAAGCTTTGTGTACAGCTCCACTCAGAAGTTCAGAGGTGTCAGTGACACCTGAAGTGGAACATGCTCCCCAACAGCCACTGCAGCTCCCTTCCCACCGCTGCTCTGAAAGGTCACAAATCAGGTCTGCTCTCTCATAAGGCCAAGAATCAGTCTCCAGGGCAGGGTATTGGTGGTTTATTCCAATAATCATATTGTTTGGCAGGAGAGTGCACCATTTGAATCTGTTCTGTAGTGGAAAGTGATGAAAAGTCTATTGCTGTTGTAAAAATCATGTTAGAACTTTGATGTGCGTCCGAATGGAAGTTTAATGTTCTTTTTATTAACTATGCACTGCTTTGTGCAAAGCTTTTTACTGGGGATTTGGGTGGCAGGTTTGGACCTGACAGAAGTTAAAATACAAAACCAGCATCTACAAGGAGGGTTGTGCTCATCCAGGGCTTCAAGCAAAACATCCTCCACAGGCCATGCTTCTGATTTTGGGAAGCAGTCAGTAAACCTTTGAGTCTGTGAGGATGAGGGAGTCTATGAAAAGCATTAAGGCGGTACATAAGGAGATGCATCTGAATGCAGATAATTCAGGTACTAGGATGGTTGTATTTTCAAACCTCCTCAGGTATATGGTGGTCCCTTGGATCATTGTGAGATGGAAGTGAAGAACAGAAGGCACATGCAGAGTACTTCAAAGCCTCTGTAACAATTACATCTAGGAGCTATGGCTTCACAATGCTTGCTGTAGTACAGCTGTGTTCCAAATTAAAACAGCCCAGCTGCTGGTGTCTAACTGAGTCCTAAAGCCTAGAGACACCAGCAGCAATGAAACTGCTTCCAGAGGAAAGCCTCTGCGCAACTAGACAACCCTTGTAGCTGGTTTGCTGCGCCTCCATTCCCATACAAATGGCCACTGAATTTCAATGTGAGAATGTTGGGGGCTTTCAAATGATCCACAATTGTGCCAGTTTAGACACTGCAATCACCTGGCCTTCTGCGAGGAGCCAGCCTCTGTTCCCATGGAAACAGAAGCAGCAGCCTCTGAGCATCCGCCTGGATCGGTTACTGCTCCTCCAAACCCACCTACAGCTGCTGGCTGAAAGCTGGTTCAGTGTTCTTTGGACCCTGTGATACCGGTTCTGAAGCACACTCCCTTTGCTTCTCTTAGAAGGAGCTATTTGAACACCCTCCCGAAAGCACTGTTCCACAGTGCCAGGCAGTCCTGCTGGCATTTTGCTTCAGCAGAATTGTCAGCTCACGTCAAGATTAATTGCATAGACTGTGCTCTTCTCTAGTGTTTTATATCAGCTTCCAACTGAAAGCCGTTCACTGAAAGGTAGACCCAGTCCCTGATGTTTTACCCAAGAGAAAGGTAATCCCAGCCTTTGCCATAATTATGAAGAATATGAATAGATTTCCTCTAAAATCATCGTGATACTCTGTATACCCTAAAATTACTGCTCCTATCACAGCAATGCGGGGTCATTTTGTGCTTGGTAAGTGTTTGAACAGGGTTAGCTCCCATCCTTACCCGTGGAGGTGTTTCAAAGACAAAAACAGGAGAAGAGAAACTGGGCAAGTGCAATGTCACAGGAGGCTTGATTAACGCGGGCAGTATCTGGCAGCTCTTTGGAGAGAAGTAAAACCACTTTGTGAGGGAGAAAATGAAGAGAGTTGTGTTTCTACCTTCCCTTCTTGTCAGAACTTCGGGTACCTGCAGAAAGATGGTTCTTATTTCTCTGGCATCTTTTGCATGTTTTACCAATGTACTGGCTTTCTCCATCCCATTAATTCAAAGGAAATCACTACTCATCTGCAAGTACTGCATATTCATTAGCCAAGTAGGCAACACTTGCAGTGCTGAAGAGCTTTCCACTTCTCAGCACTCTTTGAATGCTACAGTGCTGGAAAGCAAAGCAGGCTTCAGGTTCACAGGAGCATTACCCAAGTTCAGGATATGCTTTGGAAACAAATGCTCTTGCCTCATTCAGCCTGCAGGGGTATGCACACAGGCAACGGCTGCTCAGGGGGGCATTTTGGGTAGAGCGAAGGCAGCAAAGACACTGGTGAAAAATCACGGCATTTTATGGATCTCAACCCATCAGACCTTTGTCCAAAGCATACCACCTCCATCAGGTCTGCCTCTGCACTAAACGTCCCTGCTTTTGTAAGACAGTGAATTGTTTGGCACCATGGGAGGCAACAGCTTGGATTCTTTCAGTGTTTTAGCACATATTCTGCATATTTGCTCCCTTAGAAACATCAGCAATTGTTCTCTGCTCTTTCTTCAGAGTGGAAATGCAAACCAAGGGTGAGCACCTGAGTGAGCCTTCCGAAAGTCTGTACACAGCAAAACTTTTCCAGATAAACGATGTGCGTGTTTAGTACTGCAAACACTCTGAAATGTCGCAGCACGGTTGTTTTAATTCAGGCTGAGGCAGCCTGGAGAAGAGAAGGCTCCTGAAGGGGAGACCTGAGAGCAGCTCCGGTGCCTAAAGGGGCTGCAGGAAAGCTGGAGAGGGGCTTGGGACAAGGGATGTAGGGACAGGCCAAGGGGAATGGCTTGAACCTGCCAGAGGGGAGACTGAGATGAGCTCTTAGGCAGAAGCTCTTCCCTGTGAGGGTGCTGAGGCGCTGGCACAGGGTGCCCAGAGAAGCTGTGGCTGCCCCATCCCTGGCAGTGTTCAAGGCCAGGTTGGACACAGGGGCTTGGAGCAAGCTGCTCTAGTGGAAGGTGTCCCTGCCTGTGGCAGGGGTTGGAGCTGGCTGAGCTTTAATGTCCCTTCCAACCCAAACCATTCTGGGGTTCTGTGATCTCAGAATCCCCTTCTGAGAAATGAGACTTTACTCAATTAGACTGCAGCTTCTACCTGTGGAAGTTCTATGGTCATGGTTCAGGATATGGTCAGCTCGAACAGCCAAAAATAGCCAGTCCGAAAAAAAACCAACCCAAAAGATCAAATTCAAAACTGAAACCGTAGCTTTGAACTATGGGAATTACAAAAGAGAGTCGGTGACAGTTAGGTGACACATTGTCAATACACTGAGGTCTGAGGTGAAGAGGCAGCCTCCTTCAGCATGTTGTACTGACGTTCTCTGTCCTGTTCCATCTGATCTTGTGTCCTGGGTTCAGCAGTAGCAGTCATGTTTATCCTTCGTGGTAGCTGGTACAGTGCTGTGTTTTGACTTCCAGCCTGGGAACAGTGTTGGTGAAGCCGATGTTTTCAGTTGTTGCTAAGTGATGTTCACCCTGACCAAGGACTCTGTGAGGCTCATGCTCTGCCAGGGAGGAGGGGAAGCTGTGAGGAAGCAGGGACGGGGCGCCTGACCCAGGCTAGCCGGGGAGGTATTCCATACCACAGCACGTCATGCCCAGGGTGAGGGGTAACTGGGAGTTACCCGGAAGGACACGGGCTTCCAGGTGGAACTCGTTTCTTGGCCGGTGGTATCGTATTCTCTTCCCTTGTTATTTTCCCTTATCATTGTTGTAGTTGATAGTAGCGGTGGTGATTTGTGTTGTACATTGGTTGCTGGACTGTTCTTGTCTCAACCCGTAGGAGTTGCACTCTCTCGATCCTCCTCCCCGTTCCTCCGGGAGCGGGGAAGGGGAGAGCCCTGGTGGGGGGAAGGGGGACGGACCTCAATTGTTGTCAGCTCGGCACCACTCACTGGGAGTGAGTGAACAAGTTACCTGACTGGGTTTAAGCCACGACATCTTGCTTTGTAAACACCACCTGCAGAGTATTCCCAATTCAAATATTAAATCTGGTTAAAGCACTTGAAGCGCATCCAGCTCCAACCCCTGCCACAGGCAGGGACCCCTTCCACTAGAGCAGCTTGCTCCAAGCCCCTGTGTCCAACCTGGCCTTGAGCACTGCCAGGGATGGGGCAGCCACAGCTTCTCTGGGCACCCTGTGCCAGCGCCTCAGCACCCTCACAGGGAAGAGCTTCTGCCTAAGAGCCCATCTCAGTCCCCCCTCAGGCAGGTTAAAGCACCATCTCCACCTAGTATCCACTAGGACTTCTCATGGAGACTGAGCATTCTTGTTGGCAAGACAACCTCATTCTCTTCCTCAAAATGAGTTATCCCCAATTCAGTCCCCAGCTCTGTGGGACTATGCATTAGGATGATTCTTGGACTATATCTAAGTGAGAGAGACTGTCAGAGGAACAAACGCTAGCTAAACTCAATGAAGAGAACAGAATCCCTCTGCTTGTTCCAAAATCCTCCCCTTTATAAAAGCAGGGATCTAGCAAAATTTGATTTCTACCCAAACATTGCATGTAAAACTGTCAGGTGCAGAGGGCAGAGGCAGGCTAACAGGGCAGCGAGCAGCTGAAGTATTGGTGTTAGGGAGCTCAGATTTGCAGTTTTCCAGATCATACATTAAGTACAGGAACACATCCTACCAAAAGCACAGCTCGTCCCAAGGGAAACAGTGGGTGACAGAACAAGCAAAACTGCAGCACTGGTACAAACAGACCCCGCTTAGAGGTGCACAACAAAAGAGGCAACAGTCACAAGTTCCAGCAAGGGAAACTCTGACAGAGGTGAGAATTTCTCAGTGGTGGTTGTTAAGCAGTGAAATGGGCCCGGAGAGATGATGGAGATAGTGAGAGCCTATGAAGGTCCTGGGCAATGGAAACAGTCTTTGAAGTTGGCCCCACTTGGAGCAGGAGATTAAAGCAGGGACCTGTCTTGCACAGATCAGGAGGCACAAATAATCCTGTTTGAAGTGATCCTACCTAAAGAATTTGGCAACGTGTGCTCATTTTTCAGTGTATTGCAAGTTCCTTTGGGTATGCAGCATTGCCAACTACAAGCTGCCCTTTCCTCTGCCTTGAAAAAGTGGAGCTTGCTAGAAGTGACAAGAAAAACATCTCAGGTGAACACTGATCTCAACGCTGGTTTTAAGTTAGCAGTTGTTCTTGTTGTAACGTGCATATTACATGTATATATGTAAATACACCTTCTCTATGCAAAGGGTAGTGCCCCATGTGAAGTGCTCTGTGCCATTCTCACAAGAAGAAAAGGCACATTAAAGGGTAATTCCACAACAGATTGGTACTTAAAGCACAATCCTTTGTGCTGCATAAATGCTGCTCACACTGATGGGTACCAAGGTCTCTGAATGGAGGCGTAAGGCAATACTTGATCATAGAGAACGTTATTTTAGCAGCCCCACTGATCTCTCACAGCAAAAAGGAAGAAGTTGAAAAAACAATCCACAAGGAATTCACTATAAATATAGAAACAGGTGAAAATACAGCCAGCAACAGACCTTCCTTTTGATAGTAAGGACAGTGGGAAACCAAGCCTGAGCGGTGTTAAACCTCAGGCACAAGCACTTACCCGGCTCGAGTGGGATTCAGCTGATGGCTATTTCTGGCATTTCAGGTTTGCAAAAACCCACAAATGCTACAAATGCTTTTCCCAGTTTTCTATTCCTGTTTCTCGCTATTGAGGTAGGAGGATGGAGCAAAATATCCCAGTCTGTGTTTTCTCAAAGAGGTGGAGGATTACAGTGCGAAGTGGGACTAACCAGTGAGTTTGTCTGAACTGTGTGAATTAATCATAGAACCACAGATCTCAAGGTCCTTTCCAACCCAAACCATTCTGACTCTGAGCTCTGGACCATACACATGCTGTGCTGCTCCGTATTTTACTTGTCCTGCTGTACCTCTTCTCCTTCTTGGTTTACACACATCATTCTCCTTCTTGGTTTACACACATCACCGCTCTCCAGTGAATGACCTGGAGTCGAGTCCAAGCCCAGGGCAGTAGCACCTACCCAAAGGCTTCTTTTCCTTATTTTAATTACCTTACTTAAGATCAGATCCCACTATCACTATGGCAATAGTTGTGATACAATAAAATATTCCCAGGAATTGCAATAAACAAATCTGAGTAGGAAAAGAAACCCCAACTGCTAAAACTGAAAAAGCCTCTTAAATTTCTATCACTGTGATATCTAAAAGAATACAGCAAAAGCCTATGGAGTTTTGTTTTGAGTCAAAACTGCCAGCCTTGTAACGGTGAGACTTCAACGCCTACGTCAAAAGGGATTTCCTGCTTGTTCCGAGAATAATGAAGAGCTGGTATACTGGGAAAAAAGCAAGGCAGAACTAGTTACTTTTACTCACTAAAAAGTGAGTTGGGAGGAAGGATAACATTAGTCAAGAGGAACACTGCAGGAGCATTACAGGAATTAGTTATCTAGGAATTAAAACCGCCTAATGTGCCCCGTGCAAGCTGTGCTGTGAGGCTCCGTCTGTGTTTAGAACACTCAGCTCATTGCTGTCACCACCTAGGAGATAAAAAGCAAATCTCTGTTCTTTCCTAAATTGAAGCTGTCGTGCCATTAACCTTTCAGACTCTTTCAATAATCACGTAATGGGACAGTACTCACTTTTATGAATGGTAATTGTGGAGCTTTCAACTGATAGGTTACTGCTAGAAATACGCCATGCCTTGATGCTTTCAAGTGCCATATATCGCAAATTAAAACAAAGGCAATTGCTTTTGCAAACTTGTCCAGAAAATGCTAAATGCACGCGTTGCTTGTTCTGAATCTTCTTTAGCAGCTGGAGGAGATGACGTGTCTCTGGTTTATAGAAGCTCAGAATGTTGCCACTGTATACTACAGACGTTGTTCACGTTTTAGGGGTTGCTTTGGGTGACCCACAGGAAGTAATAAATGGACAAACCACAGACAGACAGAATATTTGAAGTTTTAATCCAACAAACAAAGAGGATTTTAACACTGTAAAATACCATTGTATTGCTAAGGCTGTAAATTGTACATCAAAACCAATTAATGTCTATAGATGTAAAAATAGCAAGTTTTATGATACAATAAAACACAGTATAGAAACCATTGAAAATTAAGTAGAAACCTCTTAAAACAATTGAGGCATTAATCTAAGTGTTTCTCCAAAGGTATTAAGTAAAACACAGTTAATACTGACTATAAAGATCCCCCCATCTTCCCCACTCCCCGCCCCAACTAAATTGGTTAGAAATCATAGTAGTCACTCAGTTACTGGTTTGCATTCTCTCAGAATCATTTAGAGTCTCCATTTCTCTCCAGTACAGTAGAACAACTCTTCACAACACAGGACTACCCCGAAGTAACTTATTTCCCAGTGCTGTATAATTCTGCAAGTAAGTATTTCAGATGGATGCTGAAGGCTAGAACAGGCCCAAGGAAGTCTGCAGGAGGGCAATTAAATTGTGAATGCAAATTATTTACACAAACATTAGTGTACTGTAATTACAGCATCAAGCTTGCAACAGAGCTGATGGGTGCTTTTAACAAAAGCTCCAAATGAAAGAAAGGGAAGAAAAACAGATTACAAAATAAATACCCTAAAGTTCTTCGTGGTAGAAACGTTCATCATGAAGCTGCCTGCCATAATCCGTTGCTTCGCTGTTAAGAAACAAATCCTGGTTCTTGAGGATTTCTGCTTCAGAAAGCTTTTTATCATCATTCAAATCCATTTCTTCAATAAGGTGAAGAGCCTTTAAAATAAATGGAATACCATGTGCACAGTTAATAGAGGTGAGCACTTACAAATAATGCTTCTGGAATGGCTTTGTCCAAGTCCTGCCGCACCACCATTACTAGTACCAAGCTAGACATGGGTTCGCATGCAGAACAGAGCCTTTCTTTCCTCCATTTGTTTCCCTTTGCCTCTTTGATTTGAGGTTAAGCTGTTGGCACACTTGCTTTCAGCTCTGGAGATGTCTGCTTTGCTGAGCCATCTTTTCCTTCCTGAACCCATGGAGCCCCACTTTCCCATCACATGTGCCCACAGAGATCTGCAGCTGGATATTCCCTATTTATCATTTGCAAAAGAAAATGCCCCACAGCTATAATTCATGATGGAAATTTAACTGGGAAGTAGTTGATGGTGACCTTCAACCGTGGACAAGCTAAGCCAACTACGCACAGGGACTCCAGCTTTGGGTAGCAAAAAAAGGGGGGAGTTTAGCAGTCAAAAAAACCCCAATTCCAGAATAATTTACTTGTAGCTTATTGACAAGCATTACATAGCTCAAAGCTAACAAGCCAGGACAGCGGCTTTTGCGCCTATTATTTCTGAGAAATAGAGGAGTCCTAGCATTACATGGGATTAATTGTATTTGCCAGACATCTATGAATATGAGGATTTAGAGAATCCTTCCGTTCCTACATTTTCTGATTGGTTTGGCTCAATGGAAGTGCTTAGTGACTTTTTTAAAACATTAAATATTACTTACATTTAAGCTGACTACATCACCAAAAAGCACTGAGGAAAATAACAGGGACTAACGTCAGCCAAGCAGATTCTAAAAGCACTCTGCATGGTGAAAGCTAAAAGATTATTAAGACAAACATCTTGGTAAACACATATCCACTCCTGCAAATGGAATGTACAATCATTTTTCTATTTTTATGTTATTTAGCTACCAGGTTTCTCAAATCATCCTGAAATGCCAAAATGGCACTGCAATATTCAGCTTATGATTTAAGTCAGTGCTGCCTTCTCTTTGTGATAGGTGACTTCACTAAGCCCTTACATTAACTGAAGAGAGAGGGAAAAAGGCACATTATAGAAACAAATAAAACGATGACTTCTTGCAGAACCAGGCTATTCCTACAGCACAGCCTTGCTGTAAGCTGGCATCTGAATGAATAGGGAAGAACTGATGAAAAGCCCCCCAAAATAACCAAGCAAACTAACACAGGCACGACCAGACTCGACACCGGACAGAATTCATGTCGGTTCTAACAGTATTGTTTCTGTGACATCAGAACCAAGCAGCCTCAAGAGTGAGATGTTAAAAAAAGCAAAGGCTTAAGATCCACATTAACAAAACCACCACCAGAGCACTCTAACAGCTTAACCTCCTCCAAAGTCAGGCACGGGAGAGCCCGTGCTGCTGGCTCACCACACGGCTTTTTCTGTCACCAAGAGCCGAGGCAGGAAGAGCTGGGACCTCAACAATGACATGCTCCAACACAGCACATGGGCTGTGCTGTGAGACATCAAGTGTCTCCTGCCTCTAGCAGGCATGGGAAGACCGACTGTTCCTGCCATTCTATCACCAAAATCCTCCAGTGCAAAGGAGAGAGATTCAAATTCAGCTTAAAAGTTATTAGGGGAAAGGCAGAAATCCTCTCCACTGCAGTTGGTGACTGTAAAGTCTGCTCATTCAAATAGATTGTTCTGGAACACTCAGTGCTTCTACTGCCTGCTATGACAAAATAAAGACAGCTAAAATGAGAATCCACTTCAACCTATTATGGCATTCTACCCCTGATTAAACCATTTTAATCTTCCTCATCAAAGTTTGCATCACAGCATCTTGAATCACAGAATACTTCCATTTTCTTGTACTTATGAAACACAAGGTTTTAGTTCTACAAATTACAGTGATTTATCCAGTTAGAAGAATCACAATCAATTTTTGTTCTCAAAATGATGCTGTCAGTAGGCAACAGCTGCTTTTAGTTGTGTATCTCATTAGATTTACCTACAATTACAACAGAATAACAGACTAAAATACCATACCCTTAAGTCAAACCAGATAAGCTATTTAAACAGGTAGAAAAGTACTTTGTTAATTTACACACATGTAATTAATAGGAACTTCAGATTTGCCTAAAGCAGGTAAAGGACCTGCATTCTTTGCCAGACTGAAAGAAGGTTAAAAATATAGACAAAGATGTGCCTAAGCATTCTTCTTCAACTACTAAGACATAATGAATCCAAATGCATCTATCATTTTGTGGTGATACATTCATCATTCTATTGCATTAATTAAAATCTAAACAGCAGTTAAAACACATACCTCCTCTTGGGCAATACCCTGATTATTGGGTACTATCCAAGACAACAGCTCTTGAGGGTCGAGTTTTCCATCATTATCCTTGTCGTAGTCATTCACAAACCGATCCTTCTCCACAAGTATCCATTCTGGATCTTCCCTTGCAGCTAGTAAGACACATTTGTCAAGTTTAAAGCCGGTCCTTACCTCAAAGCAGATGTTTTCACTTTTTCTCATATTCAGTTTTCTCAAGTTCAGTTAATCTCATAAAACACAAAAGTGATTTCAGGGAATAAAGCCAAGCCTCACCGACCAGTCCCGAGAGATTAAATAAATGCAGCTGTCTACAGATGAAAAAATTCCTTGTGTACAATAGAACAGAATGTAAAGCTAAGGCAATATTAACATTGTAAATTTACAATTGAACTGAGAGGATATTAAAGTCAAGGTTTACCATAAACTGAACTGTTTATCTTAATATCTCCACATTTACCCAGATTGGTAATGGAGAAAGCATACTTTATATTGAGTGTGCTGCCAGGGAGATGGTTTCCTACTTATTGTGACAGCTGACACATCAGTAGGAAGAAGTTCAAGTGGGATGACAGCGCTATCTTATATATGCAGTATTTACCCTGAGTTAAGATTACTCTCTCCCATGAGCATGCAGCAATTGTGTTGCAGATGCCATGTTGAGAGTATCACACAGCAGCAATGTGAGCAGTACCACAGGCAGCAGACATTGGTCATCTGGGCTCATAACAGATGGAGGAAAGTAGGAAAAAGCTTTAAATCAACAAGTGTCCCAGGAAGCTGGTGGGCAGTGTTTGGCAGGATTTTGTGGCATTATGAAATTCTAAGGCCATATGAAGTTTTTAATAACATTCTACTGCCTGTTCCCCTGCTTTAACATCAAGGGAAGTCCATCTGTGACAGGTAACAGAGGAGGCAAAGCTCTTGATTAGCTCAGGCTCAAGCCTGAGGCTTTCAAATTAGTTTACTGGCTCATTTTTGTTTGTTTTCTAAAATACCTGGAATGTACCCAAAGCAATTTCATTCACTGTTCATTATTTGTAGACTTGGTTCATACTTACCCTATGCACTGGTATTGCATCCTGCACCTCACCAGCAATCTTAAACTTGTCTCTAACTCTTTGAGAAATTTATAAGCAATTCATCAATCTGATAACCATTGCAGACAAGCAAGAACAGGAATTAAGACTCCCTAAACCTTATAAAAGTCCAAAGTAGTTGGCATCACAAGCAGGTAAATAACAGTTCAACTATAATTAGGTTTCTGTTATAAAAGCACAAGAAGAGTGAAGTCTCTCTCCTTCCTTTCTAACATCTAGTTTTGCAAGTAGATTATCCCTTAATGTCACAATTCACCACACGCTGTTGCCCAAAGCCACAAGACAGTTATGAAACCAGACCCATCATGTAGTTTGTTAAGTCATTTTAAAGTGCACTGCAGGAACACTGTCTGCAGGAGAGATGGCTGTTTGGAGAAGAGTTCAAGTAGTTTCTACAGTTATAGCCGATTCTGAACTCTTGCTAAAATGTGTTAATGACAAAGCTGTCACCTTCTCTCTTACTGCAAGGGCCCTAGCAACGATTTCACTCCTTCCCAACAACTTGAAACGCTTTTTTCAAGTCTGAGCAGGAAAAAGGATAAAAGAACTCTGTACTTGCATCACACATCTATTGTTTTTTACTGGCTCTGGCAAATAAAGACAGTTACAAAAGGTGAAATTCCAGAGTTCACTGGAGTGAATAAAAACTGCCTATTCCCCTGTTTCTCCATATCCTCATGTGGCTTAAACATTTTCCCCAATTAGGATGTTAGTCCACCCCTAGGAACTAGCACTCCATAGGACCAAGCAGACTTTCCACATGCCTAAAGCTTTTGGTCTTTTTGGAACTGGAGGAGTTATTTGCCCTATCTTGTAGCAAATCAAATACGGCATAGAAAATAATATATCTATTAGCAATATAGGTAAAGGACTGATTAACACCAGATAAGTGTCCTTTTTCTTGCTAAAGAAGGAATAGATCAAGTTTAAGGAAGGGCAAGAGTGAGGGAAACAAGTGAAAGCAGACAGGCTTTTGGTATCTGGTCCAGTGACTGGGCTCTTTACACTTCCCCTCCACCTCTCTCAAAACATAGCTTCAGTCCTCCTAAAGCAGGGCTCACAGCTGCCTTCTTAAGCTGATAAAGACCAGGGAAGTTTAACCTTTCATTCCTGCTGGCTGGTTTCAGTTCAGTTACCAAAACCATGCCTTACTTCAGCTGCGTACCTAGTGCTGAGGAATGGGCTTTCAGTTACACGAAGTAACTTGCAAGGAAAAGAGTGGAATGGGCTATATGCAAACTACTGCTCAGCACATACAGGGCAGAGTGAAATAATGAGCCACTGTGCCCAGTATCAGGAAACTAAATTATTCTAAAAGACAGGATAATGTTACTCAGAATCTGTAGGTGGAGACATAAAGAGCTGAAAATAAAGGTGCATGCAATTTATCCCATTCCAAAACCTTCTGTTAGCTCCTCGTTTCCTGCCTGCACCCTACCCCCCTCCCCACCCCCCTTTTCCTTACTTGGGTCTCTTCTGTAATCACCAAGGAATTCTTCCAGGCTAACAAATCCATCACCATCTTTATCATGTTCTTCTAAAGCCTCCTGAATGACAAAGTCCTTTTGCATACACAGGAAAAGCAAAATAATCAATTTGTGAAAAAGAAGCAACTTGTAATCAAGAGAAACAGCAATAAATGACTTCAGAGCAGTGAGGTGTTCTTTAAAGGAATGACTCCCTCATGGCAAATCTGCTTCTCTGTTTTCCACAGACTAGTCCAGTAACTGGTTCCTGTGCATCAAGGCAGATGTGTTCTTAAGAGTTTGGGCTGCCAGGTTTTATGGAAACCAGATCTGGAAGGTGTCCACAGAGCTGGAATCCTGCAGCATAATTCAGAACTACACAAATAGCTGAGAAACATGGATTTGTGCAAAGCTGTGTCCTCTCAGTCCACCTTTCATGTGATGTATTCACTAATTTGCAGTTTTCCTTTGCAAAGAAATCTTTCCTGTGAATCTCCCTAGCTTGAACTGAACTCTGAACTAGGCATGAAACTGAAGGCACCACACATTAGCTGAGTGTTGATTTGGTCTGTAAAAGCCATACACGTAACTGCTCAAAAACACACTTCCTGGAGTATTGGGACTGAGCACATGCACTAAAGAGATGTTGCATCTAAAGATGCAGGCTGGTAAAGATACTCCCCTGAATCTTACCGTCATATACTCCACTTCTTCAGGATGTTCAAAAGCAACAAATTCATCCACATTTAGATCAGGAACATTGTCTCTATTAGCCTTCTCAAAACGCTTTTTCTCCTTTAAATGAAGCTTAGAAAATAGATTTAGTTAGAGTACTTAATGAAAAGGAAAAACAACATCATAATAGCCGGCTGTGAGCTCATTAGAATATTAATTATTTCACATCATCTACTCGTGTTCTACTGATGCTGTATTTTCACTAAAAAGAGCTCATCCAGAGCAACAAGAAGAGCACTATTAACTGAAGTAGTTTTATTCTAAGAAGTGCATAAAAACTTCCTTTATTCCAATTTAAGGAAACATTTAAAACACACTCTCAGTCAGGACTTCGAAAACACAAAAGGGAGATAATGAAAAGACCAACCCTTGTCTTTATATCTGCTTCCTCTTCTAAAAGTCACCAATTCCCAAACTGGACTAGTGGAGTACAATGATTACCATTAATGGTAGCCACTGCAAATTCCAGAATTTACATTTTAAAGGACACTTAACCTTCTGGATCTATATCTCATTTATATCAAGGGCTGTCTGTAGTTCTAAGAAGGTCCTGAAATACCATATATGTAAAATGTCTTTTCTGAAGCCATTTTAAGTGCTGAAGCATCAGACTGCTTCCTTTAACACAAGACTCTTGTCATTACATCTCAAAGTATTTCAAAGCAAAGTCACTTCTCTAACCTGTTCTAATTACAGGTATCAGCACACTCTTCAAAACTAAATAATATCCACAAATAACCATCTGAAATTGTGCTTCCTAGTTTATACCTTGTTTAATAGACACTTCTCTCAAAATCAGGCTAACCTGAGTAATACAGAGCATAAGATGTAAGGAATAAAGTATAACTGTAACACCTGAACTATTCTACAAAAGAACTAAATGTACTCCTCAACAAAAGCTGTCCTTAGCTGGGGTTTATAAAGGAAGGCAATTCAGACGGACTGACCACAGGAACTACTGAACTGCAGCGTAAACTTTAGCTATTGAGGGAAAAAGTGTGGTTTTCAGTGGGCTTTTCTGAGCAGTGATGGACAAGGCTGCCACCTTCTGGTAAATTTATATGTCTACTTGATGCCAATGCTAAATCAATACCATGCTCTGTAACCTTTACGTTTTGCTTACAGCAGGATCTTTCCAACTGTAAGGAAAAGGCTGAAGGTGGCTGACACACGATGCTTGTACAAATCTGCCAGTTTTGGTCTTTACAATATATGTTGAAGAAATCAGCAAGCACGAAAACCTAGAAAGCAGTCACAGTGTAAGAGTAGGAGCTCTAGCTCAGCACAGACATCACTGCAGCATCTCAAACATGGGATCAATATTTTGACTGCTAGTTCCACCTGAAGTCTTGTTTTATTTATAAGCTATGTAATTATTCAGTGAAGTGACCGCCAAAGCTTTACAGTTTGTTTCCTCCCTGTCCATTGTACATTTTAGTTTCACTTCTGCCAACATCCTATATTATCTCCTATACTAAAAACAAAGTAATCTTTACAGGGAAAAAACAAACAAGTAAACAAAACCAAACCCCTAACAAACCAAAAACTCTAAAACCAAACCAAAATTCAGGCCAGAATAGCCTAAAACTCGCTTATTCCCTTTCTGGGAAATATTTAGGTATGCCTATAAATGTGTAACTTGAAAGGAAACAAGTTTTGCTGTGCGGTGATTCTTGGTGAACCTTTCCTCCCTGCCTCTCTGTTTCCACTCTTAAGCATCTGCTCTCGCAAATGAGATTAGTCCATATACATCCAGTTTTATTGATCGGTTTGGAGTCAATGTCCGAATATCGATGTCTGAATTGCTATTGCTTTCTCTGTGGGTCTCTAATGGACAGAAAGCGTTGAAGCAGCAACACTGATACCCTACACTGGGTGCTTGAGAAATACCTGGAAAGGTGGGTAGAACAGTGCAATAAAGGGGGTTAAGGAATATAAGGGTTCATTTACCTCCAACACCAGTGGTACTGGCCCCTGCTGAAGGCAGGACACAGGCTAGGCTACAGACCCAGCCTACCAGGTTGCCATCTTGCTTTAAGAAGATGGCTGGAGGCTGTGCTCTGTGATAAGACTGTCAATAGACTTACACTCCATTCAGCTAGCAAAATATACTCCGGAGGTACGATTTCATTCTATCTTCATTTTGTTGGTAGCAGCTTTAATACTCCATTACTCTCCTTTAATTACTCCCCTATCTCAGATGGATGAAAGTGTTAAAACAATGTGCCAGCTGCCACGGTTTCTCTACCCATCTTGTTCCATCACCATAAACAAACATCGCTGCCTTTTACCAGCAGCTTATAGAAACTGATGCTGAAACATTTTACCTGTCGAAATGATTCTTCCTCCTGATCCTCCAGGACAGAGTTCTCATCAAAATCAATTTCACGATCATACATTTGCATATTATACTCCTTCCAAGACAGTAATCCATCACCATCTTTGTCATAGTCGTTGAAGTGTTGCTTAGCTTCTTGTGTAACATAATGTTTAAAAGACTGCTGTATCCAGGAGCTCAGCTCATCTGTGAAAATCATTAAAAAATACTAAAATGTAAAAAATCAGGATCATCTGCACTATAAAAACTGCAAAAGACACCACAGGTCTGCTCAGTCTGGAACAGACTCTGCAAATCAGATGTAAGCATATAGGGAAGAGGTTATTTAAAGCAAAACAATCTGTTTATGCTATGGCTTTCTTTTCCAAGTTAACTGAATGAGAGAATAGATCACAGCTTCAGTTTTACTTTAGTAGTACTATTTCCCCATTGATACCCTTAGGCTAGAGTTACACGGTGGCTTTAATACAGCCTTTATAGGTGCTGCCAGGAAAAGTGTGATACACCTGGGGAATGGCAGGAAAAAATGATTACAGGTAGTGTTCATAGAGCTGCAAAGCAGAGTGCATCACTGAAAACTTCTTAGTTCTCAGCTAAGAGAAAGTGCCCCTGTTGAGCTCACTGGGACCTGGACAAGGGAAGCAGCAGCCTGACCCTTTTGGTGACTGCTGACAGAAATGTCAGCTTGCAGTGATGCTGTGGCCATGCCTTTCAAATCCAAAGCCAATCAACACTGTCACTCCTTTCAGCTTTTAATTATTCTTTTGTCTTCAGAGCTTTATGGAAATGATGCTGAATATGGTTTAAACACACAGCTCTAAACATAACTTGGTACCCCAAGAGATCATTGTTCCCATCAATCTTGGGTTTCCTCTGAAAACTCCACCAACTGCCATAAAACTAGATTCACTGCTGTGGTCTTCGTTACCCAAAATAAAATATTGACAGATATTTTCCCTTAAGGCAAAATCAGGCCTTATGTATTTTGGCAATGCTTTTAAGCTACTTATTTTCATAGAAATGTTGTGAAAATAAAGCTTAATATATAGATGAATTCACAAAACACATTAAAGTTGCTTCCTTTAAAGAAGATGGGAAGAACATTGTCCCTCATGTACCTGGAAGGGGTAGACAACTTCCTCTGCATTGCAAGGTTGCATTAGCAATTAGCAATTGCTGCATTAGCATACAGCTAACTCAACTCAACTGCTATCCTGCTCCGAAGAGCCCTGATGACTACTAGAGTACCCCCCCCCAATTCTACTTAAGAAAAATCTTATAGCAGTTTTTAGATACCAAAATCTCTTATTGTCCTTCTTGACAGAAGCGTCAAAGTTTCCATACAACTTTACCAGGTTTATTTAAATGTCTTTGAAAAGCAGCAAGAGATTTTTAAAAATACACTCTGAATTTCTATTAGCAAAGGAACCAGTTTTGTAACAGAATCTGTGAATTGATTGAGCGTGCAGAGGCGTGCATGTCAGGGCCTGTGCTGAAGCTTGTGCACAAAACCAGCACTGCCTCACAAGAACCTGCAACACGGCTTAAAGATGGACAACATCTAATTTAGAGCATGGTTTTATTCCCAGCATTTAAGGCAAGAGGCACAGCCATGCGAACATGTCATGTCCAGTGCCATTAACCCGAAACACCACTAATGAGAAATTCTCAAGGCATGTTTTACAATACACTGAGAAACAAATGAGCCGAAAAAGCTTCAATACTATAAACTCCTTAGTGCAAAAATGCGTTTCACTGCAAGTTTTCTTTTGGGAAGTGAGGGGAAGGCAAGCTTCCATTGGACTGAGAACAAGATGAGCATGGAGGATGGGTGGAATTCCTACACTTTAAATAGACCTCTTCCCTTACAGCCTTCCCATTGTGAACTGCCTGTTGCTTGTTACAGGGATAAGCTAGCCCACTGAAGTTATGTACTGCCTCACCTCTACCCAGTCAGAGGCTGCAACACTGAAGTAAGAGTGCCGTTGATCAGTTTCAGCATATGAAGTGAAAGACATCAAGAGATGTAGCTGATCTTGTCTTTAAAACCGTATTTTATCCTCTCACCTAGAAAGCTTCCTGCATGTTTAATATCATGTTCATGAAAGATCACTGTTCCAGCGTTTGAACAAGGATTCTACTTGTTCTGTGTGTGTGCACTTGAGAGACTCTGGATTTTTGTCAAAGTCACAGCAAAACACCAAAAATCCATTTTCACAGTCACTTTTTAAATAAAAAGTGTCAGAACGATGTACTGAAAGGAAGGGCCAGAGTTACTGTGCAGTTCAGGGGTCTGACTGATAAAAACCTGTCTGGGAAGAGACACCTGACACTACATTGTGATGGAATGAATATATGATCCCTCAGTGTCACCAGGTACTGAAACGCATGTACAAATTTCAAACACAGAAATCCACGCGATTCAAAGTGGCTTCAGATGCGCAAGAAGCAGGTACGAGCACAAAGCTGGCACTTTTAACTTGGTATTGTTCTCTGAGCCACACTAACCCAGTCCTGTGTGCTCTCCTGGGCTGCTTTCACCGCCTACGAGAGCAGTGCGAGGGACTGAGGCATCCTCTGTGCATGTATCTGTGCCTACATCCTTGGCCAGTGTTCCCACCGCACTGAGCTGGAGGGCTGTTGGGTGTTTCACGGGGGTGAAGCACAGCACAGCTGTCACCGGCTGTGTCACGGGCACACCGTGTCTTTTCCTCCTGAGGGCACCGGGCCGGACACGGAGCGCGGACAAAGCCCGGTCCCGGCCCGGTTCAACCCCGCCATGTGCCGCCCGGGGCCGCCGTTACCCTTGCTGAGGAGGCCGTCCCCATCCGAGTCGATCTTCTTCACGATGGCCCTCAGCCGCCGCTGCTGCTCTTCCGGGCTGAGCCGCGCGTACTCGTCCGCCTCGTCCTGCGGCAGAGGAACCGCGCGTCACCGCGGGCCCTGCCCGCCCCAAGGCCCGCCCCAAGGCCTCCCGCGCCCGCTCCCGCCGCCCGCCCGCCCTCCCGCGGGCCGGGCCCCCACCTGTCCTCCGAGCAGCGCCTCCCGGTCGTAGTCGGCGCGGTGCTGTTCGTGCGCCGCGGCCAGGGCCAGAGCCGGGCCCAGCGCCAGCACCAGCACCACCGGCCGCAGCCGCATCTCGCTCGCCGAGCAGGGTACCCGCGGCGAGGGGCGGGGAGAGGGGCCGCGGAGGGCGGGCCCCGGGTGCCGCCTGAGCGACACGGAGCGGGAACGTGCCGCTCGGTGAGGAGCGGGAGGTCGGGCGCCCCTCGGTCCCAACCTGGCGTGCTCTGTCAGCGGGAGGTACCAGCCCCTGCCGGCGTGTACGGATCACTTCCCTGCTTCAGGGCAGCCTGGCAGCCCCGAGTGACTGTCACCAGGACTTGAGGCAAGCACCGAGGAACCCGGCACGAGGGAGGATGCGCAGGAACGAGCGGTGTAAAAGCTTTACGCCGAAAAGGAACACACGTTTCTCTTGCTTGTGGCCCCAACTCGCAAATACCGCTTACAAGGGAGAGCTGAAGGGAAGCACTGCTTTGTGAGAGGGTGGATCAATACAAACGTTCGTAAGTGTTCAGCGCACGTAACAGAGAAGAAAGCAGTAAAACAAATTCGGCCTCATTGACCACACAGACAAACTAAAGATACATCAAGTAAATGAGCAGGGGCCTCCCCAGGAGCTGTCATGTGAAACTGGGATTGCTCTGATCCTGAGCCCAACAAGGTCAAATTAATCAACCCTGTGTGATTAACTGAGATTTATGTGAGACTGCTGCTAGATTTGTTATTTCTCTGTCCAATATTCGTGTATTGCTGGAACTCCCCTTTCAAATAGCAAGAAGGGATATTACCCCACCTGCATTTCCAGAAACAATTTTTGCCAGCTTTAAGCAGAGCCCTCAGTTAATGGAGGTTGTCTGCTAGGCTGTCCTGTCTCTTCCTTGGCGATAGCGATGTTCTGCTCCCCAGTTAACCTCAAATTCTATTAACTGTGAAGAGTTACGAATGTTCGTTTTGAGGATCTGAGAGTAAAATACTGCCATAAATCAGTAAATGTGTTATTGCAATTTCCTGCCCTAATAAGAAATGGCTTTCTATTAAAAATCTAATACTGAAGTCTAGTATTTTTTATTGGTTTAAATGTCAAATTTCCTATCAGTATGTATATAAATCACACTCACAAAATGTGAATAAGATCATACTATTTGAGCATGTTTAGACAAAGCAATTCTATAAGCACTCAAAACAGAAGTAAGATTTGGCTCGTTTCTGAAATAGTACTGAAGATGCTTTGTCTTCTTTATCTAATGCATTACCAACACCCCAAAAGCCCCCTTTCCTGCACACCTCAAGGGTTGACAAGTGTATTAGATTATACATTTCAGTGCCTAAACAACTGTAATAGCCTCCAAATGACAGATTCAATGTAGATGTGCAAAGAGCAATTTTATTAACAATACATTCATATGCCAAGATGACTGAAGAGAGAAGGAAGAGGAAATACAAACAACTGGGACAATAAATCCAGCAAAACCAAAAGGTCATTGTGTCCTGCATATAAGGAAAAAAATCAGAAGCTTGGCAAAAGGGAAAGCATAGGAAATCATCTTCTCTTGGTGGTAAGCCTGTGTCCAAATACAATCTAGACACTTCCCAGCGCACAATGCGTCAGTCAGATAGTAAACTTTAAGATCATTTTGGTATGGGTGCAGGAAAAAAAACAATAAACCAAAGGCTCTCATGTCTGTTCTGTATTTTTAACCGAGTGCACAGCAAATGCATCGCTATTGTAACTTGTGAGAGTATGAGTGAAGCTATTTTTAAATCAGAATATGAGTCATACTATATACTATATATACTATATACTTCTTTATGTGCTGAACTTTCTGACTTCACGAAACATCCCCCCTTCCCTCACCAAAAGGACGACATTTTTGTATGACAAATCGCATACAGCCTTGCAGACATCTCGTTGGAGCTGTTCTTTCAGTTGACTCACAAAGGAGTCAATGTTAGAAGGTCATGTTCAAAACAACTTCTTCTCCATGATGCCTGCAAATGTAAATCTGTTCCTGGGAAACTGTGAGCATGAGAGCAGTTGTCCAGCAGCACAAACAGCAGTTCCTTAACAGTTATTTCTAGGAAGGGAAGTTGTCTGTCTGGTCTTTACTATAACTTTTTGACATTTCTACATGTTAGCTTTATAAATCACTGCCTGCCTTGGATAACCCTTTATTTACTTTAATGCACGTCATTTATACACTTGAAGAATAAATGGATTTACAGTAGTTTTACTTAGATAGGCTTCCATTTTGATATATTCTCCTCAGTTTGCTGTTATCACATGTAACCATTTTAAGCTGCTACATTAACAGTTACGTGCATCTAAGACCTAGATGCAAAGATTATCCTTTCTTCTTCTGTTCTAGACGTGGTTGGATTTTGGAATGTGGATTTAAGTAAGGGAAAAACTTGAAATCGTATTCAAATACCTCTGTTAACTTCAAAGTGGCAGTCATTTCCTTTGGTAGTAACAAGATACAACTTTCTGGGTCTTCTAATGAAGTGCTTCGTAACACCTTGCACAAAGTATCCTGAGGTGTTTTAGACTCTGCAGACATTACAGACCTGTTCTTCTACTTCTTTGCCCTTAGTGCAGTTATTAGCATCTGAGGAAATAGGTTATAAAGTGACACTTCTCTGATGTGGTATCTGATGAGGCATTGAAGCGGAACAGCAGGATTTGATGCACGGCCCAGGCCCGCAGTGCTGGGCTCAGCCGCACACCAAGGAGGGGGTTATGGAAATTCGGACAACTGCCCCATCAACAGTGAGCAAGTGACAGTGCAAGGGGGTTGGATGGGACCTCCAGGGGCCGCCTGGCTCTGCTCTGCTCTCAACCACAGCCGAGTCCATGCCGTGCCTGGAGACTTCAGCTGAAGCATGTACCGGCTCTCAAGCCATCTATTTCAATCTTTTAGTGTTTAGAGATGGCAATCTAAATTGTCCCGCTTACAGTTCAGGCCTCCTTACTTTCTATCATTCCTGTCACACTGAGGGAAATGGATTCTTCTCTTGCTCCTCACAGCCCCACTTATCACTCCTACCGCATCCCCTTTTTGTTTTCTTTGGCTAGATAGGTTCAACTTGCCCAGTTATTTCCTCACAAATCATGTTTTCCAGGCCTCCAGTCCCATGGTAAGGGCTGTCCTCTCCACGTGAGACCCATCCTCCCCCAAGGCCATTGCCCAAGCTGGATGCAATGCCAGTGTTAAGTGTTTTGCTATTGCCTGCGCAGACACCCAGTGTGTTGTACACAGTAATTTCCTGGCTCGCACACAGCCCATGTTCCTTCCACCTTTTCCCCATCTCCCCGCTGATGGGTAAGGGGCTGGACGCCAAGGTGCCGACCGCCAGCCCGGGCGGCCCGAGCTGACAGGGCAGCCCCAAGGCCGCAGCACGGCCCGGACACCCGCGGACACCTCCGCTACCGGCTCCTGGGCCGCAGCACGGCCCGGACACCCGCGGACACCTCCGCTACCGGCTCCTGGCCCGCTCCGGCCCCTCACGGCGGGCGGGCACGGGGCTGGCGATGCGCTACCGGGCGCGGGCGGCGCATGCGCGGCTGGCGGGGCCGGGCAGCGGAGCGCGGGGGGGGGTAGGAGCGCGGCGGCGGGCGGGCGCTGGCGGCGGGATGCGATGACATCACCGCGGCGGGACGCGCGCGGGCGGGACGGTGCGGCGCGGCGGAGAGCGTGAGTGGCCGCTCCGCGAGGCCCGGCGCGGGGGAGGGGCAGGGCGGTGCGGGCGCGGCGGCGGGGCAAGATGGCGGCGGGCCAGCCCTCCCCCCTCCTCCGCCCTGAGGAGAGCCCGAGGGGGGGTGCGGGCCCTCGGCCTGCCCTGCTCCGCTGTGGCAGAGAGCGGGGCTGGCGGGTGCGGGTTAGGCCTTGCCGGGTGGGGGGGGCTTGGCCGGCGCCTCAGCCTCGCTGCGAAGGGGGCCGGTCCCGCCCCGGTAAGTGTGCCCCTGTCAGTGCTGCACGGCCCGCCGTCTGTGAGGAAACTCGGAGCCGAGCGGTGTGAGGGAGGGTCCGCACCTTGTACACCTTGTTGTTACGTGGGGGCCCCTCCAGGAATGTGCCGTTGAAGCTGTGTGTGTGGAAGGGAGAGCAGGCATGCCGAGAAAGCCCCCGTAAACTTAAACCCGCCAGGAGGTGTAAAACCATTTGCATTCGGGAAGCTACTAATCGTGTTCCTGTCTTGAACCTGCGGTCCTGCTTTCCTTGTCGGATTGGAAATCATGGTTAGAAGAGCTGGCAGGACAGGAGGTGTTGCAGCACACCCAGGGGCTGCCTTCTCTACATGTTCTAAATGCAAATTTCTATTTCTGAATTACTGCCGAATCCACTGCAGTGCCGGGGGAATACTTGGACCCTCAGGTGTTTTCCCTCAAATTAGTAGGGAAATACTTGGGTCCTCACATTTTTTTCCCTCATATTAAGAGAAATCCTTGGGCCCTCAGACTTTTTCCCTCAGATTCTTCGGGAGATACTTGCGCTCTCAGGGTTTTTTTCCTCAAATAAGTATGTCGATTTGATGAGCTTTTATTGCACCTTGATTACAACCATGTCAATGCAGTGAGCAAAAGCAGTTTTCTGAGATACCTCAGTGTTCGAAGGCTCCTCAGGCCAGGCCTGTGCTGATGTCTGAAGCAATGCTCAAATACAGCCTTTGTTTTCAAGCAGGTGCACAATGTTGAAGTTTTCGCAAGCTCAGTTGGTTGTCTTAAGGCATAGAAGCAAGTGCAAACCTTAATGACTGCCTGTCTGTTAACTGTGTAGGTTTTGGCCAGTTACTTTTGGAAAAATCAGCAAGGTATGAGGAGTTAAAGGTGTAATATGAGAACAAGTGAACAGCCCACTTAAAGCGGTGTCGTTAATGATAAAGACCCACAAAATAGGGTTTTGGGTCTGGTTAATCTTGTTCAGTTACTTAATTTCTGATAACTTAGAAGTGTCTAATTTCTGATTAGTGTCCAGTTCTTCAGAAGGATAAGAACTTTTACAGGGGAGTGTTTGAACTCTAACCGGTAGTTGTCTGTAATTTATTTCAACCTCATAGCCAAGGGTTTAGTTTTCTGTCAGAATTATTATCCCTTTCCTGGGAATTGTTGATAACCCTATAAATATTTAGTCCCATGCACTTCTGCATTTGTGGCAGTGGTTCTCTGGTTCCGAACCGGGTAAGACTACTCACTTTCTCAGAGCTGACTTCTACAGGAACCCTCACATCTTTTTTAATTGGCAACAGAAGTTTTCCATTTTATTTTGCCTTACCTCTATTTATACTGATTTCTTACTATGTCTATGATTCATTTTTCTTTTTGAACTAATAACCAACTTGACCAGTCCTCTATCACAGGATAGATTGTTCTGCTTGCCTTTCACTGTTCTAGTGATTGCCCATGCAATGATTTGTTTAAAAGTTCTAATGTCCTTTGGACTGTTTACTGTCTTACTACACACAAACTTACATTTTTCTGTAGACCTCATAGCAGCCTTCCAGTATCTGAAGAGGGCCTATAAGGATGCTGGGGAGGGACTCTTCATTAGGGACTGTAGTGATAGGACAAGGGGTAATGGGTTAAAACTTAAACAGGGGAAGTTTAGATTGGATATAAGGAGGAAGTTCTTTACTGTAAGGGTGGTGAGGCACTGGAATGGGTTGCCCAAGGAAGCTGTGAATGCTCCATCCCTGGCAGTGTTCAAGGCCAGGTTGGACAGAGCCTTGGGTGACATGGTTTAGTGTGAGGTGTCCCTGCCCATGGCAGGGGGGTTGGAACTGAATAATCTTAAGGTCCTTTCCAACCCTAACTATTCTATGATTCTATCATTCTGTTTTCTTCTTGGGCCCTTGGCTACTTTTAACAAGGAGTCGTGAAAACACTTTACAAATACAGTTATCCTCTGAAAACCTTACTTTGGTCATCTGATGTCTGTAACATAAACGCTGCTTAAAAGCTGAAATTAATTTTAGAAGTGGTTTAAGTGAAACTAATGGATTGCATTTGTTTTGACGCAGGTATGAAAACTCAATGGGGTCATCTAAAAACGTAATAAATGATCCTGTTGATGTGGAGGAAGGCTATAATATGATGGTAAGACAAAAATCTGCTATTTAAGGCTAAACAAATTTCTAGTCACTCCTTTTGCCTAACAGGTAATTGTATCAAGAGCACTTAGAAGAAGGTAACTTCTTTGGGTAGGTAAGTAGCAAATATGAGGTTTTCAGGTTGAGGAAGTGGTCAAAATCCTATGTATCAGCATCACTCATACGAAGGAGTGTATTAAAGCTTGCTCTTGTCAAATGTAAAGATACATGTTGATACCCATTGTGGTCTTTGGCACAATAGTTTATGCTTCTCTGAGTCTGTGTACTTCATTACTGCTGTCCTGTTAATACTTACTTTAAGGGGTTGAGGTTTTCTTTTGACTGCTGTCGAAGTTATGGAGACTAGAACTTTCAGGCTCTAGTTTCATGGTACAAAGTACTTGTAAATGTCATGTTGAGATACTTCTGCTTTCCTTATAAGCCTTTCTGGCTTGTAAGAAAACAAAAGTAATTTAAAAAGTCAGTTTGGTGTGGACTAATGCAAAG
This sequence comes from Pezoporus occidentalis, assembly GCF_034315485.1. Classification (NCBI taxonomy): domain Eukaryota; kingdom Metazoa; phylum Chordata; class Aves; order Psittaciformes; family Psittacidae; genus Pezoporus; species Pezoporus occidentalis. The sequence goes on from NW_026913415.1 coordinate 2,507,299, forward strand.
TTTTACATTTGTGTGGGAGTAATGATCTCCAGAAATAAGGCAGAAAACAGCGTCTTGGCAGCAGCTGTGCATAAAGGAACCTTGGGATTACAAAAGGTCGTATGTGCAACAAAAGAAATTTTGCTTTTATATTAAGAAGAGTTGGGTCTGCTCTGACCATTGGAATGTGGGCTTAAGGACTGGACTTGCAGAGGTCTCTTTCAGGCTTTGTTATTCTGTGACTGTGTCAATCATGCTAGCTTATATGTGATATATCATGGTATAGCTTATGGTTGTATCATAAGTGATGCACAGGTAATACCATATTGCAAAAAAAGTCCCCGTGCATGATTTTGAGATTATTAAATGGAATTATCATCTTTAAGATATGAATAACTTGTCTGCAGTGTTCTGCATTGATAAAGTCTTCACTGAAGTATTTGTATCTGCTTTTGGATGTTGTATTTCAAAGACAGATGGGAATCAGTTGGAGACAATCTGGAAGAGAAAACTGTAAGTGCTCGGATTCAGAAAACTTGAAATCTGAGCCATGGGAAACATGAGAAAAAAGATTAAAGGAATAGGAATAGTAAGCCTGGAAGATAGGAAAGCCAGTGAAGGGTGCAGTGGAACATAACAGTTTGAAAAATACCAAATTAAAATGACTGAGTGATTTTCAGGTCCTCTGTGTATGGCAAGACTGTGTGGGCTTATGCTGTAGGAAAGCCATAGTTAAGTATTACATAGATTGTGCCAAGTGAGCACTGGCTGCTGGGGGAGGATTTGAAAGAAAAGATGCAATACATAAGGAATGATTTGTTTATTTGCTTATTTCATTTTTAGCAGTTGGGAATGCCACAGATCAGTTTTATTTCCAGCTAAGGTGTTTGGGTCTGTTTTGAGAATGCAAATATAAACTGATGCAAAATGCAGCCTGAACATTCTTCTTTTGGTTTCAGACAGACACGTTTCAGGGGCGATTAATTTAAAATGATTTGACTGTGTTCTCAAGTCAGCCACCACAAGGATTTATACTGGGAGTCTATACCGTAGTTTAAAGGGATTTTAAGCAGTTATGTCACATTTGTGGATGTTTAAGTCTTAGATTGATGACAGAAAGTGTATTATTAAGCAACAAGTGGTTAAAAACCCAAACCAAACTTGATGCAGCAGAAATGGTTGCTCTTACTAAAAATTCCTATTGAAATAGGCAATTAATTATATAGAATTAGGATAGACTAGAACCAGTGTAGCAGAACTCCTGTTTTTTTGTGTGCCTTCCTTAGGTTTCTTTGGGCCAAAAAATACATAATTTGCTTTATTTATTTCATCAGGTTTTCCAAAAGTTCGCTTACATAGCAGTGCTGGTTTTAACTTTGTTTTCCTTTTATTACGTGGTGATATCTCAAGGTAGGTCTGTGGAGCACTAGATGGCACACTGTGGCTTTGAAACAAGCAATTGAGGACATCTGGAAGAGAGAAACCCAAGTTAAACACTTAGATAAGCACTGAAGTAAAAGCAGTTTCTCATTTGTGTTTCTCATTTGCATTTCCTCTCACCTTAATGGAGTATAGCCACTGCTCTGCTATATTCATTTTTACTGTATTTTTTTTTCTAAAGATGTATTATGAAAGAAAGTGGTTGCAGGCTTGAGTCATATGATGGTGAAAATAAAAAGAGGAAGAAGGCATGTTCTGATTAGTGCTATAGGAAATCAGTCTGTTGGTGCCTAAAAGAATGTTTAGATTTATGTAACTTCTTTGGGGTTAAGGTTGTCAGTATTTAAAGAGAACTTGGTCAGCAGTTTTGTGCTATCATGGTACGTTAATTTAACATTACAGTATACAGTTTGGCTTTGTTTCAGATTATTTTCAGAGGAATAACTTGATACACTGTAGAAGAGGCAAGATTTTATCTAATTGACATCTGTCGGTGGATACAAGTATTTCTTAATATATTTGGTTTCAGATGTCTTTTGATGGTGTATTTTGCAAGTGCAGAGAAGCATGTTCATTAGGTAAATGAAATTCATCCTCAGTGCCTCGCTGTTTCTGAGCAGCTGCAGCTTTCTAGTAGTAACAGCTAACTTTAGTAGGCAGAAAATACTTTTTAGGTTGTTGTCTTCTCTGAAAGCGAGGTGGGTTTTTATGCATGTTTCAGATGGTTCTGATAAATCTCATACCTTTCTCTAGGCTCTCCCAGTCAGCCAACACGTGTTTTGGTCTCGTGCAGCTTTTATCTTGAATAAACAGTTTAACACAAGGTATTGAAAACATTTGAGATGTGTACTGTGATGTCCCCAGTGAAGCAGCACTGACAATCAGTTAAATGAAGGTTGCAATTGTGTGGTGTGGACATACCCATACTGAGGGCTGGGTAGTAACTGTCATATCATGTTGAGGAGTCAGTCTACTTATTGTGCAGAAAAATGGTTGTGAAAATGAGTATGTACACCTGGTTTAAATATTTGAGGAATACTCAGTACCTGTGCAGCCCAGCTTGAATGGTTTAACCTCATATTGGGTGAAATTAGTATATATATAACCAAAAACTTGTATATATACTTTTCTCATCCGTGTCTTTCTTGTTTTCAGGCTTCTTTCCAACGTTCTAATAGCCATGACAAAGTGAGAAAAATAGTTGCAGAAGAGGGACGTACAGCAAGGAACCTAATTGCATGGAGTGTTCCACTGGAAAACAAAGAAGATGATGGTATGTATTAACAGTCTTACGCAAGACTTATCCACTTCCATCCCTTTGTCCACTGGAGTTGCTCACCTGGAAGCATGTTTCTTACATAGGATTTCTCTGTTAAAAACCCAAATGGTTATGTTTAGTGTACATAGTATAATTTTAAAGCTTTTTTCCAAATCCACCCTGCACTTGACAGCTCACTTTATAAAACCTTCACAATGACAGATTAAAAACTGGTTTCATTTTGTCTTTAAACAGCATCTAGGTCTGCTCTCTTGCTGATACTATCAAGATACTTGTGCAATATAATAATGTTGTCTTAAACTGATCTCTTGTAATTTAGGAATTCAGAAATGCAGGAGTAGAACAATCGAACAAGTTCGTCTCTACACTCTAAAACAAGTTTAGAAGTTTCTTTTGGTATCGCTTCAGTCTTCAGTAAACATCTGTGAAGAACCTTTAAGGAAGGGGATATGTGGAGGCAGTTTTCCGTAATGCAAGTCCTCAGAACAGTTTTTTTACTGTGGTAATAGTCTCTTGTGGTATGATGACTTCAGGAGCCAGGAACTGACTTTAATTTTTATACTGCTCAAGCTGTTCCAGATGTCAGAATGCTGCTTTTAAGAACTTCATCTCAAGTATTTTTGTAGCTCACACGTCCTGTGCAGGTGCTGCTGCTTTTGGGGCTTAAGCAGGAGTGTCTAAAAGGAAATGTTTTCTGCTGTGAAGGTGGTTGAACACTGGAACAAGTTTCCTAGAGAAACTGGGGGCAGTCTTTGTCCTTGGAGATGCTCAAAGCCTGACTGGACATGGTCCTGGGCAGCCTGCTCTAGCTGACCCTGTGTTCAGCAGGGAGGTCAGACTAGCTGGTTTCTAGAGGCTACTTCCAACCTCAGCTGTTCTGTGATTCTGCCAGTGGAAAAGATAAGTTACAAGATAATTAACCCTATGTCTGAAGCAAACTGACACAAAGTTTAAGCTGTCTTTGGCTCGCTTTATACATTAAGGTGTATTTGTGATTTTTTTCTTTTTTAGAGCTGGAAAGTCTAAAGTCACAGAAGATAATGAGTTGCTGAAAACCCGTGTAGGTGTTTGTCTGTGGATGTTTGTATAGGTTTCATTAAGGACATTGGATTCAGTTCAGAAGGCATAGCTGTACCTCTTTTGAACAGTGACAACAGAATGACACTTAACTTAGTTTGTCAGCTAAGCATCCTAAACATTTGCAAACTTTGGCTTCAGGTTCTGACCCTTTCACCTGAGCATTATCCCAGTTATCTTAGTAGATTTTTTTATTTTTAGTACCACTAACTGGTCAGCAGAAAACCATGCACTCTTAATCTTTGTTAGCTACATGGACAAGGAGAAAATGGAACTGATTTAAGCCTTGAGCATAATGTGACCACATAGAATGCATAGCTTCTGGCTGCATTGTATGCAACAGCTATTCAGTTTATTATCATGGCTATATGTTTTCTTCAGGTGGGCCAGTTCTGTGTTCTTTTGGAAGCTTCATTTCTGTCTGTCTCCAGAAGATGCGTTTGTTTATTTGCTGGTCTCACATCTGCCTGTGTTCCTGAATACGTTAAATCCAGTAATACTATTGGACTGGACACACCATTTAAGCAGAATAGGATTAGGAGCCCAAAGTATTTCTGGGTCCTGAATTACACTTTTTGGGAAGGTGGTAATAGGAGTATCTGCAGAGGGAACATGGAGCATATTTCTACCAGGTTTTAGCTATCTGTGAGTTGATTCAGTTTCTGTTTAGTACTACCTTGCTTGTCATATTCTTTTAGAAACTTCCAAGTAGGACTTTTTCTTTAAAACAGAGTGTATGTGAGTTGTAGATGAATGTTTGCTCTAACATTTTCTTCCAAAACATAATGAACGTAGAAGTATGTTCATTTCCTTCTTGTAGTTGTAGCAGTACCATGGTAATTTTTAAACTTTGTCACTGGTGCTTTCTTTTTAAAATCCCTTCATTAAATCATAGTCTGATGGTTTTGCACAATACAAAGGATTGGCTGATAATTGCCTGATGGAAAATTCCTCTGTGGAAAGGAGCTTGTGGCTAATCAAAGTCTGGCAGAGCCAAATCCTTTATCTCTTGACCCTTGTCTTGGCATAGAGGGTATGTATATCAATGTCAGTGAGCTCTGATTCATTTTCTGCTGATCTTTCAATATGGATTTTGTCCCTGAGGAATGATACAGCAATATTACAAATTAGAACAGTTCCAACTTGAGGGGTTGTGTAAATCGGGCCAAAAGTTCAGGTTGCCAGGAGCCAATCCTGCAGCTCTTCTGTACAGAGCAGAATTTAGTCTTTGGGCAGTTTCTTCTGCTCGTAATGTTCTGAGACATTCATTGCTTTGGCAGTAACAGGCTGTGAATTAACATTTCCTATTAGATGCTGTTCTTCATTAGGAGATTTATTTTTTCCCCTGCAGAAATAGTGAGGGTATGGACATTAGCTGTTGCTGGTGGTAATGTTATAGAGGGTTGACAAATTAAAAAACAAATGGATTGGCTATTTCAGTTTGTATCCTTTGTTTTTCTATGTCCTTTAAAAATGATGTGCTTTGTGTGCTTGTTTCCTTCTTACCCATTCAACTGTTCCTCTGAAAGTGTGTGTATTTTATATAGAGGGCATGGGTAAAAGAGCAATAATGAAAATAATTATAATCAAAACCATATAATTGCTTAATAGAAATATATATAGCTCCTGTCAGTAAGAAATATTGCCTTAGAAAGGAGAGAGTTTTCTGGAGTGGTGGGTGGCACTTCTGTTTTGGAGCAGCATGCACCCTTGTTGTGTCAGTTCTGAAATTCTAGTTATGAATACAGATCAACGACATGAGAAAATCCAAAATGTGGTAACTGTTAACACATTCCAACTATTGAAATGGAAATCCTCCTTCACAGAATTCAGTAACATGCAGCAGATTTGGTTGGGTAACTAATGAGCAGTGCAGTTGACTTTGTGTTCTAGGAGGCGAGTCTTACAACTGTGAAAAATTCACTGGTCTGATAGTCTGTTTAAATTTGCAGAGTTAAATTTGCATTCCAAACCTGTGGCTACCAATCATTTGATGCAGTCACTTGGATCTTGCTCACCTTGGAAAGCTGTGATCATTCTAATAGAGGATTTCAGATTTTTTTTCTTTGTGATTATTTTCTATGCCTAGCATGGAATTTGAGGCACTGCATGCAAATAAGCACTACCCACAGATTTTATCACAAAATCTTAAGATACGGTACCAGCGACAGCTCAGACATTGCAGAGGTTTGACATTAAGCGTTAATGCAAGGTAAAAGGTACCTTCAGAACTTTGAATGTGTGAAAAAATTGGAAAATCTTATAACTGTTCCCTTCTTATTCCCTATTTGTTTAAAATCATTTGGGCTCTCGCTATACAGAATTCATTTGTAGATTAAGCATTTCACGGTAAGGAAACATTTCATTGATGAGGGGCATGTGGCACTTTGGGGAACCTGCAGTATAATCCACTGCTTTAGCAAGAGCCTGATGGTCTCACTAGGTTAATGATGTAGTAAATTTCATCATCTTTTGCAGTAGGTGATGAAAGTCATGAAACTTGGCTCTCTTTGGCCACATAAGAAAGTTGTAATTGTCGTGTCTGAAAACATGGTGTGTCGGCCCTAGCAGCACTGGATCTGATTCTAACTGGTAAGATACAACATAAAGGGAAGGGTATTCTTTAGAGCTCATAAGATTCAAACCTTGAATTTCACTGCAGTGAATGAGGATCCAGTCTGATGCTGGTAGGTGAATACAGGCCATTATATTCTGGATGTGACAGTGATTTGGAAAAGTAATTTTGTGCAAAATATATTGCTGTAATTCAATCAGGAGGTGGAAAAATGTGGGGAATTTTGGTTATATCCATGCTTGAAAGCAGTCATTTCTCCATATCCGTAGCATTGTCTGGTTAGAAAAACCGAATCTATTACCTCTGTACAAACCTTTAAAAAGATATGGTTGATAATAATAGAAACTTCAATATGCTTCCTTAATTAAGAGGTCATAAATAATCAGTCTCATCTGGTTGCTCTCTCCAGGCAGATGCCTCTGCCTTACTTTAAATGAGGTTCGGGCAACCAGGTCTTATCCAGTCCTTGGTTTTGTCAAAAGATTTAAGATGGACAACTGCACCAGCTGGGCTGGCAAGATAGCTTCTGGAGTGGTTGTATAAAGATAGCTGGACTGGTTGTAGGCAGCAGTGGCACTGTAATGTATCTGACTGTCTCACAGGCTTTATAGATCACGTGGAAAAAGAGAGGTGACAGAGTGAGTCTCTCACACTGTGTATAAGGACTGGAGGAAAACAACAGAATGCTTACCCAGTTGTGTCCTCAGATTCACTCAAGGAGAAGAAATGTAATTGAAAATTGCTGTCATTCCTGCTGAAACAACAGATGCAGTTGATCGCTGCCACAGTGAGAACAGAAATGGGGGCTGCTCTGAATTACTAAATTTAAAGGCAGTTCTCCCATACCAGTACAACTGTCCAAAAGAGAGAGATGAGAGGGGTGATTTTTGAGATTGCTCCTATAAAAGGTAGCTTTTGAGAACAGTTTATCAGAGTGGATTGGTTATTGGGTTTTTTTGAGATACTAGCACCGTAGCTTTTTGTGACAGGAAGTCTTCACAAATCATAAGCCCTGTGTGCTTCATGTTTAATTCTCAGACAGAGAGGAAATGGACTTCTAGTGTAAAATACGACTGTAGCTCCCTGAATGCTGCAAAACTTTGCTACTTTATATATTTCACATTGGCAACTTAATAGGTAATGAGATAATCATCTTTGGTCTCTATTGTTCTTTCCTTCAAATTCAGGAAATTCCTACCACATAGTGCCCTTCATCTGTCACCGAGCTCCTCCACATCTCATAGCAGCGCTCGTATTGTATAGTTACCTACCAGTAGTCGCTGCACATACGCATAACCATTGAGGAGTGCTCTTGCCTTGTCACTACTTGTGAATATAAAAGGGTAAAAGCAGAAAGGAAGATTTCTTCCAATAGGCAGGGGCACTTACTTGAAGAAAAAGAATAATAAAGCTTGGAAATGTGGCTGCTGCTGAAATACAAAGCTTTCTGGCAAATACACCTAAAAAAATTAGTCCTTGCCAGACGCTGTTTGCTTTCAGGTTTGCAAAACCTGCTGTCTACATAAGTTTTGTTTTCTCTGAATGTCTGCCTAATGTAGGAAGTGCCTGAAAACTTTCTTTTGTCTTCACAAGGGACTTGTTCGGACACTTCCCAGTTCTTACATGATACGTTAGTATTTTGGGATTCGTAGAATCTAAAGAGACTGCAACTTTTTTGTGTGTTCATCTGCCCTTTTTTAACGTATCCATCTTTGCTTGTAAGCCTTTTTACTGTGCAAGCTCTCAGTGCTGTTGCATTCCAGACCTCATCTTTGCAGAATCTAAATCATGTCAGAAGAGAGACTTTGGTGATTGAAATCTTTCTGTTATCCGAAATCTGACATGGAACTGATCCATAGTTTAAGCTTTTTAGTGAATAGGAAGTTTATATACACACAGTAGCTCTATCATTTTTTTCCCCTGAATGCTGCTAAATTGAGTTCAATATATTAATTTGTACCTGTTGTTTTGGTGAATGCAGCATTTCAGAAATGAATTACCAAGCAAATAAGTTTTAATTTGTTTTCAAATTATAAGCCATGTTCCCTGGAATAGCCAGTGATGCAAACCAGCTGTACAAACCAGCTGTACCACTGCTTGATTAAGACAGGTTTACAGCTGCTTTACATAACCAGAGCAGTGTAAAACAGCTGGATTGTGTTAGGGAATTTGGCCTGAGAACTGTTAAAAACTCAACTGGACACTTCTGAAATTCAAGAATGATCTCCACGGTCTAGGAAGGAACTGTATTCAAGTAATGCATTTATTTGCTTGGGCTTCATCCAGCTAAATCATCTTGAAACCTTTACTTAGATGTAATCTGTGCTAGAGAGCTCTTGCTATAGTTAGTATTTTGTCTTAACCTGCTTACATATTTGGTAATTGGATCCTGTGATTTTCATGTGCAAGTTACATACAAAGTTGGAGGATTGAAACTTAGAATAAAAATAATTACATATATAATTATATATATAAAATTATATATAATTTATACATATATATCTATATTAAATTACCCCTGAGCAAATCTCAAAGATTAAATGCAGACATGTCAGGTAGATCTAGGCTAACACAAATTTATCTATGCAAAGATAACTCTTAATCACTTAAGAAATTGCCACCATGACAACACTGAGACCTGACATCATCCTTTCTGACTCTGGGAATTTCGACTCCTTTTGGAAGCACAGTTGCTGAAGTCACTTCATATAAGCAGTGGAGGGAGACAGGTACATTTGAGAAGGCATTTCAGATCTTAAGGGGACTGACTCATGTTCAGTGAATGTTTTTCTCTCTTTGGCTACCTAAATGTAAGTGAACTAAATCCATTCCCAAGTTCTGTTTTTCCCCATTTTCAAAGCCATTCAAGAGCAGACTTTTTTTAGAATCTAGGTAGAAAACTCGTATCATATTTGACATGTAGATTGTAATGATACAGTTTTCAGAGGCACTGAGCACTTAAAGGCAAGTTTTCCTGCTTCAATGAAGTTTTGCCTTTCTTTGTAATTCTCTTAATTTTCTGTGTGTTTTGTGGCATTTTCCACATTCTGAACTGTGACATATATTTGAAATACATAATTTTACAAACCTCTTAACTCATAAATTGTGCTCATATCAGTACATTGCAGGATGAGGTCTGTGCAGTTTAGAATGCTCTATCCAGTTACAGTCATTTTTGTTGATCCAGACAATTGTTTCTGCTACAGGAAAATCAAAATGGCAAGCTGGTGGGAAGACAAAGAGAGTGACTCAGGGCACACACAAGGCTGCGAAACAGGTATCTGCTCATTTGGAATGAGATTTACTGCATAAAAATGCTTTGTGATATCAGTGATACATTATTGGCTAAATAATACATACATAAAACTGTGCATACATAGTATTTTTAAAGCATGCAAGTTTCAAGGTCAAGTATTCAGAAGTTAAAAAATGCCAGAATTTAGGTTATCTTCCTCAGCCTTTACTTATGGGACTTCCTAACCTCTCGATGTGTGTCTGTTTTCTGTTGTGGGAGAGAATTTCAAGTTCCGTAAGGACAGTGTCATCGGGCCAAGTGTTTATGTGGTATTTCCATCTAAATAGACATTCTTCAGAACCCTAAGGAATACCTTGTACTGCAGATGGACAGTCAGTCTCTTAAGGAGACACATCCCCATATAGGTGACTAAGCTGGAGGTACAGCATCAACAGATACGTAACACTGAGGTGGCATAACAGTACTTCTGAGTAGGCACATAGTGATTCCTGACTGTGCCAGCATTTGTGAAGACAGTTGAATGTTCTCCCTCTGCTTCCATCACATTTAGCATGTTGGCAGTCCTCTGCATCTGTGAGCAAAGCAGTACTAGATCAGTCTGTCTGCGTATTAACACTAAAAATTGGAACAGATTTGTTGTAGGTAAAGCTGTTAAATTACAACTTAATCCAGAATGAGGACGCTTTCAGACTGGGTGTAAGTAGGAGCAACTTGATTCATTGTCACAGCACTTGCATTGGGTTGAATTGAGCTTGCAATGTTAACAATATGGTGAGTGGAAATCTTAGTACAAGTATTTGTCTACAGTGTGAAAGCTTCCTTTTGTAACTCATTTGATACTTGCTGACATCTCCTCTGCAGGGCAGCCACAACGTGTCAAGCAAAGGGCTGGCCACATCAGCATTTTCCTAGTGTTAATGCTCATATGGTGGAATGAGGGATTTAAAGCAATAGTCATATGTAATGTCTTGGTAATAGAATTTAACTGTGATGGAATATTGCTGGTGTGATTATTAGTAAAATGTTATTTTCATATCTGGATGCACATACTTGTTAGAATAAGTAATGCAGAATATGTAATTAGAAAATGTAGCTTTCCAGTGTGCCTAGAGGCAGCATATCTTGTACTATTGTACAGTGTGAATGTTGGGTTATGGACGTCAAAGAAACAAATCTAGTTCTACACAGCTGCTGCCTGTATTTAAGATCAGAAAGTGTGTTTTAAAACCTCAGGCCAGTGGGTGATGTAGTCTTCAGTGAAGAGCTCCTGGCTGACAAAAATCTGAGTATGTTGAAAAAAATGTGTGTTGCACAGAAACCCAACCCCTTCCCTGCTTGTGTTTGTTGTTTTCCATTTTATCTTGTTTTCTCAGAGCACTACCATAGACTGTAAATTAACAGCAGCAGCAGCTGGAGATAAAAACTTTGACAAAAGCCCAACAAAAACAAGACAGCCTCGAAAAGTTGATCTGCGAGCTCGATACTGGGCATTTCTGTTCGACAACCTCAGGCGGGCAGTTGATGAAATCTATGTTACATGTGAATCGGATCAGAGTGTAGTAGAATGCAAGGTAAGTCTTCAGCTGTTCTTTGCCTGGTGTCACATGGCTCTTACAGTGCGTTTTTGTACTTTACAAAAATCCGAACAAGGGATTTGAGCTTCAGAAATGTGTTATTTTGCGATTTGTATTTAGTAAAAGCTTGTAAATATGAAAAGGGGTGGCATATTTATTCTAATTTAAGAGGATACTTTCAGCTTGGGCAGTGACTAATTTTTGAAGTGTATAAAATGTACATAATGTTATTAGGTCTCAGTATTTTTATGAAAATAGGTTCTGCTTATTGAGTTCTAATTCTGTTAATTTTCTGACTAAACATCTGTTTTTTCCCTGTGATGTTCTTTACTGTAGGTGGCACTGTTGTGATTCAGCCTTTTTCACATTTGTTTGCTGCATTTTAAGTGGCTTTACTATACACTGCTCCCTTTTTGCAGTAATAGTTTTCACTCTTCTAAGTCTCTCCGTGGTGTTAAGAAAGTGTTTGGTGGTGGAGCATGAACAGTGTCTGGTTGGGATGTCACTGTAAGGTGCGCTGTCTTTGAATAACCCGTGTTTGTAATAGCTGGTGCATCTCTTAGGTTTTATGATGATTTTGTAGTAGATCTGTAGAAAGGCCACTGTCAATGAATCCAAATCGCTCGTTTTTTAGAAATGGAGTTTATCACAATTAAGAGAAGACAGGAGAATATGTTCAAAAAGCAGTGTGAAATACATGACTTCTGTTTTCATGTTAAACATGGCTGAAAATTCAGCGCATTCTGGAAATGATTATCTAATCACTGTAAAAAATTACATATATCAATTTAAGTCAACTTTTTTCTTATCATATGCATCTCCTTCTCTGATGTAATCAGACACAGCCAAATTGACTTTGAGATTAGCGTACAAATACAGTTCATTGAAAGCAGGTTTGAGAACTGAACAGTAGCTAGAGGCTTCCAAATTGCTGGTTGGTCTAACACAATCTAACATTCTGTTCCTGAACTGTCTTCCTGCTCAGGAAACCTCTCCAGAGAGATTTTCAGTTTAAGAAAATCAGTCAGCCTTGTATTGTAATTAGATTAGCATTTTAAACTCTGGTGGCTGGAAGAACAGAGGTGTATTTGTACCATTGTCACATATTTTTGGCCTTAGACATCATTCAGCATTTTAATCGAGCTGCTTGATCTGTTCTCGGATGGAGATACTGCATAGCCTAGGAGGAAGTCATCATTTTAGAACATGTTTGACAATGATGGATGTAGCTGTGTGTATCACCTTACTTGTTTGCAAAACAAGAGGTAGAGAAAACACAAAATGAGTAAACAGAGGAGTCCAGTGATGTGTTGTTAAACTTCTGTAACATTCATGTTGCTTTTACCTTATAAAAGATCTCAGCCTGAAAAAGTGCCTTTCCTGAGTAGCTGGAATTTCCATTTGTGCTGTGGTCTTCTTTGGGTGAGATTTTCTCTTAAAAGTTACTGTTACATGATGATTATTACACTTTTGATAAATTACTAAACTTTCTGTCAATTAATCTGTAAAGTATAAAGCTGTTGTATCCTGCAAATTATTTTTACTCTTGATGTTTCACTTCTGTTGATTGTCATTCTTTATTTTGGGGTGGATATTGTTGACAGGTACAGTGTGGTTTCTACCAAGGGTGAAGTTGTTAGTGTGTTCTACCAAATCACAGCAGAGTATCTTAACTGCTATCTTTGAAGTGAGTGCTTTACATAACTCTTAATAGAAAGTCATATAACATTTGTGGTACGACATACATAGGTTTCAGCCTAGGGAGTGACCAACCTTGTCATTAACATGGAAGTGTGTTTTAATTGTGGATGGGATATTAGTGATAATGAACAACAGATCCTTGTGGAAACTGCAAGTCTTCCTCATTCTGATCCTGAAAACCCAGTGCTTGCTGTTGTCCGTCAGCTGAAATATCTCATTTCAGTGCAGCTTTCGTATTACAGAATATACAGAAAGTGCTTAGTGTGGTACCTCAACCTTTTAGTTCACAAATTAAAATAATGATCTAGTCTCAGAGTTCAGCTGGCAAATGGGATTTATTAAGAAGCAATCACGTGACATTGTTCCAAGAGTTCATATAGCTTAGGAGAAGCTCTGTGTCCTACCGTAAAAAAGGTTTAACTCAGTCTCTAGTTTAATCATTACAGTTTGGCCATATGTGATTCAGTTCAGGTAAATAATCAGCATGTGCTCATCTAAAACACTTACTTGTTTTAGTGCCTTGGTTTTGGTACCATTGCTGCCATGTTACTCCCAAGCACCAAGTTTCATGCATTGTATTGACTGTTCTGATTGTACCTGGTCAGACCTTGCAAGGTCCCTGGTTATGGATTTTGCTTGCTATTTGAAAAAGTTAAAGCACTGAACAGAACCTAGATTCCCTTTTTGTGTCAGTTTGGGTGTCCAGTGTTGAAGGAAAGATGTGTATATCAAGGTTATTCCAGGGGCAGCTCCAACCAGTTGAATGTGCAGGACTGGGAAGATGCAAAGTGCTTTAATGCCTCTAATTGAAGCATATGTAGTAATGGCATAATATCAGTCTGATGAGGTATCTCCCTCACTCTGCTGTTGTTGGTAGACTCCGGATAATGTAGCTGTGGCATGGCAAAATACTCTTCATTGGCAGGAAAAGGATGTCTGTGTAATGCTTTCATTAGGATTTGGACTTAGAAGACCAGGTTTAATGCAGTTGTACCATGAGTCTCGTTGGTCCCATGTAGCCATGAGTTTCTGTCATCCTTGCCATAACTTTTAGTATCAGTGGACCAATTTAACATAGTCATGATAGATTTCATGAGGGGAGGTGGCTGGCTTGGAAGAAGACATGCTGTTAAGTTTCACATTGCGGAACTACTCTATGATCATTGGACACCAGGGAATTCAGAGAGAGAATAAGAGAACATGAATGTGCTAACTGAGGGAAGAGGGATTGTGTGGGAGGTTGGTTTTTGTTTTGTTGGGTGTTTTTATGGTGTTTGTTGGGGTTTTTCCTTGCTCTTTGTGCAGGAGGTTTTCAGCTCATTCTTACACTTCTTCCATTTTTATGTGTTCCAGTACTGGTCTTCTGAATAATTTTAAAATGGAAATTCTGTTCATTACAAACTACAAATGGGAATGGATTACCTTCACTTTTATGTTCTTTTCTGCAGCCTTTTCATACTACATAGAAAAGTATGTAGTGGTTAAAATGTTCCAAGAGATGCCAACAGACACATTAGCTCGGTTGAAAATGGGTTAATGTGTTTCTGCTATACCTGTAGAATTGGGAGATTTTGATAAATGAGAATTCCATGTCGGCACATTTACTTTACTAACTCATTTGGCAGAATATCTTCGTAGGACTTTTCATGAAGTACCATTTTTGTTTTTACTGCTGGATGCATGAGGGAAACAATATTAAATAAGGAACCAGACTGGTTAAACTGTTCACCTCTCCTTTGCTGGTGTTTAAGTGGGATTTTAGAAAAAATCATAAATCCTTGTTATCAGAAGCTTCCTTAATTTCAAGTTCTTGAGTAGTATCTCCTTGAACTCTGTTTTGGTCAAATGGGCACGTGCTGTTCTATTTAAACAGTTGCATAAAAATTGTCTTACAAGAAGACCTGTGTAAAAATTAAATCTGACAACTGGCATTTAAAACCTTCAGATTAACCTGCTATAAAAATGTTGTGTTTTTTCTTAGTTTGTACCTTTTGCTGTCTTGTATTCTTACAAGTTGGTATAGTTTTATTGATCACGTTGTCACTGAAGATAATGTTCGATGCTTCCCAAAGCGGAAAGGGCTCTAGCGGCTGGTTGTGGTTGAAACTGCAGACGAAAGGGTTGTGGTAAGGGTACAAACAGTGGGAATGTGTGTAAGAGGATCAGTGGTTGTGTTTACTTTCTTTCAGCTTTGGGCACTGCTGAAGTTAGTATTTTGCTATTGATTTGGAATTGAGAACTCTCAAATCATGTATATAGATACATAGATGCAGCTTTGAGATGTTTTACATGTAAAGGTATAAGGAACATGGTTGGAATTATTTCTGAAATGGAGTTCTCAAGTTTAAGCATCATCATTTACTGTACATAGATCAGTTTGCACAGTAGTGATAGAGATTATGTATATTCGAGTAGATTTTTCTGTGACCTTCAATGTTTCAAAATGCAAATTGTGTGCATATTCGGTATATTAGTTTGGTTTCTGTGTGTCTAATATTCATATGAATATTACCTAGTGTTTTCTAGGTTTGGGTGGCGAGCTTAGCCAGAAAAGAAAGAATAATCCCTTTCAATCTCTCTATTCTAAAAGGAATTAAGCCCCCAGTTATTTGTAGATGGAGGAAGGCAGATTCTGTAGTCAGTTTTGGCCAGTGGAATTTTGGTTAATTGAACAGAGAAATGTGTCTTCTGCTGCTTTCTTTTATGGTCTTCAGGTGCCTCAGCAACTGAGTTTGTTTCTGTGTGTGTGTGTGTGTGTGTGTAAAAAAGAAACAATACACCAACTTTTATATAAAACTCCTACTGTTAGAATTTGAGCAGGTAGATCCAGCAGCTAAGGATATAGTAAGCCTAGGAGAATCTCTGACTACTTGAATTGTTGGGGTTTTATCTTCCTATGGTGAATTCATGGCTTCAACTGTTTTTCTCTTCAACAAAGCTGAATCTTATTATGTAAAAATGCAGTTCTCTATTCTTTTTAAAGTGCTTTTTAGCATTACTTAATGCTTGTACAAACTTTAGTCTTTCTGCCTAGCATTACTTAGTATATTTCTGTAAGGTTTTGGTACAGGTATTTTCACTTGTTTCCAAAGCTTACAGATGCAATCATAAATCAGTCTCCCCTGACCCATAGTTCAGTGAAAACAGTTTCATTCTGCTTGAGATTCTTCTTTCCTCTTACAAAATGGAAAATTCAGCAATGAAGTTCTGTTGCTCTGATTCTCACAGATAGCACAAGATACTCTGAAGAGTAAAGTAAAGCCTTACCCTTAAAATATTTGTCATGTTGCATGATGTTACTATGTGAAAACCAGCTGAAACAACTTTAGTTGAGGCCTTCCGATCAGGGTGATATCTGAGAGAGTATGAATTGATTGAAGGCCTCCCAGAAGGAGGGGGAAACTTATTTCATTAGAGTCTCTTGCTGAGAACATCTTGTGAGGGCTGCTCTTGGTTCTGGGCATGCCAGTTCTAATGAATTCAGTCTATGCGGGCAGACTGAGACCTGTGGTCATCCAGGCTGATTACTGGCTTTTAAGACAGCCAGGAAAATAAAACCATTTCTAAATGTGTTGGAGCTGGAGGTAGAAACCCAAGATTTTCCTAATGTCAGTGAAAAGGAAATCAGCAATAATTCAGTATAATGGCCAAGTTGATCAGGACAGGATCTTGATCCTATTTCCGCTGATAAGAGCCAGTTGAACTCTGTCCATTTTACTTTTTTTGCAGGAGAAGTTTTGATTTTATTTAAAAGCATCTTCTACTTTTTGCACCTAAATTCTTTTCATTGCTAGTAATTTCCCCAATTTCCCCACTAGAGTCCTCTGTTAAGTGTGTTTCTATCAATTTTGTAACTATTTGCAGCATTAACTTAGTATGTTGTACTGATGTCTTCATTCTTTGAACCCCTAGAACATTTCCAGTTAGAATGAGAATTTCAGCATGGAATGAACTCCATTCTGCAGGGTAGAATGGATTTTCTTCTGTAAACCCAGGGTGATCATGACGTGAGCCTTGGGTGAGATGGTTTAGTGTGAGGTGTCTCTGCCCATGGCAGGGGGGTTGGAACTGGATGATCTTAAGGTCCTTTCCAACCCTAACTATTCTATGATTCTGTGAGTTTCCCTGAAAGTCTGAGCGGATCACGTTTGTATTAGACTGTTTACAGTTCTTTTTCTGTGTTTCTCACAGGACAGTCTTCCAGATCAGTAGGGTTTTATGGAATATGTATTCAAATTGTATGAGTCAAAACTTGTAAAAAATGCATGTCTTCTATTGCTGGAATTGGAGATCTTTAGGCAGAGAATGTTTATGTCTCTTTCTAAATGAATTGACATTTACATTTTCATTGTTGTCATCTTGTGCAGATGTGTCAACAGTGAAGGACAGGCAGTCTGGATAATCCTATATATATATTTATATACACATACACACATCTAAGAGGCCATGTGTTCCTGCAGCTTTACTATCTAGAGTTTGCTCTTTAGTAGCTTCTGCAAAGCTAGGGTGAGATTTTTTAACAAAGCACACACCAGTAAGGAGAATTCTACATTACAGGTAAATGATTCTGGTTTTCTCCTCTGCATCTGTTTTAGGGTCTTTGTTTGTTTGTTTGTTTTAAATACTATCTGCCATGTACTGAAGTTGGTATAACGAGAGTCCTTTGGCTAGAGAAGCTGCTTCCTCTCATCCCTCCCCAAAGATGTAAGAACTGCTTTGGCAATCATTTTTATTTAACCTCACCCGAGAGCTGGCTTTAAGTGTTTGTAATTCAATTGTATGAAAAAGGCTGCAAGGAGTTTTTGGAAGCAGTTTTGGTGTCAAAGAACTGAAACATCCAGTTAACCTTAACAATATAATTCTGAAGAGAGCAAGAAGGAATTTAGGTTGCCCGCTATAAATGTGCTCCAGTACAATAGAAAATGGAGTGTATTTTGATAAATACGTACTCTAAAATATGTGGCATAGATAAAGAACCAATATAAAGTGTGCATAGTTTGTAAGATAAAGCACATATTTCTAGCCTTAGGAATAATCTAAAGTGCAGGTGTGGTGACTGAGTTAATTTCTCTGACATGCATTCTACTATTTTGAGTTGTAGTAGCCTTAAAATCCTGCACTCTTCCATGCTTCCCTGTTTTCCTCCTCCTTGTTTGAGAGTGGGAGAATAAGTGGCGAAGATGATGTTTCAGTTGTTAACAGGATTTCCAAACATACTAAACTTCTTTTCTTAAGGATTATAATAGGCCTGTCTAGGACCCAAGTCAAGATTGCCCTAATTCAGGAATATAGGATTATTTTGATGTAGCTACTCTGTATGTTAGAGATTCTTGCTGATTGCAAAATCATTAATATGATCACACCATTGAAGAGATGAGGAGGACAACTCTTAAGATAAATACATACAGACCAAAGTAATGACTGAGAGCTGGAGGAAAGAAGGAAAAGCACCAAAAGAGCTTTTTGATGTACGGGAGTATTGATCAGAGAAATGAACAGCGTGGAGAAAGAAACAGGAGCCGTAATGTGAGTGGTTTTAGGTTTATGTCACTGATTTTCCTTTAAGTGTTGTTTTTTAACAGTATTGCTTTCTTCTTTAGCTTGAGCTGGCCCTTTAAAAGTTGTATGGGATGGATATGACCTTGAAAAATAATGGGATTTAAAATTGTTTTGACTCTAGTGCAGCCGTAGTCTACCCATAAAGGTTCCCTTTTGTCAGCACCTTCTCAAGTGGTACAAGTTTCCACTGCTTCAGCACCGCAGGGTATATCTGCTACACTCAGTACCGTAGGTGAGCTGGAGAGCTGTATTGATGTCCAGGACCCCAGAGCCCTGCACACCAGTATTGTGTGTCAGGAGGACAAAGGGATGGCGCCAACCGTCCTGCTCTACGCGCCAGTAACTAGAATTAATTACAAACCAATCGAATCCGTTGCAGCCAATTGGTAAACTAATTGGTAATTTTAGCTGTACATCTATATGTAGTTATCTGGATGCCTGTAACGACGCTTTCAGAGCCACTTTTGTTCTGCTTCATCCTGCTTGACAAAATGGCCCTCATAGCTTTAGGGAGAAAGATGTGCATCAGTGAATATGGGGCCACTCCAGCTGCTTGTCTTGTTTGTATTCCCTTGTTCATAAAACATGACTCGGGTTACAGCTGCATGGTTCTGCTCTGATCATTTCTGATAATGTGTAGCTAAACATTCCTTAAAATAGGTTAAGCCATTTACTGTATTTTTATCCTGCACCAGCAAACTCCAGGAATATAACTCATAGTCAGATTGCTGCTTTTTTTTTTGGTGAGGAATAGCCCAGTGGCAGACTTGAAAAGCAAATGATTCAGAATTGAATTTTGCTTTCTGTGCTCTTATTGTTAGTAACAGTCAGCACAACTTAGTATGGGCTAACCTAAATGGACATGAATTGAATTAGAAGGCTGAAATTTTATTAGTGAAACGGAAAAAAAACCTGGCAAAAATACTTGACTTGTTCATTTCTTGTGGCAGCCTTTATTTAACAATTATTTGGGTGCTGTAAACCCAACGGCCTGGTAAGAAAGGTTTTTGTTAGCTTTTTTATGGAGTATTTCAAAACAAAGAGCAACTTTTGCATCGGCACTGCTGTTCTGTTTGATTTCCCTTGTGTTTGACTTTCTGGTGACTGTTCCCTTAGAAGAACCAGCATATGTTCCTTGTCTGTCAGACATACTAGTTAAAAGAACACTTATGTGAAAACTGAAGCTGAATTTCAGACTTGCATTTGTGTTAAACAAAATGAATAAACATCCATTGAGTTATATGAAAAAGCATTTTCATGCATTAGAGGTCATTTTTCTATTAAAAGGATAATTAAATGTAAAGATGAATAGAACATGATTGTGGAAAAATGTGCATTCATTACCTGCAGCGTAGTAGAGTGTTTTCAGTGTTTGAAGTTTTACTGTTAAAATCTGTATTTTACACAGAAGAACCGAAACATTTGCATTTGTAATGGTTCCCAAAATATTTGAAGTAAATAATTATTTGCTTTGATATGCCTTTGACATAGTAAAGAGTTTGCAAGACCGCAGCACTTTGTCATTTGTGATTTCCCTGTACCATAAAATTATGTCTGTATTTTTAACACTGTGTGTGAAGCTGATGTAAGTTTTTATCGAAATCAAACTTCATGTGTGGATTATTTTCGGCATGTTGTCTATTTATAGAGTACAATACACATTTTTCTTGTCTTTGGAAGAGTAGTTATGACAGCTTCTGTTTGCAATTGATGTGATCTCAAACTGTCTCCCTTAGAAATGCATTCATGTGCTGAGAGGGTGCCTTATGCTACATTCAGTAAATTATTTTTGAGTTTATATGTGGAATATAAGTGATTTCCTAGCTCCTTACATGGTAAAGAATCGCTCCTTTCTCTACCATTGACAGTAGACAACTGTAGTTTGATCAGGGAACCAAGCTAAGAGTTTAATTGCTGTGCTTTGCTGTGAACAAATGGCAATAGGCAGTACTGCCTGAGTAAAGACTGCAGGATCCCAGTTTACCTTTGTTTTTTTTATTGCTTCTGCATGTAATTGGACCTTTCTGTAATGATTGCACGTGTACATTTGACCAAACTGATACAGTCAATAATTTCTGAAAGTTCAGGATATTTTTATCAGAAACAACTCTTTTAGTTTCCTACTGTTCAGCTCCTGGCATTCTGTGTATGAATTTTTCCCGATACAGTCTGAAGTCAGGTTAATTTTATATGTCTTTCCAAAACAGTTCATTTTGTTAGAGACCAACCCACAGTTTAGGAGAGTCTAACTACTTAATCAAGATTTTGCACTGTTTTGAATGAAACTCCAGCACATCCACATCATTTCTCATAGTATATGTTTAAT
This sequence comes from Pezoporus occidentalis, assembly GCF_034315485.1. Classification (NCBI taxonomy): domain Eukaryota; kingdom Metazoa; phylum Chordata; class Aves; order Psittaciformes; family Psittacidae; genus Pezoporus; species Pezoporus occidentalis. Next base: position 2,528,065 of record NW_026913415.1, read on the forward strand.
CCTACCCAGGGAAGACAGGATGGGCCAGACTGCTCTCAAGATCCCTTCCAGTTGTGTTACTTTATGATAACATATAAATCTTTCAAGCCATGAATTGTGTTCATGACTACAACTTTCAGTGGTTATTTATGTACAAATGCAGAAATACTTGGGCAACCCTGTATAGTTGAGAAGTAATTTTTAAAATGGTAGAAAATCGGTTGGTTTGTAATGATCAAGAAGTATAATCTGGGTATTGGAGTTGTAAGGTCTGAAAATGTTATTACTACATAAGTAAGAACATGAAGTTAGTGACTTGTTTCACTTGTTAAGGTGTGCTAATCAGAGAAGAGAATGTAAACTTTGCAGTTTCCCTTGGTTTCTTTCTCAGCAAGTTTATCTCAAACATGATGATTTTATAAACCAAGTGGAATGCTCTGATCTTTCTCTTTTTGCCTCTCAAAATACCACTCTTAGAGTCCTTTCGATCATAAAGTGCTTTATTAGTACAATAGTGCTGCTAATCTCACACAAAAGCAGAATGTCTGTCACTAACCTGTATGTCCACAAGCAGACATCAGGTGAAAATCATGCACACGTGGAAGTCCATAGGCACAGGGTACGCTTTGCTGAACTTCAGAGATGTAAAAACCATTTTTTTTCTAATGCAGGGATCCCAGGATTCTCCAGGAGGAATTCCCTCCATCTGATGCAGTTGCCTTTGTGTTGCCTTGTGTATTTTTACTTCACAAACAGGTTAATCGTGACAGTTTAGTCTCCTGCAGGTCTTTCAGGTTTTCCAGGCAGCTTTGCTTATTTGATGAATCTGTCCAGTGTATTTTAAAAGAAAACAACTCGGACAAAAGCATTTCTGAAACTGTGATGCTTCAGAATTATCTTCTTGCCTAATTTTGCTCTTTTGTCCTTAAACATTGGTGCTTGGCCAGATGTTGGAAAACGTGTTTTTTGATAGGATAAATGTTTTAATGTTTGTTCACATAAAAATCTGAACTATTGGGGCGTTTTTGTTTTCAGGGGGTTTCTTTGGTTTTATCCTTTATGAGAACACTACAGACCAGTAAACTTCCTACTTCATTTTCAGTTCCTTTATTGAGGTGGAGGGATTGGGTTTTTTGAATACTCAGGTTTATGTAATGGTTGCTTTTCAGGAAGTCCTGATGATGCTTGATAACTATGTAAGGGATTTCAAAGCATTGATTGACTGGATACAGCTACAGGAGAAGTTAGAAAAAGCCGATGCTCAAAGCAGGTAATTTGATATCTATATTTTAATCCACATGCAAATACTGTCTCACAGTAAACTTTATTTTGTAGCAGAGATTCAGCAAATAGAACCAATTTTTGGGTTTGTCTGGGGTCTCAGGAAGGTTTCATTTTGGACAGAATTTGTGTGAGGACACAGAGGGCATGTTATCCTCCCTGGTAGTGTTAGCAGTGAACAACTGTGCTGGAAATGGTAAAGGGTCCTGGGTTCAGCAGTAGCAGTCATTTTTCCCCTTCTTGGTAGCTGGTGCAGTGCAATGTTTTGACTTTCAGCTCGGGAACAGAGCTGATAACAAGCGATGTTTTGGTTTGGCCAAGGACTTTGTGAGCCTCATGCTCTGCCAGGGAGGAGGGGAAGCCGGGAGGAAGCAGAGACAGGACACCTGACCCAAACTGACCAAAGAGGTATTCCATACCACAGCACGTCATGCCCAGGATGTAACGGGGAGTCAGCCGGAAGGGCTGGGGGGACTGCAGGGTTGGAGGAGGTATCGGTCGGAGCTTGGTCGGGCTGGGGGGGGCGAGTTATCGGTCGGCTGGTGGTGAGATGATGTATTCTCTTCCCTTGTTATTTCCTTTATCATTATTATCATTGGTGGTAGCAGTAGTGATTTGTGTTATACCTTAGTTACTAAACTGTTCTTATCTCAACCCGTGGGAGTTGCATTCTTTTCGATTCTCCTCTCCGTCCCTCCGAGAGCAGGGGGAGGGCAAGAAAAGGGGGGGAAGTGAGCGAACGAATTACCTGACTGGGTTTAAACCACGACAGTTCTTTTTGGCGCCCAACGTGGGGCACGAAGGGTTGAGATAACGACAGATCTGACCGGATTAATAGTCACTCGTCACAATGCTGATTTATTGGCTCTCAGAGTTGTTCTTGTTGATCTCACAGCTTCAGAATGTTGTAACTTACGTAGAGCCGGTATTTGCTGTGATAGTGTTTATCAAGTATGGGGCCTGGGCTAAGGTTCTTGTCTCACTGTGCTTTATGGCAATGGCTTGTAATACGGGCGGGCTCCAGCAGCAGGACGGGACGGACGTGGCCTTGGACTTGTACCTGGCCGTCCGGCTGCTCTTCACCGTCCTGGCCCTCACCCTACTCTCCATCTTCGTGAGGCTGCGGGGAGCTGAGGGGGAGCGGCCCCGGGAGCCGGCGGCACCCGAACCGGCCCGGAAGAGCGGCCCCGGGGACCAAGCGGCGGCGGGAGCAGGGCCGGAGACCGCGCGGGGACGGCTGCCGGTGGAGGAGGTCGGGGCGGTCGAGGAGCGGAAGGAAGGGGCTGCCGAGCAGCGGGAGAAGGCGGCGGAGGAGCCGAGCCCCGCGGAGGAGCCGAGCCCCGCGGCCGAGCCCAGCCCCGCGACGGCCGAGCCCAGCCCCGCGACGGCCGAGCCCAGCCCCGCGACGGCCGAGAGCGTTTCCCGGAAGCCGCCCGCCGAGCCCCAGGAGGATGCAGGAGACCACGCAGCATTTCCCAGCAAGGCAGAGGGGGAAGAGCTGGACTCAGGAAAAGAGAAGCTGGCGGTGGGAGAGCCGGCAAGCACAGCGGCTACACCAGCCCCAGTGACAAGCACAGCAGCTACACCAGCCCCAGTGACAAGTACAGCAGCATCGTTTGAGAGTTCTGAAGGTTTTGAATGGCTTTTGGGTGTCCTTGGGACCTGCCTGCTGATTGTGATGGGGATCAGCATGTTGGCACACACACAGACTGTGTTCTACCCACAACCATTTTGTCTGATCTCAAAAGTTAAGCAGAGTCAGGTTTGGGTCTTGTCTGCGGTTAGACGAGGATATAGGGGGGCCAAAAGGTTTTCTCCAAGGCTGGACAGTCATGAGTGGCAGGGTGTGTGGGACAGTATGGGCAAGTATCTAGTCCACTGGGCCCCTCCAGTGCTTTGGAAGCATCGGAGATGGAAGGCAGCTGTATGGAGTCCCCAGCAACAAGCTGCAGAAACTGCTGAAGGGGACAGTGAATTATTTTAAGCCTGGTGGGCCCATGGCACTTCAGGCCATCAGAGCAGAGATGCAACACAGAGATGGACTCATGATCAAGGGGTGGACCTAGCAATGGACACTATTGCCCAGGTTATTCACAAGTGTGAACACTGCACACAGTCTCTCCTGCTCTGGAAGACTGTTACAAGAGATGGAGCCTGACATCATGGACCAGATGGACTCAGCAGCTTTATAGGGACTGGTCCATGCACTAAGATAAGAGTATATTGAAAATGTGGGATCTGAGCATGACGTGAATGGTATGGAATAAGGGGTGGATAATGTCCTGGGTTCAGCAGTAGCAGTCATTTTTCCCCTTCTTGGTAGCTGGTGCAGTGCAATGTTTTGACTTTCAGCTCGGGAACAGAGCTGATAACAAGCGATGTTTTGGTTTGGCCAAGGACTTTGTGAGCCTCATGCTCTGCCAGGGAGGAGGGGAAGCCGGGAGGAAGCAGAGACAGGACACCTGACCCAAACTGACCAAAGAGGTATTCCATACCACAGCACGTCATGCCCAGGATGTAACGGGGAGTCAGCCGGAAGGGCTGGGGGGACTGCAGGGTTGGAGGAGGTATCGGTCGGAGCTTGGTCGGGCTGGGGGGGGCGAGTTATCGGTCGGCTGGTGGTGAGATGATGTATTCTCTTCCCTTGTTATTTCCTTTATCATTATTATCATTGGTGGTAGCAGTAGTGATTTGTGTTATACCTTAGTTACTAAACTGTTCTTATCTCAACCCGTGGGAGTTGCATTCTTTTCGATTCTCCTCTCCGTCCCTCCGAGAGCAGGGGGAGGGCAAGAAAAGGGGGGGAAGTGAGCGAACGAATTACCTGACTGGGTTTAAACCACGACAGTTTGGAAGTACAGGATCAGAAAGGTAAAACTGATGATGTCCTTACATTTGTACCTAGTGCTCTGTTTGTGCCTTGGTGCCCAAGTTTTAGCTTTGAGATGTAAATGAGGAGTAGGGGTTTGCTGGTATAATTTGTGCCTATAGAAGATATGAGACCTATAGTACCTGTGGAGCGATAGACTCTAGTTCTTCCATTTTGCTTTGTCGAGTAGTGAGTTCAGGCACTCATCGCCTGGGTAGAGACAAAAAATAGACCAAACATGACAGAATGGTTTTATTAGTCCATTATAGGTTGTTACAGTCCTGCTAGTAGTACTGGAACAAGTTTAAAAATACTTAATGGAAGTGCTTTTCTGAATCTCTCTTCACCAGCACTGGGTTCTGCAAGTTTGGGGTTGTTCTGAATTGCCAGTTATCATTTTCATGTGTCAGCTTCAGAAGCAGGAGTTGAAAATAAGAAAACTTCAATGAGCTGTATTCCTGCTTCCCTGTCTTCCACCTCGGACTGCATCTGTTTGGATAAAAACATTTTATGTGATTTAACCTGTTCAGTTACCTTTGCAAGTACCTACGTATCAGTAAATGTTATTGCTGGCAAAGCGTGGTACGTCAGCAGTATAACAGAAGTGGATGGTGATATATTTGGTCAGTTCTAAAGGTTTTGCTGTACTGGAGGTATTTGATAGAGGGATAGTTACTGCTAATTTTAGTTTGAAACTTTCCTTTCCTGAACTTGCAGACCTACTTCATTAGCCTGGGAAGTAAAGAAAATGTCTCCAGGACGCCATGTGATTCCAAGTCCATCAACAGACAGAATCAGCGTGACGTCAAATGCACGAAGAAGTTTAAATTTTGGGTATGAAACCAGTTCATGAGTTCATTAAAGCTAAAATAAGGGTTCGTTTGACGCAGAGGTCGTGAATACACATTTTCTATGGTAATCAATATATTGGTTGCTGTTTATTAAATCATATACGCAATTATTTGCATTCATGAAAGAAAATCACAGGGCCTGTAAAAGAAAATCCTACCAATATTTAATATTTACTTCATGACGTATTTAATTACTGGTCATTCCAAAGACCTGAAGTTAAAATGCAAATGGTGTGTTCTGTGTTGTCTGTTCAGTGCTTATCCCACTGCAAAACAAAGGTCAAAATAGGTATAATTGGCATTTTAAAACTGGCAGTGTGTGCAACGCGGATGGCCAGCTGAGTGCGCAAAAGTAAATACAGGTCAAAAAGAGTGAATGTAAAGTGAGACTATCGGGATCTTGGTGACTGGCGAAACTGATGCTGGTTAAAACATAGTACATATTGTATACTGTAATAAAGTATTTTTTACTTGTTAAAATGTTTGAAAGCAGTTCAACACAGATGTGTATGAACACCAGTTTTGAGCAGCCCTCACTGTCTGGTGCCGTTTCAGTTCTGGAGAGCGCATGCATGTTCGTTTTGCATCTTTCTCAGGGTGTGTATTTTAGTTCGCTCTGGTTTGTTGGAATCTCAACCACGTACTACCCTGTTTCATTAGTAGCTACGATGCCCTCATCAGAGGTCTAATATTAGAACATCTGGTCAGTACCTCTAAGTATTGAGCTCTCTCCAATTTTGAATATGAAATATTTCTGCAAAAATACCACAGTGTGTTTGGTGGCAAAATCGGTCCAACAGTGGCAGTCTCCTTGTAGATGTATGTATTGATACATACCTGACAACGTTTGAGAGGTGGCTGCTTAAATGCATGATACTTGCCACAATGGAAATTTTTGCCAGAATGCTAGGAATTATTAAGATAGGAATGGAGGACATAAGAGCAGGCAGTAGTGTATCATTGTAGAAGTTCATAGTGAATGACTTGTACTGTTGGTCATCTTCATCTCTTCCCAAAAGCAGTTTAGAAAAAGTAGGAAAGGTGCAGAAACTGGAAATGGGAACAATCAGAAGCATCCACCAGTATTGATGCAAAGAGAACAGGATTTGGAGAAGAGTTAACAAGAAGGTTGTGGTAAAATCACGTACAGAGAAAATGAGTAAGAAAATGTTGTCCATTATTTTCCATTAAAAGGAATTGGGAAGACTGATGCAGTGATCAGACACCAAGCTTAAAATGACAGAAGTGTTTTCCAAGACTTAGTATGCAGAATTTGTTATCATGCAATGCCTTGGATCCCAAAGGCATAAATGATTTCAGAGATCAGTATCACAAAGATTAAAGTCCATTTTTGATTATTAAACACACCTTTGTTATCACAACTTTTCAGTGTGAATTGCTGTAACCCGAGAGTGTGTCAAAGGAAACATTGTTCCGTGCTGCACTTTCGGATAGTCTCTTTGCTCAGCTGTATGGAACTATCAAGAGTAAGGGGCTCAGCCTCTTTTGCTGGTTTCCTCACATGAAGTGATACTGCATCCCATAGGATCAAGGAGGATTATTAAAAACCAACCAACCAGCCATGTTTTTATAATTTATGGACTTATTCCTGATAGCTTATTTTTCTGATGACAGACTTGATAAAAATAGCAGTTAATGACAAATTGACATCTCACTGTACTTAAGTGCACAGTCTGGTTATGTGGGGTATTCCACACATCTGTTTGAAACTTGCAAGATCTCTATTTTATCCTTGGTTTGCTTTAGCTAATGAGGCAGCTGGGTTTGGTGGACTGTTTTGATCAGTGTTGTAAAGCTTGGGAAAGAAATCAGTTGTATGATTGCAGATAAAGTTACTCTTGTTACGGAAGAGAGTTCAACATTTCTTGAACATTGAGTCTTTCCTCAGTGTTACCATTTTCGAATCTGAAAAAGTTTGCTTGCATTCACTTTAATAAAACTGGGCAGGTTTTTGCTGTAGGGCAACTTCTTACAAAAAGCAAATTAATGGGATAAATCCTGCAGTTCTGTCCATCCAGAAGTTCACAGTTCAGGTGGTCGGTGTTTTTTGGACCTTTCTGGAAGTTAATAGAATGTCCATTGAGATTTACAGTTAATTTTTGCTGAGTAAGTGATAGAAAATAGATCCATCCATTTATTTTACCTTGGAACAGAGTATGTGCATGGATTTATGTGATCTGCATTTACAATTAAACCTGCACTTGTTTTGACTTCCTTTGTTAAACTCCCTGTAAAGTAATGGTTGCAACCTATTCTATCCAGCTTACTGATGAAATGAGGCAAGGCCCAGGAAGATGCAATAGAAGAGCTGTTACATTGGGCTGTACATACTGCATCTTTATTTCTGTGATTGTAAAATTCCCTATCAGAGGATGCTTTCTGTGGGAGCTCTGTGTCCTTCACTAGAGTGCTGAATGTTTCTTTAGTCATTAGACATTTTAAAGAGTTTAATCTGAGAATTTAGCTTCTTGTTAATTTACTTTCATTGGTGACTGAGTAGAAGGAATCTCACCTGGAGTTTCTTCTCCTGGTGCAGCACTATTTTCTGTCTTTCATGTGACTGGGAATATGTAACGGGCTATCAAAATAGTTACCTAATAGAAATAAACCCCCCACCACCACTTCAGTTGCTGATTCATTGTTTCTGTGGTGCGTTTTACTTTTTTCATGTGTTGAATTTATAGGGGTTTTGCTGAGGCTTTAATATTCAAGAACTACTTTTAAAACTGGGAAGGGAAAAGGAGACAGGCTTTGTGAAGAATTGCTATATCTTGTTTTAAAATAGGTTCCAGTCTTTGGAAGTAGCTCTCAGATTGCCTCATTGAACACCAAGATTAGGGAGAGAGTGTCCTGACAAAGTTTTCTAACAAGCCATACTGTTCTTTGATTAGCCACTAAAAAGAGCTCTGACTTTCATTTAGGAACCCTGCAGTGACCATTTCTGCCACCCGCCTGGCTCCTGGTGTAAGTTGGGCTGATAAGGTAAAAGCCAATCATGGAACTAAAGTTGCCAGTCCCGAGCTAACAACAGCACAAACCTGTGTGCCACCTCCAGCGCAGAAGTCATCGCGGAAAAATGGCAAGTCCCTTTAAGTGGCTTATGTTATTTTTACCAGCAGCATGGTGTAAAGTCAGTTTTGGGTGTGATAACCTATTTTCAAACCAAAAGTAAGTCTAATTTTGCAAAATAAACTGTTTAAATAAAGTATTGAGGTAATAGATGAATGCAGCCTTACATTGTAGTAGATATGATTGAGACGAGTTGTGTTTTCATGTGCAGGGAACATTCCACCGTATTTCCACTAACTAGGATTTGATCTGTTAAAATACCAGTGCATAACACCCCGAGAAATGGAAGGTTGTTGGTCACAAACTGACAATCTCACTGGCTACAATTTGGATGGTTTAACAATATAAAGAATCATACGTTCCCAGGACTCTAAAAGAACTCAAGATAGTTTTATGTGCCCAGCGAGGCAGTGTTATTGGAAGTGTGCTGAAGTAACAACTGATACTTTTTTCTTTGAAGGCAAGAGTTACCACACTCACTTACAAATTGGTTCTCTAAGGATTCTCCTCAGAGAATGCCTGATGCGGGGTCTTTTGTTCTGGAAGTGATTTATTTATTTGTAGACATAAAAACTTTACCATTTGCTTTATAGTTTTCTTTGCTCACAATGGAAGCCTAAGGTTGTCTTCAGAGAAGCATTTCTTCCATTTATTTTTTTCATGTGTGGTCCCAGATAACTTTCTGCAAAAGCAGCAGGTAGGATGGAGAACTGGCTGTTCTGAGAGGAATTAAAAAGGAATGTTCATAATTTAGGTTTTTTTTTTGAAGAAAAATTACTGGAAGAGCACGGATTAACTTTAGATAGTTGTACATTCAACCTAGCAGTAGTAGAAGAGATGTATAGTGGTTTGCAGACTTGTATATTCTGAAACTAATATATACCTTGTCCAAATGCCTTGCAGTTTAATACAAGTGAGTTCAGTAGCATGTGGATTGTTATGGTAGCAGAGAACAATCAAAACCATACTCTGAAAACAGTTGTTTGAATGGGAATTGATTGCTGCTGTTTTCCTGAGGGAATATCTTGCTGTATATAGTTGCAGTGAGCCGGTTGGGGAACAGTAGCAGTTTGCCTGAGTTTTCAACACTGTAATAGAAGGTGTAATTCCACTTCTAAGTTTTGCCAGTCTTTGAAGCTATTCGTAATGAAACCCTTGTCTGTTGATTACCACTCATATTGATAAGTGACAGGCTCCAGGCTGTTGTTAAAATCTTTTATTAGGGGTTCCTGTGTGTATGGAAAATTTTATTAGCTACACAGGGAAGAAAACTGGTCTGCCTTTCCATATGGATAACTTATTTTTTTAAGAGGCTAAAAGGAAAACAAAAAATCTTACCTTAATCCTTTTAGACATTTAAAGGGCTGAAGAATCTGTGCTGTGCTGTGTTTTATTGCCCGTTACCTGCAGCTGATGAGCTTCAAAGAGAGTGTCCTGTAATATTGGCCTGTCAGTGTTCAGTAATTTTCAAAATCCAATGTACTATACAATTCAGACTTGAAACATTTCATTTGAAGAAATAACAGTCATTCCTTCTAGAGGCTTTGTTTGTTCTTAACAATCCCTTCTCTCTGACGTTCAACTGACTGGAGAATTTCAGTGATTTTTCTCATGGCTGAATAGTAATGTGTTGAACAGACCAGATTCTCTTTAGGAGCATGCTGGTCTTTCCATGGAGGCTGCAATCACTTTGGTAAAATCAAATTGACATCACTGATTGGGACACAAGAGAATCTGTGAAATTTACATAAAGGGAGTCAGTCACAGAGGCTCTTCACATGCATTATTGAAGCAGATATGAGGCTTGTGTATCATACGCTGTGCCTGTTCCCCAGCTAATGCACTCCAAGCTGCTAGGTACATTCAGGCATTGTAAGTGGGAGGACTCCTCCTGCCAGCCTGTAATGCTCTCTTGGCCACCCTGAAGCCCAGCTGGGGCTTGCAGTCGCAAGATTCCCCTAAAACACATGTTCTCCAGTGATTTCCAGCAGTGTTATCGCTAGGTCTCAGAATGGTTTTGTGAAGTGGACCAGTGGTGTGATACTGTATCTGTTTCATGGTTGATGGGATTTCCACATTTAACTAAATGAGTCCTCAGGGAGACAGAAGATTTTTTTTTCCTGGATGCACAATTAAATTAGTTTAAATCATCTTACCCCATTTCCATCATTAAACTCTACTGTTGAATAGAAATATGATTTTGTCTTTCATGCCTGAGTGCTTTCTACAACATGAAACACAGTTCAGTCTTACTGACAGACTAGTTTATAGCAAGAGAAGAGTTTAGAAACAGTAGTACACACAGGCAACAGTAGCCATTAAAAGTAGTCAGACAATTAACATCTCTAATTAAAGTCTTGTCTATTATCTCACCATCTCTTGTTATGGTTTGTAAATTTACCTCTTCTTGCACCACTACACTTTGTCTGGGTTTTTCTTTATTTTCCTCTTCTGGTTTTCATGTCTTCAGCCCTCTAACTGTGTTTTAGCTGAGTTCATATTTCTAGATTGGCTTCCAGATTCTCAAGCGATCGTGGGTTTCCAAAGTGCCTCCGAGATACAGTAATAGTACTTCAGATATGAAAAAATAATGAATGGGGCTGAAGTTCAGTAATGAGTGGGGAGGGTCAGGTAGGCTTTGAGAGTGCATTACGTGCAAGTAAAGTTTTGAGAAGGGGCATGCATCTCCTGCCATAGAACTTTTGAGAGTTTTGCACATTCTTGCCTGGCTTTGTTTTCTTGATGTTGCATATTGATGCAGTTGTGAGGCTGCTTGGCCAGTTCTTCCACATGGAGTAACTTTGAAAGAACAAGGCCCTGGTGGCTGTGAGGGCCTCTAGGTAACAGATGGCTTGTCACTTCCATGTAATACAAGAGCAAGCAGGGACAGGGAGCTTCAGATGAAACTAGAGAATGATCAAGGTACTCAAATGAATTATTCATTAGCAAAACTCTGGGAGTAATCAAACCCAGCATGTGATACTTAGCATGTGGAGGTGGCTATTGGGCTGTATGAAAAGAATTCCAGACTCAGGGAAAAAAGTAAAGGAAGGAAGGAACTATGGTGCCCTACTGAGTATTAACTTTGCTTTAGATTAGGTATGTTCTAATGCTAATAAATGTATTAGCTATGCAAACATTTTGTTAAAAATGTGCCTTGAAATTGCTTAATATGAAACCGATAAGTGAATTAAAATGGAAAAGTAGCTTCTTGTGCAGTTGTCAGATGGCATCAAACTGTTAAACTGCATCCAAATAGTTCCAACAGTCTGAATGCTTGCTTTCATTAAAACCTGGATTGTATTTAAAGAATGCACTGAACAATAGTCTTTCAAACACAAGTTCTTCTGTGCTGTTAAAATAATTGGATGAGTCTTGAATCAGTAATAATTCTGAATCTGACAGTGAACAAATGCAAATTAAAAACTGAACATGTATGGCTTTTACTAAAAAATTCATTCTTATCATAATAGGTGTGATTATGGCTCTTCTGAGCTCTGAATAATTTTATTCTCATGAATTCTGTCATTTTAGACTACTAAAAACCCAAGGAATCAACAGGCAAATCAGGCAAAAATTGTTTGTTTGAGGTTTGTTTTTTAGTTTTGGTAGGATTAAATAAGTAGATTTTAGTAATATATATTGGAAGACTTTAGTGCAGCTATTAGTAAGGTATAAATAAGACGAATATATCTTATTATCTACATGTTAGTAAAATTATCTTTAAGTAATAGATACCACTAAAGATATCTTTTCTAACGTAGGAAAGATGCCTTCTGTAAGAGCTGACTTTGATTTTCAGAACAAGCAGAAGTGAAATCCTGCAACAGTCTTGTTTAAGAAGCAAAAGGAATCGCCATCCCCACGTCTGCTGCAGTAAAGCAGGGGCAGGGTTTCGGTTGAGTTCAGCAGCCTTCTGGATAGTCTCTTCATTGTCTGTATATTACGTGCCAGGGACATTTCTTGGCCAAATTTTATCGTAAGCTATATACAGCAAAACCTTTGTGGTCCTAGTGATGAGGAAAGTCAGTGGGGTAGGAGCAGCTGTGATATACAAGGGGCCTAAGCAGTCCTTGTCCCATGTGATGCGGGGCTATGACTTACACAGGCTGTGTGCCTGGGGCTCTCTGCAGTAAATCTGTTTGTGATTCTTGCAGAATTAAAACCCTGTTCCCTGGAGTATTGTTGAAGATAAAATTGTCTCTGAGAGGGTAATGACATGTTCTGATCACTTGGTCCTGTAGGTAACAGTATTTTTTCCTCATAAAGAGGAAGGAATGAAAATAAAGCCACTGTGCTTACAGGGATCAAATGGGGAAAGTCTGTGGTAAAGCAAAAAATACAATCTGTATCTTTTTGATTTCCTTTCCCCTCTCATCAGTGGTACATACTGGAGCATGTGCAAGTACATGGAGCACGAATGAACACAAAAAGGCTTTTTGCAGAGGTGTGCTCTCTCTGGTTGCTCTCATTCAGCTGAAGAGATCAGCTTTAGTCAGTCACACAAAGATCTGGAATTTTGTTTACTTTAATATACACAGTGAATTTTCTAGAGTAAAGCAGTTTCAACAATAAAATACCATATGGGATTACATTTTGCATCTGTTCTCCTATCGCTGTTCAGCTTTGTGAGCAGTTATATAGTTATGTCAAAACTATTGCACAAGCTGCTCAGTTCAGATTAATTTCAGGACAGTCCTGTTAACTTCACTGGTTACTCATGATTTACAGCAGCCACTGGTGTAGGCTGCTGAGATGTTAAAAGAACCCAGTAGATAAATGGGCTCTTAATGTTTGTAAAGTGCTAGATACCAAGGTTGGCAAAGTATGAAATCAGTGACATTAGTTCTGATTTAGGCTAATTTCCAGTTTCCTGGTTACTGCTGATGTTGTACTAAAGGTACTGCAGTAGGTACAACAGTTTCTTCTTTGGCCTAAAATAATTTTTGTTGGCAGTCCTCTGACTGTGCCACTGCAGTGCTTTGTAGTTTACAAGGTGTATTGCACTTGTAGTGGGTACCAGAATTTCTCTACACTTGCCTTAAGTTGCCAGAAATGCTCTGGAGGGAAATGTAAAAAGACTTGAGCATTTTTAGCCATGAAAATTAATATTAAGACAAGTCCTTTTTATGTCCTGTAACTTGCTTTAAATTAAACATAAGTGCTCTGAGAGGAAGAAGAAAGTATTTTGTTATCTCATGTCCCTTTGGGTGTGTTTACCTGCACTGAGATGTTATTCGCAATGCATAAGAATGGGTCACTTCTTCCATCATGTGTCCCCACTGAAATCAGGTGGTATTTTAGAGAGCATAACACTTACATGTTCTACTTTTGAAACCATTTCATATTTTGCTTTTAAAGATCGGATCTCTAGAAGTGCAAGTTTTAAGCCTGTTTTAAGTTGTTAATGCATAATTTGTTATAATATACAAATCACTCACCACCCTTGGGTGTTTCAGATGACATTTTTTGACAGTCAAGTAGACTCTCATTTATTCCTATTCATGTTCATGTTTAACTTTAATGTCATCTTTATGTTAAGCTTTAATGTCTGAGCTCTGATCTTTGTGCCTGATCTACAGAACCATCTTTGTCCGTGAAAGCTTTAAAGCCAGCCAGAGAATGAATTCCGTTATACAAGTTCTGTTCCATTCCAGACTTTTATCCTCTATAAAGCAGCCAATTTAGCGTTGAGGGGTTTTTAATTATTTTTACCTGGAGGAGTAGAGGATCTCCCATATCATTGTCTTTTTTTTATGTGAAAGGTCCTCAGAATAGCTTAAACTGAAAGTTTATTGGAAAGTGTCATGTGTAGTTAGTTCTTGAGCTTCTTGCAACAGTTTTGTTCAGCAAATAGAGACGTGAGCTTGCAGTCATGTACCCTTCGGAGCTGCACCACCAGGTCTTAAAAGAATCAGTTGTTTCAAGATGTCTGGGAAATGATGTGCTGCTCTTAATTGCTGGCCACAAAATACTGTCTATGGAGAAGGAAGTTCACCTTGATATTCCAGAAATCTGATCAAGCTTAAGACATGGTACTTTAGGCAGACAAATATAACTTAGAAGGCCTTTCACGTATGTCCCAAGATTATGTATCAGAAATGTTGATCAGCAAGTTGTATTTAACAGCTATTTAGTCATCAAAGTAAATTGAAGAAAACTACTTTTCTATTTTCTCCTTCAGTTTGCAGTTCCACTATAGCACTATTTTGCTGTTTACTTTCTGAAAGCTGATGCTGGTTAATGCATTTTTTATTATCAGAATGAAACAAATGGGAAAAGTAAATTTCTGGAAGAATAGTAAGCCATGTTCTGGGCAATACTTTGCACTTAAGATATGCAGTTATATCTGTACTTGCAGACATTTATGCTTCCATAAAAGACCTGTAATGTTGGTGTTGCTACAGAGATGAACAAGAGTGTGGTTGCTTTGGTGTGCTTCACCATCTTGTGGAATAGGCATGAAAAGCTGAAGTACATGCTGCCATTTGCACATGGTTTTGTGTCCGAGTAACTCAGCTTCTGGAGGTAATAGAACTGGTCCCATGAATAGAGTTGCTCAGTGTTTGTGAAACTGGTAACAATCTTTGAAGTAAAAAGCTTTGCTAAAGAATATTTCATTGATTTTTTTTTTTTAATTGATTTTTAATGAGAGCATTTTTATCCCACAACTTGTGTAATACTGTAATAAAATACTTGTTTACAATACTTTTAAATCTCCCTCTCTTAGAATGAAGTGTTTTGTTTTCTCTGTAGATCGAAAGGATGCAGAGGGCTGGGAAACAGTTCAGCGTGGAAGGCCTGTTCGATCCCGATCCACAGCTTTGGCTACAAAAGCTCCTGTAGCTGCAGAATCACCAAAGTCCAAAGGTGACAGTGACAAGGAAAATGTCATTTCACCACTGGCAGAGAGTAAGTGTGGGAGTTCTCTCACTGACAGCAGTGCATCCGAAAGCACAGAGCATATACAGAAGGATCCTTTACATCAGTCTGAAGGTCCCCTTACTGAAAGGACACAGGTCAGTTCGATTTTGAACTGTTTGCTAAGCTCAAATACTGCAACTTTTTCTTTAGAGCATTTTCTAGAGATAATGTTCTTTAGAGCTTTTATTCATTAACCAGATTGGAAAAGGATTTAAATGTAATGGCTGTTTCACGTTTATGAAAACACATGAAGCTGTTGGCACAAGTAGGCAAGTTAATAATCAGGAGATGACCCATGTGGTTTAGAATACTGTGGACAGCTTTTCCATGTTTTTCAGAAAGTCAGCATTAGGCACATCTCATAGATTTCCAGTAGAAAGATCCAGCTTTTGCAAGGCTATAAGCAACTGCAGTATACATGGGGTAACTTTGATCACTTGTAAGGTTGCCAGATATTTTTGTGAAATCCTTTTGACTTCAGTGACTTGAAGAATCATTATGTTACATTGAGGTAATCTTGCAAATGCCTCTTGTTTTAGTTCACAGCACACACCTCAGAAGACAGTGGGAGCACTGGCACACCACTGCAGGAAGATTCCTTACAAGGAGTTTCTGAGATGCCTCCAGTTCTCACAAATACTGACTGTACTTCAGAAACCCAGCGGAGAAACGAAGCTTCCTCCGTGACCACTGATACTGTAGACTGGCATCAAGCAGAAAAAGATAAATCTGAAACTGAAATGGATCCCTCAGATATTTCAAATGTGAGTGCTGCCAGATTGGTAAGAAATCTTGTAAGATCTCTGAATAAATAATAACTGTAAGCCTTCATTTTCTCACGCTGTGTTGCACAGTGTTTATTGCTACCCTGCTGTAGACATTGTAAAAAGTCTGTAAGGTACTTACTATAGAAAAAATAACTTGCTGCTCAAATACTTTTTGTGGTAGGATTTAATGCCAGTAAAGTTCCTGAGCTTAAACAGGAAAGATGTAAATGTGTTATTTGTAATGAAGAGATCTGTGCTCTCATTACTTTTTTTTACATGTAATTGGCCATAATTCTTAATTTCCTTGCGCTATCCATCATTTTAAGTCAGACTCTCATTAAATCCTTATTCTGGTTTTGCTAATTATTCAAACTGGAAACACATGGGATATCAAAATCCTTTTAGAAACAAAGGTGGATCTCTGCCTTTTAAGACGAGCTGAACTGCTCTCTTGGATCTTCCTATACAACTAATAATTTGGGTGAATGCCACTCTTAAGCAACACCTGTGAAGTCATTATTCTGTTTGTATGTGGCTTCCCAAAAAGAATGCCCTTTCTTTGCTGTAGGATTCTACAGCTTTCAAGGTGTGTCTGCTTTACTGGGATTCTCAGCAGTAATGCTGTGTAAAATCCAGGTTATACTTTCAGCTTATGTTTTTCTGTGTGGCTTGTGGTTTTTTTTCTGAAACTAGATTAAAACTGATTTGTAGAAGTTTTCCTGTAAATTGCTTTCCCTTTAACATCTTTTAAAATCTGGACTTCTTCTAAGCAATATCCAGGTCGAATATCTGGTTTTAGAGCTGATTTCCAGCATCTCACCACTGATGTCATTTCAGGTTCTTAAGAGTTCAGGATACTGACAGTTTGGTGGTACCTCTGTGTCTCCTGTGAACATTTAACTACTTACTAGTGATTAAATGCTTGAAACACCTATTTGTGTATTGTGGCACACTGATAGCAGGGTGGAAACGGACCAGTTGATACTGAATATTAGAGAAGGGTTAGACAGCATACTCAGGCTTACATTCTTGCTAACTATCTTGTAATTTGTGTTGAAAAACAAGTATAGCCTGAGATTTCATTGTATTAACCACGGTGAAGTTTCCAGATACAGTTCATTTGCAGATCTGTTTTCATCTTTAAAGAATTCTCTGAAGCATTATCCCTTTTCTAGAGATAACAGTAGAGCATCCCATTAATGCTTCAGAGTACGCATGCTGTTAATGCTTCAGAGTATGCATTGCTTAGTCCCTAAGACTAGGTATTTAAAAGAATAGTTAGAGAATAACTGTCTGTTGCTTTTGATGACCACTCTTATGTACTGTGTTTTGGAATTATGTGAATGATAATCAATTTCGTAACTGTTTCATGTAGCTATTAAATGAGTTAGTAGTTAAGTCATAAATAGTTAAAACTAACAGTTTTAGTGAGGTTTATATTTTAGTTACCTTCATAAAATACAGCTTTAAAGGAACTGAATGTAACTAGAAGTTGAGTAAAATAGAATGAATATTAACTATATGGAAACCACTTTCTTGTGCCTGCTGATGATTCTGAGAGTTTTCTTCTGGTTTCATGTTTCCTACAGTCCATGGCAGAAGTTCTTGCTAAGAAAGAAGAGCTAGCAGATCGCCTGGAAAAGGCAAATGAAGAAGCCATTGCCAGTGCTATTGCAGAAGAAGAGCAGTTAACTAGAGAGATTGAAGCAGAGGAAAACAATGACATTAATATCGAGACTGACAATGACAGTGATTTCTCTGTGAGTGTTCAGTTTATTTCAGAGCACCCAATCTCAAGCTGTCTTTGATGTTGGTGGAATAAGAGCATAGAATCTGAGTGTTGTTTTTTTCATGAATGTTACCTCTTTTACATGTAAATAAGGTAAACAGTGTTACATAATAATTGTACCATACTCTCTATTTAGTCTTACTACACTGAGCAGCACAGTGCTGCTGAGCGATAGAGTCCTCTGCTGTTGCAGTCATTGTCCTGCTGCCTGTTTCTGTGTGCAAAACTGGGGAGCCATGACTTGCTTGCTACCACACAGGAGCTACTCTAGGTGAAGCATACGTCTCTATTTCTACTGTCAGAAACAGCCTCTTTCTTGGAGAAGTCTAGTTCAGTTTGGAACCATTGCTGAATATGGCTGAGCTGGCACTATTTATTAATGTGTATACAACTGCAAGTGGTGGTTTATGTTTTTACTGTCTGGATCATACTATATTTCAGGCTAATATGGGCAATGGAAGCATATCCTTCTGTGGTATGTCTATGGACTGGAATGATGTTCTGGCAGATTATGAAGGTAAATTTTCATATATTACTGTGCTTGCATTGAAATGACAGCCAAATATTTAAAAATGGCTAGTTAGATTTCAGAAGATCCCCCTAACATCTAAATATTATTCCAAGTTATGCTATTTTTTAATGTTATTTCCTTAGGAAGAAAGATGGACTTGTGTGTTCAGACTATCTTTGTGTGTCTTTGTTCTTTAGTTCTCTTCCCCTGTCTCTATTAGAATTCTAAAATTTGTTAACCAGTTTTATTTAACATGTGGATAAAAGCATAATAAAATCATTAAGCATTGAAAAAGCACCGAGATTGGAGATGCTTCAGTCTGTGTTTGCACCTTACTTATGCTCAAGAGAGCCCATTTGAGAGAGAACTGCAAGAGGAACTAAGCCTCATTAATTGCACTTCTCCCAGAAAAGTGTGTTTAAATGATACAAGTCTTTGTTTTCTTATATACAGCTCGTGAATCCTGGCGCCAGAGTAATTCTTGGGGAGACAGAGTGGAAGAAGAGCCTGCACGTCCACCTGGACATGGAATACACATGCACGAGAAGCTGTCGTCACCGTCACGCAAAAGGTTTTAGAGTTGTTACCTGTCTTGATTAGCCAGTGAAAACAAGCAACCAAATTCATGGCTGCATGAAACTGCTCATAAGTCTACTTTCTTTAAGACTATGGGTGGAAAGTGTTATAGAAATCAGTATATTGGTGCTACATTGTCCAGTAAATAAAGATTTCAAGACTGGAAGAACAGTGTTTACATTTAGGGGAAATAATTGCCCTCCAGCTGTCTGTTTGTTTTCTCCTATTGAAAATGACACAGAGATGTTTGCAGTGCTGTCAGTTCATGTTGTCTCATTTTTGCTCTGCTTTGCTTTTTATTAAAAGAACAATAGCAGAATCCAAAAAGAAACATGAAGAGAAACAAATGAAAGCTCAACAGCTGCGAGAAAAGTTACGTGAAGAAAAGACACTGAAGCTTCAAAAATTAATAGAGAGGGTAAGCTTGCTGTAGCACAAAGGAGCTGCCTACTGTCTTTTAGAAAAGCTTTTCTTTCCCTCATGTAATCTGGAAATGTTAGAGATTAGTGGTAAAATGAAGGTTTTGTCTGAGTTCACATAGTTTTTGCAGGTGACTTGTGCATCACAGATACTAAAGAAAGCCTGGTTTCCAATCATGAACTCTGTAAGAGTGTTGCTGCCATACTATGATGACTGACATTCAGGGAAGGCATAATGAAAGAAATGTTTTGCTTGTATCCATCCTAAATGATGTAATTTACCGAATTAAATCAGTTAACAAATCAGTGTACTTCGGGTTAAACTTAGTGCAGGTCTTGTGCAGGTCATCACAGTGTTTTGTCACTGTAAATAAAGTTAAAAATACAAAATGCTGAGGAAAATTCAGGCCCTGTGTTAGTAATTAACATACTCATTCTATATAGGAGAAGGAGGTACGAAAATGGAAAGAAGAATTATTAGATCAAAGACGTAGGATGATGGAGGAGAAACTGCTTCATGCGGAATTTAAGCGTGAAGTGCAGCTCCAAGCCATTGTGAAAAAAGCACAAGAAGAAGAAGCTAAGGTGGGTTACTTTAGTTTAAAGGGGAACTGTTCAATAGTTATGCTTGTATATGTTTTGTACCTCGGAGTGCTCGTGAGTAGGTTGTGAAGGATGGTACAAGTAAGATATGAACATGTGTGAACTGTGAAGCAGATAAGTGCTGATCTCTAAAATGGACAATTTTTCTGTAATATGAAGGTAAAGCAGCTCTTACTAGACATCTCAGTTGGTTGGAGTGGAAGAAGAGGTGGGTTGCCATAAAAGAGCCAAGAGTCATGGGGGGAGCTCATTGATCTCCTTTGTTAAATATCCATTCTAGATCCAGCATTCTGTATCCTTAACTAGCAGCTCCATTGCTGTGATTTGTACCACTAATATTGTTAAACAGTTGGAAATAAATAGAAACCTACAGGAATATCCCTTTGTTTAGTAGGGGTCAGCTGTCCTGGCTGTGTCCACTCCCAAATTCGTGTGCACCCCTGGCCTGCTCACTAGTGGGGTGGGGTAAGGACCAGAAAAGGCCTTGACTCTGTGTAATGAAAACATCCCTGTGTTATCAACTCTCTTTGCAGCTCGCATCCAAATCATAGCCCCCCACTAAGTATTGCAAACAAAACGAGCTCCATTGCAGCCAAAACCAGCACAGTGTAAATGTAATATTTTATTTTTGAAGACTTTTTCCCAAGTAAACCTACATCTCCTTAAAACTAAGGTGTTGCATTATCTAATGAGCATGTATCCCAGCTGTGATTGATGTAGCTGTTCGTCTGTGTTATTTTCATAGACATGCATGTTATTTTTTCAGCCACAGGACAGTGCAGTAGACAAGAATACAAAAGAAAGGATATGAAAAGGCTAACTTTCAGTACAACAAAACCGATTTAGCATTTTTATTAAGTTGCTGTTTCTATCACTGGAATTAAAATGATTCCTACATTACCTAATTGGGTCTAACATACCTTCATTATTATTTCATTACACCAGTGTGATTTCTGTAATCATATTCACTAAATCACACTGGCCATAATTCTCCAACTAAGCAGATGTTTCAAGTATTGTGTGTGGTTAAATGTGTAAGATCCACTGTCTCTTGAGGTTCTTGTGTTCTGCAAATAAAGGTTAATTGGGCCAGAAAGCTTTAAAGGAATACCTGAAGATTAGTACAGCTGAAGACTATGGGAATTGTTGCTACCCAGTTGGTTATCTAAATTCCCAGTGCTTACTTGTTTACTGAACTGTGAAATCCGTTCTGTAAATGGATTTGAGTCAATAAACATAGCAAGAAATATTATCCTGCCACCCTTTTACATGATCTGTTGTTGTCTGGCCATGTATCTTCTCTTTACACATTTCGTTGGTGGATTCAGACAGAGCATGAACTCTTGAGGACAGCGTATAATTTCTGTTTCAATCATAAACCATTAAGTATGGTTTATAGCTGATAAAGTTTTATGATTTCCCTCAAAAATTTTTGATCTGAAATGTTGATTTTTATCAAGTGAAAGTTAATTGAGTTTGATTTTGCTCGTCCATAGAAGTTTCCAGAGCATTTATATTTAAAAGCCTAAAGTTGACAAGAATTTTGTCCAGCAGTTTTGTAGTGAGCACAAAATATCGATTACCGTCATGAACTAAAGTAGTGCAAAAGCATCCTCTTTGAGATTTTTAGTGTATGCATCGAAGTACTCAAGTTAGCCTTTTCATATTCTTTATTTTGTGTTTTTGTCTACTGCACTGTCCTGTGGTTGAAAAAATAATATATAAGTTTATGAAATATACTGATAAGAAAGATCAGACAATGAGCTGCTGCTTTTTTTTCTTATACACAGTATGCGTAGTTTCACTTTTTATTCACTAAGTACCTATATATTTCAAGTTAGATCAAGAGACCTGTTGGATTCTACTAGCACTGAACGGATGTTACTGATTTATCCAACTGGGTCTTGGCATTCCTCATTTTGGGAAAGAGAGAATAGACTAATGAAGGCTCGTTGCTGAGAAGATTGGGAAGATTTTTCTGGGATTTAGCCAAAGTTTTTTGGTTTTCTGGTACAATTCAGTTTTTCATGTTCATATTCCATGGGATTTCCTGTTTAGAACAATGCAAAAAGAAACCCAAACAAAACAACCAAAAAGCCCCCACAAAAGCCCGAAGCATTATTCCCAACTTGGTAGTTTTCCAACCCATTCCAATCCAGTTTAATTATCAGATGGATTGTAAAAAAATAGATGGAATTCTCTAAGAATGAAACTTCTTTCAACTTCTCAGATGTTTTCTGACACTTTGTGATGACTTGCAGGTAAATGAAATTGCATTTATAAACACCTTGGAAGCTCAGAACAAACGTCATGATGTGTTGAATAAACTGAAAGAATATGAACAGCGCTTAAATGAATTACAAGAGGAGCGTCAACGAAGACAGGAGGAAAAACAAGCACGTGATGAAGCAGTTCAGGTACAATGTATCTATTGTTGCAGGGGAACAATTAAATATTGATTTGTTTTAGCTATGCAGTCTTTGCTTTCTATCTTAACCTCCTTTGTTCTTACCTTCTTTTGTTCGAAAAGTGTAATATGTTCTTCCTTTATAATGTTTCAGCAGTAAGAGGGAGAAAGGCAAACCTTAGGCCCCTACAGCAGAGGTGTTACAGATGCTGGGTAGCTGGTTCATGCCTGTCTTAACCTTCTTTTTTAAAAATACTTAATTACTTCATTATAAGAAAAGCCTTATAATTTGTTAACTCTTAAAACTTAGGGAGGAAACAGAAAAATACTCTTTGTCATATGCCTACATCTTTTCAATACTAAGTTTTCCCAGTCTCATATATCTACTTTTTTGGCACAGTTTTCTATGTTCGAATCTAAACTGTCAGTTTTCTTTTTATGTGAACTCCTCCCTCTCTATACATGCTTCAGATCACCATAACTGTAGCTCACCTGTGAATCCAGCCAGAGCTTTACAGCTTAGTAGCTAATTCTGTCTCCTTGAAAAATGGGCCTTTACTGACTTCAGTGGCTCAGAAGCCATTTTTGGGGCAGTGTACTCGAAAAGTTCTGGATAAAGCTGGTTTTGTGGGAATATATGATTAAAAATGTCTGGATTTCCAGGGGGTGACTGTGTTATGAGTGAGAAGTACACTTACAGATTGCTTATGAAAAAACTGATGTAATAAAAAGCAGTTCTTACTCCATCGTGAAAGCAAGATAAAATTCTATAAGCAGATGTTAAAATACAGTTTTTGTTGATTGCTTTTTGGGTTCTTTCCCCCTAAAAGTTAAAGTTTCCTTTTCTCTGACTAGGAGCGCAAAAGAGCCCTTGAAGCAGAACGGCAGGCCCGAGTTGAGGAGCTGCTGATGAAGAGGAAAGAACAAGAAGCACGGATTGAACAGCAGAGGCAAGAGAAAGAAAAAGCACGAGAAGATGCAGCACGGGAGAGGGCCAGGTAGCTTTGCAATCATTTTGTTGGTTATCATTTCCAGCAAACTGCAGCTTCTCTCTAACAGTTAACAACAGCACCTTCTTAGCTCTTCAGCCTTAGTATTTGAAAAGTAACATTCATAAATATTCTTGATGAATAGTTTTAAAGAAGAAAACGGGTGAGTAATCATAAATTCTGTGATAGATTTTTGTATTCCACAGATGCATGCACCATATAACATGCAAAGCTGCATTTTATTATGTTCAACTTAATTTTATTGCGAACAAGACCTTTAGATAATTTGCCTTTTTTGTATTTTAGTTTTCAAAGGAAGGAAGATTAATGGTCCTGGGTTCCCTATTTCCTCCGCTCTCCAGTAACTTTTGGACTTAGTGACATCAATTTGTGTTCACCTTTTTGCAGACACCAGAGATTACCTTTGTGAAGCGCAAAGCCGGGAAATCAGGCTCCATTAATTCTGTTGCCTACCAACTGCTTGGTTTATGGTTTTGCCCATAATCAAAGTTCATGAAGAGATTTTCATGTGGGCTCTTCTCTCTTTGTTTTGAGCCAATCATGAAGTGGAGGGAGAATGAATTGGGTGGTGTTGTAGTGTGTGAGGAAGGTTGACTTTCAAGTCTGATTCAAGAAAACTGCAGTGATTATAGTTTCATTTGCCAAATTCTATTTCTATTCACCTTCTATTATTCCTTCTTTCCCTACGGTTCCTCTGCCACAAGCAGAACCTGAATAGAAGTTACATTTGTCTTGATGACAGGAAGTGCTCACTAATGGTTCTTCAGACATTTTTATTGTCACAGCTTGTTTCTTTCAAAGTTGTCATGGAGAGGTTTGGCTTTTCTCGCCATGTAAAATATTCAGAAATGTATTGCTCATCTTCCAAAGTCATGAGTAGTTCTAGTGTAACATCATAAAGGGATTCTGGTTTGGATTAGATGTTTAATGAATTGTGGATAGGATCTGTGGCCTTGCCAGTGACTTCATGGACCTTTCCTCAGTATGTTAAGCTAAAGTCACAGTGAGATAGAGTGGGCTGGGAGGGATCCTTCAGTATCTTTTTGTCCTTCGCAGACACTTGAAGAAGATTAGGACTAATGGGGAATTTTGGTTAGGCTGTTGAGGGAGGATAGATGCTACCTGTGTAAGGCTTCTGGATCTTTCTGAAATTTAGGAAACCCTCATAGCAAGCAAATGGGGGATAATTGTCCCATTGACAGCTTTGCCTTCTGAAGTCTTCTGTGGTTGGAACTTCTCTAAAGGCTCAAGGCATGTAATTATTTGCACTTTTTGTTTTACCAGTTTTAAATGTGATACTTTCTTTATTGCACCCCATTTATGTTTCATTATGACATGTGAAGAACAGCAGTTTCAGTTTGCCTTCTGGTAGCACTTCCTTTCATAGAATCATAGAAGCATAGAATAGTTAGGATTGGAAAGGAACTTCAGATCATCTAGTTCCAGCCCCCTGCCATAGGCAGGGACACTTTCCACTAGACCGTGTTGCTCAAAACCACATCCAGCCTGGCCTTGAACACTGCCAGGAATGGAGCATTTATCACTGCTTTGGGCAACCTGTTCCAGTGCCTCACCAGCCTCACAGTAAAGAACTTCTTCCTTATATCCAACTTGAACTTCCCCTAAGTGTGAACCCATTACCTCTTGTCTTGTCACTATTATCACAGAGGAAGAGGTCACATTTCCTCTATATTTGCTCTTATGGCATTTTATTTTCAAATGCTTTGTACTTGCTATTGCAGTACCATGCTTGATTTTCTTTTCCTTTGTCGGATGCTGATTACACAAGAGAGCTTTGGCCTATTTTGGTGGAACCTTGGGGTATCATTTGGTGTTTTGTTTTGCTGCTTTTTTTTCCCCTGCTGCTAGGATTTGTTTCTTATCCTGAAGATTTAGTACTTGCTGGAATTAGTAGTTTTTGGAATATCTGCTTCAGCTTCAATATAAGCTTTGCCGTGTGCATCTGGTGGTGATTAAAGCATCTGTATGAAAGGAATAGTGTACCTAAAACTGACTTTAAAAGCCCCCCTGCCCTTATGCTTCATTAACTTGATTCCAGCAAGGTTTTAAATGTAATTTCAGAGTATTTTATATTCCAGAGAGTTGAAATCCATAATATGGAAAATTTTGGTCTTGTCAATGGAAATCATAAAACTGTGCAATGTAACCCGATCATATAAAGAGTAATGGCAATGCTCTATCAATCAGAACTCTAGAATTTCGTTTCAAATATTATGAACCCAAACTATGCAGTGGTATTAATTTATTATAGTTTAGAGGATTAAACAAGGACGTGTAAATGCACACTGGAAGAAATAGCTAAAATAAGCTTTGGGTTTGGGTCACGTGTTGTGATTGGTTTGAGCTCATGGTGTGAGTCACGAACACTTAAAAACAAAAACACAGACTGTAGTTCAGTCTTTCTTTATGTACCTCAGGGGAGATAGCACATAAAGTACCTAAGTTTTCTCATCCATCATCTCTTCCTCCTCCCCCCCTCCAGCCCATGAAGATTGGAAGAGTTCACTTATCCCTTCTGAAAGGACAATTGTGTGTAGTGTTTATCATTAGACATACTTCCTCCCCGTCTTCTTTCCTATCTGCCTTTATGTTTTCTGTGGATTTTTGTTTGAAAAGTTACTTTATCCTAGCCTCCTGCTTTTACAGAAATGACTGTTTTTTCTGTCAGTTTTCTGTTTAAAAACCCCCAAGCAAACAGAACTCTGCATAACCCAAACAGCACTGCAGTTTGGCTGATGCTCTTTATGTCAGCTTTTCACTCAGTAACTCTAATTTTAGGATGTCTTTTAAAAAATGGCACTGAATAACTTCTTCGTTGCTGTTTTACTCAAAGCTTTTGCTACTTCTGTTGGCCTTTCACACATGCCTAGTTCTTGGCTTACTGATCGCTATTATCTGCAGGTTTCTGCTTAATGTGGTGATGCTTAGGGAATTCACAGGCTCTTAGTAACATCCAGACGCATGAGAGCTGTGCTTTGGCCCTGTACTGGGGAGGGATGGAGACTTGATAAAAGTGAAGAGCACAACCGGAGTTTGAGGCACGATTCACTTTTTGGAAGAGAGATGGAGGGCAGACAGGTTCAGTGAGCAAAATACATCCTGACTGCAACTATGTAGAAAAGGTGACAGTAACATAAATGCCTTATCTTTTGCTGTACTTTGGTATGTTGAACATTTAGAATTGCAGTATTTTATAGCATCAGTTTATCACTGGACTGTATCATTTGATGTTGGCCAGAGTTTTATCTGCGAGTTTATATATTCAAACTTTCACTGATCAACATCTTTATAAAACAGACTGCCCTCACTGCTGTGTGTTTTTTCCTTGATTTGCCGTTGTTCTCTTCCCCCTTGGTTCACTGACTCTAGCCATTGGCTGAAGAATGCTGACGGTGGCAGGGCATCACATTCATCACTATTCTGTAGTGTTATGTTGACTATCATTGCTCTGGTTAGACTGAGCCAGGTTTTGCTACAAAGGTTCAAGTGTCTACCTTTATAAAATCATCCAAATTGAAGCATCACATTCTCTCTAATTAAGTCGCTTTTTGTTGTCTTTCTCTTCTAGTGAGCCATCTTCAGCTTAATTCTTTTGGGTGCTTGTTCTCCCAATTATGTGTTCTGTTTCACACATAAATGAGTATTATGCATGCTTTACATTACTGCAAGTTTTCCCTATATTATCTTTTGGTTAGAGATCGAGAAGAGAGGTTGGCGGCTCTTACTGCAGCGCAACAAGAAGCCATGGAAGAGCTACAGAAGAAGATTCAACTGAAGGTATAAAAGGATAAAATATGACCTTCTGCTCTGTACTAGAGTATTTCATTAAGAACAAAATCAGGAATGATCAATACAACAAGGTTTAGAGATGGATTTGCTATAAAACAGAATTGGTGCCAATTCATTTTTAAACCGTAGTGTCTGTAGTGGCTTTTAATGCCTTTCAGAAATACAAAATAGTCGATTTAACACAAGCTCATCCTAACTGTAAAATATTTGGTAATTCCTAATATTTCTTTGCACAGTTTAATTCCATTCACTGTAATTCAATGTGATTTCTTTGTTGCTTTGATTATTTTCCATTCAGCATGATGAAAGTATTAGAAGGCACATGGAACAAATTGAACAAAGAAAAGAGAAAGCAGCTGAATTAAGTAGTGGAAGACATGCTAATACTGATTATGCACCAAAACTTACACCATATGAACGAAAAAAACAGTGCTCCTTATGCAATGTGATGGTAAGTTGGGTAGAGGGAAGGAATACTGTCAGAAATACAAGGCCAACTGAAGGCCTGAAGCTACAAGTTATACTTTACTCACAGATGAGAGTATTGCACACCCATTGTGTCCCTGCTCTGCTCTTGTAAAGTGCACCTTATTTTGGATTTTTCTGTCTGTAAATGAGGTGATTTAGGGAAGATTTGAGAGAACTGTAGAGCTGTAAGTGGAATGGAGAGTGTCGACAGTACTTCGTTATTAGCTGTCTCTTCTAAGAAAAGCAGGAATTCAGGAGCATCAAGTTAAGCAAAGCTTTTAACTATCATCAAATGAAGGTAGTTAAACATGAGATTTAAAGTAAAAAAGATGTTTCTTTACATAGCAGGTAGCTGAGCTGTGAATACATTGTTACAAGATCCTGGGTATTTGAGTTTAGTTCAGGGGATGACTGGACAAGTTTCATTGTACTGAAATTTGCTGAAGGTTACTAGATACAGGGAAGCAACATCAAGCTAAAGAAGTTCTTGAACTGAGTTTGGTTGGAGGCTTAAAACTGCTGAATGGGAGAAACAGTGTTTGCTTTGTCTCCTCTTTTATTTTCCTTAGGTATCTTATTTTTTGGTCAGTATTGGAAGCAAAGTACTTTGCCAGGCAGATCTCTAATCTCAACAGGGTATTTCTTCTTGTGTCCATCATTCCACATGTCCCAGGGATGGTGAAGAGGAAGCCACATAGTCACTGAGCAGGAAGCAGGGAGATCTTTTTACTCTGAAGTCCTGCATAATACTGTTATTTATCGATTTATGAATTACTGATGTAATTATTAACATAATTATTGAGGGGAAAATGACTGTTAAGTCATTGTCATTACAGATTTCATCAGAAGTATACCTTTTTAGCCACATTAAAGGGAAAAAACACCAACAAGCTGTGCGAGAGAACAGCAGTATACAAGGACGAGAGCTTTCAGATGAAGAAGTGGTAAGTTTTGTAGTATTTTTTTCTATGTAGTATGTTTTTTTATGTAATTTCCAGTTTTAAATGCCATCCAGCTGAGTAGCTTAAGAAGGTTTTGAAAATCCTTATAAAGGAATTGAACAAGAATGTTTGTGTTAGCATGGGAATAATAGTGCCTTTTTGAATAGAGACTACGAGTGAAAAGGAATGAAAGAAACAGTGCATTCAAATACTTCAGGCAATTGCCATTTAAAACAGATTGTGAATAAAATGTCACATACTGCTTTTTTGTTAATCCAGAGGCATTTTTCATCTCACTTTATCTTTTCATCATAAAAATCTGATGTCTAATTTACTTTTTTGTTGTTGTTCCTTCCTGTTGTTCAAAATGCCCTAGTCCTTTTTAGGTAATCAGATGTGCTGTCCTCTGCTTCGAGGTCACTCACTCATGCTGAAATTTGCAGTGCTGAATTACTCTCGTATGTAAGATTGGAAATGCTCTGCAAGTATAGGCATTGCTAGAAAGAACAGGAATGAGTTTTCCAGTAGCTTCTTCAGAAGAATTGGCACTTTGATTTTTAGGAAAAAATGAGGACATTTTATAGTACTTCAAGAAATGATGCTGTTTTGAAGAAAACGCTTGTGAATGGTGGTCTGATTTAATTTCTTGTTGTTGCTACCTGAATTGAACTACAGTATCAAGTCAAGGCCTTTTCTGTAAGACAAATTCTAACAGTCAGCCATTGAGTTCTGTTTCATACAAAATGCATATGAATGCCCCCTCATTATATCTGTCAGATGTTAGAAAGAAATACTGGGCAAGCTGGTTCTCCAGAGCTGATTCAAGTTTAACTTCACTGTGTTCAGAAATGTTTCCAGCCAAGCTGATTCTAATGACACTGCTCAGTACTTCTGATTTTTTGGCTGTCTCCTTTCCTTTGCATCTGAAAACTAGCGGTAACATCGTTCCTTTTCCTTTTTGAAAAGCTTTGGAAAATGAAATCTCTGAGTTACTGAAATCCACAGAGGAGGTAATCACTGGAAAAATGGGAAAAAAAGTTGGGAGAGATACAGTAGTCTGGAGGAATAAACTGCTGAATTGCAGTTTGCCTCCCCCTTTCTAGCTGTAATAAAAGTATATGAACTTATCTTTTCAGTTTCCTTTTTCCTCTTTGATGGTGCTTACTGGAGTTATGTGGGTTTGGATTTGGGTTTAAGATGCCAGCTCTACCTAATCTCATATATGAGGCTTCACACTGCATTCGTTTTCCTAGAAATAGAACCTGAGAGATTTCCATCAAGTAAATACGAAGGAAAGCATTGAACTGGATTTTCCTTTGTCTGGCTTTTGTACACTATTGACAACATCTAATTTGATAGTTTAACAATTCCAGCTTCCAGAAGAAGAGATCTCGTTAGAACTCCTGCATCTGTGCCCAGCTGGTGAGGAAGTTCCACTAGAGGGCACAGATATCTTGATTTTTGTGCTTAAATCTGGTGTTAGTCAGCAAACCGTTTTGATGTGAACTTAAGACCAAGACTAAGGTTTAAGGTATGGGGTTTCTGGAATGCGTACTTAGTGCAGGAGCAAAAGGAGAGAACAGTTCTAACTGAGTCAACAGCTTGATGCTTACAATAGCAGATTTAAATGTCCTTAATCAGGATGGTATGCAGTATTTGGCATACTGTCAACATACAGTTGCTTCCATTGTTAGATGTTTAATGTATTATTTATAGCTATATTTTCATTAGCCTGAATACACAATTCTGAACTATACTATTGTAGTCTGAAATTTACTTGGCCTGAGGCCATCTCTGCTTTGTTTGTTGTTTGGATTGGGTTATTTTTCCCCCAAAGAGCAGTAATAAGATGCACATGCTGAAGATACGGTAATTGTAAAGTAGAAAAGCAGTTTTATTTACCAGAGGACTCTGCTTTGTGTACCTTGTTTTCGGTGCCAAATGGTGCTTCCCCACCACTGAAGTGTTCAGTAGCTTTAGTTGATTTTGAAATACTTGAGAAAAACTTTCCAATATGTTATATAGAAGTAAAACCATATTCTAGGGAAGCATAATACTCATAGGTACTTACTCATCACTGTTTTCAGTTTTTAAGTCAATGAAGGTATCCATAGTGAGAACACACTTGTACTACTTAAAGTTATTACTTGTCATCTGTGATGTCTTTGGATTATATACATCTTGTCTGTGACCCTTCTGCTTTGACACAGATTTATATCACCTTTGACCTAATAAAATTTCACCTTTAACCCTGTGCACTTGACACCTCCGATAACTTACTCTTGATCTTTGACTCATGTTGTGTTCAGCCTGTTAAGTATAATGGGCAGCTGCCTGGAAAGAAAGCTTTTTAAAAAATTGTAATCTGATCATAGAGTTTCTTTACCATTATTTAAGAAATCACAAAAGGACTTGAAATATTTTTATTTTGACCATAGTGGTATCCCAGAAGGGGAGATTTAAGTATCTATCTCCTTAAGAACTGGAAAACTTGCTTAAGTGATTCTATAATATGTCTTCACACAGTGAGGATTGTTGTTGCTTGCTTTAAGTGTAAGCAAGAAGTTAAAAGCTGTGCAGAATGATCATTGACACCTATTTCTCTGGGCCTTTTGGATGCTGGTGGTTGATTTTGCTAGATATAAAAAGAAATTATTATAATCTAGTTTTTATGCCTTTGCTATATAGGTATATACATGGTATATACATATAGATGCTTATAGCATCTATAGGCTCTGTAATTTTACATTTTCAGATATGAAAGTAGACTTAAGGAGCACTTATCTATTGTTCTGGAATTAAGCATTTACTGTGCTTAATTCCAGAATATATTGTGCAAGAACTGACAGCTAATGTTAGATAATCAGTAAGATGAATTCATTTGTAGATGCCATGTATTTGGTGAAGCTCACATAGAAAATAGTTTTATTATGAGTGAAGATGGTAAAAATGGAAAAGCATGAAGTTGTGTCTGAGGTTGGGTGACAGTTTTGTTTCATCTCAGCTTTTTGGATTTTCTTTGTTTGGGTTTTCTTCATCCAGCTGAAAAGGATGGAGGTTTCTCTTAAAGCAGAAGTCAGTTGATTCTGAAACAGTGGTTATCATGTAGAAGCAAATGAGGTTCTGTTCACATTTTTTACTTGCTTCATTCATGTAGATGGCAGGACCCTTCCAGCAGGGCAGGCTTCAGGCTGGAAGTTGTTTTGCCTGTATTATATTTCTGAAACTTGTAATGCTTTACTTTCATCATCTTCAGTGCAATAACAATGCTCTGTCTACATTTCCTCTCTCTGCTTAAATGTCTTCTTCCATCAAACTTCCAGCTCTTCCTTTTCACGTTGCTGTTTTCTGTGCTGTTGATTTCCTGTCCCCTCTCTTAATAATCATACTCCTTTCAGTGTGCAGCAAAGGATGTAAACAATGTATGCAATTTGGTGCCATTGGCTTCACTGGAATCAAATAGTATGTTGGAAGTTGGGACTAACAGTTTGCTGCATCAAAGCTAGTGTGACACAAAGGGCTTCCGACACAAAGGGAGTCACAGAGAAGGTGCCTGCTGAAAGCCCTAGGGCAACACATAGTGATTTCATAAGGCTGAGGAGTCTGTGCTTGCAGACTGTGCTCCCACCTGTAGTTCCTAGATCATTTATTCATGTTTCTGCCCCTTTACGTTCCCATTTTTCTTTGCCTCTCATGTCTATTCTAGTTTGCTTTGAGAAATGCACCTAACATCAGTAATCCTTGTAGCTTGCTTCCTTTGAACCATTGTCCTATTTCATGTCTGTATCTCCTGTCATTTAAATACAATGGTCTAAAGGCACTTTCAGAGTATAAATCACGTAGTTCCATGCAATCTATTAGTGTTTCTAGTAAGTGAAAAGTACTTCTAAAAACCATTTGAAGTAGATAACATGGCAGGAGTTTGGCTAATTTACATAAGGGGCATGCTAGAATTTGATGTATTCCAAAGCAGGATGGAGGAATATTAATGAACCTTTGTTTGCTTATGTGAAAAACGTGCTCTTTTTTATCAAGGAAGAAAACGGATTCTATTGTCATGATATAAATAAAACAACTTCTTAGAGGTATATTTAGATCAAATGAAAATATAATCCCATGATGGAGCAGAGGTGGTTGTTGTCTGAAGACTGGCAGCATTAAAACTGAGGATTTATAGAAAGACATAGTTGGTTGAGCCCACCCGCATTCCTTTCACAAGCAGCCCAGCTAGCCAAGTGACTAAAGCCTGCTCTGCTGTGGGTTGTCAAGTTGGCCGGCGTTGCAGTGCAAGCCGTTTCTAGCCCAGGTCTGCCTCGATTGCAGCAGGGTCTGATTTACAGTGTGCATAACTGTGCTGGCGAGTTCCCCTGGTAGCAGCACTGCTCCGCTGGCAGGATTCTGCTTTTGCCAGGATGTGGTGAGGGACGGCCTGAGAAAGCAGAGCTGTGCTGCTGCGCGGAAGGTTTATAGCTAGCACAACACACAAGCAGAGTTGATGTTCATGTGAGTTTGAATTTCTGGAAGCTTTTTAGGGGCAAGGGGTTGTTACTGTTAAAGAAATGGAGCTGTTTTCTGGAAGTTGTCTGCTGCTTGCATTATTTCTTATAGAGGAAATTACCGAGGGAAGGAGATGTGGGAATGTTTCCATGTCTGACCTTCGCTCTCTTTCTTCTGTATTTTCAAGGAGCTTTCTTGGCTGGAGACACGGTGATGCCTGGGCTTCTTTTTAATGATTATTTTTAATTCACAGTGTTTTCATTAAAATTATGTATAAAGATTGTTTTATTGCCTCAGCCTCCGCAGTACTGGGAAAAATGCTTTTTGTTTTCCTTTCTGAATCAGAGTGTTTTTAAGTTATCTATTTAGATGAAGAACGGTATCCTACGAGCTCCTTTGGAAACCTGTCTGAAAGCCATGATTAAGCCAAATGGAAAATAATAACACTAAGGATTACCAGTTTTTTTTCATTTCATCCAGTAGAGGAGTTTAAGGTATCCCTGGCTGCTTGGGCAAATTCCCTGTATTCCTTCCAGGCTACCTGTCCTTGCTCCCATCCTCTGTAGGCTTCCTTTTTGGGTCTGTGTTTGTCCAGGAGTTTCTTGTTCGTCCATGCAGGCCTCCTGGCATTTTTGGCTGACTTCCTTTTTTTTGGGATGCGTCACTCCGGAGCTTGGAGGAGGTGAACCCTGAATCTTAACAGCTTTCTTGGGCCCCTCTTCCATCCAAGGCTTTGTCATCCCATGGTACTCTTCCAAGCAGATCGCTGAAGAGGCCCAGATCTGCTCTCCTGAAGTCCAAGTGTGTTTTCAGCCATCTGCATTCTGAGTTTCACTCAGAATAAAATAATGGAAGTCCTTAGCATTCAGTTTAAGCTTTTCTCTTGTGCTTTATTACTCAAGGATCTGGATTAAGGCTTTTCTGTGAGTCTGGTGTTTTGCAGCTAGGAACTCTGTGTGCCTAAAATGCCTTGGTCTTATTCTGGTGTTTATTTGCACTCCAGTCTCGTTTGGACAGTCATGACCATTACAGTACAAGGAGATGGTCTTGCCTTAGCTCTGGTGGCATATAACACTCAGGTAGTTTCTGGGTAATGGAGTGGTGCATATGGTTTGGTCATCTCTTGAATTATATTCCTGTTTCTTTTATCCACAGAGTTACAGAATATGGACTTCATTGTAAATTCATTTTTTTTTCCTGGTGTCTGATCATTACTTTTCCAACAGTAGCCCATTTTTCTTCCCTATTGCTCAGCGTAAGCAATCTGTAAATCACCTACACACAAGAACTCCCCATCCCAGTAAAGGTTTCAGTTGAGTTTGCTTTTTGCTTTACTCAATTTTCTTTTTTTTCCCCTGAGGAAGGGAGGATATCTTTCGGGAGGGGTTGTGTGTTGCTACACATGGAATGGAACAGAATTAGTCCAAGCATCTGTGGTCTGGTTTTGTTTACAGATGTTCAGTATCTGTTGGATACCTGTGGTCCTTTCAGCACAGGAACTTTGGCCTTGTAACGCTGCTGTGAATACATTTGTCCTAGAAGAAGCTGTCATGAATGATCGTGTAATTGTAAAGTTTAATCCATGATGCAGTTTGCAGAAGGTCTCTCAGAACTCTATACATCAGTTCTCGCTTTTAGCACTTTGTGCAGCAATAGCTTCTTACCTGTAATATATTATAAAGTGTTGTTTTTCATGACAAAAAGGTACATGATTAATTGTTTATTGGCTGTGTCTTTAACTGTGATAGATCATTGCCAACAGCTGCACCCTTCTTCCCTTTGGCTTGGATATCCTGAATATTCATAGCCAGTAAGAAAAACTGCTCCTGGCAGGGCCAACTGCACTCTCATTTCCACCTTCCTTGTGCTTGCCCTTGCAGCCAGATGATAATGTCAGTGCCTTCCAGCTTGCTCCTAATCTGAAGAGTGATGCTTACCAAGTCCAGTATGCACAGTTCTCATTCTTTTGGAAGAAACAATTTTCCTTTGCGTTCTTTCCCAAATTTTGGAGTGACAAGTGGGAAAGGGAATGATACTGAGAATCTCCAGAAATATCTGGACTTACTACCCAGGATATTGTTTGCTATTTATCTTTGTGGCAGGCTGTCTTATCATTGAATTTATAGACAAGCAAGGTGACTAAAAGTGCAGTCAGTATTAGCAGTAAAAATAGTATGTAGTTTGGGCATGCTAAAAAGCAGTATTAGTCCCTCATTTGAAAAATTGAATCTTAATTAATGAAAGAAGTGAAGGTAAAACAACTTTTACAATGAAAGGTCAGTCCTCGGTTTTGAATGAATAATGAATGGTTTTTTAATGCTCTACACTCATCCTCTGAATTGCATTTTAGCATAGAAATGTGAATAATTAAAATCTTCATTTTGCTAAAGTAATATTTGAATATCCATTTCTTTATTTCTGTAACCTGATTTTTCACATATGAAGCACTTATAATAACTCTGTTAATGATAATAAGTAAATCCTTTCTTATTCTGGATCTTGTGTGTGGTTTGGAGCAGATCGTCACTTGGAGTATGATAACAGTATTTGATCACAAACATTTGAACTCTTAATGATTAAGCATTAATGATTGTGTTTTGAATCCTCTCCGTATTTTAGAGTGGATCATCACTTGTGGGGTTCTAACAGTGTTTGGTCACAAACGCTTAATCTCTTTATGGTTAAGCATTAATAACTGTCTGCTTTTCAAGCTGTCACTGGTTATAATGTTGAAAAGTGAATTCTGCATTTGATATAACTCATAGTCGGCTTCAGCATCTGTTTTCCATATTAAATATTGTCCTCGGCTGTGAGGGGAAAAAATCAAATACTGAGGAGGTTTGTTGAAACGTAATAAAATCATGAACAAATATTCCTGCGGTAACATGATTTAGAATTGAACCTTAAAAACGTCTTCAGAATTTGGCAAATCCATCCCTAAGTGATTATATGCGAGTAACAAACTGCTATTCCTGACATTGGTAATAAATATTGAAAACAGTTTTTAGTCATTTTCTGCAGTTACAGGATATTGTTCAGTTTGAAACAAGTAAAGATGTTAATCCAAAAGATGTATGTAGGCTGCAGCATAGTTACCTATTGATTTGCTAGAATGTATTCCTTATGTACCTTATGGTTAGACAAAATACTCAGTTTGCTATTAGGGTTTTTTATTAAAACGGTAAATGAATGACAGCAATTATTAGGGGATATAAGCTACTAGGAGTATTTCTTTATAATATTCCTCATGTTTATTATAGGAAGGCAAGGAAAAACAAGTTCCGAAGATCAAATTTAGATAAACAGCTAGAGTGAGATTATTTTTTCAAGTTGCCTGGTCTGCAGAATTGGGTTAGAAAACTTATAAGAATGCCTTTACTTTCCAAATGTGGGGATTCAAGGTTGGAAAGTGTACAAAAATAATAAGAATAACCAGTGTTACGGTATTCTGGCACTTCTGCTTCAGTTCTGGACAGAATCCAGAAATACAGAAGGGGAATGAAAATGAAAAATAATAGAGAAAAACCCCCATAAACTTCACAGATTCCAAGAAGGTCATTTTTGGCTCCGTTTTTTTGGGTCCAGTGGCCGGCAAGGTTTTCCACTTAAATAAATTGGCTAGTTTATACAGAACTGAAACACAGCTAATGAAGCCCATGTTGTGCTCTGTAAAAAACAGACTGAACACTGGAAAGGTCAGGCCTCTGCATGCCTGCTGCTTGTCAGTGGGATTTCACTCCAGGGCTGCTTTGTGGTAGCACAGGACCTTCTGGAGCTTCTAGAAAGCAACAGCAAACACTTGATATACTGGGTGATGATCCTGGCCACCCCGGCCAGCGACTGACTGGCTGCAGACCGGAGGATTTTCAGTCTTCCTTCCCGGGCTGTTACCACTATGGATTAGGAGGAATATTGTGCTTCGTGAGAGCCAGCAAGGAGCAACAGGAGCACAAGAGAACAAAGAATCTTAAGTCAAGACTGCCCTACAGCAACAAATGCCAGGCTGTGATTTTCTTCCCAGCTTGAGCAAATACAGATGCTCTGCTGCAGTATTGTCTTACCTATGCAATCTTGCCACAGGCAGAATCCATGAAAAGTCAACGCTTACTTAAAAAGAAGGGAAAGGGAAATAAGTATTTGTGTTATGCTCACTCCTAATTTTAGAATGAGGAAGTTTTGTTAGAATTCTGTTTGGCATGCTTTCCATCACAATTTAATAAAGTTACTATAAATGTTTGCTGAGTA
Organism: Pezoporus occidentalis; assembly: GCF_034315485.1. Classification (NCBI taxonomy): domain Eukaryota; kingdom Metazoa; phylum Chordata; class Aves; order Psittaciformes; family Psittacidae; genus Pezoporus; species Pezoporus occidentalis. The sequence continues at coordinate 2,565,102 of NW_026913415.1, forward strand.
GGGAAATGAGTAGTAGTGTATATGTAATACAGAGAGCCAAAAGTGTCACAGTCAAAGAGATCCAGGAGGAAAAGAATTGTACAGTTGTGTTCTGATTCGAGAAATACTTACATAGCCAGCATTCCATTTGTCAGGATCACACGTGGATGTTGTTGCTGTGATCAGGACACAAAATGGGGAGAGCTAGAAAGGGTACTAGTCATGTGAATGGGTATTGTATGAAGAGGGTGTCAGGAAATTTATTCTTCAGCTGCTATATTTTATATAGATTACCAAGGTTCATAATCCAGTTTCTGGTGTGTTTTTCCTCATCCGTACTGAAAGGGACAGTACTTACCTGTATAGCATTTCAGCATTTTGTAGTATTTGCTACACTTTTCGTGGAAAAGTTTTGCAAATGTATTTGTTCTGGAGCCTGAAAATTTTCTTTTATTTCAGAGAATATGGATAATAATTCTGTAATCTTTATAATATAAACACGTCATGTAAGAAAAAGGGGTGTCATTCAGTGTGTAGAGAAAAACTTGGTTCTAAGAAGTGCTTAGAACCAAGTTTTGGTTCTTGGTTCTAGAAGTTCTCATCTAAAATTGTGAGCTTCAAGATATGAAACAAACTGGTGAGTGTTTCTGTTTCAGGCAGTTGGGTGGGGATAGGCAATGACCAGTGAGAATGTGACTTCATGGGTGACATTCATAGTTTTAGCTTTTAATGATTTTGGCAACTTGATTTCTCATGTAGTTTGTAGACAAGACCCATCCGTTGCATTTGGAAAGACTCAAGATTCTCAGTTACTAAAAGTCAGAACACTTGGAGGGAGCAGAGAGGGAAAGCAAAGACATTTTTGGTAAATGATCTAACTTCTGTCATGTCTGCTTTGTGGTGGCTGCAGCTTTACGTGTGCATTTACTGTTAGGTTTTTTCACCTTGCTTGGAAATGAAGCATTGAAACTTTTACAGGAAACTTATTTTGGTTGTTTAAAAATCGCATCAGTGTTATGCAGAAATGCTTAGAGGTCTGTATGGCTTTATCAGATAACGTGTCCGTATAGAATGCCATTAAATAGCAAATTGTATGCATTTACCAGGTTACTTTTATGTTTCATAAGCTTTTTCAGCTAGAGACAGTCTCCCTCTGGGAAACAGGTAGTTTGGTGAATGCATCTACTCTAATGCACCACTGAGCCACCACCATGTGAGTATATAGAGAGGATTATGTACAGATGTCCATGAAGAAATCGGCAGTGCCTGTTTCCGTGTTTCGCAGCTGCACATCCCAGCACAGGACAGACTTTGTCGCATGGATTCTGCCAGCTCCCTGAAAGCTGAGACCTTATTTGTGACATAGTCATACTTGATCTCAGCTGTCTAATTTAGAGGATGAGTTACCAAGTGTGAAAAATGAGGGCAGAAATCTGATACTTAATGACTATCGTGGCTGGTTCTGTTTTAATCCTGAGCTACAAAGTACTCTGTTAGGACAAGATCAGCAAAACCATTATAGTATACATAAGTCTTTAAAACAAAGCTGTAGAGAAATTGCACAGATAAAACTGACATTGGTGGTGTGGAAACTGAAACTGCAATGAACATTTTTGGTAGGTGTGAATACGGATCTTAATTACAGAAGCTTTCATTAAAAGAGCCTTTATTAATAATGTCTTGCATTTGTAATGGCCTAAATTGTCCAAAGATGCAGTGGCTCACTAATATCTGAAGCTTTGGGGTCAGAATGTGCTCAACATAGCAAAGAATCAATGTGAAGAAGTGCTCCCTTACATTGTCATAGAGGCAAACCCTGAATTCCTCTATGAAGAGCTTAAATTAGTCTCAGAAATTCTTATTCTATTTAACATATATTTCTATCAAAAATAATAATAAATAAATGCTTTCAGGAAGAAGTGACTGGATTAACCGGTTATTCTGCATTACCTTTATTAGAAAGAAAAAAAACCTGAAATAGAATAGTTTCATTATTGCCTAAGTCAAAACATTCAGAAGACGACAAAAGTTTGCTTTCTACACACTGCCCTGCCTTCACTCACTTTCATACACTTGTGGCATTTACTGTTATGGTACGATAACCTGTGCAGCTCGTGCCCAGCTCAAGCGAGTCATGAATTTGATTATTGAAAGAATTGGACGTACTGTACTTGAGTGTGACTCCGTGGATTTAAACACCTTTGTTTTTTCAGGTAACTGGAAGGAGCTTAATAAAACATGGGAATAAATATTTCTAGCCTGCTCTGAAGCACAGTCTAGCAGCAGCTCTCTTCGGATGTCAGTTGTCATTCGATACTGAGCTATTAGTTGTACTGGTTTTACACCTGAATGGTGTCGATCTGCCCACTGCGATAATCCTACGCTTTGATCTGTACCTTCAAAAAGTGATTGTTTTTGTGACACAAGGTGTTATTACTTTACAAGTAAGGTAGTCTTGCTTTAATGAGCTGCATGTATGAAGTCTGATATTAATCCAGGCTGCCACACGTGAAAGCTGAGAACTCTGAGAAACATCGTTCATGGAGGTGCCTGAGTTCATGTGAACAGAGTGGTTTGTAACCATCCTGCATGCTGTTGACAGGGAGAGCTCTTTCAGCCCTCACAGCGTGATAAATGAGTGTGCTTGTTGAACCCTGTAGTTCTCTTCAAGTCATCTGCTAAGCTATGAATGGCTGGCCAGGGGCACACAAGGCTTTGTCTCACTTCTCACAGGCAGAAGTGTGATACCATGTTTGCTTGTTGCAGTGCAGCAGGAGGACTGCAGGCTGCCTGTGCCTGGATGGAGATGTTCTGCCCCTTCTGTCAGGCCGTGGCCATTTCCAAGTGCAGTGTTAACTGCATTTTGCTCTGCTGTCACATTGAAGGATGTAGGAAATGGTTTGAAGATCTGATGAACCAAAAAACTAATTTCACAGTTTAACAAAGATGTAGAGCTATAGTAATAGTCATTGTTAGTTTTACATGTTACAAGTGCTTCGCCTTAGTCATAAGACATGAGGTAAATGACAGTGGTAAGGTATACTAGTTCAGTTTGGAAAGCAAGTGTGTACCTGTGAAATCCCACTGAAGTAATTGATATATTTTGTTTAATACCTGAGCATCCACACAGGTTAAGTACACTGAAGCTTGGTAGCAAAGCAGGAGCAGTATCAATGCATTCTGAGGAAGTCCTTTCTTTTCTTAGCATGGGAAAACTCAAACCCACCAGTTCCCTGTGTAGTTTCAGCCTTATGAGCAGGTTTCTGTTTTCATAAAGAGAGGTTAAGGGAAAAGCTGTTTTTAAATGGGTGTTGAGGGATACATCTCAAAGGAGACAAAAATGAACTGGGGTTTCTTAACCTGAACTGGGATGCTTTATGTTCTATGCTACTACTGATTGGTTAAGAACTAACTCATCAAGAACTGATTTGCTAGTCTTGTACTACTGAGTCATGCTCAAAGGTGACAGCCTTGTGAGATACCTTAAGATAAGTTCTCCTTTAAGCACATCATGCTGAAATTACAAGGGTAATATTAAAAGGGAGGGGGTAATGCATACAAAATCTGTAAGAATTATGTTACATGTGCAGAGAGCGACGCTCATGGTTTGATCACTTGGACAATACATTGAGGAAAAACTGACTGTACTGGGGGTTATACAGGGCCAGCAGCGTAGCAAAGCTAAAGTCAGAGTTACATTTAGAGTTTGCTTAGGTTATTATGCTTCATTTCTTATGTCTAATACTCAGGATTCATTTTGCATTCATATGATTTAAAATAGAAATTTCAGCTACTATTTTGACCAAATATATGTTGCTGGGTTGGATCATGCAGCAATGCTTTACAAAAACTAAATAGTCATTTTCCAGGAAATTTCACAGAGATTTATTTTGTTTTCAGCAGGCATCATATTTCCCTGAATCAGTGAGAGAAATTATAGTTTGTTTTCTGAAAAACATTGTCTGTACATTTTTTAACACTGCACCTTTTACTTTGAATTGTAAGGATCCTTTACCAAAAAGGAAGGAATAACCACAACTGATCGTGGCAATAATCATTTTCAAGTAGAAATTGTCTTACAAAGCACTGATTACTATAGTTCATCATGTGTCCAGCATGGTTGGTTTGAGGGGTGGGGGACAACACATACAGTTTCTGGATAGTCCACTGGTCATTGGAATTGTTACAGGCACTTACCTGTCTGTTCATGGATGGTGTAGGTCAATCAAAATTGAGAACAGCTTTAGGAGAATAGCTTTGTTGATTATTTGTCTCTAAATGATAAGTATGTAGACCTTGAACTGTATTGGGGTGCTTTGTAAATGTGAAAGTTCTGAGGAAATAGAGAAATTCTTCTTTTTTTTTTAAAAAAAAGCTTGAAACAAAGCATTTATTTACAATCCCGTGCTGTGATCCCCTTCCCTTTTCTTGCATGCCATCATGTCGAAACCAAACTGTTTCATAATTGAAGTGTTTCTTCTGTGGACAGCTGAGGTTTTACCAGTATCTTACCTAAAAGCAAATTGGTTAATGTGAGAGAAGTAATATACCCATCATTAAATGGTACCATTGTAAGTAGTGAATACTTCCAGTGTATTTTAATCAAAAGTTAAGACAGGTTTAGATTTACATGAAGAGTTAAAATCACAAACCAGGGTTAGTTCATTTAATGTAATGAGTTATGTTGGTAGGGCAGGGCATTGCCTTCATATAGCTGTAAACGGCAGCTTGGAGAAGAGAGAGTACATCAGCTTGGAGTTCATAGTTGTTAGGTAATAGTTTCTTGTACATGAGGGACAGTATTCTTTTTCTCTCACTAATTATTCTCCAGAATACCCATTATGTGTTCTCTACAGTGTGAAATAATTTATTTTACATTTACTTTAAAGTTTTTCATCATTTTCTTAACCTTTTGTTAAATACTTACCACTGTTGTTTCCTGGGAAGGTGATCCATACTGTAAGATCACATGCTGTAAGATCACATACAGTTGGATGAAATATCATTTCAATTCTTTCTGCAGGAGCACCTCTCATTAAAAAAGTACATTGTGGATATTGTGATTGAGAGTTCTGTTCCTGTGGAACCATTAAAAGATGGAGAGGAGAAACAAAAGACTAAAAAGAAAGCCAAGAAGCTAAAGGCACGGATGAACTCCAGGTAGTACAAATTTCTGTTCAGTTTATTTTTTCTTTGCATTTGGTTCTAAACTTTACCTCTTGTCCTTTAGTATGAGTGCAGTGGAAAGCTGAAAAAAGTGGAAAATTATTTGCTTTGGGAGTGTCTTGAAAATAACACTGATGAGCCTAATTTATGGCCACTTTCTCTGATTGAGAAAGAAAACTGAATATCGATCTGGAGCCCTTGGTTTCACCTGTTAAGAGCTTTTCTCATAATTGAATGCCAGTGCCCTGCCAAAACTGTAGCCTCTTCTAGCATACAATAGCATGTTTAAATTTGTGTAAACCATGCCTATTTTTCTTTCTAGCTATTGATTTTTAAATGAAGTATCAAAGAAAATCAATAGTAATCAACAAATAGAAGGCAGCCTGCTGTAGTGTCAAATCCCAGGACTAAATTTAATCATTTTTTGTTGCCTGTCACAACAAAAAGAAAGTTAAAAATATCTCAAAATGGAAAGTGAGTTGTCAGACCTGCAATTTGTTATTAGTCTAAAAAGTGACATCTGCAAATCAGTTATGATATGCAGGACATCATTATATTATGAACTGGCAGTGTTGGTCTTTATAGCTGAATAGTCCACAGATGAGGTTAATACTCAACTGAATATTTTAACTTCTTTTTGCCCTTATCTCTAAAAATACTTCTCAGAAGGTAAGAATCATTGTTACTTACATTCTCTGCCTTGTTTTTAAACAAGAGGGGTTACAAATAAGAGAAAAGCACCTGAATGGATTTTTAGAGCTACAGTAAAAGCAGGATATTTTATTAACTCCTAACAGTGCTAATAACAAACACAATACTTTGACAATGTGTTACTGTTTCTGATTGTTCTCCTCTTTGAATGACCAAATCCACTGAGTACCACATTAGAACATGGTGTCAAAACTGGATAACATGTTCTTCCAGTTTCTGATTGCTCGAGAGTTATTCATATTACCTGTTGATTTAATGCAGATACTGGGGCCAACTTTAGTTCTTTCTCAACAGCTGCTTCTGTTGAATTTGGTCAAAGATTTGTCAGACCTAGAAATAGAAGCTCAAATCATAATTTGTTGGCACTGTTAAAACTTTCCAGAACATTTTGAATTCTTATGTGTCAGGCTGCTGGGTGAGTCAGCATATTCGTCATCAAGAATTGTAATTAAAACAGCAATAAAGGGGCATCGTTTTACAAAGGTGATAACATTGTTGAAAAATACAGTGAAAGTTTCAAAATCTAAGGGGACTTGACATTCATGTTCATTAAGCTTGGGTTTAGTTTTAACGGGTGACTAAACTTTCAATGGCATTACTGTCCTAGAAGAGAACTGAGAGTTAAATCGCAGATTTCACCCTGAGTTTTCTAATGTTAACACTAAAGACTTACTAATAAAAGTGTGCAGTAGCAGTATGAAGCAAAGGTTCTCCCATGGAATTGCAAACAAAAAATGGATGGGGGGTTGGTGGAATCCATTTTGCAAATTAACTTTAGCCGTGCAAGTCTTGCCAGTCTTCTACAGTTACTAAAATTGACACTTGAGTAACAGTAATAGCCCCGTGCCTGGATCCTGCAGGTAAGCTTGGTTTTCATGTTCAGAAAATGAAAGGGGATTATCTTAAGTTGTGTGGCTAAAGCAATTAAAGCAATAACCTCAGAGTTACAATATGAAATACTAAATAAAGTAATTTAAGTAATATCTGCTGTGTTTCTGCCCAGCAACTTAGACAGTACTACCACCAGATGGTGGGGAGTTTACTGCTCAAAATCCATTCAGAACTTAGGTGGAATATATGGTTACAGTACTTTATTTGGGATGATTTGAACGTGAAGAGTATTTGATGTTGATTAGTCACAGAGTTTCACAGGTGTAAACATATTATCTGCAAACCATGGTTTAGTACGTGCTTGCAACTATTCCTCTTCTCTAGAAAAAGCAATAGTTATAACAAACTCCTTTATACCTCGAGCCCTGAAATGATACATTCATTTTGGTTTCTAGGAAGGTGTGAAACTTGAAAAAAGCATAACTGCATCCAGATAGGTTCTTGTTGCACTCCTGAGTTTCTAGATCTTAAATCACTATTACAGTATCAAAGCAGTGAAGGGCAAAGGTGAATGAGGGGACAAATTGTGATCAATGGGTTATTAGATACATTGAGAAGTTTTGTTAGTCTTCTTAATTATATTTATAACCCTTAGCCATTAAACTGGTGCTATAGTAATGACTGATATATAGCTAAGTAAATTATCTCGGGCTAACCTGGATGTGCTGCTAGCAGAAGAATACTTTGGTGCCCATGTGGCAAAAGGAGGCTTGATGAAAGCTTACCTCAAGCAATAGAGGGGTAGTTACCAGCTAGGAAGTGTATACACTTGAGATGTGCTGTGCAATGAATTTATAGCACTCCAGTCATGTTCATTTAATAACAGATATTTTAGGTGATTATTCATGTTTGACTGACTTGTCTGTACAAAACTTAAAGCTGAAATGTGTTGTTTCTGGCTAAAAGGCAGGAAAGAAGGCACAAGGTTAATAAAGAAATCTCACCTTCATGTTTAATACTAAATTCAGTTGTGATTAATAGCTTTATTAATGATCCACAAATCAGAGCTAGTGGTAATGTAACAATATTTGCATGTAGCGTAAGTTGTATAGGTTAAGCAAGCCAAAGGGAAATGTGAATAGCTTTGGATAACTTGATCCACTTGGGTGAACAGAAAATACAAAGAATCATTTAGTATGTGTATCTGAGAGAAACAGTAGGATTTAAGTCATTAAACTGTTTTCTTTGCAGCGCAGCAATGAACATGTTTTTCACTGGAAGCCATTGTCACAATCTTATTTTTGAAGAAACAAATTGGACATTGGTAGAGTTGACAAGAATGTCAGCTGACAGCAGTTAATATGCAAAATACCTTGATCATTAATAGCAGACACCATTTTTATGCATGACAGTTTCCTTGGGGCAGCCTTATCTTCTACTTGTGTCCTGAAGGGGTTTGGCACTTTGCTCTTGAACTTGTTACTGGTGCTCTTGGTCTTAGAGACATAGGGATCCTGAGCCTTATCACTGATGTAGCCCAGTGTGCCAGTTCAGTGTTCTTCAGGTGTGTGTACAGGCTTTTGTGTAGAATATTCCAAGCCATGAAGGATGTTGTCCCTTGCTCATCTGAGAACACAACCTCAAGAGGCTTGAGCAGCGGATCTCCCCGAAGTCCCCAGAGGTGGGGTTTGCATCTGAGAAGTCTTTGTTTCAGAATCATAATGGAAAGAGCAATTTTAATGGATCAAATGTTTTAAACAGTTAAATGCTTTTAGTGCCTGCTGGATGCTGCTTCATCACAGGGCTCTGTCTCTGAGAACTGATTGTTTCTGCATCAGTGTAGTGTCTGGATTCATTTTCCTTTGTGTGTGTATGTTGTTAAAGAAAGGTTATGGTGTTACCACTGTGAATCCTGGTTTGGTGGATGAGCTGGTCGTGATTTTCACCTGTTGGCACAGGCTGGCTGGAATCAAACCAGGCAGTGATAAAAGGCCTGTCTCCCTCTTCCTGCTTTTTGGCATAAGGCCAGTGTAAATAATACTTTTAGGGGGCTAAATTGTTCTGTGTTTCTGTTTCCAGCAGTAAAACAGTCATTCCTGGAGGTATTGTGCTGTATGCCTAGCAAGGTTCTTTATGTTACCGTACAATCATTAGTTACATTAAAATGCTCCTGTACCTGTAAATATAACGAATTATTTATATATTAATTATAATATCTGTGATGCATAATTTCTGTTCTGAACTGAATATCTAAATGTGGTAATTTTATAATCAGCAGTAGCTTACTTCAGTTGTTTATATCACTTGTAGCATTTTCTGCCATTTGGGAAGTCAACTTAAATGCAGCATTTGTGTACTGATGTTATTCTGAAATAATAGTATTAGCCATAAATCATTAATGGCCAATAGTTAAGCATCGGTATGGATTACGACAGGGCAGAATTGACAGAAATGCTGTGTGTTAGTATGAAATTAGAAAACCCCAAAGGTTAGAATTATCTCTCTGGTACAAATACTGTGCTCTTTAGACAATAGTCAATAATAACGCATGTTTTTTCCTCCAGGGCGAAGGAATATGAGAGTTTGATGGAAGCAAAAAATGCTGTCTCTGATTCCCCATTTAAAGCCAAGTAAGCATTTAACTTTATAGATCTTAGGCATAGCCATTTTTCTCCTGTCTGTAGCAGAAGTGCGTCTGAAATTTCCAGTGGAGCAGGTGTGGTAAGGTTCCTACTCAATGCAGGGCATACTCCTGTCTCGAATTACAGCGAAGTTCCTAATACAAAAGGTCAGACCTCACAAATGCAGTTTTTTCTGTAGACACTGTATATCTTTAACCGTGTGAGATGCAATAGTTAAGAAACCATGCGCTTTTCCTTTTCTTACCTGGAAACTAGCAGGTGTCAGCTTTGTACCTGCAAGACTGATGGTGAAAATTTGGCACTGGAATTTGGGGACTGATAATCTTTGTTTGGCCTCCAGTTAGTCAGAAACAAAGGTTCATATGGTGAAAGCGCAGATACTTTAATGCACAGATGTGTTAATCTGCCACTGAGTTTTTTAGAGAACAGGCCATTTTATTGTCTAGGATAAGGCACAGATGAAAACTATTGCATTGTAATATTAAAACAAGACCTATTATTACTGAAAAATTCCTCTTTCCCAGTTTGAAAATCGCTTATCTGATTGCATTCTGATTCCATTAGACCTGTTTGGCAAAAGATGCAGATATTTGGATTCCCAAAAAGCTTTAGATAAGGTCTATCACCAGCGATTTTGAAAGAGACTGTATAGCTGTAGTGTAAGTGGAAACCAGTTAAAAAACTGAAAAGAAGCGGAGTGTATGATCTGTCCTTGCGGAATGGGGAGTTACCTGTTGATTTCTGCATTCATGCGATGTTCAGCATACTCACAAGTTACTTGGAAGAAGAGGGCAAGCAGTGAGGTAACACAGTTTGATGATGATGCAGAGATATTCAGGATAGTAGAGGCAAGAGCTGATACTGAATAATAATTTTGAAGGGAGTGACTCAGCAGTAGCATGGCAAGCAGGTGAAATCCACTGTTATTAAGGGCTATGCAATGGACAGGGAGGGCATAACTCAAATGTATCTTTGCATACAAAGCATGGGCTTTGAACTTGCAGAAGTGATAGGTACTTCCAAGACAATACAGTTCAGTACTTCCAGCAGTTCAAGGATATCCATTCTTTAAATTCTTCAGAAAGGAGCAAAAACAGAACAAAGGATGTCTTTATGCCTGGGTCATTATGTCTTTTAAACACTGTGTGCAGTTCTGGTTCTTGGTCTCATAAAGGATATGCTAGAATTGTTAAAGGTTCAGAGAAGGCAGGAAAGGAAATTGGTAATGATTTCTAATATAACCTCCATATCAGGGATTAAGTAAACTAATACTTCTCATGCTGGAGAAAAATGTGATAATGGGAGGATATGCTACAGAGATCTGTGAGGTCATAAATGACATGGAAAAGATGGATGTTGATTGTTTGCTGTCCCTCCAGGTACCAGAATGAGAGAGCACAGAATGAACATGGACACAGGTTCAAAAGAAACCAGGCAGTGGTTCTTAATGCAGTACACAGTGAGATGTATGGAACTCACTGACCAAAACCACACAGATGCTAACAGTTCACCGGCAGTTCTAGGAAACTGCATCCAGCCCAAGAGATTCCTAAGGTGAAAATGGGCAAAGAAACAGATTAGTAAAGAGGATTATGCTTGCCCTGTTCCTAATTTTCCTGAGACATCCATTTATAGTCTGCTGTTCAACGGGATGGTAGGCAGATGGTTCGCCTTCCTTGTGCTCATGAAGTCTGTAGCAGGTCAGTCAAGAAGCTGTGTCTCAACAGTTGGATTCAGAAACCTTTATTCTAAAATTATGGTGACTTCTAGAGGAGGGTATTTGTCTTCAGACGGAGGTAATAACTTGTACCAGATCTGTATGTTTTGTGGCTGCTCCCATCACTCATAAATCGCTGATATAATTGAGAGCATTTTTTAGAAGTTGCTGTTGAATTAAGATGTTCAGGTCCTTGCTGTTCACCCTCCTTGGTTGTGATACAGTGTCTTTCACATGGGCTTTTCAATGGCTTGAAAAACTGCTTCTGAATCTTCGTCTGTATTTTAAAATAAGAATCCATCATTGCGGTTTGACATGGGAGGGTGAAACCTCTCCACCAGATGGCACACCTGCATAAACACGCTGCGGAGAAGGTTCTGTCCTTGGCTTCATTTCTCACTTCAATTTTCAAGATTAATTTCATGGCAGATTCAGACTCCTGGATTTGTAGCTTCTGTTTTTTGCTTTTCTTTGCTACCGGAGTATAAAAAATTAGCGTCTAGTTGTCAGAAATTAGAAATGTGTGTGTTTGAGTGACTCTGACCCACTGCTAAGTTGTAGTGCTTCCACTTTAGTTTCTTTTTGACTTTTGGTACTCAGTGATGTGGTCACTCGTGTTTCAGTGCAGTACAGCAGAAACGCAGATTCATTTCTTTTTATTCTTTTAATTATTATTTTTTTTAATCCCTTGACTGATCCTGAATTCAAAGCTTTCATTTCCTCTTACTTAACAAAATGCTTTCAGGCAGAATCTTCTGGTTTATCTGCTGTCCTGTTTTCCTCATTATTGCCTCTGTTAGGGCAGTATCCTTTCAGATGTGAACTAATGTGATGGCCATTGTGTAGCTCACTTTCATCACAGATCTGGGAGATGTCTTTGGCAGTCATCATGTAGAACCCTGGTGCTTACATCTGAGTTTTCAAAACATAGTCAGGTATCACAGTTACTGTTATTTCCAGAATTACACACCTTTTTACCTGCCATGCGGGCTCAAAAGGGAAGGAGGTCAGGGAAGGGAAGCCTTGTCTCTTTCTGTAAGGGAAAGGATGGGAGGGCAAGATACTTCATTAGGCAAGAGTTTTAGCCCAGACCAGATCTGTTTACATCGAAAACTGCATTCCTAACACAGGAAAAATTAATAGAACACCATTTTAACAGCACTGCATACAGGATCCTGCTTAACCAGGAACAGCAGGAAGAAGAATCAGCTGAAAAAAACAAACAGTAGTAGATCTCCACTAAAATACTGTTATGCTGAGAAGCTATGAAAATTGACTGTTGCCTTTTTAGGCACAACACAGTGTACTGTACTGTGGGCTAATACTGAGTATTGCTGTACATTGCTAACCAAGAGAGCAAACCATTGCTAGTACTGGGAATCTGGAAAGCTCTCAGGAGCTGTAAAGTTATTGGGAAAAGTCATATCACAGAAGGAAGGGGTTAAAAACTGAGAGTGTGAAATGTGTTCTCTGTGTCAAAACAAACAGAAGTCCTTTCTGTTTATCTTGAAGAAGGAGTTCAGATTGGAATGGAAGGCTACTAACAAATACAAAATACTTTTTAACTTAGTGCTCTGTGGAATTCAAAAATGAAAAGTTTTTGGGTTTGTTCTTGGGTTTGGTTTTTTTTCTCCCATTTAAAATGTGACACAATTGGTAGGCTTATTTATTTGCTTAACACAAGCAAATGTATCTTAGAATGAAATAGTTAATGGCTTTGTTTTATGCCTCCTTGCTTATGCCACATTTCTTTACTCGCTCCTCTCTCCACCGCCTAAGTGTGTCTTCTAAACAACTAAAACCATTTATGGAATGCAATTTCTTATCTGATTTCGGTAGTCATGTTGTCAGTTGTTACAGAAGAAAGACAGAACCCAGAATTAGTCTTTGGCAGGTAAAAAGCCTTTTTAGATCACCTTTAAGATTAAGCCACCATAGTATTATGAGACCACTGGTTTCCTGCTGCAGCTGATAGATTGTTTCAGTAGTTCTTATTATTTTAAGGTTTGAAGATTTATAAAACCTTTTGCACTAAGGAAGCACTGATCCAAGAGCTTTCCAAGCTTTACATTGGTAATACACTAATAGAAATAAGCAGACAGTGTTTATCCTGCTTTGATAGACGTGGTATGCGTACCCTTTTCAGTTTCAGAGTGCTGCATCTGATTTCTGAGTGGGATTGTAAGCAGCTCAAAGTAGTTCTTTTTTAAAACCAAGAGTTTCAGATGATGTCTGGAACAGTTTTCTTTCTTTTTAGTATCTGTTAAATTGTGTCCCCTAAGGGCAGAATAATTCCAAATACTGCCTTATTTGATAGGTGTTTCAGTCTCTGAACTATTTCATGTGGCAAGAGGGACTTCCAAGGAAAAGGGCCAGGGACATTCTCACCTGGTAGCAGCAGTTGTTCCTGGCCTCTGTCCACTCTTCATCCACTGGTTGGTTACTGGTAGCACTTAGGTAATTTGTTAAATGCTGGTGGACTCTCAATGGGTTTGTACTATTAATCAGCATTCTCTAGGGACTGATCTTGGGGTCATTATTTAGTGTCCAGTCTGTTAAGTTGGCCTGTCAAAAGGTGTGTTGGTGATCACTCTTCTTGTTTGCATTAGAGCATTTTTAAAAGGGAAGGAAAATGTTTTCACAAAGGTAGAGTGTAATTTACATCTGCGTAGTATCTTCTTATCCAAAGGTCATAGATTCAGTGTTAAAGTAATCTGCAGGAGGCAAAGTGTAGTTGTCATCCTTTAATACAAGCAGGGAAACTACGGGAATAAATTAAACCCCAGTCTAAAACCTTAGCCAGTATCCCCTTATGCAATAAGGAATTGGGGTTTTTTTTTGCATCTGTGTGTATTTTTTTTTTTTACTTACTCTTTCTTTAAACTATGTAAAGGGATATCAGCTAGGAAATAGGAACCACTGCTATCCTGAAAAAGGACTGCAGCGCAAGAAGAGGAGAGTTAGGAAATGAAAAATTATATCCTGTAAGAGTCTACTGGAGAGAAGATGGGAATGTGGTGTGGGGTTTGTTCTTGCAGAGCCTCAACGCTAACTGCATTTAACAGTACAGCTTTTTCTTATTTTCCCTATGGTGTATCAGTGCCTTTCCAAGATAAACTTAACCTTGTCGGGTTTTTTTTGGTGTAGTAGGCTAGGGTCCAGCTAGGCCAGTTATAAGATACTGTACCAAAATACTGATAACTGGAAAAAAATCTGAAGCTGGAAGTATTTGTGCAAAATTCAGTTTCCGAACAGCTGTGTGAACTACAGGAGAGCTGGAGTGTAAGTAAAAGAAAACTTAGTTAAACTTCATAAAGATGAAGCAGTGCTTCACGGTTGGGTGAACAGTAGGTTTTGTCTGCAGAGAATTGCAGATATAGGAATTCAGTTAAATAAATGCAGAATTTGTCATCATTTTTCAACCAGTTTCCATTTCCCAAGCTAAAGAAGGTGTGTGAAGCTGCAGATGGACATGTTTAATGTCTAGCAGTGTCTGGGACTGTGTCAAGATGCAGAATGGTGTTTTCCATTGCGTGGCTAGAGCAAGGGGAGTGTGCCACGTGTGCCACTGGCTACGTTTGTTTGGCTGTGGGGAGTCAGGCAGTAGGGAATGCTGTGGGAGCTGCACGTTGCGTTAAGGGGATACAGCATAACTCCGGTTCGGGCTGGGCAGGAACTGCCACAGACTTCCCCAGTTCTCCCCAGGCACAGGCTGCATAGGGAAGAATCGGGACTGTGTGTCCAGCTGGCATCTGGCCGCCCTCGGCAGGAACGTGCAGGAGGAGAAACCGCTCCTTCCGTACAGGAGCTGCCCAGAATCCAGCACTCTGCCCAGTCGGACTAATCCTTCCTTCCATACATTCACTGTACAGCCAAGAAATCATGGATTTTAATGTGGGAGTGCTGAAATACATTGATGTTCCTATTTCAGGCTTTTTTTTCTGGAGATGAAATGTGGGCTATAAATATGAACAGATCTTTTTCCCTTAGTCTATAAAATATATTGAACCACCTAAAAATATTTAGCTCACATGAAAAAGAGAACCTTACTTCAAACAATACTTTGTTTTAATTTTGTCTATATATTTGCTGTATAAACCTTTAATATGAATATTCCTCACTTTCCCATTGGCAGTGCAAACAGATAAGATAAAGTATTCGTATTTATATATATTTCTATTTGCTGAATATTTATTTAAGTTGACACTATGGTAACATTCCAAGACCAGTCAGTGCCTATGTCCTTTCTGGTATTTCTTCTGCATTCTGAAGTATCTGTTGTGGCAGTACTAAAATCTTATTTAAGGAGATGTTAACAACTTTAGATAAAAAGTCATTAACTTTCCCTTTTACTTAGCCCAGAACATTTCCAGTTATTTATCATTCCCTGCATTGGAGGAATACAAATTGGGGGACCGAAGGGAGATTAACTAATTGTCTTGAAATGTTTGGATTTGGACTCAGCAGTATTTCCACATAGTCACTGGATCAGGTGTTAATACCATGCTCTATTAGTCTGCATCGCATACAAAGAGTGTACAAGGAGTACAGCATGTACAGAGAGTTTTCTCTTTCCAGATCATCGGTAACGATGATAAATTCTATATCCAAGAACAAGTCATTTTGCTTAGATTTCTAGTGCTTTGAAACAGTCAGAAAGTTATTCCTATGCCTCTGACAGTGCCAAGAAGTCAGTATAAGGGATATTAAATTAAAATGATTTCTCCAGGGTTTGCTCAGTGGGAGGAGGGAGTTTTTACTTCCCTTCCCCCTGTGATCACATAGCAAATGTTACCCTTTTTTTTGGCAGAGGACCAACATACAGCAGGATAAGGGGACGTAAGAGGTAATTTTTAATGTGGCAGAACCAAAAATGTGTTCTTGTTTCTTACTGTGTGGTGCCGAGCACACCCTTAGAAATGTGGGGGTTTGGTGAAAGTGTCCAAACAGGCTTTCAGAAGAAGTGGAGAGCTGGAGCTTTTCCTGGAGAGGGAAGCTGTTGTACAGCAGTTTTAACTGAGGACACAATCCCAGCGGGAATTGTCACTTGTGTAGCATCTTTATAGACTGAAGAGAAAAAGGGGAATTTGTCAACAGAAGTAACAACGTAATATGGTTACTTTCTATTTGAGTAGTGTTTTGATAAACCTGACACATTTTGTATGTGGATGCCTGATGTAGATTAGGAAAGTCCCTTTCTTTATCCCTGTGGTTAATCCTAGTTGAATGCTATTCCTCTGATGTTAAATGAAGCCAAATGGAAACCTGTCTTGCTGTCTTCTATCAGATGAAGTTACAATATGGTGTGGTGGGGTTTTTTCAGTGCTTTATATATGCTTTAATCATGGAATTTGGGTAGATGTTTCAGAGAGAAACTCTTTTGTGCTTAATGCATTAGGATATTGCCAAGGCAGTTGCCACTGTCAATGACATTCTATGAGGATACCTGAGATCCTCTGCTTCTAGATCATCTGTCTGGACTGCAGCAATTTGACTTTCCAGTGGTGCTGCAATCCACTCCTTACACTCAGCAGAGTTAGTGGTCATCTATTTTACTGTCCAAGTCCTCCAGTTACTTGTGTTTTGGCTTTTCATTTTGTTTCCCATTTTAGCTCATGGCTTTCTGCATTAGACAGAGGTTTCCTCCAACCTCAGTGTCCGCAGAGGAAATAGCAGTGCAGAAAATCTCATCAGGACGTAATCTCCCTTTATTTTTCTTGTCATAGAAAAATTCTGGCTGAATATCAGTGGATTCAGCTGACCAGATGATAAGAAGTCCAAGACTCAAAATTCTGCAAATAATTCTTATTTGTACTTTAAAAACATATGTGTAGTTTTAGAGTCTCTTGAAAGCTTTTAACAAAGCCCTTAATATGTAAAAAGAAGAGGTGTAGGATACCTGTTTCCTGTGATTAAGTGGAAACTCTATTCTTGCCCCAAATGAGTATTCTGATCTTATTTTTTTACTACATGTGACTATTGTGGTACATTCCCCAGGCATTCCATCCTTTCTCTCCTCTCAGAGAGTAGTTGATGTAATTTTCTCTGTCATTACTCCATGGTCATTTTGTGAATGCTTCCTGGCCCTTTTACACTGATGATCTCCCATTTTATGATAGGCATTGAATATCCTTCCCCTCTCTCTTCCTTGTGGTAAAGCTATGTTTGCTTCAAGTCACAACAGTGTTTTTCCCACTCATACTGATCAATTACCAGCTTGGTCCCACTTCCAGTAGAAGTCACTGAAAAGATCGAACCAAAGGTCTACCAGGCACCGAGCCTGTCATTTAAGAGCAGCCACTAGCAGATATTAAGGCAATGATTGACAAATACATGGGAAGTAGTGAACGTACTTCCTTGCTCTTTCCCTCAGTCTCCAGTTAAGGGACTTCAGCATTTTAATCATGTCCCTTAATGCATCTACAGATGTGGAAGTCTGCATCTGAGCTAGCTACTGTCTTCCCATTCAAGGTAAAGAAGGATATACTATGAGTGTGCTTGGACTGCTTTTTTTATACTTCAGGATGAGCTGAATGGTGCCTTGGAACTGCACATTTCTCCTCATTGCCTAGCAGGAGAGCATAGGTGAATAGCCCAGAGGTAGGCATGTAAAACTGAAATGAATCCTAACTCACGTGTGGTTGTATCACTCCCACCTCTGCGTTTTGGTTTCACTACTGACTCTTGTTAATTAAATGCCCTTTCTGAGGTAGTCTGCAAAGTCACTACCTTTCACTTATTCAAATAACCCTAAAGAGCCATTTCTTTTATGATGCCTATAAGAAATTAGCCAAGTAGTCTGCTGTTCTTTTTCCCTTACTCATCGCAAGAGTGAACTACTCGGCTAAGTAGGAGAAAGGGTTGAGTGATGGAAGGAAAGTAGGATAAAACCATGTTGAAAATGTAGGTGGCGGAAACTAGCAGGAT
This sequence comes from Pezoporus occidentalis, assembly GCF_034315485.1. NCBI lineage: Eukaryota > Metazoa > Chordata > Aves > Psittaciformes > Psittacidae > Pezoporus > Pezoporus occidentalis. The sequence goes on from NW_026913415.1 coordinate 2,583,075, forward strand.
GAACTGTGGAGAATAGGGAAATGAATTGTATTGAACAACAGAAACAAACGTTGCTAATAAAGAAGCATCTTCATGGCTGTACTGTTCACACTATTTCTGTGCCATTTCCCTGAAAAAGTAAACAGTGAAATATCAGACACTCCAAGCTGACTGTATCTCCTTGTTGTATTGCATATTTTACATGCTGTTTAGTATTGGCAAATTTAATACTTCCACTCAGATTTTCATGATTGCTTTATTGAAATTCAGTTTGCAGCGTTTGATTCCAAAGATGAAAGTTCGCATTCTCGGGAGAGTTTTTCCTTTAACTGCTCTTTGTTTGTTTAATATTGAAGGTTACAACGATTAGCAAAAGACCTTGTAAAGCACCTCCAAATGCAGGACAGCTGTTCGCTGGGGAACAACAAGGTTCCTGCTCTGGACAGGACTTTGGGAGAGATCTCTCGTATTCTGGAAAAACAGGTATTGTAATTATTACTGTATAATTTATGATTAACCTGAACTGTGTTGCCCTCAAATGTCACCTCTTTGGATTTGGGAATGTGTTGGGATATGTTGGTAAATACATGACCTTGGTGTAACAAGCACTGTCTGCTATTGCGCTTTCCTGTGGTGACTGAAGCAGTGGCTGCTTCTCTTTAGACATCAGATTTTATATAGGCAGTCTTGCAGAAGTGCTGAAAACATGCTTGAATGATGCTGGATTATCTGGATAATGACTTCATTAGGGAAGTAGTGGAACCCATTATTATCATTAGGGTTGTTTTTAACCTGGGCCTTTTCAGTCATCCAATTTATAGTGCATACCCACAAACAGCTTTTACAAGGGGCCCACACAATTAGCAGAGAACAGAGGGAAGAATTGAAACAGCTTTGCTGTCACAGCCAGTGTATTGTGGTGTTATGGCTGAGCCTTGAAGGAGCACAGGTCTGTTGAGTTTTCCCTGAGTACAACTAAGCTGGTAGGTCTGTAGGATGAAGTTGTTATGTGCATATGTATGGGATATTTCCGTTTTGATCTTTTTCAAAGTGCTGTGTTTGTACAGCGTGTCTTGGTTCATGGTAAATATTGGGGATTTTTTTAATTGATAGCATAGCATTTGCATCTTTTTTACTGTTTCATCATGGTCACTATGCTGCCAGAGTGCTTTGTGTCTTGTAATGGGGTTTTATGCTCCATTAGGTTGAGTTTTCAAATGGAACATTATGTTTCTTTCTCTCTTTAACCATTAGAAAATACTTCTCTTTTGTATCTGTAATCATGAAAATGAGTTCTCAAGAGAAACCAAATTAATGAAATCTGAGGAGAGGGTTGCATCATTGTGGTTCCGAGTTGGTCTCTGTGAAGATGAGTGCTCTGCTTGATGCTCTCCACAGCTCGGTCAATATGGAACATAATTGCTAATAGCATGTGCTTTTAAATACTGAACGCTGCCTCAGATGCATATTCAGACATGTATTCTGCTAGAAACTTTCAGCTGCTGATCAAGCTTAATAGTGTTTTTAAAAGGGTGATGACATTTTCAGATCTTTGCAGTGTGTTTGTTAATTATTGAAAAATTCATGATTTATTTCAAAATACAGAAATAATGTTGTTGGATGAAGCCTAGGAAAAGGTACATTTATTTTGAAAGTTACCTGAATTATTATTGGAAACTGGTTTGGGAAGTGGTGTTATATCCAGCCTCTCAGCTGTAGATATTTTCTGACATTTTATTTTTAAATGAGCCATGAATTACAGCTAAATGGTAATCATTGATTGTTCATAACATTTTACTGCCTGTGGAGTCTGCAGTGGGGAACGAAAAGATAAATTTGGTAGTATTAAATAGACATGCCTTATTTTGTTGTTGATTTGGAGTTTCACCCCCGAAACATTGCTCAGCCAGTAGTGAAGTACTATTATATCCGAGTGTCCTAATCAATAAGGTCGGAAAATATTGATTTCAATAGCTGTCACTATGTTTACAGCACAGATCATACGTAGTCATTTATAGAAGTGGATAGTAATTCTCTTGTTAACTTGGGAGTCAGGAAATCAGCAGACACATCTTACATGTCAATGGGCGGTGAAAAGAATCTTGATGGTGTCAGTCATCGAGTGGGAGGAGGAGACTGACACTGTTAATTGAATTTCCCTGGAGAGCATAAAAATATACCATAATGCGGAGGGAGGAATGAGGGAGTGGGAACCACACAAGCTGTCAGTGTGTGTGAGCTGATAACATTGATTTACCCTTGCTAATGGCCTGGGTTGAATAAAGAATTGCCCTGAGGGAGGACAGAGTTCACTACAATAGATCCTTGCCACTTACTAGAAATTCTTCAGGCTCAGGAGAAGTCGGGCAAAAGTATTAGAAAATAGAATTGCTCCAAACCCCTTCTTTTTTCAGTCATACTGTGAAACACTGCATTTTTCTTTTGTTGGTAGTTTACACTGGCAGAAAAATGTATTTATACAGTCTCACCAGGAAATAAAGATTTGGTTTACAATCAGTGAAATAAAATGCTGAGCTGCTGTTGGTCACAGTAAGTAAGGAAAATAAATACCATTACATTTCCTGACAAGAAGAAAGGGTTATTCAGCTCATTAGAAGTTCCATGACTGTGCTAGAACAGCATTAAAGAATGGGGGTGTATTATTTATGCAGATTTCAATCATAGAAAAGCCACATAGGAAAAATGGGCAGCCCTGCCTCACTAGGCTTTAGATAGAATAGAACAGATAGAATCAAATCAGACTGACGATTCCTTTTTGGAAGTAATCTGTTGTGTTTCATGGTAATGAACAAGGCTTTTTCTCACTTCTGAACTTCTTTTATAATGTGAGTATGTTCTAGGATGAGGTATGCTTGATTTTTGTGGTCAGACTTGCATTAGTTTGGCAGGCCTTCCTGCTCTGCTGGACATAAGTGGTCTGCACTTGGGGCTAAGTCATTTCACCAGTATAGCAAGAAGAGTTTGTTTAACCTAAACAAAAAGGTTTTTATAAATCTTTTAGATACTTGAATTTGAGAGATGTGTCTCTCAGGCAGGGATAGCTCTTAACCACTGTACTTTTTGAAGTCCTGTCTGTTTGCTGGAGCACCTTACCTGCTTCTCACGAACACAGAATTCATAGGCTGCTGCTGGTTCCCATGCAACCAAAAATCTACGACTTTCACTTTAAATCTGATGTATGATTTGAGTGCTAATAAATGAAAGAGGAGTTGCTCTGCTTCCCTTCAAGTGGTTGTTAGATCTCCAGACGCTTCTGGATCTGTACATGTTGGCTTACATTGGATGAAGCTCTACAAGCACTAGAGGTGTTGAACCCTCTGCCAGGAAGGCATTTGCCAAGTAAGCAAGTCAAAGTGCAGGTTTTGAGGATCAGAGATGCAGTATGCCCATTAACTGCATGCAGCCTGTGGTTCACGTGCATTTTAATTAAGTAAACATTAAAGGTACCACAAAGTCATAAATCACAACGCAGTTCCAGTTTTAAAGAGATTTGTACCCCTCAGGTCATGTGTCCTTGCTTTCGCTAGTAACATCAAGCAGGAGGCTCAGATCCTGATGGTGTGCCGTCCTCAAGGTGTGCCTACAACATGGACTGCTCAGGTGCTTGTTTGGGTGGGCTCTTGACAGCTGGAAGGCAGTCCTTGGGTTTTGTGCAGTCTCTTGTCCTGTCCGGCAGAAGTCCTAGCAAGGAGATAGAGTCACTTTCACCTCTGCTTTGTTTAAAAGTATATCAAAACCCCAAACACACGCAGAGACACAACAGCAAAACGCATGCAAGTGTTACGAGAAAGGCCTGGCCTGGTGTTGGCAGATAGTCATGTGGGACTCTTCAGGCTCTGAATGAGATTGATAACACTCAGTTTAAGATCTCCCATGAATGGGCCTTTGATGCTAAAAGAACTCCTGTATCCTCTTAAAGAAGGCAGTGCTGATGTTTGAAACTGCAGGGTTAAAGCAGTTTTTCTGTCTCAGTTCTTTTGTTTTTATCCATGTTCGTTCTTTGATGGGACTAATTGTACACATCCATCAGTGAGGGCAGCAGTGTGTTTCAGCTGTGCAAGGATTAACTGCTCGAGTTTGACTGGAACATGCATACAGAGATATCCTGTGATAGAGAACACTTCCAGAAACCAGTATATTTAAAGCTGTCCGTCCTATTAGCATGACTACAGGTACAGTTTGAAGTTGCTTATGCTTATATTATTTCTCTCCCTCAGTGAAGATTTACTAATTAAAATCCTGAAATAGTTTTCTACTGCACAGACATTAGACATCATGCTGGCTGAAGCCCATACGTTTCTAAGGCTGTGAACCTGACTTGAGTCAGAGGTTACTGCCTCTGAGGTGGTCATCTTTAGACTTGCTGACAGAACATCACTTCCCTAAAGGTCTTCCCAAACGTTATAGAGGGGTTTTTGTGGGGATCCAGGTTTTAAAAGTCCTTTTCCGATGTGATTTGACAGAAGATCTTACGGATACACTCCTGAAGAGAGGGCTGTGGCTATAGGGGAAGGTTTAGTAAATGTCCAGCCTAAGCAAACCTTACACCTTAAGCTCCATGTCCATCATTAGGCACAGAGCCCTAACAAGCAGGATTCCACTGGTTCTGGTGTTCAGAAAACATGCTATAATTTTGTACAGTTGAGGGTATCTGTGCCATTAATCTCCTTTACACTCCCTAGGTGCTGGAAAAGTCTTAGCAAAAATAGAGAGCCCAGATTCAAGTTGTCAAAGTGTAAAATGGATCCAGGAGAGTAGGAGGCTTTTATTCATTGGGCCATGGTGCTTGTAGTAACTTACTAGGTCTCTTCATACAAATTTAAAAGTAGCTGCTTTTCAGTAAGGTAAGTTTCAAGATACTTATTTTTATTCCTAATTCAGGATAGGATCCTTACTTGAAACAGATTTCAGGGGGCAGAAATGTACTTCCTTAGAGAAAGTGTAGTTTTGTAACTGCAGAATGGGCGAGCCTGAGCTATTGATGGCAATGTTACAATACTTCCTCATAAAAAGTCTTGATGCTCTCTCGGTGACCGTTAATGGTTTGCTTTGTGTTGGGCGATGGTTTTGGTTTTGTGATTTTTGAGATAGATTTTTCTGCCTCCTGCTTCAGCAGCCCTGATGGCAGTTATTTACATTGCAGTAAAATGTTTGTCGTAGCTTTCAAATACATGGGGACTGCAGACAGACGGTGTTTATCCCATTGTGTAGACTGTCAGAGGTTGCTGGCTTTAACAACACAGGCAGGCCTGCTATTTATATTTTATTCTTTAAACTGTCAGGCCCATTGGGTATGGTGACCATAGCCAGTGTGAAGATTAATAGGCCAGTTTTGGAAGGCACACCGGGTTGCCTGGCCAGCTCCTCCTGATTTTCTTCCTGACCCTCCAATAATACAAAGTCTGAATCATCAAAAGCCAAAGCAATAAAATCACAAACTGTTAATCATAGAATCATAGAATAGTTAGGGTTGGAAAGGACCTTAAGATCATCCAGTTCCAACCTCTCTGCCATGGGCAGGGACACCTCACACTGAACCATCTCACCCAGGAAACTGTTGAAGAACTAAGCTATGAAACAAAAGCAATGTTAAATGGAGCATGGGTGAGCCTTTGTACTGTTCATGATAAATTTCTTCAGTAGTCTCTGCAGAGATTTAAAATTGCCTGCTGTGTGTGTAAATATCTATATAGATATATATGGCATGTATATGCAGACAGAATACAGTTTAGAAGCAAATACTCTATGCTGTAAATACTCAGTGCTGTTACTTCCTTAAGAATACAGTGAGAGCTGTGATTCCCAAACTCTTACACTTTTAATTTTGGTGCTGCCAGAATTTGGGAAGCTGGGTAGCTGCATGTACCTTAGTGTCGCAGAATAGTGGAGCCATCACGGACAGAATTGAAAGATACTGAATATAGAGGCTGGATTTTGTTTTCCAGAATTACAGAATCCTGGGCCAGCTGGAAGGCAGTAACATATCTTTAAGCTTTCCTTACCTTGCTGTTGATTATATTTGAAGTGGATGTGGTACTATTGCTGTGCATAGTCGTTGTTGCTTTGAATGAGTATTAGACAAAATACTGTAATTTGATATCAAACTTTTGAAGGAAGCTTGAATCCATAAGCTAAGCAGTAGTGTATTTTTATGCTAGTTTATGTCACTGGAAAAATCAGATCAGCTTTAAAGCACACAGGCCACAGATTGAGGTTTGTGGGTTTATTTCATAAATGAAGGAAACTGTCAAAGGTGAATGGGAAGCAGCAAATTGTAAACCTACAATTCGGCTGAAAACAACTGATCCAAGCTTAGCTTAGTTCTGTTAATCAGCTATGCTCTTTAGAGGTAGTGATGGTCAGTATCTGAAGAAAGCAGGAGTGCTGGCAGGTGGAGCAGTGAGTCAGTAATCTTTTCAAAATGAAGATTGGTCTTTGGAGCGTGGAAGGAACAGCTGAGAGTAAGACAGGGGCAGAAATCTCTGGTCCTAAACAAAACCTGTGATGAGTTCCTCCCCATCCCAAATTATCTTGGTTGGCTTTTATATAGGAAGAGATGGAGAGAGGAAAACAGCAGTAGGTGAGCTGGGAATGGAATAGGTTTGTCATTTCAGTAGCAGAGCATTTCTGTAGGCAAGCTACAGTCCCTAGTCAGTGTTAAGTGTTAAAGATAAGTACTCTAGAAGAAAGGCAGCATAAAGCCTGACACATGCTTTCATTGAGAGCTGGAGAAACCGCAGGAGGGTTCAACTTATTTGTCACCCTCTTAACTACTTCAGAAAAAGCATCATAGGGCATTAAATATCAAAAAGGGAGGAAATTACTGGTTTAGTGATTTTACCTAAGTCATGGACTAGTGGCTTTACCCAAATTACAGCCACATTGTCTGTATTTTATGATGTCACTTGCATACACACAGAGATATATTATCTATTATTTAACACACACAACCAATTGCTCCATACAGCCTCACAACTGATTCATTTCTCAGTCTTAATTGAGGCTTTAAAAAGTTAATTAATATTTCTGTTTAAGCATTATTGTAGTAATGAAAAGCTTGGTCAAGATGCCAAAACTTTATAGGCATGTTTGTAATCAGGAGGTGTTTGTGTTTTGCTGGACAGTGATTTCTGTGGCACAGCCCACTTCTGTTTTCTTGTTTACTCAGTATCTCCCATTCATCCACTAGAGGACACTACTGGCAGAAACAGCAGCTTGTCCTTTCCATCCATAGAACTAATCGATCTGTTTAGAAGTAACATTTATTTTGTGGAAGAAAAATGCTTCCATAAGATTTTAATTCGATTAATACTGATGTGACTTCTAATGCCAAAGGCTGTTACACACTAAATTAGTTTGCGTGTTAATTGTCAAAGTTCTGTGTTTAGTTATGGCTAGGTTCAAAACAGGCATTAAAATGTTGTTGATTTTTGTGTTGGACAACCAGGCCACTGTGTTGTTCAGCTTGAGTGCTGCTCAGCAGCAGCATGCCTTCGTCTTTCTGACATTAGGCTCAGTCAGTTCTGTGGCACTTCACGTGCCAGTGTGCTCTGAAATCACACAGCTTTTTATCCTACTGAGCGTCTTACAGCAGCAGGTCTCCTGGTTTGGGTGCATCAGGATATTTACATAGGTAATGAGCATATAGCCTGTCAAGACTTAAACTCTGCGATCAGACACAGTGCTCTATAGGAAAAATAATAGAAGTACACATATGCACAGTATTCACCAAAAGGAAACAATAAAAGGTAGCCACGTGCCCACAGTTCAGCAGGCACGTTTATGAGGTGCTGTGGTTTGTGCTCTCAGCATGTTGTGCTCCTCTGCAGTGCAGCTTGGGGCAGCCAGTCTCCAGTCCTGGAGCAGGAGCCGAGCTTGGCTGCAGCAGCAGCAGTGTCCCAGGACCAGGGCTGGGCTGACTTCTGTCAGCAGCTGGCAATGCAGATTCATGGCTCTTCATGAAGGCCCCTGGTCTCCACATCCCTCCTGTGCCCTTTCCACCTCCACCCTCGCAACACCCTGTGGAGTCCTTGCTGCTGTCATGCTGTAACCTACTGCCTTTCCCTTATATCTGTGATATGTGCCTTTTGGCTCTTAGCCAGGGGAGGATTTTGATAGCGTGCAGGTTTACACTGAAAAGCTGCCTTTTATATTAGGCATTGGGCAGTTTATGGCCAAAGTGTATAAAAAGTAAACATGCAGTCACTATCTTAACTGTGCTTTCATCTTTATGGTTTTTGTTCTTTAGGAAAGTAATCACTACTTTTATAGATTTCCAGAAGTTCTAACTTTAAGGTTCATTTCAGCTAAATATTCAGTGTATTTCTATAGAAAGAGTGGATTTTCAACTTTAGATGCTCCTGCAGTAGCCAGTTCCAGAGCTACAGTGATGAGAAGGAGGTTGAGCAACGTTGAAAGTCTGGAGTACTGGGGTATTGTACTGTATCTACCATCTTGATTTCATATGGTCCAAGCTGCTACTACTAGTAGAAACATCAGACAATCTGATCAACTACAGCAGCAGATCTGACACTAGCACAGTGGCAGTGAGTTCAAAGGGCAGGCTGGGGGCAAACACAGGAGGAGCTCTTTGTACAGCATTTCCTACCCAGACAGCCTTTCCATGTCACTGCCAGGAAGGAGTCAGTAGGTCACATGGGTGTTATGTGTTGTATGGTGGACAGGGCAGCTTTATATCATCAATAATTCGTTAGCCCAGAGTTTCTATAATCTCTGGATTAACCTTTTTCTCAAGCTGAATTTATAAATAGGGACATGTTAGTAGGGGTCAGCCACAGAATATTTTTTAACTTGTTTGCTGGAAATGGTATTAAAAGGCAAGTTCAGTTCAGAGATAAGCTCTGCAGTGTGCTTATTCCAAGATTATTCAGAGGTTAATGTTCTGTGCACAGTGGGGGTAGCTGATATCTGGTTCTCTGGGATGCAGTTAAATGTTGTTAGCTTCCCGTGCACTTAGGCTGTACTGCTTATGGCCTTTTACTGTCAGATCCGGCTTTTTTTTCTTCTACATCAGTTTAGAACTAATACATCATATCAGAATGGATATAATGACGGTGTATATATATGTATTTATATGTATATATATATACACACCCTCCAAGTATGCAAAGTTTCTTCACTAAGCATTTACAAGACAAGAGATATATTTTAATACCATTAAAGTACAGGCACTGATTTCTCGGTGATGAGAAAATGCCTTATGCAGGCACATTTCTGCTAATGAGCAGGTGCCAGTTTAGAGATCATGATAAAGTAATGATTGTTACAGTTTATGAAGAAGTTATGTTTTTATTTCATATAGGTCTCTGGCGTATCTATTCAAATATTTTGTTGAAAGTATTTGTAACATTTGACATCTGATTTGAGCCATCACTCCGACTTGAGAATTATCACCTAGGGGTCTGTGTTGTCTGTTCTCATGTTTGCAGTCCTTCACAAACCCACATTATTCCTCAGCCCTGCAGTCTTTTGTTGCAGTCCTGTAGATGGGGTGATCCAAGGGGTGACAAGATCCAAGAGCGTACCCAAGGCAATCGGTGTGGAAGCTGGGGTTAGAATTCACGTGCTCTTGACTGCATTGCAGGTCTTTAAACAACCATCACTCTCTCTCTGTATGTCTCCTCTCACATAATTTTAGTAGCTTTAGGTTTGCTTTCTTGCACTGGTTTTCATAGTTGAGGTTCAGCTGAAATCAGTGCTGCTTTCAGTAGTGAAATGACAGCCACAGGGGTGTAAGATTCAGTGTTGGAAGAGATCTGTAACTAACTTTCCTACTCACTGAACAATTTCTTGTCCAACAAACTACTGAGAGAGAACAGGACAAGATCGTATAGTTGTGCTTTTTGTATACTTGTTTGGGAACTTCTGTTCATGAGATTATTCAGAAGAAGTCTAACTGGCCTTAGCTAAAGGGGCCGTCCATCTATGGAGGGTCTAGGAACAGTTGTTCCCAGTGTTAGAGATGAAAACCTTTATCCTTCCTTTTCTCCTGTAATTGATGCACTTGCTAGATGCCCTGGTATTTTTAAATAGAAGAAACATGTGTCTTTAATAAGCACAATGCCCAGTGCTGTCTTTGCAATATCTACAAGGACAATTCTTATTTTTCAAAGCAGTATTGTTTCCTGTTACACTGCTTAGGATGAGTGAAAGCAGCTAAACAGGTAACATGGAATTCAGTAGTTTACCTGTCTTTTCTTTACAGCTTTCACTGACTCTTGAAACATCACAAACAGGACTGTGAGGGTCCTGTCCTTGTCACAGGAAGTGTTGAGTGCCTCTCTGTGATTTTACTGTTGAACTGAAAAGACTCTGCAGAGCTTAATCCTGTCGGTTCATCTTACTCAATAATACAGTGATCCAGTAAGGAGCCCTATCCAGTATGGCTTTACCTACCTGCCATCTCGAGTGCTAGGTAATAACCATCCTCTCCTGCATGAAGCCGTGGAGATGAGTCTGTACGGAGTGTAAATGCAGAAACCAGAGGAGCTGCCTCATCTTGAAGGCTTGAGAATCAGCTCAAAGGCTTCAGAGTTTGCACTTTACTTTGCAGGATAAGGTGGAAGAATATCTCAAGTCCTCCTTTCTGTGGCCTTTCATAGCATTACCTGAAGAGCTTGGGGCTTTAACATGTGAGCAAATGCATGAGGGAGGAGTTGGTGCAAACACATGATAGATAAGTCCATAATGGGAATGAATACCTCCCCCCAGTGGTATGAAAATGCTTCTGAGCCAATTCCAGCTCATGTTTTAATCCTGAACTACCTTCCCATTGAGGTTCAGTGCTTGAAATTCTATTGTGGGCAAAGTCAGTCATGTTTGAAAACCCGTTTGAGATTTTTCAGGTGGAATGGGCTGTTGCTGTAATACTGATTTCACTAGAGAGAAGTATTGCAGGGAACAAAAGTGCCTATTTTAATAGAAACTATTATTTTGGTATACTCTGCAGTGATTTTCGCTGTATAAAGTTATATGTCTGGAGGACTAATCAAAGAGTGTAGGTTTATCTACCATCACAAATGTATCTGTGGTTTGTATGTGCATGAAGAAGTACTCGTGTATTTAAGGGGGGGGGGGTGTTGGGGGAGAAACAACAAGGAGGAGCCAGCTCAGGGTTCAGTTGTCCGGTTTGTTGTTCTAAGGTAGCTTTGAACTGTATTTCTTAGCCCCTGGCGTTTTAGATAGAACCTTCAAACTCGAGATAAAAGGAAAGAAGAAAATTCTGAAGGTGGATTTTTAACTGTATTTTACTAATTAGTTATTTCTTCCATCAGTGAGCAGTTCAACAAGTGTAGAATAGAGCTGCACAAGTTCAGCGTGTGCTTTCAGAAACAGAAATCAGAATGTTTCAAAGGGTTTGGGTTTCCTTCAGAAATAGTTTCTTCTGAAGAGTTTTAGTTCCTGAGGTCTGTTCAGACAGGTTCTCCAGGTCAGCTTCTTACTCAGACATAATAGGCAGGACTAACAGAAAGTGTTCTTTTGGCTAATGCAGGAGAATACTCTTTTAAATCTACATAGAAAGAGGTTGGTCTTAGAAGGAAGGTTTACACGGGAGAATTTAAGTTCAAAAAGATTTCAGATGGTCAGAATGTGGGGTGCTGAAGTTACAGAGAACAGAGATGGTAAAGCTGGCCTTAAATCATTTCAGCTGTTAAAGCTGCATTATTTCTGATTCTGCTCTACTTATTAACCAATAATAATGCTTTAACAGGAGAAATGTATGGAAGTGAGTACTTTGGTCCAGGACATTGGATTCCACCCAATAACTCTTGCACCAAATTAATAAATTATGATTTAGCTAGGATCATATTTTTCTAGGAGATAATAAGGTTTGATTTAAAAACTTCAAATGATTGAGAGTCGGCTATATCCTAAGTATATTATGCTCATCATAAATTACTCTTGGCATTAAAAAAATCATTTTATTCTTACTGAACTCATCCACTTTCAGCTTCCAAACATTAGCTGTTACTGTGCATTATCAGAAATCTTCTTCCCAGTCAGATACTTCCGCACTGTGATCCCATCATGTTATTACTTTCCCCAGCATAAGCTAACTTGTACTTCTCCTGCGTCTCATGGTGAGGCAGGTTTCTCCGCCCTTGTATCTTCTGCTTTACAAATCTTCCAGTTTGGTGAATGTCCTCTGTGATGGGGAGCAGCAGCCCAGGACAGAGGTTTTGGTCTCACCTCTGCCCTGGAATGCTGTACACAGAAACCAAAAGCTGTTATTAATTCATGCTCACTTTATTTCACTCTGTGTTCCTGTGTATTACCTACTGACTTATATAAAGAAATCCTAGATGTTTTCTCCTGATTTGGTTTTATTTCAGAAGCATGCAGTTTATGTTAACTGCTTTAATGGGTTAAACGAAACCCAGCAAAGTAGCAGCACAGGTCAGTTGGCCTTGTCACCCATTTCTTTGTTGACCGCATTAGGTATAATGAGGCATATGTGTAAATCGCTTTGATTTTTTTAGCTGTGTGTATTTTTCTGTACCAAATGTCAGATAATGGGATTAAAACATTATTTTGAACTTTCTATTTAGTCTGCTAATTTTCAAATTTGCTAACAGTGTATCATTGGGTAAGTGGTGCTTCTGCAGGTGCCACAGATGCCAAACCCTGATAAAATCCACCCTATCTTGTTAGCGAACACACAAACAGTTGCTCCCCATCTGCTGCCTCTGTCTGAAAGGTTAGGAAGCCCTTCCTTCTTGATCACAAAGGACATAATTATTGTCTGTAGAGGAGTCAAGTACAAAGACAGTTCATCCAGTCTGACCGCTACTACACTGCAGGCCACCAAAGATTAACAGCTGCTTCTCCTTTGATTAGGTTAGGTAATAACAGTTACTTTAGTTAATTATTGGATGGATTCCCAGGCCATGTAATTCAGGTTTAGGCTGTCATTTTTTGCTGGCATGTAGCTGAGCTGTATTATTGGAACAGAGCCTGTAATCCTATTAGTCAGTTGTCACTCAAGCCGTAGGAGAGGAGAAAAGGGGAATTCAAATCCATTAAGGTGTTGTACCAGGTAGGTAAATAAGTCAGCCATGCTTCCCCAGTGTGCAGGGAGCTGTCTTGACTGTCATAATGAAAAAAATAATTTAAAAAAGATTGATGTTAAGTTTCTTAGAATGTTTAATTCATAATTAGTCTGTAAAATGGATAGACGGTTTGTTTAATTGATTGTTATTTCTGTTTCCCTTGCCACACATGCATTGGTGTGCACACACTCTCTGCTAAAGTTACTTGATTCATGCACTCTTCTGGTGAAATTATTTGCTGTGTGCTCTAAATGATGAGTTTATAATGGTCCAGAGATTGAAAATACATACTTCATATCGCATCAGCTGTGTTGGCTTTCCTCCTGTACAAATAAGACCACTGTATTTCACAATGAGAGACCTGAGAGGGATAAAGAAAACAAGACTTTTCATGTGCTGGCTTTAAGTGCTACATCAGCTGTTCTGAAGACTAAGCCTCTGTTACTGTTTTGCTAATGGTTAAGACACATTAGGTGGCATCCCCAAGGCTTTTGTGCCTTCTCCTCTCTCTGTTAAGAAGTGGCAGTAATAACCATTTTTGCCTACATGATCATGATCATTTGTCCCTGCTCTCCTGCGTGATCAGGTAACTTCAGCGCCTTGAAATCCTTCTGTACTTTGAAATCAGACAGTTTAAAAATACTATTTGTAGTTGTGAGTTTCTGAAAATACGAATGAAGAAGCCAAATTTTTACACACTGTGTGAAAACCAGATGCTCGTATATTGTCTTCTGTTTAAGAAATACGAATCCTCTTACACTGATCACCTTTGCTGAATAACCTTCCCAACCTAAATATGCAGCCACTTAAAGACCAGTTTCTATGATGAAATGGGTTTCATGAACATCTAGCTAAGTAATTTGGGCGACTAAGTTAGAAGTCTGGAGGATTCTTTCAAGCAGCCAAAATGTGCCATTCTGGTTTATGCTCTTTTCAAATAGGGATGTAGTATTTACTCCCTGGAGAGTCTGACATTTTTCATCCTCACATAGTGCCTAATTTGCTCAGTGTTTTGGCTGCTACCAGAGTAGAAGTTGTGGTTCCCTGAACAGGTCTTTCATTCTGGCAGAGATTCAAATAGGGACCAGTTTAAATAAGGATATTATTTAGGCTTTGAATAACTTGCGTGCCTCAGTCTACCTCTTTTGAATTTCTGTTTTGTTGTACGATGTATTGGCTAATGTAAAGCTTTAGCACTACAGAACATTCAGCGAGTTTGTATTGTATTTTGAAGGATATAGCTTAATTTTGGGAAGGCAGATAAATTGGGTAAGATGGCCTGCTCCTATATGTTTATGCTTTAAGAAAAATTTCTTTAGGTGAATGTACAAATACATCAAACTTTGGAAGTTGTCTCAAGTAGGAATTAATTCAGGTATACTTTAAACTAATTTGGTATTATTTGGCTGTTATACTTCAGAGATAGAATAATACTTGTCAACACTGGGGAGGTTTAATACTGTTCGTTAATCATAGAATCATAGACTGGTTTGGGTTGGAAAGGACCTTAACATTACCTAGTTCCAACCCCCCCGCCGTGGGCAGGGATGCCTCCCAGTAGACGATGCTGGCCAAGGCAGTGTCCAGCCTGGCCTTGAACACTGCTAGGGACGGAGCACTCTTTGTACACAGCTCGTCAATATGAGGTTTTGTAGTGTGGGTAGCTGAGGGATCGCATGGGCACAATTCCTTTTTACTCCGTTTCCTCTGGTACAGGTCACACAGTATTCACTCTGAGAGCATCAGTAATGCAATATTCAAGTGACTCTTCTGGCCCTTTGTGGCTAGGGCACATTTTCCCTTTAGTTCCCATGACCTCTGCTGGCCCAAGGCCAAACTCAAGGTGCTGTGCCTGAACCTGGGATTTCCGATAGCAAGATGCTTGCCTGGTGACCGAGGGCATTCACAGGCACCATGTACCAGCAGTTACTATGGTAATCAGCATTGCCTTTCAACAAAACAGGTTAAAAGCTATTAAGAGTTCTCCATCTTAAAAGAATTCTTGGAGATAAATATATTAGATACCATGCCAGAAGTAGTGTACTCATAATCCCTATGTGGCAGTTTTGTAGTCCTTTGTAAGCACAGTGAACAAATACTGTACTCATGCATCTTCCCCAATTTTGCTGCTGGTTTGTTCCTTCCTTTTACGGAAGGTTTTTCCCCTCTCTCTTCTGTGCACGTAGTTAGGGATTTATTTCCCTGATGGCTATGCATCAAAATGCTGATTAATTTTTATGAGTTATCTAGAGAGGAGAATAATAGGACATAAAACTAAATCCTGGAAAACTGGGAGAAATTACAAACTTGCTTCTGCTTCATAGGAAACTGTAGTAGTAAAGGAAGTTCATTACAATTTAAATATGTACTTTGCAAAGTATACTTGTATTTTAGCAAAGTATTAGACAGGATTGAACAGGCACTCTGAAAAGAATCTGTCTGTAAAAGGAGCAATACTCCAGATTCAGGTGGAATGAGAGCATGTAGGAAATCAAACAGCTTCATAATGTTAATATTCTTTTAAATAGATACATGAAGATTTCCTCTCGGAAATAAGGAAACATTACAGCTTCTTTCAGGGTGGCTCTGGTGACTGATCTGGGGGGGAAGTTCCTTTCTGGACACTTCATGATTGGGTATTTATGCAGAAAAGAGGAGTTCTGGAAAAAAATCACAGATAGGAAGAGTTTCCATGAAAAAAATAAAAGGATGGGTTTAGCATTAATGAGTTTACAGAGTTGAGAAACAAGCCAAGTAGGAAAATGTAGCAGTGTATGATTTCAAGAATGAAGTAATTACTGAGGAGAGAAACAAAACGAGTGCAATAAAATGGGATATAACTCAGAGTAATGGGATGAAATAGAGAAAGGGCATATTTGGTCTAAATGACAGGCAAGACTTCCTCGCCACAAGTGCTAATAGGTTGTGGCATAATCTCCCATGAGAAATAGGGAAAGTGAGAAGTGGGAAGTGCTTGGCACATTTACCATTGGAGTAGCACTAACAAAATATGCTGTGGCAAATAAATCAGCAGCGTCACATAAATGTCTTTCCTGTTGGTGTGCTGCAGTGCCAGCATGCCAATCACACAGAAATCCTCGTGCACATTTGTCTGCACTGGTTATTATGCATGTCTCTTGATTGCCAAGGAAAATGCAGCCGTGAAATAACAAAATCTGTCTTTCTACTTGTGAAGTTTAAAGCTCAAGTGAAAATCAATACGTTGGAAAGGCCCTGGGCTTGTGCTCTGCAGCCCTGGTGGAGCAGGGGAGGAGAGGAGACGTTGGAGAACTGTGGCCTTGAGCCAAGGTGCTCCGCTAATATGATCTGATTTGTGGCAGGACTGTTCCTTTGCTGCTTGGCTGTCTTTTCCTTACGGGTCCATGGAAAGCACTGGGGGGGTCAGTGCTTACTGCAGTTACCCCAAGCACACTGCAGTGTGAAACTTAAGTAGCATATAGATGTTTGCTTGAAAGAAATGTCATGGAGGGAAAGTTGCATGATTTAAAAGTAAGATATATACTGCTGTATTTATGTCTTAATGTCTAATTCTCACGGGGAAAAATGTTTCCCTTCTAAATAAATCATATTTTGCTCAGTTTTGTTTCCAGTTGTTCAAAGGAAGATTTTACTGCCAGAGTCACTAGGAGTGTTTTGTGTTACACAACCTGTTGTAATATAATACATTCTTTACAGACTAATAATGATTGTATTTATGGAGCACTTCCCATTTTTTCCCACGTGCCAAGTGCCTGCAGCATTCATGGGGGAGGGAAGGGAAGAAACAAGTTATTTCTTATTAACTAGAGTATCTTCATCATTGACAAAATCAAGTTGGTTAAATACAAACTGCCAATAAAATTAGACAAAATGAGCAACTTAGAAGTAGAAAAGAAAAAGCTCTTACTTGCTTGATTTTAGATTGTAGGAGATAAAACCTGTTTTGCAGGGAAGGAAAACATGAGTTAAGTTCTAAACTATGGGACCTGCTCCAGCCAAAACTCAGTAATTTGCAAACTGTAAATTCAAGGATGGTATTTAAGTGTAAAATTCTGCTAAGTGGACGTTCAGAGAGGGCACCTAAAATGAAGAGAGACTAATTTAGGAAGCTGGAGCACATACAAAACCAGTTGTTACTGAATCTTTCCATTTATAACCAACAGCACAGCATAACAGAAGCAAAACAAATGAGATGTGTCATACCTCAAAGCTAAAAATATTCTGCTACATTTTTAATAAGCTGCAAGCAGTGGATTAGACAAAGGACCTGGGAGGGCAGTAAGTTGGGAGTTGCCAAAGAGAGAAACTACAGCAGTCATCGATGTGCTGTCTTCAGACTTTACCTCTGTAGTTTTCCATAACTGAAGCCCTACCAAAAATCTCATCTGAATTTTTAACCTGATTCTTAAACTCTGAGCAATTACGTTGAGAAGACAGAACAGCTGACCAG
Source organism: Pezoporus occidentalis (assembly GCF_034315485.1). NCBI lineage: Eukaryota > Metazoa > Chordata > Aves > Psittaciformes > Psittacidae > Pezoporus > Pezoporus occidentalis. Next base: position 2,600,595 of record NW_026913415.1, read on the forward strand.
CTTCTATCCTCACCAGCATCTGTCAGGCCACATTTCTGCCTTCCCAAGATTAAGGCTAAAACAAGGTATCTGTGATCTGACCGGTGACACTCTCAGGCTCTCTTCCAGATCAGGTACTTGACTTGCGAGGCCCATGTTCTTGTGAAGTGTGTTAACCAGGTGTCATTAACCGATAGACGGTACTCATGTTTTAAAGGGATCTGCCCAATATTCTGTGCACATAGGGAACAAATCAGGGAACAAGCCTGGAGGCTGTCTCCTTTTAGAAGGGTTTGATAAAAAGAGGAAATACCCAGCTAGAGATTGTCTGTATTCTTTAAATGATGTCCAAAGCTATAAAGTATGGCTACAAAGATAACAGCAACAGAACACTATTAACTTTATTAAAATCTCTATAAAGGTATGTCATTACAGAAAATACAGTATTGAGCTGTCTCAGCTGTAGAGTACTGGATATGTGTGCGTAATCTTTGAATAAAATAGCAGCTGAGAATTTCAGCTCCTGCTCTAAACAATGCTCTTCCCTGTGCGCTTGTGATGAAATGCTCTTTTTCATGGGTGTTCAACATGATAAATCCAGGTACTGAGAAATTTCCACATTGACCAAACTAAGGACAACTGTCTACGTGACGTATCTTCCATGTAGGAATTTCTTTCATTGATGTTGGTGTGTGTGTGTTTCTCTAGAACACAGCAGACCAAATAGCATTTCGAGCTGCGGGAGGACTGACTGCCCTTGAAAATATTCTTCAAGCAGTGACTTCTCCCACCAATTTGAATGCAGTTTCACGGATTCCTTTTAAGTAAGTATGATGGGTCCTTCATTTGCCACGTAGAATCACCTGAATGTGTGTTTCACATCTGCTGCTTCACTGCTTCTCCTCATAATCCAGTGTTAAACTTCAAAGAAGAAAGTCATGCCATATTCTATGCTGCCATGGAAGGTGAAAGACATTTCCGCTCAACTTTTCTAACTTGGTGGTTTCATTTCTATCTATGATATATTTGAGCAGGGACATCCCTCATTGTACAAAACGAGAAAGGAGGCAAAACTGTATTAAACACAAGAGGTATGTATCTTTTGAAGTTAGTCTCTAAAGAGGTCTAGTGGGAAGTGGGGGAATTTTTTGAAGGGTTGTAATTCACTGGAGTCTGAATGCTTTTAAAGTGAAGCAGTTGTAAGATGCTCCTACCTGAAAGGGCTTCTACAAACAGGTAAGTCAAAATTCTTGTGGATTACAGGAATTCCTCTTTATAGCACATCAGAATAGAAGGATTTAAATGTCTAATCCCTAAAAAAAAGGTGGTGACTAAAGTGAATGCCTGTAAAAACTGATAACTCAAAAGCATGCTTTTTTCCCTAATCTCTAAATGAAATTTTTATCCACTCAAAAACATGTATGTACTCTCAGAGCAGAGCTAGGCATGGTTTTAGTACAAGAGGAGCCAAGCCCAGGATATCTTGTGTGCCATTGTCATCATTTTTGTGTAGGTATATTTTAATATCATAATAATTGGAATTTAAGCACTACATTGTGGGGGTTTGTATTAAATCTGTCCATTAATATGTTATGGGACAGGTGTGAAGTGCTAGAAAAGAGCATCAAGGCATACAAAAGCATTGCTTTTAGTATCTTAACTTTGCTCTTCAAAGAGAATGAAACTACTTTCCTGCTGAGTCATGCAGAACGCACTTGCTGCAAATGCAGCCTGCTCCACTGGTGAGCAGTCCTGAATTGGTCCTGTGGGCAGCAGCTCAGCAGCAGCCTTTGGCCTCCTTAATTTGCAGAGACTCTAATTTTGAGTTACCCTCATCAATGTGAGATCAACTTTGCAAGGGAAAGGGCTGCACTAAAACTTACGGGCACACAAACTTTAACTTAAATTTAGCTTTACGTTCTTAAGAGTCTGCATCTTTTATAGACAGGTATAGTCGGATTTTGTTCTTTCATTTTAGGAATAGACTCACTTTGGCAATATTCATTGAGGAGGTTTGGGAATATTGCATTTATGTCACTGAAAACATTGTGTTTGAAGCTTGTTAGGTGGCATGAAGATGTATTAGTTCTCAGAGGAACTTGTATGCTGGTAAGTAAAGCCCCATGTCAGCTACATTTGTGTAACAAAAAACGTGAGGAGATTTATCAGAGATGCTTCTCTGTACAACACTTACTGACTATCCAGTACCTATTTCAGACCAGTATAACTGGTTTCTCAGATTCCTGAGCCTATTCATGACTGAATTATAAAAAGAATTTTTAAACCCTTGAAAAATTCTTTAGACCTTGTTTTAGTAATGCAAGTTTTCAACTCGTTCTGTTTCCAAAAGAAATTTCAAGGCAGGAAAGAGATTAATACAAACTATTCTGACAGTTTTGTACGGTGAAAAATCTAGTGAAGAATTTAGCTCCACTCCTGAAATAGAGCGTTCATTCAACATTACAGCAAATTGTAGTCTGCAGTTTGTAGGCATCTGAAAGTACTGGAGTCTGGAAGGTTTACATCAGGAATTTAACACAGGATTTTGCTTTCTAAAGCTAACTGCTCTTGCAGGTTTTTCTGTAAGACTCTTAACTGCTTGAGTGTAACTCAGTCTGCTGGAAGTGTCACAGTGAACTTGGTGTTGCTGCAGGTGATGCAGGCCCTTCTCTATTGTAATTTCTGGGGTCATCTTTCTGATAGAGAACTGCAGAGTCTGCAGCTCAGCTGTCGAGAGCAAGCTGCAGTTCCAGAGGGTGGGACTTTGTGTGAGCAGTTTGAAACAGGCAGGAGCGTGGCTGGTTTAGAGGAACAGTGTGAATGTATATTGGTATGGTCTCACTGAAAGTGTTTAAGAAGGTCTTGCTTTAAATACAGAATGTTTGCGAGAGTTTCAAAACCAAAGGATAATCGTAGAATATATTTTGTCCTTTAAATGAGGAGGAAATGAAGCACATTTTTCAATTTAATTTTGGAAATCAGTTTGAAATAGTTTTTCTGTCTTTTGTGCAAATAAAATTTGCATCCTGACTTCATAAACTTTTAATATAGAGAAATAGCAGTTTTCCCTGTTTAAAGATAGAGCAAAGCCTTGTGGTAAGAAGTTGAATTCAGTCTTCCTCTTAATTGCCCTTGCTTTGCTGAAGGACACTGCTGTATTTAAGATTGTTTGTTTGCTCTTGCAGTGTATGAGTTTGTACTCCTATTGGGAATTTATCCGTTGTTTTGTGATGAGGATAAGCTATTTACAAGTAGGTGAGGAGATTACATAGGCTATTACCTCCATCTCTCTTTCTCCAAAATCCTGGCAGTATGGTGCAGCTCAGAACTTTAATCCCGTGTCTACAAGATAAAGCTTTATTATCAGAAGATTTAACAATATGCCTGTTGTTTTGGACTACCCTCCAGATTGGTAGCTAGACCAGCAGGACAGTAAATGCCGTGAAAAAGATGTGACATTTATGAGTCAGATGATACATTTGGTGTTGGGGCAATTTTTCTCTCCCTCAAATAAATCACTGAGAAAGGAAAAGAGAAAGCAGGGGATTATAGTAAGTTTTATTATTGGTATTAACATACAAATTAGTGCCCAGCCACGTTATTTCTTAAGGTAGCAGTTGTAATTTCCCTGAACTTGTTCAGTTCTCCACAAAATAAGACATACTCAGCAGAATCTCAAGAGCTTTCAGTCTTATGGTATTTTTCTTACGCTTCTGCAGAAAACCAAGTAAGAGCTGCAGAGCTCAATGACTTAAAATCTAGACCAGAAAATGAGTCTCATCCCCTGCATTACTTTGCATATTTGCTATGGGCAACTCATTCAGCCCTTTTGTGCCATAACATGTTGCTGGCCTTGAGAATTGTAACAAATCTGCTAACAAACGAGGTTTGTAGGGCTTGTTTAATTAACATTTGTGAAATACTTTGAGTTCCTTGGGTTACCAGCATTTTTAAATAGAAATTAGTAGGAATTGTGTAGGGAACAAAGGAGGACTTTTGTTACAAGTTAAGACATGATTAAAGTTGGGTTTATTATAATGTATCTTTTCTACTCATACAATTTCTTGCATCATTTACTTCAAGTATTAATGGGGTAAAAAAGCTTGAACCATAATTGCACACATAAAAAGCAGAAAACAGTGCTCATGTAATATTATGGATGGGGTTGATACAAATTACTTCTTTCAGTAAAAACTGTTTTGAGCTGGGAACTGATTTTATAGCTTGTTCTTTATAATTTTTACATGGTTTTACAAGCATACATTTGTTAAGCTGTGCTGTTACAATTCATTCAGTTCTACAGCTGGTGTGCCCAGCAGCTTGAGGGAGGAGATTCTCCCCCTCTATTGCTCTCTGGGCAGATAGCCCCCTGCAGCCCCAATCCAGCTCTGGGGCAACAGCACAAGAGGGATGTGGAGCTGTTGGAGTGAGTCCAGCGGCGGCCACGGAGATGCTGGGAGGGCTGGAGCAGCTCTGCTCTGGAGCCAGGCTGAGAGAGCTGGGCTGGGGCAGCCTGGACAAGAGAAGGCTCCTGAAGGGGAGACCTGAGAGCAGCTCCAGTGCCTGAAGGGGCTGCAGGAAACCTGGAGAGGGGCTTGGGACAAGGGCCTGTAGGGACAGGCCAAGGGGAATGGCTTGAACCTGCCCGAGGGGAGACTGAGATGAGCTCTTAGGCAGAAGCTCTTCCCTGGGAGGGTGCTGAGGCGCTGGCACAGGGTGCCCAGAGAAGCTGTGGCTGCCCCATCCCTGGCAGTGTTCAAGGCCAGGTTGGACACAGGGCTTGGAGCAAGCTGCCCTGGTGGAAGGGGTCCCTGCCCGTGGCAGGGGTTGGAGCTGGATGAGCTTTAAGGTCCCTTCCAACCCAAACCAGTCTGGGATTCTGTGATTCTATAGGATCATTCACAGATTTTTTACATGAAGGTTATTATTCCCTCTAGAGAAATGTTCATTGGAAACTAACAGTTGCTACAAGGGCATAAAGATACTCTAAAGAGAATGAATAGGATGCAAGTTCAGCATCTGAAACCTTCAGCATCTATTTCCATATATATGTGTACATATATATATATATATATATACACACCCACACACACACTCTTGCTGCCTGTCTTAGAGCTGGATTTCAAGCTCTTGGAGCTTAAGAATAAAGCAGTGTTGCTCTCCTGTGCAGTATAGGAACAGGTTTTATTGTTGAAAGAAGCTCTGTGAAATGTTATGAAACATTTGAATTGAGAACCAGATCTAGCAATGAAACCATTGCTAGGCCAGGAACTGGGCAGCCAGTGATGCCTTGATTTTTATAAAGCAAAAGTTGCAAGCTCTCCCCTACATCCCCTCGTGCACTGGGGTGGGTTAGTTTTGGGTGTTTGGATACTGTTCTTGCCCTGGTATTTTGAATAAAAATTACAGTTGGTCAGCTTGTTTCTGTCAGGCAAACCGAGGGAAGTGAAGATGTGCTAGCATAAAAGAAAATCACATACATTATATATAAACTGTTGAGATCTAGCTTGAAAACGTTGACTAGAATGAATCCTCTTCCTGTTTCTTTGGACTCATCTAAAATAAATATAACAAACAGATGCATGTTTTTGTCTAATTTAAAGACAGATTTATTTTTTGGATCAAAGTTTGTGTACCATAATGAGTGCTTTTATAATTGGATTTACTCTAGAGGAAAGCCTTACATCAGAGGGCAGACTTACTGTGTGGTTTGAGTATACATGCTGTCTAACATAGCTCTAAAGCTGATTTGTGGGTGTGATACGAAGTTTAGAGCAACACCAGTGATCAATAAACAGCTGCTTATGTGAGGCTCATACTTTACCAGTTCAGCTGATTTGGATATCTCTTGAGATAAAACTTTTGGTATTAAGAGCTTCCAACAGGGAAGGAAAAAGTAAGAAAGGTCTCGACTTTTTCATCGCAGAGATTTTAAGTGGTGCTTAAATAAAGTTCTGGCTTGACATTAGCAGCACTGCGCTTGTCTCAGAGGCCTTGCGCAGAAATGGTGACAGTTGACAGCTGTTGTTCCCTTAATAAGATTAAAGCAAAGAAATTAGTTGTGCTGTCTTTAATCTGCCATTTAACACTGCGAACCACCTGGGGACGACTTCTGTGCTGACACTTCCAATTCTGAATTGAACAAACCCTGTGGAACTGAATCATAGTTCTCAGCGTGCCGTGATTAGAATGTATTTAGACAAACCGTAGTTGGCAAGCTCATGTTATCAATTAAAAGAACCCTTGTTGTGAAAATTTAATTTGACATCCATTTGCTTACACCACCTTTTCAAATGCATTATTTGAGTCTCTGAAAACACAAGGACTTTTTCTGACAAGAGATTCAGTTGGGAAATACAAAAGCACGATGCATTATTACAGTGGAATTTGTTCTATATATAAAGTGGGAAGGTTTTGTGTTTTCAAATGTAAAATGAATGTTCCTCTTAGGAATGAGGAATCCCATATATCAAAAACCATTATTGCAGTGAATTAACTGAATCACCACAGAAACTTTGAACTGTCAAAATTACAAGTTAACCTCCCAAGTTCATATTTGACACTCTGGGTAAATTACAGTGTTGATATTGAAATAGAATTAGTCTTTATTTTAGAATAGCCGATAAAATGATAGGTGCTGATTTAAATCATCTACTTCTCACCTGAAAACTACCAATGCAGTTCCATCTGTCCCTGTAAACACACCTACACAGAGGAATAACCTTCAGTGAGAAGTAAAAGTAGGTGCCTAATAAAAATAATTTTCAGCATTGCTGAGGAAGGTGAAATAAATACCTTTAGAAAGCCAGGACAGGAAAAGAGAATCCTGCTGCAAGGCAGGTTTTTAAGCACATGCTCCTGAATTTTGTATAGGTGTTATCCATGTGGGGTAAAAATTAGATGGAAGAGGAGAAAATTAACCTGCCTTTGATCAATAAATAATGATTTCATATTGTTTTCATATCGTGTGAAGTGCAGATAGAAACTGATTTAAGTAGGCAGTAAAATTAATTACCAGTGCAGTAAAATTTCTGCAGCTGGTAATACGGTGATACTCAGAATATTAACAAAGAAAAGGTATAAATGTTCTGTATGTTTTTACAGATCAAACCAAGCAAGGTAAGGCTTCTTTTTTAAATTCAACATTATTTCTCCAGCTGAAGAAAAGACAATCCAGAAAGACAAATGAAGAAAAGGCTACTCTAAATTTTGTGGCCTTGGAGCATTTCCAGCTTCTCTATGTTTAAGCATACAATGTATGTGTATAAGATGCTTCCGTTTCAACTTTGGTGAGCCATGCTAAATAGTGAGAGGCCATAGCAACAGCACAGCAAGCAGTACCACAGCCTGCCCTGTTGTGTAAATAACGCTGTTGTGGCAAAAAATATTTTAGGAGAAGACTAAAGCATAAAAGTCAACTGTCTCTTTATGGTGTGTTGAATTAGTCTGCTTGTTATGTTGAATACCAGCTTTGAGAATTTCCGTCTGATAACTGGTCATTTATTGCAGTCCCACTTTTGTGTGGCCTTTTGACTGTGCTCACAATTTATTTTCTTCTGCGGAGCTCATTTGAACCTAGTCATGGTTTTTTTGGATGTTAAAAAACCCAATGAAGGTAAAGTTCTTTTCCTTTTGGTTTGTTTCGGACAAACAACTTGAATTTCTAACCGTCTTTATTATTGTATGTATTTACCATACATTTTGTGTTGTGTGTCTGTGTGCAGATTTGTATGGTAACAGTGCTAGCTTTTGCAGGGAGCAAAGTTCAAGAAATGAATTTTGTGTTTATTCTGAAATGGTATTATCCGTGGTCACATTAATCTTCTCCTTGAGTATATTCTATCGGACTGGTCCCAGCTTCCCTGCAAATCCTGTTTGGAGAAGAACACTTTAATTGGAGCAGATGGAAATTACTGCACATGATGCAAAGAACAATTGGGCATGTTTTGTACATCTGGAGCTCTCTGTGGCTCGTTGTGCTTATGATTTTCTGTTCTTACCGTAGCAAACCTGTTCCCTTTTCTAGCCAGCCATACGTGTAGGTCAGCTGATGCTATTGCGGTTACACACAAACAAGTCTGTACAGTCGTGGGTCCCAACGTGCCAGGAGGATTTTTTGGACAGGAACTTCACCTACTCAGTTTTGCTTGCTCAGTACAAATTACTTGATTCTCTCCACTCCTTGCATTAGTTCACAGGCACTACCCAATAGCCTCCCTCTAAAGCTGGTTCCCCTATACTGTGAATTACTGTGAATGACTTCACACAGTTTGGTTTGGTTTTTTTTCTTGAGGTTTTGCTAGGGAAGGGACCTTACAGGCAAATTACATGTGGTAGAACTGTAAGCCACAGGAAAATAATATTTTGTATCTAAATTATGAAAGTATCTGATATTCTGTGTAAGTTTTCTTACAAATTCTTAATACAGAAGAGTCTAATAGCCACACACTGCGCGACTTCTGATAAGTATGGCTTTACTGCTTTGCAGTTACTAGTGATTTTAGATTTCATGTAAATTTTGAGTTCTGTCCTGAATGCCAAGTTGAAGAAAATGAATGGGAATTGCTGAAGGATTGGTTTGTGATGCACTTCCATTTATTTGCAGTAAATGTACCATAGAAAAAACTAATATTCTTAGTTTTCTTTTCCTTCTGATTTTTCAGGTCCCTCAGCAGTGCAGTGAATGTTTACAGCCTCACCTGCAGTAACTGTGCAGAAAACTGCACTTACGTTCTGTTTAGCAATAAGATCACTTTTCTGATGGACCTGTTGATACACCAGTTTACGGTATGTAGAATAGCTATTTTAATTTATAGACATTTTTGTATGGTTCACAAACATATTAATTATAGTGTAAAAACACCAGGAGGTATATGAGAATACAGGCTCAGAACAGGAATCCTGTTGTATTTGGTGTCTCTCTGTATCTGCTGTACTTCTATCCAAATGGATATACTTGCTTCTGCTAATAAATTCTGCAAAAGCACATGTACCAGGAACTCTAGCCAGCAGACAGTGTTCCATCTTTAATGTTTTCTGAGATTTTCTTCTTTAATTCACCCTATAGTAATATTTAAAGTGTAGAATATTAGGAGTTGTCCCTGTGTGTTTGATTCTTGCATGTTTCAATACCGGGGATGCAAGGCAGGTCAGTATGTTTCTGTCGTTTGATTTGCTGAAGTGCTTAAATAGCAGGACTCTTTAATGTGAAAGTTTTAATTTTCCAATGTTTCATTTAATTTGAAATGTCATTAAATATTTTATTTGAAAACTCATTTTTAATTCATAGTGACCTGCTTATCATAAGATATTTAGTCTTAGTTTTCTACTTATAAATTGTGTCTATGTATTTTCATGAGCCAAGCAGTTTGTTAATTGAAAAGTTATGTACATACTTTAAATAATTTAAATGACTGTTAGAATCAACAAGCCATAGGACTGTAGATGAACACTTTCAAAAGATAGTCCAAAGGACCCTGGCACAAAGAAAACCCGAATGCAACCTGTGCCTTCTCCTCTAAGTAGCTGCCAGCTCATTGTTCTTTGCCAGATCTTTCCAAGAGGATTTCAGGTATTAGATTTCAAATATGCTTAGTGAAAGGTGCGTGCATTGTGCTGGGCTAGTCACTGCTGGGTACCCACTGTGAGCCAGAGCACGGGCTCCGTGGGTAATTACACAGGAGATGAAATCCTTCAGCACTTCCCAAGTGATGAGATTCATTCTGATGCCAGACACCTCTTTTCTCAGTGTAGCACTGTGCAAACGCCCTGTGCTTTTCCTGAAGAAACACAGAGGGTATTTCTTGGGAAATGCTGGCCACCTACAGATCAGAGATACTGCATAAGAAAAATTTACACACTTAGAGCTGTTTCCAGTCTGTTGCCAAATGCTAACCCCTAAACTGCAGCAAAACTGTAATTAAAGCTTAATGTTTCCCGTGATCCACAGTGGACTTTTCTTTCCTATGCATAAAGTCTCTTATGTTCTCTTCAGGCAGAATTGGCCCTTAAACTAGGATATCTTCATAGTTCCATAAAGCACATATTTAGTACAAAAAGGTAAATACAGTGCTGCTTTTCTAACCCTGGTTTTTCTCTCTTGAAAATGTAATAAATCAGATCAAGTTTGAATTTTTCTTATTTACAAGAAGAAATGGACAGATGGAGAGCACTTTTTTTGATTGGCTCAAGCTCTGGATACCCAAATGCTAGAAGACGCCCCTCCAAAGAATTTAGTCGCCTCCAGTATTCCTAGTTTGGTGAGATGTATGATGCTGCATTTACCTGTGGTGTATGTATTTCCACTCGCTGTTGGAAAATAAACCCCAAGTAACACCGGGAGTAGTGAATGAGAACGTATATTTACAAGGTTTTACCAAATTGTTAAACAAGTATGCCAGTATTTGCTGGATGCTGAATACAGACACAGAAGGAATCCAGTTTTGAGCAACCTTTAAATATATTCTTGAATATAGCCAGTGTGAACCTTACTTCCAACCAAGTTAATGTGGCTTTAGTTTTGTTTTTATTCATCAGTGGAATGCAATGTCAGCTTTATTTTTGCTAAAACTTGGAGCTGTACATTTTGAAAACTAAAACTCAAACCTCCCATTCCTCAGTGGTGACCAAAAGTTCATTTTTCTTTACACGGATGTAACATTTTTCTCCTCAAAACATAGCTTGAAGAATTACATAAAAACAAGCATAGTTTTTCTCTAATGAGAGCTTGGTACCAAACCTCCTTAGCTCAGGTAATGCCCAAGTCAGTGTCTGTTGGAGGTCAGTAGTAGTGTGTTTCCTGATTTCGGTGGTTAATGGATCAAGCCTTCCCACCTACATCCATAGAACGTCATCTGCTTGAGCTGTAACCTCATTCACCTACAGACTGCTATCTCTGCTCTTTGTCTGCTGTACCTGGAGGACAATTGCAAAATAATGAGAACTTCTCTAACTCTGTATTTTGGAAGGTTTCACACTGAGAGAAACAAGGAGCTGTAAGCATGTAAAGATAGGGCTTTAAGTTTTATCTTTTCAGTCAAGTGACAGCTGTCATGTGCTTTTTCATGAAAGTATCTCAAAAAGCCACGGGCATAAACCATACATGCCTGTGCCTGTAAATAGGTTTTGTTTGGTAAACAGTTGAGGGTTTTGGTTTGGTGGGGTTTTTTTGCTCTCTTGTTATGATTTCACAATAAGAAAAGCATGGCAGTTTGTTTTCTAGCTATTATGTTTCTCAGGTGAATCAAAGGGAAATTTCAGAAAGCTTTTGAGAATAACAAGGTGGACAAGACCACCTTGTCCAGTAAATCTCTGAGCAGATTTTGGTTATTCAGTCAGATCTTTCCCATCACAACAGACCTGCTGTTATCAGTTAAAGCATAATGCAAATCAGTACTATTAAGAATTAGAAATGGAGACATTTTTGTTGCTACATTTCTTTGTTCATATAAATATGCAAAATTACATGAAGTCTTTCTTGCTTCATTTTGGAATTGCATGCTACATAGAACTGCAAATGCCTTTTTTAAGGGAATCTTTAAATTCATAATACCTGAAAATTCTAAATGAAACTTCATTAGTGAATGTAGAAACATGTGAAATGAGCATTGCAATCTAAGGAGAGATCAAACAAGTGTGGAGTTCAAAAGTGAGTTCCTGTTACTTTTTTCTTCTTCAAAATACAGTGCTTAAATCCACAGACTGTATTGTAGGTAGGTGGCCTATGACATTTTACTCATGAAGTACAATCCCTTTGACTGGCTTTAAGTTAATCTGGCTATCTCATCCCAGTGAAGTAATTTTTCTCCTCCATTTCTTCACTGGTATGTGCTGCCATTTAATTTAGGTGCTTCAAACCGACAGTCTCCATCCTATCACAGTTGCTAGTTTCTTAACCATTTGTGGTATGTTCTTTAGTCCTCTGTATGCAACAAGGTGGCTTCATGCTTGCACTGATTATGACAAGAACTGTAAAATCAAAGGCACATGTGTGCTGCTTGATTGTCCTGATCCCTTTTAAATGACGTGCTGTCTCCACAGTGTTCTGCTGTTGTGGCACTGATAGTCCTTCTAGCCCATGATAACATGACCATGTGGACAGTTTCTACCTCCCAGATCACTAAAAGATCTAAAAAACCTGCTCTCCTTCCCATTTTGATTCTAGCTGGAGACCTGAGGACCAGCACCTAGAATATCAAAGTTGACAAAAAGGTACCTCAGAGTCAGCTCTGTGGATTGATCATTTCTAATGCTGTTAAGTCAGTGTTGGCAATGTAGAAAAGCCCAGAAACTTCATGGATTTTTATTTATTTTTAATAATGTAAATTTGAAAAGACAAAAAACCTTACATTTTTTTATTGCCTTCAGTAGGAAGCCAGTGTGTTAATCTGTAGGAAGTCTTGAAAACAGGGCTGCGGTAGGAGAAACGACACGTTCAAATATTTAGGGGCAGGGGATTTAAAAGGTGAAACCTTCATCTGCTCCATCTTAAGCCCGTAGACTTCCTGGGCCATTTCCATTTCTTTAGTTCACTCATTGTTACGTAGAAAGTCTAACTTATATAGATAGTGTTTTGAAAGTATACATTTTCCAGAGTGTTTTTGAGGCAAGCCCAATAAGGGCAAAAAGCACAAAATCAGTGCTGTTAATGGGAGAAGAATGGAACATAAGTGACCAAATGAACAGGAATTGGGCCCTTCCAAAGGTTTGAAGACTTTGCATTTAGGTTTAGCAGCTCTATATTTAAAATTCCTCATGGCAGTGAAGGATTATGCTTTTTTATGAGACAAAAACATAAATGAGTTTTCAGTGACAGAGCTTTACATTGCTAACTGGAAACTGGTGTGGGGTTTTTTGTTGGCATGGAAAAAAGTGCACTGTGATATGTGGAGGTACTTTCGAGTCAGAATGGAATAACATTTTCAGCTCTATTAAATGTGTGCCTAAGTGCTTTACTGGATTGGGGCCATCTTGTGCAGCATCTTACAGGATTAAGTCCTAGATGGTGGGCAGAGCTGAAGAGCTTATGGCAGCTCCATACAACCAAGGGAATCCTGACACAAGGGGAATTCTCTGCTGGATGGCTTAACAATTGTATAGAGACAGTACCAGGGAAGCTGGTCAGAGCATTCTGGTTCAAGAACCCATTTAAAGAAAGAAGGAGTCTTGATTAGGCCCAGTATAGGCTCTCATCATAAATGCTAAAATAGCGTTCAGATGTTGGATGTGTGAAATAATTGAACAGTAGTTATGTTTTTCCTGATTTTCCTTTGTGATTTAATAATGTTTTATACCAGTTACTTGACAAGTCAGTGTAAGTGTGTAATCATAGCTGTAGAGTTGAGGCAGTTAAACTGTTAAATCTGTTAAACCTTAGAAATAAAAATGCAGAATGTTTTAACACATCCACAGCCCATGGTCAACAAACTCAATTTTTCTGAGTATCATTAACTCCTTGTGTAATCAACACAGAGAAATCGAGGCTTGAAAGCTTTCATAATTGCACTATTAAATCTAAAGATTTCCTACCCCCTTGCCTGATATAATAATCAACAAGCAAAGTAAAACATCGCTTTTGCAAGCACTCCAATTAATTTTGAACATAAATCTCAACACACTTTCAGACTAACCCATTAATTACGTCTTCAGTAAAGGAGCTGATCTTTTGTCACTCATTTAAATGGAAAACATTAAAGATAGGAATTACTAGAAGTTATATATAACATATTTATTATATATCATTATATATAACTTTTATATAGAATATATTCTTATATATTAAGTTCAAATTTACCCATTTTCTGTATTTCCTTCTACCTCCTCTTTGACATGCAGAATATAAACCCCACATTTGTTCTCACTTTATATTAATACACACAGGCACACTTTGCCCAGAATCAAATGGGAAAAATCAGCTCTGCAATAAACAATTGTGCTAAGAGCACCGCATCTATTTGTTTTACAGATTAGGAAGAGCAGCCTTATATTACGGTTCTATATTAAAGCATGAACTTGTGTAGCTAAGGGCTGTATACACAGAAAATACAGGTAGGTTTTCGGTGTACATTCAAAAATAGACGTACTGTTTATAGCACTGTTCATTATAGCAAATGGAAGGCTCTACTGCAAAATAATATTAAATCTTTTAAGAAATAAGTTACATATGATTTTTTTCTCTTGGATGAAATAGCAGTGAGGAGCATTTGTTAGCAGTTTTTAAAAGCTAGAGTTCCTGGTACAACGTCACCGCATTTCAGTTGATTTATACATTGCAAAGCCTAATCTTTCTGTTTCAGCAGGCAACAGGGATCATTAGGCATGAATTATTTTAGTCAACAGAAGTTACTGGAGCAACATAATATTATTTTTTCCTATTGAACTTGAATAAGCAGCTAAAGGCTTCTCACTTGCTCACTTGGCTAGTCACCAGCAACAGACTGTTACAATGAGTTTTAAGTACCAACACAAGGCTCAGAGCTAATGAATAATAAAGAAACATGCATGTTGTTCTTTGTCACCAAGTGTTATCGAATCCCTCCTGATACCTATACAGGCAGGAATGGTTTTCTGTGCCCTTACTGGCGTATACCGGGTATAAGTGATTTTCACCTCAAGTGAAAATAAAGCTTCAGCCAATATCGATCACTAATTACAGTGTTGAAAGGCTCAAGCTGTCTCATAAAAGCACCTCTGCAGGGGCTGTTGGTGTGTGGAGTCCAGCAGCATGAAGCACAGGGAAGGTACCGAGGAGCCCGTGTCGTGATTGATGCATCCGTGCTGCCAACATTCTGCCTGTAAAACTGCAGGGCTTCCACACACACACTTCCCTTACTGTGTGATCGTAGTAGGGCAGGATTTCAGCTGGTTTAAATTATCTTGTGCTGCAGAAATGAACAAGTAAAATAAATGTCTTAAAAAACTCACACTCCACGAGGATTTCCTTCCAGGTCTGTGTCCTGCACGTAGATCTGTCTTCAGATTTATATGTTGTATGTCTCGACTTCACTGCCTTTTTTAGGAGTGAGCTCTAGTTTAATGATTTATAAAGGTCTCTTTAGAGAGAACTGCATGTTGTGCTTCTGACATGACTGACATCTGATGGACAAGAGCAGTGGTCATCAGGTGCTGTTTTATATTGAGATGTTCAGGCCTTATTCATGGGACATATTTTTCCTGCTGTTCTAAATAGTTAAAATATGAAGATATCCACAAAAGCGCTCAGATTTTCTTCTTGCCTTATTAGAGATTTGTAGGTAGAAAGCATTTCCTATTGCATCTTTTAGAGCTAATTATTCATGTCATCCTTTATGATGGTCCAGTGCGTCAGGTTGTGCCCTAGAATTTGTGCAGTTGTTATGTCTTCTCAGTTCTTGTTGCTTTTTGGGTTGGTTTGTTTGGCTTTGGGGGTGGTGCTGCTGGTGGCTTCTTCTCATCAGATTAAGAAGGGAGAGATTTGGAGTTCTTATGCACTTCCCTCCCTCCCTGGCAGAAATTTCTGCTCCAGCTGTCTTTTATTTTTTACAAAATCAGGGCTCTTTATTTTTGTAGACTTTGGAAGATTTAGCAGTTCTCTTGCAGGCGTTGTCAGGTGCAAAGGGGAACCACTGTAATTCATGTCTCAATTCAGGGAAGGTTGCCCTCTCTCGCTGGCTTAAACCAGCTGTGTATTACTCTCTTTGTGTACCTCAGCAGGTAATACACGTAGTTCTGAATTCAGTCAGAAGCTTGTGACTCATCAAAAATCCTGTTTCTCCACATAGAACACAGTCATAGTAATGAAATACTGTGCTGCTATAAGGCTTCCTTCAGTTCTCGTACACTAAGTGCTGTTTTGACTTGATTTATTCTGTTTCAGCTTGTTTATCTGCATAAGGGGTATAAGAACTTTTCTTGTACGTTAAATGTTTTAAGGTCCATGAGCACTGCTAGAATGCGTTACTTTATTTTTGCTGTACTCATGTGCAGTTTTCGAGTATTTCTCTACAAACTTGGATTATTTCTGCTCAGTTCTGGGTGTCTTTTTCTTTTTTCTCAGGTTAGCGTGCCTGACGAGCATAATGCTACTTCAGGCAGAAGTGCAAATAAGCAGGTATTCGAAGATTTAACCACAGGACTTCTGAGGGTAACTGCTGTGATTTTCAGATGTCTGATCTCCAGATTCCCAGATGGAAACAATCACTCTACTGCACTGAAGATACTGCAAGAAGTGAAAAGTAAATCCTCGCTAGTGGAAGCCTTCAACAGCAGAGTCCAAGACCTGATCAGGTTAAAAAAGAAATAGAATAAAGTGAAACTTTTCCAAACCTTCTTTACTAGAGAGATAAAAACGCAGTGATTTAAGAAAGGAACAAACTGCTTTAACTCTTAACTTAATAAGAGCAGTCTGTGTGTGTAGTCAAGAGGACTGCTGAAGTCCTGTAATCCCAGACAAAAATGTTCTTCAAAACACTGCAGATGCAGAAATACAGAAAACCAAGAGTCTTTAGGGGTTTTTTGGTGTGTCTTTTCCATCAGTTTCATCTCCTAATTACCTAGAAGCCAACTTCCACATTTTCATTATTTTCTCTCAGTTTTTCTGTGTCAGCTCTATGTGCCTTTGCTTAAGTGGTCCTGCCTAACATACATGCATTCATATAAGTTTGCCATAAAATATATACTTACTGTTACAAAGATTACCCAGTAATTCGTAAAATCTGATTTCAACCTGTATATAATATAGCTGTATTTTAATAGAGTTTTCTTTTGTAAGTATATTTCTTGAGCAGAACTTCAATCAAAATCATCAGTGAGTTGTAACAGTTGAGTAAAAGAGAATACACTGATGTGCGCATTCTCACTTGAAACACTCTAATTCTTTGGTAAAAACACTTGGACCTGAATATATTAATATATATAATTGCAGTATGTTTAGTATATTATATATAAAATTAATACATATCCAACAATATATTATGCTCGCTACAAGTGTATATAGTCCTTTTAGTAAATTACAGAGTCCTCAGCCCTCTGAAGAAATGAAATTCTTAACTGTATGCCACTGAATATGTGTCCCAGTGAGCATCTTCAGACTTTTCAGTCTGGCATGATGTTGATGGATACAAAAAAGACAGCTGGAGGAGGAAGGCAAATAGTTGTCATAGATACCAGTGACCTCTCAGACTTTCTTGTTCTCAGGTAACCTGCCTTCTCCCCAAACAGGTTTTGATAGAGTGTGAAATTTCAGGATGTATTCTCCCCACTTGTGAATGGGAGGGTGGGAGGTCTGCTTATTGATATTTGTGCTGAGCAGACATCTGACACTGACTTGGCCAAGCGCAGGCATACCCTTAAGATAAGAAGATACATGAGAATCTAGCTAGGTCCCTCACCTGAGGCACTTTAGGGGATCTGGTTATAAATGGAGAATGAAAGGCACGATGACAAGGTAATAGTGCAATTAGGAAAAAAAGAGAGAGGGCATTTTAAACTAGTCAAAAACAGACAAATTCTATTATTAATGAGAATCTTTCACCTCCAGGTCATTGTATCGTATGTCTTTGGGTTGTTGATTTAACAAGAGTTTTAGGAAGATAGGAGAAGAAAGAGGAAAGTTGGATATTTTTTAGTTTCTATTTGGGGCTGCTAGACCTGATGCAAAAACAATTGTCTACATGCTGTCTCAGTATCAGAGGGGAAAGCCAAATTATTTCAACTATGCTACCATGGATAAAAAGCCTGGGAGATGGAGGCAATAGATTAGCAAGCTTTGACATTCCACTTGTCTGTATGCTCAGTTCCTCAAGAAAGGGAGTGCTCCATGCTCTTCTCATTGTCTCCGGATGCCATTAACAAACAGTCCCAGCAGACTGGAAGCTCTCATCCATTTCTTCCCTGGCAAAGAGCAGCCACTTTGTGTCCAGGTGTGGCTGTGAAGGAAGCGCGACAACAAAGGCATTTTGCAGGTGTCAGTCAAACTGTAGGGAAGTTCCTGGGGAAAAAGGAAGAGAATATTGATGAGAATGGTTGTGCCTTTTTGTGAGTTATCATCCATCAGGATTAGCCCTATCGAGGTCTTTCTCTCCCCTCCTTTTTCATAAAGAGATTTCTCTGCCACTGTGATGTATCTAACAGCTAGCTGTGTTCCTGGAATTACTCTGCTAACACAGGAGAGCTTGCTTATCACCTGTATGATCAGATGAATTGCTCAGATCAAAATCTGCAAGAAACCTAATGCTGGTAACCTTTATGTTGCTAAATAGAACAGACAAACTTACCTGAGCAACAAGTGTGCTATTAAGAACCTCTGTGTGTCTTTGGTTTTAACTGCTGTGCTTCAGCAGCTTTAATAATCTTCCGTTCTGCACTTAGACTTCTTGCTTTATATCCAGTGTATTTTCATTTGAAATTACTTTCATTGCATCCAAAAGCAGAGTGAAATCTGGCAGAAGCTCTAGCTTCTAGCCTGGGTGAGAGCTTAGTCTTTGAGCAACAGCACTGTCTGAAAACTGGGGAGGTTTTCCTCCCTAACCTTAAAAATCCCTGGTTTCCCAAAATCAGACTGTAAGGTTGTGATTCCCATGTGATGGAACAGTTGGTTTTAATAAATACTTGCACACTTCCTGTGGCAACCACTATATGATCACTATTACTTATTGACTAGAATGAGTATTATTTGGTAATGTCCTGTACTTAGTCAAGTCAGGGTGGTTTTGGAATTATGGAAACATACAGCCAATGGTGCTTCCATCCCAAGGAGCCTAGGCTCTAAGTGGCAGTGCCCAAGAAATGGACTTGACAGGCAGGTAGACAGAATGGCATGTCTGTCAAGTCAGGTTATATCAGCAAAGTGACATGGAGAAAAAATTACTGTGTGCACTGTTTAAGCGGAGTTGATAATGTTCAAAGTATGAGAGAACCTGGTATGTGAAGAGAGATCTTGGTATGAGGACTAACAGCAAATGTTTTGGGTATCTTTCTAAGCAATTCAGAGAAGCAGCATCAGCAGTAGTGATGTGTTGATAAGCAGTGGTGATCTGTTCTACTCTCATAATAAAAAAGGAAGTGGAGCTTTCAGTTAAACAACCAGAACCTCCCTAGCATGGTTTTCTCTGCACTGAGTTTTGGTTGAGCTCCTCAGGAGGCTTCCTGATCCCAATTCTCCTGTACTGATGGTAGAAGGTTGTTACCTGTGCGTTCTGTTGGTCCCTTAACTGTTGCATATATATTAAAAATGAAAATAAAAGAAAACCAACTGAACAACAGGGTAGTGGTTGTTATGATCCATGTATTGCAATAAAACATTGTCTGGGTAACATCATTGTCTTCTTGAATTGGCGTGTTCCACAAAGTTTATCTCTTCATGCTGAAAAGAAGTTGCGCTGTTGCAGAGCTATCAAGATTATTATAAATCATAGAACTATGGCAAAATTCCATTGTCCTTGTAGGAGCATGATAAAATAAACATTTACACTCATCTTTCTTGTACAGTGTAATACAGATTGTCCTACAACAGACAGATCTCTTAACAGAAACTACTGATAGTTACAGAGAGCCAGATCTGAAGTTAATGTAAGTTGAATTGTTTATTGAAGCCTTTCAGAAAGAGTATAGAAGTAATCACAACCTGCATTTTGTATGGCTTGGTAGTAGAGAAGCAGAAATTACTTCTTTTGCAAAGTTACCGAAAGTAGCACAGGACTGGTTTTTTAATACCATTTTTCCTCTGTTTCTAGTTACGTGGTGAACATAGGACTGATAGACAAGCTGTGTTGCTGTTTCCTCTCTGTTCAAGGCCCTATTGATGAGAATCCCAAAATAGCAACTTTTCTCCAAAGTGCCACAGCGGTGTTGCATGGAATATGTCAACTCTGTTTTGGTGTCAATGGAAGGTAGGTGCACTTGGTCTGTCCCCTCCGATCTGTTCATCAGGCAACAGCCATTGTAACCCTGTGCCAACACCACGTTCATGGAAGTGAGCATTCCAGTGAGGCTGTTCAACACAGCCATTTGTAGTCACACAGTAATAACCAGTAAAGAAACAACACAGGAAATTCCCTCTGCTCACCCTTTCATCACCGAGTTGTAATTAGTTACCTGCACTGAGTCTTGATTCTTGTAAGTCATTTATCAGAATTGCAAGCTTCATCTCCTTTACTCATTTTTAGAGAGAGTTTTATCATTGCTAAGTGTCCGGGACTTCGAGAGGTATTTTATTATCAGCTAAAATCACCTCTTTAATTGATTTCTCTCTAGAGAAGCCTAATCCACTTCCTGTTCTTTAAAGTACCACCGTCAGGAAAGGAATTGTATTTTCTGTAAAGAAAAGTATTGCTAGATTTGTCAGGGGATTTCCTAATGCAAAATGTTAGTGTAACCTAACCAGGGTTGTGGGCAGTGAGCACAAGGTGTGTGTCTGCCACCAGATCTGGACTTCTTTAATCTACAGTGTAGGACACCCTGACACTGTGAGAGTCAAAATTTGAGAGCTTCATGGTGCACATACTAGAATCTACCACCATTGGACTGTTACACATTTCAGGGAAAAATAAGGCTGACGGAGCTTTACAATGAATACCTGAAGGGTAAAGTATGATGCTAGGGCTGAAAAAATGAAGTTGTTAAAACACAAAAACCAGAGCCGTAGGTAAGAGCTGCTGCTGGTAAGCTCGGGACACAGGCACATGGAAAAAGAACTGCATGAAATACGAGCCCGGAGAGACCATCCCAACTCACTGAAATTTCCCTTTCTGAAAGCTGCCAACATTTTGCATTCCAGGTGAGTGCTGCCAACAGTCAAATGCTTACTGAAAAAAAAAGTACTAAAAAAGAATAAAAATCACCCTTCTCTTAGTGGAATAATAGTTCTGGCTACAAGAGCGAGTAACATCATCATTGCAGTTTCTGAAGCAAGCACATGCTTCACCCAAATAATAAGATCTTTGCACCCCAAAGTGATACAGCACTGTACAAGTACTTCCTTCAAGAACATCTGTCCTTTGTAGTAGAAGAGTAATTTTGGAGGATTGAGTCAGTTACACCAAGAAGTATCTGATCTTAGTACCTGCATATACAGCAGTGCTTTGGATTTTATCCAAAGGTGCTGATTGTTCTTGATTTCCAGCTTGGATTGTTCATTTGAGCATAGAAAGAAATGAGAGGAATAAACTTAGGAGATTTCAAAACTTGTCTCTCACTTCTAGATCAAAAGCTTTCGTGTAACTGATTAGTAGGGCAGTTTAAATTAAATGTCTTTCATTGCCTGAGCCCACTCTCATTTAAGAAGTGAATGCAGAGTGTAATTCTGTCGTTACAGAAGTCCGTGGTATTCAGGGTGATTCAAATCAAGAAAGGTATTGCCAAACACAGATTAAGGTGGCAGAAACAGGGATCAAATTTATTGAATTCTTAAATATGTCACAATAGGTTCATACGTGTTGTGTGATACATGACCTGCAGCACAAAAGGCAGCCTCTCTTTATGAGGAGTACAGATGCCCCTTTATTCATGGTAAACAGTAGTAAGAGGCAATGCAGCCTATTCAGTCAGTCAGCATCCAGGATTTCTCTTTCTCCACCTCAGTTGGTACATGTTTGAGCATCAAACAAACATAGAATCATAGAACATAGGAACATGTTGTAGTATACTCCTCTGTACCTCAGAGTAACTCTGATCTTAAAGTTGTTACTGAGAAGGAAAAAGTCTACTAAGTAGTGCTCTGACACTAGGGCATGAAGAGAAGTTTTGCCAAAATACGATCAGGCTTTCACCATTCTTGGCAAAAGGAGTTTTGAATTGTTCTTTTAATACATAACCTCCTATATAGAATGTTTCCAGGTTGGGAACTTCTTTATGCTGCTCGATGAAGATCATAGAGGGCACAAAATTCATTTGTTTTTTTCTGATAGAATTGTTGCAGGCTGTTACTTGTCACCCTAAAAGTTGTCATTCCATTTTTATACACTGCTGTTTTTATACTGCGTGCAGACCTTGGCCTGCTGTGACGCTGAGTGGCACAGTGGGAAGCTGATAGGACAGCATTTGCTGGTGGCTAAAGCACCGGGACCACCTCAGGGCTCTCCAGCCATCCACAGTGCCTGCAACAATGAAATCCTTTATGAGCTAGAAATGGGCAGGCGCTGCGTGATCCTGCTCCTCTGCTCTCAGACCCCACCAGGCTGCTGTGAACTTGACTGTGACTGTAATCTGTGGTGTCCCTGGAGGACCAGAAGTTAAACAATCCAGCTCAGGTTTTAAACAAGAGATCCTGTCCTCTGTGTTAGGCCATTTGTGCAGCAGTGAAGTAGAGCTGTCAGCCTAGACTTCCCCATCTTCCTCACAAGAACATTTCATAAAACCCCTAGATTTAACAGGATGTTTCTAGGCCAAGCTCCGAGTTGATACCCAGTGCTTATTTGGACAGTTACTTTATGGAAAACAATTTTCTAGGCAGGGAAGAGATCTCTGTCAAGTACCTCCCTGCGTGTACCTCTGCATCAAGCAAGATGTCACAGTAATATTGATTATTAGAGAATAGACTTGCATTGTATTGTACATGTATCTCAGCACTAAGTGTTAAGTGAGGTCTGTGATTGATATAATTTAGATGATAAAAGTTTAAGATATAAAGAGATTTTCTTTATTCCAGTGGTAGACCTGGAAAAAAAGTCCAAAATCATGGACTTATATATAATACAGGAAAGTCTTGCTAATGTAGAAACGTAAATTGGATGATTCTCAATTTGAACATCATAAAAAGTTATTGAAAAGAGGGAATCCATTCTGAACGTACGTTATAAACATAAGGGAGGGATTTTCTTTTCATTAATGGTCAAGGTCTTTAAAAAGATTTAACTTTGATATTGATCTTCTCAAATGATCATTTTTGGTTCTGGCTAATAAATGCTAGATTGATTCTTTTAATTGAAGTTTTGCTGTGGATGTAATAGCACATTTTCCAAACACCATGTAATATCTATAAAAGATTATTTGGTGAAAACATTAATAACTTTTAACCCCATGTGAACCTTGTTTTGAGAATTATTATACCCTCATCTGTTAAGTAAAAATATGTGAGAGCTGAAAATAGAGTATTGTCCCTTGTTGTGTGTAGTGAGAAATCATAAAATGCTGAATACCGAGGTATCTGTTTGCTGAGCAGAAGGTGAACCTGACATTTGATACCTAGGTTTGAAAGTTGTGGCCATGAAAATGCGTATCTGTTTTTTGCTTACCATTAAGAGTAACAGTAGCCAGAATTGAAAACAGATACATATAACCTGAAATAAAATATTAAAAAGACTTTGTAGAGAATAACAGGGTTTATATAGCCATGTAAATCTGCTGTGCAATTTGTGTCCTATTCCAGATGTCCAGTAGCAATGTTTAGGATGAGAGCCTTGTTTTCCAGAGTTTATTATTCTAACTCAAAGCGATACAAGGCGTGTTTGGGGCCCTTGAGTCCAGAGTACACATACGAAGCATGCTTGTCTTGTAACCACAAGACAGAAAACAGTGAGCAGGCGCAGAATGCAAGGAGCATTACTAAAAATACAGCCATGCTGTCCCAGCTCTCCCTTTCCGAATTAGCAGGAGTGGAGACTAAGTAAGAAACTATATGTCGAGTCCTTCATCAGCATAGCAAGGGCCTTGCTTATATTCCTGTCTCCTCCTGTACTGCCCAGTGTTCATCAACTCTATATCCCATTTTCCCCCTCTAAGTCTCTGGAACTAAGATTTCTGTCCAAGAAGTGTAGTTGCTACTCTGTGGAGGACTTTTGTTAATGCCTTATTTTGCTTTTGGCAGTTAGTATGAAGAAACTCATCTAACCACAGCATTAATGCGAACAGCAGAAGGAAACTATCAGTAGTTAAGTGTAAGGGTTAATCACTGAGGAAGAATGTTCTCCCAAAGAGCAGTACAATGGACTAGCAATAACACAGGCACAGGAGAAAAATGAGTTGTGTGGAAGGAGAATATTGCAAATTATGTAGCTCAAATGTCCCTCAAATTATGTACTTTTTTGGGGCAGCAACTTCTTCAGAATTTTGCTGTTTCCTTGATGTGAGAAATGTCTGCAAGCTCCCTGTTCCTATTTTCTAGGAAAATAGAATATCGTAGCAAGTAAATTGTTCCTGTTACAAGTTATCTCAAACCAGTGGTGGAATACATATAAATCTGTGTCAGCAGCTAATGAAGTTGTGGATTACAAACTGCAGTGGCAGAAAGCTGCAGATATATAGGGTTTGATCCAGGAGAACAGTGGCTGTCTTGTCACAGATATGCAAGGAAGTAGGCTGATCTGTTTTCAGTTTTATTGCAGTAATTAAGATAATGTCTGTTTTGGCTGCTGGATGAAGAATCAGATGCATGTCTGCCTGAACACTGGCTGTGCTGCTCCCCCTTTCCAAGGGACAGCGGATCCAGCATCAAATTGTCATTTTAATAATCTTCTCAATTTCCATCAGTTTGTCTTTTGAAAGTTGTAACTCTTTAAGGACTGTAAGGAGCTCAGTAAACAAAGTAAAACTTGGTCTTGACGGTTTGCAGTCATCACTTCTACACAGTCCCAGGCTTCCGAGCTTGACAGTGGGAATTGGAACCAGGTCTGACAGGTGCTAAATATTTCTTTATACTCCTTTTATTATTATTTTGACATCTCTTTCTAGATAAAATAATTCAGAAGCAAGGAGAACAGATGAGAGGTTTTAAATTCTAATAATGAAATAAGAAAGAGATTATATTCTAAGCCTTTTGAAAACTCCTGTTTCCATTTGGTTCCGTGGTTTTAATCAGGAGTATCTATTTCAAATATACAAACACGATAATGTATACCCTTAGGGAGGTTTGTCTGCTTGTTAGCGCAGTCAGTTTTTAAAACAATATATTTTCAGATATAAACAGTTTGCTCATATTGAAGCTTGGAGAAATTATAGATTTATACTTGTTCTGCAGAGTTTGCTGCTTCTCATCCATGGGTATTGAGTTCCTGTTTTTAATAAATAGTGGCGTATTTTAGGCAATGAAGTACCACTGTTCAGCATCTTTCTTTGCCTCTGATGGGTATATCCACATTTTAAAGTCCTTAAACCTTTTGTTGTAAGTCATAAACCGTTTACCTGTTCCTGAGACTCCTTGGTGGCAGAAGCTGAAAATCATAATGGTAACCATAATGAAAATACTCTGCATTTCAGGAAACTTTCATTTTAAGATCCTGCAGGTTGTTTGAGCCTAATATAAATATTTGCCTGCTTTTTTTCTGTGTTAAATATAGACATTTAGTAAAGTTTGAAAGCCTATTTGCTTTCCTAGCTCTATAAACCAATGTAAAAAATCCAGTAAGTCTTGCTTCCCTTCGGTGGTTCATTGAAGGGGTTTTCTCCATCCTGACTACTTTACTTTGGCAGCTGCTACAGACACAGAGAATAAACTTCTTTAAATAGGAGAGTTAGAAGGAGGCACGTCTTTACTTACATAAAACTTGTATTTCTTACATTGTCATCGTACGATATTAAGGGGTTTTGTGGGGGTTTGTTTCAGTCTGTGCCCTGAAAGAACTGAATTTTCACTGGGCTTACCTTTAAGGTGGACTAAAAATCTGCTAAATGGATGAATATCATCTGCTAAATGCTTTTGGGGGTTGGCCTAGATGACCTTGAAGGTCCCTTCCAAACCAAACTATTCTGTGATTCTATGAAATCCACTGTTGTTCAGAGTTGACCAAAATCACTGAAAGCAGCATACACAAAGGTTCAGGCTTTATTTTCCAACATCTCATACACAGTTTTTTCTACTTTAAAGCCCCAACCAGTGTGAATAATGTCTTTTACCTTTTTATTGTAAACATTTAAGCTTAAAGTGATTATAATTGATGATTAAAACCAACAGGAGCCAGTGGCCTGTTCATATACTCATTATCTGTAATATAGGGAACATAAAAAACATTTCTAACAGTTTCTTCAATCCAGCAAACCCAGCAGACACATCTTTTTCTTTTTTGTTTAGCAGCTTTGTCTTGTGGTATAACTTCAGAATTCTTGGTCTCTTTGTGAAAAAATAAAGCTGGCATTTTGAGTTATTTTCCCATTGACTTTTTTATGTATATTTTGATTCATTCACTGCTCCAGAGCAGCACAAAATGGCAAAAGGATTTCATCCAGCAGTTTAAGCTTTTTCATATGGAATTGTTTAAAAATAATGATGGAGTGAGAGTTGAAAGCAAGCTAACTTTAACCTTTGGTAAAATTGGTCAATGTTCCCATTGCATGTAGTCACAGAAAAGTCTGTGAGATATCATACACAGTAATTAAGTTGGCGTTATCGTTTGACGATGAGCATGGGGTTTTTTTTCTGTGTTGTACTGTCGAGAAAGCTAAGATGGAAATTAGGAAGTACTGGTTGGCAAAAGGAGCTGTGCTCTCCTGGGATACTGTGGAAATAAAACGTTCTGGTTACTTGAATGTAGTGAAGTGATGGTGAGCACATTTTGGCTACTGCAAAATAAATAATTGGACATCAGAAGGTACTTTAAAGTGAGGGGTACTAAGGAGTCCGCAGACACTCAAAGCAAAGTTGTTAAAATAGTGGTCCCAGAGCTCTTAGCTCGCCCTCCTGGTTCATTCCTCACTTGCAGCCAGGCTCAAGTGCCAGCAGGACTTGGAACTATGCAGTGGGAATCTCCACAAAGGCATGGCTCACAAGGACAGGTGATGGCTCAGGAAGTGTCTGCTGACTCCATTCAGACACACTCACTTAAAGACCACAGAGCTTCAAAATGAAGATTTTGGGCACAGATTCCAGGCACAGGAAAAGAAAAGTCGTGCCATCAGTTGTTGTGCAGCTTGGTCCCACCAAAACGCGCTCAGAGCTCAAGTATTTTTTCCACGTTCGTTACGGGGTAAATGTTGGAGTTGTTACCAGTGTTATGGACCATCAGATACATGTTTGTGGTTCTTCTTTTGCAGTAGGTAAATGGCATCAAAACGTAATTTTAATAATCTTTTTTCATTTCCTTCATCTCGTCTTTTGAATGTTATTACATGTATTTGGAGAGAATCCCATGCCAGTGGCCTTCCGAAGCGCTGTCATGGCTGGTTTTGTGGCACAGTTACTTTAAGCACTGGTAAGAGTTTGGTTGGCTCAGGTGCTCATCGTGTCCCTGATCGGGGGCACAACGGCAGTCTAGTGTCAGAAAGACCCTGGTTATCAGCCTTGCTCGTGGTTTAGGACCTACTCATGCTACCTTACAGAAGAACTGTATCCACAAGAAAACACATAGATGCTAGCTTTCACGTTTGTGTGTTTCACATGAGTCTTCTTCCTTCTCCAGAAGTATTGAAGCTATATATAGCTGAAGTTAGGCCAGTACCCCGGCCTTCTCTGGGACATAGGGAATGCAGGTTCATTGTCCTGCTCTGCTTATTTCTCTCTCTCCCTTTGGTGCAGGGAAGCAGTGGTGTGCTGTTACAAATAGAAATTCTCACCGACAGCCGTTGCTTTTGGGTGAGGTTGTGCTTTTCTTACCTGCTTTTTTTTTGCCTTGCTAGAAAAAGAGAAACACCGGAACAAGGTGATGATGGCTAAAACATTATTTAGCCTCCAGAGTAGTGACAGTCTTAGTCTTCCTTAGCAATGACTGTCCTGGATCATCATCTGGATTATTCGTAATGTGAAAAAATGCAGTACAAACTATGAGGGATTGTGTGAAGTGGTTTTGAAAGCTTGAATGTGAGAATGGAAAGGGCATCCTGAGTTTTTTGTCTGTCCTGTTACCATAGATAGCAAAAAACCTTCTCCATTATTTTATGTGCA
Source organism: Pezoporus occidentalis (assembly GCF_034315485.1). Taxonomy (NCBI): domain Eukaryota; kingdom Metazoa; phylum Chordata; class Aves; order Psittaciformes; family Psittacidae; genus Pezoporus; species Pezoporus occidentalis. The sequence goes on from NW_026913415.1 coordinate 2,628,358, forward strand.
TACCCAAGAAATACCAAAGAAACCTAGTTTCCATATGCACAAGCTGTGTTGGTTTGTCTTCAGTGTTTCATACTTGATTTGTGCTGTGCTTCCCTACAGTCTCCCATAATAGAATCTGACTGAAATAAGCAGCAGTGTTTTGTGAACTGCTCAACCACTTCATTCTTAAATTTCTGCAGAACTATTTGATTAAGATCATCTGCTCCTAGTAACTTACTTTGCTACCTGGGTAGGCAGTTCATTCCAGTGCCTGCAGCCTGTCACTGAGAGCAGTGAGAGCTTCCAGGGAATTCTCCCACCTCCACTGTCTGCTCTGGCAGGAAAGCAAGATGGGTGTAGGCTACTGACCTGAGACAGTTTGCATGGAGCCCCTAAAGTGCCCCTAGGCTTCCAACTTTCAAGCTGTTGAGTTTCTGCATGCTCTCATGCTGGTTCTTCTGAATCCGTTTTTGGGAGCAAACGCACTGGTATGTGGAGAAAGATACTTAAAGCTGCAGCTGCACTGCAAGCGAAGAGAGCGTGAGACGGTGTCCGCGTTATGGGAAGTATTTTCTGGAAATGCTGTGGTTTCCTGACACATTGGACAAGGTTTTGCCTGTTTTACAGTTTGCTGTTTTTCTAACATTTGGCTCACAAGAAGTGCTGCATCCTGGGCAAGTGTTCTCGCTGAGTGCTGGTCTCCTCCTTCAGATGCCTTGATGTTTCTTTGACAGATCTTGGAACATATTTGACACTACACGTCAGGACCCCACAGGACTAACGGCAGTTCTTCAGTCTACGGATCTGGTTGGAGTCCTGCATATGCTGTACTGTGTTCTTTTCCACGGGACAATTTCAGATCCAAACACAGCCAGCCCTAAAGACAGCTATGCAGCGAACACAGTTCAGGTTGCCATTCAGAGTTTACGTTTCTTCAATAGCTTTGCTGTTCTTGATCTGCCTGCCTTTCAGGTAACGTGATTTAAAACTTTGGCTTGGGGTGAAAATGTTAATTATTGCGTATACTGTTGGGCTAAGTTTTGTCTTTAAGATCTTAGTTAAACTTAGGAGTTTTCGCAATTAAATGTGTAGGTTTTCTTCATTCATAAAATTGGTTATTTCCAGCATTATATACAAATACAACCAAAAAGTGAAAAGCTAGAATATGTGAAATGTGAGTCCAGTCTGTTACTGCTTCTATTAAGAAACCCCTCACTTTTAGCATAGTACTTTCTATATTTAATAAACCCCAAAAATGTCAAAGAAAAAATCTTGGTCGGAACCACAAAATAACAGTTTTTCTAATGTGAAAAGACTTGCTTATATTATAACCACAGTTTATATTTGTCAGTACTTTCAGTGGAATCTGCATTTGTCAGTGCTTTTCGTGGCCACTTGATTTAATGTTGTAGCAGTGAAAGTGAAAATCACTTGGTATAATTTTTAATATATAAATTTAAATATTGCTATAACTATATATAGAAATATGAATGTAAATATTAAAAGTGTAGATAAAAATAGGATGTTATTGACCAAAAATTGGAAATTCAACTTTTCATAATTTTTTTATTCACAAAAAAACCTCCAAAACCATGACATTTTGAGTCTGGAGAAAGTTAAATTCTTTTCATACCTTCTTCAGCGAACAGATTTCTTGTGTAAATGAATCATTTTGTCATACAGAGAAAATACAAATGCTAGTGTATTTCTCAGGTAAACTGGTAAAGCTGTTGTATTGTTAGTATAAAACACCTGCCAAAAAGCATTGGTTTGCAAAACACGTTTAGCAGCATCAGCCTTACACAATGCATCAGAAGAGGATCCTGCTTTATTTACTATGTAATTTTTATAAGTTGTACCACACACTCCATCTGAAATACATTAAACTCAGCAAGTGCTTTGCATGAGTAAAGAATTCAGTGTAAAGTACAACCCTCTTTGAGTTTTTATGTCTTGGCTTTGATTTTTAGTACATTTAGTGTCTCTGATAACAGCAACAAGCAGTTTGCATGTAGCAGTCTTCATCTACATGGGTGCAGTTGCAGGATCCAGTCCAGTCGGTGTTTTTTATTTTAAAAGGCATAGAAAGAGTATATTTGTTGGAGTTCCCTGTAAAACGACTCTTACACACCATTAACTCCCATTTCTTTCTGTAAATCAGGGTGTGTCAAAGTAGTTCTCTTCTACAGCTTGTTTGGTACCTCTTGGTTTCAGACTGGGTGTATATTTGTTGCTGTCGATATTACAGGTATATACCAGAGAGTAAAACTTGAAATGGGACTGTTACTGCTTGTAGGGAGCTCCAGCAAAAGGCACTGCCAGAAGTGCTGCACCTGAATACCTCGAGAAGCCACTATAGATTTTTAAAATATACGCTCCAACTTAGGCTATCTGTATTTATCCCCCTATCAACTACCATTGTATCTGAGCATTTGTAACAGACCAACAGCATTAATTCCCAAATCCCATCATCTGCAGTAATTTGTTCTACATAAAATGATGCAAGACTGTGGGAGGTGTCCCTGCCCATGGCAGAGGGGCTGGAACTAGATGATCTTAAGGTCCTTTCCAATCAAAACCAATCTGTGATTCTATAAGATAGTAATTATTGCATAGGGGTTGAATTAGTTCATTGATGCAGGGCTCAGGAAGTGTCTGCTGAGCTGTCCTTCTGAATTGCAGGCACACATGTGCAGCTATCTCTTTCAGTGTATTAATGTGGTTTGTTTCTGTAATGTTAAAATATCAACACAGACCTAAGTCAGTTTGCTGTCCATTCTGACCTTGTAGACCATATCAGGGTAGCAGAGGGGAAAAGCATAGTTTGTGTATCATCTGATTATTATCTACAAGGAATAGTTTTGTCACGTAACAGTAGGACTATAGAATAGGGGTTTTTTGATTAACAGAAGAGGTCTGGTATTCTAGAGTTTGTATTAGGCCAGATGGCTCATGGGTATATATTTCATTTAATTTGACAGTCTAAACAATTGAAAGATGGTAGTGAGAAACAGCGCAGGATCCTGAGCTGATATTAATTCTGGCTAAAAAGGAAGCATAGTTTCCTTGAAAAATTAGTTTAACTTCTATACACAAACTCAGGTGCCCCTTGACCTGTTGTTATCAGGGAAGGTTAAACCCGGAGTGCTAGGTCACAGCATGTGTGGACGGCACTAATTAAATAAGGGTGGACCTAAGAACACGTAAAGCAGTAAATGGGGCTGTATTGAACATTAAGTTTTGAAAATACACTGACTTACCAGAACACTTGAGGTTCAAGATAGAAAGTACCCACAGCTGAGTCTCGGAATTGCCAAGGATCCTACTTTTGCTGGCTAGATTTGGAGTATGCTGAAGCTAAACTGTACTACCCATGGGATTTATGTGTATGTCCTTCATGCAGGCTACAAGGTATAAAATCAAGAAAACTCTCAAATGAAAGATTTTCTCACAGGCCTGCATTGCTGTTTCTTTAGAGCTGGTAGACTTGTCATGCTCATTCCTTGTGCTTTTGTTTTCCCCTTTGACCCTGCGTCGTTCTGTCTGTTTGACATGTTTATTAAATAGAGGCTGTAGGCTGCACAGATAAAATCTAATTTTGAATCTCCACGTTACAGCAATTTGCCTACTTCTAAAAAGCATCCCAAGAAGCTTTGCAGCTGAGTGTTCTCTCCTTCTGGATGTTTCTAACTTTTTTTTAATGTTTGAAAAGTCATTATTTGTTATTAATCTTTGTATTCCATTTAGAGCACGAGTTATTAATGAGAAGTGTATTTTGCTCTTCTGCAGAAATGGAGATGGTTTGGTTTCTTTTGCTTATTACGAAGAAATATTACTAGTTTTACTGGAACATATATGTCAAATGAAATAATCAACCTACTGCCACACAATGTCAGCTAAGAAGAAGCCAATTTTTCCTGTGTCCCTTTAAAATTTGAATTTATTCTTAATTTAGGGGCTTTTAATGTTGCAGTGCAGTTGTAAACAGTAAGTAATGAAAGGAAAGAGCTGGTTCTGTCCTTCTTCAACGTCATTGCAACAAAGAACATAGTCTGTACTTTGCAAAAACCAATAACCGGGTGTGATGGATGTACGTGTAATTCACACAGTTTCTGTAACATGCTGCTAGACTGTAACTTCTGTTTCTTGATCTTCTTTCCAGTCTATTGTGGGTGCCGAAGGCCTGTCCCTTGCATTTCGGCATATTATCAGCTCTCTGCTGTGGTACTGCTCCCAGCATACCTGTGAAGGATTGCTCCATGAAGTCATTATTTGTGTGGGCTATTTCACTGTAAACAACACTGATAATCAGGTAAGGCAAATGGAAAATGGGATCGGAAGTTATCAAGGGCACATTTAGTCATGGATCCTTCAAGAAAACTAATCTCCTCAGCATTGTTTTTGAAGCACTTGGGATTCTTGTGAGCACGAATACATGCAGCTTTGAAAGAGAAGCTCAGGTTGCATCTTAACACAAAACCATTCATTTTATGTGGCCATAAGCAAACCCCATGTTTTTATGTAGACAGTGATGCTGATGTTGCACTGATTTTAGCTAGCCTTACTTGCTGCCAAAAGCTTAGCGACCAATGGTTTTAATTCCAATTTAACTTCATGTTGACTTGATCAGATGGTTGTGGTACCCAAGTTTTAAACCTTTTTAAAGTCATCTAAGCTAGTCTGCCATTAAGATGTGTCCTCAGATGCCAATGTAGCCCTCTCCTTGGTAGCCAGAGCACTCATTTTTAAGCCATTCTTTTCCTAAACCAAAAAACTGTTGAACAAACAGTGGAAATCCTCATTTATCTTCCCTGATTGTTCTCCACTTCTGTCAGTGGACTCCGTGACTTCTCATATTAGCTTGTAAAATAACTCAGACACAAAACTTCACAAATACTTCCAATATTTTCATCTTACAACCCTCCGAGTTTCCCCTGATTATATGTAGCATCTCAGAGTGTATTGGGCAGGGCAGAAGTTGGCAGTGGCTCTTCGAGTATGTGAACCTGACTTTGGATGTGTAGAAACTGCGTTAATGGTGCTGACATCTGTGGTATGATTCGGTTGAATGCTGTATTTTATGAAGTTACTCATCTTCAACTCTACATACTGGTAACACCTGATTCCTGGTTGTGTTCAGCTTTTGGGGTAGGAGTTCAGGATGAGGAGCTTAGTGCTCTCAGTTAAGCTGGTGAGCAGAAGAAAGAAGCATTATAGCCTGTCAGCAAAGTTTTAGAGAAAAGCTGTCCGATAACCTTACAGTTGTTGACCATAGTTGGAACATTAGAATATCTTAACGTTGACAGTGCTGTCAGAAGTGTTATTTGATCATATAGTGTAATTATACAGTCATGTTTCTGTGGCTTCAGCCGCAGCCAGAGGGAGGATCCGGATCCTGCAACCTTCCTACCCTGTGCAGCCAATTCCCCCAAAAAATGGACAACCCTTTTTAATATGGTCATTTAGAAAACCCATGTGATAATTGCTGCCATTTTCTGATTCCCACTGCCACACCACGGGTCGTACTGGCAGCCAGAAGTGCCAGCAAACAGTATTGTCTATTCTCTGCAGTTTAAAAATGTCTTTTCTGGCACACAAGTATAAACAGATGTGATTCATTGCATAGAGGACTCGCAGCTCTAAATGTGCCAGGAATAGCGGAGCACAGGGATTTCCTACCAGCAATGTCCATCAGTGTGTTCCCTGCCCTAGGGTGAAGGTCTGGCCATGGAGTCGGCACCGTGCCATGGCAGCAGCTGGCTACGGTGGCTGCCGACGGGCAGTCAAGAGGCCAAGTGTGTACAGAATGCATTTATCTGCGGGCATGCTTCCCATCTGGCCATGTTGCAGTGCCTTGGAGTTTCCAGTCTGGGGCTGAGGTCATGTGCCATCACTAATCTGCCCCCTGCCCGAGTTAGTTTTCAAGATTAAAAGGTAGCTCTGCAGCCCTGAGAGTCAAGTTTAGGTCTTTGGTTAAACAACCGCAGTATGTTGGTACTTCCCATGCACTAAAAGCAGTCTGTTCTGGTGGTACTGTCTCAGGAGATGTCATGACCAGCTGAAGTTTTTATCCAGCATTCCTAATTAATAAGTTTTTAACTGAGGAAGTGGTATTTTGGTTTGTTGGGGGTTTCTTTTGTTTAAGAAAACATTCTGAAAATCTGAAAACCTCATTAAGGTACTTGAGAAATGCAGGGAAGGGTTTTTGATAAAAGGAAGTATTTGTCCTTTCATTGGTAGGCGAAGCAGTATGGCTTGCTTATGGTTATTAGTTTTAGGTGCTGGTAGTGTTGTGACTACCAATAAAGATGCGATGCCTTCCATGGGAAGGGAAGTGCTTCCTACTCATTCAGTTATGGTTTGGTTTTTTGTTATGTTACAAGCTTCCAATTTCTTCTTCCGTTGTTGATCATCGTCAGCGTCCTACTAAAAATACAGACTTGGTCTCACAGTGAAGCTTTTCAAATGGGAGGCTTGAGCTCTTGGAAAGAGCTGCGTATTAAAAATAGAAACACCAGACTTGAGCAAGGAAAACAGATATCCATAGAGCCTGATAGCTCTTTTCATTTAGTATTTAAACAAACTTCAAATGAGTCAATAACTGATGTATTTCAAAGCAGATTCACATTATTCTTACAGTCAAATGTACACAGGTTTTGAAATGTTTGTAGTTCAAGTAATTCTTGTCCTCTCTAAATGTGTATTCCTTACTACAAACCTTTATCTGTTTTCATTCCCTTTGACCCTCAAAAAAGAAAAGAACAAATAGTTATTTGGAGTTTTCGGTGTGCCTTTTGTGATTGCTTTGCCTACCCACAGCAACAGAGAAATATCCAAACTGGCATACTGGAATAATGGAAACAAAATGTATTCATTGTTAAAAGAAATTGCAGTTTCCCACTTTGGAGAAGAGATAGATTCCTAAAAAGGTTATTTTACAGCCTGTCAACCTCAGTGTTGACCTTCTGTAGTAGCACTGTGATTTAAGTAAGTGAATTATTACCACTATACAGTCAAAATAATAAAAGCGCAATTTCCTAAATATTTCACATTCATAGAAGAAAATCTTCCAAGAGCATCATATGCCAGTCATTTAATGTGAGATAGGTTTGTCCGGTTTTATTACACTAGCTGTAAACGTCTCCAGATTTAGTTGAGTGGTGAATTAAAAAGGAAAGTTCCTTTCTCTCGCACAGCTTCGAGATTCGGATTTCACTGCCGTTTCCAGAAGCCCCCAGATCAGAGGGGGCCTCACAGTGGGTCCTACAGAGGTAGTGGCTGGGGTCCCAGTTAGTGTTTTCAGCATGGTTGGCTTTTGGTCCAGGCCCAAGTGATTCTGTCGGAGGGATGAGGACAGTGGATTCCTAAGGAATGCATTCCGAAGTGTTTTGATAGTGCTTGCTCTGTTTACTTTAGAAAGACTATGATTTCGCTGACTCTGCCCACATATGATATATTAGTAATATTCCTTTTCTTTTTTATGTTTTGTTTTAATATTCATAAAGCTTTTTCAGGGCAGCTGCCATCACTGAAGAGATAAATGCGCTCGGAAAGTGAAAATTTCAAAACCCAAAGAGTATTTCTTTAATGTTTTAAATGCTTTAACGTCGTTAGTCAAGCCTAAACTGCACTGTCTGTTTTGTATCGGCATGTGAACTTCTGTTTACTGCAGTTAGACAGCCTGTGTTCCACCACGCTGTAATCCTGCTGCAGCGGAGCTCGGCTTTATTGGGCATCTGCTTTGCCTGAAGTATGATGAAGGAAACTGAGTCTCTTTTTTTGGCCACCGTTGAATCTACTAACATATGAAAACAGGTCCCATGGTACTGAGGATAGACATGTAAAACTAAACTGCGTCATAAAAATAATGTCCTATCTTTCAGTGAGCCAGCCGTACTGTATCAGACTACAGGATTACTCTAATTAAAATGTTCTTGTTAATTTAAAATATCCTTCTATTTCATTACAGTTTTATTCCCTTCCATTGTTTGATTTAATTATTATAATGAATATAATTAGCATGTGCTGTCAGTTTGCCTCATTTGCATATTATATTGGATAATTGAATGTGGTCCCATAATTAAATTAACGTGAATGACAGGCAGGCGATTTGGCTTCTTTCACATTGCTGCATTGGGAATAAAAATCTTTCCATATTCATTGCAGTTAGTGAATGTTTTTCATAGGAGAAGTGATCACAAATTAGCTCCTCAGGCTCAGGATCTTGTCAGACAGGCTCCAAAAGAAGTTGCATTGTTCACGTATATTGTTGTGCATTTATTTAAATGAAAATAGCTTTTGTTCTCTCAGTCTTTGACACACACCGAGTTTCGAGGGCTCTAGAAGAACCTCCCTAACTCGGGGGATTTGCAGGATAAGGAACTGTATCGTTTGAAATTGTGGAACTAAACCATATTATTACTAGATTGCAAAACAAAAGCTGTGTCAGAGCTGGGTAAAAGTGTGTGCAGCTTTTAAAAGTTGGGTTATAAAGTGAGGGTTTGTAGATTGGAGTAAAAAACTTCTCTTGGACTCATCAGTGCAATTGGAAAACTTTGGATACACAAAATGTGTCCTTGAAGAAGGGATTTTATCCCAAAAGTTTGTCTTCCCGTTGCATGTCTAACTTACTTCTCTGTCACTATAAACCTTTTATCCCTAAACCCTTGTGTCCATAGGAATGGTATGTTCTTATTGTGAAGTTATAAATAATTGAAATGTTAATATTTAATAATCCATATGGTGAAAATAGAAGCACAACCGTAACTATTCTATGATTCTACAATTTAATAGCATCATTTGCTATATAGATGTGGAAAATGTATCGCAAAACGTGTTTCAGGCACACCAGGTCGCTCCAGTTAAAGGCATAAAGAACAGTAAGAATACAGGATATTTTGGGAGAGGAATTTCTCCTGTCTTAAAAATACAAAGCATCACACCCCAAGATCACAGGTTTAAACATTATGTTCAAAGAAATTAACCTGTGGTGTGAGAGGCACAGTTCTGAAAGGATCATGACATTTATGACTTGTTCCCAGCACAAAGGGAACTTGGTAGATTGTCCCCAAGAATGGCTTCATCCTGAGATTTCTGTTTCCCTTTTTTTTGTTAAATAATTTGATTAGAGTTTTATTTTCTTACTTCTTAGGATTTTCTTCATGTGGCAGTTCTGTCACAGCAGTACAATTGAACCCACTCACATACATACATATATACATGACATATATCCTAGCTGTGGTTACAAGTACTGCTAGGTTGTAAGGGACACTCACAAAGCAATCTTGTATTAAAAGTTACCTTCTGGGGGGAAATTACTTTGTGCTTTCGAGAGTCTTGGTGCATGTTGAGTTTCAGTACATGCCCAGTTGCCTCTAGTGTTCATGTGAAGAAAGAAAAATACTTTTGATATGGGAAAAATGGTGAAAATGAGAAGTTGACAGCAACACTTGGAGGAATGGTTATAAAAATCTTATGTGGAGTTTCCATGTGGGTTGTTTACTAGAGGCCATCATTAAACTTTCATTATTTCTGTTAACTTTTGTGGCTGTGGAGTGCCTGGATTCTGATCTGGTAGGTGGAGTTTTTGCAAATAGAGGAATAAAGATGCAGGAACTGGTAGTTACTGTATAGTTAATGTCCATATAAGTGAAGAGTATCTGAAATTACTTAATTCTGATTTTGTTCATTTCTTTGCAGAGGAGAGGTTTTTAGGAGCATGGATTTCATCTTGAGGTTGTGGCTTTAGTTCTTTAAACCTTTCAAAAAAGAAAACAAACCAAAAAACCCACAACCTTCTAAAGCTTTATAGGTTTGAACGAAAAATATGCCTGGTAAATTTTGTGGAATAGCTGATTTCGGCAAGTGAGTGATTCATATGAACTTGCAGTCTCGACTACCATTTAGGAGCACTTAAGCTTGTGAACAAAACAAATCCCCCAAGGATTAAATTCACCAAGTTCAAACAGAGTAAATTAAAGCAGACCTGTAACGTGTGCTTTTTCTCTATCAGCCTTCTGTAGTCAGACCACATAAATTCACTTAAGTGAACCAGTGGCCATTGGTGAAAAGTGGGGATGGCTCTTAGGCAATTTGTCAGACACCTTTGTTGTTATTTGAGCTTAGAGAAGAAATGTGTCTGTTTTTAAGAATGATCTACGACAAAGCAAATGAAATATGACAGAAGCATGTGGGACTGCGTATTTCCCACGTCTCATCTTATTGTATTTCTAACGTTCCAAAATGCATCACATAATCTTTTTTTTTAATCTTTTCTTTTTTGGAGAGGGTGTGTGGGATATGGGCAAAGATGTGACTTGAAATCAAGGGTATTCAGTTTCAGTTCATGATGGGTGGATGAATCCTGTAGGAGGGGAAGAGAGAGTGCATAGGAATTGATATAAGAAATGAATGCACTTGCATTTATCTTACTGTCTCAGTGTTACAGTGTAAACAGAAAAGAATAAACTTAGCTCCCAGTGTCATAAAAAGCCAGCACTTTGAACAACCTTAAAATACAATCTGTAACTAAAGGTTAGGGATGAAGAGAGAGCGACTGGCTAATGCCGCCTTCAGCCAGCGACGTTCTAATCTTATTCCTGGGTCAGGAATAAAAAGAGTTTGGAGGTCTCAGCTTAATCCCCAATGGACCTTTGTCCACATTGAAAAAAAACACCACAGCGTTTGGCATAATCCTGCTTAATAAGCAGTTTCTTCTCAGCTAAGACCTGGGCCTGGAACATTATGGGTTTGGCTGGTGGAGCTCCGCTGGCGGAGATGGACGCAGAAGCTTGCCCAGCGCCTGCCCTCGTTCTGCTCCTTCCCACCCAGCAGCTGGTCTCTGGGTCTCTCCTTTTCATGAGAAACTTCACACAGAAATTTAAAACAAAGTCTAAAGCCTGCAAATATTTAATCCGGCCTTGGGAGCTATTGTCTGCCTCGCCTCGTGTGTGAGGGAACTCCCTCTACTTCTCCCATAAACTGTAAGTTTTCCAAGGCTCTGCAGACCCACAGTGACTGTCCCCAACATCACTGGCCCCATGCAGAGAGGACGCCAGCCTGCTCTGTGTTCACAGCTTTGGGCTTGGGCAGTTGACAGTTGTTTTCAAGCACTTTGGATGCTGCTCTGAGGGTGGGAGCCTGTGAGAGGCCCAGAAAAGTCTCCAGACCCATTTCATCATGTTCAGCTCAAGTAAGGCTTGATTGGAGTGATACTGAAACATAAAATGCGTTAGATCTTGCAAAGTAAGTACTATGGAAAATCCTGCTTGTCTTTCCTCTCCCGTTAGTAGTGGGTAGATTATAGCACATTTTTTGTGGCAGAAAAGTACATGTCCCTGCTCTCTGACGCTCCTCCTCAGCCAGCTCGGTAACGTGTCCAATGGCTCAGTGTTTCACAGTCTTTTTTAGTGGATGATCAGATATTTTCACAAACCCTAAAGGTTTAAATAAACATAGATGTTTCTTGTGGAAGCCAGAAGACAAAATGTACGAGTGATAAAAAGTAATCTCCGGCTGTATTAGCTCAGTTGCAAGTAGGGTTTTGGAGAGTGACAGAAAAAGCTTGCTTCTGAAGAGAGAGAATGCTTTTTATGTGGTTTAGACTGTACTATTTTAATTATTCACACCTTCTGGGGATTTTGACCCAAACTAGCTGTCTTTTCAAGGCTGATGGCAGAAACCTCTGCCAGTAGTCTGTTGAGACTTCTGTTGACTCTTCCTGTTTCTTCTGCAGCCTTTAAGTCAAGAGTTTTCATTCAGATCAGTTGAGTTTCATCTGTGTAAATGAGTAAAGAATCATGCCCAGAGCAGCAGCTGAACTTTACAAGTGGTACGTCATCAAAGGTGAAGATTCACCTAAGTATGAAGATGATCCTTTGAAAGTAGTGCAGGGCTATGAGGGCTAATTCTAATGATTTCAGTGTAACACCTGAGGATTTGAGACGTGGCAGGATAGGGGGTTTATTTGAGCTTGCAGAATATGTGTATTTCTCAATACATTTGATGTATAATATTCTCGTCTGGTTATGAATTATTAGGCCAACACTTGCAGATGGAAATCTCCTGTGATGTTATTTTGGAGAATATGAAGTTTACCATTTTCTAGAAAGCAGTGATACCCTCCAATGTAACAAGGTGCTTAAGGAAATTATGAGCATTCAGCATGAGAGCAAGCTCACATGTTTAAACATTAATTTTTATGTTAGCATGTTAAATGCTAAAATGCTGTCATTTTTAAAGTCAGACTTTCCCCTAATACCTTTTCTAGTTCAGGCATTAGTTTACTGTTTTATCCTGTACCCTGGGCATGTGTTAAATTCACATGTAGCCTCATTGCATGTTAGAATAGTTTCCATTCTCCTTTCACCGCATTGTAATGGAGCTTATCTTTTACAGTATCTGTTTAATATTATTTACTTATTGTTGAATTTAATCTGTATGTACTTCATTTGTTACCTTATAATTAAGGTAACATGTTAATGCTCATTTGGGGGGGCATTTTTTCTCCCAAGAGCTTTATATAAAGAACTTCTTTATCTGGATTTCCCACTAGTAGCACTTTTGAGAAATAGTTCTACATCCTTCTGTCATCACTGTGCTTGCATTTGCCGTTATCCTATCCTGAATGTTCAAATGGCTCAGGATGATCACACAAAAATGGCTCTGAGCACCTCTGAATCTGTGTGCCTAAACCATAGAGCCAGCTCTAATACAGTGTGGTTTATAGGAAGACTGATGTTATTTCTGAACTCTGTTATCTCCTCTCTGAAGGCTTCTGTGTGATGTTAAGAAAAAAACCTACAAATTTTTGATACAGACAAAATTCTTATTTTTAAGTTTGAATGAAGCATTCTGGAACTTTTCTTTTTCATGGAAATGGTGCTCTGATTGTGGATAAATATTAGGAGGAATTTAGAACATTTCTTGCTCAGAGCCTTGCCAATAGTGGAGTTTGCAAACTGGAAAGAAAAGAGCTTGACCTTAAAACAGAAGAGCCTGAGTGGTGACATATTCTGCTGATTGAATACTAGCAGTATGAGATCTGTTTATATAGAAGCAAAGAAATAATGCAGATCTAACTTTGAAGAGAAACTCTGCACTACTAATAGAAAGACTTACTTCTTTTACGAAGTTATAAATAACCTGATATCAAACAGGAGGATTTAACTGTTTGATGGAACACTGTAGCTGCAGAGATTAGATGCACAGTTGCTGTTCAATAAAGTTACTAGTTGTGTGTACAAATTAGAATTGACATTTATATAAATGATAAATAAATAGAAAAGAAACATTAATAGCTTCCATACCAACAGTACAACGTTAAGACCCAAATGTTTGTAATGGTCATGGTCAAGTTTGGAACTGTAGGTCAGACGAGATAGTAGAAAAGGCAAGGAGTGCCCTTAAAGAACCATTAGCTTTTTAGTCTGAGTTGTTCTAAGAAAATTTCATCTGAACATGGAATACATCAGCTTAATTTCATAAAAATGAAATTCTGTTAAGAAGGATGTTTTTCTAGAAAGTTAATTCAGTTCGCAGTGATAATCACTGTATTTGCTTCTAAGCACCTAATGACTACACCATTTCATTAGCAGGTTTTTTTTCTCCAAGAGCTGGCAAAGGTTTCACTCCAGGAGGTTTTAATCTTTACAAAGTTATGATTCAACTCCATTTTCCTGTATCCATGTTAGCATAAGGTTGTCCCACGTTTCATTGGAGAAAAGAGCTACAACTTTGGTCAAAATCACTAAGAAATGCCAGCCTGACTGTGGAGCACTAAGAACGTTGTCATGGAGAGTTAGTCACGCAAGAGTGCTGCACTTAAATGACTTGTGAGGTTTGTTCAGATCTTGATGTTTGTGATTTCTGTGGCTACAGATTTCAGTTCTCTCCTTAGCAATCTCTCTCCTTTCTCTGCTAGCTTAAAGCAACAAGAAGCAATTTTTCCTTTCTTCTGTGTATGAAAGAAGCTGATAGGCTACAGAAAGCACCTGTAGGTCACGATATCGTCCTACTGTAGTGTTGCCAAGCAAGCATCCCTCTGCTACTGAGGAGACCTGGCAGCAAATGTGCAGTTCCAAGTGCTCTGATGGCAGCTGAGAGTTGCTGGGCATCTTGTCTACCTTTACCCTACCCTTACAGGTCTAGTTTGTGGTGTCTGTGCCCTAGTAGTGCCGTCAATACCAGCAATGCATTTGCTCTCAAAGTTTCTGCATTTTTATATTGCATATTTTAACAGCATAAACTGTGGCATAAGTTATATTTGTGAGATATAGCAAAAGGAATAGAAATAATAAGCAAATCATATGACCAAGGTAACTTCTAAAGACACTGTTTTTTTAAACCTTCTGATGTTTTTGTATAGTTGATTTCTGGAAGGCTGGCAAGTGGCTACTGGGAGAGATGTGTGAGAGTGTGCAGGCTGCAGTGAGCTTTTCTGTTCCTTGTGGTGTGGAAAGCACACCTGTACACCTCTGTGGTCAAAAGTGTTACTGGGGACTTCAGGGAACTGCCAGCTTAACAGAATGTAAGCTTTTGCAAAATCATTGCCCTAAATGGTAATGGGAAATCTGTGATAAAGGAAATCATGGGGCAGTGCAGCAACATGAAAATGAGAACTCAAATAAGTTGCAGGATCTGCTATGAAGAGTACCCAGGTACAGCGTTTCTTTTTGGTAACACTTAAATGATGCCTTCCAGGTATGTTTGTGAAACCTCTTCAGCAAGGCTCCCAAAAATGAAACAAAATGATGGAAGTACAGGTCCATGTTCATGACTTAGCTGGAGTTGAATCCTCTCATGTACCCTGTAGATCTCTTAAGGGCCAGCACCAGCTCTGTCCTCGAGCCCTGGGCTTAGAGGACCCCGGAACAAGGGGCTACCGTTGGTAGCCTTGTGCCATGCCAGAATGGACATGGCAAGTGTCTGATAGCAGATGCTCCATCTTGTTTAGTGGCTTCCTTTGATAGCCAGGGAAGCTGCTTTGGCCAGTTGAAAACATACCCTGTTTTGGGCTTGGACTTGATAACCTGACCACTGTCTTAGCTGTTTGGAGGAGAACAGCTTCTTGCCAGGCTTAAACCAACTGATTTTTAACCTGGAATACTGGGAGGAGCTATTTTTAATTGTTATTGAGGGGGGAGCAACCTTTGAGGGAATGAATAGCGTGGTAAATATTACTGACAGTTTAGACATGTGGTGAATGTCTTGTAGCTTTTTAAGTGTATGGATAATTTTCAGTAAGTGGTGATAATTAGTTCATAATATTATGATTCACTGGTCCAGTACTGTTTTAGTTCTCTGAGGGCTTGGCTTTCTGAATTAGTTGAATACTCATTTTTCAGTTTTCTCTTTTGCCTTTGCATAGACAGAAAGCTTGCTGCTGGCTTTCTGTTCTTCCTGACCAGAAAATTAAGCAGCCTCTTGGAAAGATAATTCCAGTGTTTTTGTGGTATATTCAGACAGAAATAACTGACATGAATGATGCCTTCCCAGAGGCATCTGCAAATGTCCAAGTGAAACAAGAAAACCTAAATCCATCACTAGAACTAGACTAAATATTGCTCTGAAAATCAGCACTCCCACTCCGCAGTAATCCTGGACTAACCTTATGTAGTGCACAAGGAGTGAAAAAGTTCTGGTCTGACACTGAACCTTTTTGGGGTTTGGGGATTCTTTTTTGTTAATTCTAATGAAATATCTGTCAATATTGAACATGAATGCATAGAAGCATTGAAAACCAGCTGTGATCATAATCTTTAAATCTCTGGAAAGCTGCAGTCGTTTTAAATTCAGTTAGTTTCTCGGGTTTTAAACGCTTTACATATGGAAAATGTGTAACTACAGCGTCCTCAAAAGTGCTGCTCCATGGTTAGTTCACAAGGCAGTTTGATTGAGCTGCTAGTTCTTGAAAACTTAGTAGCATGCATCGACATTACATCTCTAATTAGGGCATGAATATAGGAATGATTGGAATATATGATGTATCAGTTCACTGCAATTTGGTTAATGTTTGCTCAGTGACATAACAGTCATTCTTCAACTTCCTGGCTGACATTTTAGTGTTCTCAATGAAAAATCCTGTTTATTACTTACAGGATGGTTACAAACTGGGTTACCTGGTCATGAAGATACAGTTTCAATGACTAGGGGATTCTTAGTTTAATTTTCCTGTAGAATTAACCATGGACTTGGTAAGATTTTCCTTCTGTTACCATGGCTGTATCCTTGAAAAGACCTGGATCCTATTAGTAACAAAGATTTTATTATCCTGCTTTGATAAAAATTCATACATATGCATTTAAAAGTAATTGTAGTTTTCATTCATGATAAAGTACAGAGAAAAATCACATAAAAGACCAATATGTATATATGCAGTAGTAAATAGAATTACATTTACTTCCCCTTGCTGACTCTCATGTGAAGGTTGCCCCTGTGTCCTGCCCTTGCAGGCAAGGGAGGGTGTTGCACTTCTGTGATTCTCAGTCTGCAGGATCATCAGAAAGCTCTTCTGGGGCCCTTGGAGCTACACAGAAAAGTTAAGTGAAGTGAGCTACAACATTCCCTTTGCTACCCAGAGAAAAGCCATACCCAGGTTATTTGGCTCCACATTAGTTCCCTAGCAAAGACCTTCACTCCTGGGAAGATCTCCTTTGGATGGGGCCAGGAGGCAGTGCCAGGAGAAGACTGCTGAAGCTGTCGTGGTGGGAATACAGTGAAGAACTGCAGAATCCAGGATGGAATATCCTCCCAGCAGTCACTTCAGGTCTGTAGCCAGACACCCTACCTAAATGGCAGGGGAAGCCTTATCTCCCAGCAAAATGATGACTTCCCTTCACAACTTTATTACTATTCCATACTACAAGGAGCTTTTTAATTTTTTTGATTGATTGTCCTTTTTTATTGCTCAAGTGCTGTGTGGCATATTGCTGGCTTTTGTCACTGTAGTCTGTTTTGAAAGACTGACTTTTATACTGCTCAGACTTTCACAGCTAGAAGAATTGCAGCAAACAGCCAAGCAGTGTGCTGCGTAGCGAGTACTGGCCCAGGTAAACTTGAGGGGGAAATGGATTCCATCTAGAGACTTCAGAAATCATGAATCACCCTTTCCTAAGTGATAAACTTCAGAAATACCAGTACAGTGGAGCAGGATGGTTATTGCACCAGGGAGTGCAGAGTGCACTTTCCAAAGAGTCACCCAGGAGCATGGATTGCCTGGTAGGACAGAAGAGAGACCCTCTGGCGATTGGAGATAAAGCAAATTAGTGGGACCTGCAGAAGGCTATAAACTGGTGGGAGTGACAGAAGATAACTGATAGGCAACCTCCAAACTGTTGCTCAGTAAAAAGTACCCACAGGTCATCCCATTAGTCATTGTGCTGGACAGTCAGCTAGCGTGGGTTCGGCAGGCACAGCATGTGTGGTACAGGGAAGCTCAAAGTTCAGATGGAGACCAGGGAGGGAAAACTCTATTCTTAAAGGTGACTGTTAAAATGGGGTATTAGAGTGGCAGATACTGTGCAGCCTTGCTAACCATCAGCTTACACAGTGCAGAGGTTGCTTCAGTTCAGAGCAGAGAGGGATTTAAGGTACTGTGGCCTCTCATGTTCAGCAGGCTCTTACACTGAGAGCAGACGGTGCCATTGGCTCGTGCTTTCTGGTGTGCTAACCCTGAATCGCATCCTCATGCTCTGTAAGAGGGGCTTCACCTCTGAAAGGTGTCAGGGTCTCAAGTTGGGCTGGTAGCACAAAGGAAGACTTCATTCATTGAGCATGAAATAGCATTCCAGAAAATGTATTTGCCGTGTTCTCTTACCTGTATGCATAGTTTGGGTCTTCAGAGGAAGCAAAATCTTATCATGAAATATAGAAAACATTAATGTGGGTTGCCTGCTCTGGATAAATAAATAATAAACAAGTAAAAAAATAAGACTTGTACCAACTTGATAGGTCTCAATTCAGCAAAAGAAAGCCACAAGCAAATATTAATGGAACCTAGGCACATATCTGAAGTTAAAGCCCAGCTTAAATGCTGATCTGTACAGAAATGTGGTGATTTAATTAGGATCTTGTTACGTTTGACAGGCGTATCTGACTGCCAGGCTGGAGAGGGAGCAACAAGAAAAGCTAATTCTAGGTAAATGTGTCTGGATTCCAGTGTGTGGCAGGAGGAGGAGCAAGCTTTCTGCACTGGATTTCAGCGAGGAGCTTGTATCTCATATTAGAGCGTTTACGTAAGATGAATATTCCAGGCCTGCAGAGCTCCGTGGGATCATTATGCCAAATGACTGTTTAAAAATAAAACAAGAGAAGTCTTTGTCCACTGTAAAGAAGTCATACGCAAGGTTTTCATTTGTTTTCTCCTTTGTTCATCTGCTAAATCAAGTGCCAGAGTTCACTTTCTCCTCCGGTTGACAGTGAAACAAGGGATGTGTGCTCTGCTTGAGGTTTATTTGTTTGGGGCTTTTTTCCAGTAAGGGGTGACTCATGATTGTTTTCTTTATTTATTTTCCAGAGTACATTATAGAGTGTATCAGGTTTAGTGGCTGCATTAGTACAGTGAGCTGAAATCATTAAATTGTTTCCACATGTGATAAATACCGATTAAAATGACCAGCGCTCATTGTCTATATCTTCCTAGCTGTAATGTTGATAATACCATAGTAGTAAAAATGCTGAAAAGCAAAAGAGAATGCAGTAATAATTCTGTGGAAGCTGTTTGGGTGTCTGCACTGTTTGTTTTTGGCAAGGGTTCACTGGTTTTCCATGGCACTTTCAGAACAGGTAAAGGAAGTGAAGTGTGAAATGAAAAAGTCCCCAAAATTCTTTTCCTCTTCCTGTTCATCAAGTGAGCAGTGGCCATTAAAAAGAAACTGAGAATTCTCTTGTTCTCTCCCGGATCAGAAGTACCAGTTGTAGTTATTTTAGTACAGTTACAACTGATTTTAAGAACTTTCGCTTTTATAGAATTTACCTTTGAAAAACACAGATTTATAAATACCCGCTGTGATCATTTACAGTTCGATTCAGGAATTTTAAAATCCAGTCTGTACTCACAAACTCGAAGGGCAGCTCTTGCTTACAGGAGGTCCCGTAGCTAAGTTTAGAATTACCCAAATGCTTCAGTGATGTTTTGCTCAAAACACTGTCCGAATGTGTGCTGGATTTGCACTGTTTTGGCTGTCTTTTAAAAATTCCCCCTGTATTTAACGGCATTAAGACATTTCTACCAGTATTTTAAAGGTTTTCAATGTCTTTTTGGCTGGTGAACGGGGGAGTGCGGGGGGGGGGGGGGGCAAACTAATACTTTGTTGATTTCGTTTTTAAACTGAACTGCATTATCAGCTGAGTGTGTGCTCTGAAGGTATTGTTAAAAGTGCTTTGAAAACTTGTAAATCCCTGTAATTTATGTTCCTGTGGTCTCAACTACTTCTTTTTGTCCTTCTGGTTTTAATTTGAATGCAGTCGTGTCTGGGTGTGTACCTGTAAAATTGTGTTTTTCCAAGTACAATTTACAGTCGTGACCCAAAGTTTTACAGTGTTCTGACCTTATAGGAGCTTCCTCCTATGCCAAAAAGCCATCTTTGGGTCAAGCAGCTCTTTCATATTATAATTGTCTAATCAAGGTTACTTGGAACAGATCCGATTTTGGCATTTTTTAGTTTATCACAAAGACTTTATAAGAATATCAAGTAAATTGGAAAGGTTCCTTTGCAGGAGACAAGTAATAGCATTGCCTTATTTCTTCAGATGTACACAGTTGTAAACTTAGCCTGCTTCATGACAACAGTCCCATTTATCTAAACAATTCTCCTTTTAGAGTCAATGGCACTGATAGAAACTGAGATAAGAAATACAGATGGGAGGATCTTTCTGGGTCTCTCCTTACTGAAACTCCTTGCTGTGCAGCTTACAATCACCTTTTCTTTCTGGTGCCTGAGAATGCGGGGCAGACATCTACCATGAAACAGAGTCCTCTTTAATTGCCAGCGAGCACACTAGTGGAAGATGATCGAGCTTCAGGAGGGTCTTTACAGTCCTGGTGATCTCTTTCTTGACTGTTGTTTTTTTTTTTACCCCTTAAAGACACGCTTACTGTGCTTTTAAATGGCAGGGGTTGGGGATTGTTGTTTCGTAACTGTAACTCACAGAAGTCTCTTTGCTATCATTCTTTGTCTTTTGAGTGAAGGTATTATCTATTTTATTGTAATCTGCAGATTAATCCCCTTCTCTTTTGCTGTCTGGATGATACAGGGAAAAAGAAGTTTCAGAGCCGTATATTCTTTGTCTTCGGCTGCAATAAAAGTAACACATGCACAGCACAACAGCAGTTATTTAGACTAAATGTTATAAACTTTTCTTTTAGTATTTACTCCTCGGCCACGCTCATTTTTTTAGCGTGACTTCAGCACCCTTGGTGGGTAACAGGAAGAGAAGAGCAGATTGATCACGTGCCTTAATTTTGTGCTGTTTGTCTTTTCAGATCATTGTACAGTCTGGCCGTCACCCCACGGTGCTGCAAAAACTATGCCAGTTGCCTTTCCAGTATTTCAGCGATCCTCGTTTAATCAAAGTGCTCTTCCCTTCACTAATAGCTGCGTGTTACAATAACCCTCAGAACAAGATCATCCTGGAGCAGGAGATGAGTTGCGTTTTACTCGCCACATTCATTCAGGTAGCTGTTGCAGTCACATAACAGCGGTGTGCAGGAGGTTTTCTCATCTTTGCTCTGTGTGTGGAAATCATTTGGCTTAAGTAAAACAAGTAAACAGCATTGAAGTACTTTTGAGATTCTCTGCAGCGCTTCAAACCGCACATTATGCCTGTACTTGAGGCATCTTGTAACACTAAAAGGTTACCGAGCAGTCCAGGTTCTCCCCATCCTGTGCAGTGTGCTGGGAAAGTTTGGTGTGGGTCCTGCTATTGCAAGACAGTTCCAAAAATATTTTTTAAACCTGCTGCACATCTAGAATATCCGCAATCACTATATTAATGTGTTTACATACAAATGTACAGTTGTATACCGTGTACAATAGATTTACAGAGAGAACTGAACAGAAGTGTATATATTTTATGCAGAAAATACACAGAACATATGTTACCAGTCCAATCTTGCAGTCTTTACTTTTGACAGTAAGCCACCGAGGTCATGACGAATACTGCTTTGAGTAAGGCTTTACAGCATTTTTGTTCTCTTTGTCTCAGTTTATATGCCGTGCTTTATGTATCAGTTTTTATGTGTGCCTCATGTTTTCCTTACATTTTATTGACTGTTTCCAATAAATAAATGCAGTTTTCATAAACAGTCTACTATTAAAAAGTAATGTGCTTTTAGGAGTCTAGTAACTCTGTATCAGTCACCTGAAAGTTGCTGTTGTTGATACAGAAATATTAGTCAAACTCTTTTTCCTAGTGCTCTCCAGCTAGTCCAAGGGCAGGCTACACAGATTTGGGACATAAGGCACAAGAAGTAAATGTTTACTAGAAGTCTTTGTGTAACGTCAAACTTCTGAGTGCAGCTACTTTTTATCCTTTTAATATTAAAATAATTACATAGCAGTTTAAAAAAAAAGGAAAAGTTTGGAAGTTAGTATCTAAAGAATTTGCCATATAGTAATGACTTCTGGTTAAATACGAAGCTGTAATTCATCTGTGACTTTCTTAAAGTGAAACTGCAGATTTCAGTGTACTAGTTGCAGTAGAAAAAGATTAATTTAAGCATTACGAGTAAATGCAGCAAATTTAGCTTGGATTTTTTCAGGCAAAAAATGCGAGAGTGGAGGAGAGTGTACCCTGTAGAATGATTAAGGTTATTTTCCTTGATTTCTGTGCTATACGGGAGAGAATGGCATTTAAATCCCCAGTAGCTACAGCAGAGTGTTAGGTATATTTACAAGGATCAACATTATTAATTTGATTTCCAATTAGAGGTATATCTCAGGTGCCAAATCCGCATACTATTCTTGCAGGCTTTTAAAAAAGGCGTTATATTAAAATAGGGAAGATCCTCGTGTGCTGTAAAGTGCCTTTGCTGACCTCACCAGTACTTCAGTATTTTACCCATTTTAAAATCTAATCCCAAATCTTGCACGTGCACACACGCAGAGAGCGATTCTGAAAGGAAGCAGGGAACGCTCCAATCCCCGCAGACGTGGAAGAAACTTGCCTCTGTACTTCTCTTTCAACTCGCTGCTGTTTGTCGAGCAAATCTCTCATTTGCTTCAGTGGAAGGTTTGGGAAAGACGGTAAAATGTTTCCCCATGACTAGAAAATGAGATTCTTCCTGTGCCAGGGAATGCAAAAAGAAGTCCCATTTACGTAAAAGTTTGGTGGTGTATACGAATATAACACTTAAATACAGTGTGTTAAATGTGTGCAGCGTAAATCAAAGGAAAACGATTGCTGGATTTTGCAACGATGCACGTTGTACCTCGCTACCAGCAGATTTATTTCCATCATCTGAAGTTTGCATCATCCCGTCTCTTACTTCTGTTTCTAGTTGTGCTGAAATAATTAAAAAACATTTAGGAGTACCCAGGGTTTGCTAAACTCTATCTCTTGTGTCAAATAATACTGTCTGCTCAGTGAATACTTGAACAATAGACAGGATCCTAGAAGCCCTCTCTGTACTGGGGCAGCTGGCTTGCACAATCCTACGATGTTCCGAGTGAAGTCAGTGTCCTTGCTGACTCCAGACGATGCAGCTTCCCCTCCGATAGCAGCAGGGATCGCACGGCGCGCTGGGCAGAGATTAACTGGTTCCTCAGCTGGCTGCAGCATTGGCCAGAGTTAATCACCTCTGTGGAAGAACATCACTTACTCTCTGGAGATCAGGACTCCAGGGTCATCGGGAACCATAGCCGATGAAATTGGGATAATACAAGAATTTTCCAAGAGTGTATTTGGAGTTAGGAGCGTGAATCTAAAACACCTTTTGATTTAAAGAAATATATCTGTAGTAAATGTTCTCTTAAATTAAAGGTCATGATAATAACTATCTCTTAAAGAGATATTAAAACCTTGTTTTTTCTGTTGTGTATTAAAACGGGGGTTGGTCTTTGGCTTTTTTGGGGGGTGGGGGATGTTGAAAAAAGGTATAAATAAGTGTATAAAACCCCACTGTATATGACAGAATTGAAGTGCTGGCAGTACTCTGTAAGGAAATGTAGCATACAAGCCAAAGTTCGGTAATTTACAGATTTCACCAAGTCTTAGTAGTTTTGAGTGACCGTGAAGGCTTAAAAACGCTGTTTGAATTCCTCGGGTGTAAGATCTGAAAATCTGATGCCAGTTTGTTCTTTTCTTTCCCTCATAGGATTTTGCACAGAGTTCAGGCCAAACGGATAATCAGTTATCTCAGCAGAGGGGTACGTCTCCAATCAAATAGAAAAGGGTAGCAACTGGGTAACAAAATGTGTAGATATTATATTCTACTGTGATGAAAAATTTCTGACTCTGCATCATGAAGACATAGAGTAATTTACATAGAATAAGCTGCAACATGGTTTTACGGTTTGGGGAGAGCCTCCCTAACTTGCATTCTGATTTAAGCATACATGTCTTCCAGTCTGCTGCTCATTGTATCAGGCATTCAGACTATTAATCTTTACTAAATGCTATGCCATATCATGTCTTAAAATGTGATACCGTACGTGCACATATTTAATTAGCAGGCACAAAGGCTACCTTCAGAAGTTTTAGGTTGCAGAAGCCACGCAGCCATTGCCAACACACCCAGAGGGCCAGAACTCACTAAAATACCACCCTGTAGTTGTTCTGTAAAGTTTGTCAGTTCGCAGAGGAGTTGTGATTTCTTTTCCCCCCCTCCCCACTTGTTGTAAATACTGTGTAAGACGCAGTTAACCTCTTTCGGTTAAACATCTGAAAGCCTCCCAGCTAAGATGGCTGTTGCTTGTTAAACATGTCTGAAATTCAAGGGCCTTGATGGGAATCTGGTCTTGAGTCACTCATATTTTGCATGAAGTGCATCACTCAATTCATTTCCCCTTAATAGCAAGCAGAAGTCCATCACCATTTTGGTGTACATTTGGCAGAAGATGAGCAGTTCTAGGTCTAAAGCATTAGCATTGTGCTTAAAAATAAATTACGAAACACAAAGTTAACTTTGTGGAGATTTTTACTGTCCTCTTAGTCTGAAGCAGCCTTGTGCAGTGTCAGCAGCACAAACTTTCCAGGATTGTGTTTGCATGAGAATCTGCTCAAAACAACATCTAAAATCCAAGTGGAAAACTTTTTATTTTCACTGTTCAAACTGGATGAGCTTTTAAACAAAGATGACTATGTGGTGACATGTGAGTGTGATTTCTAAATATTCCCCTGTTGCAAAAAAGCTGGCTTACTGATACTATAAGCAGGATTGGTTTTATCCATTTTATCACTTGGAATGTGAACGCTGGTGTCCCCCAGAAAAACAAATGGGAGCAGTAACACTGCTGGGAATAGAAAATGCAAATCTCGGTGCCACGAAGGGTTGAACCCTGCGAACCCCTGCACGCATTGCTAGTCCTGTTCACATCGCCAGCAGTACTCATAGGAGTGAAAGCTGCCTGTGTAATTGTGCTGGGAGCTTTGGGGGAGTCAGGGAGCAAAACTCCTCCACAGCCCTTTGTGGAGGGAGAAGCTGCTAGGCAGAGGGAGCACCGCTGAGAGTGTCCAAAGTTGAGTGAGGCTGAGCTGGTCCCTGGGGGGTCCAAGAATATGAAGTGCATAAAGATGTATATAATGTTGCCATGCATAAAGCAGAGCCTTGTCCAAAAGCTTAAAGATCTCAGCCTTTGCTCATCAGAACCCCCATTTTTAAAGCTAAACCTCAATGTCCAGAGCTCTACAAAAGCTTCATCGCATGATCTGGGAAGATTTTGATAGGGAGAGAGGAGTAAATGATCTAGAGTATCTGGAATTGTCTGTGAACTCGTTATTCTTGGTTTCTTGCCATCTGATCTGAAAGAGGGAATAACTTGGTAATTTTTTGTTCTATCTTCAACAGAGAAATGTTTCACTTCTCAAGATTATCTTGAGCTGTCCAACAGATTCCCCCGGCAGTCCTGGGAAGAAGCTCGGCAGTTCTTCTTGAAGAAATAAGCGTTGTATTTGGTTTTACAGTCCCTAGCGTCATCATGCTGCCCCGTTCCTGCTGACTCCCTTCTTTACAAGGCTATTCCAAAACGGTTTTGATACTCTGAATACTTATGCTGTAGATACATAATTTGCACTATTTATATCATAAGTACTGTAGATACTTTTGAGTTCTGTTTTGTAATTTTGATAATTTGAGTTTATTTTGTTCACGTCTGCGATGTGATGATGATTTGGGTAGCTTCTACCCTGTGATGTGGAGGTGCGTGCACTGCGGAGCTGCTCAAGTAAGGTTGCCGATGGAAGAAAACACGTTCTCTGTATCTTGTAATAAAGTAACTTATTCTGCCCGAGCTGTGCGTTCCGCGGTGCCACTGTCGGTGTGTTTGGGCTGCCGCTCGCGGGGATGCCGGGATGTTCGCAGGGATCCGGCGCCCGCAGCGTTCGTCAGCGCTGGCTCCGAGGAGAGCTCGCGTTTAAGTGCGGGGATCCGGGCGCGCCCCCGCTGCCCCCCGCGCGTTTCTAACGTTTCCGTGCCGCTGAACGCCGCCCGTTCTCGAGCCGCGCCGCTGCGCGCTTACACGGCGCGTGCCTCCGCCAGGAGCGTTTCCCGCGCGCGCGGCTCGGCTCTGAGGGGGCGCGAGACGCCCCGGGGGCCCTGCGCGGCGGGGACGCGGCTCCCTCAGGGCGGGCTCGCGCCGATCGCGGGGTGCCCACGGCCGCGGGGGCAGGGGCTGGAACCGTCCCCGTTTTCGCGGCCCTCTCGCCGGCCCCAGCGGCCGGGCCAGGTCCGGCCCGATCTGCACCTGAGCCGGCGGCGGCAAACCCGAGGCCACCCGCGCCTGCCTGAGGCGCGAGCTCGGGTCCCCCGGCCGCCTCCGCGGAGCCGGTTTTACGGCCTGGGCGGCCCCGCTCCCGGATGGCGGACACTGCTTGCTTCAGACCAGGCCCCGGAGAGCGCGGAGAGCCGAAACCTGACCCGGCCGGACGCAGGTAACGGCGGGGGCCGCGCCGCGGGGTTGGGGGGGGGGGCGGGAGACCCTTTTCCCCACCTGCCTCGGGCCGGGGGCCGCACCCCGGGCGGCAGCAGAGGCGCCCCCGACTGCGGCGGCCTCTTCGCCGCTCTCGCTGGCACGTCCCCGGCAGCCGGGATGCTGCGTGACCCCCGACGGCAGCTGCGGGTCGGCTCGGCTGAGGGCCCAGCTCCCGCACACCCTCAACCCCTCGGTGGTGGTGGAGCCGTCCCCTCCGCGGTGCCTTGCGGCCCGGGGTGCTCGGGAAGGGCCCAGCTCTCCCCCGCCGCCTCCCCGAGGCTGCGGGACCGATTGCCCTGTGATGGGGTCGTGGGGGCCGTTCGTCGTGGTTTAGGGCTGCACGGGCCTGCGGTCCCGCCGGGACCCGGCCTTGAGCGCATTCCCGCCGGGGTAACGGGGAGGTAGCGGCAGCCGGGGCGGCCCCCTCCGCGCTCCCAGGTGATGCCAAAGGCAGATAAGGAGCCGCTGCCTGAGTCTAGACGGGGAGGATGAATACACGCGAGGGGACGGCTCGGCTCGGCTCGCCGCCGCCCCCGGGGAGGAGGCGAGGCTGCCCCGCACTGCGGCAGGTGCGGGCACGACCCGGTAGAGCCCGGGGGCTGCTCCGAAAAAGAAACCTGCGCTCCGCCTCCCCAGCTATAAATAAGCGGCCCGGGGAGGGAAAGCCGATTAGAGCTGTGCGGTGAGGCCGTGCAGTCAGCTCCGCCCGTCCTGACTGGCACCCCGATCCGCACCCCGCTCTGCTCCGCGCCCCATCTTGCGACACGCTCGGCTCCGCGCCCCGCTCTGCTCCCCGACCTGGCCGGCAGCGCGGCTCAGCGCAAGGGGAGCGCCTTCACCGTTCTTCCACGCCTTTTTATTCGTTTCAATCCTTTCCCTTTCTTTCTTTCTCTTTTTTTATTAAGTCCAAAATATTTAATCCCACTATTCAACCGCTGACTCTGACAATAAATAACAATAACTTACTTTTGTTCGTTAAAGGCTCAAACAATCCGTCCTCCGTCCATTGATAAGTTAACATTAGTACTGGTTTCCCCGTTTAAAAGTCTCTTTTCCGTGTCCCGTCTTTCCAGCGATCGTGCGGGGCCGGGCGCCGGGGCCCGGGAGAGGCATCGGCGTGAGATGAGGCTGGACGGAGCGGCTCCGCGGAGGGGAGGGCCAGGCCGGCTCCGCGGTCGCGGGAAGGCGCGGAGGCCGGGGAAATCTCTTCCCCGTTTTGTGTTTCTCTTTTTCCTTTTCCCTTTCAAAAACGGAAGAAAAGCCGTCCCCGGCGCAAGCGGCGGGCGGGCGAGGTAGCCTGTCACCATGCCGGGCTCCAGCGGGGAAATCCGCGTTTCTTTGGGGAAAAGAAACATCGAAATCCGCAGGGAAAAAAAAAACAAAACCAAAACAACAAAATAACGAAATAATGAGGGCAAGGGCTCTCTCTCCAGTCTGGTGAAGGCAGCGAGGATCCCGGTGCTTTTTTGGCCGTCAGTAACACATTTTTTGTTTGTTTTTAAATAAGAATAATTAAAAAACAAAGGCGTTTGTCCGGCGCTCTGGGAGCGGCCCGGGGCCGGGTGTCTCATGCAGGGAGCGCAGGCATGCGGAAGTCCCGCGGCGGCGGGCGGCCGGGCCGCCTCACGTCTCGGCCGGGCTGGGCACCATGCTGTTGGGGGTGTCGGGGAGCTGGGAGGACAGCGAGGTCACGTCGCTGCCGGAGGAGGTGCCCAAGGAGCCAGACTCTGAGAAGGAGACCTGGGGGAGCAGCGGTGGTGAGAGCGTGGCGCGGGCCCCACCGCGCCCCCTCCCCATCCCGCAGCTCCCCTGCCCGCCCCCCGCGGCCCGGCGCGGCGCGGTGCGGTGCGGCTCACCAGCTGCTGGAAAGCGGCGGGTTGCTCCAGGTCGCTCTGCAGGGCAAACTCGCTGAGCGCCTTCCAGGGCGGTTGGTAGGTCTGGACCTCCACGGCGCTGCCCTGCACGGCGCTCTCGTGGCGGATGGGGCTGCCGGCCACCAGCGGTGTCCCGGTGAGGCCCTGCAGGCTCTGCGGGCACACGGGGCTTCAGCGCGGCTGCCGCCAGAGCCCGCGGCCCGGGGCAACCCTCCCAACATCCCTCCCCGGCGGGACGGGCGGGCTCTCACCGTCTTGTCGCTGTGCTGCTGTTGCTGGAGCTGCTTCATGAGGATGGACTTCTTCTTGTCCTTGCAGCGCTTGTTCTGGAACCAGACTCGGATGACGCGGGGGCTGAGCCCTGTCATCTCCACTAGCTGCTCCTTCATCAGGGCGTCGGGGCGCGGGTTGGCGGCGTAGCAGGTCCGCAGCGTGTGCAGCTGCTTCTCGTTCAGCACCGTTCGCACGCGGGTGGTCTTCTCCGTTGCCTTGTGCGCCGGCGGCCGCGGGACAGGCGGCCGCCCGGGCACCGGCTCTGAGGCGGTCAGGGAGGTAACACACCGTCAGCATGGCCGCCCGCCCGCCGCAGCCCTCCCGTCCCCTGTCGTCCTGTCCCTCCCTCTCGCCGGTACCTGCGAGGTGTGCGGCGGCGGCGGCCGGCGGCAGCGCGGGACTGCGCGGCCCGCGGCCGGCGGCGCCGTCGAGGGGCGGCCCGTGGTCGGCGCGGCAGAGCAGGTCGCGCTCCCGCAGGCAGAACTGGTCGCCAGGCAGGAGCTGTCGGCCGCAGGCTGCGCAGCGGAAGCACTCCAGGTGGTAGACGTGGTCGCGGGCGCGCATCACCAGGTCGCTGCTGCTGAAGGCCGCCCGGCACTGGGCACACTTGATGCCGAAGAGCCTGCGGGGACGCGAGGCACTGTCAGGGACCCCGGCCGCGCCGTCGGGCGTCTCCGGGAGGCGCCGCGGGGACGGGCAACGGCCGACAATCAGGTTTCCGTTTGGGGGAAATTCAGGGTCTTAAGGGGCTTTTGTGCTTTTTCAAGTTTGCGTTCGATTTTTATATATATACATATATATATATATATATATATATACACATAACGAGTGTCGGCACATTCGGGGTCACCTGCTGTAATCCCGCTTGCAGTAGGCCTTGCCGTCGCGCAGGAAGCATGTGCAGGTCTCGTCCAGGGGCTGCCCGCACTCGGCACACTTGAGGCAGGCGACGTGCCACTCCAGGTCCGGCGACACCCGCAGCAGGAAGGGGTCCTGGATGCGGCCCCCGCAGCCCGCGCACAGGGCCAGCCCCGGCCGCCCTGCCGGGAGCGAGCGGGGCACAGTCAGGGGCAGCAATGAGTGAAAGCAGAAGTGCCAGGAATTAGGGAAAGACACTTTTTTTGTTTGTTTTATTTTTGACTTTTCTTTCTTTTTTCTTTTTCTTTTTTTTTCCAAATACGGAGACAAAAAGACAGAAACATGGAGAGAAAGAAAGGACACAGGAAACGAAAGAGAAAAAAATAGAGCCGGAAAAGAAGAAGAAACTTGATCGATGGAAATAAATGCAGAAAGAGACATAAAGGTAGAATTTCGGAAAAGGAAATAAAAGCAGAGTTATTAAAACAAAAGCTGAGGAAAAACTGGAAGAAATAAAGAAGAAGAAATAAAGAAAAAGAAATGAAAACAGAATGATGGAAAGAGAAATAAAACCAGCCAAAAACCCAGAAAGAGACAGTTAAAATGGGAACATGGACAAATGAAAACAGTAAGAGACAAGAAATCAAAGGAAGATAAATAAACCTGGAAACAAAACAAATCCAGAAGAATCGAAAAAACAAGAAATAAATAAAAACGAAAAGAGAAATTTAAAAACGAAAAAAAAAACAACCCGAAACACGGAAAGAGAAATAACGCAGGTCGGGAAACGGGGAAGGAAAGAAAGAAAAAGCGGAGCGAAGGAGAGAAAGACACGGGAGGGAGCAGCAGTAAGACCCGAGATCAGTAGCGCAGACAGCCGAAGGGACAGGCATTCGGTAAGAAGCGGAGCCAGCGTGGCCGGCGCGCGAGGGGCACAAACGGGAACAGAAGCACCGGAGATGCCACGGGCCAAGCCGGCAGCCGCCCTCTCCCAACACGGTGCCGCAGCCCTTCCCGGCGCTGTCACGGCGCCCGCGGGTCCGGGGCGGCACGACGGCCGCAGGTCTGCCCGACGGCAGCGGCGGCGCGGCAGTCAGTCCCGCAGCGCTCCGCGGCCGCTCAGCCGCGCCCGCCCGCCCCAGAACCGCGTTGCCTCGCGCGGCGCACACTTACTTTTGGAGGGCTCTCCCATGGCGCCCGGGAGCGGCCGCGGGAGGAGGATGTCCACCATGCGGGCGGCCCCCTGCGCACCGGCAGCGATGCGGGATGCGGCGCCGCCGCTCCACCACTACCCGCGCCGCGCGGGGCGGGGGCCGCGCCCGCCCCCCCGGGCCCGCCCCGCCGGGCCGCGCCGTGATGTCAGCGCGCACCGGCCGCGGGGAGGGCGGGGGGGGGGGGGGCGGCGCTGACCTCACCGCGCGGCCCCCAGAGGCGATTGGCGGCCGCGGGTAGGGCGCCCGCGGATTGGCCGTGGTGAACAATGGGCGCGCGGTGGCGCGCGGAGCGGTGCGGAGCGGCGCGGACTCCCCACGCCGCCCCGCGGGATGCCGGCCTGGCGCGGCCCGACGCCGGCTCGGACGGGGCGGGTAGCTCTGCGCGCCGCGGAAGGAGCTCCTCCACGGGAGCGGTGGGTGCGCTCCTCAGCGCCCTGCGTCCCGGGCAGCCGCGGCACCAACCCGGCCGCCGGCGGGACCCCCAGCCACCCGGCGTTGCACCCAGCGCCGTGCGCACCGGTCCTGCGCGCGGAGGGACAGCGGTGCCGGCAGCCCGAGCCGGTGGAGATTCATTTCAGCTTTCCTTCTTCCCGTCTTCCCTGTTCTTTTCCTTGACTTTTAATTAGCCTTTTATTTTCTCCTTCTTTTATTTCCCTTGTTCTGTTCTTTGCCCTCTCTTTCACCTTCTATTTCGTTGTCCCTCACCCCCGCTTTTCAACGTGCCGCAAGCAGGTGCCCGCGGCCGGGCACTGCGGGACAGTGCCCCGCTTTTCATGGAGGCTCACCCCCACGGCAGACGAGACAGGGATGTCTCCACAGGGAGCTCTGTGGCGACCGCCAGCTCAAAGCTGCGCGCCCGCGGTGCGATTCACTGCTGGAGGGGGCGTGCGCGGGAGGGCCGCTCCGACGGACGCGAACGGGACCGCCGGCATTGTCGGGCGGCTGTCCCGGGCAACAGCTCCGTGATGAGTTGAAGTTACGGGGAAAAATAGTATTTTACCGCATTTTCGCGCACCTGATCCCATGTTTCTTCTACAGCTGAACCTTTCCCATTGTTTTTTTAACCTTTCTATTCATTTTTCCTCCCTCTTTACCACCAGTCTCTATGGGCTTCCTGTGCATTAGCAGAAAAATAGGGAGACCACTTAAGTGGCCTTTGGCTCGGTTTTAAATTCCCAAAGACTTCACAGCGTAGCAGCACGAGTAGCTCAAAAGGTCCAGGAAAGCTTGTAAGTGCTGGAATTGAGACTGCTGCTGTCCTGGGGCTTTGGTCCTGCCCCTCCTCTCCACACAATTTATCTTTTGTATTTTACTCACAGAATTTGATAGGCATAGGCCAACCTGTATGGCTTGGGAAGGACATGATGACTTTAAATTTTGGTTCAGAAAGGTCAGACCGTGCTCATTTTGCTCGGAGAAGGGAGGCAGGATGAGTTTTCCAGCTGAAGCACTTATTTTTTGTACAAGTCAAGCTCCCTGTAGGTATGAAACCCCAGAAGCTGAGGAGGGGGAGAGGACAATTTGGGTAACTGGCTATTTGACTATTTGATCCACTCTCCTCTGCCTGACCACAGCCCCTGCTACACCTTTGAGAACCCCAATTATTGAAAGCAAACATTAAAGTTTGCACAAGAGCCAAGGGGGTAAGCAGGAGGGCATTTGGGGTACCCACTTCAGCAGGGGCGTTTGTCACCAGGGGATTTTGGCATCTCTGCCTGCCTCTGCATGTGTGAAGGTGCGGCATGTGTGGCAATGACATCCTCAGGGCAGGGTGAGTCCACGTGTCCCCCGCCTGTGTGGCAGTGGCAGGGTGGCCATAGCGCCTGTTGGGGTTTGTGGTGTGACTGCTGCCTGCTGTTACTGTGGCTCATTTGCCAGCAGCAGAGCTGAGCTGGGAGGTGAGTGATGCAAAGGGAATTGGAAAAGTTTGGCTGGCTCTTCAGACTGGGGTGACCCCATGGGACGGGTGATGGGAACCTCCACAGCACTGCTGTGGCTGTGGGCACAGGGCATTGTGCCCATTGCTGGGTGCCTGGCAGGGAAGAGGGTGACTTCAGCCTGAGCTGGAATCCACGGAGTCCTGAGTGAGTCAGTATCTGCATGTGTTAACAATAAAATACAAAAATAAAATGTCAGAGTGATAGGAGAATAAGACACGTCTAAGAAAATAGCAGCTTGGCAGGGATGCTCAATGTTGCATCACCCTTTTCTCACTTGAGGGCAGGGTCCTCTATGCTATCCCAAACCTCCCACCAGTTTAGGAATAAGAAAGGTTACAGCCAAGCCAGCTAAACTTCTCTAAACCGGCACAAAGCTGTGCTGCAGGCACTCACCTGCAGGAGTACAGAGCAGACACCCGGCAGGAATGGTGGAGCTGGACTCGGTTTGTGACCGGGCAGGTAGGAACAGGGTGGGCAGTACTGCACAGGCACTTTAGTAGAAAACTGCAAAAAAAGACTAGCCAGGGAAATGCCGAAAGCCCTGAACCTCTATGTGATGCAGGAAAAACTTGAAAATGGCTACACGTAATGGCAACAGGCATAAACCCAGCCCAGGACCACCACCATTTACAAACAGGTTAATTGTTGGTACCTTTGAAGGGGAGGAAGGGAAAGCACATCATAAAACTTTAGAACAAGTCAGCTCAGGAGGGAGCTCTGGAAAACTGCTTTCAGGTCACTTGGAACTGCTGGAGGTATTTGCTGGTCAAAACCAAACAGAATCTCCTGCCACGCTAATTCCTCCTGCTGTCCTCCACCCAGTGTCCAGTTCTCAATCCCTTTCAGAGCAATTCAGGTTGGGTTGGTGCGAGAGCTGGCAGGGGCTGCCTGGCTTCGGGGGGAGGGCAGCTAACAGCACTCCCCGCTCTCTGCAGAGCAGCTCTATGGGGTTTCCTCCCAAATAGAAATACAAGTTCCCTCTAGAAAGGGGAAAGGGTAACAATTTTTTTTATTTGCAGCAGATTGCAAAGGCAGTAAATGCTGATTCTTTCAGAGCCAGCCACGGATTAAGTCCATTATAAAATTAAAACAGATGGAATGCAATTTCACTTACATTACAAAAAAGGACAGGAACCATCTGCAATAAGATTTAGCATTGCAAAGCTATTGTTATCATGTTACCATTAAAACCTTTGATGACGGGTTTTCTTTTCTTTCATAAACTTGTTCATATGAAACAAATGTTTTATTTATCCATCTTCCTAAGATAGCCATATTTAATTTACAAAGATGACATCTCTCAAAAAACCAGACAGCTCTTGGTTCTAACATAACATGTAAAAACAAAGAAATGGTGTAAAACTCCCAATGTCAAACCACTGGGACTTGCATAAGGAGGATGTAGCAAAAGGAGAATTCCCTATCCATTTTTCCTCTAAAAACCATTTCCTTGTGTTTGGGGACAATGTTTGATACTGAAAATAGATAATTAATGAGATAATGGGATAGTGCATGTCACCTCCTGTCCAATGGGATTATCTGATGGCTAATTATGGACAGATTGTGATTAATGTGATTATGGATTGGATATTAATCTGATTCTGGCTTGATCTAGTTATGTTTTAGTCTGCTCCAAATGGTTAATTGGATCTGAGATAATAGAAATGCAGCTTGCACCAGATTTTGCCACATCAGTTGATGAAGTATCTTTTGATCTGGGTGGGTTGCAAACAATAAATTATTTACAGCTGTTGAGAAAATGACTCTTCCTTAGAATGTAGTCATTCATTTTATTTTCGAGAGCCTTTGAAAACAAAATCAATATCCTTTCTAAAAGGAGATGTTGACAAAAGAAAGGCACGTACATAACTCACAAACAAATGTGACGAAATTAAACAGTGGTTAACCCGGTGGCCTAATGTCTGGTGATGCATTTGAATTGCTATGTGGAGCTTTGGGCTCAATTCTTCTGAGACCAGCAGGGGTTGGGAGCATTGCAGGGGAAGAGGGCCCAGCTCTGGGGAAAGTGGTATTGCACAAGAGCTACCGCCAGCCCTGCTATTGATTAAGAATCAGCCATGGTAAAATGGCAAAGGGAACCCTTGCCATTTTTCCCCCTCCGGATAAGGATTCAGACAGTTCATAGGCGCAGAAAGGACTCATTGGCCCATCTCATCTGGCCTCCTTCATACCAGACCATGCAATTGGACCCATTATTATAATTTTTCCCCCTCACAGTGAGCCTGTTAATTTATGGTTGACCTCAGTCATGTCTCCCAGAGATGCATCTGGTCTTGATGTAGCCTGGCAGTGCGGAGAGGCTGCCCCACTCCCCATGAAGCCATCCTTCTTGTGAACTTTCACTGAAATGGCAAATCAAGTGTGTATTTTAGATTCCACCCCAGCCACTGCATCTTCTTATGTCATTTTGTGCAGGGTTAAAGGCAATGGCTAAGTTGTAGCATCTTAAACTTCATGACAGGGCAAAATGTGCATCAGCCTTTGTCACCAGGAGGCATAAGCTGCAGGTAACTTCACCAGAAGGTGCTCCTCTCCCCATAGGCTTTGCAATGAAGATAACAAAACTCAAGCAGATCTCAAAACACTGAAAACAGAGGCATATTACAGCTGCAGGACTTCCACTGAAGTGTTATTCAGTGAGCTTAAACTGAAGAAAAAAGGAAAAAGGAGCTTTCCCTGAAGTGCTTGCAGGCATGGAAAGGGCCATTCCCCTGGGGTGATTTCAGGCACTACTGTCCCTGTCTCTGCTGCTTGGCACTGCTTGACTGGGAATACAGCGGCCTCTGGATTCCTCTCCAGTAGTGTGACGAGCAGAAAAAGCAGCTACCTGTTTAAAAAATAATGCTGCTATAACTTGGCAAAGAATTTTACACGCATCTCCCATTAGTGACGAGGCACGCTGCGTGCTGCAGGAGGGCTACAGGTCACAAAACACTCATTGCAGGTGCCTGCACTGGGAGAAAAGCATAACTCTCTCTCCTTGCCAGCATTGCTTCCCTCATCACCCACACAAACCACTGCTATTCCTGGACAGGACAAGCTGCCTTCCAAGGCAACCTGAGCCTTTGCTTCCAGGAGGTATGAGCATCCCTTTTCACCCATGACCTCAGCAGGAGAAGCCTTTAACTCCCCTGGTGATCTTGTTCTCTAGGAATGGGCTGCACATGTGATGTAATGCTGTTCCCTAACTCCCTCATTACTTGATTGGTACATGTAAATGATTAGCAAGTGAGAGGAGTTTATAGGAAAGGGAAAACACCTGCCTGGGGTGTTTTTATAGGCTTGGTATCAGTAGAAGTGTTGTCCCTGCTATGGGGTGGCTTTGAGGGAGCTTTTGCCTATGGCCCCCGCTTTGGAAGTAGGACTGCTGGCCTTCTTCTTTTCTAGAAGGCTGTTGTAAGGCCTTATGAAAGACTTCCTGCTGCTCTGAGACATGGAGGTGAGTGATTATAAGGTGATCTAGGCAGAGTGTTAAGCACACCTGTGGCGGTGTTTTGTTTTATTATAAAGGAACTCAAATGTGAGACATGTTGAGATGTAGTTTTGTGCCAGTGGGAATGAGGATCAGGGAGCAGGACCATGGGGAGTGCTGTCCCATGCTGTGTGGAGGGCCCTAGATTTGTGACTGTGGGGAGGGAGTGAGTGCAATTTCTTGGGGTGACTGAACCACTTGGATCATGTGAGCTTGCAGTGCTTGGGCATGAAGTATTTCATCTGCAGAGATCTCTCCTGCTGCTGCTTCCTGTGTGGGTTTTTGTCCTGTCCCTCCTTGCTGCTGCCCATGCAGTGCCAGGGTGTGGGTCAGAGAGCCCTGTGGAGCCATAAGCAGGTTGCAGTTGCTTTAATGTTATTGGATTTTGACAGATTAGGAGGTGAATCTTTTCATGTACTGGGGGAAGCTTCCCAAATGAAGGTCTTTTAATTTATCTGAGTCAGCTACCCCCAGTGTGATTGCAGGAGGAGCAAGCAAAGGATGACCCATGTCAAAGGGGGTCATCATAGCAGTAATAAAAAATTCCTGCCTGTCTCTAAATCCCTTAGTCATGAGGCTGTATTGGCTGGATTCAATATGTTTTAATTAGGAATTATGTATTTTAAGGGAAGGAAAATCTGATTCTGGTGGAGGCTTGATTACATATTTCACTTGGTTTTGTAGATAGACCAAAACAGGTACCTGCTCTTGTTTGCAACCACACTTTCAAAAGTTTGAGTAATTTATTATTGACTTTTATTTCTCCCCCTCCCCCAGTTGTGTGAAAAAATGTAATTCCCTTCCCAATGCAGAAATTGGGTCAGCAGATCCTAATGAAATAATCCTGGATAACAATGCACCATACAAGGATCTGCTTCCACTAATTAATGAGTAATTTTTCATTCAAAGTACAAAGGTACCCTCCTCTGCCTGAAGTGGACAGTGGCTCCACCTTCAGCAGCACCCATTTGTTGTAGGTTTTACCATTTTTCTTACTGTCATGCCCTAGGTGGGAAGGTCAAATAGGCAAAAAAAGCTTTTTGCCACAGTTCAGCTAGTATGGATCATGCTGATATAATCCCTACCTGATTACAGTTATAAGCTCCTAAAACACTGGCCATAAGTGATAAAGACTTCCTTTGTGCTTGAGAGTGTAATCCGCATCAAGCCAGTTTCAATAAGGATTATGGGCATCTGAAGTGTTGCAGAGGTTTTGAACCAAAATTATAAACAGAAAACATAATAAAAAGCCTGTCATGTCTCCCAACTGGTGACACTACACCTTGAAATCTGACTAAAGGGTGGTGATGTGACTTTGCTCGTGAAAATACAATCTAGGCTATTAAGACAGATGCATATTAACAGGATCTCTTTATTTCAAGCTATGATGCAATTAGGTCAACTTTGATAGTAGCTCACCTTCATTTTGGTCTGAGGTGTTAAAAAAGCAAACTCAAATGAGAAGGGTTTGTTTGTTTTGGTGCTTTGGGGTTTTTAGGTGTATGTGTGTTATTTCTTAAAGATTTCATCCCCATGAGATGGGCATGCTGGAAGCTGGGTTTTTGAGCTGAAAATAGGATTATGAAATTGCATGCCATGCTTCTAATGAGTAAAACACCTTAATTAAGAAGACATAATGGCCAAATTAAGTGTGCCCAGGATGATGATCTTTTGTATCCTTATTTTGCTGCTGTTGTTGTATTAACTAGGGTGCAGATAGGGATTTCTGCACTGCATATATTCACATTTCGGAGGAGTTATGTTGCACCTTAACCACCTCTCAAACGGGCAGTAAATTATTTACCTTATTTATCCTCTGTTCAAACCTATGTCAGGGTGCTGTGATTTCAGCAAAATCATTCTTCCCCTTGTCTTTATGAAGTGTTCGTTTGTTTTCACCTGATCATTTGCTCAGTCCAGGAGATGCAGGGGCAACCCCAGATGCTCATTCTGTTTTCTTCATTTCTGGGGTGATGGCTGAAGGGTGGAGCCAGGCCTGGGCAGAAGTTAGAGCAGCCCTGGAGCTATGTTAACCCATATAATCAGGGGTTATAAAAGGCCCTGAAGGAGGTTTACTGCTCCCTTCAGCTCTTCCCTCCACAGCCATCCCTGAAGGCCTGGGGAGTTTTGGGAG
Organism: Pezoporus occidentalis; assembly: GCF_034315485.1. NCBI lineage: Eukaryota > Metazoa > Chordata > Aves > Psittaciformes > Psittacidae > Pezoporus > Pezoporus occidentalis. Next base: position 2,666,252 of record NW_026913415.1, read on the forward strand.
CACTCTGGGGCCAGGAAGCTGGAATATGCAGCACTGCTGCTCTTCTTCCATTATAGAGGCATCTGAGACAAACTGCCTGTTCAGATGCTGGTGTTGCTGGACCTGGTTAGCTTTTCTGTAAAGCAGTAGTACATTTTGGCATCTGGTGTGAAAGTCAAGTGGCACAATATATTTTAGAGGCAGTCCTGCGCCAAGGCTGTGGCAAAGCTGAGGAGCCTTTTTGATCAATTGGCCTTCTGCTTTTTCTGGGGCGCCTCAGAAAGGCAGAACAAATCACTGACATGCTGCAGATCACCACGTATGCTGGGAAGAGCAGTCCAATGGCCATAATTGTTCAGGATGGGCTGGGGCTTTATATTTTCTCTAAACCACTTCAGCCTGGGAAGGAAGAAACTGCATTTGTGGTTTGCTATCTAGTGATTTCCGGGAGGGCAAGTAAGCTGGCAATATCCACAAGCTGTGTGCTCGGGGCTCCTGGGCTGGCAGGCCAGCTATTCCAGCTCCTGCCAGCTTCTCCAGGACACCAGGTTTTCAGAGAGGTGCAGCACATACTTTAACAGTGAACTGGGCCTGAAAGGTTTTGCTTCATTGAGTATTAATTTTTTTTTTTAAATCCTTTGCCACCTGGAAAAGATATCTGGAGGTATGGAAAACAGCGAGCCTCAGCCTCAGGGGGCACCTGGTGCTGTGGAAGGGGCAGGCACAGAATGTCTTGGCTTGGTTCTGAGAAATCAGAATAAATAGTAATAAAAAGGGTCTAGATATTATTCAGAATGAAGGAGCTATTGCCCAGTGCCAAGGGCAGGGGTGTGGGTGAGGCAACTGTGAATCAGCCTTAGCGAGGGGATGCTGCTCTGGGCTGGTGTTACCTGAGCAGGCTTCCACGCTGTCAGCCTGCTTGGGAAGCGTCCAGCCTCTTTGCTCTTGCTGTGTGATAATTGCACAGGGAAGGTGGCCGGGGGGACCCGGACACTGGCGGGCAGCCCTAGGCCTGGTCATCCCCCGGGGTCGGGATGGCCTCCCCCGCTTCTGCTTGCCCTACAGCTGCAAATGAAGGGTTTCCTTGCTTTTCCTTCACGAGGCACGTTTTTATTGGCTTGGGCAGGTCCGCTCTGGAGCACAGGTGTTCGCGTTCCCAACTCCGCTTCCGGCTTTCTCCCTTTGAAAGGCTTTAACCCTTTAACCGGGCGGAAGCACAGCGGGAACAGAGGCTAGTGCTGGTGGCCAGCCCGTTCTGGCGGGAGGCGCGCGGGCCGCACTGGTGCCCGTTGCCCTTCGAGGCGCTCGCGGGAGCGGCGCGGCTCGGCTCGGCTCTGCCCTTCGGTACCTCCAGCCCCGGAGAAGCCGGCGGCCGCAGGCCCCGCCCTGGCGCTGGGCCCGGCGCTGCCCGCCCCGGCCGGTAGCCGCGGGTGCAAGGGGCGCCCTCCTAGCGCTGCCCATTAGCCCGCCGCTCCGGCCAATGAGGCGGCGGGGCGGGGCGGGGCGCAGCTCTCGCGAGAGCAGCGCGGGGCCGGGACGGTGGAGCCATGTTGCGGGCGGTCGCGGCGCAGCCCTTGCGGCGGGCGGTGAGTGCGGGCGGGCGGCGCGCGCCCCCTCAGCATTGGGGCTCGGCGGCGGAGGCCGGGTGCGGGGTGCCGGGGGGCCAGGGTCTCGTCTCCCCTCCGCCCCGGCCGGGAGGGCCCGTGCCCAGTGGGGCAGAGGTGCGGTGGGGCGGGGCGCAGGGCCGAGCTCCGCCGTCGGCCCGCCCAGCAGCGGCGGACGAGGAGGTCTCCGGGCAGCGGGCACCGGGGCTCCGCCGGGGCCGAGTTCCTCCGCTGGGCTCCGCGTCTCACACAGCGCGGCCGTTAAAAGTTTCCGAGTGTATGCCGGGTGTGTAAGAACTTTGCAGGGCTTGCTGCAGGCAGGAGCTGAAGGTGGTCGTCTTGGACGCGGTTATGAGGAAGTTCTCTAGGTGCTCTCGGCCGCCTTCTAACGGGACTAGCTGAAGAGATTTACCTTCCTTAGAGCTGGAAGAGGCTCTTGAAGTTTATTATTGCGAACTCTTACCGATGTTAGACACTTGCGGCTCAAGGAGAGGCTGGCTGGGGTTTTGAGAGGGTTAACACAGTGTTTCTCAGTCAGACGAGCGCAGCTGTGCAGAATTGTAATTGCTTTAACTGTCACAGCCTGTGGATGAAGCTAATGCGAAACACTTGTTGCTTTTCCATATTGACCTTCATACTGTTCAGCTGGGAGGAGTAATGGGCTTTTGGAGGCCGTTTGCTGCTTGTGGCATGGTGGCCATGTTACCAAATTTAACAACTAGGTGAACTCAAGGTTAGTTGGAGTAGATGATTCATGAAATGCCCTTGAATATTTGGTCAGTCTTGTAGCATGCACCAGGAGGCACTCTCTCCACCAGAACTGTGTGCGTGTGTAGCCCTTCTAAAACAGCTAAAGTTTTGGAACAAACTTCTTTTTCAGTTCCCTGAGGCTATTACAGGAATGTATTAATTGGTTTCAGGTATGAAGAATGGCTTAAAAGGAGAGCAAAGGTAGACAAGGACAAACATGATTTAGTTAATCTAACAATTATAAGTGTAACAAGGTCCAACTCTCAGTTGTTGTTAGGCTGTGGGCTTTGTAGAGCAAAGGTCTTCATGATCTCTGGTGCTCCTGGAACATATGGTACTGCTATGTAAATAATACTTCACTGGCAGTCACTGCGCAATTCAGTTTCATGTCCTGGTAACATGAGGTCAGCTCCTTGTTTTTCAGCCATGTGCATCTAAACTCACAAATGTATAAAGCCAGTAAAGCATAGTGTGTGTTGTCAGTGTGTGCATAGCAGTGTGATCTGCAAAAGAAGCAGAGCTAACTCCAGCACTGCTAACACTCCTACAGTTCAAGAGTGAATATAGAGAAAAACAGGATGTGAGAGAACTGGAAAGTGTGAGCAACTAGGAAGGGTTGGAGTTGCAGAACTTAAAAGTGGGGGCTGAGGAGGAATACGAGACTACAAGTACACAAAAGCTTGGTGGAGAGATGGGAATAAGCTATCTAGTGAGGTCACTTTCAGTAGTGTTAACTGTATTTCAGAACAGCTTTCTTGCTTTGATTTTAATTAGTGGCTTGAACATTAATATGGCTTGAACATAGCTGGAAAAGTTGATTCTGTAGTACAATTTTTTTATTGCTGCTTCAGTTCCTTTCTAATTTTAAGTATTATGATTCTTTAAATCCTTTTTGTTAGTGTTCTTTTAATTTCTTTTGCTGTTCTTTATAGTTTTAGCTGCATTTCAGTACAGGTGCCTTTAGTGTTGTTTTTCTAGCTAGTGTTTTATGGAGGTAAAGAGCTGTCTCTTAAACTTCTTCTGTAGCCAGGTCTGTGTAAAGGCTGTAGAAGAAGTATAAGCTTTATTGCTAGAGCGTCCTCCTCTGAACTTCCCAAATATATTTTCTTAAATTTATTTTAGCTTTTGCAGCTACAAGACTGTCTATTAATAGAATTAGGCACTGCTTTATTGCATAGGAATGTAGCCATTATCTTCACTAATACCCCTATTCCTAGTTCCTGGAGTCAGTTCTTGGGAATTTTGCCCAGTGATAATGGGTCTCTCTGAGATGCATAATTCCTACCAAGCAGCACTCTGATTTTAATTTCTGTCCAGTTTTCTTTTACAGCTAAGAAAGTCAGCTCTAAAGATGCCTTTTGGGGTCTACCTGTTAGGTGCTTTTGCATTGTGAATGTCTGTTGTGGTTTAGTTGCTGTGGTTCCAGTGGCTCTTCTGATGAGGCTGGGAGGCAAACTTCGGCCTCCTGAAGGGTGAAGTTTCTGACAGCCTAGTTCATATTTGGAGTGTGGAGGCATGTTGAATACACCTGCAGAAGCTCGTGTGTGTTTTGGAAAGGCTTTCTGGCCGTCCCATGTTTTGTTTCTGTGTCTGCCATGTGTTACTTAAGAGAGCTTGTTCTGCGTATTGTGTTGCAGTGAGCATCCTTGGAGTGGGCTGCAGGCAGTGAGCTATGGGCTGTGTGGATTGCAGAGGCCACTGATACCTGTCTGCTCACTAAGCAGCAAGCGAAGATTTGAAACACTTTTTCCAGATTTCCCAGATGTTAATACATGTGTTTTGTAGCATATAAGCAGTACATCCATGGTTAAGAAGTGCTGGGCCTGCTTCTGTGCTGTTCAAGTGACCTGTATGTGTGCTGAAAGACCAACATCTGTTTGGTTTGCATTGGTATTGCTGTAAAGAGTAGATCACCTGTGGAGATTGAATGAGTACTTTGAATGTGTGGGTATATATGTGCATATGTTCTGGGCATGTCTAGATTTCTGATGTTTTGCTGGAACAGTAGCAGAGTAGTCTCAGTTATTTTGTCTGAAGTCTAGAAATTCAGATATTATGCCTAATTTTTTAACATTCTGCTTGGAAAACATTGCTGAATTCCTCAGGTGGGAAGCTAAAAGGTGCTTAGGGGAAACTTGATGACATACTCAGTGAATCCTCAGGTACTTTGCAAGTGGCTTAATTGATGCATACTGCACATCTAGGTGCTGATGTTTAGGCATCTGGAAGTCAGTGGCTGGGTTTGCTTTGCAGTAAATGCTGGGGGGAAATGAGAAGTGTTGGAAACTCCAGACCATTTTCCTTAATGAGTGTTCATTTTATTATGAACCGAGTCATTGGAGCTTCCCCCAGAGAGGAAATGTAGATGTTTCTGTTGTGGAGGCAACATAGGTGCCTAGCTTTGATTTATATCTAAACTCACGTGAAATAAAACTCTCTAGTTCTACTGGTTGCTGGCAGATGTGTTTTTCATAATTACTGGTGTGCTTGAGAAGCCACTCAATTGCCTGACTAAGTAGGATGTTTAATTGTAGTTGATGTCTTTGGATAGCCTGATTGGTTTTCACCAGGAGCCTTCTGGGGCGCAAGCACTGAGTGCTGTTCCCTCTCAATGTGTTGTTTTCAATAGTTTGGTTGTCAGCTGCTTAGGTTGTTTGCTGTTAGCTGGGTAAGTTTATACTCAACCTTCATATTTTATCTAGGCTTCAAACTAGACATCCTGCCCAAGCACAGGTGGAGAAATTGTCAGTGAAATAATGGGCTGTCCTTGTCAGCTGTGAGCTGGACAAGTTACTTCATTAAGATAACTCCTTGTTGTCTTCATTGGCTCATTGCAGAATCTTAGTTTTCAGGATCAGATGTGACTGGATAAATTATTCTCTGCTTTTACTGCACAAGGTTTATTATAGCAAACAAAAGTCAGTTTGGTTTTGCTTATTTAAAATCATTTGTCATGTGTTATTATATTAAAATTCAGACCCACACAGGAATCTTATTTGTTATCCAGGAATATTATCCAAGATCTAGAATGTAGCTTTTTTAATCTGGTCTTGCCTTTACATCCAGAAGTATCATGCAGGTAGGCATAAAGTGACTTTCTGGTTTGTGGTTCCCACGGTTATGTGGGATTATCAGTTTAGGAATCATGCCTAGTTAATGCTGTAATATCCAGCCTGCTCAAGCAATATACATTACTCTTATTCTTTTTGGATTTAAAAAAAAACAACACAAAAAACCACCACCCCCAACAAAACAAGAAAAACAACAACCAAAAAAAACCACAAAAAAACCCCACTGTTTTGGGGAGGTTTTGGTTTGTTTGTTGTTTTTTTCCAGTTTATTCTAGAATTGCTTGACAGGATGATACAGAGCTCCTCTGGTGGTGCAGTACTTATTTAGGGAAAGGCTCATAATGCAGTCAGAATTAAGTGGGTGTTTAAAATGCATGTGGCTCCCTTTGGAAATTTGAAAACTTCAGAATCTTTCAGGAGTGTGGTTCACTTTGCCCTGCAACACAACTGTAAATCATTGGAAAAGTGGGCTTTTTGCCATGAAAGCATGGATTTATTCTTCAAACGGTGACTAAAATCTCATAACTTTTATTGCAAATGTATGAAATGTAATCAAATGCAGTGCCTGATCTGTATTGGCAATAAATATTTTGTTACTGGCAATTGGCTTCAAACAGTCTCAGTATCTTTAATCATAACAAGTAACCTTAAGCATAAGAGATGCAATTCAGAGCACTTCTGTAAGATTCCTTGTTGTTTTAATCCAAACAACAAATTACAATCCTGATTCTGCAGAAACTTACCTTTGTATTTATACATTTACTCTGTATTAGCTTCAGTGTAGTATTTGGAATTTGTGTTCTCTGGGTGAAGCTTAGCATGTTGGTAGGCTTTGTGTGGTTAAGTCCACCTTTTAGCCTCTCAGATTGTCTGAAGCTTTTTTCCAGTTTAAGTGGTGGGTGAGTATTTGGCATGAAGGAAGATGGGGTCAGGCTATATGTTTTAAAAAGTAGCGTTTGGTTATGCAGTCTGTAGCATTCTGTTGCTGTTTGTGCCATGGCCATATTAATGAATACAGTGTTTCCATGTGTTGCATTACACTGATCATAACTTGAGTGTTGACTTGGGCTTTGTGTAGGAGACACTGAGACTTGAAGGATAATAGTCCCATTCCCACCCCAAACCCTTTCCCTGTGTTAGTATTAGATTTGGAGGAATAATGCCTTTTCCAGGTTCACCCTGAAAGTTAGAGAGGAAAGTCTCAGAGCTTAGGATATTTTGGTTTGGTTTCATGGTAATTCTTTGTTTCACCCCCCACTTTTTTTTTCCTCTCATGTTTTGCTTTAGAAGTTAAAATCTGTGTGTGGATCATGAATTGGGGAAATTATTATTTAAGGACCATTAAATTATGGTGGTACACTAAGTGGCTAAGTGTCAAACCTTTTAAAGGAGAGCAGGAGAAAAAAATGCTTACTGACAGTGTATTATCAGGCTGTGAGCCCTTGCTGCTTATTTGCCATCCTGCCATTGCATGCAATTTGCCTTTTTAAATAACTTAGCTAAAAAGTGTCTTCTGTAGCTAGAGTTTGTCTAAAATGTACAGTAAAAAACCCAAACAACTCTTAAAAAATAAATCCAACGCCCCCAAATGCCCCCAACAAACCAGCCTAACCCAAAGAAACCCGACTGGTAAATATTGATTTGCTACCCTTGATTTCCTTCTCTTAGTCTTGCTGGTCTAATCTTCAGTTTTCAAGGTACTTAGTTAAGGTGATCAGCTGAGTTTGAGTGTAATTTATTAAAATGTTTTTCTTAATGTTCAGTGTTTTCCTGTGGAGCTTTTAATCTAAACACAGCATGTTACAGATTGACATAAAACAAGCTTATGCCTTTTCTTTTTTTTTTTGCACCTTTTGTATTGTGCTTGCTTAATACATATTATTTAGATCCAGCCTCTTGTTTGACAGCAATGTTTTACAGTTTATGTAACTGATAACTTACTGTGAAGCTAAGTATCAAACTCCTCTCTCTCTTTCTTAAAGGCATCGCTGGTCCAGAGGTTTCAGAGTACGTTAGTCATAGCAGAACACAACAATGAGACTCTCACACCCATTACACTAAATACCATCACTGCGGCAAAACTTCTTGGAGGTGAAGTTTCTTGTTTAGTAGCTGGTACCAGCTGTGACAAGGTAGGAAATGGTTTTTTCATACAAACAAAGTAATGAATGCCCTGAAACAATACTTGGCAGCATCTTGGTCAGCCTGAAAAATAATCTGTAGTGAAGAGGAACTGTGCCAGGAATTGCTAATCTGCCGGAAATGTCTGGCACTTGAACTGCATCTCTTCTTAAGTGGAAATGTGGGTATAGATTTCATTTCACGAGGAGTACCAATAATTTTGATTTTTTTATAAGCTTATGCAAGCAAATTTTTATACGACTAAAGGCAAATAACTTTTAAAACAATATTTCCCTGTGAAGTTCAAAATACAAATTGTGCAGTGTGAAGAAGTTTTGTTCAGATAGAAACCAGCAGAAATGAAACAGCACAGTGACAAACGGTGCTTCTGAGCATCTCAGTCTTACTAGTCAGCTGCTAGTTGCGTAGTGCATTTGCAACCTAAAATTCTGAAATTAGTGCTTCTTGACTTTATAGCTCACAGCTATAAAGCTTCTTGTGTGTTAGCTGTTGTAATTTTTATGTGCAAAATGTAGACAGTATAGTTAGTATGTTAGTGACAGTTCTATTCAGCATGATGTATTCTTGTCTCAACAGCAGAAGTGCAAATTTTGCCTAATATTTTTCACACTAGGCTATTTATGAATTGTTATTCTAAAAGTGGTATGTAGTATCTTATGCAGGACGCATACTTAAGGCAGCTAGTTCACACAGGTGGAGAAACCTCAGTGGCTCTTTTAAACTGAGACCCAGGTGTTTGAGGTGGAGATCTGGAAAAAATAGTTATCTAGATCAAGAAAATAAAAAAATGAATTTTGCCTGAGGTGTCTGGTTTTGTGTTTCCCTATTCTTCAACACTTGCATAGTAGGAATACGATTGGGAATGTTTTGTTTGGCTTTTAATAGTAAGTATATGGTGTCTGTTTGGCAATGTATGTCATTCTGGGAAACAGTACTTTACAAACAGAGGTTGATTTTATTTGGGTTTTTTAAGTTTCTTTGTAAGATCTGTATTGATAAGACAAAAGAGACGGTTACTCAGATTCTGGAGCATTTTTGCTTTTTCTTGTTATTGGTTGAGGGTAAACGGATACTCGGCAAACTTGGTGTTAGTTCTGGGACAATGCTGGTGGTTTCTAGACAGTGCTATTAGTCCTCTGATCTGCAACAACCCTTTTATCATTTAAACTTCTGCAAATCAAATGGAAAAAAAATGCATAAATACAGAATTGAAAATATACATCACATTAGTAGGCAAAGGATTGCTCCTAAAATTTGGACAAAGTTTCTAACTTTGCTGTACATTTGTGTTTGCATTTTATATTTGCATTATAGATACTGACTGATTTAAGAGAAAGTAGTTGATGATTATATCAGAATACTGAGCAGTAATCCTCAAGTGTTACCAGCTGTTGAAATAAGTGAGATCACTGTGTAATCCTTTGTACAGGATGGAAGCTGTCCTAGGTTTGATTTGCTTTGTAATTTTCATGTTTATGAAATTAATTTTCATTATCCTGTAAGGCACTATGCTGTGATCACAAGATCTGTATTTTGTTCCATCAGGTTTGTTTCGATTCTGAAATTAATGTACTTTTGTATTCCAGTTTTAACTCATCTGTAGGCTGTGAGCAATTGGTAGCAGGGACTCTTGTTGTTTGTTTGTAGTATCTGTTATAATACAAGCTAATGATAATTCATCTGTAATCATAGGTAGCACAAGAAGTCAGCAAAGTGCAGGGTGTTGCAAAAGTTCTGGTGGCTCAGCATGATGCATACAAGGGTTTTCTAGCAGGTGAGAGTGCTTCTTACCCATTGACAAAAGAAACTGTGTTTATATTTGCAATTGATAGTTGTAAATTTTGAGCAATATATTTTTATCCTCAGAGGAGCTGACTCCCTTGATTGTGGAAACTCATAAAAAATATAATTACACCCACATTTGTGCTGGAGCGTCTGCCTTTGGAAAGGTAAGTAGATCAAAGTACATCAAAACTTTCCTGTGGAAAAGGGACAGGCACTGTTGCATGTAAAAGTGTGAATCGGAGAGGTCAGCCACAGACAGCTCTGAGTTTGCAAAAACGTACTAGTTAGAAACACTGTTGTCTGAGTTTTATTATGGGCTGACTTGAACAAAGGAAAAGTGTAGAAGTGTTCAGTGGTAACCAGCTAGTTCTGTGTACAAAAGGCAAAATGTACAACAACATAAATTAGCTGAAGTGATCTGAAAGCATTATGAAAATTGCACAGTATGTCGAGATGATAATTGTATGATTTGCATGTTGAAAGTGTGCAGACCTGCAGGAAGTAATTTTTTTTGGAGTGGGGGGGAATTGTGTCTATCCTGTAAGTCATGTACGTTGACGTGTCTGTAAATATGCAAATAACAGACCCAAGTCCTAGCAAAGATGGCTTGTAATGAAAATAGAGTTTTTCAAGACTTGTTTTTGAAGTGTGTTTCTAAGTGTGTGAAGACCCTCCTTACTAACAGTCTGGACAGCTTTGTGGTGCAGCTAAACTGAAGTAAAAGGAAACTTCTGGGATCTTGCAGATGTAGGATCAATGATGCCGTCAGCCTTCTGTCTGACTACTTTCACTTCCAATCAGTATCAGTCTGTATGCTTGCATTTATTTTTTTTTTTAAGGGAAACATAAGTCTTAGAGGCTTTTATTTTTTTCTCTTTAGTTTTGATTTAAAGTATCTTAGTAAAGGTTAACAGCTTTTGTTATAAAGCTCACGCTCCTGTTTTTAAGTGCTTCATGTGAGCAATGATGTGGAGGCCCTTTGTGTTGTACCAGATTAGGAGGGGGACAAAAAGCAAGCAATGCTCTTGCTGTTACTAATTTTTTCATGATTTATGTTGCTCTTTTTATTCTCTTTCCCATTCCTAAGGTGCTAAGACATTTTCTAGAGTCTATTTCAGAACAGGCAAATAACATTTTAATATGAATTTTTGAAATAATTTTTTTGGCTCTTAGGGGAAGAGTGTGGTGGTTTTTTCCTATTGTCTCTGGTAACTAGCTTCCAAAAAAATACCCTATTTTTTTTCCCTTGGAGTGCCAAGAGTTCAGCAATCCATCATTGTCAGTATTCTGAGCAAATTACATCTATATTCAGTTTTCAGCTATTGGAGCAAATAAGCCTCCTAATTTAAGGTACTGAATTAAGGGTTTACTTACGGTAAGTCTCATAAAATATCTAATGTTATTGCAGTAATGGGTTTTTATTTGGCTGCTAAAGCCATGTGAGTAGCCCTACAAAAACCTTAGTTGTTTGTGCCTTTGTACGTACAGACAGAGTTATGTGAAGTTAAAATTGGGACAGCAGGTATTCTTGTACAGACCACGTGTGTTTCACTTTGCTGACTTTTCATCTTTAACTTCTAGAATCTTATTCCCAGAGTGGCTGGCAAACTTGATGTTGCCCCTGTTTCTGACATTATTGAAATTAAGTCACCAGATACCTTTGTGAGAACTATCTATGCAGGTGGGTAATCACAAAGGCATGTGGTATTTGTGCAATAGAAGACCCAATACTAACAACTTCTCTACATAATCCTGTTGTTAGAACATTGGAATATGAAAGGAATTTTTGCTTTACAGTCTAATTGCTGTGGCTCATAAAAATGAAATCTGGGGATGGACATGATGTTCCATGGGTGAGAAAGCAAGTAATCCCGATGATTTTGGTACTGTCAGTTAGGAGCCAGGTCTATCACTTCACTTGATAGAATTTGGTAATCTCCTTTATACATCCTGCATTTATTTGTTAGTGTAGTTCTGATCAGGTTGTGTAAAACATAAGACATTAAATTCATTGTCCAGCTTTATTTAATATGACTAGCATTAGTTCTGATTTAAGGTGCCACAGGGTTATTTTTCCTAATTAGAAAGACATTAAACTAATTATTTATAGTATTAAATTGACTCAATTTGCAATTCTTTTTTCAGTCTTGGTTCTCTGATGCTTGTCTGAGACTGTGTTTTAATTTTGGTATGAGCTCACTAGCTTGCTTTTCTTAATTTTGCTGTACAAGATGGTATCGCGTACCAGTGTGATATTACATTTTGAGTTACATTACCAGAATGTGATTTTTGTGTTGCTCTTTTAAGTTGCTTCCCAGTCATTCACGGTTTTGAGATGACTTTGTTTATGAATAGCTGGTGTTGCAGCATTTTTGTCTTTTAGTGTTCCGTACAGCCTCCAATGTGAAGTAAATAGCATGTCTTATATATTATTGAGAGAAACATAATCTCACAGGTAGTAGGGGCAGGCCTTATTGTCTTCTCATGAATTCGTGTGGCAGGATAAAAGATGTACTATGAATTATAGGTGCTCTTTATGTTAAAGGATGACACTTGTTTGTGTTTTTTTTTTCTTTTCCCCTTTCTGAAATTTAAAAGCTCATCCATAAGAGATGATCTGAATGCCATGTATCCTTTAAAAGCAGGATTTATCATACTTTAGAAGCATGGAGCTAAAAAGTAAATGAAAATGTTTATAATTGATGTTTATTAAGTGCCTAACTTTCAAGTTTTAGTTATCTAAAGCTGCAGTTTTGGGAAGTAACTTTCTGACTGTTACCTCTTCTTGTAGAACTGCTGATGTGATGTGTCTCTAATACTAATTTTATTTCTTTTTTAAAAGCCTGGTATGTCTGATATCTTGTTGAAGGATATAATGTGACCCTTTGTTTTCTTAGGAAATATTCTTTGCACTTTGCAATGTGATGAAGCAATTAAAATATTCACTGTGCGGGGAACTTCTTTTGAGGCTGCACCAGCAAGTGGTGGTAGTGCCAGTTTAGAAAAGTGTGAGTATTTGTTCTGGTATTCTGTTGCTTCATGTGATAAGAGTTTTTGCTCACGGCATAGTGATGTTTTGTAGAAGTATTTGTTAAAGCAAACTGTCATAATTGTAGCTTTATGATTTTAATATGGTTACTTTACACTTTTCATTGACCAGAAGTGAAATTATATGTGGTGAAGTCTCCTTCACTCACTGTTTAAACCTCTGACACTGCAGTCTTGCAGCTTAGTTACAGCTGTTTCAATAGCCAGATTGGTTTTCAAAGCAAGATTGAGCAAAAAAAAAAAGTGGCTGACTAGCCATAAGTTTTGTTTAATTGCTCATATTTCAATCAAGATAGGTCACTGCAATGTCTAGCTAAGTTAGTAGCAGTTTACATTGCTTTGAGAACACCCAGTTGTTGTTCTAGATCAGTTTTAACTTAACCAGGTTAAATTATTATTTTAATAAAGCCAGTGTAGCTTTGATGGAGAAATCCAGTCACAGAATCGCAGAATACTTGAGGTTGGAAGAGTCTTCACGACCATTTAGTCCAAACCCCCTGGAGCAGGTTGCCCAGGATTGTGTTCAGTCAGGCTTTGAGTAACTCTACAGCTGGACACTCTGGGCAACCTGTTCCAGTGTTTGACTGCCTCTGCTGTTTTCTTTTCTGTGGGCCTTTTTATGACTGTGCTGTAAATCCAGCAGAGACAATCAGTAGTAATGTGCTGCATGTGTGTGGGCTCCAGTTCTCAGATTTTTGTGGGTGGCTTAGTACCTGCTCCCAAACTATCCTGTATTTCCTAAGTAAGTCTCTGGATGTAAGGCAACAAATGCTACTTGATACTTAAGGTTAGCATAGTGTGTTGCTCAATTGGCTTGTTTGCTTGTCTTAATAAGAATCAGATTTATTATGCTGGGTTGATATCGATGTAGTATAAAACAGACCTTTAATTTTAGTGCAGTTTATACTATAGGTTACTTAACTAACAAAACAAGCTTGTAACTCGGGGACAGAGCAATTACTGGTAGTAGGTCGAATTGGTTATGGAGTGAACTCTGCATGAAGTTTAAGATCGGATTTAAAATGTTGAAATTACACATTTGATCTCTTTTCTTGCGGGTGTTTTTATTCATCTGCTGAACACAGTAACCCCTCCACCGCCTGTTGGTCTGTCTGAGTGGATTGAGCAGGAGTTGACAAAAAGCGACCGACCAGAGCTTACTAGTGCAAAAGTGGTTGTGTCTGGTGGTAAGTAGATAATATGAAAACTGTGCTGTGTTGCATTTAAATAATGGTACATCTTGATTAAATAATCTGTGGCAGAACACCATAATGTCATATGTTAATAAAGATATAAATATTTATGATGTAGTTCTTGCACGGGGGCCAGTGGGAACACACCCAACATGTATGTTTTGTGAAAAGGCAAAGCATGAGTTTAACATATGCTTGTAGGCTTTTTAAGAACATTGTCATATTTGGTGAGTTCCTTTAAAATTATAGCAATATGAAGTGGTTTTAGTTCCAAGTCTGTCATGTTTAAAATTGTTATTGATTGTTAGAGACAGTCCAAACGTTATTGTGTAACGACTCTAATGATTTTAAAATCATTATGCTTGTATTCTGCTCTGCAGGTATAAAGGGATGGACTGTGATTTTTATTGTATGCTTAGGGCTAAAAAAATTATTCTTCAGTTATCCCACTACAGAGGTTTGTACCAGCAGAGGGAGCACAAATTAGGAAAAAAAAATCGCGTTCCTCTGATTTCAGAGAATGGTCTTGATGGTGCTGCATGCAGGAAGTAAACCAGACAGTGCTGTTGTGTTATACATATGAAATAATATTAATCCCAAAGACAAAAGCTAATTCTCCAAATATTCAGTACTATTTAGTAATGTATTGAAAACTACCCTATGCAAGTGTGTATTTGTGCCTTTGCAAATACTTATGGAGAAAGTTTGTGTAGACAATAAAAAATCTTAAAGCATATTATGTTTTTTTTCTTAACTTTTAAGGGAGAGGCTTGAAGAGTGGTGAGAACTTCAAGTTGTTATATGATCTTGCAGATCAATTGCATGCTGCAGGTAAACTTGGTTTTTCTCCTTTTGTTTTAACCCTGGTTATGTTTGAAAAGGTCACATGAAAACTAGTGTTCATATTAAGGTCTTTTATTTTCATGTCTCAAAAAAAAAAAATTTAAAATCCCATTAGCTTAGAGTCATAGGTAAAGTTTTTTTCTTGTCCTGGTGGCCAGCTGTGTATTTAAATGCTTGTGCATGAAGCGGAATACTAAACTGTAATATGCCCTGTCCTTTGCAAATTCAACAAGTGAAGTTGTGCAAGTTAAAAAATGGTCTTGGCTCACTTTGAAGAGCTGTTTTTTTTATTTTTTTTAATACATCCTCGCATACTGCTCCTTTATAGAATGCCTTTTGCAGCTCTTGTGCTTTGACTGGCTCTGTTTTTGCTATCCTGTTGTATCAACAGGAGAAAACTGACCTTGTACAGTGTTTCAGCAAAATAGTTTAAGTAAAGGTTGGGAGAGGTGGAGGAGGTGCTTGCATTAACACTTGAACTACATTAGTTTTAGATTTCACCTGTAAAAATTTGTAGCTCTACATGAATAGCTTTGTAAACTGGTGGCTTCACTAACTCGGTGTCTGTGTGGCGTTTTCAAGTTTCCTTTGATATTTCTCTTTACTGTGTCTGACTTCTGAGCTCTTGCAGCAATGTAAGATGGCACATGTGTTCTATTCAAACTGGGGGAACATTATGGGAAGGCATTTATGGGAAAATCCTCTTCTGACAAAGCAACAAGAGAAAATAATGGAAATATGCCAGACTGAAATCCTTGGGTTTAAATATATGGCCCTTTAGTACTGGGAGTAAGGATTTCCTGTTGCTTATGAAGTGCATTAGCACTTAGTATTTGGAAGTTTCAGCCAGTGGTATAGAGAGGGATTACTATAAGAGCTTTTAAGAGGGAAGTTTCTGAATGCATGCCCTTTGAGTGTGGGACTCTTCAGTAAAATACATGTGCTTTTATGGTGATAGAAATTTGGCTCGCTAATATTTTAAAAGAAAACATTGGAAATATTTTCTTTCAACTAGTTGGAGCTTCCCGTGCAGCTGTTGATGCTGGCTTTGTTCCTAATGACTTGCAAGTTGGACAGACGGGCAAAATAGTAGCACCAGTAAGTATAGAAATCTCTTTCGTGAAAGAGCTGGGATGTTTTCTAGCATGCATCTTCCTTCAAAGCAAATGCTTAAAAATGAGCCAAGTCTTAATACTGAGCCTAGCAGGACAATCTTAGTGTGCCCGTTGTGATACTGTCACTTGACGGTGCCTTTGCAAAACTACAGCAGCAAGCTGTGATGTCAATCTCTACCGTGGGTCAGTTGCTGGATTCTTTCATAGTTGCCTGTGCTGAGCTGTTTTAACTTTTTCACACCTCTCACTGATATGCTAAAATGTGTCCTTAGCAATATAAACTTGAAACTGTATTGATATGTGGCTTGATCTCTGGGGAGTGTGGTTTTGTTTCATTTACAGGTGATGATTTATTGTTTAAAGTTTGGTAACTATAGCTGGGTTATTGCAGTACATTCTAAGCAAAACTTTTCATAAGAAGTGAAAGTGCAAGAAACTTGAGAGAAATAATCTACAGGTTGGCTGCTGTGAAATATTAAGAAGGGCATATTCTCGTAAGCAGCTTACTGTTGGGAAATAACCTGCTGCTTATCTTTTCTGCTACACATCCTGATATCACAGGGGACTAATTCCTATCCCTGCATTGTTTGGCTCTAGGGTGGGCTTTTCTGTCATGTACAAGTCTGATACTGCCTTCATTGTTCTTGTGACCTGGGTCCACAGATAAAGCACACTTGAGCATTTGTATGTAGGAAGGAACAAATACAGCGCATCTCAGTGTGGGGTAGAACGTGTGCTAGCCCATACTGAGATGCAGTGATCATGGATGTGAGTAGAATTGTGGCTAAGAACATGGGCAGGTGTGTCAATCTGTCAGATGTACGCTTTGAGCTACATAATTGAATAAACATTTAGCCTTTCCGTTCTCTTTGAAAGTATATGGCAACAGAAGACACCACGGAGCAACTTCTTACTTGTTAATGGTTTAATGAGAGCAGAAATGCAGAGTGAGCTGGAACGCTTAGTAGAGAAACTTGTCATATTTCAACTGCTGCATTTGCTAAATCCCAGTAATATAAATAGTACTAAAAAGCTGTACATGTCCAAGGTCTTGATAGGATCTGAAATGTTTTGCTGTTGTACCATTAAGAGCTGCTGCATATTCAGGAACTTGAAACCATGACTTATTTTCCCAGTAATACATCTAATAGAGCTAAGCAGTACCTGAAAATATCAGACAGGAGCCTGCCATTTCTGGAGTCTTGTCAGTTCTGCTTGCTGGGTTGTCTTGACCAAGATGCTTTGTACTTCTGAGTGTTTCTGTCTTGAAACATGGAAAGAGATGTTTGCTGCTTGGTCCTCAGAGGCCATTTGATGGTAGCCTTGTAGGGCTAAGTAGAGCTATTTTTAGGCAAACTAGTGTTTAATCTATAAATTTATTATATGATAGCTAACTGCTATGAAAAACAGCTTCTGAGAAATAGAAGTATTGATAAGACTTAAGGTCTATTTGGTTGCATATTGTGTCCTTCCAAAATCTTGATAACAATGATTTTAACCTCAGCTCTGGAAGGAAATTGTGAGGCTTTAGAGATGATAAATGCAACCCTAACTCTTTTTTTTCTGGTGATATCTTTCTTTAGAGAATAGTATGCAGTTGTTATAGGTTTTTTGGACGTAGTGCAAAACAGCTGTAGCCCACAGCTAATACTTCCTCTTTGCTAAAGGAACTTTTGTGTTTAAATACAATGCACTTTCTTTAGGTCACACAGTATGCATAAGGTGCAACATATTGCAGCTGTAGGTCTCAGCAAGCTAATCTACACGAACTCAGTAAGTGTAAGCGTAGCACACATGCAGTTTGCAGGTTCTGAAGGCAGCAGAGCTGGTAACATGAGGCATCTTTAGTTGGTTGTTACATAACCAACCCTTTGAAAACCAGGGAGTGAGCTAAGTGTCATTTAGTTTCATATTTTGAAAGGGCATGAGATGAGACTGACCATCTTGTTTTTTCACTACCCAAAGAGCTGTTAATGAAGTTGAGAATGCTAAATTGAAGACAGCTCATCTCTGGTTTGTGTGTCTTGGGGCTCAAGAATGAACACTGCAGAGTCAATGGCATATAAACAATGACATTGAAACAGAAAAGGCTAGTTTTTGGCAAAGATACAGTGCTGTAACTTGCCACAGATGACTCATGGCAGCATTTGAAAGTCATCAGAACATGCAGCCACATCATAGGATCCCATCGGTGTCATCACTGCCATCTTCTAGAGGATAGATAAGATAGCCACGAGATGGGACTGACTAAAGAATGCTTAAATGATCTGAACTCGCACAGTTGCATGGTGCTATATTGTTTTGCCAGCAGGCTGATGCATTTCTCTCTCATCTCTGTTCTTCACAAATATTAAGTACTGGGTGGTGCAAAGTACTGAAAATTGTAAGTCCCTTCTTACAAATTGTTCAAGTATTGTGGATCTTAAAATACATACAAGGACATCATACAGTGGCTTAGAAGTATAGAAAATATTCTGTTAATTGTATTTACAGTGTAAGTTGAGTCGCTGGCTGGGTATTCAGTGTGCTGGGATAGATATCTTAAATAGGAGGCAGTTTAAATCTGCAAATTCATAACTTCACCTTCCTAATTGTGCTTCGCTATCTTTTTGGTGTTTAGCTAGAAAATTATTCTGTGTAGTGGAAGATAAATTTCATATAAAGGAGTAGAACTGAACTGTCTTGGTCAGATCAAGACTACACCGGCTATTTTAACAGTCCTCTAGATGATGACTGCCTGCTTTTCCTATGAGGTATGCTTGGTATAGATCAGGGAGAGCTCATGGCTTTTTACCTGGAAAATTGCAAAGCAGCCTTGTACATTGGTTAGTTGTACTCACTGAGACCTGAGTTTGGTGTTTAGTTTTGAACTGCAGTGGACCTGGTGCATACACTCCTGACTGCCTGGGTTTTAAGCAGGAGAAGGATCTTGGAGTTTGAGCCATACTTGCTCTCCTATGCAGCTGTTGGTTTCTGATGGGAAAGAATCCTAGAGTATGTGCTTCCTCTTCTGTTAACAGTATCTTGCCCAGTCTCAGTGGAGGATTGGAATGCATTGGTTTTAAAGGTCTTGAATTGGGTCATTTTGGAGACTACAGAGGGGGAAGAGTTAGTTACAAGCTCAGGAAGAGGGGAGGTACTTCTGCTGCTTTCTGGGTTTTGTGTGTGACTATGGGGGAGTGTTTCTTTGCTGGGGACTGGGTAAGAAGGTAATGATATGAAAAATCTGCTTATTTCTTCCTATGTACCTTTGTGGATTTGAAGGAAGGGTTAATTTTAGTCATTGGTCCTCCAGTAATTCTGTGACTGGCTTCAGTTGTTAAAGAGTTCATGACAACAGAATCTCACAAGCACAGCAGCTTTCCTGAAATGCTGATGTATCAATATATGAACAAACTGCCAGTCAAGAAGCAAGTGTAGTTCATTTTGCTTAAGTAATGAAATAATGCAGCTAAGGAGTACAAATTTCACCTTTGAGAATTAGTTCTGTGCAGGACACCCCCACTTCCAAAATAGCCTCAGATGTCTAAACTGCAAGCTCTTGTTCGTGTTGGAGTTCATGCATTTTTGGAGGGGGGTGGAGGGGGTTAGTGTTTGACTGGATCTTTGGTAATTTTTCTTTTGTATAACTTTATTCCAGCTGTTAAAATGTTTGATGTATTATTCGTCTTTCTGTTAGTAGCTTTTTTTTACCTGTTAATTTCAGGTAATTGAAGCTCCTGTTTGAGCATTCTGCCTTATGAAAGAGAGGGCTGATTTGTATTATTTGGGGAGATGGAAGGAAGGAAATTTTTAGGCATAAGTGGATGGATTAAAATATAAAATGTTACCTTCCTAATTAAAAAAATGTATTTGATGTCTTTAATCAGTGACAACTGTTTTAGGAGCATATGGTTTTAAATTAGAAACTGGGGGCTTCCTGCTATTTCTTATATGCAGGCTTCACAAAAATGAAATTCAGTACTCAGGTTAAGCACTGTATGTAGTTCTCAGACTTCATTGTAAGGTTTCCTTCTCAAGGCGTGTACAGTGCAGAGGGTCCATCCAGTGGGGAAAGCGCAGCTAGGCACAATTCTTGGTCTGGTTTTTGGTTTTTTGGTGTTCAGTTGCTGCTCTCTTGATACTTTCAGCATCAGGCACAAAATCCTACCAGGCAACAAGAAACTGAGATGGAAAGCTCAGGCAGGCAGAAGTTGAGAAATACATGATGTAGGAATAACTGACAGTGGATTAGGTGATTGTGTTAGAAATGTGATATGATTGCACAGGAGGCAGATGCATTTGGATATTGCATGTGCTGAAAAACCTCAAGTGGAGAAGGCAGGTGGGAATTCAGTGTAGTTCTGATCTGATTGACAGGAGTAAACTTGCTGACTTGCTTAGCTTCAGTGCTTAAGCTTAGATTTCATACCAAATGGTCTGTCTGGATGTAATGAATTGCAGGAGCTTGAAAAATGAGGCAAATTTCCAACAGTCAGGAACTGACAATAATAACGAGGGGAAAAGAGGCATGTTAAAGAGGTGCAGCTTCAGTTGAGATGCTGAAGCGAGATGTTGGTTCAGTTGAAAGTCACCAGAGGTGTGGAAGAATAGGAACAACATAAGGTGTTGTATTAGGCAGAAAGTGCAGGAGTGGGATTAAATGAGGAGCAGGAAAAGGAAAGATGAATGGCAAGGAGGCATTTCCTGGCAGAGGCAGACATAAGGGTGCAGAATGTTCCTCTACAGAGCAGTGGAACTCCTGTTGCTCTACTTTTTCTTTTTTTACAACAGGGTGAGATGCTTTCTAAGCTTGTGCATGCCCCAGTATTGTGCTAGGAAGCCCCTTTCACTGCAGTGAGTGGCCTTGTAGCAGTTAATAGCCATTGTCTTGCTTTTGGAGTAGCAGGAGGGGAGAAAAACTGTCACATTCTTTACATTATTCCTGTATTTTGTATTTCTGTGTGTGCAGTGGCAAAGCAGGCAAATACTTTGCCTGGCCTGGTTTTATTTTCTCTAAAATTCACGAGTGACTCCTGGTTTCATTGTGTAGTAGGTGGGTACTAGCTCTTCACTGTTACTTTGCATTATTTTCTTAGGGATCATTGACTTCCTTGGGTTTGTATCTGTCAGGTGTTGTTTCTCTTCATTCTTTGGGGAAGCTTAGTGAAATGAAACCAGGTATATTTTATTCCAGCTGTTACGTTCCATTTTGTTCTTTGGCTCTTTCCTAAAACTACAAAGAGAGCGAACTAACCAATTGCCTTAGTTTCAGGAGAAGTGTCAGTCCTGTCATCTTGCTTGTACTCACTTAAAATATGTTCTACTTATCAGCGGTAAGATCTTCATTATTTCTGAATCGTTACACATACAAGAGAATACTGAGATGCTGAAGTTCCTCTGTTGGAACACATGGTAGATAACTGTATTTCTCCTACCCTTAACTGGCTTCTTTGTAGGAATGCATTATTTGTATGTTATGTTGGTGGGTTTTGCTAACAGACCAGCAGGTGTGCTTTTTGGTACCTGGCAGATGGGAGTAGTATTGGGAAAACTGACGGTGCCTGGGAAATTTATTTTGCAATATATCTCCTCTGATCATTCACTGTTGTTGGAAAGTAGCTTTATAGTGGCAAACTTCAGAGAGCTGTCTATGCAGCTGGGACTGAATTTACAGACTACCTTTCTCTGACTTGCTAAAAAGCGAAGGATTGACAACCCCTTTCATCCTGCATTATCCAGTGTAGCTTTTAACTCGAAGAAAACTATGTTCACAAATTGATGCTCTGCTCCTTTGGGGTTGGTGCAGAAACATTAAATTGTACTAAAATATTCATATGTGAGTGCATTTAGCTGAAAGCAATTGATGTGCTTTTCCCTAGTGAGAAAAAGATTGCTGTATGGCCCTGCACTCCAGCAGACACCCTAACCACGCTTAAGAGTAATTACATGGCTTGGCTGATCAAAGGTTCTTAAAGTGAAAAAGAAACTGTAGTTGGGATGGGGTTTAGTAATATGTGCTTCTTGAATGGAACGTACTCAACTGCATCAAAGCAGTCCATGCTGGATAATTGTTTGATATACAGCAGAGTATATGTGAACAAGTGTCAAGCCAGAAAATATTTTATTGGGTTAATAGCTTGTAATTGGAAGGAATATCTTGTATGAAGCAATTTTGATTACAAAGATTTCTTTCTGATTTCATTGTCCTTTCACTCTTGCAAAGAAAATAAAACGTTTGAGCTGCCTTTAAGAAGAGTATGTGTGCCAAAGGGGTTTATTAAACCAGCCTGTTTAAAAGCATGCCACTGGTAGGATGATAAATTGATGTACGCTGAAGGTTTTCAGCATAATTCAAACATTGGCATAAAAATCAATAGTAGCTGATGGTGTGCTTGCAAAGTAACTACCTCATCTTGGGTTGCACCTGTGGATGCTCACAGCATTATACAGTCTCTTACAGCAGCATTCAAAGTCACTGTAAGTTTCAACTAAAAACTGTGTTTGTGGTTCTCTTCAGCAGATGTACCTAACTGCTGCCCCAAGGCAGCCTAAGGCATTTTAAAATATCCTTATAGGTAAACATGAGGTACTAATATAATGCACAAATTATTCTAGAAGTAACTGGTGAGTCAGTATGGCCTGGAAAATAACTGCTTTGGTATATTGGTAGTTATAATCATCCATGTATAGCATCCTTGTGACATTTATCCAGAGTGTAACTGGCTGTGTGGGTTCTGGAGCCAGCTGTGCAAACGTGAAGTCTCGTGGACTTGCTGTAGATACTAAAGTGTAAGTTGGGGACATTCAAAGAGGAAATAGGAATAATGGGGATGGCTAAGAGGGATTTTTTTCACTTTAATGATTAGCAGACAGTGACTCACAGTGACAAGACATACCACAGTTGTGTGTGTTGAAAAAGCAGTACAAGGTTAGATTATACTTTAAATAGCAAAGCAGAAGTTGGATTCCTGATTTGGAATCTTGCCTTTGAATAAAATAAATTCGGGACTTTGAGTTTTGTTTCTCTTCAGGATTGTTGTGGTGCATAGCTGTGTTTACAGACTTTGAGGTCTCGGAGTCTTCTGGGATATTGTGTGGCCAGACAAAACATGCTTGGCCTTCCTGCCAGTATGCTGCAGAATCGGCTTTGGCTGCTGCTGTAGGCCTTGTGCAAAGCCTGGTGGGTATGTTGAATGGGATGCTTCCACAACAACATGTTCCCATGACTGACACACCGGACCCTTTGGGCAACAGCACATCTTGAAGTACTTGCTGATTGTGCGTCCCTGCCCTGTGCTTCGTAGGCTCTTATGTCCATTTGCCTTCCCACGCTGTGTTTCCTTAGCTGTGCTTTTTGTTACTGTGAGCTCTGCTCTGCTGTCTCTTCCCCTGTGCTGGTGTCCACTGTGTACTTCATAACAACCAAAGATCTGTGGCATGGCTGTAAGGTATGTACAGTAATCATTCCCTGGGTGGTGCGTTATGGTAAGACAACTGCCTGATCTGGTGCCATGCCTTTGTGCCACCAAAACTTTCACTTTCCTTGACTTTAATGGCTTTTGGGACTTTATTTGTATCGGGCAGTGCAGCGAGCACCTCTTGTACAGAGCGTGTGCTGTTTTATTATGCCATTCCCTTGTGGCACAGTGCAGGCAGCAGCCCTTTGGTGAATACCTGCCTGTGTGCAAACACCAGGGAGTTGATACGTGCCCCTCCACATCCTGGACTTTAACCTAAGTGCCTGTAATTGTAGGCTATGGATCGGACACCTGACAGCAGTAATTGCAGCAGCTTCCAGGGATGCAAAAAGCAGGAATCTGGAGCTGGTGTAAAGCCATCTTTGTTGGCACCTGAGAGGTGCAGTCCAGCCTCTCATTCATGCTGCTTGGTGCCTTGGCGTGGGCCTGCTCTGTAGATGAGCTTCACAGTCCTGACTTGGGACTTTAAACTCTGACACTCTAGAAAGAGAGGACCTAGCAAAAGGCGTGCGAGAAGTTAATGACTGCAGGGTGATCATCAAAGTGAGGATATTGTCCTGATAATAACTGGGAGATCTGAATTTCTGAGTCCTTTATGACCTCTCTGGATGCCCAGCTGAATCCTTTCCTTGGAGAGCACTGAGCTGTCCTGAATCTTTATTGTTCAGACTTTGCCAGTCCTTTGTGTCCCTCCTAAATTGTACAACAGATTTAAACTAAGATTTAAGCAGTCAGATCGATCTTGCAGTATGGAACTGT